>NW_026892575.1:2665734-3998602 GCF_033815535.1 Pezoporus flaviventris
TCAGCTATACCCCTGCTGCTTTTATTTTTCACATTTGATTAAGAAATAAATATTATATTCTCCCTATTTGTAGCTGGTAAATCTCTTCTGAAATCTGAAGCCATGCTGATGTAAAAGGAAACAAGAGCACTGTAAGTTTATTATAAACAGACTCTGATTTCTGATTTGTGAGACCTTTCTTTCAAGTTTTAGAACTGTAATTTAACTTGCTGGACTCAATAAACTTTGGATAAGATTACATTAAAATTAACAAGTAAAATACATATGATTTGACACTGATACACATGATTATTCAGCATTATTCTATATATTTGAATTTGGATTAGTTTCAAAGTCCCATTTGAAGGTTCCATCTATGTGAAAGAGGCAAAAAAAAACAGTCAGGGAAAAAAAAATCCCAAAGCAAAATTATTACCTTAATTTTCAAACCTTTATGAAAATTGCTCAAAGAAGTCCTAAATGTTCCATCCCTGGCAGTGTTCAAGGCCAGGCTAGACAGAGCCTTGGGGGACATGGTCTAGTGTGAAGCATCCCTGCTCATGGCAAGGGGATTGGAACTAGATGATCTTAAGGTCCTTTCCAGCCTTAACTATTCTATGATTCTCTGACTGATTTTTATCCTGTACTTCAAAAACTAAATTTTAAAAAAGTGTTCTTAGGTACCAAATGTTTTTTAGGGCTTTGTTAAGGACATGAATTTTTATTTAGGCTATGTAGACATGCTGATACCTTATATACGTATACTAATGTATAGACAGTCTAAGACATTGTACTAGCATAAACTAAATTAAATTTCTCTTCCCATGTCTCATAAAAGGACCTTTGTTTGTGGCACTGTCATCATAATTATTTGTAAGCCATATTACTGGCCCAGAAATAACTATATGAGAGAAATGAGTATGCATTTATGGAGAAGAGCTTCTAGAAACTTGCTCTTAACGTTTCCTCACATCATTTGATATGCTTGGCTGGACCTCTGAATAAAAATAAAATATAATTCTAAGTTTGAAGGTGTATTACTGTAGTGGATTAAAATTCATACATCTTTTCATTTGATAAGTGCTTTAGGCTTTCTTTTGGGGCAGCTTCAAAAGGGGGAATATATATATATATATAATATTTAATGCTGAGCTGTCTTTTTAAGCTGGACAAATATGAGTTACAATGTGCTGCAAGGAAAACAAAAAAAAAAAAGCACATTAAAAACTGTCACTTGTATGAAAAACATAACTCCTGAAATAGACATTTCCATATTTCCAGGACAAATTCATCACTATCACAAGCAGAATTTTAAATATTAAGTTTGCTGGGAAAGTAAAGTATCTAATATCAAAAAATCCCACCTGCTTTAAAGTTTAAGTATCATGTTGCTAAACATCTAACTCATTATTAGGATCAAATGACTTATGAAGCCTACATAAGCATCAAGTTTATCAACAGAAAATTTATCATTTCATTGTGATTCAGCAGAATTACTGAGTTATTCAATTTGAAAAGGCCTATAATCTTCAAGTGTGTTCCAAATGTAATTTTGTGCATTTTAGTCATCTGCACCTACAGAAAAAATTTGGTCAAGAGGCTAGTGACATAGTTTGCACAGCTCCTAAAATCTTCATTTGTTTTGTTAGCAGCATCATTTTTTGCTGTAGTAGTTACATCAGTATAGCTTCTGTTCTGTGTCTGCCCCAACACCCCAATACAGTTTAGCCCTCTGAATTTACCAGAATATATCACTTCAGGACAAAAACCTTTCTATAGAAAAGACTGTATCCATGAGTGCAAAAGATGCTACTTTAATCAGGCTGTTCCAAGAAAAGAATACTGAATACAATGGATAGAAGTGTTTTGAGAACCTTTTTCCTCACCTGCAGATTTTCAGTTCATGTCCTACAGGACACAGAGAAATACACAAGGCATCCGAGAGCAGGGACAATGACCAAATTCTCTCATAACATTAAATCCCACTTTCACAATTGGCTGTCAGAAGCATTTGAAAAGGCAGACAGGTCTGATTCAATAAGAATTCATGCACATTCAGCAAAGTATTGAGGTCTGTGAGTAACAAAACAAGAGAAAAAATCTAAAGGATTGGACAACTGGTAATTAGATTGGAAAGGTAAAACTACATAACAATTTGTTTGGTAAAACTTCCAAAATTCTTTTATGCAATATTACTTTTAATGGCAACTAATAAAAATATTATGCTTTTTCAGCAGAACAGGTGGAATTTCATCATTAAATTGGTTTACAACACTTTTCAGAAGCAGACTTCACAATGTTACACCAACAGCCATTTTACGTCACTAGGAAGAGCTTTTTCTGTCAGTGTTCTACAAAACAAAAAGCCCCCAAATTTAAAACAAAGAAGTAAAAATAATACTAACTACTACCACTACTCAAGACTGATCTAAGAACTGTTCAAGCAGACAGTAGGATTGTCTCTGATATAAAGAACTCAAAATTTACAAGCTCTTCACAGCAATCACTAATAGATGGCATAGATGTCTTAAAACTACAGCAATGGGATCGAACTAAAACATGACTTAAAAAAATACGTACATTCCTAACTCTTTGGCAAACTGGTGTGCTTAGTTTTCTCTGTATACTGGTGGGTTGTTTTGAAGAAAATACTTAGGAAGACACTGGGTAGAGGTTCTGAGATACTCTCCACAGCATTTTCCTTTCAGCACAGTTGATGTGCAACAGTCATACAGGGCACAAGACAGAGACTTGTGCAGAATTCCCATGGCTGCCCATATAATAGCATTATGAACCTCACAACTTGGACAAAAACAGTGAGAAATTCTCAACAACACCATTGAAAAAATTAAAAAAAACAAACACATTTGTAATTACTATATTTCAATTGTCAGGAAAATAAGCTGCCTTCAGCAGAATCACCTGACAAAAGTTGCAGTCTATAAACTCCAAAAAAACAGGATTGTTTACCATGGTCAGGATGCCTGACCCAGTTGTATCTCTGCTGCCAATAGCACAGAAAAAGCTCATAGAATTTAGCTGATACCAATTCTTTGATCTAGGAGGAATCTCCATATTACTTTCCCATCATCTTCACAGATTATATGTGACCTTTTGCTGTTACTCTAATACCTACTTATAAAACATAGCATCATTTAAGTTATACTTGTAAACTTACTACACCAATTAAAGGTCTGGACAGAGGAAATTCCCGATCCTCCAGTCATGGAATACATGAGCAGGCTTCATAAATCTAGAATCAATTCTGTATGCTGAGTTGTGCAAATAAGCCCAGAACAAACACAAAATCCTCTGAAATTGAGAGATTCAAAGTAAACGAGGCTTTTGGATAACATCATAGTAGTTTAATGTTCTGATTTTATAAATGTTGAGTAGCAGCACAGGAAGAGAACTTGCTCCTGACTAATACATTATCCCAGGAGAAATGAAACGGAACTGACAGATGAGAAAGAAAGACATGCTGATACTTTCTAAAGACATGCTGCTTTTTTCTTAGCAGAAGAAAAATAACAATGCTTTCCAGGGAAAAGCTGGTTGTGCATACCTATATTTTAACATGGTTCAACCAGGACAAAGCTCGATAGGACCCAAAAAACAACAATAACAACAAAGTCCTAAAGCACTGATAAGACAGGCATCTGGAATGGATACATTAATTTTACTAGGCACAATAAAATTCTCTGCCCTATACATCAGTAATTTAGGACCTACTCCACTGTAGCTCATTCTGTGATCTTTGGTATTAGGAGCTGAGATTTTCCTAAGTAAAAAAAAGAAAGCATTCAGTTTGCACAGGTGAAAATTAAAGTACAAAGTAGGAAAAAAAAAAAAGAAAAAAGAAAGAAAAAAAGAGACCCTAAAGCATCCTTTATAGAGTAAATAATAATTTAAAAGGTTAATTGAATAACACCATGCAGATGGCTGTTAAATGAGACCTTCTCTGGGCTGCTGAAGGTGAAGAGCATTGTGAAAAAGTCCAAGACTTTGTCCCTCCATGCTGGAGGAGATTGCAGTGTCAGATATAGGATAAACTTAATTACACTGGGTCAAAAAGCACTGAACTCCTCTTTTAAGGTATATTACCTCGATAATGTTATCTCTACAATCAGCTATTTTAATCTTCTCATCTCAGGGGGTTTTATACATACTGTACATATTTAGGCCTAACAACTCATTTTCTGTGCCTGCTGTAAGAGCTAGTTTCAAATTTCTGTTACAAAGCGCCAATCATACAGTGACATACTTTTTTCTTACAGTGTACAGCGCTGGTCTCCTTCCATAAGCAATCCTGCATTATGAGGTGTAGGCTAGAACTTCACACAAATCATAGAATCCTAAACATGTAGGCCAGAAAATACTTCCAGAAAGGATGCCCAGGTAGAGCAGCAACTGACCCGCATTTTTCTTGGCCTTTCCTTTTGCTGTCAATGCACTTCTGTAAGACATTACAGTTGACTTTCACATCCCTCTCTTTTCTTCAGCTCCAGCTGTGCTTTGAATTTCCAATTCCACCCCTGCATGCTGAGGCAATGTCTCTGCATTTCTCCCAGGAAGGCCATTGCTACTTCCACTTGCTCTGTACCTCCTGCTTGTGTTTGAGCTCAAGAGTTCACCACATATCCATGCTGGCCTTCTGCCATGCTCACTTGACTTTCTAAACATTGCAGTAGACTGTTTTTGTGCTTTGAGGAGGCTGTCTCTCAATATCAACCAAATGTCCTGTGTCCCCTTTGACCCTCCAGGGCAGTCTTCCATTAAGCCTGCCAAGAAGATCCCTGACTAAGCCAAAAACCTGCTTTCCTAAAATCCAAACTTGTGATATTACTCTTACTTTATCTTAAAGGGTTTTAAACTCCACAGTCTTGTGGTTACTGCAGGGAAGGATGCCCTTGGACTCTATATCTTTGGGCAGTTCTTCCTTGGTTATGAGGACGACATTCAGCAGAGTATCTCTTCTACTCAGCTCACCATTCATCTGTGTCAAGAAATTGTCTTCTGCTTGCACCCAAGCCTATCATGCTTCCGACACATTTTGGGCCAGCTGAAGTCTCACATGGGTATAACAGCCTGTGCCTTCCCCGTACATGTGAACATTAAAGTTTATTTCACTAACATTGCATGTCTGTGTCTATTGGCAATAGCACCACTGTATCCACTTCCTAAGGAAGGCAACGCTACCACCTCACCCTGACTGTCCCTGCAACACTGCTAATTAACTGTTGGATGTGCTACTACATATGCTATGTCCCTAGAGCTACATTAAGTCCTGCCGACAGGAATGAGTTGGATGATCAGCATAGCAAACTGGAGAATAAGTATACAGCATTTTTATTTTCTATTAGCTTTCACTGCTTATCGTCCTGCTTTGGTTGTTAGACCATAACTGTACTCTGATACAAGATGTTACGAGTAACAGCCAAAACACTTTCTCATCAGCTCAAGGTATTCTCAAACTCACATACACACAAAGGTATGCATGTTACCATATTTCACTGCAGCTACAAAAAGCATGGCAACAACAATACAGGAAAATAAATACTGTATGAAATTGCTACCTTTGCTTTTAGAAGCAAGAAAAACTACAAATGCCATTTGCCCACAAAACTTTTTGGACAGCGTAAACAAGAAATGTATAGGCTATATGATCTTCCCTTTGTTCGCAGCTGAAATAAGGAACATTTTTCTCACTCCTCTTATCTCTTCATGTTACAGTGACTTTTTCCTCCTTCATGCTTAAGCAGTGGAACTGAATGCTGATGAGATAAAAGTAGGTGCAACATGAAGACCATCACTTTTAGTCTGATTCCCTGAGCTATTCCCCCCCCCAACTCAGGCTATTTTAGCAGACAGGTAAGCCAGATTTACCAAAACTGCCATGTTTAACCATGCCAAAAGCAAGGTCCTACACCCGGGTTGGAGCAATCCCAGGCACAGCTACAGGTTGGGCAGAGAAGAGATTCAGAGCAGCCCTGTGGAGAAGGACTTAGGGATTTTGGTTGATGAGAAAATGAGCATGAGCCAGCTTCAGCATGCATTTGCAGCCCAGAAACCAACCATATCCTGGACTGCATCAAAAGGAGCGTGACCGGCAGGTCGAAGGAGGGGATCCTGCCCCTCTCCTCTGCTCTCCTGGAGTATTGTGTGCAGTTCTGGTGTTCTCAACATAAAAAGGACATGGAACTGTTGGAACAAGTCCAGAGGAGGCCACAAGGATGATCAGGGGACTGGAGCACCTCCGTGTGAATACAGACTGAGAAAGTTGAGGCTGTTCAGTGTGGAGAAGAGAAGGCTGCGTGGAGACCTCATAGCAGCCTTCCGGTGTCTGAAGGGGGCCTATAAGGATGCTGGGGAGGGACTGTTCATTAGGGACTGTAGTGATAGGACAAGGGGTAATGGGTTAAAACCTAAACACGGGAAGTTTAGATTGGATATAAGGAGTAAGTTCTTTACTGTTAGGGTGGTGAGGCACTGGAATGGGTTGCCCAAGGAAGTTGTGAATGCTCCATCCCTGGCAGTGTTCAAGGCCAGGTTGGACAGAGCCTTGGGTGACATAGTTTAGTGTGAGGTGTCCCTACCCATGGCAGGGGGTTGGAACTATATGATCTTAAGGTCCTTTCCAACCCTAACTATTCTACAATTCTATATATGCTAAGTTGATCAAGTAATTGTCATTCTAACTAATGCTAAATAAGCAAACATGATTGCTTTGAGGGGACTGGAAATACATAAATTTCTTAACAATTTTGCTAATACAGTTTATATTTGTGAAAGAGCCAACTGCCACCGCCATTTCCTGTTCAAGAAAAAGACATCTTGACTCTGGAAATTTCAAGCTATGTTCAACTGTATTTAGCTGAAAGACCAACAAATAGTTACAACAAATATTTTAAAGCTCTTTATAACAATGACAATGGCACTGTGCTGGCAATTTCTTAGGTGTCCAACAAATTACAATATTGACAAAACATTTTCATGCTAGTCTAATTGAGTAATTCATGATTCAGCAGAGGGTAAGCGTTAGAATTTAGGGTCAGATCCAGCTTTCTCAAAATAAGTAAATAAATAAATAATTAAGCTGCCACTGTCTTAATTTACAAAATCACTGACCACACATGTAAAAAGATAGTAAAACTGCCAGAGATTTCCAAAGGAACTGAAAGTTCAAAGTAAAAAAAAACTTTAAATGTTTGGAATTAGATTAAAAAGCTAATGCAGCATGTTGATCTAAGTATCCAACCAGCAAATTGTATCTCATTACTTAATGATAAAGTAAAAAATCCTTTTTTCATTTTTATATCCATTTATATCACAATCTCGTAGAATTATGAATTTTAAATAAGCATTCTGCAACATCTAGTGCCTACAAATTTTCAGAAACAGAAGTCATGTCGCCTCTCAATCTTTATGTTCCTACACTAAAGAAGCTGGGATCTTTCTATCTCCTCCAATATTGCTAGTTCTTCGTTCCCTCATCAATCAGCAGTAGCACTCCTGAACAACTGCATATTTCTAAACGGACACACAATTACTACTGATAAATTATTTTCTTAGAGGTTAATAAAATGTTCCAGTAACATTAAAAAAAGCCCCAAAACCAACAATGAACCAAAACCAAAAGACCAAACAACAAACTAACAGTTCTGTTCATATGTATCATGTTTGGAAACTACATTCAGACATTTGGATTTTAGTATTATAGTCTAAGGTAATCTCAGAATACACTTAATTCTAGAATGGCTGCCAGCGTTGACGAAATTAAGCAAAAGAAAAAAAATCAACGGTGGTGGGGGTAAGGAAATTCTAAGTTGGGAGATAAAATCACCCATGGCAATAAAAATTCTGCAAATCAGCATTCCTCAGGGTTTTTTTGTGGTCATTTCTGTTATATACAGTAAGCAGTAGAAACTGATCTCTATCCTCTCCAAGCTCTGTTATACAGCTTTACTTTGAAAGTCAGTTTTGTCCAGGTTTCAATAAAAGGGTTTAATCTCTGCATCCACCTGAGTCATTAATTTGGTACACTTTTACTTTCTTATGTTCAGCCTCAGAAAGCACCCTCCGACTATGTCAACATATTCAACTACTGCAACTTACTTTAGTGACACCATCCATTATAATCTATTATTTCCACTCCACTCCATAGAATCATAGAATCAACTAGGTTGGAAAAGACCAACCTTTTGCGGAAAAGACCATACACAGACTTTTTCTTTCTGTCTTTTAATTAATTTTCCGATAATTGGTAAAGCACCTGAAGTGTTCTTAAGAAAGGGTATTGCACAGTGAACACAAATAGTACAGTGAAAAAGTAAAAAAGGGGGGGGGGACGGACGGGACAGAAAATGCAAAGCAAATGGCCACACTTTGTATATTGTTTTAGCACTCTACAAAGGTTCTTATTTTCACAACAATACATATATTTATGATGCATATGATTTAAAATTAGAGGAACAACACTTGAAGTAACAGCTTTAATGAAATTTATTGAGGTTAAATGATTACAAATATGTAATACAGTTTATAAATAAGGAATGGAGTTTACACAGATTGTATCTTTTGGTTAGCAACACAACAGTCTTTCAGTGTTCCATATTACAAGGAAAAGAAATAGGCATTTTATACAAGGTGAACCTACCTAATATAAATTCCTGCAAGCACATAGCAATCACCGTAACCACACTCTTAAATATATAAAGGTGTTAAGTGGTTCAATTTCTATTCAATTCCTACCTGGAATTCTCAATTTTGGAAGGATTGGTCTTCTATATACTTATTTGATCCACGCTTGTAAATACTTCTTGAAATTCTGGGATTAACCAAGCAGCTATCAGAACTTGATTTAAAAAGTTTGACATTATCTTTGTTATTTTTTTACTAGGGTAAGGTAAACCGTGTGCATGGTGAATAGGACTTTCTTTTTAGAATGTATAGCTTTAGATGTACCTGCAGCCTACCTTCAGGATATATCTTGCAGCCCAGCTCCAAGCGAGTCAAGACTTAAAAGGTAATCCTTAGCTCAGAAAGGGGGAAAGGGAAATTAATAAAAAAACATTTGATAGGCTTGTGGAAGAAGTCTTAATTGACATTTCCTAAGCATCCCATATAGAGTTTGGCAAAATAAGAAAAAAAGACATTGCTACTATGAGACAGCAGAAGTAGGATCTGCACTGAGTTCCTAAACACACACAGCTCTGAAGACAGTCCCACCTCACACCCTCCCTCCTATGTTATCACAAAGCTGATGCAGCTTTCTTAGTTTGCTGTGGGTACTATACGAATCACCTGAGAAAAAAAAAAACAAAACAACTATTTGTTTTTCTGCTACTGACTACTGGTTCTGGAAAAATAGTTCCCCATGTAATTGGGGATCTGGTCTATCGGTCAAGACTTAAGATACAGGTTCAAATGTGTGCACAGCTGCTACACATTCTACACAGTTCCCAGAACTACAGTGGAAAATGATTTTGAGAAAGACCTCCCCTGAGGATGGGAAATAACATGGGTATCCTGTTGCTTAACAGAAAAGGACTCTTAATGTTCAAATAAGCCAAGACTCTTAAATTTCATGTAACAAAAGTGTACAATGGTCCCAGTAACAGACTATGAGGAGTAACACTAATCTTGTACTTGATGAAAATTATTTAGGAATTATGATCTGCAGTGCATGAAGTTCTACCAGAAAGATCCCTGTGAATTAAATTTTAAAAGTTATGCCTTAATTAAGCTACATTCCTTTCAACTGGCTTTCTCATGAGCCTTAGACAGGAGGGTATCTGAACCTAGGTCTTGAACCTAGGTCTGAAGCAGCTCAAGGTTCTTCAAGTACCCGTGTATCACTTCTGTATTTAGCAGGTATAGAAGACAACTGAACAATTTAATCTCCACTTTCAGAAACATGGCTGAAAAAAAAAATCTTTCAAAAGGACTTTGTATTTTTTAACAGCTTGCGTGTGTTAGTAGGTTAAGATTAAGAAAAGGGACTCAATGAAAATTTTAATCAGTCTTAATTAAAATATAAGACATGAAGCAAAAACATGAATATGAATTACAATTCAAATACAGAAGAATTGTTCTTTCCTAAGTATGTATAACATACACAGAAAATATTACAAGACAAATGAGTATCACACCTTAGCTATTATGTAGTTAAGGACATGAAAGTAACGTTTCAGGTTTGTTATGCCTTCCTAATCCAATTAAATGAGAACAAAACTAAGATAAGGATTACATTTGCAAAGATATTTAGCACTGTTAACACTGTCTGCCAGACGGCTTTTTTCTTTTTTTATTTTCTTAAAAAGAAAACAAGAGCATGGCCTATGAAACTTTATATTCCTTTAAACAGAAAGGATAGTACTTGATAGTGAAAGCTTGTAGAACTGAATTTTAAACCATAAACAGTTTATGAGTTCCGCTGATGAGGAACTCATTTGACATGATACCTGCTTATTCCACTATGGCACTAACTCACATTGCCAAGAGAAAAATTATAACAGTGCCAGTGTTTTTAATGCAAACATTCTCATTGCCTTTTTTCATTCTTAAAAGCAACCACAACAAAGAAAAAAACAAAAACAAAAACAACAAAAACCAACCCAAACCAAACAAAAAAAAACAACCCAAACCAGAACAACTTCCTCTCTTCCAATGATGCATCCTCCGAAGGACTAGAGAATAAAATCTCGATTTACATTCATTTAAGGAAATTTCAGTCCTTCTCACGCACAACAGACAAAGTTCTTAAGACATATGAATATGAGTGCACAATAAAATATGAACAGTACACAGAGCAAGCCAGCTACTCTGCTGTATGGGTGCTCCCAAAGACAGCTAATGCACTTCAATTTGTGCACCACAGTGAAACATCTAAATCATCCCTTCTAAGAAGAAGCAGTATCTGTGAGGAACAGGCTCACCCAAGCATGCTCAAGCAAAAGCCTGAGATCTCGACACTGAAATAGAGCTGTACCAGGGTCTGTCTGCAAGGTACCAGCTCAGTTCCTCTAAGCCTCTAAAGCCACGGGGAAGAAGGGTGAATTCATGAAATACATTTAGTGTATACAGAAAGTAAAAAAACATTCCAGACAACAACGACAGAATAGCTTCTTGATCTCTAACCTTAATTAAACTAGTTACAAGTCTGAAATGGAAGCAGAGTACTTTTATTTACACCATTTTTCTCTTACTGACTTAATACAGATTCTGTAGGACATCTATCTGTGTACCCTGATAGCAGTACCCAGTACATTGCCCACAGACAGCTTTCCCGAGTGTCAGCTTCCGCACATGAATCCAGCACTACCTCTCACTTCCCTTTTATTACACTGAATATTTCAACCTCAACTGTGTTTTTTCCCATTTGTTGAAGATTCCTGTAGAAACTTTATTTATAACCCACATACTTCAAATTACGTGACATTACATCTCCATTCCTAGAGGAGACAAATAAGAAGCATCAAAGGATCTCCTTTTACATCTTTTGCTGTTGTGTCTATCATCATTCTGATGTTCGATTCCTACAGAGCAGGTCGCATATTTTGTGATAACTATGTGTATTTGCTAATGTTGTGAACAACCTGCAAACACCTCACAAAAGTCAGTCAAGCCAATCTATTCTTCAGAAGGTTCAGAACAAGGTTAATGACATTGCCCCCCTTCCCCTGCCCAAAAAAACCTTTAAAAATATCTAATGGATAATTAACCTTATCTTGCCACACTCGCATTGCAAGCTAAAGAATGCTTACTTGTTATTTTATATGAAAATACAGTACTGTATTTTCAATTAAAAAAACATTTTCATTATCTTTGGACCTTTCAGCTGACCACAGTGTGTCTTTTCAGACTTTCCAGGTACTCCTCACTATTGTAATCACTGAGTAAAATTCCATTTCCACTGATGATGAAAACCTGTTACAAAACTCAGATTCCAGTTAGCATTGCCTGCAGTGCACACAGAGAAACGTCAAAGCTAAAAAAGGACATGCAACCTAGGTTTAGGAAGTGGATGCTGCTGACTGCCTGAAAAGCACTACTCTATATTCTCCCACTCCCCACACACATATGCACCCACTCTCGTCCCTGTCCTTTAGTTCTCATTCCCTGTAGGTATTTGTCTGCTGAGAAAATAGAGGCTGACAGGGAAGGTCATTGTGACCGATTGTAAGTCTCAGCATACAAATGTGCCTTTTAGCTGCTGCCTCCACAAACAGTGACTGTGTCGTATTATTGATAAATCCTTGGAAAGACTCTAATGTATCTTCATTTCAGAAAACAACTGCCTTCAAGGTTGCTCTGAGAAAATAAGCAGCCAGAATGCTGAAGAATTCTTAAAGTTGGCATTCTCCTGAAGATTAAAAGATAATAACACTTCTATTAGAATCACTCTGCTACGCTGTATTGATCTCATCAGGGAGGCCACTGCAGGTCTAATATGAACAGAGCAGTTTTAGAATTAATCACAGGGGTTTTTATTATGGTTCATAGGGCTCCTCATTCAAATGGCATCGTTTGCAATATTTATGGTCTAGATTGGTTGCCATTATTAAGTGCAAGTGTGCCACATGGTGTCTGGCCTGCTGTGTTAAAACACAAAGTCATTCTTCAAAAGTAAATCTTATCTAAACTATGCACAAAAAGCCAATTACTTTTTGATTTACATTTTAATTTCACATTCAGCTTTCCTCTTATATACAAAAACCTTACTTAATCTTTGTTTTGGATTAACTAGCACAGGCATAGAAGGTGCACTTCATAGTTTTAAGTAGACTGTTACAGCATATTAATGCACTCTGCTCAGAAAGATATATATTTGGTCAATGATAAGCTTCAACTTCTCTGTGAGAGAAGCAGATGAAAAGGTGGAAGAAATACAGCATCCTGGAAGGTGGAACTAACCCACTGATCTTCCAGATAAAACTGACTCATTAAGGCTTTCAACTCAAACTGTGCATTTGAAAATGGAAAAAGTGTTCTCCAATGTCACAGCAAGCTCTTACTGAGCTGGTCCTGGGAAAATGTTTGTGTGTGGGTTTTGTGAGGGGGTTTCTTGGGGTTTGTTTTGTTTTTTATAGCTGGTAAGAACCTCAGGGAGCACTCTCCTTTTCCTCCCTGAACGCCAGGTTGGTCAAGCGAGCTCCAGGAGCCTGAAAGCACACTAAACAAACAATTAAGCCCTATCAAGCACACTCAATTTGTCTTACATTTATAGCTCTATGACAAGGTTAGCTAACTTACTGTCATGTTCTTAAAATCATTCTGTATAAAAGCTATAGAAATAGTGCTGCAAACAGTAGGACCGGGGGATGAAGGAGCCAATTTGGGAGGCTGCTGTCAGCAGTGGGGGAAGGATACTGGTTTTATCACTGACCTGATGTCTTCTCCACACATAACCTCTCTGAGGAAGCAACACCAGCATAGCAGAGCTTCATCTTTCTTTGTGGAAGCTGTACAAACATTAGCAACCTTTGCATAGGCTTTCATGATTTGCAAAGAGATGGAGGCCACTGGGGCCCTGCAGGGAGCCACAGCCCTCCCCTGCCCCATGGAGCCCTCCAGCACTTCAGAAACACAGGCCAGGCCAGCAGGGCCACAGGGCTGCCAGGACAGCCCCCTATGCCTAGCATTGCCTCCCTGTCCCTGAGCAGGGCTCCTTGCCCTGACTATGCAGCTGGGATCCAAACTGAATTCCCACACAGACTAGTGGCAAATATGATGCTTTGGTCAAGAAGCACATGGAGGGAAGAAGGGGGGCAGGCAATTTTGGCTCCATCTCTTGTCAGTGAAGCAGAGAAGCAGGCCCGCCCTTGAGACCATGCTTACTTATCAACACAACTTATTTACAAATATATACGCACGTGCAGATTTAGGCTAAATGAAGTCAAAATTTAATTACTTACAAACAGGGTCCCTGCCCATAAGAAAATCCTTTCTTTCCCATATGAATGCATCCATGCCCCCATCTGATTTTCCTCCTTTGCACTTTTTACCTCTTTCTCCTTTATTCATTAATCAGAAATCTGACTGAAAACATTTAGCTTTTTGGATGGTTTGATTGTGGAGTTAACCACAACCTCTCCAAAACCAAAGTTTACCTTGGTGTTCCCATCACATACCAGTCACTTTTGACTGCAGGCTGAAAACACTTATGCTCTTATTTTGATACCTATTGAAAAAAGTTGTGGGTTTTGTTTGTTTGTTTGCTTTTTAAACAACTACAGCTTTTCTGTAACAGAACTTCTGAAAATAAGCACTTGGATCACAGCACCATCTTATTTACCCATCTTAATCAGCTAGGCTCCTGAAATAACATATTGACTATCATTCTCACCTATCACAGACTCAAACCCAAGTCTCCCGGAGTGAAAGATTAGGAAGTTAATGCATTTTGAAACCTTGCTGCAAGATATTAATGCTTTAAAAAACAAAAGTGATGGATGAATATTATTCAGGTCAAATAAAATCAGAGTGCTAAGAGAGCTAGCTAGTTTTTCCAACAGTGTATGAAAAAAAACAGACCATGAAATAGGGCACCAAATTTGAATCACAATATGAATTTAAACACTCTTATTATTACTAGTTGGTATCCAGTTTAAGGAGGTATTATAGTATTAAAGTAGTTATGAAGTTATAATACACGTTTTAGTAAGTATATTCGCTATCTAGTATAGCATGTTTTTGGGGAGACAATTCTGATAACAGCACTGCTTTCGATAGCTTTCCATACTATCATCTTCTGTCATTTGCAGCCTCTTCTGCGTGTGTATATTTTTTTTACATACACATACACATATAAATGCAGCACCTTTTCCACCATAAAAACCATAAAACCAGCTTTCATATATATATATCTATACATATATGAAAATACAGCCTTCTGAAAAACTCCAAGTGCTGTATTCAATACCTGATGTTCATACTTCAGACTCTATTGGATTTATGTTTTTTTTTAAATCTGAAATACTGTTAAAGCGGTTGTCATTAATTATACATTTGTATTTATGTCATCATTTAGTGTGCACTTGAGAACTGTAATTCAGATTCACTGAGATTTAGTTGCCCAGCTAAAGGGAATGAGGCTAATTGTTACATTAAAAGGGTGACATTTTGACTGCATAAGATGGCAACTCCCAAAACAGATATAACCAGAAAACATCTCCAGAGGACGTCAAGAAAGACTGACTGTTTCAGGCTGAATACATGGAAACTGTCCAGAGAATATAAAACAGGGCAGCATGCCTTGCTGGGGAAAATTACTCTGTTCACCCAAGATTCGGGCATTCTTTGTGCTTTTATACATATTTAAGACTATCATTAGAGATTTAAGATATATACCACCTAGGAACCACTGCTATGCTTCCTGTAGCTTTCTAAAGGAAGAAATAAAATCAGGGAAGTACAAGTAGGAGCTCCTGAAGAGTAGACAAAATAAGATAAAGTTTTATCTGACACCAAGTTTTAAATAATGCTGCACTGAAACTGAACATATTCTGACAGGATTTTATTAAACAATAAAGAAGTCAACCAAAAAGCCGAATTCAAAGTCTAACTATAGAAGACATCTCTATGAAGAATTGAGCCTTGTGAACAAAGAAGGCATGATGGGACACAAACCCTTCTATAAAAGCCAAATTCTCAATGGCCTTGGGCACCCAGTTAATTAAAAAGCTACAAAGACTTTTGCAGATAGTGACCAGCACCGTTAATTTTACTGTTTAGCTCACAACAAAAAAGCATGCACCAGCAGCCTACTAATGTAACACGGCCTTTATGGCTCTCTATCTAATAGAGAGCTAACCTCCCTGTATGGTATGTTTGCTTAAGAATCCTTATTCATGTAAAAACATTAAAGACAAGCATCAGGAATGTTGTTATAATTTTTGAAATATAACTTACTGCCACAAGCAGCAAGGCATTTGCTTTGTAGATTGACCCAGATACTGTAACAATACAGAACCAATCTAAAGACAAGTATGTTCCCATTTTTCCTTGAGGTTATTTTATAGATAAAATGGTGAGAAACTGCAGAACCATTAGAGAGTATCCCTTCAAAATACTTTCTTAATTTTACTTGTTTTCTATCATACGTACTGCCCTAGAAACTGCAGGAGACTTCCTCAGCTTGAGTAAATCCATATAGCTCTTCTCTGTAATGATTTTCCAATCACCAACCAAAAATTACTTTTAGTCAGAAGCTGACAGGCAAAAAATCAGCCCCTCATGGACATGTTTTTATTTTACTGTTGCTGCAAGAAGTAGGAACTCAACAATAGTTATTGTTTAAATACAACAGATAAACAAGTCTCATGCATCAAAAACCCCTAAACCAGTACAAGGTACCCTAAAACAGCACAACTTCCATCTACCATAGCCATGACTTACATAGATAACATCATCATCCTATGAGAAATTACTAGCAATACAGTGATGTTTAAGCAGGGACTCATTCAAGATATATCTCTAGTTCTCAGCAAAGCTTGTTAGCTCAGACATAGTGGGACAACAACAAAGAATCCCCATCCAAGCTGAGTCACAGAACAGGTATCTTCCCAGACCTTCTGGTTTTGCAGCCACTCCAGAAGCAATCCAGTGTTTGCTCACTGTTACCCAACACATTTCATGGCTCTGAAAATGTAAAGGGGAAACAGTTTGAATTCTGCAAGTATCATGAAGTTTCAGACTATTAGAGCTCTCTGATCCTACGCACTATCAAAACACACATTGAAAAGTCAGGGATGAGGAGATCTGCTGAAACATGTGCAGAGACATGTAAGTGCTGAAACAAGCACATATGTCTGTGCAATGCAGATGTTTTACATGACAGTCTTAGCTACAAGCCAGTTCTGTGGCTCTCAGTAGTTCAGGCTTTCTCCACAACTGTCTAGCAGTTCAGGCATGACAGGTACTATCACAATTAGCCCAGTGATATACAGTCACTGTTCAGCTGCCTCTGCCCTCCTGTAAGCAGCTGGAAAACCAAAGTGCTCTCCAAGTGGCAGTACCACAGCCTAACCCTGCTTTGCCTTCTGCCATCTCATCCCCTGACTCTCCTGCACGTACTTCAAGGTCCAATCTGGAACACTGCTGAGCAAAACACCACCACCATCCCCCCATGCACATGAAAATACCTGGAGTTAAAGTTATATTGCAAAAGTGGAGTAAACCACAATTTCTTCCAAACAATGCTGTTTCAAGGAAAATACAAAATATTGCACCTAAGAGCATCACATGCACACATCACATTCTTTCATGAGTTATTTGGCTTTAATTTTGATGCAAAAAATAAAATTGTGGACTTCAAAGTCAATAAATCCTTTTAGACATCCTGAGAAAAGGAAGAAATACCCAGAATAAGTTGTTTCTAGTCAAATGACAATCTAACACTTCAGAAAAGTAGTTTTAAACTGTCAGTGATCTACTCATTATATGCTTGACTAATTCCTTGAACACAGAAAATCCACGCATGACTACTTAAGAGATATAAGAGGCAGATGATAGACGGACTTTCTTTTGATGGAATCTGATTGCTGGTTTATATAAATATGAAAATTTATTTCTGTGATACAACCAAAAGCAAAAACAAGACTTACCCTGCTAGTCTATTTGAAAATGCAAAGGTTTTTCACAGTGAGAAAAAGCCTGGACTGTGCCTTGGGTAGAATGATGAACTAATGCCTCAAATCCCTATAGCATGTGCCTGATTATATATTTCTAACTCCCATTCAGGGTTTTAATATGGCAGAGATTCACTGGGAATACATGGACTGAGACTCATTTTCATTTTCCTATTGGGAAGTGCTTATTGCAGAGGCTCTCACCTTTTTGTATTCTACACTGACATTCTCCCTAATTATTTTTGATTCCCCCTGGCCTCATCAAGTCCCTATGATCTTCATCTAGGGACCACATCTAAAACCCCAGTTATCTTAATCTTTTAGATCAAAGTGTGGACTGAATATTCTCAAAGTCAAATTATGAGATAAACTATTTTCAAAGATGAAATCATAATAGGCAGGAAGTGTGTAGCAGGGAGAGGTTACATAGCACCTTTCAACTGAAGAACATGAAACTTTCTCCATGTATATTACTCCTTGTTTAACAGAGCCGTCACTGAAGTGTTAAAACCACCAGAGTAAACCCAAAAATAACAAGTCATCTTTAGATGGGAAGAAGAAATGCTTGGAGCGTCTCTTTGCCAATCCCCAGTTTCAAAACAAGAATCAACACTTTAGGGTAGAAATTAAATGCACTTTTATTTAGGCTGCCAGCCTGCCTGTTCACCTTCCATTGAAGAAATATATTGGCAGAGCTATTGTAATGCTCATGAAACTCTTCCCACAGTTTCCATGCGCAGAGACGGCACAGAATGATACCTCCCCTACAGGCCACCATGCACACCCCCATGCACACTGCCACAGAGCATCAGTGGAACCAAACACATTTACTCTAAGGGCACAGGCGTTTTCTATTGAAGCTGCTCAGCAGCTTGGAAATCTCTCTCCAGTATGCTCTACTAGACCACACAGGTGTGCATAGCACAACTCAGGTTCAAGTTATCCGACTCCACTAAACCCATCGTGTGCACTATCCTGAAAAGCTACCATCCAAGATGATCATTAAGATGTTTCCACATCAAATCAGCTCCCAGTCAAGCACAAACTGATAAAGTCTCCACTACCTGTAGTAGAGCTGCACTATTTCTACCAGATACAGGTTTGGTACTGTTGCTGTAATTATTAGATCTTCTTTATATGATCCCAAATTCACTCCCAAACTAACCTTATTTTGGAAGTCAACTACTATATCCTACCACAAATTTCTAATTTTTAGAGATGGGGTAATTGTTATTACCTATCTGTAGTTCCCAACAACAATAGTACTACAACTGCTTAATCTCAGCTGCTCATATTTCCCTGGTATAAGGAAAAGAATTCATACACAAGAAATATGGTGCCTATAGAGTACCTAGCTGCATATGTCAAATTACCAACTGAAAATTCAAACTGGTGGAATTCCTTCCATCAATCATGATGAATCATTTCTGTTAGCATAGGGTTGCACACCATGTGTCTGACTATACATTTAGCCTCTGAAAAATTATCTGCAGAGCTATTTACTGAAGTTTTAGGTATGGAGAAATTCAACATTAAAAAATATTGATGCCCACCATTATCTGTTTGCATACACAGTCAGCAGGCGGGGCATAGAATGTTCACATAGCAGTGGTGGATTAGTATTTTTAAACTATTTCTATTATTGATTTAACCACTTGAAGCTGCTGGAAGCGGAGCTCCTGTCACAGCTGTTAATGCAAAAGACATTAGGGAAAATCCCTACTGTGGAGGTGTGCAAAAATGTTCACATATAAAATGGGGAGAATTCACTTTTCATCAGCACCGCATACAACCAAAAATCCCCATTTTTATTCAGCTCAGCGAGATGAGAAACCTGACAGGAGGAAAACTACTATTTTCCTTTTCCTACATGTAACAGTCCTATCTAAAGACCAGATCCTGCAGTCTACCCAAACTGAGTCATAATTTTGTTACTCAAGTTGTTCCATTAAATCTAATGCAGCCACTTACAGAGCAGTTATTCAGAGAGAGGAAGGGTATAAGTGTAGCTCTGCGTGATTACAAATCCATTAACAGCATCCTTAAACACGAAGAAAGTATTATTAGAAGTTGGTAGCGGCCAGACCCTGCAACACTATTACAAACCTGACACTATTGCAATAGAATCATAGAGTCATAGAATAGTTAGGGTTGGAAAAGACCTTAAGATCATCAAGTGTAAGCGGCGAGGAGAAGCAGACAGGCCAACCCAATATGGGTGATAAGCAACTTCTAGTTTATTTGTGACGCAGTTCACACATATATAGGAGTGGTATTCAGCCACTCCTTCTTGGCACAACAGTATTGGTTAGCCCCCCACAGCTTTCTCCACATTCTCCTCCCAGGTCCGGTCTCCGGCCACCTGTGGGGGCCACCCCCTGCCTTGCTTGCACAGTCCTCCAGAACTCTATGGTTCTGCTCTTAGAGTCATTCTGCAACAATTCCCCCCTTTTTCTTTGTGCAAGCAAGGCATTATGGGTTATTCTGTTCACCTGTTTTATCACACAACTATAAGCAAGTCTAATAGCTACGATGATTAACCTAACAATGATACATAAGTGCAATACTTCAAACAGCAGTGTTTGACTCAACCTGTAATGCCCCGTGAAGACAACCATCTAGTTATTCTTAGGATATTGCTCATTTACTATTGCTGGGTAAGCTGAGCCAGGGTTCTCAGCTGTGCGTGCATCGAATTAGCATAATCAGAGAGACTCATACAACACATTCCATCAAACTCTTCACATCCATGTCCCTGTTCCAACAACAAAAGGTTCTGCAGTGTTGCATGTCTTACAGAGTCAACATTAAAACAAATCAGGAATTGCCTTCGATGTAGAATTGTCTGCTTAGCAACTCAGCAACCCAGTCTGCTTAGTTGAGCCAAGGCCCCGGCTGAAGCACTTACAGTGATTTGGCATATTATGATTGGATACATGTTTTGAAGACCCTTAGTGACTAACATATAATTGGTTAAACACAGGTGTGAGAACTCAACCTTGAAAACTTGCCAACAGTCCACAGTTCTCATTAACTAGGTGAATTCCAACCTCTTATCTTGCTTGCTTAAGCTTCTTCGGGCCTCCCATGAGAACACTGTCTCCACATCTTCCCCCTTTATGTTTTTTATATATGGTTTGGGTGACCCTACTTGAGCAGGGGATCTGGGCTAGATTATGTTTCCAACATATGCCAACTAGAGGCTGCCTGGGCCTGCCCCTTTTTTCTGCTGTATGGCTCTCTGATAACAGGCTGTATAGCTCTCTGATCCTTCACATCAAGGTCTGGCATGGCATGTGTCCCCACCGCTCCACGCCTGCTGGGTTGCAGCCAACAGCGGAGCTAAAGGTTCTTCTTGGTGGCAAACACAGAAGCCAACCCAGTCTTGCCCTTGACTGTGGTAGCAGGCATTTGGTCAGCCTCAGTCCTTGCACCTTGTTGTCAATGCACAGTTTCAACTGCTTCATCCAGTAACAAGTCGCTACTACAGCAAGGCACACACAAATTTACATTAGCAGAGTAACTATTACAGGGTGCAGCAGCATGTTGAAGATGATGATGGCAGTGAAGGACTAGCCAAAGAAATTTCTTACCAGTGGAATTCTCCCCCCCTCTTAATTTGTTCCATCACCTGCTTTATAACACTACCATTGTATTAAATTTTTTCTAGCTTTTGCCTTAGCATTTTCTAGCAGCTACTGCAAATTTCCATACTCTAACATCTCTTTTACAAGTGACAAATCTATACAATACAAGGTGCAGTTTCTTATTAACAACTAGCTAGTAAATACAGGTGGTTTTATACACAAAATCACAACCTCTAATAATAGCTACTTTACAAGCACACATATTCAGGATGTTACTTTTCAGTTGCCCCCAAGTGATGTTTTGCAGTTATTTGTTCTTTCTCTTCCTCTATCTCATTCTGCTTGGGGTAATCACGGTCAGCTCCTGTAGCTGAGGCATCAGGTTTATCCATTTGTCTGTCCAGCTCATGGCAAGGCTTGACAAACTTTGCAGGCAGTCGCCATGGACATGTAGGCAGGAGGACACAAATATACCCTCTCCCCCAGGTTATCAGTTCTTCAGTTCTTGAGAAGTAGACAGGTTAAACAAGTTAAGTGCAGCATCATTACTTTCTCCCCCCCCCCTTTTTTTTTTTTTTTTTTAGTCCCTGCAAAAGCCATCGTTACTCCCGCTACAGTCCAACGTACAGAACGTGGCACAAGGACCCTGTGGAGACTAAGAGCAAACCAGCTCCGAGAAGCGTCATTGTAGTGCAAGGTGGCAGGCTCAACCTTAGCGGGCGTCCCCGCAGAGGCTCTGCCTCACCCACATCGTATGAGGCTTGGGCTTTTATACTGACCAAAATGCACACACATTCCTACACAGGTGGCCAGCCTGTGCTGGAAGAAGTGGCCAGCAGTATCTACAGAGGTCTCCAAGGGTTGATAGACACCTGGACATACTAATATTTATCAACTTCTAGTACATGAATATCACAGAGAAACTGTATGATCTTTCCTTGTCAATTGCAAGAAAAAATCATAACATATACAGCTTGAGTATAAGAGGATTATAACGCATACGTGGTCACTGTTTGTCAGGCCTCCTTAACTATTTTGAGATCAAGAGCTTCCCACTCTTTAGCCCCCTGCTGTGTAGTAAACACAGGATATGCAGAGATGCCCATTGCAGAAAATTCACCAGTAATGATCACATCTTTACTTACCCATTGTTACAACTGAGCGTCTCCAGGGCCAGTAAGTCTGAGCAGACCGACCCGGGAGACGAAGAGTCAGGGTCTGGAAGCAGAGGATAGAAATCTGGATCGGATTCAGGGGATTCGGGGGCTGATCCTGCGCCGAACTCGGGGCCTCCGTTGCTTGCAGCTGTGTCTTTCTTATCAGGTGTATCTCGTTCGGTATGTAGCCCTCTGCAGACCTGGCTCCTCCGTGACTGAGTTAAAAATTTTTTCACTCTAAGGCATAGGGGGTTGGAAAGGCTCGCGGTTCCTTTAAATCTCCCGCTTGCGCATGATCCCTATTTTCTACTGCGTGCTTCAAAATGGCGCCGCAATCAATCCGGCGCCGAGGCACAGCCCTCTTTCTTTCGGATTCCTCGACTTTTATCATACGTATCCCTTCTAATATACTTTCTCTGTCCTTTTCAAAGTCCCTACTTTCGGAACTGGGGTGGTGGGGGAGCAGGGGGATTACACCTCCTCCGCGGCACCTTCTGATGGAGGGGGAGAAAAGGAAGGGGGGGGTGGGGGGTGGGAAACCCTGTGCTCCCGCGAGTTGGGGGAAACGAGTTGTAATCTTCCCCCGGTTTCAACCGACCGGGGACGTCTGTTCCTAGTTTCTCCGTTGTTACCGCGGCAGTTTTTTTTTCTGCCTTGTATCTTTTTATACAGTTCATTACTTCCCTCCGTGGTTTACTGAGTTTCTTTGCCTTTTTATAATCATTAAGCACTGAGTCAAATACTTCATCATCAAACTTTCGCCATTCACTCTCCTCAAATATTGTATTAGGATCTGCAAAAAAAATCCTTTAGCCTTCCCTAGCCACTAGACCTGCTAGCTGCTTTAGAGTCTCAGGCTCAATTCCCCGCTTTTATAAAAAGCACTGTAAAAAGTTCAGGGCTCAGTTCCCTGCTTTTATAAGAAGCACTGTAATAAGTCCAGGGCTACCTCTTGGTCCATTTTCACGGCCAGCCTTTTCCAGATCGTCTTCTTCTGGGTCGTCCTGTAACCTCGGTCTCCGGATCGGCCTCCCGTCGCACCAGTGTCTGGTTCGCCCCAGCGGCGGATTCCTTTCGGTTAGTCCAAACACCTGGGTCCGTCACGCCACCGCAGCAGCATTGCCCGCGCGTCCCGGCCACTGCCGCCGGCGCCGCTCACTCACCGTTCCGGGTCCCCGTTGACCGGGGCCCTGTATCCCGGGTCCCCGCTAGTCGGGGCCCTGTATTCCAGGTCCCCGCTAGTCGGGGCCCTGTATCCGGGTCCCCGTCGACCGGGGCCCTGTATCCGGGTCCCCGTTAAACCAGGGCCCTGTATCCCGGGTCCCCGCTAGTCAGGGCCCTGTATTCCAGGTCCTCGCTAGTCGGAGCCCTGTATCCCAGGTCCCCGCTAGCTGGGGCCCTGTATCCGGGTCCCCGTCGGCCAGGGCCCTGTATTCCGGGTCCCCGCTAGTCGGGGCCCTGTATCCCGGGTCCCTGCTAGTCGGGGCCCTGTATCTGGGTCCCCATCGGCCAGGGCCCTGTATCCGGGTCCCCGCTAGTCGGGGCCCTGTATCCGGGTCCCCGTCGACCGGGGCCCTGTATCCGGGTCCCCATCGACCGGGGCCCTGTATCCCGGGTCCCCGCTAGTGGGGGCCCTGTATTTCGGGTCCCCGCTAGTCGGTGCCCTGTAATCCGGGTCCCCAGTGACCAGGGCCCTGTAGTCCGCGTCCCTGTTCAGGCGCCATTTGGAAGCGGCGAGGAGAAGCAGACAGGCCAACCCAATATGGGTGATAAGCAACTTCTAGTTTATTTGTGACGCAGTTCACACATATATAGGAGTGGTATTCAGCCACTCCTTCTTGGCACAACAGTATTGGTTAGCCCCCCACAGCTTCCTCCACATTCTCCTCCCAGGTCCGGTCTCCGGCCACCTGTGGGGGCCACCCCCTGCCTTGCTTGCACAGTCCTCCAGAACTCTATGGTTCTGCTCTTAGAGTCATTCTGCAACAATCAAGTTCCAACCCCCCTGCCACGGGCAGGGACACCACCCACTAAACCATGTCACCTAAGGCTCTGTCCAACCTGGATTTGAACAATGCCAGGGATGGAGCATTCACAACTTCCTTGGGCAACCCATTCCAGTGCCTCACCACCCTCACAGGAAAGAACTTTCTTCTTATATCCAATCTAAACTTCCCCTGTTTAAGTTTGAACCCATTACCCCTTGTCCTATCACAACAGTCTCTAATGAAGAGTCCCTCCTCAGCATCCCTGTAGGCCCCTTTCAGATACTGGAAGGCTGCTATGAGGTCTCCACGCAGCCTTCTCTTCTCCAGGCTGAGCAGCCCCAACTTTCTCAGCCTGTTTCATATGGGAGGTGCTGCAGTCTCTTGATCATCTTCATGGCCTCCTCTGCACTTGTTCCAACAGTTCCATGTCCTTTTTATGTTGAGGACACCAGAAATGCACATAATACTCCAAGTGAGGTCTCAAGAGAGCAGAGGAGAGGGGCAGGATCACCTCCTTTGACCAAAAGGAGGTCACGCTCCTTTTGGTGCAGCCCAGGATATGGTTGGTTTCTGGGCTGCAAGCGCAAACTGAAGCTGGCTCATGTTCATTTTCTCATCAAGCAACACCCCCAGGTCCTTCACCACAGGGCTGCTCTGAATCTCTTCTCTGCCCAACCTGTAGCTGTGCCTGGGATTGCTCCAACCCAGGTGTAGGACCTTGCACTTGGCATGGTTAAACTTCATGAGGTTGGCATCAGCCCACCTCACAAGTGTGTCAAGGTCCCTCTGGATGGCATTCCTTCCCTCCAGAGTATCAACCAAACCACACAGCTCGGTGTCATCAGCAAACTTGCTGAGGGCGCACTCAATCCCACTCTCCATGTCAGCGACAAAGATGTTGAACAAGACCGGTCCCAACACCGATCCCTGAGGGACACCACTCGTTACTGGTCTGCAGCTGGACATTGAGCCATTGACCACAACTCTTTGCCTGCAGCCATTCAGCCAGTTCTTTATCCACCGAGTGGTCCACCTATCAAATTGATGTCTCTCAGACGAATGAGCTCCAAGGTGTTGCCAGGCACAGAGGAGAGACTGACTGGTCTGTAGTTCCATGGGTCATTCATTTTCCCCTTCTTGAAAATGGGGGTTATATTTCCCTTTTCCCAGTGTTCGGGAACTTCACCTGACTGCCATGATTTTTCGAATAACTCTTGGCCAATGCAGAAGACAAATTAGTTTCTTAATGAATTAAATTAAAAATTACTAAGGAAGTAACTGACTTCCAGACAAAGTGAATCAAGAAGAAAAAAATCTGTTTAGGATTTAGGGTTTTTTTTGGTCTTCTCTGCGGATTAAAATTCATTCTGACTGAGGCTGGATGTGGAGTCATAGTCTAAAAGCTACTCCAGAATAGTTTCGCACTTCACATGTGTTACTTTGAATACTCCCTTTCTTAATTAGCTATTCTAAAATATCTCCCATGTAGACAAGCTTTCACAAGGTTTATGAAGGAAACACTTCAGAGAGTGTCATAATTTTCAAATTAACTGATGGGCAATACCCCCTTCACTTATTTTTCATGTTAGTACTTCTCTACTCAGAGTGATTATTTCATTGATGCAAAACAAAACTTAACATGTTATTGCCGTGAATCACCGCCTTGACAATGCTGCATTATAATTCTGTAAACACTTCAAAATTAAAATGCAAACTAAACAATACAATAGGAAATTTGGGAAAAAAAGTTCCAAAATATAAGCAAAAAGCAAAAGTATCAAAAAAACCCCAACCAAACCAAAAACACCAGGCACGTGCCACTCTCATAGCACAAATCTAGACATATTTTCTTTGTGCAAAATGAGGAAGGTAATTCTCATATGTAACTACAAAACTCTCCTCTGTAACTACTTCAGTATATCACTGCTTATTGAATACTTGTGTGTGTATGTGTGCACTATTAGCCACTAATTAGTGCGCTAAACTATTACAACTAGTTCACCAAGATCTAAGCATCTTCTAACTTCAAATGGCATTCAAAGCACCAACAGTCACATTGGTACCAGGGGCATTTCATTACCTACAGGCTTCAACAGTAATACTCTGAAAAGCACAGTAGAAACACTGAAACAAGTTGCCTTTTTAAAGTGGCACTATTTTATTCTGATTTTGTATATAAAAATTCCTATGATAAACTGAATGGTTCACCATGAAGCTGCTGGCATGGTTTTTTTAAACTCACTTGGTCTGTGGGTCCATCTGATACGTAAAATGGCTACTGCTGCTTTCAAATACATATCTGGCAGAACTGTGAATTTGAGAAGAATGATTTTCTACTTTAACTGAAAACAGATAAATGACAAAAAAGAAATAAAATTAACCAGAGCAGAAATGAGATAACTGCACAAATTCAGCTACTAATCAGGAATTTATTATGCATAACTTTGGCCTGTAGAAATACAGCACAAGCTAAATAGAAAAAAAAATAGTCTGTTTGCATACAGTATTTCAGTGGTGCTGATCAGAAAACACTGCTTCTGAAAAGCAGTATGATTTCGATTTATAGTGCAGGAGAGAGATAAGGTACCCGCTGAACCCACTGCTCTATGGGTATGCTGCTGTTTGACAGCCCTATTGTTGATTATACTCATTTTCTACTTCAGCAAGCAGCAAAATTTTATGAGATCCACCCCCATAGATGTTTGTTCCCTGACACAATCTGGTCTACAGTTACAGAAGTTGCTAAATATGATCACTGGCTGAGTAGCAAAGAAAAAACCCAGAAATATTATAACCACATATGCTAATCCTAGTGATTCCTCTTCTGCCCCACCACTCAACAACAATGTCAGTATAAGGCACTGTCATTCATACTCCACCAACCCTACTAACAGAGAAACAGAAACCAGTGAGTTATTTAACAGAAAGACTGTTGAGCTATATTTGAAGATAGCCCTGAGATGATCTTGCTTTATATCTTTCTCAAACAGTAGTTGGGGTTTTGCCTCTTTTAAGCAAAGGTAAAACCATCAAACAGCCTCATGGGTGTAAATGGGGACAGAACCATTAATTCCTGTTGGACCCAAAACTTAATATTTATAATAACAAGCATCTGATAATGTACAGAATACAAAATAATTTTTGGTGCAATTCCTTCATTCGTTATTCTCAATGTTTCTGAGCAGTCGGGTCTCATACAGTGAACAACATTATTCTCTTCTTTGCTGCTCTGGCCCTCAGACTGATCTCACTGAAAGAAGAGCACTGTCCCCTCTGCCTCACTTCCCCACAGTTACTTTTGATAAATTTGGGCATTAACACCCTGCACCAAGCAGGTGCATTTGTCAGCTATCATTCTCCATACTGCATTTAATTGCATCCTTTCATTAACAAATGTTGCCAAACAAAGCAGTACTCTGACAGCTTCTCATTTCCAAGCATATTAAAGGGTTACATCTTCAAGCAATTTTACTGTTACAGATTTAAACTGAATCTGCCTTGGTAACATTGTCCCATTCTGGGTTGATGACAAAACCTGAGCTATCCATATGCTTAACTGCAGTCATAAATGGAGCTCTTAACAGTCTGTGGTAGGGATAGTGTTACAGTTGCTGTTTATGGAATTGTTCTCTAATTCCCCTTTTTGTAAACTGAAATATTTTTCCCCAGGACTTGCACACATTCTGATAAAGACTGGTATTTTTCATCAAATGTTCTTGGCCTGCAAACAGCACCAGAAGGGAATGGGAAGGCAAATGAGAAATAATAGAATGAGGTAAAGAAAAGGTAACTGTGTACCCAACACATGACGAAATCATCTGAAGGGTGATCTCAGCCACAGCCAAGCTCCAAAAAAGGGACGTGAAGCTATCCAAGCACCCAAGCAAGCTATCTGGGCCCATTTGTCTTGGGGCAACTTCTTTCCATGCCAAATTCCTTGCTAGGGTGTATCTCACAAGGTGGTAGGAGACAGCATACAAACTACATCAGAGATCCATCCACATGACACATTGCTCTGATACCATTTCAACAACGGAAGGATTCCATTCTGTGAAGAAACAGGAAGGGGCAAATGTAATGACCTTTGTTCACAAAGTGATTACTTTAAGGTAAATTACCTGTATTGGGATAATTCAATGGGGAAATATAGAAATCTATATGGGTACCAAAACTTTCAGACCATGTAATTTATGCTTTCTTAATATTCATTGACATAAAAATCTTTCTTGACTTGTTGCTTGCTTTTTTAATCTTTTCCCCAGTGTACACACAATCTGCAGTATTGCCTGTGAAATTTCTTAAAACAGCATTTTGACTGACACTTTGAAATTACATTCAGATTTCAAATGGAACTCAAATAATTTTAAAATGGCACCAAAAGATTCAACAAACACTGAAATAAATGATTCACTTAAGCTAAACCATTATGTCTCAGATTAACAGGAAGCAAAACTGTTACCTGGAAAAACTCCTGTTTTGGTTGGGGAAGGCATTCTTGGAAGGTATTATTTCTGAGTAACTAAAGTGAGCATGACTGGGTGGCTTAAAACACTTCATGAAAATTATTTTATAAACACTCATATCTGGACAAAGAATTCTAACTCTTGAAAAGGAATCAAAAAAAAATTTTACTAAATTGTGTCATCTGATTAGAATGCTATCTTCAAAACTTGCAAAAAATTAAGAAAAAAAGTAAGATAGATCTATCTTTCTTTCCGATTCATGCAGTGGCCCCCTCCTCCTCACTATACCAATATGGAATTTTATCAACTTGGTTGTAAACACATTCCTAACAGGTGATGATTTATTGCTACATTAATAATTTTTGGAAGTGAAATCTCTGAAACTGTCTCTGGCGTATCTGATTCAGTTACATGGCTTACCACACGTGCCATTTGGCCAAAGGTGATCTGCATGTATAAACGCTAGTATTAGCAGAATTCTACTCTTCACTATGTTGCCGCACAGCTGACAGGAAGGTTATCTGATATTTGCAAACTGGCTAAAGCCCCTCACCCGGTCACTGCAACTGTGAACTGTCAAAAGGATATAATGATAGAAAGACCTTCTGTGAATGCCACAGGGAAAGAATTTTAATCATTTATAAGGGGGTCGATGAGGTTTAAAGGCACCCAGACATGCATTAAAATGTGTCTGAGACAGGAGCTTTAAGTTAATTTTAAATTGATTCTGTCTAGTACATGCCACTTAAGTAAGAACCTAAGAACCTCAGTCTTTTGTTGTTTTGGTTTTTTTTCTCCCCTTCTTTTCCTCCACTTCCAGAAGGCAAAAACCTTAACTAGGAGGATATTGTTCTGGTTTACACCTCACAAAGTACGTAATAGCAACATTTCAATAATCTTTTTTACATGTGTACCACACTTGAAGTAACTTAAAGAATTTAATCCTCTACAAAGAGATTAGCGTTATGCAATACAGTGCAAAAGCTGGATCATAAAAACTCAAAGTATCATTGTTTCACTTAAGCCTGTTTTACCTCATAGATTTAATGCTACTCTTCTGAGAAAGAACAAGTTAGGGAAAATCAATTTCCCAATTTTAATATATAAAGAAAAAAAAAAGCAACAACAAAACCTGAATGCAGCCTGAGAGGTTGGAATCATATTGATTTTGCTCTTTTTCACAGGAGTTTAATATCAATTCTGCCTGCAATTATTTTGCATTACTAATTAGCTCATTACAAGCCAGTAAGACAATGTTAGTTTATGGCACAATACACTTGTGGTTCACTTGCCAATACCCATAAAATTTCACAATATATCAGGTAGAATTTTGTCATTTACAATACCCATAAAGTCTCATCTGCAGATCTGTTTTATTGATAATGATACCTACCAGAGATGGTAAAACTATGTTGCACATGAGGAAATACAACATTTACAGGAGAGGAAATGTCTTTTGGACTGCAAGTTAAGCATTTGTAAAGCAACAAGGAACATCCAGTTAAAGGTGCTTAAATTGAATAAATATTCAACTAGTACCTTGGTTTTAGTAGTAATACCATTAAAAACTCTAAGCATCATCTGAAGATGTTGGACAAATTTTCAATTTTTTTAGAAATGCATAATTTGTACAGTGTGTTCAGGTGTTGAAGCTTCAGGCATAATTCAAATACACTGAAATGTTCTGTTTTGTTTTCTTGCATTGCTATTTTCTCCATAATAAAGTATGTTTTCATTTAGAATTCAAAGAAGAAAGGAAAAATGGTATATTGGGACCTTGTTTGTTTGCATAAATCACAAAACTTATTGAAAAAAGAAAAACCCTCTTGAAATTCATTTGAAATCATCAGTGGCACAGAATGTGAAATGTAAGGACAAATAGTCCACTGTGTAACCCTTATTAGAAAATAAAGCTTTTTTTGTTTATTCATATAATCTACTCTCCCAAAAAAAAAACAGTTAAACTGCAGAGTCCTTTTAGCATGAAGTTTGTATTCAGAATTTTCCAGAATTACTGCTGTGAGACATTAAGGTTGATAACAAAACTTAACCTCAGTTCTGTTTCTTGTATGTTGAAGTTCTTAAATACCTTCTTCAGCATTTCGAATCTGGTTCAGAGTATGCTAGCTATCTTCTGAGAAGTAATTATTCTATAATATTTCTCCTTGTTGTCTACTCAGGTTTTATTTATTCCACTGTGCTGAGCTTTGCTTTTAAATGGCCCTCATCACTATCATTCTTTGCCATATTCCAAATAATTTGTCTTTGTAACGATACTCTGAGTCAGGCAGGTGATAATGCAGAGACATGCAGAGACATACAGAGACTCAAGTGAAAAAATGCAAACCAGACTATTCCATCCAAGACACATCAAGTAGGACTTCTATGTGCACTTCACAGTGAGTACAACTGCATATGCACCAAGGTCAGTTACACTCAGATCCAGAGAGACAATTAATAATATACAAAATTTCTCAAGTCAGATATAACCTCAAAAAAACCTCAAACACACCAATCTGGAGTCCCACGTTTCAGGTGTCAAATCTCTCTTCTTTTCCAACAGCCATGCAGCAATTTTGCAATGTCTATTCAGCACCTAATTTTTTTTCCTACATTCTGAACTAAGATCAAGTTAAAGAGTACCAGGAGTTGCAAAAGCTAAACCCTGGAAAATTTCAAGTCTCTGCTAAAAAGAACCAGGACATGAACAGCTTCAAGAAAAGGCCAACAAGCACATAGTTTTAAAAAACTAAATAATTCGGTTTCCTAGCTTGCGCCTAAAAATAGGTCTGCATATACATATGCCCATTCAGCTAAAGTTTTCCAGAACAGTTTGATCTAAAGCTCATTCCCAAGCAGATGAAGACAGGTGTTTATCACAGGAATTACATACAGCCTCAGCAAAGGGTATTTTTATCAGTATAGGCTGTGTATTAAGCTTATTTGAATCCGTCAGATTAGCTAAATGTCAACAGCTTTGAACATTTACACAACAACTTAAGATTTTACACTTAAATGACATTACTTTTTTCATTCCTTCTTCCAGTTCATTCTTTAATTATTTTTACAGACAATTTTTATTTCACCATCCTGCTTGAATGAGATTTCTAGTGAGGAACATCTTCAGTTTTCCATCAAACTGATTTGGATGCCAAAACCATTCACTCAAATTCCAGCAAGCATCCCAACTCTTAAAAGAAGATACAAAACACACCTTTTCAATCTAGCGCATTGCTATTATATTATGTGCTAGAGATCATTCTTCTTAGATATTAGGCAGTGTATTTATCACACTTAAATGCTTCACAGTTGCCAACCCTGAGTGTATTTTAATTAATATATACAAGTGATCAGAAATAGAGGGTACAGCAGAAATTCAACCAAGAGCCAACATTACCATTCATTTCAGAGTTCCTAATATTTTTATCCATTGTGAAACGTGATTTGCCCTGAAATGAAATGTTTATCTTGGATAGTATACCTCACAGCAGCAGCCCTTCTAAACACTCCTTGAAAATACTTTCAGATATTATCTTTCTCTTATTCCCCTTCCTTCTTTCCTTTCCCTGTTAGATTCTAGGCAGATATATTTGTTCTTCCTTTTCTGTGTTCGGTGTGGATAGACTGCTGATGTGACGAATTCCTGTTCTGTATATTATACCATACAAGAGGCACCCCGATGTTTTTCTAACACTCAACTCCATTCAGCACAGCAGTACTGACAGACTAGCTAAAACACCTCTACTTAACCAAGAAAAGAAAGTAGGACTATGGTAACAGTTATGTTTAAACTTGTTTATGCTCACTATTCAGAGAGAAAGAAATTCAACAAACAACCTAAGGAAGCCTCATATAATTTTCTCATTGGCTTCCTTTGAAGCAATAGACAGCACTTTCATCTCAGCGCAGAACTTAAACATTAAGAAAAATACCCTGCTGCATAAAAAAAAATACGTTTCAAAGACTGTTTGCACTGTTGCAAGAGATTGAAATATTCCATTTACAGTGTAAATAGATCTATTCACGAAACACACAGCTAGTATCACCAACATTTGGAGTACATATCTGTACTTTAAAAGACAAGCAATGCACAAGAGACTAATCTTCACTTGTCTCGCCATTTACCATAAATATACCAAGATGGTGTTCATATGATGCACCATAGGTCTTTAGCACCATGACACTAAAATAGTACAACAAAGAAACCAGAGAAACTGAATTCACTCCAGATTTATGAAAAATTAATTTTTATAGTATATCACCTGGAAAGTCAAAATTGGTCAGGTGCAACACTGACCAGACTTCTCTGTGTAGCTTCTGCAGAAAATTGGCACAATTTAGACTGATCTATGATCACATTCAAGCAGGGAATGTGAGAATGATGATCCCAGGCGAACTGTAGGAGAGGATCAGGTTCAAGACCATCTTAAAAATCTGAACATGCACAAGTCCATGGGTCATGATGACATCCATCTGAGGGTCCTGAAGGAGCTGGCGAATGAAGCTGCTAAGCCACTGTCCATCATATTTGAGAAATCATGGCAGTCAGGTGAAGTTCCTGATGACTGGAAAAAGGGAAATATAACCCCCGTTTTCAAGAAGGGGAAAATGGATGACCCGGGGAATTACAGACCAGTCAGTCTCACCTCCGTGCCTGGCAAAATCTTGGAGCAGATTCTCCTGGAAGGCATGCTAAGGCACATGAAAATCAACAAGGTGCTTGGTGACAGCCAGCATGGCTTCACTAAGGGGAAATCCTGCCTGACCAATTTGGTGGCCTTCTATGGTGGGGCTACAGAACTGATGGACAGGGGTAGAGCAGTTGAGGTCATCTACCTGGACTTGTGCAAAGCGCTCGAAGCTGTCTCACACGACATCCTTGTCTCTAAATTGGAGAGACATCAATTTGATGGATGGACCACTCGGTGGATAAAGAACTGGCTGGATGGCTGCAGGCAAAGAGCTGTGCTCAATGGCTCAATGTCCAGCTGCAGACCAGTAACGAGTGGTGTCCCTCAGGGATCGGTGTTGGGACCAGTCTTGTCCAACATCTTTGTCACTGACATGGACAGTGGGATTGAGTGCACCCTCAGCAAGTTTGCCGATGACACCAAGCTGTGTGGTTCAGTTGATACGCTGGAGGGAAGGAATGCCATCCAGAGGGACCTTGACACGCTTGTGAGGTGGGCTGATGCCAACCTCATGAAGTTTAACCATGCCAAGTGCAAGGTCCTACACCTGGGTCAGAGCAATCCCAGGCACAGCTACAGGTTGGGCAGAGAAGAGATTCAGAGCAGCCCTGCGGAGAAGGACTTGGGGGTGTTGGTCAATGAGAAAATGAACATAAGCCGGCTTCAGTGTGCATTTGCAGAAACCAACCATATCCTGGGCTGCACCAAAAGGAGCATGACCAGCAGGTTGAAGGAGGTGATCCTGCCCCTCTACTGTGCTCTCCTGAGACCTCACTTGGAGTATTGTGTGCAGTCCTGGTGTCCTCAACATAAAAAGGACATGGAACTGTTGGAACAAGTCCAGAGGAGGCCACGAGGATGATCAGGGGACTGGAGCACCTCCCGTATGAAGACAGGCTGAGGAAGTTGAGGCTGTTCAGCCTGGAGAAGTGAAGGCTGCATGGAGACCTCATAGCAGCCTTCCAGTATCTGAAGGGGCCCTATAGGGATGCTGGGGATGGACCCTTCATTAGGGACTGTAATGACAGGACAAGGGGCAATGGGTTCAAACTTAAACAGGGGAAGTTCAGATTGGATATAACAAAGAAATTCTTTCGTGTGAGGGTGGTGAGGCACTGGAATGGGTTGCCCGAGGAAGTTGTGAATGCTCCATCCCTGGTGGTGTTAAAGGCCAGGTTGGACAGAGCCTTGGGTGACATGGTTTAGTGTGAGGTGTCCCTGCCCGTGGCAGGGGGGTTGGAAGTAGATGATCTTAAGGTCCTTTCCAACCCTAAATATTCTATGAAATTCTATTCTATGAAACATTATATGGTCATAAATAATATTTTTCCATAATAAAAATAGAGTCTAAACACAAGCAAACGCCCTAGGCAGCGGTATTTACCTTTGCTTCAAGGCTGCCTTATAATAATTCTACATGCTGATTCAGTTTTAAATAAATTGCGATATCTCAGTAGCTGCACCAATGTAACTTATCAGCATGGCCAGCACAGCCGGAGTCAAAAGAACAGATCATGCCTATGATCACATGGCAAAGTACTGCCATTGAACACACTTGTAAAAGGGTGAAATGTGGACAAGGATGATCAAGCTGACACTCCCTAAAACATTCAACCCTACCAACCCTAAAGTGTCTTAAAATAGTCTAAATTGCCATGGGATATGAAAGTCCTCACACGGCAGGAATATGGAAATACTTTTTTCCACTGGATGGGAGAGTGTTACAGTAACCTGGGCTAGTCAGCAGTGTTCACAGAGGAACAGATGGAATAGCTGGTTAGGTAGCAAAGTACTTGAGAAGTTGGTATGACGTTACCAAGGACAGTGTGCACAGAAACCACAGAAAGCTCTCTCAATACCCAGTGACTATGCAATACAATGACAGATGAAATACAAATTATAAGTAAATGAGGAAAAACCTTAATTTTATACCAAAAATGTGGGCTTGGTATGCATACTAAGAAACAAGCACTTGGGGTTAAAATATATCCATTCAATGTTTCACAACAGTGACAAAGAGATAACTCAAACCTTACAAAATTATAAACTACCAAATATCCATATGCAGTTATATACTGAACATTCTCTACTATTTTGTTGACCCATCTCAAAAACATTAGGGATTTTCTATACATACAAAGAGGCAGAGAAGGGCACTATAAGGAACAGCTATATGAATATGTGCAGGTATGCGTGCATGTATGTATGTTCATATACATACATGTTCATACACATGCATGTATGTTCATATATACACACATGCATATAGTAAAGACTTCTGGCTAGAAGACCGACAACTGAAGAAGGATGTAACAAAGATCTGTGAAACTGTACCTAGCCTGAAGAAGCAACAACCAGCGAATCCTGTCCCTGCATAAATTGGGTTAGAGGCAACAGAAAAAATGTGGTATGTACGGCATTAAAAATATTTAACTTCTTCACACAATGTACAGTTAAGTGGCACATTCTGCCCCTGGATTCTAGGAATGTTAAAAAAATCCCACAAAAGGTATCCAGAAATATATTAAATTAGCAAAAGAAGAATCTGTCAAAAGGCTCTTAAACACACACAGAGTAAATGAAGCGCAGAAAGCCTCTAAGTCACAATACACAGGAGGCTGGGAGAACATTCTGGGGACTTACCACTATATCTCTATCCTACTCTTCCACAGAGACCAATTGTAAGAGGGCAGGAAGCCTTTTGGGTAACACACACCTGCAAGGATAAAAATTTATCCAGTTTCTCAAGTTCAGAGTCCAGACAGCCATTATTGTCTTTCCTTAATACATTTTGTGATAATTCAGGAACACCACTTCATACAGTTAAACATGGTTTCACATTCCATATTCTGTTTTTATTTCCAATTCATATGTTCATGTATCTGTGCAGGCAGCACTGCCCACTTCTTACCCAAATAAAGTAGAAAAATGGAAGGTCTAAAGCAATTAGTCAAGCTACATTGCCAGTACTTAAATGAACCATCTGTTCAAAGGTATATAAGACCAGAGTAGTTTTGAGCCATAAGGCAGCTCTGTCATTTATGCAATATCTATCTGTGATTCGGCAGTATCCATCCTTCTTTTGGAAAGTTTACATGTGTTGCTGTTTTGTAATTAAACATAAAAAGGGCACTAACTTCATCCTCTTGTGTCACACAAAGATGGAATTCTGTCATAGCTTTCCTTTGGTTTGCATGGATCTTGGTTTTGACAGACTGAGAACATACATGAACACTTAAAACAGTGTGGGAAAAGCCACTCAAAAAGATTTCCAAAATACATTGTGCAAAGTGTCATGCAAAAACTGAGCCCAAGACAATGGACTTAACAGTATTTTACTATGGCACAGTAAAATTCTTCTTTAATGAAGATATTTGACCCTTATTGCTCAACTACAGCTTTTATTTTGGATGGAAAGGGGAAGCCAGGGGTAGGAGATTGCTTTTTTGTCTCCTCAAAAACAGATCTAAAGCATAACTACCACCAGGATCCCATTCTAGAAGTGTTTTATTAGCACATCACTGACATTTATATATGCCAAGACCGAACATGCTCATTATGACTGTTTATTAGACAAAAGGCTACTAGTAGAATGATAATTAATCAGTTGGCATTGATTGAAATTCTTGATGAAATGAAGCATGAGCTGTTCAAAAAATAATTGAATGCAATCATAAAATCCATGAATCATCCAAAGAAAGCATATTTATTAAACCAGAATTCATAAGTAAGATATTTTGTCTAGCTCTTTTTCTCCTCTCTGGATTCCCTCCTGTTGAATAAAAAGTCAGATGTTCCTCAACAGACATAAGTTTAATATCCAATACAATAGTAAAATATGAGTTTTGATATGTGACTTATTAACCAACTCAAAGAGCTTTCATAAAACACAAAACTAAAACCTGGTATTAGCTACAGTAGCTCAGGAAAAGTGAAACACTCAAAAGAAAAAAATTTAAAAATTAGTAGAACCATATCTGCTTCAAAAGAAGTGACCAAAATGAATTTTCTATCTAATATAGCTGAAAATATTAAAATTAACTCAGTATACATCTAACTATTCTTCCCCAGTACCATTTCTCATGGAAGAAATACATGATGCAATGTCACAATTTCAAAAGCATTGACAAAATCATCCCTTTCTATACAGAAATTAAGTTGCTGGTGGTTTATTTTTAACTAAACATTGATACAGGCAAGATGTCTAAGGCTCACAGTATTAAAAACTGCAGACTATATTATAGTAAAATAGATATTTAAGAACTGCAATTGAATTTGAAGGTAACCTCATTTTCTGACAATTACAATCGAGTAATTTTATATAAATTCTGCTTTTAGATGTCCTGAGTAATGATCAGTGTAACTATTATACAAATTGAATTAATTCTCTTCTTACACTGATTGATATTCGAGTAAACATGAACTTTGCCCTGTCAGAAGCTAAAATATTTGTATCACAGGCAAAATTGTAACCAGTTAATCCTAAAGATTAGATTAGACAAAAATACATCTTTAATCATGTAGCTTTATGTTAAGCAAACTAAAAAGCTCAATATTTTAGTAGAATTTCAATCAGATTTTTTGTTTCTACTCATTATCAAAAATTAGTTTTTAAAAACAAAAACAAATGCCCAGTTTAAATGTGTCATTATTAGCACAAAGATGTGAACAAACATTCAAGGTACTGACTTATCTGTTAAATCACAGAAACGTGCATCAGAATATTTGAAGTAGACAAAGATTGCTCTTGCAATGGATTATATATATCAGAAAATCTTATTTATATCATTCTTCTCACGTCCACTGAAAGCAGAGTAGTTCAGCAACTTATAAGGACAATTCTTCCTTTAAACAGCACATAGCCGCAGTGTGAAACTGCAGGTGGGAGTAACAGGTAAGCAATGACTAAATACATTTTCCTTTTTCCACGACATTTCTTCTGGATGAAGAAATATCTTCTTGATGTCATTCCTTCTCAAAAAAGGTATAGGAATTGAAAATCCATGTCAACAAAAATTAATAACTTAGTTGTTATTTTCTATGGGTGTCTCGTCTTAAGCATAAATTTAGGTATTTTTGAGTTCTCTATTAAAATAATGTCATAATGATAATATTTGGCTGTTTAAAGGCTTATACATACAAAGAGTTGGGATGCAAGATGGCTTGTATCTGAGCAACATACACATACAGAAAAAAAAAGGCAGAACATTTTTCTCTAAGAGGTTTTTCAGTCGATTTACTGATACTTTGTTTTATTTTATCCCTGTCGAGTTCAGCTGTATTTCAAGTAAGTTTATTGTGGTGGTTTTTGTATTAATATAATAATTAAAACCTGCCCCATGCTCTTTTATTTGTTTCCTTTGTAATATGCAAGCTCAAGACTATTTTTAATGAATACGTGTAACAGAGAAAAACAGTACTAGGAAGAAAATAGGCTGAAAGTCCAATAGTGCATCCAGTTTATCATACTTCTGGTCTTATTCCTCAACACATCTTCGATGAATGCATTGAGAGCAATGCTGATGTCTTACAGCAAATAGGAGAGTGGTGACTGTGGAATCATAAGCTGCAGAAAATTTTGCACAATGTGTTTTTCCCTCCTTCCCACTTATTCAACTAGCATTTAGAATGATCATATTTTGTTTTTCATATGGACTTTTGAAAAGGGTATTTTTCAGCAGAACTAGGTCAGTACTTTGTTTGCATTGCCAGATGGATGCTAAAATGATGCTTGTAGAGTTCAGAGGTTATGCTGCCTAATTTAGCCTTCCTGTTTGGGCTAGCCATTAATTAGTGATACTAATTAAAGAATTTGTAGCACTGGCTGTTGTGACCATGGGTGCTAGCTTTGCATCAAGATCTGATTTAAGGCAGATTCAAGGGGAAGGTACTCCTTTTGTGCTATTACCAAAACAGCTACAATGGCAGCATAAATAGTACAGAAGTCACTGAAATTTTGCTGTCATGACGTTATTTAAACATTCCTCAGAGCAGAATGATATGACAGAGTGACTACTGCCACCGCTGATAGAGCATCTAGAGCAAGAAGATAGTACAAGATGAGCATAGGCTCAGCCTGCGTATTACAGATAAAGACAATACAAATGCAAGCTCTAAGAATAAAATTTGTAGAATTTTATTGAATAGAATTTGTTTCTATGCCTTATTTATCCACATCTACATTACAGCAAAAATGGCCTCAATCGAATGAAATGCTGCTTCCCTGTAGATACTTGTTAGAAATCAGTATTACGCATACACCAGTTTATGCTATGTTCTCACTTTGTATATCACAGGTCTCCAATAATAACAAGTTGAGTTATTTAAAGTAGATAAACAGCAAATAAAGACTTAATTTACTTATTTAAATGGTAGGTTGGTTGGGTTTTTCAGAAGTCTGAGTACTAATGTACTGCTTTTTTTTGTTTTTTCCCTGCATTATTTCTGAACCAGTGCATTTATTTAAGATAGAGTGTTCTACAATGTTTAAAAATGAGATAGTTCAGGAATTAAAAATTTAACTTGTGGAAGATGCTGCTCTAACTAGAAGCCATAAGGATTTAATGAAAGCCTTCATAAAGTTCTTTTAGTATGACAACAGCAATTATTCGTTTTCTCCCTCCTCATCCATACCCCATTTATTTTCACATTCTGTGCATTGAGCAAAGTAGCCCAGTCTTGTAAGCAGATAGGAAAAAGTCCTTACAGGCAACCTCATCAACATCTTAATGGTCTCTCTGAAACTCCACTGCTTAGCCCCTCTCACATTCACTTCCTACTCCACCACAGGCAAAGGATTAATGGCTTTTTCCCCAGGCTTTGAGTTTATTCAAGCAAAAACTGCAAAGTGATTTATTTGAATTTCTGACCAACTGTACCTGATGTCCCTCAAGAAAAAAAAAAAAGCCCCAGCAATGTCCATCACTCAGTTGTTTGGTTGAGCAAATTTGTTAGTCTCTGGCTATGTAGCAAAGCAAAGGAGGCAGCACTGATGGAGTTTAAGGAGGAGTTTTTGTAAAATTATAACTCCTAAGCATCAGATTAAGGACATAAGTAAATAAATCCATAATTGCAGCTTGAGAAAAGCCCACATTAGAATGAAATTTTAAACTCATATATGACTTCTTTTCCTGATTACATTCTGATTTCATACAGTGCACTGGGCACTAGATACTGCTACTAGATACTGCAGTTGACTTATGCTTTGCTAGGAAGAGTAAGGAAATCTCTGTGGATATTGCTGCCTAGCTTTCCATAGAACAAGAGGAAAGCAGGGAGCAAGCACTCCTGTTGGCACAGCACACAGTACAGAAAATTTTGAGAAGACAGAATCTGGCACAGGAGAAACAGAGGAGCCGCACTATGTGATGGCAGAGCAGAGATAAAGCTCAAACAGGAGAAGTAGCTGTCAGTAGCATGTATGTAACCCTTAACTGTACAACATAAACACTAGATATGTTTCGTATGTGTATTTTTTCACAATACTATCACAAGTGATGATGCTATTAAGGAAAACATTGTGGAGTTTTAGAGGTTTAAGAACACATTGGCAAGAGATGACTACCACACTCTTCATAACACCTGCACACGCTGAAATACTCTGCATTTGTTTCAAGTGTTCCTCACACTGCAGCAAATATGCTATCCTGATCTTGCTGCTCTTCCGCCTCCTTTCCTGCTTAACTTACCCATACCTTCCCACAACTGTTTTCCCAGTATACAGCATCATTTTTCCCCTCACATTTCCTCTGGCTGCTCTAAAATGGTGTAACATACATGGTGCTGCAAAGACAGCTCTCATCATATTATTTCCAGCCTGACAACAGACCTCTGGAACTGAATGGATCTGCTATAACATCATACAACACTTTCTGGTCCCAGTACCAGAAAGCTTTATGTATTTCTCTTGAGATAAGAAAACTGCTTACTGCACTGAAGGCCAGCAGTCCCAGCCTAACCGCTTCTGCTTTCACATCAACCTGAACCATATTGTAACACCCCATTTTCCACACAGAGCAAATATGACCTAAATGCAGTTTCCATTTTTGCATTTCTGAAGGGAATGAATGCCTTGATAATACTACATACATCTCACCATCAACAGTGGCAAGCATAACCTGTGCCACTTGTGTCTGAAACAGTATAGACACCTGGCAGGAGATGGAATGGTAGGAAAGAATGTTTGTCTTTCCTGGCTTGAGAGATCAAAATGGCATATAACATTGTTCAACTGCAAAAATATCATCTTGTGTGTTCTGGAGTGCATCCTGTACTGTTCAGTCCTCAGCTGTTTACAGGATGGTATGGCCAAACACAAAACATGAGCTTCTGCCTCTGACGGTTATGAATGTAGCCTCAGTAGGGTTTGTCTACCATATAAACTTTCCATAGCTGGTTTGCTGCACAGTCATTCAAGGTAATGAAAGAAGTCCTGACTCCATGCTTACAGAGTTGCTGTCTCCTAGATAAGAGGATGCCATCTAGGAGAGGTGGAGGAATTCTGCCTCAAATCAGTATTAAGGTCCTACTGATGAAAGAAGAAAGTCCTTGCAGTTGCTGAGGATTGCCTGCCTTCTACTCAGCTCAGTACCAGCTCTAAAATTTAGTTCCCAATTTCAGTATTTTCGTATTTTCTTTCATATTGAATTTTTCATTGCCCAGTTAAGTGAAGCAAGCAATGCTGAGAGTATCCATAAGTGTTTGGAAAACTATTTCTGTTCTTGAAAATAGGTATTTGTTTTTGCCTGACAACCCTGTGTGTTTTGGTGGTAGCAGGAGAAAAAAAAAGAGTTAAATGAACAAGTAAACTACTAATAGCCAAAAAAAAAAATTTGCTTTCAGTGCTTTTCATACCTGCCAGGTAATTTTCAATCTGGGCTCCATGCACATAGTCAGTCTAGAAAGGGCAATTTCTAAGTCTCTAAAGATTTTTCAGACTCTGTTACCTCCTGCTACCTACCTATCTGACAGAGGGTCCTTTTCCCATTCCAGATGGGAGGAAAAGGCACCTGACTTGCACAGATCCCCCTTGTTATATACAATAGAATTAGCAGTCAGGGACCAAAAGCAATCTCCTATCACACTTTAGCTGTATGGCAAAAAAAAAAAACAAGCTAAAATGCCTCTGTAGTACTGAGAATTTTATTCCTTCAGTGCATCGTGGTATCAAATTAATTCAGCCCCTAAAGTTAGTGATCACCATCTCAGTAAAACTGGTGAACAAATTCAGCAAACAAAATTGTTCCAAATCAAATAATGTAACCAACAGGCTACTTATTTACAAGAAAATAGGTCATTTTAGCAAATCATACTATTACCATAGTGACTCACTGAATAGTAATCTAGAAGAAACTCTTAATTTCAGGTCTCTCCGAATTGAGAATTGTTAGTTGCTAAGTTAGCTTCTGAACCATTTTGGGTGGTTTTTTTTTAGCAACAGCTAACCAATGTCCAAAGATCACAGCATTTTAACAATCCTTACTCAGCTCCACTGCAACGACAACCAGGGTGTGAAATGAAAGCTCTAGACACTCTTATTAGCACATATATTAGACTTAGTACATTTGTGAAGGACTTAAATTTAACCTAAAACTCTCGACTTCTGATTTTTATGTCAACGTGTATCCTGCTCTGCCAGACTATATACAGTTCAGCGGTGTCAGACATGCAACATCAATTCTAAATAAACAGGAGGTCACAAAGATCACATTCTTAGAGCTATTACAGAAATTGCAGGCTACATCCAATCTTAAATCCCAGTGCTCACTTAAAAGCTCTAACCATATAATTAAATGTAGGTCAGTTTAAAAGTGGCCAATTTTCAGGCTTTGTACAATGCTCTTCAGTAAAGCATCCAGCATTTCTGTTCTTTTTATCTTGGAGGGCTGACAGATCCTTGTCAAAACCAGGATCTTCCTGGTAAAAAGTTTTAACACTGAGGAAAAGGTACAACAGTGTAGGAGGAGATGCTTAAAAGAGAATATACCTCTAGCGTGCTTTCTTCAAAGCTAGAGTTGTTCGCTTGTGAGACATACTGAGGACAAGTTTAACCCAGGGTAACTCTTCTGTAGTCTAATGGCCTCACACCAAGGAATATTCTGACCCAAACTGTCTGAGACATGCCTGAGAAAATAACCTTCAATTTTCCTCACGGTCCTGCTGCACAGAGGGAAATCTTTCTTGTCACTCCCTCCAGCTCTCACGCCTTAAGTTTTGTCTAGAAATTTTTCCCTGGCTTTCTTCACCCTTACTAGCCTCTCTTTGTAAAAACAGTCCAGATTAGATTGTCCTTTGCTCCCCTGGATTTTACACAGATATTGCACTACTAGAAGTGTTAGAAGAACATGGTCTTGATTTTTGGAGTCCTGCTATTGTTTCTTTTCTAATCAGAACAAGAGATGCTAACATAAATCAATTGCTTGACTTGAGGTGGGTTTTTAAAGTTAAGTAACACAAATTATGTTTTGTTAAAGAAAAGCTCTTCATGGGAGATGAAGGGGTATTGGAGACAGGGAATGCAAGGGAGAAATGAAACCCTAACATACACGCAGAAGCAGCCTACTCAGAAAAGGAAATATTGTCATTTAGCTTTATAAACCATAAACCAGCTTGTTTTTCAACTTGGGTTATATTCTTTTTCAACTGAGATCTATTTTAATCTCAGTGGAACTTGACTAATTGAGGCTTTTGTTCACTTAGCACACCTAAATCTACTTTATAGAATAAATGGAATCATATTAATTTCCATACTTCTACATAAGAATTTAAGTATGTTTAATACTTTTAGTCATTATACTATTCTTGAAATTGTTTCAGTAAGAATATAGTCAGCTAAATTCCCTTTCACAGTAACCTGTAGTTTTTATCTACAAAGAAAAAAAAACAAAACAGTGCTCTTAGTGTTAAGTATTCACACTTATTATAATCTGTTCTAGAAGATACCTACAAATCTTAATATTTTGTTGCAAAATCAATTCATAATTAATGAAGATTAAAGACTGCCTAATCTAGCTGAAAAGTCAGTTTAAGAAGCAGTGATACACTGCAACATTAAATAAAAGATTCCAAATCACGGCAATTGCTATGAAACATCCTTCAAAACAAAATAACAAAAAACTTTAAAGTGGACCCCTAAAAAAGTCATATTCAGAAAAATTTTCTACTTCAAACGTTTTATCATCATGCAGTATGAAAAAGCATCTTCTACCCAGTTTAGCATTCAGCTAACTATCATGCCAAAAAAAAAACCAACAAAAAAACAATCAAAAAAACAGGAAAACCAAACACACCCAAATCACCAAGGTCCTTTGTACTGGACAATTTTCATTTCCACAAGGAATTCCAATGTAATGTCATTATTCAAGACATTTAGAGTCAACAGATCAGGCAAGATAAATGAGCTATAACCAAGAACAGAATCTGAGTTTAAGCACTTGTTTCTCCCCCTCCTTTTGTTCCCTCACTTATGTTTTTGCAGGATATGGCTCTTCTCCCCATCACCAACATCACTGCAGTAATTTTTTTGACTCTGCATCTAGTATTATTACAGTGGTTAATCCACATTATTTCTGTATTACTTTACATACAGATTCTAAGTTATATTTTCCACGTATATGGGCATGATGCAAACTTCTGACATCCCTAGAATGATTTAACACAGATTCCAAAAACCCTGCAGTTTAATTTGATGATTAAATGTCTCTTATTCATGCAAACATATAAAACTTCAGAAAAAAAAAAAATGCCATTTTCACATTTCTGTCCAGCACTTTCCAGAAAGACATGCATCATTCATCTTGTTCTCATAGTAGACTGACAATCCAGATCCATCAAGATAGAAATCTGCAGAGCAGGCACTCCTTTCCACAGTACTCCTGGGTATCAAGCCATCACCATGCAAACACAAACAGCCAAAATCAAGCATCACGGTACGTGACTGTTAGTAATAGCAGTATAGACACGCACCCACCAAAAGCAAGTTTGAATACTGAGTAAGAGAGGGGTGAAAACTTTATCCTTCTACTGTAGCAAGTTTTGACTGCTTTTATTATTTAAGAATTATATTCCACCTTCTTCCCCTCCTCTTTCTTTCATATTACTGTCAAAAAACAATATGGAGCTTTCAGCCATTATGAACTTAGGTACAGCAAGATGCATTGTACAACCTGCACCATCAGTAGGATATCTGAAGTGACACATCATGCCTTCGGTCTCTGAAATAAAGCTGAGATTTTTGGTATACGTCTTGAGCAACACCTTCTGCTGGCCGCAGAGGAAGAGAGAGCAATTGCTGACTCTTCAGAAGTTAAAACCCTTCACACCCCACCTCTGCAGGATACTGAACACATAGCTAAATGATATCTACCACACCATCCTTTTGCATCCCAACTTTCCTCAATAACATGTTGAATTGAAAGGACTAAGCTCTCATTTACTTGTTTCCTAACTGGACAGAAGGTGCTTTCTTCTTCCTAGACATGTAGAAGAGTACATAATCCATGAATAATATGAAGTCATAATTCTGACCACCCCTTTTCTGATTAAAAAAAAGTGTATGAATATTGATATGAAGGACACATTGTATGCTGAGCTCCAACTCTCCTCCTGAATGGACTCCCACTCCTGTAAGTGGCTGAGAACAGGTCTGCCAAACTGGAGCTGGAGCGGGAACAATTCAATCAGTCCAAAGTGAAACACACTACTATTTATGCTGTTACACAACAAATATTTAAACAGTCAGAGGAATATAGGTCAAAAGTACTAATCATGAAACAATGCCTTGGTTTACTCCCCCACCACAAATTATTAATATAATTTTATGAATGGTGCATTAGCTGTATGCTCAGCAAGCATACATGTGCACAAGTCTTTAACAAAGAAAGCTAGGTTCACTTTTAAGTAGAGCAATGAAACAAATTAAAACCACTACCCATTTCTTCCAAGTTATTATTGCCACTGGAAACAGAAATGATTAACAACTTTCCAATACTGTTTGTAAATACTGAACTTTAATTTCAAAGGTAGGCACTAATCCATGGAAACAAATCAATGCAGAACAGAAATACTTGTGACATATCCAAACATCCTGCAAGTAGTGTATGTCTTCTCAACTGATGTAACATGACTCACAGACTTACAAGAAAAAGCCTTCTCCTATGATAAATATGGGTGATAATTTAAAATATTTGTTATATTACTGCTCACATGCTTTCAACTGTACACTTAAAAGACCATAGACTACACACTGAAAAGCTCTGAACACTATTTGTGAATATTCTAATCCCCAGAGAATTAATACAGAGGAATGTGTACTATAAAGAATTACTAATTTGGGGATTTCTTCTTTTCTTTCCTTGGTCCTTCACTATTCTTCAAATATCTTTGGATAAAGACATATTCTTAATGTCAGAATTTTATATATTCATTTTATCCGAGAGCTGAAATTATCACAACGGCAGTGAACAGAAGTCTTAGATTTATAAAACTAGAAGGGAAAACTTGAACATTCAGTAGCAAAATGCATATCTCTTCTTGCCATTCCCCTCCTTTATTATTATTATTTTTTTAAGACAGAACAGAATCTGTACAGTCTGTCATGCCTTTTCTACTTACACAATAGTGTTTGCCTCCTTAGACTCACCTCTTTGGCATTCTCCTTGGGACACACTACATTTGACAAGAAGATAGAAGCCTCGTTAGTAAAACATTTCAATTTGTGGAAATGAAAAGTCAGATGCATAGAAATACAAAGATGATCTATACGTCTGTATTGCAGCAGACCAAGTAAGCTTCAAGGAAATCTCTGAACCAGAGTAACAAATGTAACTGAAAATTAGAAAATGGATTTAGTATCTTTCTTTCTTTTTTCCTCAGAATTCTTGAGGTTCTGTTGAAGAGAAAGCAGCTTTTTTATTTCAACTATTAAAGTTATATGACAACTCTTTTCCCAATCTGGCCTTTGTGGTTGCACACAATTACGTTTTCCTCTGACTGTTGCTATCACTTACTGTCTTGGAATTGTCTTAAAACTACTGGGAACTTTATGCTATTAGGAAACTGGTTTAGCATTAAGCATTAACAGTAGAAAAATTAAATTATTATTAGGTAAAAGTAAACAAATAATTAACTTTGCTCCAGAGTTAGCTGGTGTGTCTGCCTGCAATTTGCAATCAATTTTTAAGTAGTCTCCCTGGGCCTTTTGCAAGGCACTACAATTTTGCTAATATACAGATCATGTAGCCTCTCTGCCTGAGCCTGCTAGACAATGCCTGTTTCACTTGCAAAAGTTCCACATTCTTCTACTGCTAACTTATATTTGAAATGGAATTATGAGAGCATTCCTATATCCTACTGTATCTGCATCAAGGTGTCATCGAAGCCAGCAAACAGGTAGATGAGATAAACGAAGGATTGCTGTTTCTCCTAGCAGAACAGTATTATGCAATTCCTTCACATGGACTCAATTTCAGTAGGACAAGAGGCGCATTAAAAATCTCTGATTCAATCTTCCAAAAACAAGGAATACAATTTTAATGGTGTACAAACCAATGAGTAATTTACATTATATATACAGGTTACAAATATAATGGGTGCCACCTACATTAGTGATTTGTATACTTCTTCATGTATATGCCCTCTGATCTTATAAGATTGAGACTGATGCATCAAAGGGGATGCATCTGGTTTTACATATATCCTAACTTCTATATATTCAATAAGCTTGAAATTTCTTAGGGAATAACCAGTTATTCTTTCTGATGGCAACCAAAGACAATCAGCAGGGCAGGACAACGATAACATGTGACAGCAGGTGGGAAGCCTGTAGCAGAAGTCGAAACTGCCACTAATGGAAGCCTCTCAGGAAAGGCGAATGAAAACTACAGAGATTCAGCAGACGAAATTAACTGCACTGGATCCATTTTAAAAGGGCACGAAGGTGGGAGCACGATTTACATATGAGTCTTCCTTTATTTCAATAGTTCTTTGAAAACTTTCTGTGGTATATTTCCATTTCTCTTGCTTAGAACTGGAGACATTTCAGTAGTTTGCTTCTCAACATCAAGAAAAAAGAAATCTCTACTGTTCTACCTTAAAGTTCTGGTAAATTTAGGTATCAGTCATCACAGGAAAAAGCTTAATTTATTCCCAGGTGGTTTTAGAAATACTAAACTAAAAGGAGCATGGGATGCACTTAAGAGTTCAATAAATTTGCCTCCAAACTCAGTTCTGCAGGAATCTATTGATCATGATCAATAAATGGCCATTAACACAGTCTCCAATTAATTCTTCAACCCAGCAAAAGCAAGTGTTCTTGCCACTGCAAGTGAAGAATTCCCCGGTACCACTCTGTCTGAAGAACAAAGCACAGAATTCTAGCTAGAAATTATATCACACAGCATTTGATGGAGGAAGAAAAGGAAAGTACCTGATCTCCAACAGAGAGGACTTTCCATTTTTTATTTAAAAAAATATGCACCAGATAGTCTGTGACAAATGTTAATAAACCCCAGTATGGCCAATAACAACACTATTCTTAAAAAGCAAAGAATAAATAAAATCTTTTTAAACTACCAGCTATATACAATCAAAACAAGATTATCAGAAATTAAGAGGTTTTTTCCCCCAACTATTAAAAAAAAAATAATTAAAAGTCAAATGAAAGACTCCATTCAGCAGAAATGGAAGTTTCTGCTTAAATAAGGTCTGGGATAGGACTATGCATACTACCCCCCTGAGAGCTTTAAAAAGCCCATCAAATAACTCCTTGCAACCTTCTCGCACATAACATTATTCCATACGTGTATCACCATGGTCAAGCTGAACTCTCTTCTGTATGTATCAAATGTCAGTCGGTGCTACAAATCAAGAAAGAACTGCTATATCCAGCTGACCCTTCCCTGCACAAATCACAAGACAGAAATTTAATATAAAGGATCAAAATCAAAATTTAATACTACTGAATAGTATTGCACACTCCAAATAATTAATCCTTAACACTATGCAATTACCTTATCTTACCTAGGTGAGCGACAAAGACTGGGGAAGAAAGACAACTACAACTAGTTTATTTCTGATTTTAGAGAATAAATTTAACTGAATATTCAGAACAAGAGGAACACTAAAAATGGAACAACCTTCAGTATTTGTATGTACCAAGCTTGTCACTTAATATTATTTGCCATTCTTGTTTCCAGGTCTAATACCAGAATGACTGACACTTTTCCATTTCCATAACATCAAGTTCTGTAATGCTCAAAATCTCTCATGAAATAAAGCATACAACATTTTCAACGTCTAAGTTATCAGAATAAGGGGAAAATAATGCCTGTGTCATCAGTAACCCTCTATGTCATACAAGGGTAAAACATCCAGAGTTGTTCTTTTCTTCCACCTGTTGGATAAATTAAGAATTGTAGGAGCTGATCATCAGTTTTCCAAAATTATTCATCTCTTTCAGCTGCCTCAAGTGTTAGAACAAGTTTCAGAGATATGCATACAGCATACAAACCTATTTCCAACTGGATCCACTTGTACATCTTTTGCTGCTGGATGGTGCAACTCATTCATGCCATGTTCCTCCCACATGAACCCTGTTCTTCACTAGCATAACACCAGGTGGCAAGCTGAAAGCTCATCTTCACCCTCCAGAGTCTGGGCTTTAGCAACCACTCGCAAAAGCAGAGACTACACAGACCAGTCCTCCTGCCATCAGTCCAGTGTTTGCTCCTTGAACTGCTGTCAGTAAACTGTTCAGCCTGAGTTTTCTGGCATGTACTGGAACTATGTGGTTGAATACACTGAGATATGGCACATTACATCACACAGGACTGACTGGCATCACTCATTTTTTCATAGCATAATAAGTAAGGTACATTGGAAACTAATTAACAACTTCACCTGCTTTGCCCTGAAAAAAAGAGCAAGAATGCCATCCCTGCTTCCTATTCCTCATCAATCCACTCTAAATGGTTTATGGTGCATTTTCCTTCACCTTCTGTCAAGCAGCCTAAAATAAGCACCTTGTTGGAGCATGCAGATGGCCAGGACAACAGGAGGAGAAAAAAAAAAAAAAAATTAAAATTAAAGGATATTTTCTCCCAAAGAATTCTTATTTAACCTTCATGCACAGGGAAAAGCTTGTTGAGGGCTAGCAAGACATGTGTTTCATATCTAGCAGCTTATCCTGTAAGACAGCCATGAGCCTGCAGACTGAAAATTTGGTCTCTTGCATGCAAATAGGATTTTGGTCCTGAGTAGGGCCAAATACAGGAGATTGAATCCAGGCTGAACTTCTGGAGACTGCAAATTGCAAATAAGTGAAGCCAGACTTTTGTGGATGTTTTTATTATACAGTGCAGCTTAAGGCCTGTTTTCTTGCAAACTCATTTTCACATGAATTCTACTTTTCTGCATTACTATTTGTCATTCAACATCAGATAAGCTGTCCAACCACCTGATACCAGATAACTGCTCCTAAATCTGTTTCAAAACTCTTTTAAAGGTATGTAAAGCATTTAGAAATTATCAAGCTAATAGCAATCTCTTCCTTTGAGTCTATAATCACCTGTGAATGTCCTCCACTTCTACTCCTCCCCATGTATCTCAAAATCTTCCATCAGATTGTGTATAGGAAGGAAGTCTCATGCAGCTTAACACATGACCGACACAATGCCTTTTTCTCCTGATTCCCCTTCCAGCAACAGGGTGTAGCTAGATGGGTGTCCTACAAGTGCAGGGGTGTCAGCAAAAACAACTAGCTAATGGTGTTCACGTGTTGAGTCCAACTACTTCCACATCAACGTCTTATTTCTGTCTAAAAAAAATTGAACAAACATCCCTATCAAAAGCATCCTCTCAGTGTCTATCTCTGAGTACCCAAATGCTGCACTATAAATCCTTTATTGTACAGTGATCTTAGTGACACCAATGGCCAATTGCCACCAAGATGAAAGAATATAACATGGCACTGTTCATTTCAGCATTTTAGGAAAATTGCAGAAAAAGTGTACCTTGAAACATCATGCAAGAAATTAAGTACTCTTCTCCTGGCAGCATTAGGTAAAAACAAAAAATAAATTTCAGCATAATATAAAAGGAAGTAAAAAGGTATTACAAAGTAATTATTATTACCCAACTAAATAAACAGAACGTTATTATGTCTGTTTCAAATGTCCACGTGTTCTGTAATCTTTCCTACTGAAGTCAGACAAATTTATGACAGCTGATGACCTAACATAGCTTTAATACTTGTAGCGCATTGAAAACTATTTTTGTAATACATAAAAAAGGCCATTCAGTGTCCACGTGCAGACTCCAGGCATGTTCAGATCAAGAGAGCTGGCCTCTGCCTGGGATATGTTTTCATTACTTAATCAGAAATCTGTTAAAATGTAGGATGACATAGTAAAACCTCAGTGTGCCAAAACATAGGTATCTGCATTTGGAAAGTGGTCTTCCCCAACTTCTCCAACTTTCATACAACAGGCTCCTTTTACTGCGTCGTTGTAGAGTTTTGCACAGTTTTGCTCTTTTATATACAACCATAATATCATCACATAGAGATAGGTTATAAAGAGTTTTTTATAAAGACTGCATAAAATCAGGGTCCTCTACAAGGTACACTGGAATGCACTTCTAGTCTGCTTTACTACTGTCAGCGTAGCCATGTTGAGATTTTGTAAGGATCTTAAGAGGAAAAGAGGTGACAAACCGTCAGTGAAAGCTGAACAAGATAATCTTTTCAGGAATTCTTAAATAAATAAATACATAAATTAAATTTAAAAAAAAAAGTGGGAAGACTTCATAATGGGTTTATCACAAAAGTCAGTTTAGTGAATAGGAAAACAAAGTGGACAGAAGTGCCCAAGGGAAATCTGAACAAAACCTGTCCCAGAGCTAAACAGCTGCCTAGCCATACCCAGGCTATATTTCTTTACTATTTTTAACAATGAACAGCAAAGCAGGGGAAGTCAAGCACATATTAACACTCAAGCCTCGCTTGCAACTTCTAGCTTCATTGACTAAAAAGCTGAAAGTGTCAGAGAAGGCAGCCATGTAATAGCAGTCAGGAAGAATGCAAATAGCAGCTCCTTACCAACATGTGCAGTAACAGAGCACTTCTGAGATAGCACTATGCATGCACAGGGAAGTGGAAAGGAGGAAGAAGATCTTGAAGAGTCTGCACCACTGCTGAGCCCCAAAAACTCCTAAAAACTTCTATGGCCCCACAGTTTTGGAGGCCGCTTACCTTATTGGAATGAGTCTCATTGGAGTACATTTAATTTAAGTCCCTGAAGTTAACACCATTAGAAGATACACTTCCTTGTTGATTAAAAATTAAACAGACAAGTATTTCAAAGCTTTTGAAATAACTCAGAACTAATGAAAGACTAATTGCTTCACTACATGGCTTCATATAATGATGTATAAAAAATTGGTGTCAACTGTCTTATGTCAACTTTTGCATCAGTTAATTACGTGTTTTCCATCAGTCACCCATAGTCACAGTTAAAACATGAGAATATTCTTATAATTAGTTTTCTGGTTTAGAGAAAGAGACAACTGAAGGAAGTGTTAAAACTTGATTTTTTTGTTTGTTATTAAGCTGGCACAATCATTGCCATCATCTTAGAAACCAACACCATGGCTAGGTGGCTAATGGTAGTTATTTTGCTGAAGCTTGATTCACCATTAGAAAATGCTGATTTTTAGCAAATGCAAGTACACAATTTTCAATTAGTTTTTTCTTTTTTTTTTAATACCATGAACAACATCTAGTTATTTAACAGATTAATGAACATTGAAATTTTTTGACAAGTCTAAAGTGAAATTAGTAGGCAATCACTACTAATCGTGGAAATAAAGAAAAAGGACTGGAGAAGAGGTACTTTCATCATGTCTTTTACATTTCTTACTGATGGGGGAAATTCTGCACAGCACATGTATGAAATCAGTATGTAACAACTGCACAAATGCCATTTGAGACATAGTTAGTAAGCAAATCCCACGTAAACAGCTGTACTGAACTGAGTTTCTTACATAAATAATTAGCTTAATTTTAAAAACAAGCATAAAGACATCACAACAGCTCTATCTTAAAGGCTTCCCAAATACCAAGTGACCAATTACAAGAAAAGAATAGTATACTAGAACTAGAGCTGCTGCTCTCGGGCTCCAACCTAAAGTTAGTGCTTCAGCAAGACTGGGAAGTCAAATCAAGCTGAGATTAAACAGACACCAGAGAGACAGTGAATACCAGAAGCTATTTCAGAGATAGTCAAGGGATATTGCAAAGCAGCATCTCAGACTTTGAAGCATTCCCTCCCAGCCTTCCAGAGAAAGAAATTCTTACAAAAAAAGAAAATGCACACAGAACACCACCAGAAAAATCACTACCACAAATGTATCTGCATATACCAAAATATAGATGTTTATCTATTGAGCCAAATTTATTTTTCCTCAGAAATATCTTATTCTAAAATTTTAGTTTATTTCTGCAAGGATACAGTCAGGAACAAAACTGAAATCAGTGAATCTAGTTCAATCCACCTGAAAGAAGCAGGAAAACTCCAGTCAAAGGCTTTTCCTGGGTGTGCAAGTCCTAGGATTTGACCCTGAAAGAGCAGTACCGCATGGTACTGCGAAACATACAGTAGATACATATATAACCTTAGAATTGTTCCGAGTCCCAGAAGCTTATGAGAAACTTAATTTCATTATTACCCAGGAAAACAGCAGTAATTGGATACAGATGTTCCTTAGGCTGCTAAGGATTATTTTTAGAGCAGACTCCCTGGGGATTACTACAGGTAGTCACATTCCTTACCAGCTACCAGCAAACACCATAACTGACAAGAACCAGACACATAACACTGCATTTTCACAAATTACAGAAAGTTCTCAAATCACAGAAATGCATGAGGGGACGGTGTGGTTTTGAGAATAATGGTAATAGCAAAACTAACCCAAGAGATTTTCAGATCTCTGCGACAAGCCTTTGCTAGATTGAAATATGACTTCCACATCTCTAAAATTTCAGTTTGCACATGTCTTAACTAAGTCTATGAAATTACCTACAACAAAAACCACCAAACCCAAACCACAAAAAACCAACAAAACCCAAACAAAACTCAAGAATATCCTCCCTCACCCCAAACAACAGAATGCACTGCCTGGAATATTGAAATGAAAGAGTGCTTGAGCTGCCAGTCCTGTCAGGCACCAGGACCCTGGAGCCTTCTGCATCTCAATACAGCAGGATTTATAAGACAAACAAACGAGTCAGGCTTCTGTTCTCACACACTCAGCTGCAGTCAGAAAGGCCAGAGCACAAATCCTTTCCCTGCTAAGCCACAGGCTCAACCTCCTCTCCAGGAACATGCAGCTGCATGACAAGCATAACCTCTACCCTAGGCAAGGAGGACTCCTTCACTCAGTGTTGTTAGTGCTCTGGAGCTCCAGCTGTCATTTGCCATACACAGAAGGTCAGCCAAGTACAGCTCTACGTTGAGCAGAGAAAGATCTAAATGTAAGACTTTTTCTACCAGTGTTAAATGCAGCCTAACCTTCAGTGAGTTGAGTGCAGCAGTACCTCACTTGAAGGAGTCGCACGGGCACCTCTCACTTCAGAGTGACTTTTTGCCTCTTCAGAGCTTTTACAGATTGCTTCTCAAATTTCTTGAGAGCAGATCCTTTTCAACTGCCATTTTATTCCCTGGAATGAACTTGAAATATGATGGATATGAAAAGGAATAATAAATTGCGTCACATGCAATTGACAAAAGTCATCTGCACTCACAGATTTCTGCCGCACATATGCTTCTGTTGCATATCTGAACTTGAATCTCAGCCTGTCCTAGATGGGACACACACACCAATGACAGCCCACACCACTCTGTAATTCATTGCTCTATGGTATACCTGAATAAACTGTATTTAGTTTTCACAAAAACAAGCCTACAGAACAGATGCTGCTTTCTATAGCAAGGACCTTAGTCTCTTAACTAGATGCAACAATGTGCCCTCTATACATACACACACACTCCCAGCCATGCTAACTGGTAAGGCAATAAACATTTGTAAGAAGAGCCTGTTTCACATTTTAACCTATCCCCATTTTAAATAACCAGAAAACAGTTTTATTACCATTTATACATAAAGAAACTTTCAGGCATTAGTTCCATTATACCGTAAGACTTAACCTTTATTCAGATCATTCTCTACAAAACGTGATCTTATGTCAGCACTGCCTGAAGTACTCTAGCTGTGTGGCTGGCATTTTCTGGTGATGCTGAATCTGAAACTTCAAAAAGGTTGAAAAAAGTCACCAGAGGTTGGGGGTGGCATGGTGTCAGGGTCAGGCAGAGGGAAATATCTGGTGTAGGTGACTGAACACATGACCAGTTTAGGCACTTGTATTCCTCAGTCTTCTCTTGGTTATTGTCTAACATATTTTTGTGAAATAAGATTTTAGAATTATAAATCTAATTAGAAAATTTCAGAGCTGTTTTCAGACCTCCTCTCATCCCTTCCTCATGTATTGAATAAGCTTTCCTGAAAAGAAAGGGTTTAAAAAAACATGAGAAATCTTTAAACACTAAACTCTGCCTCTGTTTAGAGCTACTAATTATTCATTTTACCTTCAAATATGATGTACTCTTACTGTGAGGGTGAAGTATATTAAATCAGTCAGGAATATGCTCTTAGTCTGCAACTTTGAAATGAAATAATTTGAAATGCTTTTAGAAAAAAAAGTACACCACTTTTTGTTAGTACAGCCCCAAAGAAAATGCCATTTTAAAATCTGCATGTGAAATACCGGTCTAAATTTAAGAGGTTGAAGAGATTTTTATCCTATTTTGCTTGTGTCTTCCTTACCCTCACACACTACTAGCAACCCTGGCCAGCAGCAGCCCCTCTCTGCCCATCTCATGGCCCAGTAGGACACGATGGTGCCAGATACACACTACAGATTCTTTGGACAAAACCTCCTAGTTCTCCCTATAGCCAGCGAAGCAGCATATTGGGGCAGTTTAGTTCTTTCAGAATCAAATTTAGAAAAATCCTTTGAAGTACAATCTGACAGCTGCATAAAATCACTTCATGGAAACAACAAAGAACCTAGTTTAGATGTTTCAGAGACAGAGCAGCAGTCTCAGCCCCATCTGCAATTTGTACTTGTCACAGAGCAGAGGCCGGGGGGACGTGTTACTTCCCTGAGGGGGGTACAAGTGCTGTCCTCCTTTTTTTTCTATTGAGAATAGGACAATCCAGAATGGAATTTTAGATACAAGACACTTCAACAGATACAAGTCACTATTGAAAGGAAGTTTCAAAATGTCAGAAATTTTATGGATATATACTCTGATTCCTGATACTGCAACACTTAAGTGATGAGTTTTGACATCTACATGTACAAACCCAAAGTCAAATGACCACCCCCCTTTTTTTTCTTAGCATGCAAGTCATACTAGTCTTGTCAACAAGAGCTGCCAAAGAAGTATGCTAAACCAGTACTGGCTCTACAAAGAGTCCTGGAAACTGTAGATTTATTCATCAAAGTGGTTTTCATAAGCTAAGAATACAAAACTCAGGGAGGGGAGAACAGGAATATGGATGTATGTGCTTGCTGCTTGGTGAGTTAAGTACCTCATGACACCATAGTCAAAATGTGAGAGTTTAATCAATCTTTTTAAGAGAACCAAGAAAAGGGACTTTTTTGCTTATTTACGAAACTGAAGAGATGTTAATAGTTTATGTCATTAAGATGAAAAAAATCAAATTAAACAGATTTTTAAAAACCCAAACAAATAAGAATTTCCCTTGTGGCTACCATTGCCTTAGGCCAGTAGCAGGTAAAATGGGAGCACTGTATTTCATAGGACTCAAGACAACTGATAGCATTTTAAGCTGCTCAGAGCTTAGGCTGCATGCTGGAAATCGAATGGTTTACAGTGCCAGTACATCCACAACTGCTGCTCGTGTGAAAGTGAAGTTATGAGTAGAATTAAGAGAAAAACATTTACTATTTAGCTTGTGCAATACACTGTGTTAAACTGTCATGCAGTATTTCCACGAGCAAAATTTGCAGTGGAGTGACTTACACCATCTGCTACTATTCAGTAACTTGAATTTTACTACTGTGTATTAATGAGGTAAGAAACAAACATACTGAGAGAGATTTCATAAGTTAAGCTGGAAACATATCTCAAAGTTCACAGATGAAGTTCATGAAATTCACAGATGTTGCAGATGTTAGGGGAAAGGGAGAAAATACATGAATTGATGTCATATATAAAATAATCAGATAGAGGTCCATAAAAGTGGGTCTATGGTAGATCATTCAATTAGCCTGCTTAAAAATCATAATGGTCAATATATGAGTTACCCTAATTTGCTTTGGTTTTAATTAGTAAATCCTTTCAAGTAAATGACACCAAACAGGCAACATAATTTCATGTATATTTCCTCTGATAACAAAGACCTGTTTATTGTTAAAAAATAATTTGGTGACAGAAGATCAAAATATACAATACAATCAAAAATACAAACTTCTTTTCCATTGTGATTAGGTAAAACACAAATACATACCATCTCAGAGGTCATCACCCTGCCCTTCTCCCAAAAAGAAAAAACAAACCTGCAATGTTTTTTGTGTTTATTTATTGTCCTGGGTTCAGCAGTAGCAGTCATTTTTCTCCTCCTTGGTAGCTGGTGCAGTGCTGTGTTTTGACTTTTGGCCTAGGAACAGAGCTGATAACACAGATGTTTTGGTTTGGCAAAGCAATTTGTTAGCCTCATGCTCTGCCAGGGAGGAGGGGAAGCCGGGAGGAAGCAGAGACAGGACACCTGACCCAAACTGACCAAAGAGGTATTCCATACCACAGCACGTCATGCCCAGGATGTAACTGGGAGTTACCCGGAAGGGCTAGGACTGCAGGGTTGGAGGAGGTATGGGTCAGAGCTTGGTCAGGCTGGGGGGGGCGAGTTATCGGTTGGCTGGTGGTGAGGTGTTGTATTCTCTTCCCTTGTTATTTCCTTTATCATTATTATCATTGGTGGTAGCAGTAGTGATTTGTGTTATACCTTAGTTACTAAACTGTTCTTATCTCAACCCATGGGAGTTGCATTCTTTTCGATTCTCCTCTCCATCCCTCTGGGAGTAGGGGGAGGGCAAGAAGCAGGGGAAGTGAGTGAACAAGCTGTCTGGCTGGGTTTAAACTACAACATTTATATACCTGACTGCATCTGCTGTTATTTCTCACCCCTTCCCCCAGGAAACATCTGCTCCCTGAAGTTTGGAATTATAATCTGAAAGTATGAATACTCAGTATCAAGGGATGTGTTGACAAAAAGATGCAAGCATTAAAAGATTTTGTTTTGGTCCTGCTATCAAAACTAAAATCTCGTCAGTAAATATATCATTTGGATTTAGCAATCCAGTCCTGGTGGATCTTTGTCTGCAGATGAGAAAATACTGGCTAAATCCTTGTCTTGCTGAATTCACTAAGGTCTTTGAGGTTGATTGCAGTGGAAAAAAAGAGGCCATAGTCTGTTTACTGCAGTTGTAGTAGCAGTCTTTGCATACAAAGAGTGAGGAGGATATAGCCTACATTCAAAATTGCCACATTCCCCAGTGTTCACCACAGTTGATTCAAATCTTTACATTTTTCAGGCAAATGAATACAGTATTATGCATTTTAACAATTTTTTTTGATCAATTCTCAGAAATAAGATGTGTAATTCCAGGCAGCAACAAGGTTTCTTTTGTACCATAACTTTAAGACCTACATGGCCTTGCTGTGAGCTGAACCATCTGTGTACCCAATACTAGTGTTCTGGCCCTTCTTGCAGCAGGAAAATAGTCCTGAGAACAAGACACAACTGCAGCTCTGCATTATTCCAGTAATTAAGCTTCATCTTTCCCCTGAATAAATAAATAATGAACTTCAGAAAACTTTAATATGAACACAACCTTAAGGGACATTTCTTCATATACATTTAAGTTTACTGCAAGACCAAACATGGACAACACTAGAAAGACAGTCCCAGTGTTATTTGACTAACAAATTATTTAACATGAAGGCATATTTGCTTCCAGCAGAGTCTTATTTAAGAGAGTCCCAATGTGACCCACTTATGTGCCCTCAGGTGGAATACTTTAAAGTTTCCAAAGTGCAAAATTTGAATATAAAATTGTTATTCTGCAATTAAAATAATTCTAAAATAGCCATCACACCGTATGTGCACAAGGAAGCAACAAAAGTTTACAAGGGCAACCTAAGATTTTTCAACTTTTTAGCATCTGAGACCTAACTTTTACAAACCTGTAAGGCTGCAAGACAGTTTTTCAACCTTGATTTAAGAAAAATCTTTAATCTTATAATATGTACTTAGAGTTTGCAAAATATCCATATTGAAGCTATCTTCTAAGTTGTATCTTCTACAACACCGATTAGAGACCAGACTCTCTACGTTATTTGAATGCTAATGTATTCTGCAGATGAACACTGGGAAAAGTGAACAGATCACATTGCTCCAAGTATCAGATTAATTTTGAGATGAGTACACTGGAGCAAAACACCCAAAAGAAGCTGGAACACTTCATGTTGACAAGTGACAGACAGTGATCCAATACACCGGCTCGGAGAATGGCAATTAAAAGGGCAGACAGCCTATCTAGCTGCTATCCTTCAGGAGACAGAAGCCTAATTTCACAAGTTTGGTTTTCAGAACTGCTGCTTCTTATAACCATTCAAAACCCTCTTCAGTGACAGAAAAGGAGATGCTTTGAGCTTGGCAAGAGACAACAATAGTGACAAACAGTGACTCCTGTTCTGCAGGCTCCTGTGGGGACATACGGTTACACAGGGAGCTGCTTTACTCCGCTGAATTCCCTTTCACAGATGACAGTTTGGGGAATGGCAAGGGAGCTGCTACTCACACTCTTGCACAGATGGATGAGAAAAGGACACAGCGAACATCCTATACAGCAAGCTGAATTAGGAGTTAAACAGAGCCAAGAAATGGGTTTATGGTGTTTACTCCTTCCCAGTAAGGGAAAATAAGCTTTTTAATTCTCAGGCTGAAAATAGCTTGAGTGAAATTGAACATTCACTAGCAGTGCTACCAGATCCCTGCCAGGGCTCAATCCCTCCTCAGCCACACTCTTGTTTCCCCTGCTGGAGTAAACAGCGCAGCCACACAAGAGATCCAGGTTAGGGAAATGATTCGGCAGAAAAACAACTCATCAGCAAAACATTATCAGTTATTCACCTCCCTGATTTGGCTTAGTGCACAACATACAAATCCATTACCAACAGGAGTGGAAAGAAGCATGAGAAAGCAGAAGGGAGAATGGAGTATGGCTGCTGAAGCCAGGACTTCCATCAGGAGTTACTTTTCCTGTTGGATTTAAACTGCACCCCTAATAGCCCTGCTTGCTTCTGAGCCAGGGGAACTTACCACATCTTAACCCATGACACTGGAAGGCCCTATACTGACCTACTGTACACAAAACACACATACATGCGACAGAGCACATCCTTTTGGGAGAAGACAGAAGACTTTCCAGCAGGATGCTGCAGTAACCTCTACCATTAATATAAAAAGGAAAGGAGACCACTCCTCTTGCAGGGTCATGTTAAATGAACAGGGCAAGACTGTTTTACAAAGGGCAAAAATAAAATAGAAAGATATAACTACAACATTGAGTTTAAATTGAGTTTAAATTATATGTAAGGTCGGAACACCAAAAAATGCATGCTGTACTCTAACAATTTCCTACAAAACAAGCTCATAAAGATCTGATAATCCTGTCTGGAATTATCATATTTCAACAACATTTCTTGCAGATGGGTGTTTCTCATGATGACCATGGTCCAGATTCCTGACTGGATGTTTGCTATCACCTTTGCTTTTAGACTTCACAGAGTTATATTCAAACCTAAATATCCCACAACAGTCAGAAACAAACATCTTGGACAAAAAACTGAGTTTAGGTGATCTTTCTCACCTATATCTACTTAACATCAAAAACAGTTACTTATTTGTAAAATGCTTTGGGATGCCATATGTGTGTGTATACATATCACTGCACAAACATACAGTAGCTTTCAAGTTTTAAAAATTGTAATCTGACCACCCTACAGAAGTGAAAGGTAAAGTAATTTCTTAATTCCCCTCTCCAGCATAATTTTTTGTGATTTCTGCAAGTACTTCCTGCTTTGGAGGCTCTATTCTTGACATGATTGTCTGCTGGCAGACCTTATGCAGATCAGTCTGGTATTACAATACTGGTATTTACACTAGTGCAAACAAATAGCAAAACAGGACCAAGCAGTTGCTTTCTCTTAGTACCTATGCAAATGAAAGATAAGAACTTAGCCCTCTTAGGCTCCCTGTTCAATCACACAGCCCAGACTCAGTCTTTTCAAGGTAAAACTGCCTTCAGCTGGCACAAATCCCAGTGTCTTATTCTGGCTTTATGGGGCTTTTCACTGCTACAGCTGTCAAATTAGTGACAGTTCAGTATGGCTTGTTGATCTGCACTCTCAAAAAAGTACGAACAAGGCTGAGACCATCTGATCCCATTTTACTCCTTATACTGTTCTGAACTGTCATATGAGATGTGTTCCTTTCTAACACTTCAGGGTAGAGAGAACTCCACAGTGGGTCTGAAAGGTTGAAGATAAGTTCATTAAGCCAATTTGTTAATCATCTCCATGAATTGTGTTCTCATTTCTTATGAGGCTTTGTGTAATAGATTTTATAAAACCTTAATGAAAATCTAATTAGAGCCAAAGGTCTTTGAAAAATTTCTTTCCTTTCTTTTTTTTTCCCTTCTTCCCCATCCCCTCATTTTTTCTCTTTTAATTACAAATTGTGGGAAGGGATAAAAAGGGACAGTGAAGGAAAGGATATTAACAAAGAACACTTCAGAATAAGCTTCAAATTGTCAGCATTTGTCTTTCATATTCATGTGCATCCACAGCAGACAACTTAATAAATTTCTTGATGCTTCCATGTACTGATACTCCACTGCAGGAACTGTTTTAATGGGAGCTACTCAGATAATAGTCATGGCACTAGACCCACACAGCCCTCAGGCAAATAGGTCAACCCCCCACCTGTATGTGGGAAGACCTGTTATGTCTTTAATCCCATAGCTCAATGTAGCTTGCTTTGATCAATTATCTCAGTCTTTCCCAGATCTTGATAATTATATACATACACTTGCAGTTAAAGAAAGCAGTACCAACTGATCTCAGTTACCTATAACTTTTAAATGTTTGTTTGTTTACTTAAATAATTTTTGGTATCCTGAATGCACATATATATATATTCAATGTTGTTTTGCATTTCAATTACGTTAGAACACAGAAGAAAATTAGTGAAAGCCCAGTGGATAAATAAGGATGTTGCTACACAAAGATGCATTTCTAGGGTGCCACTACTTAGCTTGAGCTGTTCCTGTGTTCCTGGCCCCAACAGCTGATAGGACAGTGGAGGATCAGTCCCATTGCAAAGCCATCTTAGTCATCCCCCCTTTCCTCCAACCATAAATTGTGCACCTAGCTTTTCAGAGGATATCTAAGCATGCAAACACATACTGTAGCTGTCAAACTCATTGATGTGGGATACACACCGTGTAAGTAATGAAATCGTTTTTAGGGAGGCAATAAGCTACTTTTTAGGTCACTGTCCTTATGAGTATATACAGCCCAAAGAGAGTATTTCAATATGGAAGGTACAGTTACATATTTCCTTCCCCCATCCCAAGTTATTCCTCCCACAGCCTATTTGAACAGGTGATTATCTGTTACTAGAAAGAGAGAAAGCTGCCGAGTGTACCTACTGATAGTTATCTACAAATTCAAGAGATGCCTTCACCCTGCCCCACCACCAATTTATTAAAAAGGAAAAAAGAAAAATTACTTTGCAATCAACTCCATTTTACTTCTTCAAGACACAGACTGTGTCTTTAAGATACTGATTTCGCAAGATACCAGTATTTTGCAATCATTTATCATCAGCACAGAACATGACTCACCAATGCACGTATGTATGGTATGAAACACAATTGCTGCAAACATACGTTTCATGTAAAGATGGAGGGGAATAAATATACTGCATGAGATCTTACTCTAAAATAGAAGCACAAAGGAGCTCATATTTAACTCTGACCTTTTTCACTTATTACATTTGTTTCTAAACACGCAAATATAAAAAGTCTTTAAGAACACATATTGGTTTAGGGTTTTGGGGATTTTTCTTCTTCTGCCCAGAAATATATTTGTGTGATACAGAAATTTTTCCTTTGTTGCCTGTGGAAGATTTTTGCCACTGCCCTGCAAAGGATGGGTTTTTCAGCAAGTTTTAATGATGAAGAAACTAAGCTTGGCTACTAAGGTGACTCTTGCAAATATCAAAATTTGCATTAATCATACAAATACAGCAACCTTATTATTGCTTATTGTTAAGGATGAGAAAACAGAAGGAAAAGAGAACTGCAAGCCATTATACCTCACCTTAACAGTATGCAAGATGTCAAAGACCTTGAGGGACTGAAATAATTAAATCAATTTGTACTATGATTCAATAGAAACAAATGACAAATAATTTCAGCTGAAAAGAACAAACAAATATACCAACAGGGAGCCAAATCCTGAGGTCTTTGTTCAGTCTTAATCTGGCAACTCCCACAGAGATCAACTGACTTTGCTTGAAGATGAGACAAGTTTAAATTGAACAAGGCCATTAGGATTTTCCCCGTGAATAGACATTATACAGGAGCATCACAGAGCCAGAGCTGTATGTCAGACTGGATAATATACTGAATACAACTTAACAATAAAACTCTGTCACATAAAAAGTGAATGCTATTTAGGTCACAGCACTAACTATGTAAAATAAGCATTATTATCCAAGTCCCAATAGATCTCAGACAGAGAGCGTGTGTTTTGGAGCAGCAAGCTTAGGAGATGGACAGATAAGAGGGAGTTCAGAGAAAAGCATCTAAGATGATAAAAGGTTTGGAAAACAAAAACTGTACTCAGAGAAAACACCACATGTTAAGAAAACTTAAGAAAGACACTAAAGGAAAAAGTAAGGAAGTCACTAAAACAAAGTTGTCTAGGTACAATTTGATAAAATTATTCCCTAAATCGTTTATAGCACAAAACTTCACTTGTGCCATGCAGCAAAATATATAATACCAATAATATTCATTTACTGCCCAAATTTTTGCAGTGCAGTGTTAAACTTGTAAATTAAGACTACTGCTCAGTGTTAATCTCCCCTATCACATCCAAGCCACCAAATATAAAGACTGAGTAATAAAATGTTTTTTGGAAATAATGCTACAGAATACTAAGGGTAGTAGACTGAATCCTACTAAACTAACTTCACTTCTCTTTCTGCCATGCTACCCAGGTTTTTAAGATTCATAAAATCTCAGGTGCTTAAAACCTCCTTTAAGTGTTTTTTTGAAAGTCCAGAATGAACAGACCCATTAGGGTAGAGTATTATTTGAATGCTGGAAAAACAGCCTCATATTTACACTTAGCAAGTTCAACCTGTTTAACTCTTTAAATAGGAAGGAGTTACTGGGTGTGCTTCGGTGTCATCACTGTGCAATGCAGCACTGGTAACACAGTTTAGCTCAGCTCAACTCCTGCAGAAACTGCACAGCCATGCCAGCACAGTGCGGCACCCCAGCTAATTACACACAGAAAAGGAGCAGGGAGGGACAGAAGACAGACTAATTAGATCAGGAGGAGCATCCCACCAACACGTCAATACTGTTTCCTGGACTTTCACGAATCACTCTGCAGAGAGATGTGCTGCACAGTAAAACAGCAGAGAGGCTCCTTTTCCAGGGATAAAACGATGTGCAGTAAGAAAGCTTTCTAATGAGGTAAGAGAAAGCAAACAGCATATTGAATCCAAACAGAAATAAAACTGGATTAAGGCACAGATTTTAAGAGTAAGGGCAAGCAACCAGTGCAGCAAACTACCAAGAGAGATGATCGGAAGACTTTCTTTTTTCTCTTTTCAGGTTGAGATGCAAACACATCCAAATGTCCAGCTCAGCTCAATACAGCAATAACTTATGGACTAAGTAATTTAAAAGGTGATAACAGATTTTCTACACTCTTCTGGCCTTAATACTTACTAACCTAAATTAAAAATATATTTGATGCAGTACTGCAGTTCTGGAAAATGTACAATCTTTCTTATGTCAACTACAATCATGGGTGAAGTGACATACTGCTTTTTTAAGTGCCCTTTCAAGGGAATACAAGAATACAACTTGGTGTGGGAGGAAAATTGAGAACATTGCAATATGCATGATAGGAATAAACAGCAACTGTCTACACATACACAAAAGCTCACCACCAAATTATAGCATAGGATATCAGGCTGCCCCCTCCTTGCTGTAATTTACTTTCTACGTGTGGTAGCGTGAAATGGGGAGGTACTGGAGGACACAAAGGTGGCAGTGTACAAGCAAAACACTTATTTCCCTAGGTGTGGATGAAAAATTGTAGTATTTATACAGAAGTGACAACACAGAAAGCATTGCGGTAATAAGAGACTATTTTAGGATATGTGCAACCCAAACAGAACTGCACTACAGCCGTACTTTGCTATTTCACTGGAGCTTAAGTGGCTGAAGTTTGTTACACCTTCTCTCAGCATTGCAGAAAGTATTCTCTGTTTGTCTTCTGTAGACCTATATTGGCACCCCCAGTGGGATTTTAATTAGCCTTGCTAAATCAGTCTGCTTGACAGGTAGCTTTTCAGTCACCGAGCTGAGCAAGTGAAAGGCACAGGAAAGTGAACACCTACCTCCCGCAGGCACACTAAAAACACTGAAAATCTGCTTTTCTGCTTCGGAAAACCAGGGCTGCTACAGGAAGGGCATTAGCCATAATACACAGTCCCAAAGCCTGTGCCCTCTCTTTACTACATAAGGCAGGGAAAATGCAGTTCTGCCCAGTTCCTGACTTCCTTCAAGCAGATGGGTTATGAAAAGAGCAGAACAAACAGGTTTGTCTTCTTAACAGCATTTTCTTTAACCCACATTCATAACTGTAAAAGTCAGGAAAGAGCATTCACTACTCCCAAAAGCTGGATCACTTCTCCCATTTAATCACTCATGTTACTCTGCATTTCAATTTCTAGCTTCAATATGCAGAAGAAATATACTCTCATTCTTATTTGTCTTTTGGAGTAGTTTTGGGGAAAGGTCCAAGTATTTTTGTGTCAGTGTTTTGTACCCACAAAGGTACAATTCAGAGGATCTGCATCTTGATTTGTATCTACCATGTGGTAAGCACAAAAAAACATAGCTTATGTTCCCGAGTGACTGACAGAAGAAGTACAAGTTTTAAATTGAAAACTATAGTCACAAAGGGAAAATCTGTGCTGAAAAATTTCCCATAATCCTGTACATATAGTACTCAAAATCAGGAGTAACTCAAGATACTTCAACTAAGACATGATATTTCAATTTATTTTTTTTAATATCAAAGTTTCATGGAAAGTCCTCTTCACAAATTGCATATACTTTGTAGTATACTGTGTATATGCTTAGTATACCTTAAGAAAAAACTCAGAAATAAGCCCACTTTAAAAAAAAAAAACAGGAAAAAAAAAAGCACCAAACTAAACCACTGAATTAATCACAAAAAAACTTTTCAGAAACTCAGTGAAGTGTTTGCTGTACTTCAGGAACCACAATCTCCATAGGTCAGATGGGATATTGTACCAATTTGAAATGTTACTTCTCAAACTTGCTGCATCATCAAGCCACAAAGCCAGTTGTTTAGAACAGAGGAAAACACAAAAAATGAGCAATCCCATAGAAAAAAGGCATATCTCAAGCTAAACAACACTGTGAAACACTGCTCAAACTGTTATCAGTATTGCATTAAAGAAACGAAGATGTATTAAAACACTGCAAAGGGGGAACAGCAGAAAACTACATGGACCACAATGGTAAAGGACAGCTACATTTAGACATATAGCTGGTGCCAAATTTTTAAAGCCTAATTTTCAAGTTGCGTTAGATACAGCCTTACAGATACAGCTCTTGCATGTGATGGCTGCTCTCTCCAGCCATGCAGAAAGCAAGTCACCCCTTCACCTGAGGAATTGCTCAGATCCAGGAGTTCACAATATTATTATATTTTCAATTTCTAAGTGAAAGTACACTATACCCTACCCTTGAGATTTCGAAGAGCCATTACATTAAATCATAACCCAAAGAAAGCAGATTAAATATAAATAATAAAGCATTTTAACTCAATTTTGAAGGAGGGCAAAAGAGCCTTGGAATTTATTGTTTTCAGTTGTTCAACCTGCCACTCAAAACTCTGAAGAGTAATGCAAAGCTTACATGAGGATAGTACTGTAAGTATAGCAACTAAAATCTACTAAAGAAAAGCTGGCAGGAATGAAATAAAAGAGCGCCTTTTAACTGTAAAATGCTAGGGAAAGATATAAACCACTTCCACAAGTCTGTGTCCCTGGTTAGCAGCAGTACTGGAGACTAATACATCAGAACTCTTGGTGTTACTCACTGTTACTTTGATGGGTTTAGCAAACTTTGCTGCAGTAAGAGGCTTATAAAAAGTGGAAACAAGAACAGGTGGCCTGGGAAGAGTACAGGGATGTTGTCCAGGAAGCTAGGGACAATGTAAGGAAAACTAAGGCCCCATTAGAATTAAACTTGGCTAGGGATATTAAAGATAATAGGAAGGGATTCTTTAGGTACACTGCAAATTAAAGACAGACTAGGGAAAACGTGGGCCATCTCCAGAAGCTATCAGGAGAACTGGTTACCATGGATTTGGAGAAGGCTGAGGTTCTGAATAACTTCTTTGCCTCCGTCTTCACTGGCAAAGGCTCTGACCTTCCAAATCTTGGAAGGCACACGCAGGGACTGTGAGAATGAAGACCTTGGGCCCACTGTAAGAGAGGATCTGGTTCGAGACCATCTTAAACACCTGAACATGCACAAGTGCATGGGACCTGATGAAATCCATCTGAGGGTCCTGAAGGAGTTGGCGAATGAAGTTGTGAAGCCACTGGCCATCATATTTGAAACATCATGGCAGTCAGGTGAAGTTCCCAATGACTGGAGAAAGGGAAATATAACCCCCGTTTTCAAGAAGGGGAAAATGGATGACCCCGGGGGATTACAGACCAGTCAGTCTCACCTCTGTGCCTGGCAAAATCTTGGAGCAGATTCTCCTGGAAGGCATGCTAAGGCACATGAAAAACAACAAGGTGCTTGGTGACAGCCAGCATGGCTTCACTAAGGGGAAATCCTGCCTGACCAATTTGGTGACCTTCTATGATGGGGCTACAGAACTGATGGACAGGGGTAGAGCAGTTGATGTCATCTACCTGGACTTGTGCAAAGCGTTCGAAACTGTCCCACACAACATCCTTGTCTCTAAATTGGAGAGATGCCAATTTGATGGATGGACCACTCGGTGGATAAAGAACTGGCTGGATGGCTGCACACAAAGAGCTGTGGTCAATGGCTCAATGTCCGGCTGGAGACCAGTAACGAGTGGTGTTCATCAGGGATCAGCGTTGGGACCGGTCTTGGTCAACATCTTTGTCGCTGACATGGACAGTGGGATTGAGTGCACCCTCAGCAAGTTTGCCGATGACACCAAGCTGTGTGGTTCGGTTGATACGCTGGAGGGAAGGAATGCCATCCAGAGGGACCTTGACACGCTTGTGAGGTGGGCTGATGCCAACCTCATGAAGTTTAACCATGCCAAGTGCAAGGTTCTACACCTGGGTCAGAGCAATCCCAGGCACAGCTACAGGTTGGGCAGAGAAGAGATTCAGAACAGCCCTGTGGAGAAAGACATGGGGCTGTTGGTCGATGAGAAAATAAACATGAGCCAGCTTCAGTGTGCGCTCACAGACCAGAAACCAACTGCATCCTGGGCTGCATCAAAAGGAGCGTGACCAGCAGGTCGAAGGAGGGGATCCTGCCCCTCTACTCTGCTCTCTTGAGACCTCACTTGGAGTATTGTGTGCAGTTCTGGTGTCCTCAACATAAAAAGGACATGGAACTCTTGGAACAAGTCCAGAGGAGGGCCACGAGGATGAGCAGGGGACTGGAGCACCTCCCGTATGAAGATAGGCTGAGAAAGTTGGGGCTGTTCAGCCTGGAGAAGAGAAGGCTGCGTGGAGACCTCATAGCAGCCTTCCAGTATCTGAAAGGGGCCTATAGGGATGCTGGGGATGGACCGTTCATTAGGGACTGTAGTGACAGGACAAAGGGTAATGAGTTAAACAGGGGAAGTTTAGATTGGATATAAGGAGGAAGTTCTTTCCTGTTAGGGTGGTGAGGCACTGGAACGGGTTGCCCAGGGAAGTTGTGAATGCTCCATCCCTGGTGGTGTTCAAGGCCAGGTTGGACAGAGCCTTTGGTGACATGGTTTAGTGTGAGGGGTCCCTGCCCATGGCAGGGGGGTGGAACTAGTTGATCTTAAGGTCCTTTCCCACCCTAACTATTCTATGATTCTATGATTCTAACATCCTCTTAGCCCCATAACAAAATTAGGACCTAATTTTATTTATCATTTATTTCTTAATTTTCAGGTCACCTGTTGACATTTCATAGCAGATAATTCCTTGTTCTTACTGTGCTGTCTAGCAAATCAGCTTTGGACACTGTTCAACCATTGCAGCAAAGGCTGCTCATGCTTTAACACAGTTAAGATCTTTTTACTGACAGAGAATACCCAGGTAAAAGACAGAAACCTGCCTAATATTCATGTGCCACTTTGATCCAGCTAGAGAATGGACAAATTTGTCTCTGCAGACTCCCCTGGGGATGTTTTCAAGCGAATTTACTCTTTAAACAGATTCTTTTAATTAGGTGAAACACTATTCCTTATGAGAAATCTCTTTTGAAACCACGAAGAACCCCTTCTCATACTCTCATTATAGTGACTGTGTCAGGCTAGTGACCTCTTGTAAGCACTGCAATTCTGATTTCATTATTTTCTCAATAAAACACTGATTAGATCTGCATCTGAAGCTGTAATCCAGAGGGATCTAGGGGAGGTAAAATAACTGGGAAAAAGAAATTAAAGGAAAAAAATTGTCAGAACAAAGACTAGAGAGAACAGGAGGTACCCTGCATCTTAAAGCTATATGGAGCTCCAAATTACTTTCACTAGGGTTGATCCCTGAACAATCTTGTGACTGAGCACACAGCAAACACAAAGCAACACAAGCGTAAAATCTATATTGACAGAATGTTTCTAAGAGAGATATTTCAGGAGGTTGTGGTTTTGGGAGCTAAGGTTTGTAGAAGGGTGGGGTTTTTTGGCAATTCCATTATCAGGAAGGCTTACACAAGATATTGTGTACCACACATTATATTGTATAACAAAAAATTGCCAAAGATTTTTATTTTTAGCAAGGACAATATCTGTTTTGACAAAGAAACCTGAAGGAATAAGAGAGATTCTGGAATGCTGATCTACACAGTCTGAAGTTCATTTGGAAGTAGATTTTAAAGGAGCTTCAGAGAATTAATCTGCAGTACCACCACAAGGAGTACTCTGCATGGATGGGAGAATTCACAGGAACAGGAATCCAATACAACTGTGCTAACATCTCTTTCCTGGGAGTTTTGGACCAGTGAGCCTACAGGAATGCAGCAGATAAAAAGCCTAGCTTAAAATTTCATGAAGGAATTCGAGTAGATAGTGAGAGTCTACACACCTGACATCCTAATAAACCTACTCAAGATGTCTTCTGTAGTGACGGCTGCAAATATTGATGGAAAAATATACCAAACCAGACAATTGCGGAAGCAATTTCTCCTTTTGCCACACATCTAGCAGCTGGCTAGATAGCAGCACGCAAGTTACAGCCTGAAAACTCTGCACTACTACTTCCCTTTCCACAGCTCCCATGGCGATTTCCCTTGGGCCTCAGTTCATTTGCTGCCCTTTCTTTTCTGCAGCTCCAGCAGTGCCTTGGCCCCCACAGCTTTCCCTCGGCTGCCTCCGAGTGTCCTGACCTCCCAGGGCAGCCCTGCACTCAGCCCCTGCCTCTTCTGTAGTCTCTGGCTGGAAGTGCGTTTCTCCCAGGAACAGCCAACCCACTTATGAACTAAGATCTCAAAAATACAAAAGAAAACCTAAATCCATTTAATTTATAGAGAAGCTTCTAAAGAGTTTGACAGGAAAGCTGATGAGCATACAACATATTTCTGAACAAATACACCATGAAATGGGTTATCAGTTCCCATTTCCAGAATCCTGTTTCCCTGGTAGGCAGGCAACATGGAGCTATAGCAGTACCAGCTTGTGCTGCTGGCACTGCAGCTCACAGGACATATGACATTAAGCATGGATGGCTGAGAAATTTATGAGATTTAAACCTCAGAAAGATGGAAATGCTACCGATTGGGTCTGGGTCCTTTGTAGGCATGACAAGTTCTTTTGTGATTAATTTCAACAATAACTTAGTTTCAGGATCCTCTGACATAAAAGTCTTGGCTGCTACAATATTAAATAAGAGAGAAATCCAAGGAAATGTATCTGTTACTAAATCTCTTTAAAAAAAAAAATCATCTTCATAATATTGCTAGATTATGATGTCAATTTAGAAAGCACTAATGCATCTGGAAATATTATCATTTTTGTCAGGACATAGCGAAAGAATTTTTATGATTCTTAAAACCTGGTTTGGATATCCATGTACTATATTTTCAGACTGAAATTCTCCAGACAGCATACATTAAGGCTGAAATTTACAGCTCCTTCACAATTTGAGCAAAATTCCAAATGAGAATAGGCAGTAGCCATCACTACTCAAGACCCTCTTCATCAAGCATGGCCCTTGTGTGCTTATGCCCATCCTCTCAGATATTGCAATTTGAAAATGCAAAGCTCACCACAGAGCTTTGTACCTTCCTTACAGACTTACTGCCAAAGCCATAGCAAAATTATAGCTACAATGAATTCAGTGCAAATTATAGGCATCAGTGAGGACAGAACCTCAGTCCTGAAATAGACAACAGTGATTCCTCTAGGTACTGGATTACTTCTTTTCACCTTTCTACTAAAATTTCTCCCTATATACATTATCTTTATAACCACCGAGTATAACAACAATTCCTCTGCATGATGACACCTGCAATTCAACTTTCATATTAAAAAAATGAAGTGATCAGTGGTTGGAAGAAAACAACTTGTATTGAAGACAAGAACAGAAGCAAAGATTACTGACTGGAAGCAGTATAAATGAAGAGTAAACAAACACAAGCCTGCATCACTGGAGGCAAAATTAAAACAGCTGTTTAAGACAGATTCTGGGTGGAATAATCATACTTGCAAAATTCAGCTAGAAGCAAAATATCTGACAGCTTTCACAAGCATTCTCAAGCTTGACATTACTAATTGTAGGTGCCCCTGTATATTGTCATCTAGCGTCCGTTCAACTTAATAAAAACCATGAAAACCGGGGAAGATGAAGCACAAGGAAATGTCCATAACTACTGACCTGCAAAGAGGTGGTAACCTGCAGTGAGAGGAAGAGGAGCTAATTGGCTTTAGGTACTTTAAACCATATCAATGAGACTTCACAGAGGGCATCCATTACAAACCAAGGTAACAGGACTAATAGGGCAAAGAGGACAGGGGAGACCAGTTCTCTGACTTAAGTTTCTTAAGTCATAAAATCACGCCACCTGCCCCCTGCCTTCCCAATACCTTCCAAGTCTGCTGGCCAGTATTATATAATCTAATATACCTTCACAAATATGACATACCTTAACAAGAGATGGTTGTGATAAATACTGTGTCCTATAACATTTTAAATGGTAGAGATACACATCTATCCGAACTACTATTCACTGCTCTACAGAGATAACAGAACAAAGAGAGAACTGGAGGGGAAAAAAAAAAAGTGTAATAGCTCAAAGCAATTTCTTGTTCAGAGACTAAGTGCAAAGCAAGGTTTATTAGGAGAAATTACTGAGGCAGAAACACCATGATGACTGAGGAATTTTTTGAGTTATATTCCATAGTTTATAACAAGAAATGAAATAGGTAAGGAATGTTTTCTCACATATGTTTTCTTCCTTATATTTTTAGCTATATTTCATATGTAAAAATAGACATCGCTATTCAAACTTAACATTTGTATTCTATCATGCATACAAGAGATGAGATGACTTACTATGACAAAGTAGGATACCATATTTCAAGCAAAATTAGTTTTTTTTCTTTTAGACTCAACTAACAGGTAACTGAAGTATGAACTGCTATCAAAACATGCTGACCAAAACATTCTGCCTTCACATTTGTTTTTGCTGCTAAATGCAGGCTTCAGAAGAACTGGACATTCAAAGTACAGACTAGTCTAGTCTGTCCAAAGAGTAGAGTGTGATCAAGCTGTTGCTACCTCTGCTTCTCAATAGTCTTTCCCATCTTCCCAATTTAAATTGGAAGTGCAATTAGGATTAAAATAAACATGCATGTTAATTTGATTTCTGTGCAACTACTGAATTGGGATACTACTTGTGATACATTCTGGGAAGAGATGAAAAAACAAAAAGCCTGTATTTGAAAACAGTAACAACCAAACAGTAAATGCTAACTAACTGCTTTCTGCCTGTCATTCCTGCAAGGTTTAAGTTTCCTGCATGTTTGCACTTGTCTTCGCTCTGGCTCCTGCTGTGCCACCAGCTCTCAGGGCACAGCAAGCAGTGTTAATGTCACCTGTAGAAAGGCTGCACACTGCCAACATTTAGAGCAGCACTAAAGCCCATCACCAAAACAAACAGCAAGGGGAAGAATCACAGTAATCTTGAACATTCCCTCTGAAACGCAGAACAGTTATATGCTACAACCTGTATGAAAAACAGGATTAGTACAGAAAGCCACTACCTATGCATTTAAACATTCTACTGCCTGAAATGAGCATGAATGGAACAGGTCATGTCACTGTTTTCAGCAAAATTAGACCAGGAAAGCATTATTAACAATGTGTGAGGTTGGTGCTCATTCTGCGCACAGAGGTTTGTCTCGCATGCAGAGTTACACCACGAGGCCACACAGTAAAAGTCTTCACTTCTGAAATCACCGCTGGTGTTTGGCTACAGCATCCCAGTGAGAGAACAGCAAAACTTCAGAGTCAATATTACACTGCTCAGAGTTTTTCTAAGGGATGTGTGTGGGATCAGGGAGTACACAAGAACACAAAAGGATAACAACCCCACAAAAATTCAACAATCCTTAAGCAAGGTTTTTGTGTTAACTGCCCTATGACAAATACAAAGCATTGCAAGCTGTATAGAAATGTGCAGAGGTGAGGCTTTCCACCTCATTTTAAATTGTCTTAAGGGCTTTCAGACCTAAAGAAACTATTCCATTTCATATTACTAATACAATGAAGTTCTTTACATACCTTTAATAGGATAAGAATTAACCAAAATGCCTTCATTTAGTCACATATAAATTTAAATTTCCCAAAACTATGAATTTGACCCAGGGAATGACAGACCAGTCAGTCTCACCTCTGCGCCTGGTAAAATCTTGGAGCAGATTCTCCTGGAGGCACATGAAAAACAACAAGGTGGCTGGTGACAGCCAGCATGGCTTCACTGAGGGGAAATCCTGCCTGACCAATTTGGTGACCTTCTATGATGGGGCTACAGAACTGATGGACAGGGGCAGAGCAGCTGATGTCATCTACCTGGACTTGTGCAAAGCGTTCGAAACTGTCCCACACAACATCCTTGTCTCTAAATTGGAGAGATGCCAATTTGATAGGTGGACCACTCGGTGGATAAAGAACTGGCTGGATGGCCGCATGCAAAGAGCTGTGCTCAATGGCTTAATGTCCAGCTGGTGACCAGTAACGAGTGGTTTCCCTCAGGGATCGGTGTTGGGACCGGTCTTGTTCAACATCTTTGTCGGTGACATGGACAGTGGGATTGAGTGCACCCTCAGCAAGTCTGCCGATGACACCAAGCTGTGTGGTTCAGTTGATACACTGGAGGGAAGGAATGCCATCCAGAGGGACCTTGACACACCTGTGAGGTGGGCTGATGCCAACCTTATGAAGTTTAACCATGCCAAGTGCAAGGCTCTACACCTGGGTCAGAGCAATCCCAGGCACAGCTACAGGTTGGGCAGAGAAGAGATTCAGAGCAGCCCTGAGGAGAAGGACTTGGGGGTGTTGGTCGATGAGAAAATAAACATGAGCCAGCTTCAGTGTGCCCTCACAGACCAGAAACCAACTGCATCCTGGGCTGCATCAAAAGGAGCGTGACCAGCAGGTCGAAGGAGGGGATCCTGCCCCTCTACTCTGCTCTCTTGAGACCTCACTTGGAGTATTGTGTGCAGTTCTGGTGTCCTCAACATAAAAAGGACATGGAACTCTTGGAACAAGTCCAGAGGAGGGCCACGAGCAGGGGAAAGGAGCACCTCCTGTATGAAGATAGGCTGAGAAAGTTGGGGCTGTTTAGCCTGGAGAAGAGAAGGCTGCGTGGAGACCTCATAGCAGCCTTCCAGTATCTGAAAGGGGCCTATAGGGATGCTGGGGAGAGACTCTTCATTAGAGACTGTAATGATAGGAAAAAGGGTAATGAGTTAAACGGGGGAAGTTTAGATTGGATATAAGGAAGAAGTTCTTTACTGTTAGGGTGGTGAGGCACTGGAGCGGGTTGCCCAAGGAAGTTGTGAATGCTCCACCTCTGGTGGTGTTCAAGGCCAGGTTGGACAGAGCCTTTGGTGACATGGTTTAGTGTGAGGGGTCCCTGCCCATGGCAGGGGGGTTGGAACTAAATGATATTAAGGTTCTTTCCAACCCTAACTATTTTATGATTCTATGATTCTATCAATAAGATTATAAACATCAGTTATCACTGTATAATTAATTTTGTTACTAATATGCATGCAATAAATAACACTGAGATCCTATTACATTTTCCTAAGTAGAGCTAAAAACCTATTGTAAGGAAGCCAGTGTCAATACCCTCTTTCTCTAAAAATAAGTGAAACAAACAGCTTGCTCATAAGTGACCTCACCTACATTCAAGTGGCCAACAAGTAGTGATAGAACATTTGATTTTATTACAACCTTAATGTGTGTTTTCTTCACTATGCTAAACTGCCTTCTAGCTCTATGTTGCTTTCTAGTTCAGCAGAGTCTTCAGTATTAAAACAACTTGAGAGACATAAATTAAAAAACAGCTCCAAGGGGATTCCAGTGATGACTGACACCACAAGCCAAGACTGTCCTTCATGGACAGAAAGCAGGTGCTTCAGACCTCTCGAGCTTCAGTATGCTTGTTGAGAGGGGAATGATTTTGACCTTTGAAATCTAAACTGGGGTAATCCCTCCACTGACAATCACAGGAGGACTCTCTCAGTCATGGACCTGCATGGACTTGTCTCCACTCCGTAATGCCTAGACAGCTAACCAGTTTGGCCAGATATCTAGAACTGCATTCTCCCCTTTAGACTGAGAAACTGAATCTTGACTATCCATGTTTTTGATATTTTCTGGTAAGTTTCTACATTACTTCTGGCCAATAATAATCTTCCAGCAACAGCAGTTCTACAGCAGGAAGATGCTCCTTTCATGATGACGCAGAAATTGGTAAAAACCTGGCAACACCAAATACTGTACTACTTAATGCTGTTTACCTGCTAAGTACAAAAACTCCAGTACTTGAAGCTCAAAGCTGCTAATTTCTAGTTGTTCAAGCCACAAAGACATTTCAATTGGTAGATGTAAGTACATCTGACCTCAGAAATTTAGTGGCTCATTATGGTTTATTGCTGGGTGTTCTGGCGGTTTCGGTGGTTGAAAGAACAACTTTGTTAAAAGAACCTCCTCATAAAGGCTAGATTCCCTGACACCCTGCAATGTTTGGAGCAGAACTGGACCATGTTTGATAGTTGGCTAACACAACTATGTCAGTCACAGAACCTGACATCAAGCTATGGTCCAATGTCAAGAACAGGATTAGCGCTGCAGAGCCGCAGGCAGGCTATGGGTTCAGTAACAATGCAGTTACATGGTTGAAAACATGGTGATGGATTCTTCAGAAATATATACATTTGTAACAGTAAATGCAAAAGAGAAATCCAGTTTCATGCATTAAGTGTGTAAAATCCCAGTTATTCACTGAACAGTAGATTATGACCTTATATGCAAAACAGTTGTGTTAATCCATTTCTAACGAAGTACAGTAGTCTTTGCAATCTTTCTATGTCCCAGAGCGTGCTGTGGGGCAGTCTATCAAGTGCTGGTAAAGGTCACTCAGTTAAAAATCAACCTCTGTTTTCTCTTCATGTCTGTTTCAGCTGGTTTTTGTTGCTGTTGTGGTTTTGTTTTTGTTGGAGTTTTTTGCAAAGAATAGGTGAAGTTTACATTTGCTATGACTTCTCACAGAATGAGATGGTAAACGTTTTCATGCAAGTAGATGAGGACAGATGTATTACATTGTACAGACTTCACATTCACATATTGTATGGGGGAAGTTAATCAGCAGGGATCCTTAACAGCAAAGCAGAGATTTCAAGGACCTAACAAAACTTCTGTTGCCTTAATCACTGACTTCAGGCAGCTGTTTTTTCTCAGATATCAGACAAGTGGAGACACTGCACATAAATGTAGCAGAAGAAAACCACAAAGATCAAGAACATTTCTACAGACTGAGAGCCACCACAGGTTTAGACTTCATACTTTTTACATTCTTGGCAGGATCATTTTCTTGAAGTGCAAACACTTCGCCTTTTTCTTCCCAGTGTTGTCAGATTTCATCTTCCTCTGGTTCTCAACTTCTCCATCTTCTTCACAGCTGCAACTGAACTACATCAGCTAATTCACCAATCAACTGTGTTTTCATCTACTCAAATGTGCTCAAAGCACATTAGAGACAAGGGACTTCCTCAGTGCTACACAATGATTCCCTGAAAAAAAAAAAAATACTGTAAACTGCACAACTGTTACTCCAAAGACAGTTAAAGTTTCTAAACATGGTTACCTACATCATTAACTAAGCATTTAACTAAGAATTATAGCACCTGATATACACTGTTCACAAAAATGTCTTTCAATTTTTAATACAAAACAGTGTATATGTTACCAAGTCTGAGGGTCAGAAGAGAACAAAAAAAAAAGAAAACCAAAACATCAAAACCCACCAAAAAAAGCTACTTCTGTCTGTACCATTCCGTTCCTCTTCAGTGCGATGTGCAATATATTCTCTTTATTTCTCTGCAGTACTTTTCCTTCACCACACCAGACTTTATAAACCCAGCGCATAATGAGTCTTAGATGTGATTGCAACATGGTCTGTATGGAATGACTACTCTCATAAAGAGACGGTCTTTTTTGTTATGCCTTCTAAATATTCTCACACGCTGAATTGATATAAGTGTGTCTGCAAGTCTCTGGAACAAAAGAAAGGAGACTACTTAAACACTTGAAAGCATTTATCAATTTGTAAACTGAATCCTCCTCCTAAAAAGAAATCAATGTAGAAATACCTATTTCTAAACACAATTATTTCTAGCTGAAAGTGTTTCTGCCATCATCTCACCCATCCTTAAATCTCACAAAATTCTGGTACTAATAGCACAATTCTTTAATATATTAATCATGTATATACATATGTGTGCTTGCCTTAGTTCTATGCTAGACAGGCAGCCCGCCCTTAGTTGCAGCAGCTGTAGAGTGCACTAGCTGGGCAAGAAAATTCATCTAGACTATCTGATCATGGTCTGGATGTTAGTGTGTTTCCGAGCACAAGGTAGTTCTAAAGCAGTCAGATCTGGATTCCTTAAGCACAAGCCAACACCAAGCTTTTGAACTGTCACCTGATTAAAATGCAGCTGCTGAAAATTTAATATTGTAGGCAAGCTGTACCACAAAGTGGCTTGACATCACTGGTGCTGAATTATTTGAAGCAGACAGAGTTAATAATAGAAGAGGTTTCATACAGTTACACCAGTTCAGCAGAGATCAAATGTCTGTAAATGTATCCCAATTTGCCCAAAGGGTGAGTGTTTCCTACATGCCTGCTGGTAGAGACTGACCAAAAGAGAGAACTCCCTCACTTCAGAAATCGCTCCTGCAGTTACTCATTTTTATCTTTGCCATGTTAAAACACTTCAGTTCTTTCGACTGAAAAAAAAAAAAATAAAAAGAAACTATCATTAGCACTACCTAGTACTTTAGACAGAACAATAGTTTAAAGAAAAGAACAAAGGAAAAAAACTTCAAAACACACAAACCTCAAATACCCTGTTACTACATGGGGGCCTGATCTTACAACTAATGGTTGGTTTTCTGTGCTTCTCTGTACCCTAGGAGCAGCTTGAAGTACTGAAACAGCATCTCCTTCAGCACTCTGCACCAAAGCCCAACAGCCTGCTGACATCTCACAGAGCAATGCTGGCATGCAGAAACAGCAAACCTGCATTTTCTGTGGACAAATCTTAAGCCTTAGCAGTCTTAACAGCTACGGTATAGAGAACCCTGACAAATGTTTGTAGGAATTATGGCACTAATTCTTCCTATCAATTTACATCATGGACATCTGTTTAGTTGGAGACTCATGTCTTGATGAATTTGTTTATTATTTCAAATGCGTTCAAAAATAGGATAATTGACATTATACATTTTAACTATACATCAGTTTGACATTACTATGCATTTTAATTAACATGAATACCTAAAGCTTGAGATTGAAGGGAGTTAAGTCATATTAAAGTCAATAACTGTCATGTTTCATTTCAAATTCAGACACAGAACAAAACTAGACATGTCTATCAAAGCTGACATTTCAACAATACTTGTTAAGGGGGATAGTACCAATTCAGTATTTTTAAAGATACTTGCACCAAATTAAAGATTCTTTAACCTAAGATTTTTTAATTTTTTTGAGTATAGTTTGACTATATATGTACTGTTAAAATTCACTTAAACAATATAGTCAAGTAGTAAGCACAATTCCACTCAATTTCCCATTAACCAGTGCTACAGGGGTTGTACCTTAGCCAGATGTAGCCCTTTCCACACAAGGGGTTCTCCTGTGGCAGTGGGGCTAGCTCTGAGCTGCCATATTGAGATGAAAAATATAAACCCAGCATACACCCCCCACACACACACCAAAAAACCAACCTATGCTTCCTAAAGTGCTGCAGGAGGGAATGATGACTTTAAACTTTAGACACAGTATTTTTACATCTCACCTTTAAGTTGCCCCGAGTCAGCCTTCCGCTGGTGAAATACAAGTATACTCTTCAAAAAACCCTTCATCTTTCACTCATCGATAGCACAACTCCAGTCTGGAATTTTTTTCTCCCTGAATAGCAGTTTATGATCACAAATCCATCTCCTGTTTACTAAGTTGGACTAATTCCTGATCTGTCACAAACAATCTTTAAAGATAAGTTGATAAGCATGTCAATTAAGCATCACAGGAGAAAGACGTATATGAGTTCATTTACTGTTCATTATTTAAACTGGGGAAATAGAACTCTTAAAGTACACATTTTAAATAGCAAAATGATTTTTTTTTTTGTTAAGTGGTTAAGAGTATGTTGTTCTATCATTAGATTTCCAAAAGTGTAAAAATAAACTGGAGTTAAATTGTAAAGCTAGAAGAAACATACAGAGATGGGTGTACAAAATTTTGCATGTAAACCATACTACACCTAAGAAATTTAGATATATATTAGATGGTTAGCATGTTATTAAAGCATGTAAATCAGTAAATATAACTAAACAAACACCAGCTGTGCACTGAACACAAGAGGGGAAAAAAGGAGATAAGGTGGTTCCTTTTAGACTAGGTCTGTAACTTTGTAATGAGACTGAAGATCAATTTTGCCTAATATATACTGTCAGGAAAATGCAACAAGCGGCGTCCTACCCTGTATAAAGCACCAGGCTCTCTTTTGCCTACCAAGCCTTAAAGATACAGTCCAGTACACACCCCACCAGCTATCTAAGCACAAAAGATTCCCTTGTATCACTGAACTCTTACATCACATAATTTAGAAAATACCGCTTTAAAGAGCCATCTTGATGCTGGACCTGTAAAAGATAATTATATAAAGAAACAATCCTGAAACATACCCAAGTTCAATGCTCTTCTGAGAAGCACAAGATTGCAAGCCAGGAAGGGTTTATGAAGTAGAAGCACTATCACAATCCATATACAGCCACTAACCATACGCCTCCTTCACAGAGTCAGGAACTACTCTCACATTGTTGTTCTTTGCTTTCTTATGTCTTCTTTCTGCAAATATCTCACATTATGAAAGCCAAAAATATTACAGCCAAGTAGCAGTGATGCTGCGATTAGGACAGCAGCAGATGTTTGCAGTGTGCATTATGTTTTCCACTAATCACTGCTTCCCCACAGTAATAGCTGAGGTGTGCTCTCACCACTGAGAAACAGTGATCAGGGTAAACACATTTCTGCATTAGAGAAAGCTAATGGAAGGGCCCCAGGTATATTTTTCTAACTTTTCTCTTACAATAAAGATTTATTATCCAATCACAGTCTTAATGTTGTAAGTTTCAATAGCAATGAACTTTCAGTGTTCTTTCTGCTCTAAACTACACATTTGCTGTCACAAAGCCCAAGGTTTGGTGGGTTTTGTTTTTTGTTTTTTGTTTTTTTCCTTTTGCTTTCAAGACCACATAGCATTTTCAGACTTGTTATTATCCGTTCTGCTACCAACTTTGTTCAATAACAGTGCAAATCACTTGCAGGCAGAAAGGTTGGCTGAGAGCAAGATAAAACATGTTCTCCAAGGCTAACTGATTACGGTTTGAAGATACTGTTAATGAGTATCTGACTTTCTGTCCACTGGGTGTACTTTAAACATGTTTGCTTCTACCTCTTTTTTAAAATTATCACAGTGCCAGTTCAACACATACTCAGTGATGGGTGCTACAGAACACCCTTCTAAGAGAGATCTGGGAGTTAAGATACGGGATCCTGTACAGCAGTTGTATAATTTCTTGGTTTTGTATTTTCCAACCGATGGGAAGTTTGACAACAGCACCAACATACCCTAAGAGAAAAATCCATGGCATGGAAATAACTTTAAAGGTAATAAGGGAAAGTAAATACTGTGGGTGGAAAATAGGTGAGGTGTTTTCTTCTAGTAAAACAAACAATGACAAATAACCATATTTATAAGTATTTCTTAAACAGTTTACAAGGTAGCAGCCCTGTGAAATTTGGAGTACTGTAAATAGAGTTATTCCACAAAATTCTTCCAGACAGTTAGTTTAAATCTAAAAACATCTCACAGAGTCCAGATGGAAACCTCACTGCCAAGTGACAGCAAAATCTGAGAGTAAGAGGTTGTCATTGCTGCTTACATCAAGGCCAAGCATAAGGTTAGCAGTTTGCTCACTTCCCAATTAATTTCTTCTTAGCCAGAGGCTGTCAGGTGGTCTTTGCTTCTTCCTAAGGGGAGACATTCGCTCTTACAGCAATAACTCTGTGTTCACCCCAAAGCCACATATCAGGGGCAAAGAGACAGCAGAGCTGCCAGGGCTGGCAACCTTCTGGTTTCACTAAAGGCTGAAGGAATACCTTCATCCTCCCAGACCAATACTTATTTTCCCCTTTCAGCCATCTGTTACCTCAATAAGCATATATGTCTGTATCTTGGCTTACCAAGTGCACATGTCACTAGCTGGATTAAGTGCCAGGAAATAGTGTGGAGTCTGCTCAGTCACTGCTACCTCAACAAATGCGTCACACTCATGCCAAAATCAATTTTTTTTTTTTGCCATTTACAAGACTCTAGTCCACTGTTTCACCAGGATTGTCTTGGTCTTACTTCACAAAAGACCTTTGGTTAAGCCTCAGTTCATTATAAGTGAAATGTAATCCTAAATCATCAACTGAAATTGAACACTGAATTTTCATTTAATGGTCTACTAACCCTAGTTAGTAGCTTCCTTTTATGTACACCTTAACCTACAGGTATAGCAGTACACCACCCTCCAGTGAAATATAGTCTTATTAAGACAGATCCCAAGAGCATTGTGCAATGTAGGCTTTGGCACCAGAAAGATGCGGTCATTTTTTGTCACGCTATTTTTCAGTGGCTGGTCTGCATCACTGTATAATGCAGTTCTCGAGAGTTAGCTAAATTAATCATCATAATACTATAGATAACTTGTGGAAATGCAACATATTGCCTTCTTTTAAATTAGAATGTTTTTAAAATTAATTGGGTTATAATAGTGACACTGTGCACTGAGTAATTGAGTAAAAATTGCTATTATACAGAGACTGCCATTACTACATAATTAGTACACTAGCAGCCCCTACTTAAGGTATGAATCTTCTGCCATGTAAATGCTGGGGTCAGGCAGTTACAGGGGCCTTTAAAAAGCAAGGCAGCACTTCTCTGCTGCCTTACATTTATGCAACAGAACAGGCATCTTCTGCCCTCCAGAACTGCCCGCACTCTCTTCCAGCTATCCATGTAACTGTTCTGGACCAAGACAGTACCAGATTTTGGCTTAAATTTGTTTTCTTTAGCTTTGGATGTTCATGTCTGCCCTATATTGTTTTAAATGTTATTTCTTATTTCAAGGTATCTTTTATTCCAAAGAAGTTTGAAGTCGCAAATAACGAGGAAACCACATCATTTAATCTCAATAGTTTTGACAAAATATGTTAAATCTAGTAGCCTGCAAGGAATTTTCATGGCATCTAGCTCAATATTATCCAGCTCTGTTTCATTTCAGGGTAGGATAAGTCTCCAAAACATTTAGATACTTCAATAAAGCTGGTATTTGTTGGTACTGATCCAAAATTATTTTTGAGATGCCTGGTCTACATAGTGCATGAAGCATTAAATGAACTTTCTCTCACCCCACCAAAATCTACCCTTGTTCTTCATTTCAGCTCCCAGAGAATTCACTTTAAAGTGACTAATGCTCTCAACAGAAGCAAAACAGGATGCTAGAAAAACAATGTTAGCACAACCCAGTCTCTACTGGATATATCAGAGACCTAAGATCAAGTCACGTGAATAGCATATCATTCTCCAATAGATTTATGTGGTTTCAAAGAGCAGCTTGGATGTTACATTGCTTTCTTTGCTACCTGTTGCAAACCAGAATTTTGTCCACATCAACAAACAAAAAAAACCAACAAAACAACAACAACAAAAAACCACCAAAAAATAAGCAAAACAAAACAAAACAAAACAGATTTCATCATGTTAAGTCAGGGAAACAAAGAAGTGGAGTGATTTAGTGATTTTCACAGGAAGAAAACCTATGTGTTTTGGAGCACACAGCACTTTTTTTAACGCAAAAAATACAATACCTCATATCACTGACCCATTTACTAAGTGTGGCATCAAATTAAATATGAGTTCAAAAATACTCTCATTCCCAAAGCACCATTTTTTTTTTTTCCAGGTTGATATGGCAGATTAAGCACAAATTCACTTACTCCATTATTCTATCAATATAGCAATTATTATACACAGCAGGAATTTAATCACTCATGATACACTCAGGCTGTGCAGACCACTTGCTGGGTCGCCTTCCACAGTGGCTACACACCATCAAGGCGTCCCATCAATTCATTCCACAGGCTGGTCAGTCAGTCTGAAATAGCAACTGTTCTCACTCAACACACAGACACCAGCAGCCCCAAACCCAACACACCTGGCAAACTCATCTTAATGAGTGGCAACAGGAGAGACAGACACTACACTTCAATGAGTTCAGGCAAGTCTGGTTTTAAATTATGAAAGAATGTAAAAAAACCTTAGCCAAGCTGATTAAAATCAGCAACAGTCTTGCCATCACCTCTTACACTTTCAATCTGGTTATAAAGTACATTAATTCATTTAGGTTGCTTGGTAGTTTAGTGTTTCAACATTCAATTTTTTAGAAAAGAAAAAAAAATCTTTGAAGATGCAACCAAGTTCCAACCACAGAAGAATTCTGATCATTTTATAAAGCCCAGTAAATGGAAGTTTGGTATGGACTAATGCACCCCTGCAGTTAGTGTGGCAAACTTTGTTCTACTAGCACATAAAGGAAAATGAAAATGAACCATCAATCCAAGAATAAGAACAGTGTCATTCAGTTCTTTCATTTTCCCAAGCTTTTCTCTTCTGTTCTCTACACCAAACAGTAGAAAAACATTAAAAATTAGAAGAATAAAAACCCCACACAAACAAATAAACCACATGCCCAAAAGCCACAAACCAACCACCACCACCCCTGCACCCCACCATCAAGTTACACTGGGGGTAAAAAAAAGACACAAAAACCTATTCAGCAAACATGTACCTGTAAATGTAATTAAAATGGCAGATTATGAACAAAAATATGCATTTTAAATGGTTAAATAGTTAGTGTTCTGATCTTTTATTCAGAATATTCTTTTTTTTCCAGAATTCGCTACTGAAACTGCTGGATACATTCTTCAACAGCCAGAAGAGATTTCGAATATTCATATAATATTTTTTATGCAGAAAAGGTCACTGAATGCCTTCTGTGTTAAACCATATGCAAGTATGTCTCTTTCTGATCTTCTCCAGCACCCTGAGGTCTCCAAACAATTAAGAGCTTCAACATTTCTAAATGAAGTGTTTTTCCATGCAGTCAGAAACAGTAAAAAAACAAAAAACAAACAAAAAAAAAAAAAACAAACAAAAAAATCAGAAAAATGGATTATCTACCAACAAGCTAATCCATTCATTACATGAAAATAAATCGTATCATTAGAGTGAAAAACAGGGTAATTTGTACCTAAAGTGTTTATCTACACTATATTATTTCTGTTTATCATCACAGAAAGTAGAAAAAAGCTCTGTAGATACTAACTACACAAACTCAACTCATAACAGTGTGTATAGCACATGTCTTTCTCACAGGAAAAAAAGCCAGAAACATGAAAACCCACTACAAGATTTTAAATTCAAAACCTGGACTTTCTGCTGGTGCAAATTATTAACTCTAGTCAGGAGTTTTAACAGCTGCATAGTAGATTCAGTGTAATAAAATCCTGCCAAATGAGACCCACTGAAATGCTAACCAATAAATGTAGATTTATCAAATCACATCTGAAGAATTATTATTTTTATCAAAGGGATACTCTCAACAGTGATTGCACTGATGCTTGATCTTGAAATAGACATCTCTGCTGTAAGTACATGCCAATACTGCTTTTATTTTCTAGTTTCACTGAATATTATTCTCCCCACGGTGCATATCTCTTCTTTTCAGTTCTGCAGTAAGTTATTTCTGCTCAAGCACAGACCTTAGAAGTCTCTAGCAGCCCTGAAACACTGATCTGCTTGGGTTCACTAAAACAACACGAGAAACTCTCATCTTACTTATTTGGAAGCTTACTGCAGTACTCTACATCTTCAGGATTAGAATGGTGAAACAGTAGTTCATAAGCATTCACACAACTAGAGAAAGATACTGTCTGCAAAACAGCCCAGTAAAACATCCAGCAACTGCTGCAAGAGTTCTGCAGGAGCTTATTCTGCTTTTGAATGGGACTTTAATTAAACTATTGTCTACTCTAGAGAATCAGCTAACTGATTATAGATACCCTTTCAGAATTAGCTTTAGAAGCTATATTGCATTTCACAATAATGATTGGAAAATTTTAAGGTTCCTATCAGGTAAAGATATGTATATATATTTATATATGCAAATGAAAACCTTCCTAAATGCATTACCGATGATGCTGTTTATTAAACAGGAGCCATGTGGACTGTAAAAGGTAAAATAATGAAATCCTATGTCTAAGTCAAGACTTGTTACTCTCTACTCAATTCTGAAAGGTACACTGTTAGTGTATCAATCATCCACATATAAACACTTAAAAATACAGATACATAATCAGCTATGATCTGTGGAAATTCTGAAGTAACCCTCATGAGTGCATCTTCCTTCTGTAACTATGCCTTGGGGCCATGATAATCAGCATGAATAGCAGAGAACAGATTTAAGGGGCTTTCATCTTCAAGCTGATTTGTATTCCTCTACTCATGTACAGTTCCTACATAGGTCTATATCATCCTGTGCTGGAGTGATACTGCAATGCATTCTCCAGAATTCAAAGCAGATAAACCCACCATCTCCAAGCAAGGCTTCTGAAAAGGGATCAAAGAGCAGAGGACACTGTTGACTTATTTTATCCTCATTGTTTCCCTGAAAGGTTGTTCTGAAACCACATCTGCGTAATTCTTCCACTATACAAGGAGTATTGTGGAGGAGAAAAAAAAAAAGCCTCAAAACTACTACTGCACAATAATTTATAATAAATCACTCACGAACCCATCAACTTAATCTTCATTACAATCTACTACTACAAAGATTTCTATAGTGTGACAGAAGACTTACTGGGTACAAAGATTTGCCTGAGGGCTGAATGCAATCAGAGATGAGACAGAATAAAAACACAACTAGCCCGTCAGTACTGCTGAATAGAAACATATGAGGGACTCTTAATAATAGTGAAAGTCATGGGAAAAGATGATTTTTTCTCACTAGCTCTTCTCAGGATGTCAAGACTTTCACCACATTCAGTACATTTTTCACAGTGATATTCCCACAGATTTGAGGAAGTTATCTGTTTTAGCCTATGGGAAGTTTCTATTTCTCAATACCTGCTGTTTGCAAAGTCCAGTAGAATTTAATACAGTTAATCACAGAAACTGAAAAATAAGCAAAATTACCTTCTCCTTATTCTTTCAGTAAAAACAGCCCTCTGAAAATGCGAGAAGTAACAATAAAGGCATAGATACACATGGATAAAAAAAAAATGCTAGTGCTTTTGTGAACCTAGTGTCTAGAGCTAGAGTGGATGAGGCTGAAAACAATCAAAGGAAGCAGAAGAATGGAAAATACTGTTTATCACTAGAAAACAGGGAAGAGAATAAAACAAAATCTGAATGACTCAAGAATGAGGATGCCTGAGGCAGGCTACTGTTATTGTAAACCCTTTTAGTTACAAAAAGATCAGAGTTTCTTTCTTTTTTTTATATGCTGCTGACTTAGAGGGCCAGAAACACAGCATCAGCTGCAGGTTTGTAGGACACATTGCAGGCTTATGGCTAAAACTTATGCTGCAATGTGATGGAGATTGAGAACTAAAGACTTCTCTCTTGCTGATTGCTACACAGGCCTGGGTTCTCACCTGGTGTTCTTACCAGCAGTGCTAATCACAGCATGGCAGCTATCATTTCGGAAGTGCAGCAGATAAGGGGCCATCTACAGTTGTAATGACAAAGTTTATTTTCCACATAGGCTTATAGCTGAGTAGTTATTCGCAAATCACTACCCTCTAACAGTCTGGTACCTTACAGAGAATTTCATTGACCGAAGTATTTTTACTATGTATAAAACAGACCAATACATTAACATTCACACAGACACTTGAGTTTGCACACAAATATCCAAACAGATCTTTCATCAGACCTACATCTCAAATCCTGTTTGCCCCTGCACCCCATTAAATTCCATTGATTCCTTCTTCAACTCCATCTACTACTTCCTGAACGTTTCTGACATAGTAAAACAGTCAGTTTTCACACATTTGAACTACCTACAACTTTTTTAAGTGCTCAACTTCTTGTTCTCAATTTTTTAGGGTTTGGTTTGTTTTGGTTTATTTTTTAGTCCTCTTGATGTGTACACAGCCTCACCTGTAGCTCCCCATCTCTGGGGACAGGCAGGCATTGTGTCCTTCACTGGCATTCATATCAGTCTCAAGTTTTGTTTAGTTCACTTCCCTCCTTCATCCTCCCCCCCCCCAAACTCATTATATTGCCTTGGATTGAGCATTTCTTGGAATAGATCATCTCATTCCTATCTGTCAGCCTAGGCTGCCTTCTGCTTAAGACATATGGAGAGGCATTCTTTCTCCTTGAAAGGTGACCAAGCAAACAAGGCCTGTGGTGCAAACTCTCTACAGAATAAAATGCTAGGAATTGCAAGGCTTCAGAATAAGCTCAGGGGAGCCAAAGTGGATAAAATTGCAAAAGCATAGACAAAAACATTTCTCTCCACTAATCCAAACGATGTTTACTGAAGCTGATGATTAATATTGCTCCTTAAAACAATTTTTTTATCATCAATTTTTGCTAATGAACTTGGACTGTTGGAGTGGTGAAAGGACAGCAGCTCGGGGGCAGCTGACTTCCAGTTTGTAGCTGGAACATGTCTCCTTCGGGTATGTGACCAAAGATATCCAAAGTTCAAGAATTCTGCTGCTTTGCCAACAAACTGATCCAGCCAACTGCTAATCTGTTCTACAAGATATCATGGTCACATAAGATAACATTCAGAATTCCATTAACCTAGAAGATTTCAACCCCTTTTTCCTTCCACATCACAAATAAAAGTAAATGAGATCAAGTTTTTCCTCACGTATTATTCTCACCACATTTGTCATGTTTCAGGTCTGTTTCTTGCCTGAATCATTAAAATGCCTTGATGCACAACGGATTAAGTACTTAAATAAATAGTTCACTTTTCCTCTAAATTGCAAAAGTGATTACAATTTTTTAAGCTGCTCACAGAAAACATTTTAAAAAGAAATGTCCTATTCATTGTGCAAATACAGAATACATTTTCATGGCCAACTTTCCTAAAAATGTCTATAAATGTTTGTAGTAAAACACAAAGGTTTTTTTGTTTTTTAAATTCTTGTTTTAAAAGACATAATAACTGCTTCAGATTCAATGGACACAAGCTTGAACTACTCAGAACCAGGCTGCCAGGTCAGCCAGGTATTTTCAGTGACCCCACTGCAAAAAAATGTTTACATCAGAGTGAACAAGCCCTGGACTGTAAAGGCTCCTGGGAAAAAAGAGGAGCAGCTTTTATAGTTAGTTCATCTACTGCCTGCAATGAGGAGACCCAGACAGCAGACTGCTTCACTCTTGTTCTAACACTCTAATAACAGCACTTGTCTAGCAGTCTGCCTTTAGAAACAATACAGGAATATTTGTTTAGATACTGTTTATTTCAGTATGAAAGATGCTGGCCAAACATTTCCCTTATGTCATTTTTATGCCCCAGGGCAGCCTCAGATGGGGATTGATGTAATTTGCTTGAAATATTTGCTGCAAAATAAAAGCTGCTTATTTTTCAGCTAGAAAATCAAGCATGAGAAATACAGAGAGGCTAAACTTAGCACTTCCTCCTGTGACCAGCACATCCTGCTCTTTGACTACCTTTTACATCTGTTTTTGCCCTGCAGTCATGCCACAGCTTAGAGTCACAGTCATAATTTCTGAAGCATTTGGAGCCTAAGTTAGAAGACTGTCACCTTGGGCAGGCTACAGAACTAACTTAGAGGAACTGTCATCTCCAAGAGGCAGTTCAACCCATGCGAGCCACTCACCAACATGTGTCCAGCATCTTCACAAAGCAAATGGTCTCCTAATGGAGTGGGAAGCTTATATAGCTGCCTAAGGTTAGACAGAATTAAATCTATGAAGCCACCCCAAATCAAGTACTAGGTAAGTCAGCATTAGAGCCATTGTGACCACAAAGGGACCACTGTTAAAATAAATGCCTGCATAAGTCTCTAAGAACACTCAACAGGAATCACTAGATAAAGATGTAATTTCTCCTTTTATAATTCTGAATCGAGTTAAATCTCTTGTTCAAATTTAGCATCTATTGTTCCTGCATTTCCCAGCTAATTGCATTATCCCTGATAAATATATTAAATCATGTTCCCTCCTGGGCTGAAAGCAGCACTAGGTCCCCACCTGCTAGCACTGAGCATGAGAAATCCTATTGCATTCCAACACAGGGCTTCCCTTCAGGCCTGGGTCCAAATCAGATGGATGCTTTGAGTTGACAGGCTCCATACACAGACAAGGACTTAATATTTCAAAAAATGTTAAGACCAAAATGCATCTTCTAATGAATTATAGGTACAGTTCAAGCCTCACAATTACATCTGCACCTGCTCAGTGGTGTCTGCCAACAGTATATCATAAATACTTCATTGTTGACTAGCAGTCATTTCTACTGTAAAAGTACCTCTGCTTTGGGTTATCCTCACTAGCTAAACTGTAGATAGGAACAATTCCTTACTACTTCATCCAAATACGAGAGAGAAAAAAAATTACAAATCCATTACAATACAAATCTTCACCCATTTGAAAATGTTGGAATTTTCAAATGTAGTATCGGTAGCTTACTCCTGCACATGCAATTTTAGAAATACCACTGAAACACCAAAAGAAACATCTGTCAAACAGAACTGCTGTAATCAAGGGAGGAAGCTTTTTCCCCGATAGCCTGAGTAATGAGCTGTCCATATTGTAGGGAGAAAATGAAACTCCAGGATGGGGCAAGCAAAAGTAGATTAGTAAATACGATAAAGGAATTCAAAGTCTATTTTCAGGTAAAGGAATACAAATAAATATTAGCAATTAAAAAAAAACAAACCCTAGGCTTTGGCTTGAGCCTGTGATATTAGGCAGTGACTGTTAGGACATCTGCCAGTCCATTTTATGTATGTTTCTATATTTTCAGCTGAAATTTCTTAATCCACGTGTAGGTGACACTTTGTTGATTGGGTGGGGGTGGGGGGGCGGTGGTTTTTTTCTTTGTTGTTTTTTTTTTTTCCTTGGGGTTCTTTTTGCTGTTTTGTTTTTTTTTTTTTGGTTGGATTTTTTGTTGTTGTTCTTGGTTTTTTTTTAATACATACAGCTACCATTGACAAACATTTCTACATAATTCAGGGCCACTTTTATCCCCAAAACAATTGTTACAAAAGCAAATACTTCCATAATAACCTCTATTATATATCTATATTTAAAAAAAAAAACAAAAGGTATTTCATTTAATGGAACAGGGCTGTTTCTCATGCACCTCTCTAGATAGAAGAGACAGTCTATATAATGCATATCCAATATAAAGAAGTAGTAAGAATACTCCTTACAAAAAAAAATTCAGTATTTACTGTTGTCATAACACTCCTCAAAGTGAATGACAGGATATAGTTGCTGGTTTTAATAATTTCTCCTTATATGGAAATAATTCTATTATTTCAAAATTTTGCTACTTTTTTATTTCTTTTCTGCTAGCAAATGGACCCCCTGGAAATACAGACATCTGCTGCAGTAGTAATACAGAAAAGATCCAGTAACTCAATAGAAGAAATTAATTAAAGCTAGTATACAGAAAATGGGTAAGTGTATTGCGGTCTAATATTGCAGTCAGTCATTACCTTATAAACCAGCATGAAGAAAACAAAAAGCTTATTACACAACTTAAACATAATATGGAAAAGCAGACTCATCCCACTAAAACATAAGAGCGCTGAAGCAGAACTTGATTATTGGGGATGCACAGGGAACAACCACCACCTACCCTGTGGTAACTGCCAAGAGGATTTCACAGTTTCAGACAAAAATGAAACGTAGCCAACACGGAAGAAGCCAGTGATGAAACAAGGGATCCTTGCATCTGAGAAGATACAAAGGCAGCATATTAACTAAAAATGCAGCTCAAGGAAAATGTCTTCAGTGATATTTCTGTAGCACAGACAGGATTTCTATATTGTTTCTTTTTTAATAAAAACAAAAACAAAAACAAAGGGGGGGGGGGGGGGGAGAATGACACAAAACAGTGATTTGCCCTTAACCCTTTCAGAACGATTACTTTGTTACTGGTATAGAGTTCTTGTTCTGCACAACATCAAAGTGATGTTATGCAGGGAACTTTCTCATACTTTCTCTTCTCCTCCAATTACAATACTTTTTAAAAGTGCTTACCAAAATTAATGAAGTGACAGACACTGACCATATTGCTATGTACTGTACTGAAAATGCATGTACTGTAGCACAGTGGCAGTCACCTGCCACACACTCTGACAGTACCTTCACTATAACTGTATCCAAAACACAAGGAAAAAGTGATTTAGTTTCTCAGGGCCATGAACATGTTTGCAGTATATGACTTCAGAGAGGTCTGAAAAATCAGGATATTTTCTTAGAGGTCACAATCACATTCATGCAACACTACACAGCTTTTGTTTGTTTAACTTTACTTGCATGTTTTAGATCCCTTTTTTGTCAGCCATAAATTTACTTGTGTAACCATAAATTACAGTTAATATGGCAGTTTTCCCAACATCAGACAGGTATCACTCAACCTACAGGTATCCTGTAAAATACACAGTAGAAAAGATGATATTCCATGGTTTGTTTTTTAATGCATAACGGAGTACACTGAACTATATTAATTACAAGCTGTAGAGGAACATCAGAGAGGCATTTTTATGAGCTATGGCTATTATTAAAATATATGCATATTCACATTACAACTGTTCATTAGAGGACATTCTGAATATTTGTGCTCCAGACCATGAAACAATTCCCATGGGGAAACACTTCACTGTTTTTCTAGTCTGCTCTGCTCTAGCGGAGGGGTTACATTTATTTGTTGTCAGAGGGAAGTGGTATTTTCTCTAATGGATTGGCATCTCCAGGTCAGATGAGGTCAATCTATAACGGCAATGTGTCAGGGCTGTTGCTGTGTTATGTGCTCAATGCTGGGCTAGTTCGACCTGCAGCAATTCAGGGTTTAGAGACAGTCCTCCTGACTGCCGGAGGAAAGAAAGCATGCTTGCAGAAAGAGACTGATTTCAATAAATGATAAACTCACACTCACTAAATGCCTAACACTTCTAAATCAATTAGAGCAGGGCACAGACTGAATGATACATGATGTCTACTAGCAAAGACTTTGGAGCATTCTTTTCAAAAATTTAATTTCCTTTTTTCGATACACTTGAATAATATTTGCTTCTTCAAGAACTAAACCACCCAAGTCTAGGGCAGGAACATTAAGCCACATTAATAGTTTGACAATTTTCACTGAGACTATTTCTGTGAATATAAACAAATTTTAGAAGTACATTCAGGCTGTAAGATCTCTTTGCCTTCTTCTAATTTCTGGCTTATATATTCATTTCATTTCAAAGAAAAGCAGAAACTTTCCAAAAGACTGGGTAGTAGATTCAGAATGCCACAAGTCAAAGTGGGACATGCTAGATCCAAGCAAATTTACCAGGCTGTGATCACTGCAGCTAGGCAGGAAAGTCTGTTTTCCTTGAAAGGTGGTTTTCTAAGACATGTCTTTTAGATGATAGCTGGGTTTTTTCCTCTCTTTTTTCTTCTTGGTAAATCCTGAACTTTCACACAAACACCAATGCCAAAGTGAAACTTCTCAACAACTCAAGATGTAAAATGCTCTCTCCCCTCAAAAAAAACAAACTCATAGTATATGCTGTACAAAGCACCAGCACCAACTCAAACAGCCCATTTCCTCACACTTCTAAAATAAAGTGTTAAGTAAGATTTTGACCTTCTGTTCACAGTGGTGATACGCCATCTACCTTCATCCAAATTTATCTCCATTTATCTCTAAGGAACAGTTCTTGAGAATAAATGTTAATTTCGACCCACTTCAAGTGAAGTCAAGGCATTAATAACTTAAATTAAGCCAGAAAGATATTCAGGTCTATATAAAAACTAGATGTCAGAAAAAATACAGAATCCCCTTCTTTCTGACACAAGGAAGAATTTTTACTTTCAGAAAAAATCTTTTCGATAATTCCTCTCTTCTAAACCTACCCTGTTTTAGATATTTTTGTGCCAAATCTAGAGACACAATCCTGTATACACTAAACCATGTCTCTCAAACAAGTAGCATTCAAGTGTTGATACAAACTTAACCCAACCTTGTAAAGACTCACATTTTCCATTCTGTTTATAATTCTGCAAGGTAACTTCAGTTACCCAAAGCAAACATCTCAGGGATACATAAATCACTCCTTAACAAACAAATACACTATTATGTATATACAGCTTACTATTGCCTCCAAAGCATTTCCCAGGATGCCTCTGACCTCTGCTGCTTTACCGCGCAAGAGGCCCATAAGAGGCATAAATATTCCTCAAGAAACCAGAGGAGTGTTAAAAACCCTTCAACAACAACCATGAAGAATAAAACAAGCAAAAGATCAGCTGTCAAAACAGGAGAAGACACAGTGAGCCAGGCTTTTCATATCAGTCATGAATTTTCTATCAGTACGATACCGCATGAAGTTTACAAAGGTAACCTAAATGCTATAAAACAAGTTTCAGGTTGACATGACCTAAATGAATGTTTAAATTTCAGCTGACTGCAATACAACATCTGCTTCCTCCAGCATGTGAAGGTTAGCAACTTCCTCAGGTGAACAATCCTACTATACTTGCAGAGCTTTGATGTGGTGGGAGATGCAGGAGATAAGTGATACGAGTACGTCTTCATCTCACCATCAGGGGTCACAGTGTATTTGGAAATATTCATTGAAGGCTACAATTAAAGCCTGTAATAGTCACAGTCACTCATGCACTCATACTCCGTCTTCCTACTTTTTAGCAAAAGAAGCACATGGAACTCATCTTACATATTGAAATAAAAGAGGGATTTCAAATACAGTCTGATCACCTCTAGTACAAGTCATTGCACCCTGAACAGCTACAGGCATAAGGAATGGAACTAACTACAGTGCTGACAAATCAAGTGCTACCTCATGCCTCACTGTTGACAAATGTAAATGATACACCTTGGCACAACAAAATGTGCAAATCCAAACAAGTGGAACTGAACAGCCAGGGACCCTGGGGTAATGGACAATCCTCATACTACGTATCTTCAGGCAACAAGTGCAAGTCATTTTTAAAAAGTAAACTAAAATGTTCACTACAGGTAATATAAGATTACAGGATAATGCTAAGAAAATTATGATAAGGTTAAACAGCTGGTATGACTTACTCAGAAATTATATTTGGAGTTTTAAAGTGATGTTCCAGCACCAGAAAAGATAAAGAAACTATTCCTGACATTAAAAGATACAGCTGGAAGGTCAAGCATAAAAAATTTATACCACATAGTGCTGGTGGAAAAATGAAAAGGTGGAAATACATTATATTAAGAAAGCAAATGAAGACATGAGGAAAAAATAATGGCTAGTATTTATCTCTGGACACATCCGTTTCAACTAAATCTCAGTCTAAAACTTCATCAGCACTGAACATGTGCAAAATTCCACTGAAGACAAGAGTCATATTTTCAAGTGTTTGTTAGATCAGGGCCTTACCTCCCAGGGAGAACGGTTTGCTCAGCAGTCTAATTGCTTACTGCTGGGGAAGATACTACTTCTTTCCTTTGCTGCATCCACCATGGTCTCTTTTATACCATTAAGCTTCTGCAAACCTTCTATCACAAATGTTTTGTACCATCCAGCGCACAAATGCCGACATCTCATTCTAGTGTTTATTTAAAGATGGATGTATCTTCTAAATATATTGCCTATCATTCTGAAATTAGGTGCAACATTTTTTTGTTGACAAACAAACAAATACTATGCTGATGACATAAAATGGTCAATCTGACAGCATAAATCAGCATCCTCCTGTTTAAGTCAGTAGATCCAAGGCAAGATAACCAGCTGGAAGTCTTGTTTACATGCAGATTATAAGAAAGCAACACAATTGTAATTCTTCCCTTTCCCCTCTCCCTCCCCAGTTTGGACTTAAGTTTGGACAGGAGAAAACTGTATTTTTACCTGAAGCTTACTGAACATATTTTTTTCTCTGAAATATATATTTTTAAAAAGCTGTGTTAGAATAAACACACTGTAGTATCTTAGAAAAGTTATAGCAGTAGAACAGCTGCCAGATTTTAACTGTATGACCCAGGCAAAACCTTAAGATGCTTTCCTGTATACTGTGCCTTGGAGATTTCATAAATTTCTGATTATTACATTCTTCTTGTGTTTTTCCTGTCTCCCTTGTGCCAGCACTGGCATGTACATTAGGAAAAAGAAAAACAGAACCCCTCACAAAAGTCTGCAGTCCTAAAGGATGAAAACTCCATGGTTCTAGGGAACTAGGGTATGCAAGATCAGCACCATATACAGAGCCTGGAAACAAGAGGGTAGGCTTCTCAATGTCCATTTATTTTTGTTCTAAAATATGGGAAGCTGCTGCCACAGAAGTTTTTCAGTTCATCCATCAGCAAACAAGGCATCACACAATGGGGGGGTTGTGTGTCTGTAGAAATTTAGCTCTTATTGCTCATGCGCATCCATCAAGAACTCACTTCTGAGGGAAGAATGACTTCATGATTAAAGCACTGGATGGGGACCTTGGAGATTTGAATTTAGTTCTTGCTTCTCACAGACCCTTAAGCATGTCCTTAGGCAAGATGCTACCCTACCTTTTAAATGGAAGCAATATTTCCCAGTCTCTTGCCCCCAGTCTTCCTTTCTGAAGTAGACTCCTAAGGACAGAGGGAGTTCACACTTACCAGCATTTGGCATGAACATTTCCTGGTCTAGCTTGGGGCACCAGCTCAGGAGCAGTGCAGAAATAAGACATCTGAACACACAGTGCTGCTGTAACATGTATCACAGCATCTTCAATCTACCAAATAGAAAACCCTGGAGGCAGAAGTTATCCAGTTCTGGAAAATCACACTATCACATGATGTACATATAGGTTTGTTTCCTAATCATGAGTCCTCTTGCTAAGTAACTCCTGATAAAAATTCCTCAGTTACAGGAAGAAGACTCAAGAAGGTGGACTGATTACCAAGAGACTCTCTGTCTCTAAGCATGCACAGAGCTGAGTTTAACTGAATATAAATTACCTTATCCTTATTACCATGTAGTGGACTCGTTAGTCATGCTCACTAAAGATGATTTTCAATAATGCAATGAAAATTGAAAACAGCATAAATAGACTGAACACTATAATAGTTGCACTATTAATCTGATTCAACAAAAATGTTACTTTGGATCTGACAACCTACGTCAATTGCTCAAAAGCAGCAACTATTTATCACTGTAAGAAATAGCATCTCTACTGCAACTTCAAATTCCTGCAGATTGCCCTTGAAAATTCTGTTTAGTTCTACACTGAAAATGGGGATTTGCAGAAAAGATTAAGTATTTAATGAAATACATACATAGTAAGTTATCAGGATCTTCAAAATCTATACAGAACGTATGAAATGCAAGGACACAGTAAATTGACATGTTTATCCATGCTACATCCACCACACATTCAATTCACTTAATGGATAAAAACACCATCCTAAGAACAGAATACAGTAAAATTAATCCTGACCTCAACCTCTGCTCCTGTTTTCTAACTGCTCCTATTTTCTAACTGCTCCTGCTTTCTCCTGTCTTATCATCTAAATATATGATCTCATTTACTTTACTGTTATTTGGAAAGAAATTTTAAGCCTCTTAGTACTCTTTCATTCAGCTTGTCTTTAAAACTTCAGAAAGAGCTATGTAAAAATGAAATGTCTTGCTCTAAAATTGCATTATCATAGATCTTATATAAAACTAGATAAGTATACTATATTTCAAGACTTAAATAAGAACACAATTTCACTTTTAATGACAGAATATATATATTGGCAATTTAATATATTCTACCCATATGGATGCGTGCTCCATATGGGTAGAATATGTGCCAATGTTCAATGTATTTTGTCAGTACAGAACAGATTTTTCAGTGTACATTCCTGATCTTTCCATTAGCCTGTCTGAATTCACAAATAAAAATCAAAAGTCAAAGCTGGAACTCTATTCAAACATTGTCAACAAGCTTTGGGGTCATTTAATGAAATGCATACATAGAACTAAAGCGTATTATTTGCCATTTAGAGTAAAAGCATTACTTTAATAGTAAGAGTAGAAGATTCATCAGCTTTCCATTAGGAAACAGATTTAATAACCTATCTATAGGATGTGTTATAAAATTACACTAACATCACTGTCAATGCACTTGGAAGAAACATGAGAGAAGAAAAATGGCTGAAGGGAGATATTTAACAAATAACAGTGTTACTTTTTATTATTTTTTCTGTTTGAATTACATGAAGTGAAGCCAAATGTTTTGGCAAACTAAACAGTAAAATAAAAATAAATGCTCTGTAACTTTCACATTTTAGTTTTGAATAGGAAAGACTTTTGAAATCCTACAAAACTCTATGAAAGAAAATTTCAGGCCTCCTTATAGCTCTGGTGATAGATATGTTTGTTCCAATTCACGGTATTTGAACAGCACTTAGCTGTATTTTTATTGCAAAAACTTAATATAATTTTTTGGCAACTATCCATACTAAAGGATTGCAAGATGCTGGTCTGAGAAACAAAGCACCTTTTTGCAGAGCTGTTGTTAGGTTGGTTTTGGGTTGGTTTTTGGTTTGTTTGTTTTGGGTGTTTTTGTTGGTTTTTTTTTTGTAAATGTCATATAACAGCTATCTTTTTTAATATTAGTAATAGATTGCTTCATTCTCCCTTTAGTACAGTTTAGGGACTATAAATTAAATATCTATCCCATAGGAGTCCTGAAACCTAACAAAAAGCCTCTTTCAGAACCCCAAGGTCACACAAGAGTGATGTAGAGATCCTAAGTAGAAGTGAACTCGGTGAAACTGTTTATGACCCAATGTCTCAATATTAAAGCTGAGAAAGTGTTTTAGAGTAATTTTAAACCCCCAGTTCATATTTTAGGCTTAAAATATCCTTTTGAAAGAAGAGTTTGGGGAAAGAGTTTGGGGGAAAGAAAGAATACTGGTGGCCAAATAATGACTGCAGCTGCTCAAAATGCAAAAGTTCTCTTTTGAGAGTTTCATATTTAATTGACCAAATTTGAAATATTCTTTCCCATCTCAAAACACTGAGCTGTAGCTTTCCCCCCATGCACTATGAACTTAATAATATTAAGAATGACCAAGACTGCAGATTCCCTTCCCTCTTTCTCCTTCACTCCATATACTTGTCATCTGCATACATACATGCATGGGCACAAATCCCTTTCCCTTCCAGCTTTACTCAGCTTTAAAAGACATTCCAAAATGATGGAGACAGTGTCTGAGATTTTATTTTGGAAAAGTCATTGAAGCCAAGAAAATGCTGAAGTCTTTCTGCAGAGATACTGGGAAAAAAAAAAATAAAAAAAATCCTACAAAACCAAAGTTCCCAAAGCCCATATTTTGGGGGGAACCCCTATCATAAATTCTAACTACAGTACTTTGGAAAATACCTAGTAGTGTGACAAGTTCAGTCAGAAGCTCAAAATAGTTTTGGCACCAAAATGTCTTATAAAAAGAGCAGACCAGAAAGTTTAACTACCCCTCTTTGCTTCCACATACTGCCTGCCTCAACTCTTGCCCTAAATACCAGTAATCCAACCCCACTTCCCTATAGCAGGAATAATTTTACATCTCTAATATATCACACACACATAAAAATCATAGAGATGAAAAGAATTTTATATTAGTGACAGATTAGTTCTGAAACAACCTGAAACATCCAAACCTGGATGATAAAGGATTTCATGGTAACAACCATGATAACCTGCATTTACTGTGTTTCTTTAAGTACAGGCTGTAAATGTATTAGTGAGGATCACCTCAACAGACAGAAGAGGGCAAAATACCCTTGTTTTCCTTACACCTTCCCAGCCTCTCACTATATTGTTTTAGTTACAATATGCAGCCTAAAATTGCCAAGTCCAGAGCCCAATACATTACTTAATATGGCTAAAAAATAAAGGAGATTAAATAAATAAATGAATCACATTCACCAAGCTGAAAAAGAAAATTCTCAGAAAGATACAAGTCAAATTTTCCAATCAATGACTAATCAGTTCCAAGACAGAGAGCTCACCTAACTAAAGCACTAAGATATCAGTTTGGGGATGAGCACTTGCTTGGGTGGTAAAAAAAATATCTGACACATGCAGAACTGGGAAAATGTGTGAATATTTGTAATATCCTGACAGACTGCATCTACACCAATAGATCAAAATAAACTATATCTACAATGTTACTCTGCACCGAGGAACACAAAGATTTATTTTTCTCTTCATGACATATGCATGTTCTATAAATTCTGGGTTTATCTGTCACCAACAATTAAGTCCCCCCCAAAAACTTGATTGAGACAAACTGGTGCAGAGAAAGGCAATTCTAAGCTCCGACCAGTGCATTCCTGATCTTCAGGTTTGCTAATGCCCTTCCTCTACTTTCCCTCCCAAGGTGCAGCCTACCTTTCCAATGCAAAATACACAAGGTTCATAAGGGTAATACTTCCTGATCCAAGGGGAAAATTACCTCATCCTTCTGTGCATAGCTGTCATATTGTCTGTCAAATCCCAGCAATTTCATAATCTCAACAAGAAACAGAAACGTCTTGCAGGCTTGCCAAATGGCCCTGATACTCACAACTCCAATGAGCACTAATTCAATATTAAAGTTCCAACTAGTTCCATTCTACAGGAAAAGGCTTATTTTTATTGTAAAGAATGCAAGCTGGAAATGCTGAGGGGCTCCCCTCTAACCCCTCAGCCACCACCCCGTAAACAACAACAATGCAGGGATATGTTGCTCAAAGAGTTACAAGCCTCATAGCTGGAGCATTTAACAAAAGTGATTTAGGAACTGAATATGAGAAAATAAATATGAGAAATTTAGCCATTTGAGACACCTAGCATCAAAGACACAGCACATTATCCTTCCCATTGGCTGAGGGCGAGGAGGGTGAATGGGAGGTGAGAATTACACACTTGTTAAGCATATAAAGGTCAAATAAAAATTTGGGTTTTAAGACTGCCATCATATCTGACCTTTGCTGCTCATAAGAGACTTCAGGAAAGAACATTTTCTATAAAATATTGATAAAGACGGCCTTAGAGAAAGCTTAGCAAAAACTCAGTAATGTAAGACCAATTATTAAGTATAAATCCAGTAAGAAGAGTGCTACTTTTTCTCAGAAGAACTGCAGGATGCCTGTGATATTCCTCTATCCTGCAACACAAATGACAGCTGCGGCTCAGCTAAACATACAGCACCTCAGATGCTGATCCCACCACAGCTGAGGGAGCAGGTTTAGGGCCTGTTGGCCTAACTAACCACCTGCTACCAGGATACCACACTGAACTGGGGGTTACAAGAACTACATGTCAAGCACTATCCAAAGAGAGTAACTGAAGTTCACTTGATGACACCTATAAAGTTATGATTAGCCTTCTATTTTTTCTGGCTCTGTTTTCAGAGCCCAAATGGCATTTAAATCTGCTCTACCTTTAAATCCTTGTCCTGAGAAGTCAGAATCTCAGTGCACACAAATAAACTCTAGAGATATGCTGGTTACAAATCCTTTGCTCATCAGCCTGGGTGCACACCAGGGTACAGTCAGCAGCTGCCTAGGAAGATGCTTAATGAAGATGATAGCAGTCACCTCAATCGTATGCAGGTATTCAATGATTTTTGTACACAAGAACTCTGTACCTCACTGGAGAAAAATAAAACAGAGGGGTGTGAATGGATTAAAATGCAGAATTACAATACTCCTAATTAGCAAATAGAGTGAATAAAAACACAGACCCTCAGAATGACATAGGTATACAGCGAATCCTTACACAAAAGCACACTGCACCAGGGAAATCAGTTACACAACAGGGAAGCCCAGTTGTCGAGTCCGGCAACTTTTGCAGAGAGCTTTAATTATCATTATCTGTGTTAGCATGTCAAAGGAAAGAACTTTCTATTTTCCAACCAACTTTTTGAGATTAGCCTTTTTTCTTAAGTGTTCCACTAATTGTTTTTTTTCTTCACTTGCATCAGCAGGAGACCCAATTATAGCTCTATCTCCAATTTGCAATAACCTCCTTTTTAAATAGCGTAAGTCACCTTTTCACCTTTTATTATAGAGATAGCATAAAGGTCTGATAGAGAATTAGTATAAATCCTAAATTACATTTTTCAGAAATAGGATTTTATAATTGTTGGTTACTTTCCTTCATTTAATTTAAATCCCATTTACATCCTAATATAGCCTAGAAGAAACTATTTCACGGTCATTGTTTTCTGTATGTAGTTCTAGGTTTTCCTGTATCTACTACCTCCTATTTCTACAAATTAATATTTTTTTTTGTTTCTTTTTTTTTTTTTTATATTCAGAAGTCCCTGTCACTTGCTGAAAATCCTACTTTTTTTTTTTTTTTTTTAATAAATAAGTAGGCCATCAATCCTTGGGCATGCAGACTGTTAACCTTGAAAGCTGCTTTATGAAGTTGACTGATATGCATTAGATGTAAAGACAGGAACAAACTGGGGCAGTATTTAGTTGGAATAAACTCCCAAGATGCTGTTAGTTGGGATTTCAAAAAGACAGCTCTTATTTCCACCTGGAAAATGCAATTATGCAATAGAAGTGTAGTTCAACAAAATAAACAACAGCTCACATCAGAAATTTACAGAATGATCTACACTATCCACTTTAAGTGTATTTGAGAAACAATGGCAATACATCAAAGAAAAATGCTCACTTAATTCCAGGAACCTCAATCACCAGCAAACCAAGCAGTCTTCACTGTTAAAACAATTTTATAATCAGTTAAGAGCTTATGTAAGTTGAATCTGTGAGAAACCTGTTAGCAATAATTAATATTATTGAAAAGGAGGTTTGTAAGCTTTGAAGAAAACTGAGCCTTTCTGAACTCTACTCAGCACAAATTCTTTCAACTCAAGATAAAAAAAAAAAAAAAAAATCCACAGAGGAAAGGAAGGTTAAAAGGGATAGGACTGAAATCTTTAAGATGCCAGAAGAACTGGCAGAATAGTGCTGCTCTTGCTTTTCTGAGGGTAAATGCTTTGAAATAATGGTAAATACTACAGAGGTGACTAGTGAGGTTGGTGCTCCTCCACTGCAGTAAACAAGTTTAAACCTGCAGATAATTTGGCTTTAAAATGGAAAACTCATTTCTAAAAGCAGTGCCTTTTTCTAAACTAGTGATGAAAAGCAGCATGCCATTTCACAGCTAGGATTTAGATTTTCTTACAGAAGGCAGAAGTAGTCCTAATGCTTCCCCTTTCCACCTTAGAGACCTTGAATCTGACTGAATAGTCTTGACTTTTCTGCTAGCAAGCTGAAGTGCAAGATCAAGGGACCAGCCAGAGACTGTTTGTAGAACAAAATCTGTCCTCCCAAACGTTGTATTCCCATCTCTGGCAGGCTGGGGCCCTTTCTGCAATTCAGCCTCCTTGCCCCTCAGAGCACAGAGTGCCTTATGCAGCACTTTCTGCTGGCTCCTCTCCCCTCAGGCCATCAGACAGCTAACTGTCTCTACCTGCAGCAGATCTTGGTGGCATCTTTAGAACAAGAGGACATGGTTGCCAAAGCTTTCTTCACATTATACTTTGATTCTGCTGTGCCTTCACATCCTTAGGAGGGAAGCACAGAAAATCAAAGCACCTTCAAACAGGTTCATGGGTATATGACTAGGGAGAGAAAGTTAACAGGAAGAAGAAAAAACAGTCTTAAAACCTAGTTTCTTGTGTTTATCTTGACCTACCAAGAATCACAACTTAATTTCAGCTAAAAGAGTTAGCAATGAATAAGAATTTAAATGCATTTTAGAAGAGGAAAGCTAATATTTTCAACTGAAAAAAAAAAAAAAAAAAAAAGAGGCCCCGAGAAGCTAAAATCCACAGTAGAGTGATGTGCACACCATCCAAGCCAAGGATCCAAGAACCCACACGTCCTTCCTAGCTACAGCTGGAAAGAAATGAAGCATCTGTCCTGCCACATGTTCTGTTGCGGCCTTACCTTCAAAATACACAGTGACAGATCTGTAGAAGGGAAAATAATCCTTCAGATTCTACCATCAAAGAACCTTACCATTGCAGCCACACCAGAGTATAACCCTTATATACTGAGACTGCTCAAAAGAAAGATTAGTTTAACTAGTTTAACATTTTAAAAACAACTTAAAATATTTGAAGTTCATGAGGGAAAAGGGTGTTTTCCACAGCATCCTACTCTGGATTTCTTCTATTGCAGGCCAAACTAATGCAAGATTCACCAAAGTGAGGTCTTTAAACCACAGATTTCCCTCATCACTTGCGCAAGCAAGTTGCCAGCAGTTTCAATACAGCTCAAGTTCGAGGAAACAAATGTTTCAGGCTCCCTGCTGACTCAGGCAAGTACCAGAACACTGGGAACAAACTGTTCATTTTCCTCAGGGGCAGCCAAATACAGAAGGAGCTTTTTAGTCAACTGCTGCGTAGCGCAGGTTTTCCTCTTTGAAGACTTTATATGTTATGTAAAGATAAGGTAAATATTACCAGAAATACACTATCAGGAATGTATATACAGTGAATTGCCTGTACCTGCTATGGGATCTGAAAGCACTAAACTAGACCTGAGAGCACGGTACATTGGAATCAGCTTCCATGTGTGATAAACCAAGATAGATACTATATTCCAATGTGAAAAAAGTATCATTTTCACTGCTTCTGTCAGCATAATTAAAAAGTAACACCACACAGTGACACGAAGATAGAAGGGGTCAGCATGCAGAAAGCAACACAAGTGGCAGCAGCATGACAGGGTCTATCCTCCCCTTCAGTATGCACAGCAGAGAGGGAAAAAACAGCTTCTGGGCTGCAGTGCCACGCTGATTGACTGACACTGCCCACACGAGTGGAACTGCAACAGACATTATAAACAGGACAAAAATCCTGGCTTGCTTCATCCCCTCAAATGTCCTTGACGAACAATGGCTTCGCAGGCATGGCTCTCCTGCCACGGCTGTGACTCGCATTAACACCTGAGCTGATTTAGGACCACAGTTATTATCGACAGGAAGACTTTTGTTGCCAGGTTTCCATTCCAGCGTCAGGTATGGACAGAAACGGTTTTACCACCTTTGCAAAGTCACCTCAGCGCTGCGGATGTGCTCTGAGGAGGGGAAGGTGGGCCTGGCGCAGGGCCTGCAGCAGGGCACCGCCACTCACCGAGGCGGCAGCGCCCTGGGGAAGGGCAAGGGCTGCTGACCCACCCACCACACGTCCAAGCGGCTGGGCTTCCTGGCGTTGGGAAAGCCCCGAGCTACCACGGCTGCTTAGGCAGACACCCAGACAGATGCACATGTGATTGCAACTTGCCATCGGGAGGGTGGGGTAAGAGCCTCACTGCAGGGGAACATGCAAAAGAGGGATCCCGGACTGACCAAAACAAGGTGTTTTATACAAAAAGCAACAGTTTTCGGATTGCTGGCGCATCCTCTGTAGCTATAGAACAAAGCGGAGTCTAGCTGGGGCTGTGTAGCAGCCTGGCACCCCCATAGGGGGTGTGTGGGCTTTGCCATGCCCTCAGCAGCCCTCCGCAGGCTCTGCCACCCAGTCTCAGCTGCCACAGCTATAGCAAGACTTCCTCCAGAAGAGCTCAGACCTGGAGCAGGAGCATAGCAAACCAGCCAGGTACCATCCACACGAGTGTGCAAATCACAACCAGTGCATCCCTCTGCTTTTATTATGTTTACAAACTGCAGTATTTTGCGAGGAAATTGCAAAATTTGGGGTAGGTTGCATTTTATTTTGGCCAAATTTGATACAAAGTGACAAATATCTTCATCTTCCCTTAACCTGTAATATTTCACTGGCATAATTGTGAGTTTCTAGTTAGAGAGACAGGCTCTAGCTAACACATCCTCCTCTCTTCAGAATACTGGTCAAATAATAACCTAGTAATAAGGCATTTGGTTACTTACAGGAAGCACATCCTAAACAGCACATGTACATAAAATAGCACAGTGCTGGTATCCAGTGAAGACTCCCTCTTTGTCCGAAAGCCTGCACTTATACAGAAGACACACACCTGACAGTTCATGCAGTATTACAGTAGGGGTAAGAGCCAAATCCTGATGGCACCTTGCTCACGAAAGCTGTGACACAAGCACTTCCTCTGACAGCAGAGGCTCAGCACAGCTGAAGCAAATAAACTTGGCTATTAGGTAATCATAAACTAGTGGTCACTTTCATAAAGTAGTGATAGCATTATGGTATATGTAATAAATAGATTGAACGAGGCAGAAGTCTGCTGAGTCTAAGCAAAGTACTAAGTTTGTCATTGACAGGTATAGATGACCTACAGAGCCAGGTAAATTTATGGTGTTTTAACATGTGATTAATTTTTGTCTTATATGAAAAGAAAATTTTTGTCCAAGAAATTTCATCTGTGAATTTTCCAAAGAACTGCTTCAGAGCCAATGTGTCTGTTGTGTTATATTTCCAAAGCTCCTTACACTGTCCTGTAATTCTAGCTTCCCCTCAGGGGTGCATTTTCTCAGCTCTCTCTGGGGTATTTTGGTTTTCCACTTGAGAAATTTGGAAAGAAATGTTTGAATAGAGTTTATGGTGCACCATGAGTAGCACCACAGGTTATACTGTGTGATGGCTTTAATGCATATGGCTAAGTGCTCAAGAACTTAATGGAGGTGCATTGCTATCCCTGCGTCACGTAATACTTGCATGTGCACAGAAGAGATGTTCCAGGAAGAGGGACTTGGTACCAGCAGCTACCAGCAGGCTTGGTTCTTCTTTGCACTTCCTGAGTCAGTGGAGCTCCATGCCTTATTTATCAGCCTTCAAATCACTATCCCAGGATATCTGTGTCTTAGTTTAAAGAGCCAGCACATCAGAAATGCCAACAGGCAATGGCTACAGTACACTGCCAGGCACACACACATGCATGATGTCTAAACAAAAAAACCAGGCCCATAAGGTGAAATCATAACCATGATGCTGTCATTCTTTATCTGAGATTTAGCAGGTGTTCAGTCCCCTGGTTTGTTGGGGTTTTATTAACAGGTGAAAATGTCATCTTGTCATGAGAGATTTGATGTAAAACACCCTAATGCTCTATTGCAGGGGTGTCTATATCTTGACGTTCGCCATCTTACAGAGAGATAGAATAGGGTTTTCTACTCTCTGAGCCATAAATTAGCTTGTCATTTACTAGAAAATATATTTTAGTGTTGCACCCTGAAAACATGTAAAAATATCAAATGCATTGTATTCTTCATAATATGGTTGTCATTCATGGCAATTAAACTTGCATTACAATTAAATCTCTTCTGATCATAATGATGTTCCGATTATGCAATTTTTATTACTGCACAATGAAAATTACAAATAAATGTGTACCCTGCAAGAAAACATAATGAGGTATACTCACTTTTTTAAAGTGCTTTTAAAACATTGTCCTTTGGAAATATAAACTGGCATAAAAATATGTGATACGATTTCACACCAGAAAAATATTTATTTTTCTTTGTTTATCTTTCTCAACCAATATGCCCACTGATTTCCAGTTACATTCCAGTAGTACATATTTTATCTAATACACATTTTGAGCTTTGGCAGGAATTTTTTAGCTGTCATTTCCCAGTTGAGAGAATCAATGAAATTATAGTACTATCAGAGAAGTATACCTGAATTCATACCCTCAGCTAGCAATACTGGTTTGCAAATTATTATTTAACATTGTGGGTTTTTTGTATTAAGAATCTGCTTTCTTCCCTTAACACATTGTTATATTGCCTACACTAGTAGAAAGCAGGCTATATGTGAAAAACAGCAAGATTTTGAGACCAAAACTTCTTTAGAAGGGATGAAAAAATACTTAATTCAGTGGACCTAACACCAAGCCTTTCTTTGCAACAGTTCTTGTGCTATGTAGAACTTTCTGGTAAACTCCCATTTGAGAAAGAATCAAAAGTTACCCTTTTGAGGATGTAAAAACATTTTTTTTTTTTTTTTTTTTGTACTGGAGTTCCAATGCACTTTAACCCCACATTCTGGAAAGATGAATTCAAACTAAAATAAGCAGAGACAAGGAACACCGGAATGATGGAGGAGCTATTGTAGAAAATAAAACCTTTGGCATGCTTAGTCTTAGCAAATTACAGGCTGAGTCTTATTCATAGAGGGCAGTCATTCCTGGCAGAAAACTAAAACCAGACGTTCCAAATACTGTACTTTAAAGTGGAGCTGGAGTCAGTTCTGAAAGCGGCCAAGATGTTGCAGCTGCTAGTTATTGCCATCACATAAATATATTGCCCCACAAGGCTTCTTGTAGTTCAGTGTTTGTCCCTTGTCATGATAATGGATGGCTAAGTGATGGAGTGGTCATGGTGGGTAACAGAGGGGATGAAGCCACAGTTTCAAGGTGAGCTAGCTCTGCAGGACAACAGCCATATGATGTCTTTCCACTCAGGTGTAGGCTTTTAACAATATTATTTCCCTACATTGCATTAATTACTCAGGCTTGCCTTGCAGGGAACATTAGTTAGTCATTAAAGCACAGTGGTAGGAATCATAAGGTTGGACTTTCTTAACTCTTTCAAAGCTTTTTTGTGGGTTTTTTTCCTGCTCTTATGCTGCACCACTGGAATCTGTATTTTGCTGTTTCTCGTAAGGGAGCTAACAGATAACTGATGGATTATTGAAATAACTTACTGAAAATTCTCCAGGCATCCATCTCCATCTGTAGATGTCTAAATGTATTTAAGATCTGTCTTTAAAGTTCTTCAGGTTGGTAAAGGATGTCTAGAGAAGTGCTATAGAGGTGCAAAGTATTATCTCAGTTATTAAGTATACACATTTCCTTGCATACAAGTCAGGCTAATTTTTTTTTTTTTTTCTGTGTGCTAATAGGTTTTTGCAAATTAATTAATGAAAGAATTTGGCATACCAAGAGAATTACTTTGCATGATGCCTGAAGAATTAGTAGTTTTTTAACTTGATTTGCTGGAAATATTGAAAGTAGGTAGAAAATATCAGGTTGTGTGTCTGAGTATTTATACTGTACAAAACAGATAAGTAGAAAAAAAGCCCTTTTTTGTTGTACAGAAAGAAGGAGAGTCACCAGAGAGCTTTTCAGTATTCCATGGTATTCTTGTTGCTAAGGAAACTTTCCTTCATCTGTGTTCAGTAAGGCATTCTCAATAATTCCTCCACTGAAGGATGGCATTACAGATCAGTGTCAGCAAAATCAGCTGACAATTAACCAGAAAACTAGTCAATGACAAGTTTTAACAGGAGAGTTCCTGATTTCTTTTATAAAGTCCAGGGTGATTTGTAGCAGGGAGCAGTCTGTAGGAACTATAGGAAGTCTGTATGATTATTCTTATCCTGCCAGAATTTCCCTCAAGAAGCAAAATAGAAAGAAACAAGAATAAAACTAATCATTTGTCTTGTATTTTGCTGGCACTATCCCATTACCTTACATCCTGTACACTCTCAATTGTACATTCTAAAAGACAAAAATCTCCCTCACATAAAGACTAATACATGTTCTTCACTATCATCTCCCCTTAAGAGATCTTGAAGAAAACAAGAAATAAAGAGATCATATGAATCTCTGTAATCCATGGTATATTTCACTATCTGTGCATGTGCTCATTTTCAGTCCATTACACACTCACCACACTGGCTTTCAATGCTATTGCTCGCAAAACAAGGCACCACTTATCATGAGAAAGAGAGCAGAATTGTCTCTTGCAGAAATAGTAGGCAAGAGCATGCTAATTTATGTTGTAGGATTTCTTACTCTTTTCCAGCAAAGGTTTACCTGCTTTCATTGCATAATGCAAGCTACCAGCTAGCTTTATTATGCCCTTTAGTACTAATCAAATACTTTAAAACTACTACATTTCTTGGGGGAGTTTGGAATCATGATTCTGCCATATTTCTTGTCACAGTGAGGAAGGGGGGCTTTGGTGTATCTCTCCTCCCACATGCAAAAGGTCTGCTGCTCTAGCATTGTCTAGCTGACCTCCTTTCTTGCACAGCACTTCACCACAGATACATCAAGGAAGAGTGCAAGAAATGGGGCTCATACAGCATGACCCTGCTTTGACATAGTTTCCAGAGAAGGCAGCTTCCAGCAATCACTAGTTAGAGAGGATTAAACCTATTGCTTTACTCTGTCCATTTTGTCTAATAGTCACTAATGACCTTACGCTCTGTGCTTTTGTCTAATTGCTTTTTAAAGCTATTTGCACTTTTGCCTAGCGTTAAAAATATGCATATTATTGGTCCCAGTAGTGCTGCTTTCATGGAAAATATGATACTGAAGACAGTAGACCAAATTTTCATTTGATGTATGCTTATGTATGGTAAGAATGAGAAAAAGGAACAAGTATGAGACCCTTTCTTTCTCCTGAAGGGAAGCAGTGGCTGCCTTACACTATGCCAATTGTAATATTCACTTTGAAAATACTATGCCTCCTGAAAAGGAAATAAACCTTGTATGCATTATTCTCCTGTTCTTACTCCATAGCATGGCTCTGCTCTATGAGTAATTCTGGTCATAATTATACCATCTTTGGTGGAAAGTCAGTATATTTTCAGAACAAGGTTTTGTTTTCCTCTGTGAAGACACTTGTTTTGGTATATAATTCCCACCTGTTCCACAATGGAGACAACTGCAAGTTTCAGCAAAGATACAGCTCAATTTAATCATGCCATGTAACTCAACAACCCTGCTTGTGCTAGGAGATACACAACTGTAATGCATGCGGTATGGGTTTTTCATCCTCAGATCTGGATGTGGACTCACCTGATGCAACTTAGGAGAAGGGCATCCTGTCCAGTGGCAGCCTTCCTGAAGAGATTTTTCTCCTTTTATGTAAGGGCTTTCAGTTATTTTCCTGATTTGAACTCCTTTGTTTCCCAGAATCACAAGGTTTTCTATTGTACATTGTAGAGCTACCGAGAACAGCTTCTGTGTTTCATTACATAAGGTTGGTGGTGAATCTGAAGGAATGGAAAATACCAAAACGTCATGGTGTGTCTAGAATATGAAAGACACATTCTGTTGCTTCTCTGATGTGTCATTAAAGAAAATTAAAATAATACAAATGCAATATCATTAAAACACATTACTAATCCAGCAGGAATGGATGGGCTCAATTCTACTTCAAACTATGATTTGTAATCTGTTGAGGAAACTGTCATGAATAATGGCTTTCAATATGACAATGAATTTTAAACTTTCTTGAGTGAAATATGGATGACAATTTTTTACCACCATTTTGAGATACCTTGAAGTGGCAGTTGCTGGGTAGAGAACAAAAAGACAAATGGCATGGTTTAGATATACAGAAAATGGAAGATAATGATGCATGAAATAAATGGAGAAGAACTGAAAAAACTACTGGAAAGGGGAAGTGCAGAAAACAGTTTGACCCACCAGTGAGCCTAGTCCTATTTCTATGGAAATGAGCTCATTACTGCTAATTTTTTTTTTAAGCTCCTAGTTGATTCGTGAAGTGCTTTTTGAATTCTGATAAGGACTTCATGAATCACTGAAAAAAAAAAAAAATGAACAAAATATCCAGAGTCAAATGATTACCAACTCCCATAGATTAATCAGCTGTCTGAGTACTTTATATAACAGATCATGCACTAGGAGAGCCAGCTTTTTCCCCTGGTATCATAAGTCTGTAATGTTTCATTCTGTAAAGAAAAGGGATAATACTTCTGAAATCTAATTCTGGATGGTTACTTCATCCAAAAGCCTATATTAAATAGGAAAGACATCTTTGATTTTTTTCCCCTGCTGCTTCCATATTTGATCTGTTTTAAAAATCAGCATCATGAGAATTGGCCATAGAATTGCTTCTCATTCCTCAGAAATAAGAGCATCTGTGGTATTCATACAAATGGTGCTTTCACATTTGTAACCAAGTCAGTATTGGCTGTAGGCACTCTTAAGCAGGCAGGGGAAATGCCTGAGGGCCAAAACACTGGTTCTTCTTAAACCTTCAGGATGCTGAAATAAAAATCAAATGAAGCAACTGATTTAAATAGTAAGCTTTATCTCATTTATAAACCCAGCTGTTTTTAAGACTGTCTATAGACATGAACAGAGTGCATGTCTGTGTCAGACAGATTTTTAACTGAACAATGCTGACTGAATTTACATTATTCATACAGCATCTACACTGAACACCTTTTATTAATTCTCTAAATGCCCCTGGCAAATTCAGTGACTCTCTGCTAATTTGCCTTGTACTAATTTTCAAGGTGTGCGTAGGTCACCAGCATTCTCCAGCATGCACCTTGTAACAATGCACTTGCTAGAAATTACACAAAATAAATCTAATCCGATTGCATGTAAGTAAGTGCATTGTGTCTCTCTTCCAAAACCTTTCACATTTTAGACATGGCTCTATATGACATACTTCAAAGATGACAAATAGAACAGACATAACCAGTCTTCATCAGAGATGCACAGGTCATGGTGCCCTGCAAATGTGCATTCTTTAAACAGCTAGAGGATTCTGAGCTATTAATTTCAAACAAATTGATATTTGAAGTGTGAGTATTTGGGTTGTTTTTTTAAAAAATAGCATCTAGAGATGAGTGGACATACACACCATTCTGCAGTTCTGACAGACTTAGATGATTTTCATTTTAAGACCAACAGGAAGTTGAGCAATAAATTTCATGATAATTTACACGAAGAATTACTCTGTTGAAAATAAGAAATAATCTGGTTTATATGACTTCACTGAATTGGTAGATACTTAGACTGATTTAATTTTTATGGAATGCAGAATTAATTTTGGAAGAAGGTTATAAAGTTATAAAGCATTATGCTATTCAGTTGATAGCATTATTAATAATGCAGAGAGAGTACTTTCACCGTATATGTTCCCATACATTCGGGCAGGAGTTTGTGACACCAAAGCTGCTTTGTTAAAATACTTCCAAGACTTCTTTCACGTCTCTCATTTCTACGCTTCTCAGGGCACGAGAAGCATAAAGAAATCAGTATTTGAAGAAAAACAAAGACAAGGGGATTGATGTGGAAAAGGAAAATACCAAAAGGTATTTCTCTTAGCTGTGAACTCTTATGACAAAGCTGTAGAGGTGACTACAACTCGAGTGAAAGTTTGTGTGCTCTGCTAATGAAGTGCAAACTGAAGGTCCAAAAGCACTCTGGTATTTCTGAGCCCTTACACTCCCAGTCTTTTTAATTGCATCTTGATTTTTGACATTATTGATGCCTCATTTAATTTCCTGTTTCTCTTAAGGGAAGGCTATAATGTAGAATGGAAGAAGAATTTATTATTTTGGATTATGTAAAAAAAACATAAACAATAATGAAGATATTTTTCTGTTATTTATTTCCACTTACACTTCAGAGTAATTATACTTCTTCCTGTTCAGTTCTGAATTCAAGATGATGAAACTCCCTTTCAAACTAAATTAAAAGATAATAGTGTCATTACAGATTAACAAAGATCAGTACTCCCACATGCTAGGTACAGTAAAGACCCAGACCAACAGGCAGATATCATTCCAAAATTTAAAAGGCAGGGGTGAAGCAGAGGAAAATGATAAAAGCTAGAGGTATGTTGTTAGTGCTGCCTGTCAGATACAGGGGAAAAAAACTTACTTTTTCTTAATTTTCATTATTTATATGGGAGCTCTTATAACAGAGACAAAGAATCCAAAAAACGAAAAATCTTTGGGAAGGGAGGGGTATGATCCTGGGAAGGAGATGAAGAGTTTGAGGTAGAAATACTTTTAAGGAAGCTGCTGGAAGCAATAACAAGTTAGCATAAGGGAGAATGTTCAGAAACAAAACCTCAAAAAGTATTGCTGTTCCATCTCAAATCAAGCTATGTTCTGTATGTTCTCTCTGATAGCTGTGGTTAGAAAAAACTACCCTCTTCCATAGCTGTGCTTCCTAGTTCCAGACAGACAACCCCATTTCAAGTCAGACTTATCATGGAAGCCCACAAAGGTTTTAAAAAGGTACATGAAACATTGAGTATTTTAAATGTTCATAGTTGTATTTAGGTATATATTAAAAAAAAAAAAGAATAAAAGGAAAAAAAAGGTTGTGTTGCTTCATATTGTAAAGATAATGCACAAGGTGCAAAGTTGAGTAAGAAGTTTGATTTGTAAATTGCACAAATGCTGTTTGAATGACAGAGGTTACCTCTCAAAATAATTTATAGTTCTTTACTCAAGTACTTTAAGTTCTTTTGTCTAATTTTGTTTCAAGGGTAAGAATTACATAATGCAGGAAATTGTGGAAAGCAAGATAGTCCAGTTCTGTTGAAAGAATTTTACCAGCACGAATCTGTTTTGTGGAATCCTACCCAGCACAATACAGTAAATGGAAGAACAAAGGCATACACTTGCTACAGAGCTATAGCCCCTTTTTCTCCAGAAATTTAAGTAGCTGGACCTTATTTGCCTGCACTTTTCAAACTACTATTACTAATATTACATACTAGTTTGCCTTTCAAAAAAAAACAGCCATTTGATTGGTTAGGCATCAGACTTTTACCATTTTTGAGTTCAGTATTTAAAGAATACTAAATCGTAAAAAGTTATATCAAAAGAAAATGCTTTTGTTTTCTCCTAGTTAAAAAGAATTAAACCACACAGAAATATGAATGGGTCATAATTCTTTGTCTCTTTTTATTTCCAGGCTAGACTCTGGACACGAGGCAGGCCCATATGGGAAGCTGAGCTTTGGCCAAACAAACCTCAAAGATGATTGTAACATGGACTGAGTTGACATTCTCATTTAGCTCCCAAAAGTGGCCCTTAATTTCCTTGAAGGGGTAACACAGTTGCTATAATGCAGATGTCCAAACCCACTGTTTCCTGAGAACAAGAAGTATGTAGCTAAGCACACAGCACTAGTTTTTTGCATTTAGACCTGCTAGGTGACAATAAGAGATGTGATGCAGAGTAAATAGCTTCCTAATACTTTTTTTGTAGGTAGGCAAGTGTTTCATCGACACTGCACAATTACAACGCATATTGAAAAGACATGATGCTTGGATAAGGCAATCTTTTTGTTACAGTGCCATTTGTGCTATAACATATTTGATAGCTCTGCAGTCACAGGTCTCGGTAAAGAAGATCCAGTTGCTTCAAAGAATCATTTAAGAAAATGTCTTTGATGCATTAACATGTCACAGAAATAAAACAATAGAGCTACTTATTCCCACTGTTAGCCAAGATAAGTCTAGGTATGTGTCCATAAAGAGGAGCTGCAATGGTTGGCCCATCTGCAGTATTCCAGTCTTACTGTATGCTGCACAATAGGCTAGAAACTTTATTAAAAGAAATATTTACAGAGATTCCTCAGCAGTGTTTCCTTGCTGAGTGTACACAGCATGTTATTCTCCCAGATTCCCTTATTCCCCACAGGATAGACATGTTCATGTTTACATTTAAAAAATCATATAATAATCCACGGCCAGTCAATATAAAACCACAAGAAAAATAATGTCATTGATCCAAATACACAGTCCTGATAAAGTTAGTGCTCTGAGTGCCTACAAAGACTAAGCAAGCCAGTACTCAAGCAGTTTTCCCTTTAATAGCATTGTGTCTTCTCTATCCTACTTAGGAACCACAAAAATGTACTGCATTGTCAGTCTCCATGCCCTTCCCTTCATGGATTAAAAAGCTCTGCTGTGGTATATTTACAGTTCTTAAATGAGCATGCTGAATTAAGAGCATTTACTCAAAACCTTTTTTTCTGTCATACTGATTAACACTACTTTCATCTAGAAAATTTTAAACACGTTTTACTTTTCATCATATTAATGTTGACAGACCTCCTTTATCAGTACTTTAATTAACAGCAGGTAAGGGAGGCAAAGGGAGTATGACATGCTATTGCTTCTACTTGATTTAAAGTCTGCTTGTGAGACTTTCTCTCAACTCGTAGTTGAAATTGTGTTATCTCATACATTCCCAGGATTACTGTTTCATGTAAATGTCATTTTTGCTGTCCAAAACATAAAAAAAAAAATCAAACCATACCAGAGCAATAAAACCACTCTCTTTCTGAGAAACATGAGGAAAGCTGTATGCTTTTGATCAAAGACAAGAACCTAACTTCAAAGTAACACCTCCTCTGTAAATATATTACACAGTACTCTTACTAAGGAAAAGGGGTGTCCTTGATTTCAAATAACCTAAGGCTAGTACCGTGGGATTTGCCCACATTAACAGAGTTTAATCTTACTCCTCTGAATACTTACCAAAATGAAACCAAAAGATTTTAAATGCCTTGGGTCTCCTCTCATTTATGTAAGTCTGATAGACCACAGTCCAGTACTTCATTGGAAGGACACCCATCTTATTGTGGACTAAGAATGGGGAAAAATTACAGATCTGAAAAGCATTAGAGATTTTTCATTAAACCCAAGTCTTCCTTCCAATGAGAGAAAGGAGTGGTTATATGCCTGCAGATGCATTACCTCTAATTTGATTGGTATCATCTGATATTATTTTTTTGTATCACTGTTGGAGATGTTTTTGTTACTTCTTTTATTGCTGCAGTTTAGTAAAGCAAAGCAAAATTCCAGATTATCATCAGTGACTTTGAAGACATGGAGAAAGGCCATTAAGTTATTTCACAGCCGGCTACTTAGTGTGGACCATGGTGGTATCAGTTCATACAAAGAATATTAATTATTTAAGAGCCAGCTACAAGGCTAATAATGACACATGTAATGAAACAGTTCTGAGTGGGCACAGAGCAGTCAGTTTTACCTTCAGCTGACAGTATAATCAACAGTACAAGTGCATTGATATCACTTTCATCTGTATGTAGTAAACAGGAAGCAGCCGAAGTTACTGAAATGACATTTTCCTGTACAAAATCTTTTTTCTCTGGAAGAAAAAAAAAAACCCAGCATAATTCAGTGATCTAGGTATGGTTTATAAATCCTACTAATTTCATTACATCTTAAAAAAAAACATAATCCAGCTATCTGAAAGAATCACATTTTGTTTTTCAGAATTCTAAATGTTGAGGTTGTTTTAAGATATCCTGTTGTTTTACTAAGACTTCTCATATCTCTCCAATGTATAAGCAAAAAATTTCCATTTACATGAACTGAATGTTCACTATGCTGAAAAAATGAAGAAGCTGTTATTTCTGATAGGGATTAAAACCTCTTAAACATTGAAGACTGTTAATAAGCTGAAAAAAAGCCTTTGTTTCTGTCATACTTACTCTCAACATGTGCTGTTTCTCATTTTCACTAAATGTATTTGCTGCAGTAAATGCATTGCAAAAAGAGTTCAGAGTGCCTTCTCTGGATTGGAAAACCACCAATTCCCTCTAGGTTTCTACACCAATATTTTCACTACTGAGCAAAGTATAATTCTTGTCAGAAATTTAGCATTACTCTCTATCCTCTCCTTCATTCCCATACTGCTTCCAAAACCCATTATGACGGGCAAGAAGATTAAGGCTCTGTATGCTCTCTAAGGTGTGCTATGCTGTATGTATCCATATTTCAGTGCTCAGCTGAGTCTACCTCTGATCATAGCCTGCAATATCTCACAACCTGCTCCTTAGGAGGGACAAGAACTTAAGCAACTTGCTCTCAGTCTGTCAGCAGGACTGTAATTGCATTATGGACATTTGGGCCACACAGTAGAAGATGTAGCCAGTAATGTACAGCCACAGCATTTCCTAGCCTCTTCACATCACATGTAAATGCTTGTTTGTATTTGTGCTACAAGTGTGTGTCAGAGACTTGTGTCCAACCACAGACCTGTCCAAGGCAAGAGACCTACAGCAAATTTGGTTCCCATCTTTTCTGTATCAGCACTGCTAATCTAAAGTAAAACTTTCCATGTGTGGCAGCTTTCTTGTTAAAGGTCTGCTGGAGACTAACAGTCATGGAACAAAACAACACAACACAAGCCTGCACGTCCTGCAACATTTATATGAAATGTGAACCCACAAAGATGTTCTAAATTCACACAAAATCAGATCACTTTGCAGGACTTGTGCTGTGAAGACCTGACAGTCACCATTTGTGACATTAGCACAGAATATGTGTCCTTTAATATGGCAGGTTGCATCTTGCCAGCCCTATACTACTGTCTTGCACTGAAACTCCTGCAACTTCTTGACAGGTGAAAAATTAAACAGTAAGGTAGGCATAAAGAGAATTTGCAGTTTGTACAAGCTCAGACTTAACCAAAAAGCTAAAGGCATACCTGGAAACACTTTTACAATATACAAAATTAATGAATACTTTTCAGTTTGCAGCTGAGACATAAATATGTGCAATGAGCATCTAACAGACATCTTACCTCTTCAGCATGGATATATAGCTGCTGCTTCACTCTCCCTCGGAAGCAGAATGATTTAATATGCTTTGCTTGGTAAGTCACCCTCCAGCAAAATAAATTTTGATTTCTGCTGCAATCAAAAGAATTTAAACAAAATCACCTATCAGCTCTCCCAAGATTCATTGATGTAAATGTCCATTTCGGTCTTTGTTTTCAATATAGAAAAAGGTTGGTTTGAGACAATTTTCATGATTCTCTAAGGACAGGTGTGAAGACTACACTTAGATGGCCACATCTTTCACATGCATCATATTTCCTGGGTCTATGGCTATGTGCTGCTCTCTGTGAACGAGTCACTTCCCCAGTTATGCTTATTTGCATCTGTCTGTCTTGTAAAAGCAGAAGTCTGGCAATGAAAGGTAAGACAGGAGACTCTCTGTGTTCATCACTCTCCCACCATGCTCTGCACATGCCAAAGTCAGATATTACTGAGTTCATCTGTCCCCAAGCATAAAAAGAGCAGTGATGTGCTATGAAGCAAAATCAGCTTTTAAAATATATATATATTTTTTTTTTTTTAAATTCTAAGGCTCTTGTTGAAGTTATAAATAATTGCTTCAGCAGATTTGTAGGCCCAGCCTTGGTGATCATTCAGCAACAAAGTGGAATTGCAGAGATGCTAGACATTCTTAATTTCCCTTTTCTTGTATTATGTCTCACGGCTTCATGCATCATATACAGTGCATGAAAATCACTGCAAAGCACACCCTTTTGCTCAACAAAATACATTTTTAACCATATTGCTCTTTACACAATATTCAAACCATCAAAAGCAACTTCCTGCTAGTTTTGTCATATGATTTATTTAAAAAATGGAATCTGAATATTTTCCATAAAAGAGAAATTGGAAGTCATATGTCTTCATTCAGACACACAGAGACCACACACTTAACCCAGTGTAACAGTATTATGTGTCCATGATATTTCACTAGTCAATAGTGAAGGAAATTGTCTTAACAACCACAGAATGCTCACATAGAACAGGTAAGGATTATCTTTTGCCATTAATATGTTATTGTCATAATGTTAAAATGAGTGCTAAAATCAAGGACATCTTGATGGCTATGTAATACATAGAACAAAATTCTTTTTCTATCTGCAGTACTGAACAAATTATTTATTCCAGTGTATTCACACATATAATTTTAAAGTGTTTCTAATAAATTTTAGACTAGTAAGTTGAAAAACTTGTCTCCCATTTGAAACTGTACAATTTTCAAAACTTCCTAGACTTAGCAGCTCCTATATTTACATTTGTTCAGAAATTTTTAAAAACACTCACAGGGTGCTCAGAAAATACTGATTCAGTAAATGTTTCACAGCACTATCTTAATTGCAGCAAATTTGCAACTATAGGATTGTGAGAGACTGAACTGAAATCAAAATCCTCTGTCCATTGTCTCGAAGATTGGTATGAGAAGCGGAGATGGGATTCACAGTATCACAGTATGCTAGAGATTGGAAGGGACCTCAAAAGATCATCTAGCCCAATCCCCCTGCCAGAGCAGGAACACCTAGATAATGTTACACAGGAATGTGTCCAGGTGGGTTTTGAATGTCTCCAGGGAAGGAGACTCCACAACCTCCCTGGGCAGCCTGTTCCAGTGCTCTGTCACCCTCACTGAGAAGAAGTTTCTTCTCAAGTTTAAGTGGAACCTCTTGTGTTCCAGTTTGTACCCATTACCCCTTGTTCTATCATTGTTTGCCACCGAGTAGAGCCTGTCTCCATCCTCGTGACAGTCACCCTTTATATATTTATATACACTAATAAGGTCACCCCTCAGTCTCCTCTTCTCTATAGAGACCCAGCTCCCTCAGTCTTTCCTCATAAGGGAGATGCTCCACTCCCTTAATCATCTTAGTTGCCCTGCGCTGGACTCTCTCCAGCAGGTCCCTGTCCTTCTTGAACTGAGGGGCCCAGAACTGGACACAATATTCCAGATGTGGTCTCACCAGGGCAGAGTAGAGGGGAAGGAGGACCTCTCTCGACCTACTAACCACCCCCCTTCTAATACACCCCAGGATGCCATTGGCCTTCTTGGCCACAAGGGCACAGTGTTGGCTCATGGTCATCCTGTCGTCCACTAGGACCCCCAGGTCCCTCTCCCCTACACTGCTCTCTAACAGGTCGTTTCCCAACCTATACTGGAACCTGGGGTTGTTCCTGCCCAGATGCAGGACTCTACACTTTCCCTTGTTATATTTCATCAAGTTATTCCCTGCCCAACTCTCCAGCCTGTCCAGGTCTCGCTGGATGGCAGCACAGCCTTCTGGCGTATCAGCCACTCCTCCCAGCTTAGTGTCATCAACAAACTTGCTGATAGTACACTCAATTCCCTCATCTAAATCATTGATGAATGTATTAAATAATACCGGTCCCAGTACTGACCCTTGAGGCACTCCACTAGTTACAGGCCTCCAACTAGACTCCTCCCCATAGACTACAACTCTCTGGCTTCTCTCCTTCAGCCAGTTCACAGTCCACCTCACTACCTGATCATAGGTCAGAGCCCAGATCTAAACCAAAGAATTTGAACCTGAAATCTTGAAGTGGGATCCTCAGGATCTGGTATCTGACAATGAATTCAAAAAAGATGTTATCAAGATCATCAAGCAAAGGGAAGCAAAGGCTCAGGCTTATACGATCCTCTGTCCCACAGAAAAACTGTCCTCTAAAATCTGGGGAAGTGTGTAGGATCTGCAGAAACTGAAGGCTATGAAGAAGTATGTGAATGCTGAAGTCAATGTACTCAGTTCAGAAAATGAATGCTGAAGTAGTTAGGATTTTGCTTGTATGATTGCTTGTTTGCTTGTTTTGGTTTAATACATATTATTTTAATGTTACTCCCACAAAACTCTTAATAATTCCAGGTAATTTTATGAATCACAATGAAAATCACAATTTTCCCCAGCATCTATCTCCCCAAATTTGCGATCTGTCCTTCCAAGAGAGACACTACATTGGAAAAAGAAGGTCACTGACTTGTTTCCTAATTGAACATTTGAGAATCTGGCTTTCATTCCCTAGGAATTCAACACCAGGCAGGAAATTTTTTCCACCTCTCAAACATCTCATATTCCTCACTGTAAAATAAAATAACAATGAACCCAACATTTTCCACAAGTATTCTGCATCAGTTTTCATTCAGTATTTTACCCCAAATTTGGGTTACAATTTAGCTTAATTGTGCCAAATTATCAGTGGGCCATCTTTTGCTTGAAATCTTTTTCTTCTCTCTACTGTCATTTTTACAGGCAGCTCAGCAGATAATTTTATGCTACTGCAGTCACACAAGGCAGATTCTAATATTGATCTGAATTTTCCCCTTGAATATGATTTGCATTCTTAGCCTGATCTATTTCTTTTTCTTCCCATAGAACATGATTTACATTCTTATGTCTGACTGCTTCATTTTAAAGCCATCTTGAAAAAGTCTCTTTCTAATCATCCTTCTAAATTCATATGGGAATAACTCTTCCTACCGATGCTTAGGAGAGGAAAATCTCAAATAAATTGACATCATTCTTGCAGACTATAATGACTGTAAACTGCAGTTGTTGATGGAAATTAGAGACTTTTTTATAGCTTACTAATAATCTAGCTCTGGGACTGCTAATTACTAGGGATTGTCATGTCTGAATGCTGAGGAAGTGCATTCAATCTTCCTGCTGGTCTAAACAGGAAAAAAAACCAGCAAGATCAGTCAAAGACCATCCTTATGGCATAGTCATCTTCAGTATAAAAACTTGTTTCACAAAAGCAAGAGAGATACATTCTCCTTGAATTAAACTTAGGTAGGTTAGGAAAAAAAAATTTCCCTGTAAACATGGTCTATTTCTGCTTGCCTTCCCTACCCTATTACACATCTGTTGGAGGGGGCATACTCATTCAAGTGTATGAACATAGCCTCGCTCCTTTTGGCCTACTGGACACCCTGCAGCGCTCCTCTTTCATGAGATACAGAATTGCATCATTCAGATGACACAATCTATTATACCCAGCTATCAAAATGAAGGGGGAACTAATAAAATCAAAGTATTTAAGTCTCAAGAATTTTGCCCAAATTCAAAAGTACATTTAAAATTCTTTCTGTTAGGTCTGAATGGCAAAAATTAATTTACCTTCCTATTACATTGTTATCCTCTTGCCATTATTACATTCATCTTTCTTTACATACTCTTATTGACTAGAGGTAGTAAATATTATACTTACAGTTCTTGGACACAGCTGGCATAAAAACAGTTGTCCAAAAACAACTGAAGAAGAGGAATAGGAAACCATGTTTCACTAGCATTTTTTTGTAGAAGTATTGTACCAAAATGGAAAGGCACAATAGAGAGGTTTTTTACTTCACTACTCTATTTGAAGTTTATTACTGTAATGCATCATACAGGAAAAGGGAACTGTCAGATTTTAGGGAACTCCAGATAGGACAGATGCAGTCACTCATGTTGAGTGCCTCATCCAACATCACATATTTGACTGGATCTTGATTACTCAAAAATTCCTTTAAAATACCAGCATAAAGATTGTAAATACACACTAAAACATCATATTTTACACCACATACAACAGATTCCTCGAGATGAAAGCAAAAGACAGTACTAATGACTGCTCATGTTGTTTAAAGTATTACAATACACATTTAAGTGACAGGTAAAAATAGGAAAATCTATGGTGTATTTCCTGCTTTTAGTAACTGTGTACAAACTACTTTTTCAAGTCATTTGAAGTTCAGTTCATCTTTAAGTAAATAAATTATTAAATTTTAATAAGCTTGCCAACTAATTTAAATTATTAATACTCATAAGGCTGCTCCCACTGAGATCAATTCCCTATTCATACTTACCTTTACTACAAGCAGAGGGAAATCTGCCCCAAAATAGTGATTTTGTTGGACTATCAGAGTATCTTTTCATCATCAGAAGCTCAGTCTCAATGGTGCTCCTTTCAGCTAGCTGTACCTCTGTTTGGCCTCTCATCCGTCAACACTAAGTGGTACCATTTGGCAGAGGAACCTGCAAACCCAGAGGTTTTACCTAAATAAGCCACTTTCACTGCAGAATGTGCCCTTAACCAGACCATAAAATTGCAGCACATGCATTTAGGTGGGATTTCTTCATAAAAGTATAACAAATCTGGGCATGTACAGAGCAATTACTTTTGCCATAAAAAAAAAACTTATGCAATTCAGGGTATTCAGAATTTAGTCCACCACTGGAATTAATGTGGTGATCTCACACAGCATCACAATCTACAAATTATACATTTGAACTAAATCACATTTGTCTGTGTTGTAATTTATCAGGCTTTGTAACTACCTAGGCGGTGTATTTGCCCAAACAGAACAGAAGTCCAAAGTTAATAGCTTAGTGACCTTGCACTCCATATATAGTAAGTGAAGAGATATAGAAGAAGACTTTAGAGGTTGATTCAGATCTGTGATAAGACAAATCACTCTCTATAGAGGCCTACACTACCTTCTGGAGATATCTGTCTCTTCATCAATTAGTTCTGTTCTACACTGACTGTTCCACCAGAGTAGTTGCTTGGTGTTCTTTAAGTTGGGGTAGGCCATTAGTCTGTACTTCTGTTTCCTGGTTCTATGCTGCCTCTTAGTTGATGGAGGTCATACAGATATTTTTGTTTTATTTTATCTTTTGAGATATTTCTCAAAATATCTTTTGAGATATTTCTCATTTCTCATATTTTGAGATTTTCTCATTATTTTAAGGCATTAAGTAATTACTCTCCTCTTCTAGCTGTCATAACACAATTAATGCGCTGATTTCCTACAAGGTCAGTCCTTTGAATGGTGTAGTACAATCATGGAAATTAAGCAAGTTAGCAACCCTCATTTCTCAGTCTAAATTGCATATTTCTGAAAAGGCTTTCAACCTGTTAATCAGTTTAGCAGAAAGACCTAATCCTCTGAAATACTGGTTGCTTCTCAGTACTTTTTTATACTTCATACTGCCCCATTAGTGCCTTTCACATTCACCATCCTCGTTTTACAGTAACACCCTGAAGTAATCAATTATTTCCTGCATCCTGTATTTTATCAATGAAAATATCACAGAACAGGGCAGAGGAGGAACCTAAATATGCAGTTAAACCAAACCCTATCATAAACAGATAACCTTAGGAATTATTTATATATTAATATAAATTTAATATAATCCAAAGTTATATTTTTATTTGTGCCTGTATCATGTAATTATTTGTCATTTGACATTGGTGTGAAAGATTCAGGTATTAACAACTTTTATCAGCAATTCTCATTCCTTTAAGCATCTTTGAAAGATGCCTTTTCTTTACACAGCTAAGCTCTTTTGCTTGTGAGTGAATTCATATGTCATTTCATATATATTTTTTTATATATATTAGATACCCATATATAAAGATAGATATAAAATACTAAAAATCCAGCAGCTGTTTACTTAAACCTGGCAATGGAGAATTGCCATTTGTATTGTGTGCATCAATTTGTTAGGAAATCAGGGGAATCTGGAGGAGTTTCAATCCACAAAGTCAGTAGTCTCAGACGTCACCCCAGCTGCACTACGGGCACACCAATGCCTGGACAAGAATTAAAATGTGAAAAATCTTATGGCACTTCTGAAACCCTCACCAACACTGAAGCAATGGATTTGACAATTCAGATTTAATTGCAAGGGGGGAAAAACATAACCCTTTTCAAGACCGGTATAACATAGGAAAAACTTTATATGATGGAGGCATGATACACTTATGGAGGGAAGATAGGGTCTAAGGCCCCAGCAACTAAATACTTATATTTAATATTTTGAAATGCCTTTCAAGTGTTCAAAAGCCTGCTGCTTTTCAGCTTGTAGGCTGTATGTAAGCGTCTATGTATTATACAACACAGCTATATTAGCAGCCCAAGGGCAGACTAGAACTGTCAGCTGAAGGAGTAAAATTCTCTTCCGAAGGCAAATACATAACTGCTGCTAATATCAGGATACTCACAAATACACCACAAAAAAAAAGGGGGAGTTAACTAGAGAAGGGAGGTGTGAGAGACGAGGCATAAGGTTATCTTAAGGTATACAATGATAATTTTGTTCTTGCAAAAACAGAACAAAAAACAGAGAAAAGAGTTAGGAATTACTAGATTAGAAGATGTTTAATAACCTTCAAAATAGGAAGAGAGTATGTAGAGGATGCCTTCATTATGAAAAAATAAATTGGGTTTGACACATGAAGTGGTTAATACACTGAAATATAATCCATCTTAATTTGCAAAAATCTATGAACACTAGGTATATTTCCTAAAAATCATTTTATCACTCTAATCCAGTGATAGCAAACGTGCTTCTGGGAGGTGCAGCTAGATCTGTCATAGCTTCAAATAGTTACCTTCTAATGTTTGGCCTCCTTCTTTCTTACTGTCTCAGTGCAGAGCTTGCTTGCTTGCATGCATCTATCACAGCACAACTTGTTCTATTTCTATTCCTAAATTGCATCCCTACTACCACAGCCTAAAACCAAGAGGATATTAATTAAACAAGAATATCAGTTCAACTGATAGTCTGGTACGTGAGATCAAGCAAGGACTCTATATGGGCTTATCTGGCCAAAGACAAAAGAAAAGAAAAACCTGGCTTCTGATCTGAAGGAGACCTTCTAAAGAGATTGAAAGGAGGTTGGGGGAGCTTATAGCTGAACTCCACCACTGTACTAATGAACGCCTTAAAAAATACACAACACAGGGCAGAGTGTGCAATGAAATATTAAAATGTTCTCCAAACAAGACCCATAATCATGAACACAGAGCAACACAGAATTTCATATTTAGACTTATTCAAGTTTTCTGAGTCAAATTAGCACTTTTAAGAACTTATCTTTTCCCCAATTGACTTTAATCAAGTGTTTCAGAAGCTGGAAAATGTTTTAAGTGAATAGAGCTCTTAAGCAGAGAGCCCAGGGAACAGAATAGCAGTTATTTTGTACTCTATTTCAACGTTTTTGATTTGCTTTTTTTCTTTGTTGTTGCGTTTTTACAGTTTTCAATAAAAGTGAAGCACCGCAGCTGTAGGTTTCACAAATAAAAGGAGAGGCACAGGCAAAAATAGACACTTGTGGAGACAAGTTCAAGCAAGAATTTAAAATAATTTTCATGACGGTGTCAAGCTGATGATCTTTTAAATGTCTACTTTGCTATGAACTCCAATGCACTTCATGCAGACAAGAGACTGATATTCTCCAAGTGACAGAATCCCTTTGTTTTCCAATACATTGTAAGAGAAAAGAGTCACTTTTACTTTTTAAATAATACCTCAGGAAAAAAACCAATCAACACAGTTCATAATACATGTCTTAAAAGGACTTTAGCCAAATGAACTCAGGCAACCCTACCTAAATTTTGATTAAATTTTCCAAGACCTTGTGCCTCTAAGGTCTGCCGTGAAAGAAACATTTCCTGTCTTTATCTGTATGGCAATGCCAGAGGCAAATCTTGGAGAATATTCCATCACAGAAGGCTTATGAAGTATTTGTTCTTGTTATCAAATATATTGAATTGTATCTAAATATGATCTCTTTTACATACTGGCATTAGATCTTTCCCACAATGCCTTACAGTGCCTATTTAATTATTATCTCACACTAAAATACTACTGCCCTCCTCACCTTTGTTCTGGAGCTGTCTTTTGCACTTTTGCCTCTAAATGTCTGTACTTCTACCATAAAGTCTTAACAAGTTTAATATAGGTAAATAATGGGAACATCAAGCTTGCTACTAATATATAATGTGAAAGTGATTGGCCAAGTGTTTGCTCAGTATGATGCTATGTTAATGGACCTTCAAAGTTAACTAAGCTGATTGGAGCCAGCCTAGGCGCTCATCAGATGGATCCAAGAATCCCAGACTGGTTTGGGGTGGAAGGGACCTTAAAGCTCATCCAGTTCCAACCCCCTGCCATGGGTAGGAACATCTTCCACTAGACTAGGTTGCTCCAAGCCTTGTCTACCCTGGCCTCTCACTCTCTTTAAAATGTGATTCCTCAGAACATCTGAGAGCAGCAGTACTGATTGTGCACGTAAGCACAGCCAGCCCAGCTCCTGAACAGAGACCTGGGCCTTGCCATAGTGCTGCAGCTCTCTCTTCCTCCATCTGCCTCCTTTCACAAAGAGCAACATCCTTCATGGGCCTCCCGCACTGACAGTGCAACCACAGGAAGCCAGTTTACCCACTCAGGGCTCACTGACAGCACTTAAGGGTTTTTACAGAGGCTCTCTGAAGTGTTATATGTGAAAGTGGAGTCCATTACTTAAGCTAAAAGAGACAGTTACATTTTAGGATGAGATGTGACAGTTTTCCACGTGTCTGCATGCTTCTCTGCATGTGCAATCATTTTCAGCATTTAACATAACAGATCAAGATCTGCTCGATCAAGCACTCAAACCAAACTCCTTCTTTGCTCAGATGGTGTTTTTCCCAACCAAATTATTCAGGATTTCACCTCAGTCTGTCTCCCACAGAAGTGAGAAAATTTAGAAATTAGGTGGCATCACCTTTTCTCTCTTTTTATGCTGCTTGAGCATTACCAGGAAGCAGCTCCTGAAACTAAGGAACTAACCATGAAAAATCATCATTATTAGAAAAACAACTGTGTCTTCTAAAGCCTTACATGTAAAAGCACTTTTGGAAAAGTTACATTATCAAAAAATATAACCTCTTTCATTAACTTAGGGGAATAACAGTAGGTACAGAGCTGACAAGACTAACGACAAGGCAGTTCAATGCATTCACAGTGCCCAATGGAGATTAGGTTATGAGAGTTCCAACACTGACTTAAGAAATGTCTTTTGAAGTCATTGTGATTTAACAATTAATAGAAGGATTTGTTTGATAGCTAGATGCAGCCAGATAAAAAGGACATTCAGTTCCAATTACCCATTATTTTGACTGTAACAGATTAACAACATACTTTGAAGCATTTTTAATCCAAATTTGTAAAATTGAAAGTGAAAAAATTTAGTACACCAACTTCACTACATTTAAAAAAGAATGCAGAGTTCTCTTTTAATAACAAATGTGCAAACAATCATGGCTTTGAACATAAGGGATGAAAGATAAAAGTCAAAACCTAGGAATCAGTGATGATCACTTTCTATTTCATCAATTTTAATACTTACACAATATTTCTGCACAGGTTTTCAAATATTTTATATCACCTGCATTGGTATATATTGAACTAGATAGTAGACTTCATCCCACCGAAGTCAATGGCAAAATCTTTTTTCTTTTTGAGAGTTATTTTTTATTAATTAGGTCTCTTGATCCTGACCCTGTTAATTGTTAACAGCAAAAAGATCGAGAGACCTGGGACTGTGTCTGATCTGAGTTACAGTGATTGAATGTGCCATGAATATTTCATTATAAGACTTAATTTTGCACCAAGAGACAACCTGGAATATTATTTTTTCTTACCTGTACTTCCCATTGAATGTTTAATGCTTCTCTCACTCCTTTCTCCAAAAATGCCTCAAATTCACCCCAACTTGGTTTTGAAACTTCTCCTACTTTAGAAAATATAGAATGGACTGGGAATTTCTAATGCACAATTCTCCTACTGTGCCATTATTAGGTGAGTATTAAAGTTTTAAAAAAACACAGAGCTTTTAATATTACAATAATTGATGTATTTGATTTTTCTGCTACATGCTCTGTATATTTCATCATATATTTTTTCTGTTTTACTGCTATTATTTCCAAGTGCTTCCCTAGTAGGGTTTTTTTATTAATATTTTGTGATGTGTAATTTGATTGGCTGACTAGACAGATAGCCTTAATTAACTTTTATTCAAGTTCAGCCAGTTAAACCTAACTTTCCATGGCCCCCAACAGAAGCTGCAATTTTTCTTTCCCTATAGAGACCTTGAGAATTGTTTGGTGAATAAACATGTGCTTTTACAGAGAAAGAATATGATAATTGTAGTGAGATAATTTGTAGTGGATGGTTTTTCATAAATATCTTAAATATCTGGAAATACAAAGTTGCAGGTAAATCAGTGTAGGCTGAAAATAACACCCTACCTGACTGTAGCAGAGGGTGTAGAGTTACAAACACCGGTTTTTCAAATTTTGAAATTGGCTCCCATTAATTGAAATACATTTGTGATTCTCCTGTTATTTGTCAACTTGTCAGTTACATTTCTATTTTTCTGAGTCAGTCACAACAGCTCTCCACTTCCTTCAGAGAAAGATGAAAGTTGATCTTTTTTATAAAATTGTTTGCCTCAGGTTGCAATCTTATAGCAAACATCAAATATTGCAACGTTTGACAATAAAATCAGAAGTGGCAGTTTGGAATATTTATTCTAAAATCAAAAGAGTTCTTTGATGCATACCTCAATAATTATTTAGCACATTTTACTCTTATAAATATGTTTCTTTGCCTTACAAATGCAACGAAAAACTCTTAAAAGATATTTCAAATGAATAATTCAAACAATGACTGACAATATAATTGTTTATATTTTTTTGTGCTGGCACATTCACTTTATTCCTTTAATTTATAAACCAAGTTATCACTCGCTATTATATTTATAGAAGTTGAATAAATAAAAGAAACTTTGTAAAGATGTCATTTTTTTTGTAATGTATTTCCTAATTTGCTCCTATTATTTTAGTTCTTTAGTTGAAAATTTCCGGTACCACTTGTATACCACCTTTGGTGGGATTTTAGCTATACTAAGAAAATATATAAGCACTGGCAATTAAATTGCCTTATCAATTTTCTGCAGTTTATTAAGTTGTTTCATTGTAAAGGAGGATTAGTGTCTTCAGTAGAAACTGGAAAGTACCTAAGCAGGAGTCCATGGATTAAAGCTGTGTTATCTTGTACAAATCCACCTTCTGAATGAATTCTTAAAGAGATAGATGTAAGTTCAAGTGAGAATGTGAGGAAATGAAATAAAATCACAAGCTGAACAAGAATTAAAATACTAACATGGAATTGGAAAATCATATGTATGGTAGAATCTTTAGGGAATGAACTAGGTATCTTGTGAAGCAAAACAGTCTCATAAAAAAAAATTTTAATAAATCCATAAAAATCAGGACAGTGATAAAGCTACAAAGAGAGATTACAAACTCACTAAGAATAAATATCTGCTTGGGGCAAACCAAAAAGATATATGGAGATATAAGAACAGAAAAAAACAGTAGCTTGAAAGGTAGGAAATTGAGAGAAAGACATAGAATTATGGCATACAAGGACAGAAAGGACTTTGAAGTTATGAGCTTGGCAGCAGCAACGGCAGAAGTAGCGCATATAAAAAAGGAAATATGGACAGAGGCGCAACAGCATGTCAGCAAAAGCAGCCTCTCCTTTTATCCTTGTTTTCCTGTATTAATAGCTATGGACCAAATTCCATTCAGACTAAAGGGTATTTCCCTAGCTGGGGATGCAGCACACAGCTCCCATAATGTATTTCTCACAAAGCACACACAACTAGTGCCATCCTGACATTATACCTTAAATTACGTTTTGAGTCTGTAACTTACTCGAGCTTCCCACAGCTATCCTGCAGAGCAATACCAGATTTGGGAAACATAAGGGCTGTTAGCTGGTCTGTGTATGAAGCAGTATGGGCATCAAACACAAAGATGTGAAGTTACAAAGTCATGTCACTCAGAATATAAAAATCAGATTCAAATTTGACCATTGTAATCAGTAAGTGGAAATTTTAATTAGATCAGTATCTAAGTCCATGAGAGAGGCTTTTGACAACAGAGTTTTTAACTCAACTGTCACAACGCTGTCACCTTCCTAAAAAAAAGTATTTCTGAAGGTACTTTTTCTGAACAAAAGCCTCAGCTAGGAAAAACAGTCTAAGAAATGCTTAACTCATTTAACTGTTGGGAGACCAAGTCAGACATTATGGCTGTGAGGAAGTTGAATGAATAGTTGAATTTTAGCAAAGCATTTATGATTGAATCAGGATGAAATTTTAAAGGAGAAAACAAAAAAGAAAAAAACATTACCAAAAACGTTCTCCTGGGATCAATGCCACCTTCCCAGTTTTCAGCCAGACAGTTATGTTTAAAAATATTTTGTTCAGAATTCAGACATCTGTTTTACTATGTGTTTGTTTTGCAGGTTTTGTGGTAGAGGGACTGGCAAGGGAAGAAGCCTGATGTTTAAAATTCTGGACTGCCTCTGTCTTCTTTGTTTTCAATTTATTAATGCATTTGATTGGGAAAGATATTTTAAAATTTGCTAAGGTCTCACTGTAATTCCAAGTAAAATTAAGTATGTGCTTAAGTACTTAATGGAATGAAAGGAACAATCACTCTACTGTGTGCTTTTTTGTTTACTGTAGACTTGGACTGAACTCAGTTCATTATTTTTCATAAAGATACATAGAAAACTTTGTTAATTCAATTAAGGAGATGAAAGCACACAATAAGGCAAGGCAAAACAGCATCCACATAATACGTGACTATTTTCTTTTTATCACAGCAGCATGCCAAGGTGAAAGGACATATGGTGGCTATCATTTATACTACCACTGCATTCTAGGGAAAAGCCTTTTTAGACTGTCTTGAGTTCTGAGAGAAAGCAAGTTCAAAGGGTAGAAGGTTGCTTAAATTGATCTCTAACACAGGAAAGGAGGAATGTACCGGAGAGAGGGAGAAGTCAAAACAAATCTAAATCAGAGGAATTTGTATGATGGTAGCAAAGGAAGCTGCCATAAAACCTTGCCTAGTAATGGTATTAATGTAAGTGCATAATGCTCTGTTGGGGAGGAATGCTCCTCTCTTAAAAGCTAAGAACTTCACAGAATTTATATGTTCTGCTGCTCTCATAAACAATGCTTTGTAGCATTGATTCTGTCAACAGTGTTCCTACCCTGACATTTTCTGACATTTTCCTTTTCATAAAATGAGTTTAAAATTTTTGGGTTTGACCTTGATATAATGAACTGATGGATCACAGCAAGGAAATGGAGAAAGTATGATCATATTTGTTCCAATCTCTCCTTCTGTTTCTATCAGACCTGCAGATTATACTATAGTTTTTTATCAGAGGTGCCTGGAAAATGGATATTCTTTTCTATGGTTTGGGGGGGGGGGGGGGGGGGGGGGGAGGGGGAGGGAAGTCCCATATACAAATACTTCATCTTACACTGGGACAGAAGTCCAAATATAAAATAATTCTGGAAGAGTTTCCAGAAAAAAATGCATTGAGGCACAAATTAGATGCATTTTTCTTTTTTCAGCTCACCCAACTCAACTACCACCCTACAAGCTAAATGAATATCCAGTTTAAGGTCTAGAGAGTTTCCTTTGGTGTTATGAATAAAGCAAGCTGTTATGCTGTCTCCTGAAAGGCAAGAGCTTGGTATGTTTAATACTTAGAACTTGTTTCTTACTATTGCTAAGCCAAGTCTCATACTAGTTTTGATGTGTTAGAGCAAGTCTTCTGTTGGCAGCAGTGTGATCCAGGGCAAGACACTAGAGTGCTTATACAGATAACATTTCCCACCAAAAAAATAATAATCTAGATAGAAAGAATTTGAAATAAAATGTTGAGATACTGAAAGGCACATAGTACTAAGAATGGTCTACCCTGTGTTATTCAGGGGCTAATCAAGCCTGATGGTAGTCAAAAGGCAAGACAAAGAACTTTCTCTTCTCTCCTTTAATCCCTTTCTTACTGGTAAAAACACATCATAAAAAGAGTGGTGACAAATAAAAACTCATAAAATGCACAGATGTGATGCAGACACTCTTGTTTCTTCTTTCTTTTAGTTAAAACAAATGCCACTGCTTGTATTGTAAGACCTGTGCCCACTCAGATCAATGTGGCCAACATCATCACTTCATATAATAGAATTTATTGGTTACATTATATATGTCTTTTCTTTGGACAATTTCAATAGTAAAAGGCATAAGAATTGAGAATGGGAAAGAAGCTCCTTAATTTGCCTATAATACTGTTTTGTCATCATATTGCTACACATTCTTCTCTTGTTCTGTCTTTACCCTCTCCTCCTTCTTAGAAGCTCATCTCAGAAAGGTTTTATGTACAGAAATTCAAACTCCTATTATTTTTTAATATATCATCATACTGCCTTCACACATCCAGATTGAAGAAAACAGTCATGGCCAGCACCTAGGCAGAGCAAACAGGCAGCCAGTCTATCTCAGCCATGCAGGTTTACAAAAGCAGAGAAACCTGGGTTAGCATCCTTTGTAACAGTATGACAAGCAGTAACTGATAGCATAATTTATTCTTTCAAGGCAACATCAGGAACCATAGCAGTGGCCAATGATAAATCATCATCCTGTAGGATCTCTACTGCATCTGCCAGCACAGCTTACATATGAATTGGCCATGAGCCATGCTTCATCAGACTAACCTGAAAAAAGTTTTGCAGAAATTTTGATGGACTCCTATTTAACCTATAAAAAGGCCTTCCCAAGTCAATGTGGTCATGAATATCTACTTCCTGCAGGAAAGAAAAAGGGAATGCTGAAGGCAAAAAGAACTGAATGACCAGGGAGGGCAACAGCTGAGCAACTGGCAGGTGGTAAAAAGGAGGTACTCAGGCTAAAAGGTAGCAAGCAGCTAGGAAAGCTAGTGATTAGCAGAGACAAGTGGCTAATAAAGATAAAACTGGAAATGAGATGGCTGAAAATATTTAAAGATTCATACTGACATTTTAGCCATTTCAGGTTTTTCCATGGCTTTCTCTCACATCAAGTTCTACTTTGAAGGATTAAATCTTGGCTTCATAACATACACTTCCTTCCTTTGCTTCTGTATAAGACTACTTGTCTCCTTCAAATTATGTTATGTAGGGAGATGTTTACAGATCCTGCATGCACAAACTGAAATACATGCAACTTACTTACCTTAGGGCAAGCATCCTCTTAGGCCCCGACACCTGCTCCCTCTGGCAAGGTGAAAGGAGCATCCTCCACTTCAGAGTGAACCTCAGCACACAGAGCAGAAGGTTGGCACAGCCTGAACAGATGAAAGAGGTATCAGCACGGTAACTAATTCCCTCCAGATATATGTTCCACAAAAAAAAAACCACCTATAATCTTCTGACAAATAATCAAAGCTGAAGTTATCTGTAAGTTCCTTTCATGGAGAAATCTATAGAATTGAAAAAGGGAAACAAGGCAAGGATGTTAGAGCCATTTGTCCACTCTCCCACCTCTTCAGAGAACCCCAAGGACAAGACTGCAAAAGGCTGACGGCGCTGGTTTCAATGTTGCTTATCTTCAGCATGATCCATATTGGCAGTTTTAACTTAAATCTACTGCTTTGTCTTCCAAAGAGGGACAAGTGCTCTAAATAAATCTTCTCTTCCTGCAGTCTGCGTTAGCACTTCATTTTCTCTAAACTGAGTAAAGCATCTATCCTGATTTAACAGACATCTGGGAGAGATGGGACTAACAACATTGGTCATGAAATCTTCAGGACTGCTCCAGAATACCTTGTAGCAAATGTCTTGGGTCAGTAGCTTAACCTACATTCAGAACAAAGATAGATTTTTCCATGTTGTATACTAGCCTCCTTGTGTCTTAGTCAAGTCTCATTGGAGTCAAAGAAAATTACCTGGACTAGGCCTTTTGCCTGTCAAAGGTGGCTGCTTTCCCACACTTTGCAAGCCTCATGTTTCTTTCTGCTTGCTAGATAGCAACCAGTAAGCAAAATCTAACCAAGAGAATTCAAAACAGGTATGTCTATCTGCATTTTCCTGAATGGTAAAAACGGTTGTTTAGAGTCATCATATTCCATTTGTAAAAATACAGTATCCAGTGTCATGAAAATCCCCAAGAACAATTTCCCCTTAAAATATATTCTAAGTAAAATTCAGTGTCCAACAAGGGAAAAGTGTGTGACTACGTCATGAACATGAAGAAGAGAACCACATTGTGTTGTAAACAGCCATGTCAGTGGGAAAAGGCTGTTTGCTTATTTTTATTTTCCCTCTAAAATTGCAACTGTCATGTAAACTCTTTAATAAAAAGATCAGAGCTAGTCACTAAAGTGCTAGTCAGAAACACCAGGCACTGCAGAAGTCAGAATTTTAATTTGAGTGTTGAACAGAATGAAGCCTTAACATAGCTCTCAAGCTATTTAAAAAATGGAAAAAATTAGCTGAATGCATGAAAGAAAATAACACAGCTGGTGACTATTTAAAAACGAAGAGCGAGACTGAATTTTGTAAGTTCAAACAGGCATGGTCAGAAATAAGTTCTTGTAAGCTGTGCAAAATCAGATGTTGTACAAATATACAACTGTATATCTATTTATCTCTCCAGATCAAGGCTTTGACAACAATTATTCATAATGAAGGTTTCTCCAAGATAACTCAAATATACTTAACTTTGAAAAAAGCCTACAAATGTTTACTTACGTTCATATATATATATATATATATATATTTATAGACACACATTTGAAGGTAATTTACTGCAAAGTACTTTTAGAAGTATCTATTTTTCCATACATTATTTATCCACACTGAATTCTTCTACAGCATCTGGGAAGACTAATTTAGGCAAAGAAAATTTCCAGCTAAAACCAACGTCCAACTTTTTTTATAGTTTTTGGACTCTAGACACATAATAGCTACTCAGAGAGTATACACAGACTGCTCCACTCTCATGTTGGGCTGGCTTGCAGCAGCTGTCCAACATATGTCTCTAAATTCTTGATTCTGCCATCAGAACATTACAGAATGTAGGTTTTCTTCCTCTGTAGACAAAAAGACTTAAGTGGGTCAGGATCAGCACATTAACTTGAGCTCCTCAGAATCCTGCACACCTACAATTCTACCTCCCTAAAGAAAGGTGAGAAATGGCACATCTAATTTATAAAAAGAGAGATGTAAAAAATAAAAAGGAGATATAATAAACTTGGGAGATGTGCAGATGAAAAGCTTCAAGCCCTACAGGTGCTGATAAAATTTAAAGGCCAATCAATAGTTATGCGTCTGTCCCTACAGCCCTACTAGCTGTCCCTTCTCACACTACTGCCAAGAGTATGGATAATGCAGCACATTTTGTTCTACTAATATGCTTAATAGATCTCCCTGCTTTGTATTTTCATGGCTTGTATAGATCTGCTTATTTTGATGTCAAAGTCTTTTCTGCAAGCCAAGTAATTTGCTTTCATGGTAAAACCTTTAGTGCTTCCCTTGGGCTTTTTTTGATTAAAGGAACTTCCTTTTTTAAGTTGAATAGGTTAGTAAAAGTATTTTAATTTCTTAAACTGTCCAGTTACTACTTAGAGGTTAGTGTGGCCCCACAAAAGCCTTCAGTGGTAAACAGTTGGACTAAGACCACTCTGGATCAGCTACAACATGAGGACCAAAGCTGAAACTAGACTGTTGAAGTTAAGTCTTTGCTGCTGCTCCAAGAAAGAAGTGCAAGAATTCCCTTTCCTGGCATGGGGTCCTGTTGGTCCATTGTCCAGGAAGGAAATCAGGACCACATGTGCTGCCTGTCAGCCAAAGACTGCACTTTACTGTGGCTGGAGGCCACATTAACTCATCCTGAAGATGTTTGTTAGGTTGTCTCTTCTTCAGGAAAGCAGAGGAACATTATTTAGGAATCTCCCAAGCTAAATGGAAGGTCTAACTGGGCTTGCACTCACCTTCCACAATTAGGAGTGCTTTTTGAATTCCACCCTGAATGTATTTACCCTTGCTAGTGTTGTTTAAACCTATTCAACAGGTAGAAAGCTCCACGACATCACAGCTTTAAAAGCCCAGGTTCCTGTTTTAGATTCTCATTCCTACAGTGTTGAGTCTAACCATTTCCAGTACCACTGAGCAACTTAATAGGCTGCAAAAACTTGATAAGACAATGTAATTGGCAGCTTTTATGTACATTCTTAAAATAGCTGCATTCCTCATGGAGGTTGTACAGGATATAAGTGTTAGCAGAAACAATTAAATAACTGAAACAATAGAAGCAGATTAGAGAATTCTAGCATGCAAAAGCTAAAAACATTTAAACAAAAATGTCCTTATTCCTTGTCTTGCATATACAGTAATTTCAGATACTGAACAAATTACTCAAAACTAGAAAATCTTATTCACTATGAATAATGAAGATAATATTTACCAGTGCTACAGGAAAAATAGGTGTAAAGAATGTTGCATCAATTCAGGTAATTGAAGCTCTTGAAATGAATTAAATTTATCTTAAACATTTCAGGTATTCAAGCCAGTGGAAAAATACAGTCATTTACTTATTCCAAATCCTGGTGTTCAACACATCACCAGTTAGAAAGTACTATCTTTATTGTAAGTTATTTTCATTCCCAGTGTTAATACCTTCCACAAGACAAGATGCCTCTCGCTCATGTTGAGCCCCAGCCTTATGAATTTAGTGCTGTAATTCTGCCTGTAGCAGGTCAAACAGAAACTCATTATTTCAAGTCTATCAGATATAGCCTCAAAGAAAATGCATGGTAGCTCTCTCTCATCTTTTTTATACTAATAATACTATCTGAATAACTTTAGGGCTCACTTATAGACACTTTTTGGTAGGTGCTCCCCTTTCTTATCCAAAGTCAAAATAGGTCAGCTCCCTTACATAATAACACAGCTGCAAAAACACAAATAGGATTACAGAACAGTGGTTTTCCTCTAACCTTGACTACTATCAATAAAGCATATTTTCTTCCATGTATCTCTTGCTTACATTTTAATATAAGGTTTTTAATAACATTGCCAGAAGTAATATAGGTTAACTGTTCTATTATGCATCATATTGAAAAGACAGCAAGTTTTTTTTCAGGGCAAACGAAGGGTAAAATAAAAGGATTTGTAGCAAAGTGCTTTGGAAGGCACTAAATTAATCTTACACTCCAATCAATCCGCAGTAAAAAAGAGACTTGACTCAATCTGTCAGCAAAGTCAGACAAGTATCTCATGAACAAAATGGAAATCCTTTTATAAACTCAAGCTATGATGAATACTATAACCTTACCTGAAGAAATGGCATGCATTACACTCACATACATGACAATAGGGATGAAATGTGAAGTCTGAATACCTGATCAAGGCATTTCTTTGTTTCATGAAAGGAATCGCTCCATTAAGTGTTTAAGCAAACAGCACTGTTCTGTCAAAGGATGAGACCTCTAAAATAATGATCTTGAGAACTCCCCATGGCAGAAAATTCCTAGATTACATGACTAGAGAAATTCTGAGTATCTGATCAGTGCAATAAATCTGAAAATTAAGAAAAATCATCAAATTAGCAGCAGATTTCAGGCTGCTATTCTCACAGATTTCCTGTAATGCAAATTTATGTTGTTGGGATAATCAGCGTAAAATAGTATGCATGTAAGTGCAGCAAAGACAAAGCAAATGGAACTACTTTAGAGTTCTACATTTGCTCACCTTAATGTCGAGGTCAGTGTTAATTCTTTTCTCGTACATTTGATAATCAGATCCTTCATTACCTTAGGCCTCTAACTGCTATATTACATAAAGCAATAGGGTAACCTGATACATCAAGGATGTTAAGCTCTTATTTCAATCACATCCAGAGGCTGCAAAACAGCTGCTTCTTAAAAAAATCAAGCTGCAGATGGAATGACAATACCGCAGTCAAATCTAGGGCTCAGCTCTATCCATGTAAGCTTGTACTATCAAGTTCAGATACTGCTGAAATCTATTAAAAAGCATCATGAAAAGCAGCAGTCTAGCTGCATGTCTCATTCAAATCCCAAATGGGCTTTCCAGCCCATGGTTTGCTCAGTGGTCCTGCAGTTACTATGGTAGTACTGAATCCCAAGCATTTTAATTTAAAGCTGACTCGGGTTAGTGCCTCCTGTAGCTATACTACAAAGTGGGGAAGTGTGACAACAGGGAGCTTCACCATTTCTCCCTTTGAATATGACATTCCTCCTCTGTAGGAAAGGAAAGCTGGCGCCAAGCCACTATGTAAGGGTGTAGGGACGCCCAGGGATGCTGCCCCACTGTGCTGCTCCAAGCAGTGCAGCGGGTGCTCCCCTTACAGAAGTGACAACCTGACAAGCAGCTACTACTGAACACAAAGCCACGACAATGAGGCTTTTTCCTCCACTTCAGCCCCAGCCTGGTTGCACTTCATTCTGTCAAAGCAGGGGTTCAGATGTGACAATTCTGCTTTTGGCTGGAAGCTGTTCAAAAGAGTGCACACAAGCAGAAAGCAGAGGGAGGAAAGAAGGATGTAATAAAAGGCATGGGGATAGGATTTAAGATCAAGGCTACGGACATTCTTTCCCACTAAGAATGAGGATGTACTATTCCATATTAAATACATATACTAAACCATATAACTCATTTGGGAATGAAACCTCACGAAGAGCTCAGGCACTTTAGTGGAAAACGCTCATGGACTCCAGGGCAAGGTTCTGCCTTAGTTATGTCGAACAGCAAGGTTAAAAGCCTGAGAAGAATAATGTTTTGTCAGATGATGTCAATCCCTTGGCTTAGTTTATATTGGAACTGGGCGAAAAGGGTATTCCAGGGAAATATCACCTTTATTCAATATTAGGAGGTCCTGTAAGCTCACCAAAACATACACGAGCACAAGCACCTGCTGTGTTTTTCCTGAAAACTTGTCATTTGCCACATGGAAAAAGGAGACAGACAGAGGAAGGGGAGGTGTTGAGTCCTAGCGTGGGTAATTGTATTGCTGACATTTAGCAACAGTAGGCTGACTTTCATGGCTGAAAGTGAGCCAGAAAGGCTCAGAAGAAAGTTTGCAGTATCTGAGAAAAACTGCAGAGAGAAACTAAAATATTAAGCAGAGCAACACAGCAATTGCTATTGAAATGACAAGCAGATACTGAGGTTAGAAAAGGGTAACTATGGGAACTTCTTCAGTTTCTAAGAGATGATTGCAAAACAAGGCCATGGCCCACTCCTCAGTACTTCTATGAAAATTTGTAGACAAGATTCTCAGCTTGTGTGCTAAATTTGTCCTAAGTGAACCTGTCTTGATTTACACCTTCCAAGAATGTAGCCAGAGATAAAATATATATCATAGAATCCCAGACTGGTTTGGGTTGGAAGGGACTCTAAAGCTCATCCAGTTCCACACCCTGCCACGGGCAGGGACACCTTCCACTAGACCAGGTTGCTCCAAGCCCCGTCCAACCTGTCCTTGAACACTGCCAGGGATGGGGCAGCCACAGCTTCTCTGGGCAATCTGTTCCATGTGTTTCCTGTGTTAGAAATAAGTCACCTTATAGAAGTTAAATAAATAAATCAAATGTCAGAGTAGCTCCTGATCTATGAAAGGTATTATAGCTACAGTAATTATCATGGCAAGTAGTGATAAAACATGCCAAACACAACAGACATGTCTGAGACTACAAAACAAAAATTCTATAATTTAAATTCCCCCATTCCATTTTGATACTCTCTATTCATGTCTGAACAGGTGCTCTGGAAAACAATGACACACAAAAGGCCTCTCCATCTATGAATGTATGACACAAAATGAGCCAGTGTCTTCATGAGCATTTTTTCACTTCCAATACTGCAATATTTATTCCCAGTGCCAGAGAGTCATGATTACTAGAACTAACCACTCAGTTATCCATCACTTAAAATACAGCTTTGCAACTATTAAATACCCGCTATCACAGCTGAATTTCAAGGTATAATTTGCAAAGTTTTGGACTGTACCTGGGTTACAAATGAGTGGCACTTTTCTTGGTTTGATGCAGGTTAACTTATCATGGTAACTTTCTTTTCTGTGTTCCAGTTATGTGCAGACTGTTTAACCTGACAAAATCTGAGAGTTTGAAAACCACATCTTCCTTGGCTTTAAGGACGCTGCTAGCTAATAACTGGAAAGGGAAGAGTGCACTATTTTTTTCTAATCTAGCTGATGAGAAAACACATACGCATCTGATGATTGTAGCCATCATTACAGTAACATGGGGCTCCACTGAATTTAAAACACTCACACACAAATATATCTTTGAATAATGTAAAAAAGGGGACATATAGACTTAAATAAGATACAGCTCTATTGCCTACAGCCTATGGCTTCTTCCTTTCCCATATAAATTTTGGCCTCTTTCTTGTTGAATAGTGGCTATTGTCACAAGTACTCTGCATAAATATTCTCACCATAATGGCACAACTGTTCTAACAGAGATTTTGCAGCAGAATAACCATTATCTGCAAAAGAGAATATTGTTATGGGCTCCAATAAGAAAGAAGTAGATGGAAGGACGAAGAAAGAACAGAAAACTGCTGCAAGATAAATTATTTACACAGAATTCCATCGAGAAGCACAAAAATACCTTTTTTAATTTTTTTTTTAAAGTCATATTCCTTTAAGCCATTGATTTCAGAAAGGAAAGAAGGAGGCACTGAAAGGTAAATGATAGTCTAAAAACTATACACAGTGCACCAAGCAAAATAAGGAAAGAATAAGGAATGCAAACAGTGTACAAAAGATGCTAAAATCGACTTGTCTAAGCCATATTTATTTGCATTAGTTTTTCTTTAAAAAAATGTACAATTGCTCTTTTATCATAAGTACTTCACATTAATCCAAGCTGTATCTTGGGAGTTTTTTGCGTATGTACCAACTCACATATAAGTGAGACATGGTTATTATGCTTTTAAACAAAGTATGCTAAACTCAAAAGATGGTTGAGATCATTTGTGCATTTTAATTGAATGACTACTGGAAAAAAAAACAAAACAAAAAAACAAAAAAAAACCCCACGGTATTTTTATCACATCACATCTTAATAGAGCCTCTGGATTAAGTACTTAATAATTTGCCACCAAAATTTGCTGTTGCATGTCAGCATACCGAGTGACATTTAAATTATAAAGTATATTGGGATTATCTCCACTCTTGCAAATGACCTCTTTATAAAAGTCAAAGTAAACATGTGCTCGTAGAGGTATCATTAGTCTCCTGTTTACTTTCTCTACGGTTCTTTGGATTATAGGTTGTCTCAGTCTGTAGATACAATACTTACATCACCTTTGAAAAAAGGAGTTGCAAGTTCTAAGACTGACCTTTGAAAATCCAACCTCCAATGACCAATCTCCTAAGTGACTGTCTTACCAGGTTTGTATGTAGCTGACAGTGCTTCTTCAAAGCAGAAACTAAACTGAGCCTCCTACAGATTACTGAAAATTCTGATGACTCCATCCTCAGGATATTGGCCTTACCTCAAGCTCTTAGAAATAGCCTAAAAACTACAAGAAATAACACTCCAGCTGGGAGATGTATAAGCAGAAGGTCATTTTCTGGGCTCCCTCTGCATGAAAAATGCCCACCAAGTAAAGAGAGCAACTGAGAAAGATATATGAAAACAGATGAATCAATGGGTGGATTAAGCAATTAAATAATTGATGTAATATCTGTAAGAGTATCATAAATTGTTACTGTGGACTTATATTAAAAAAAAAGTAATAGAAAATCAATTCAGTATATAAGGAAACCATTTTCTTGAAAACTGAATAACGTGGACAAGGAAGGAGAGAATTACTTTTCAGCCTTCCTCATGTTTGAACAGTCTATTAGACTTTTATAAAAATTATAATTGAAGTGTCAGCTCTTTTATGTAATGTAAACTAAGGAAGGAGACTGTGTAAAGGGATTGAATCATCAGACTGATTAAAAAGCCATTCATTGAGACTCAGTGTGTATCATATATATCACCATATATGACAAACACATCCATTAAATCAGAACTTCAATAGTAGAGATAAAGAAGGTCTTCACAGCAAAATTCTAGATTTGTCACAGCATGGAAGAAATAAAATCATAGTTTCTACTGAGATGGACAGATTCACTGGCCTCAAATTTGTCTAAAATCTAAAGCAAAAATGAGGGACAAATCTCAAAACCTTGATGAATCCTTTAGCATCAAGAAGAAGAAAACAGTGATAAGCTATTAGTTCTAAATTACAATACTGGTCACATACTCACTTATACTTTCCAGTGATTTTGAAATTGGCCAATAACCTCAGACCAACAACTGATCTAGGTACAGATTTAAGGATTAGTCAAGTGTAATCACAGAGTAAAGGAAAATGTCTCAAGAAGGCAAAAAAAAAACCCAAACTTCCTGAGCATCCACATATGTAAGACACATTTTTCATTTGTCATTGCAACTCTTAATATGTAAGACTGCACCCAGATGGAGCAAAAATATCAAGTACAGAGGAAAGCATGCTCTTTGCAGTGACTTTTCCCTGTCCTTACCTACTTCTTGTATTTCTTACATAATCCACAGAGACCCAGCCACATGAAATATGTGTGGAAGGGTCTTGTGCAGCAGACTCATCTTATTGCTTTTCTTTTGGCTCCACCACCACCACTCAGCAGAAAGAAGTAATTGTCCTTATACATAGGTGGGAGAGTGAGACAGTTACCAAGGAAACGAGCTTAGTTTGACAGAAATTTGGAAACCCAAACCCAGCTGGAGATGGGAAATCTGAGCATCCTCCCCCAGAAAGCATTTGAAAACTCAATGCAATCTGGCAGTAATTAAAACCCAGTTAACTCTTACCTTTCTTCCCTTTGTGAATCCATCTTTCATTTTATTTATTTAATTTTTAATCAACCTCTTTGGCTAAAGTGGATCTAAGAGAATACAAACGAATGCTCCTGAGAGCTAACATCTAAAAAGGACACTCGAATATTTCTTTCTATTTAGAAGGTCTATTATTATTCAGGTGAAAAAAGTCCAAGTTGTGCCTCTAGGTGCAAACGTGGGACTCTCACTTTAAACGAAATTCAATCAACATAACCAAGACCAGAATTTCTCCTAAGGCTGTAACTTAGTCCACAGTTCAGTATAGTACAGACTTGCCATTGATTACTTGGAGATGTGCTATAAAAATGATTAAAAGCACCAGGATAGATCCTGAGCTGGTGTAAATCAGTGACAGGCCCATTGATTCACTCCTAGCCAGAGGAGAGCTAATCTAATTTACACAAGCTAAGGATCTGAGGCCATCACATTTGAAGAAGTGGGTAGTGGAAAATGATACTGCACAGAGAAGATATATCAGTGGAATGTAAATATAACAAAACAAGGATAGGGAGGAACTCTTTGAGGTGGTTTGAGATGACAAGTCCAAGAGTAATGGCCACAAGCTAGACATGACAAGAGCCGCTGCAGAGAGTAAAGATGCATTCTAAAAGATAAAGAATCTTTGCCTCGGAGAAAGTACAAATAAAATATATAGTACCTCCAGATGCTTTCCTTAGAAAGTTACAACTGAATCTGAATTTTACCTTAGCTTGAATTACTGTTTTAAAAGTTATCATAGCTGTGTTTCATCTGGGAATCCATTACTATAATTTCACCTTTACAGAGGGACAGCTGAAAAAAAAAAAACAACCAACATTTAGCACTTACATGTAAATACACACCAGAAAATTAAGTTTTGTGGTGGTTTTGTTGTTTTGGTTTCTTTTTCAGCTCAAGAATCTTATGATTTGTTATCATATTGAGATACAAGAAAGATAAAGGAATTTCCCAGAAAATTCGCTGTTGCAAATGAATAACCAGCATTTTTCATAGGTTTTGGTTTTTTTTTCATATTTCATGAAAAGGAGGTGGTGCAATGAAAGAAAAATGAAGCCATAGCTTTAGTACAGTGAAACCTTCCCAGCTGAATTCATGAACAGCCTTTCTAAAATCATCTTGAGTGTCACCATTCTACATTTCAGATAACAGCAGATGAAATCTGTAAAGGCTTCTGAGCTAAAACCTTCATGAAAACAAACAACAAATTGGTATCATGGCAAAGCAAATTAAATGTAATTATTTTAACAGCTGCAATTGTCTCTGCAAGGAACTCTGGCTAAATCTTCTGGGATTTTGGTAACATATTATCAAGGTTGTTGAAAATGAAGGTTGCTGTCAGTAACCGCAGTTAGGTGATGGATGAACTTTGCTAACGCCTCCAGGGATGCCCAAGCCTTGTGCAGAGGAAGCTTATCCCCTCAAGCAGCCCTGACCCACCCTCCCCATTGTGGGAGGAAAAAGGCACAGTCCAGCCTGAGCCCATGAAGGGAGGCTGTATGAGCTATGGGCTGATGATGCTTTAAGATCCGAAAGAAGACTTTTTTCCAACAGCCAGACCACAGCCCTGCAAACCCTCTCTGCCACATGCACCCACCACATTAAGCACACGTAATACATCAATCCCCTTTTCTCTAGTGAGCTACTTCAGTGGTCACCCTGGATGCGAGGTCTAGGAAGCACTGCTTTTGTGAACCAGGGAGTAACTGGAGGATGTTCTGTGGAGCTGCCCTGTGGCAACAGCAAGAAATCTTTCCCCCTGAGAAATAAAGACAACAGAAAATCTGATTTTTCTGTGATGCACAGTTTAACCCATCTAGGCGATGACTTAAGAGGATGCTTTTTGTATCACTGTGAGTTCTGCTGGAAATCCAAACTCTCTAGATATATCCAGTTTTCTAAGAAAAATAATTTTCCTGTTTAGGAACATAGGATTTAGAAATAATATTAATCTGTTTGTGAGTAAATAATCTTAATAATTACAATTAATAACTACACATAGTATTTTTCATTTTTTTTTCCCCTAGCATTCTGGCAATTATACAAACATTACTTAAAACCCTAAAGAAGCAACATGGTTCTGAAACTATTTAGACTGTTCAGCAGTGAGTAAAGGGGAGGCAGAACAGACCTGCATTCCCAATGTTCATCTGAGATTTAGCTCATCAGCCACCCACCATAGGAAGAAGGAACATAGAATAAGGAGACCAGAAGCTGTACTGGCATATACAGTAGCAAAGCCTAAACTATGGCTTTCTACTTGTTCTTCTTGCTTTTAATTATTGACTTCCTATGACAATGATTGCATTTTATCTTATGTCTGTCCAAATACTTTCAGGTCACATGCATCTGGTTAGAGGAGAATATTTAAATACATGGCCTATTTAATTTGAATAGCATATTATATGCTTGTGCAGTGTCAGATGCTGATTCTCCTATTTCTGCATTTCTTTTTCTGACAGTTATTAGTCTGAGTCATATAAGTAGTTAAGATTTTTTTTCCACATTTATATAAAGCTCTCTATTCATGCATATTCTTATCGTATTAATACATTTCTACAGGCTGTCTTGATAAATATAGAAGCCATTTTCTTTTTTTATTTGTGATTTTTGCTGTTGTTCTTTTGGTTAGGTATTGGTTTTGATTGTTTGGATTTTTTTTTCCCCAAAATCGTAGCTTGGGTTTTTTTTTCTAGCCAGATTTTGCATTTGGTTTATGGGCACATAAACAGAAAGAGAATTTCAAGAGGATTAACTCTGAACAACTCAAAGGGAGGACTGTCTACTTTAAAAAAAAAAATAAAAATAAGGGAGATAAATAGTGTTTCTGTAGAATCTGGGCCCAGCAGATTGTACTTCAGTAGACTAAACGTACAGCCCAATAAGTGAATCATAGAGAAAAAGCACACTTGGCCCTGTTCCTAAATGTTGGAACAATAGCTGACCTTCTAGCTCAGTGTATGACTTTCATTGAGAGGTCATTGTTCCTACTTAATAATTTCTTCCCCTTAGAAGAATTTTTGACAGAATTCAAATGTTGTAAGGAATTTGGTTGCTGATTGACACAAAAGGCTTTTTTGCTCTTCCTGAATACCAGTGAAGAGGTCTAGAGGTACTACGGAAAGTCTTCTGTGAGATGTCAATAGGATGTTTTCAGGATATGATACAAATGGACTTGCTAAATATCCAGCTTCCATTTTATTTCAAACTAATGAGCGTTTCACTCTCCTTATTTAGCCATGTTTTCTGACAAGAGTGTAGTTAGAAGCTGGAATTGGAGCTGTAATTTGATATATCAAGTGTAAATTTCCTTGGGCTTCCCTAAGCCACCTAGTTAATACTATTTACAGCAATGTCATTGTCTGGTGTCGATATACAGCAATATAACACCATGTCATGTAGTTTGACACATTTTAAATTAAAATTCATCACATAGTCCTTTCCCATACCAAGTTGCACTATCGCTAATCAGCCACATATTGTTCCAGAAATTTAATTGTTTTAATACCATGATGTTAATTCAAAGATTGACAGGTGGAGATGCCAGCTTGCAAGCACTAGATGAGAAATAACACTGACCTTCAAATATGTGCATCGTCTACCTCACTTCTCTGAGAGAGCACTTTTTTCAGATGGAAAAACAAAAAAAACAACTCTTCACTGGAAGCAGCCTGGAACCTTGGAAGGTGGTCTGGTTCGGACACCTTTATGAAAAGATCAAGCATACTCTTCATACTTCAAGATGATTCCATCTCAAAATTACAAAACAAGACTTCTTTGGTTGATTCCCAAACCTAGACCAAGATGCTTTAGGCTACGTTTTATTAACCTTTTTCTCACTGCTTCTATCCATGGTAACTGACATGCTTTCTGGATACAGGCTTTCTACACAATAGAAATGGGCCATTGCTGACCTAGACAACATGATTAACATTGGCCATCTCTTCTGTAATGACAGAAAGTTTTGGAATTGGAGGAGAAATCTCATTTCAAATAAGATGCTGGCCACTGAAATTTTCAAGAACTGGAAGCTATGGAGTACCCAAAATTACCCAGAAGCCATGAAAGCCATAATTTCTTACATAATTTTGAGGTTTGGAGATAAAGACAGAATATTTATTACTATTTCATTCTAGTTTTCTGATAACAACTAGATTTGACTGACATCCAAGCAAAAGAAAGGTATCTTCTTGAAATCAGGTGAAAACTACATGGACTATAATATCAATATAAGTTTAATAGATCCATTAAGACCTGAAATTATGTGTTGCTATAGTCAAACTGGAAAGATCCTTACTTAAATGAAAAGTTTAATTTATTTACACAGGGAATGTGCAATATTAAGTGGAAAATAATTTGTACTCAGGCAGTAGCTTCTAGAATTTACACACATTCCGGAGTCAGAAACTAGGTTTCAGATTTCCATTCAGTTCCAGTTACTGTACAGTCTTAAGAAAAATATTAATCTTTGGTTTAAATATTTGTTATTATAGCATGTATCATGTTGGAAGTTTAACATTCTTAAAACAGAGATGAAATTAGAAACATCTTGAGAAAAGCATTCTTGTTATCAATCATGTCATCTTGAACATGTTTAGAAGGTTGCTGCTGGCGCTAGGAATGGATATTTTATTCACAAGAATGTATTTAAAGAAAGTGACAGCACTTTTCAGTTCGACTTTTCCAAACCAAGAAATCTTTCAAGTCTTCCAAGCTATGTGGATTTCAACATTCCAGTGATTAAGACTATTTTCAATTATACATGTTTTTTCTATTATTTTTTCATAGCTTTAGGGTAGATTTTCAACACCCTGCATGAAGAATTAGACACACAAATCACTCACAACTATTAATGGGAATTGCACAGACGGTGGAAGAACTGCTACAGAACAAGAAAAACCAACTCAAACTATCAAAAACGTGAGAAAAACCTGTCATGAACTTTGCAGAGTGGATAGATCTTTCTTTCCTATTTCTCAGCTTGCCAAACTGCACTTCCAGCTTTCAGCCCACAAAGTGAAAACGTCAAACAGCCATGAGAAAATCAGAAATGGTGAGAGTACATCTGCAGTTTCACATCTCCAGGATTTTCAGAAAGCAATCTTTTGGCTTAGATAAATGCATGGAGATGGATGACCCTGCCGGGGGTCATCATATGCTGGAGTTTCCGCGTAAGCAATAGTGGGATCTCCACTTGGAAGAACAGGTGAATATGTTCCTATTTTTCTCTGTTGCCATTTGAAAGAACTGCAATTGAACTAGGAGAGAATATGCCACATGTTTGTCTGTTTTCATATGAGTGTTCATTAGAAAACTGTGATATTTAAAAAATGTTTGCATTATTCTTTTTTATTTTTTTAATCAAGAAAACCATTAATGAAATTGTAGAAACTCACTTCATTCCACTTTTCTCCAAGAAGCGATCTCTCTAATCTAATTTCACCAATTTAACTTCAAAAATAACTTAAAACAATTCTTAAACCAAACAGGTTTTAGTTTTTTGTTAGACTTTAATACAGTGAAGAAAGATGCCATTTTCTTTTAGATTTTTATGGCATTTATAAACAGACAGATTCCAAGAGTAGAAAGGTATGAGATGATGATGTGAAGAATAGTTGAAAGTAAGCCCAAACTCACTATTGCAGTCCCCACTACACCTCGCTCATTTTTAAGTGCAACAAATGGTGTTTGATTTCTGTTGCACCATCCGTTTTCTCTTAGCATTGTAAATGGATCTTGAGGAATGTTAGTGCTTATATGAATTGAGAGTCAGCAATCACGCAACAAGCATCTAGGCCGGCAATTACACACCAAGATATTTTGAATTGTGATACTGCATCCTGAATCTCTTGCTCCCCACATAAACTCTCTTCTGGTTTTTGTAATATGCACTATTAAAACTAAGCTCAAATAGTTTTGGTTTTGACCTCAATCATGTGTGTAGTTCAAAAACATTCAAGCTGGTTTTGTGACCAAATTATGCTATTTTTTGTATATTCTCAGCTAACAAAATATAAAGCAAATCTCTTAGCTTTAAGATGAAGAAATGTATCATTAAAGAATGTACAAAGAGTGTTGTTCATTGCACTGTCAGAATTTCATTGAAAGGAATTTTATCACAGTATGATTTGAACTATCTAGCAGAATAATATGAAAGCAATAAACGATATAAAAATGTATTCAAGTATATAAAACTGTATGCTTGATAGATAAGCTGGACATCCTGAAAAGTTATTGCCATGTTCTCCACTTAGTATCACAGTGCCTAACTTCAACTCATGATGCTTACTGTTCTGCTGTTTAGTCACTTGTTATGGCTCACTGGAAGAATAAAGCTGTCTGCTGTCATTTCAGATGTTTCTGGGTGGTAGTTTGTTCTATAGACAAAGACTAAAATGTTATTTCAATATATACATAACATCATATTATGTATGTTATTTTTAAACATAGCGACTTTTGAAGTTAGATTCTTGCTCAAGAGCTAGTTTCTGAATCAAACCTAGAACAGCAAAACGGTGAAGTGGAGAGCTTGCAGCTAGAAGTCATCAATCATACTTTCTTAAAGCTGGGTATATACGTTTCACGATTTACCTCTCTGAAGTATTCAGTTCTGCAGCCTTTCATTAACTTCTGCAATGTTACCTATTGGCATGTTTTATTCTTCTGCAAGCACAAAAAAATAGTATTTAAAACCAGTAAGAAAGCCATGTACTTTGCCAAGACAAAAGGTATTTGGAAAATATTGAACTTTGCCTCTTAAAACATATTACTTTGCTGGCACATTGGGACTCCCAGGTTTTGCTGGGAGAAAGTGAGTGCGCCCTCTTGGTGTTGAAGTATCTAGCTTCTTAGCTGACCCTCTTGTGGGAAACAGATCTGGAAAGAGCAAGGGAGCAAGCAGCAGGAACACACAGAGCATTAACAGCAGTCAAAGCTGGAAGAAAGGTAAAAATTAATTATTTCATGGATGGCTGAGGGAAATGAGAAACAGTTTGTGACTTCACAAAATTGTCTTACAGCTATAAAAGGTAAATTTAAGACAGGCATTAAAGACAGAGTATTCTGCCTTTAAAGAAGAGAGAATTTAATTAAATCGGGTTATACAAGGGGGAAAAAAACACCACCACAAACAAAACCAGGGGAAAAGCAACAAAACAAGCCCCAAACCATTAAAGCAGTCTGTTTTCATACAAGGTGTTTCTAAATAGCTGACCAGTGTTCACTTGGCAGCATTTCTTGGCATAAAAAGATATTTACATGAATCACAAGTAATTTATGGCTGTAAGTACAGAAAACTTACTAATGTTAACTGTTCACCTACCTTGCTAGAACTGTAAATGTTTACAAAATTGGAAAGAAGACATCTGCTAAGACTAACACATTGGTAATTTAGTGAAACAGTTTAAAAATTGAGACTTGCTGGGTTTTTTAGTTGATGTTTTTAGCATGAACTTTGCAGGGTTCATTTGTGTTCTTATTTGAGAATTAGGAGTATATATATATTTCATGACAAAAGGCCTACTACATAAGAAAGTCTTGATAATCACTAAAAGAGAATCTAGAAAATATCCTAACACTCACATCTGCTCTTTCCCTTGACACCTCTTGGAATAAGGCTGGCAAAGGAGGTAACTGCAGCATTTTCATCTTTGTAACTCTTCTGGAGCATAAGCTATAGTTACACTGCAAGTGAACTCTTATTGCATCATATACTCTCAAAATGAACAGTAATCTCTATTTTTACTTAGGAGAAAACAGACTGTGTATCTCATCTGTTCAGCTATATTTTATTCCCAGCTGCTTTTTATGTCCTTGTTTCAGATAAAAAGATATTGGAATCTTTCAAGTGCCTCAGAGAGCCCATTTTGTCAACTCTTCTGAAAAGAAAGCTTTCAAAACCTGTGCTCGTAAGGGCTAACCTGCATTACAGAGGACACACAACAAGGTCTGTGTACTAGCTCTACACTGACATCTTTCTTGGAAGAGAAAAAAACCAACTGAGACCCACAACCATAGCTCATTCCTACAGATCTCTGAGCATATGACATGATGTTAATTAAAACTAAACACGTAAGAATAAAAGTTGGGCCAATAAGCACGTACTGGTTTGAACGTAAAAGCTGATCTCAAACAAGATGAGCTAATAGTATCTTAACAGAATACCTAAAGCAAGTTGTCAGCTCTGAGACAGCTGGTCATGATCTATGTGGCACAGGTTTACAAAAGCTGTCTAACATGACAGAGGTCTTTGAGAAAGTGCAGATTGCCACCTTGTCAAAATTTTTCTTTAGCATCACAGAAATTTTCAACGCAAACAGTTTTCAATGTCATAATGCAATAATATGAATCACCAAAAGGCTATTATTATTATTACTAATTATTAAAATCAAATGTACAAGAAGAGATTTTAAAAATCCATTCAGATGCTAAATACGCATCTACATTTTTACAAGATGATCAGCTCCCTTTCAGTAATGAAGCAAACAGGTTTTGAGCTTCCAACTCCTGTTTTCAATTAAGCTTAGAAAGCTTCATTATAATCCTAAGCAGGAGGCAAAAAATATGCATCCAGTAGTATGTATCAGTGCCTGCTCATATAGGATACATGACTGAAAATTAATCTCCTTTTATCCTGCTTCCCAATTTCAGCCCTCTCTACCAAATGTCTGGCAATTAAGAAGAACTAGCAACCTTTTCTTAATGAGAACACAACCACAGTAAACACTATTTTACCCTGATACTGAGAAGCTGGGATTTGCCAGCTAGAAAAGATATGTTGATATGCTGTGCCACACAGTATCATGATGCACATACACAAGACTGTTAGATGTTTAACATTTCAAGTATCTTGCAGATCAGCATTAAAAAGAAGACACTTTTATTTTGTGAGACCTTTACTGGAAAGCTACCATAAGCAGACTACTTCTAATACGCAAATATTTTATCTAGGAAACCTTAAGCAAAGATGAACAATTCTTCTGAGTGGAAACAGACAGTATTAAACAAAGGGACATGGAGTAATGGTGTAAGTCACTAAAGGGCAGCTTTAACCCTTAGGAAGCTCTAACCCTCCCATTCTTGCACCACTTGGAAACTTTTTATGGATATAGTATGTGCAGACACAATCTCCACAAGCATTTAGAGTGCTGCTTTACTTAAAAGCTCTCAGACTCAGCAGAGTAAATAGGAAATAAAGATTTAACAGTAGGCTTCCTCTTCAGTGCACACAGAAATTCAACATAGAGGTTGGGAAAAAAATTAAACCAAACTGTAAATAGTGTGGAAACAATAGGGCCAGAGCTGCATTAAAAATGCAGGCGTTCTGGGGGATTTTTTTTGAAAGAAGGAAAAAGGACATTGGCCGAATTGCAGCATGGACATTAACAGAACCAGAGAACACGGTTAATCACCAGCCTACCACTCAGGAATGAATCCCCAAATTTTTTAAAATCATGAATACCAGAAGAATAAAACAGAAGAAAAATTGTATTTTTTATAATACTGAAAAAACTGCTTTCCCTCAGTGAAAGCTGTCTTTTTAAAAATAAAAGGAAATTACACATATAAAGATTATTAGCATATCCCATGTGTAAAAACACTCGGTAATGTACAGAATATAATCTTTCATTTATGTCTAGAGTATCATAACAGATGGGGTCCCAGTAGTCAAAAATAAGCCTGTTATCATTGGCACCTATTAAACTTATGCTAATAAATGACATTTTGAAGTAATATATTATTCCTAACAATTTACAAGTTCATGATGATAATTTATGAGGCAAAAATATAGAGGAACACCAAGGAGCAACAGGGTAATGTAACACTTAGGCAACAGAAATTCCAAGCTCTTTTTAAAATCAGAAAGTCACCATTTGTGTTTACTTCAAAAAAGACTCTGGATAAGCCAAATGGCACATTTCTTAATATCTTAACCAGCAGCCACCGTTCCACTTTCACATGTAACAAGTGCATTGATACAAAATCAGGCAGTTACCTTAAAAATAAACCAGCTATCAATCAAACAAACCCAGGACTTCACTTGACTTTCTGTCTTCATTTACTTACCAATCTTACAGTCTTTATTGTTTAATATTAACTGTAGGCCTGCTGAGTCACAAACAAATTCAAGCTGATCACGCCCGGTGACAGTTTCAGGTCTGCTTATATGGCCTTGGCTCTTATATTCAAGCACACACCTGGTGGAGGTAAGCAATTTGTTTAACACGACTGAACCTTTAACAAATATTTGAGATTTTTCTTCCTTTACTGAAGTTATTTTCTCAAATAAATATTTGTGTTTTTCTGAATAGCTGAGGGTCAGTGCTTATACATATGTTGTTCGAGTGCTCATACAATATTTCTGCATATTTTTCTTTTTAGTTTTAATTATTCAGAGAAAGTCAGTTGGGTTTTACTTTATGCTTTAAAGGAAGAGAGATGCTAGTACATTAAAACCAACCAAAACATAGTTACAAAGACCACAAAAAGTATGGAAGACGCACCACCTTTTCTGTTGTCCCTCCAATTCCTGCTGTCCGTCTGCTTCCTCATGCTCTGCATTGATATGTGGGTAGACATAGGTGTGATGTCTTCAGGACCATCCAAGACCTGTAGTCAGGCCAAGCTCTATCAGAAGACTTAGAACGTCAATGTGTTACGGCGTTCCCTGTATTATGCAATCAAAAATTAAGGGCTGCATAAAAAGATGTGACTTTATGTTGATTTGAAGAGGAGCCAACCACTTTTCCAGATTCTGACCTCTCTTGCCTGTGGTACATATACAAATAAAACTTGAAGCAAAGGTATGATTCATGCAGTGAGTCTTTGGGAATGCAGAGGCACTGATTAGTGCTGTGTGCAGGGCCTCCAAAATGCTTAAGACAATAGGTCCACAATCGCCTGAGCATATTCCTTTAGCAAAAAATTACTCAGAGGAGTTTAGAAAAGCTGTTGTTATTGCAAATGGTCGTCATCATGGGACTCATCTAGTGACTGCTGAAGTCAATAGAAATACAGGCCAAGGGCAAGAGATGCTGACTTCATTAAGACGCCCAGTCAATCTTAAAAGATACTCCAAAGATTCTTCTGCAGTCTCTTATAGCCTTTGTTCAAATAGGTACTTAGTCAATAAATTAGGCTGTCAACTTGCAGTCCTTTAGCACAATCACTTCTTTTTCAAACGAATGATACAGCAGTTTCTTAAAGGCAATTCATACTTGCTTTTATCTCTTGCTGCAAGAACACAAGCCATGAATAAAATTAGTTAATGGGAATAAAGCAAGGTTGGCATAATTTTTCAATCTCTCTAAGGAACACAAATTGTAAAAAATAGTACCCCATATCACTCTTTTACTTCCCATTGAAGCAATTTATCAATGATCACAAAAAATAATATGGAAATGTAATAAACCCAAAGAGTTTGGTAAATGATCACATACCCATTTCAAAGACTAGTACAGTCTAAACTGTACTGCAACAAAGAGGATCATCTACAAATTATGGAATAAATCCCCAAAGCTCCAGATACTGGTTGAAATTCTGTCTTCCATACCAATAAAATATTTTACACAATGTCATGAGGTAAACTAAGAACACATACCAAAAAAAAAAAAAAAAAAAAAAAAGAAAAAGAAAAAAATTGAACACATCTACAACTGAATTCTTGTTATTCTTGGTTATTCAAAGAAAAGCAATAAAATAAAGAAATGCATTTATCCATAAATAAAGCATTTTATTCTTAAGCTATGCATAATCTTGGAAAATACCACTGTAAGACACATTCAGCACTTCAACAAACAAAGAAGGAAGTTGACTGATGAGGTTTAATGATCAATACATTGAAGATTAAGTAAATCTTTCCCATGAAGACAAATTGAAAGCAAGCTAACAACTGGAAATACTGTGGTGTAAGTCTTGAAATTCAAAGTGAGCCCAAGTAGTATTAGACAACGGTACAGGAATAAGGAATATTAATCCCCAAACCATCTATAGGTTCAATCAGGACCTGATTTACAACTATACTAAATCCACTGTTTTGTATGGAATGTTACAAGATTAAACTCAGACTGCATTTTTCTCGGTGAGATATTTCTTGGCATTGTATGAACACAGATAATACTTTTAAATATGAAACAAAACTTTTCCTTGCTCTACATGTCCTCTTATAAATTTGATCTCTTTTATGTTTCTCATGAAAATGTGCCTCTTTTCAGGGCAGCCTAGCTGAGTTCCAGCTTACAAATATATTTATTGAAAGGAGTACAGCAATAACAACTGTTCTTTTGTCTCTGTGAGAAAAGGTTGCCTAGAGCCAATTATTGTTTATCATTCCAGATACACATTTTATGATCACTGTGTTAAACAAAAGTTTAAGAATAAGGAGCCACTTTAATATCTTCAGGTCCAATTACACTGGAAAGGATCCCTTACTTGTATTTTATGTTGCTCAGTCTAATTGTCAGGTTTTATTAATTTTGCATGCTAAGCTGGAAGCATTAGGCACAGGTTTCTTCTTGGGAGAGCAGTGAAGCTAAAAACAGCACAAGCACCAGAGAAAACTGTGCTTATAATTATTCTGCTTCTTACTTGGACTTTGTCAGTTCAACTTGGGTGGCAGAACAACATGGAGAGAAAAAGCTCACTTTGATTTGGAAAAGGTTTTTTGCAGGTGTCAACACAAAGTCTACTAGGAAAACAAGGGAAAAATTAAATGCTGTGAGCCATTATTGCAGGTGTGCTCCTGTGAAAATTATCCTCCTTTTGTTTTGTCTCAGTAAATATGTTGTTTAGTTGAGGCCAAACGTAGCTTGGAAGGGATTTAAAATACTATAAGCTTACAGTGAAGCTCAAATTTAAATTTCTTGGTCCAAACGCACAAATGAGAAATTATTCATCCTTCTCACTGAAGACAGAAATACAATGCAGGCTGCTAATGAACAAGCACTGAGGACTTAACATGCAAAAAGAGGCATTTCTGACCCTGGACGGATCTAACTTACAGCATTTAATAAACAGCCACCTTAGACACTGTCTGCAAGCAATTATTGTTCATTGGCAACACATCTCCCTGTGCTGAAGACGACACATATACCATGCTCTGAGGGGCACCTCAGTGGCTGCATGGGCTGAAGCTGCCACACAACAACCAACCGCCAGGCTTACTGTCCTGGTCCCTGACCTGGTGCAGCATGGCCATTCAGCCAGCACCCAAAACGGATGGAGAAGATCACCAGCTGCATGGAGGTGGTCTCTCCACTGCCCAAGTCTGGGCTTAGGTTTGGAACAGAATGACTCTTGCACTGGTTGGATGTAGGATACATGCTGACTTGAACATGGAAAACAGCTGTCTGCAGGGTTTTTTCAGGGCATTGGCTGGAAATGTAATTGTTCCTACCAACCCACAGCTAGGTTTTGGCGCAGGACAGAGACTGCCTTCTCCTGATAGTTCATTCTTGTATGTTTCTATTTGATGTCAATACCGATTTTATCTGGGGAGAAACAAGATCTTCCAAAGCACTTCAAGATGTGTAATCTAGCCTGAAGTTGTATCCCCTGCCATATCCTGGAATTAGGATTTGGAGTCTTTCATGCAATCAGATTCATACTGATTCAAAAATTATCAAATTATGCATAATGAAATGGCTCCTTTGCTCCTTCAGAGCCTGAACTTTTGATAAAATATCCTCAACTAGTAGATCTGCTTTGGAGTTACTGGATGAGCTAGGTGCATTCTTAAAAATCTAGGTGATAGAGTGAGAAGACCATTAAGAAAACAAGGTAACAAACACCACCAGTCAGATGGACTGGTTACCAGTCTGAGGGCAAATAAAACCAATCCAGCAACCACCAGAATTATATTTAGAGAAGAATATCAGCAGAAATGAGAGAGACAGTGCAGAACTGACATGGCATTAGCATCCTTGGCATGAATAAGCATGGATGTCGATGATGTTCCTGCAACAGTGATATACTGTAAATGGGGCTGAAAGCTAAATGGGGTACTCTCAACTTAAAAGAGATTCATTAGTGTCTCTGCTCTTGGATACTATTACTTCTTAAGGAAAATCTGAGAGCATCCATGACTTTAATGACAGAAGTGCCCAAGTCCTTTACATTTTCTAGGCTGTAAGAACTGGTTTTGGCATGTGTATGCCGTCAAAGACAGAAGTTATTGTTTCCTCTTGAGTATTATGCTTTGTTTTTATGCAGTTATAGAAAGGAGTCCAAATGTCAAAATACTAAAAATTGTTAATTTTGTTTGTATGGTGGGAGGCTGGCTATGCTGTACTTGTAACATGTTTTTCCTCAGTAAAGCTTAGATGTCACAAGAATGATTTTATGCTGAGTTGGTTTCCCTAACATTTAGTTGTGGTTATTATTAAAAAATACACACTGGCTTCTGTCCATGAAAAATAGAAGAAAGGACATATTGAATGCACTTCATACATCATTCCCAACAAAGATTAAACACAAATATACTTCAATAAAATGAAGCATAAGAAAAGAATCCACAGGTTCAGAGTTGAATTAAGTTTTAAGTTACGGTTGTCTGTCTGTGTTTGCTTAGCTGAAGATATTTAATTCAGTACACTACACATTGACTCTCCAGAGGTATTCATAACAGCAAATTACTGTAGTTGTCTATAATGCTGAAACTGGAGGAGTTGATATATCACAGGTGCCCCTAAACTCACTTCCCTGAAGTACACAAAAACTGGAAATTCGTTGTCAACTTCCATATCTGTACTGCAGCCACTGAATCAGCCAAATTCCATTAAGTCTAAACTGATAGCTTGAATTCAAAGTACCTTTTTATAATTTTATTTACAATAAGGAAAAATTGTCAGAAAAAAAAAATCCTTTGTCTCCCTTTGTTTCTGCAATCTACCTTTCCTGGAAAGAAAATCATAGAATCATAGAATTGTTAGGGTTGGAAAGGATTTTAAGATCATCCAGTTCCAACCCCCCTGCTGTGGGCAGGGACACCTTACGCTAAATCATATCAACCAAGGCCTCATCCAACCTGGCCTTGAACACTGCCAGGGATGGAGCATTCACAGCCTCCCTGGGCAACCTATTCCAGTGCCTCACCACCCTAACAGGAAAGAATTTCCTTCTTATATCCAACCTAAACTTCCCCTGTTTAGGTTTTAACCCATTACCCCTTGTCATATCACTAAAGTCCCTAATGAAGAGTCCCTCCCCAGCATCCCTATAGGCCCCCTTCAGATACTGGAAGGCTGCTATGAGGTCACCACGCAGCCTTCTCTTCTCCAGGCTGAACAGCCCCAACTTCCTCAGCCTGTCTTCATACAGGAGGTGCTCCAGTCCCCTGATCATACTCGTGGCCCTCCTCTGGACTTGTTCCAACAGTTCCATGTCCTTTTTATGTTGAGGACACCAGAACTGCACACAATACTCCAGGTGAGGTCTCACAAGAGCAGAGGGGCAGGATCCCCTCCTTCGACCTGCTGGTCACGCTCCTTTTGATGCAGCCCAGGATATGGTTGGCTTTCTGGGCTGCAAGCGCACACTGCCAGCTCATGTTCATTATCTCATCAAGCAACACCTCCAAGTCCTTCTCCGCAGGGCTGCTCTGAATCTCTTCTCTGCCCAACCTGTAGCCCGGGATTGCTCCGACCCAGATGTAGGACCTTGCACTTGGCATGGTTAAACCTCATGAGGTTGACATCAGCCCACCTCACAAGCGTGTCAAGGTCCCTCTGGATGGCATTCCTTCCCTCCAGCGTATCAACCGGACCACACAGCTTGGTGTCATCGGCAAACTTGCTGAGGGTGCACTCAATCCCACTGTCCATGTCAGCGACAAAGATGTTAAACAAGACCGGTCCCAACACTGATCCCTGAGGGACACCACTTGTTACTGGTCTCCAGCTGGACATTGAGCCATTGACTACAACTCTTTGCGTGCGGCCATCCAGCCAGTTCTTTATCCACCGAGTGGTCCATCCATCAAATTGATGTCGCTCCAATTTAGAGACAAGGATGTCGTGTGGGACAGTGTCGAATGCTTTGCACAAGTCCAGGTAGATGACATCAACTGCTCTACCCCTGTCCATCAGTTCTGTAGCCCCATCATAGAAGGCCACCAAATTGGTCAGGCAGGATTTCCCCTTAGTGAAGCCATGCTGGCTGTCACCAAGCATCTTGTTGTTTTTCATGTGCCTTAGCATGCCTTCCAGGAGAATCTGCTCCAAGATTTTGCCAGACACAGAGGTGAGACTGACTGCTCTGTAATTCCCCCGGTCATCCATTTTCCCCTTCTTGAAAATGGGGGTTATATTTCCCTTTTTCCAGTCATCGGGAACTTCACCTGACTGCCATGATTTCTCAAATATGATGGCCAGTGGCTTCGCAACTTCATTTGCCAGCTTCTCCAGGACCCGCGGATGGATGTCATCAGGACCCATGGACTTGTGCACGTTCAGATTTTTAAGATGGTCTCAAACCAGTTCCTCTCCTACAGTGGGCCCAAGGTCTTCATTCTCACAGTCCCCACGTCTGCCTTCCAAGACTTGCGTGGTTTGGTCAGAGCATTTGCCAGTGAAGACCGAGGCAAAGAAGTCATTCACAACCTCAGCATTCTCCAAATCCTGTGTAGCCAGTTCTCCTGAGAGCTTCCTGAGGGGGCCTATATTCTCCCTAGTCTGTTTTTTATTTGCTATGTACCTGTAGAATCCCTTCCTGTTATCTTTAATACCTCTAGCTAAGTTTAATTCTAACTGGGCCTTAGCTTTCCTAAGCTGGTCCCTAGCTTCTCGGACAGCATCCCTCTACTCTTCCCATGCCACCTGTCCTTGCTTCCACGTATTATAAGCTTCTTTTTTCAATTGAATTTTCCTCAGGAGCTCCTTATCCATCCAAGGAGGTCTCCTGGCCCTCCTGCTGCACTTCCTTCTGGTTGGGATGCAACACTCGTGAGCGTGCAGCAGGTGATACCTGAATATCAACCAACAGTCTTGGGCCCCTCTGCCCTCTAGGGCTGTATCCCATGGAACCTTACTAAGCAGGTTCCTGAAGAGGCCAAAGTCTGCTCTTTTGAAGTCCAGGGCAGTGAGTTTGATGCACGCTCTTCTCACTGTCCTGAGGATCTCAAATTCCAGCATCTCATGATCGCCACACCCAAGGCTGCCCTGGAGGGTCACATTTCCAATGAGCCCTTCCCTGTTGGTGAGCACGAGGTCAAGCATGGCACCTCTCCTTGTTGGCTCCTCTGTTACTTGCAGGTGGAAGTTGTCTTCCACACAATCGAGGAACCTCCTGGATTGCTTGTGCCGGGCCGTACCGTCCTTCCAACAGATTTCAGGGTGGTTGAAGTCACCCATGAGAACAAGGGCCTGCGAGCGTGAGGCTTTTCCTATCTGTCTGTAGAGTGCTTCATCCGCAGGTTCTCCTTGATCAGGCGCTCTGTAACAGATCCCCACAGTAATGTCTCCCATAGCTATATTCCCTTTAACCCTGACCCACAAACTCTCTGTGGACTGCTCACCTGTCCCCAGACAGAGTTCCATACTCTCCAGCCTATCCCTAACATCAAGGGCAACTCCCCCTCCCCGCCTGCCAGGCCTGTCTTTCTTAAAGAGCCTCTGACCTTCCATTCCAACACTCCAGTCATAGGAGCCATCCCACCGTGTTTCTGTGATGCCTATAATATCATATCCCTGTAGACGTGCACACATCTCTAATTCCTCTTGTTTGTTCCCCATGCTATGGGTGTTTGTATAGAGTCATCTGAGCTGAACTCCAAATGAAGCCGGCTCATTGGCTGGAGCGGCTGGGATATCTCTACATTGCTCCCAGCATTTATTATAGGTGCTGGCAACTGACTGGGTGTGTTGGAATGGAATGATGCTCCCCTCCCCCAACACATCTAGTTTAAAGCCTCCTTGACCAGTCTGGCAAGCCTCCTACCAAAACTGCTCTTTCCCTTCTTTATCATCAGACCAGCTCCGCCAGCCCCCACTAGACCTGGCCTACAAGCTTGGGTCCCGCGTTCAAGACACACGAACCCCTGACTATGACACCACCCTTTTAACCAGTTATTAACCTGGCAAATCCTCCTAGCTTTTTTTAGGTCCTCCCCTGTAAGCTGGAGAATTGATGAAAAGACCACCTGAGCTCCAGAGCCCCTAACCACCTCCCCCAGGGCTCTGTAGTCCTTCTTTATGTTCCCCAGGCTACTACTATCTATGTCCCTAGCACCCACATTGATCACTAGAAGTGGGTAATAGTCCGTGGGACTTACTAGAGCAGGCAGCATCCCTGCCACATCCCTGATCCGTGCCCCCGGTAGGCAACACACCTCACTTGAGATGGGGTCTGGAGGGCAGACAAGTGCTTCTGTCCCTTTCAGTGTAGAGTCCCCTACTACTACGACCCGCCGCTTTTTCCTGGCAGCACCAGTAGAGATCTTCTTTACCAAGGCATCAGTCGGCTGTTTCTGGCTCGAGTGCGCTTCCTCATTAGCCCCCTGCAGGACAGCAAAGCGGTTCTGCGTGGGGACAGGGGATTTAGGGGGAAGCCCCTTGCTTTCGGTTGTCCTTTTTTTTTTTTTTGTTTTTTTTTGTTTTTTTTTTGTCACTAATTCCCAGCTTCCCCGGCTAACGGCCTCCTTCTTTCCTTCATGAGGTAGAGGTGAAGCTTGAGGCCCCTGCACAGTTTGGGCCGGGAGCAAGCAGTGCTGCTTCCTCTCAGTTTCCCTGACATCTCGCAGCCTATTGACAGCGTCCCGCAGCTCAGCCCCTGCTGCAGAAGGACCTCCACCAGGGAGCACCGAGTGCAGCCCCGCCCATTGTGCACCCTCCCCTCACCAGACCAGTGCAGGCACTCTCTACACCCCGAGCTCTGCACTGCAGCCTCCCCTCTCATCGCCTCTGTCTGGGTGTCTACGCTGCCACTGCCGGGGCAGCCAGAGCAGAGCTCCCAGACGGAGCCCTGGTCACACGACGGGCACTCACCATCCCGCCCGCCCGCTCTGCTCGCCTGCTCGCGCTCCCCGGGGCAGGTTTTTACCCACTCAGGGCTGGTGCCGCCCCTCCTGGCTCCGCCCCCTGCTCGCCACTGCTCGCTTCAGCGGAGCTGCCGGCTCTGGGCAGGTTCTGTCGAGGACTTGAGGCTCTCTCGGTGGTTCTCGTCGCTCTGAGTTGAGGCTCCTGGACGCTGATCTCCCCCCGCAATCAGAAACAAATCAGAACAATCAAAGCATTCTAAGCAGGTTCACATCTTTTCTGAACTTGGAAACACATACCAGGGTCGAGCAGCCTGTATACTAAACCAGTGCAAAACCCTACAACACCATTTGAAAGGCATAGTGTAATTTCTGCTTATTTTGATTAAAATTTTTACTTGCTTTTGATATAACAGGGCAAAAATCAAGGTAATCCCCATCACAGCCAAGCCATTTACTTCAAAAAGCTACATACTTGTAATTACAATATTTCCTTATACTAACAAGCAGTTTTACATCATCTTTCCTACATATCCAGTGATCATCAGGACAGTTGCTCCTAAAGAGCCTGTATCCTTCCATTCCAACATCTTCAAACACTTTTAGTGACATATCAGAAATCAGTATCAATAATCTCAGAAAACATATTTCTCAGATTACCCTGCTACTCTATCATTTCACTATTAAAACCCTTTTTTTGCACTGTATTAGAAACATATATTACACCTTTACAGAGAGAGAACTTGAGATGTCATTCGCATAGAAATGATTTTTCTGACATATTAATAGCCTTTTGTCATGCAGCCCACCAAAGAATATGATCTATAACAATTGAACCACAGTTACGACAGGTGGACAACTTGTGGCATATTAAAAAGTGTAGCTGAAATAGCTTTAAAATTTATAGCTTAATTATAAAAACACAATTTAAAACTCATAAGAGGAAAGCAGAGGTAGGCCCTTGGAAGTTATTTTCAGTTCAGCAAAATTTACTGCAATTAAGATTGCAGAAAAAAGCTATAAAGTTCAGTAGTATTTTGACATCTACATTTATGTCCACTACCTTTATGGATATCATGGTAACTGCCATGAAACTGTAACAGATCTTTACCGCTTTCTATGCAGCTGAGTAGTCATTGCCTATATATGACAGTAGAAAAATGGCATTTACCAGGACTCATCAGTACCCCAGTCATACAGTGGAGTTGTGGCTGTTCCATGATCCAGCTTTGCAATAGACTCAGGACAAAAAGGCTTAACCCTTATTTTTTAATACCAAATTCTCCACTGAGCAATACCAAAACAAAAAAATAAAGTCATCATTTATGCAGTATTCATGCAGCTGCACAATTAAAACATGAAAGCAGCCAACACTACCTTGCAAGACCTAGTTCCCACTACAGACTATACTGTTACCAGAAAATATTTCTGAAAATAGACAAAGCCTTGAATTTCAGGCGCCAACCATGACAGTGTATTCCTATCTCCTGATAATGCTCAAGCAAATTAAAATGCTGCATAAGCCAGTAGATTTCAAAGATCATCACAAGAGAAAGTATTAGAAGTGAAATATCAATTAAATTTTCTAAAAAGCAATTGAGTGTCTTGGTTTACAAAGGAGAACCTCATCATTAGTCAGAGAATCCTCTCATCACAGAGCCTCCCCTCACATGGAGGTTTAGATGAAATCCAAAATAATCTCTTGTTTTGTTCCTGATACATAACAGTTGCCACCACCAGTAGCAGTTCAGGACACCAGCATCTTGATGAAAGTACTTATAATGACATTGAAGGGAGCTCTTTTTGCTCAGCAGTAAATACGAGTGCTGTAATTAATGCAGGTAAGTTTTCAGACTAGGGCTGTATCAAGGACAGCACATTGCTTGCAGGGAAGAAGAAAGGGTAAAACAGCTACTTATTTTGTTATCTGGTTGTTTCTTTTTTTGTTAAGTTTTTATTTGGTTGCAATTTCAGAAATATAATTAACAGTCCCGAGGCAAAACTGAAGAGGAGGAATACTAATAGAAATTTTAATCTTCAGCATAAGAAATCAAAAATATTTGAATAGCCTATGTACACACATATCCATTATTTAAAACTTGAGACCAGTTCAAATGTAATATTTTCCTACTACCCAATTCTCTATTTCATTCTACAATATTTTCATTTTAGCAATTCCATTTCTATGCCCACCTGTCCCTCTGAGAGACATTAGGTTGGTAAGTGTCATGTTTGTAGAGGTAAGAATAGTAATCTTAAACCTATGGGGTTGGTTTGTGATTAAGTATGGGGCAGGTGGGATATTTCTCTACTAAATTTATTTATTTAGTTTATGGTTCTTACAAAGTCAAATAATCCTGGAATCCTCATACAAAAGTTTGTGCTGCCTCAGAACACTATTTTACTTGCCTTTCCAAGGACTCTCCAAGATTACAACACTTCAGTGTTTTCCAGCTGTTTTATCTTGTCTAGCACAGATACTCTGCAAAACCAGTCTTAATATTCTGTGATCTGATGATTCTGTGAATGAATCAATGAGTCACAGATAAAGATTAGTTCATAGCATTGTCCCTTACTGGACTCCAGTCATATGCCACATTTTAGAGGATGCTATGATATCATGTAACAGGTTGTGCATAATAAGGGATCTCTCCTCTTTAAATTTCCCAGCTCATGATGTGATTTGGGTCTAAGCTATATATATTCGAATATATACTTTTACATTTGTATATAGAACTCATATATTAGACAGATGCATTTGAACTGATTGCTAACAGAAAAGTCATTAATTACAGCTAGAGTAATGCTTATTTGAGATCTGAGAAAGTACTACTGACTGTTTATCCTCCATTTCAGGTTTAAGGGAAGTATCAAGGGTGACACTGACAGCCATCATAGAAGTGAGGGAAGGAGAGGCAGAGAAGATTAAAAAAAAAAAAAAAAGAAAAGAAATAGAAACAGGAAAAATTAAGGACAAAAATAGAATAAAGAAAAGAAATGGGAAGTATAACAACTTCACTGCAGGTGTGAATTGCTGTTCCTTGGTGTTACATCTCAGTAAACAGAATAAATGCTTGGTGGTGTGTGACTGTTTTCCAATCAGTGAGAGCAACGTGCTGTGACTAGTAATGGATCATCTTTCAGCCTTCCTTTCTACAGGGAAAAAAAACAATGACAGTGATTATGGTAGACCTGAACTGAAAAAGGATGCCTGGTCCATGCACTAAGTCAGGAAACTCTAATTTTGTAAGTTCAAGTCATCATTACAGTTTAATTGGGTTTCACAAGCAGTGTGACTTATTTGTAAAAAAATACTACAGACATAATTAACCCTTTGCCTACATCCTTCAGACGTAGAAGCACTACCCTTAGCATTCCCACGACAGTTTGACTCAGATTGTCATTTATGCATAATGAAATCTTAGCAGAAACTGTGTTTCCTGACAAAGACATGCTAGAGAATCACAGTTGATGCCTGCAGGTGTTCTATACTCTCAGTAAGTATGCAATTTTAAAAAGAAAAGAAAAAAAGGCATTTAAATAGATGAAAGAGCCACGAGCATTTACATGCTTAAAAAAAAACCTAGTATGCACCAACAGTACAAACCATCAGCCACAACAGTATATTGCAGAGGGTCTGATTCCATGGTCTTTGTCCAGCACAGTTGAGTTTCACAGTCAATATTTTTTATTCCTGGTCACAGTGAATGTACATTTCCTAGTGAAGGCCACTTCTTTCCCCATGGAGGTCTGCTTCATCGCCTACAATGGTTAATGCCAGTTCAGGTGATAGGAATTAGCAATAAAGAATATCAGTTTGTGTATTTGATCTCTGTGTGAGCCAAACCTGAGGATTCAGAAACTTGAACAGGGATTAGAGGAGGTAGATGTCAGTCTTATCTGAATATTGAACAGCTAAAAGCTGTGCTATCACTAGACATTTCTGATCTGCTCTGAGTCCTCACCTCCATTTTCAAACCACTTAACTAGCGGTTTAATTTTTTACAAAAAGAAATTCCAGTTACCGCAGAACTCTGAATGATGCTGAATCAATGTCAAGTGCTCAAGTTCTTTTTCATACATCAGCATGACAATGAAAACAAATGGAAATTTCCTTCTTGTGATCTCACCAAATCCTGATCTTGTTTGAGGGCTACAGTAGTCAATTTTGTGATTTTACTGTTGAGTTTTAAGTCTTTCCTGGGGCATTTCAGGACACAGACTCAAGTTAATGCAGAAACTCAAATCTTCGTTTATTATCACCAAGCCCTTTTTATCCCCTTGTTCAGTACTTTCCAACCTGCACATACATACAACGTTCAATCTCACTGGCCACTGTGAAGCTCTCCAGGAAAACAGTCCAATCACAATGCTGCAGACCCTCTCACAGCCCCCACATTGTCTGGCCTTCAAGGCCCCAGCTCATCACCCCAGGGTTTGTCAAGCACCAAAGCCTCAGAGCTCATTTCCAAACTCTTTTTCATGCAAATCTTATCACCTTCACTCCCCACACTTTCCTATAGACAATATAGCATAAGCAATCCCCAAAGACTACAGAAAACTTGGCAATCAATAATCTGCTTGAGTACTAGGGTACTTCTTATCCTGCTGACCAATATTGCTATACTACTGCCTTCCATTTATGTTTGCTCGTTTTGTTTCTCTGTATCTGTAAAGATAGACATAGAGTTATGTGAAACCAAATGCTATTTTTCCATCATGGCAACTTACTGCCTCAAGTTGCCACCTTAGAGAGAGAAATTGGATGTAAATAATGTCACTTAATGTACCAAATAACATTTATCTGTCGTAAAATCCTCCCTTCAGATACTAACTGCCTACTCTCTTTTATAGGCTAACACTTAGCAATTAAGCCACTGAACATCTGGGCTTCCAATCGCTCAGTAATCATTTAAATCAAAAAGAAGATCCACTGAATGCCTCTATGGGTCATACTGTGGAAGATAAGCCCAAAGCAAAATATCTGTGGCACATACAGAAGGGCACATTCTGAAAACAGCTGATGCCTCTTATTCAAAATTTACTAAAGCAGTGTAGGAAGCTGAGCATTCTGGTGACTTATGTGGATAAATAACTTAGTGAGATGAAAAGGTTTGCACATCTTTATTACAATAAAACAACACCTGGTGCCCTTTTGTTACCATCTGCATGTTCAAAATAATTTGGTCAGCATTATTGGCTTGGAAGATAGCCAGAGAGTCAAATTATTCACTAAATGGTGTGTATGAACTGTGGAATTACAAGCAGGTTTTTGGAGTATGCTAACAACAAAACTTTACCACGTTGCCCTAGCTGACAGTTTAACAGCAGCAGGAATTGAAGGCCTTCATTCCTCTAAGGAGCTTATTTAATAACTGCTTGTACCTTACCTACTTGAATTTCTCACAGGAGGAAGAGAACATGGTAGTCAATGCTTGTACCTTAAAACTGTATCATCTGCCTGTAAAGCATGTTTATCCCAGAGAGATCTGCATGTGCACAGTTAAGATCCCCAGTTGTTTCAGAGAGAAAAAAAAAATTAAATAAATAAATAAATTTTACTAATTTATTGTGAAAGTCATTCTTATAAATGCATTTCAGTCATTTGTTTATTCAGGCATTGCTCTTAATCTAATATGGCTGTTTAATACCTGGAATTCCACCTATTTGGACTGGACAGAATTTAGGCATTTATGTTCTTCAGCAACTGTCACTGTCAGAAGTTGTGAGCATTCAGAGGTGCAAGTTCAGAAACCACCATCCATGGGCAGTGGTACCATTCTGAGCCTCTTCCTTATGGCTGCTGTTTCATTAAATGCATTTTTCAGCAATTTACCAGATTTTCATGGAAATCAAATGCAAAATGGTGGGAAGAGTCCATGAAATGCCATTAAAAACAAAACATTGAATTGGATCTATAAATATTTTATCAATCAGACTGAGGAAAAAGCAGGAAATGTACAGAGGTGGGGTGTCCAGTCTGGGAGCTGGCATCTGGCTCACCGTGGTTGTATTCTCCCTTTCTCCCCTACAAGTAAATTAAGCAGCTATGGAGCAGCTATGATGCTTTGGCAATACAGCAATAGTCAAGCCAATTTATAGACATCACAGTATCTGTAAAATTGACTTACCTTTTCTTTTCTAAACACTATTTTTCACGAATTACTGCCCCATCTGCTTCAAAATGCATTGACCTGAAACACAGAATACAAGTTAGTAACCTAGAAGCGATGTTTCATGTTCATAAACAGTGTAGTGAGGCTATTTTAGAGTACAGAAAACCAAAAAAAGTGCAATTTGGTTTTCCTTCAAGTGCTCTTCTAGCAATCACTTCATAATAAGAGGTGCATTTTTGTATTCAAAATCTCGTCCTGTAGTTCAAAACTTAGTGTTGGCTTATCCTCTGAAGTATTTGAGCATAAAAAAGACCTAATATGAAAATTGTCCTCTGTGAATAAAATATAGCCAACACTAGATTTTGGGGGGGAATTGCTGAGAATCATTTTGAAAAGGAGAGACTGTTGCAATGTCTGCTTTTCATAACACGATGTAAATCTAGAAATTTGATGGAATCAAAAATTAGCTCACAGTGAATGTTTCCCCTAAGTCTGAGCCTTCCTTTGTTAATGCAAAAAAAAGGGAATTTACAGTAAATGTAAATAGTAACAGAAGAAGACATAACAACAGACTCCTTGGATATCCTGGGGATAGTTTGCTTACACAGAATTATTTTAATACTCTAACAGGAAGCGAGAATGGAAGGAAGAAAAAGAGAAATGCTTCTTTATTATTAAAGCATGGCTCCATTGCCCAGATGGAGGATGTAATTGAGCAAATCCACAGTTAGCATCATTGTAAGTGGGTTTATTTATACCAGCTGAGGATTGGTACAATAAATAATACATATAAAAGACTTGGATACTGTTGGACTATTCAAATTTCATTGAACATTTTTTTCCCCTTTAGATTTCTAAAAAATACAGAGTGGAAACAAAAGAGCCACAGTCTTTGTTGCCGTAATGTTCTGCATAGGAAACTTGTCTTTCTTCCAGTAGCTCCACAGGAATTATATGAAAAAAATGCTCTAATCTCTGATCTTTCTTGTTCATTTTCGTCAGAACAGACAACATTGGGAAATTTTGCCAGAGTTAGCATTTCCTCTTTTTTGTTGTTTTGTTTTGTTTTACCCATTGAAACAAGGGGCAGTCTCCGGCAGTATTCCCTGTCCAACACTGTTAAATCACACTAGTAAATACAGTTTGTGTGAGTTTCCAGCACTGCACTGATCCTGCTGTGCACAGTGCCCACAGGCACTGGCTCTGCTTGGAAATTAAGTTCTCTAAACCAGATTAAGGTAAATTTACCAACTGGAATTCACCCATCATCAAAGTAGATGAACACCAGTCTCTAAACAATTATAAGTCCTAATGTGGCATATATATGCTGAGGAAGAATTCTCAAACTTAAACAGCTTCAAAATTGCTCAGAGAACATTGCGAGATGTGCAAGTAACGTCCAGTAGGTGTAATGTGATCACCTAGTTACAGAATACTGCCCATATGGGTTCACTTGAGGTTAAGTGGCAAGTCTGGACTTCAGCTTTAGATTAGCAAAAAACCCCTAAGTGAGATCTACACTGAAACTGGAGAGAATGTCTTAGAACTTCATTTCAAAATCACCACCCCTCCCTTAATTTGTGCCATAGCAGTTTTCTGTTAACATCATTCAAGACATTTAAAGTTTTGGGGGGTTTGGATGTGTGTTTTTTTTTAATTGGCCATGTTCTGTTTTGTTTTGTTTTAATAAGCTTTGGAAAATCAATGTGACTTTATGTTTCCATACAAACAACAGTTAAATTTGCTGCTATTTCCCCATCCCCTTCCCCCATGGTCACTGACATCTGAAGGTTAACTTCACCAAATTTTGTCACTTACTTATTTTATTGACAGGTCTGGTATGACAGAATTAAAAGCTTGGGTGATTCACTGATGTTTAATATTATCAGAACCAGTTCTGCATAATACTAGGGAGCACTTTTTATTCCCATAACGATGACCATGACTGCAGCCTGTAGGATGAAGATGAACTGAGAATACAAATGAAGACTTTCAAAGATATTTGTTATATGAAAAAGTCTATGTGTCTTGAAGGGTGGTATAAGGGTGGAAAGGCACTGGAATGGGTTGCCCAGGGAAGTTGTGAATGCTCCATCCCCGGCAGTGTTCAAGGCCAGGTTGGACAGAGCCTTCGGTGACATGGTTTAGTGTGAGGTGTCCTTGCCCATGTCAAGGGGGTTGGAACTAGATGATCTTAAGAATCATCTACTCTATGATTCTGTGAAAGCATACAGTATGCCAAATGACATAGCAAGCACTTCTCAAACCTGACTGTACCTAATACTGGCTTCCACCTTACTCTAAAAACAAATTGACATTTTCATGCTAAAATTGCACCCGGTATTCTAATTACAACTAACATCCACTGCTATCAGTAGGGCTTCTGGCTTCCAGAAGGATTACTTATGGAGATCTTGATAAATCTGGCCCAGGAATCATAAGATACCAATTTATTCATGAATGTAAATATAATGCTATACTCACTTTCATACTTTTACCTGTGTGAGTAGAGGATGAAGTTAAAGATGTAGTTACAGGATCAAAATCCATAAGCACCTACCACCTTCTTGCAAACAGTAAAACCACTATGGGTTTTTTCTATTTTAAAATGATAATACAATTCATGAACATATGAGTTACATTATAGAACAATGAATCTCTGGTGTCACACTAATTAAAAGGCTAGTATTACATTACTTCCTCAAGGGCTCATTTTATAATTTTTAGGATTATAGCACATTGATTAATTTATACAAGTTTTTAATCCCCTAGTATTTAATGAAGCCTAGGAACCTGGGAATGTGTGTATAATTTAGATTTGTATAATTTTATTACATAGGAAAAAAGTTAAACCGGTCATGCACTACTTCAAGAAGAAAAGTGTCCGAGCAGACCAGTTCAACCATCAGCCTATTAACCATTTGCAATGAAAATATTTGAGTCTAAATTAATTCTAGGTTTATTAGATTATTTTTCAGCTTGCTAAGGACTCCAACAAGCATCACTTGTCTTATGTGCTTGTCAACTGCCTTTTAATTAGCTACTGTGTAACAACTGAGCACAGTAGGAAACTAATATCTGTTCAAGTTATCTTCCATATTATTTAGAGCGCCTTGGAAACAACACTGTCATTATCCTGTACAGCCCTCAGACTTACCCATTCTGGCACATCAAGTTAAAATAGCGTGCTGCAAACACAGCTTCGTAAATGCATTGCAACTAAACCCAATAGGAACTATCAAAATAAATTGCTGAAGACAAAATATTCTACAAAGATGAAGTGCTGAATTGTGTTTTAAACTGTCTGGTTCATTTTTTCTGCCTCAAAAATGCAGTTGGATCACCTAGTTGTCAAACTGTTAGACCCACCCACAAATCATAGGTTCATACAGAAGGAAATAATTGTAAATCTTCTGCATACAGTGTAAACATTCTCAAAAACTGAATAATACTGAACCTAAAACTGCCTTATATATACTTCATGGGGGGAAACAAAACAAACAAACATACCAAAGCCAGACCTTACAGTAGCGCAGAGACAGACTCCAGCTCTGGGTGTTAGAGACATGGAACATTTCTGGATGCTTGGAGTATATTTTCTGGTCAAGTGATGACTACAGAGGAACATCAGAGAATCTCCATCTCTGTTCTACAAAGGAAGAAGATTGATTATCTAAAGCACTGAAGTAAGAATATTGGGGGGGGGGGGGGGGGGGGGGGCAGAGAGAGAGGTACACCGTTCTATTTATAATGGCACTGCTAGACTCTGAAACCTTTTCACTTGGGATGCTCAACATTGTGAGAAGCGAAAGGAGAGGGAAAAAAGAAAGGAAAAAAAGAGCAGACTTGCACAGTTACAAGTTGAGCCTGCCCAGTAAATCCTCATCAAGACAAGATTAACGAACAATCCCTTAATGACATTGCACAACTTTTTTCTTGTTTATTCTCTCCCTCTCTTTAATTTGGATTTACTAGATTTAGATAATAAAAAGGAATTAAAGAAAGACACATAAATGTTGGTTAAGTAATAATTAGAATTGATAAGCACGTTGGCCTGCACACAGAGAATTTGGGATTTGCATTCTGGTTCACATCACTTTTCTGTTTGGCAGCATCTCGACACTGCCTTCACATAGATGTAACCAGCTAAACATGGCATCTGTCTTGATGGGTATTGACAAAGACATTTTGCATTGTGTTTATGCTCACGAAGCAGGTGAGAGAGCATGATATAAACTACTACTTAACGCCTTTCACAGATACAGCTTAACAGTGCTGTTACTGGGGAGAATACTGAAGTAAGATAGGAAGAGCTACTGTCTTGGTAAACACGTTAAGTTCTTTCTACTACATGATAAAAGATGTTCCAAAGCCTTATAAATAACTTCAGTTAGCAGACTATTTAAAAAAAAAAAAACTTTTTGTTCCCATTTTAGAATGATCTAACACTGACAGCAACGCTAAAAATTAGACATTGGTGATAAAAAGTACTCAGCCGTAAAACATCTATCGCCTCTTGCAGAGGAAACACCTTTAGATTATTAAATATCTAAGTTTATTTCAATGCATAGTGTAGTGCTAGGTAGAGAGGTACTTACACAGCAGGGAGAAGTGTCTCTGGGAAGGCAGTGGGAAGAAAAGGCCTTATTTATTTCAGCTCCCCACAATTATATTCATTTTCTACAGGTTTTTCAAAATGTTAGTGGCCTGTCATGTTTGCACGTCAGATACCAGAAAATGATTAGGGGTATGAGTAAGAGTCATCTTTTTCTTTGACAGTGAGGTGCACAGTGCAGGATAATGATAATTTGGGGCTCAGTGTCTTGGGGAGCTTAGATACAGCACATGTAACAAAGTTTCCCTATAACAGCTTTTAATTGCTTTTTAGTACTTTCAACTTGCAATATTTATATGGATTTTAAATTAAATTCTCCATATACTGTCTCTCTCTTTCAAGTGCATAAGTTGCATTTTTCAAATGCAAATTAAATGCAAATAATTATATTTCAAAATAATTATTTGTAAGATGGAACATGCAGAAATGATACCTGAGCAATACTGCAGACCTTTTCATCATCCACACACATTCACAGCCACACACATTCACAGCCACACACATTCACAGGAAGGACCGTGTTTCTGTGGTGTAATTTAGCAAATCAAATAGAAATATACCCTTGTAGGCTGCACAAGCTCTCTGCAAAAATTACTCAGTATTGTTTGGAAATCTTCAGGTTTCCATTACCAATTTCATACATTCTTTTGTAGTGCTATTACCGTGACATCTTCAGTATCACCATAATTCACTGCTCTTACTAGTTACCTACTCTTTTGCTACCTCTCACTGTATAGCCACAACCAGTTCATCCCAAACACATAGCACAGCACCTGTTGCACATCCTGCCCTAAAAAGCTGTGCAACAGTGTGCTTCATTCCATGGTTAAGTTGTTGCAGGATCATTTCTGGCACTGAATGACTCTAAGTCCAGACCACAGTAACAGCAATAACCAAGCCCCTGTTCATCTGGGTAACCATTTCCCAAAGCCTATAGGACGTTAGAGTAGCTGACAATTTCTTTGCTTTAGTATGTGTTACTTAGATTATAACACCTTCTCATGGTTTGAGACCAGCCAGTATCTCAGAACCATGTAGCACTCATTCACTCCCCCCATCTTCCTTCCCCAGCTCCCGGAGGGATGGGGAGGAGAGTTGAAAGAATGCAACTCCCACGGGTTGAGCTAAGAACAGTCCAGTAACTAAGGTATAACACAGATCACTACTGCTACCACCAATAATAATAATGGTAAGGGAAATAACAGGGGAAGAGAATACAACCTCTCACCACCCAGCGATCGATACCCAGCCTAACCCGAGCAGTGATCTAGCCCTTCTGTGTAACTGCCCCCAGTTTATATACTGGGCATTGCGTGCTGTGGTATGGAATACCCCTTTGGTCAGTTTGGGTCAGGTGTCCTGTCTCTGCTTCCTCCTGGCTTCCCCTCCTCCCTGGCAGAGCATGAGGCTCAGAAAGTCCTAGGTCAGAGTAAACGTTACTGAGCAGCAACTGAAAACATCGGTGTGTTATCAGTGCTGTTCCCAGGCCGAAAGTCAAAACCACAGCACTGCATCAGCTACTAAGAAGGAGAAAAATGACTGCTACTGCTGAACCCAGGACAGACCTATATAAAGGTAAGTGATACTGGCTCTGATGTTCAGCCAAGACTGCCTAGATATTTTCTGTCATAAGACTCTGCTTTAGTTGCTTATTGGTTTCTACACTTTAACTGCTCTGACTGACATTTTCCATTCCAGGCCGATGTCTGCCTCAGGCATTTTTTAAGTTTCAGCAAAAATTATTCAGCTTTTTAGAGAATAAATTAGCAGAAAATACATTGTTCTTACCAGAGTAAATTTTGCCATTTTATTGAGAAATTCTAGAACCCTCTGTTTTTCAACAGTGGCCTGATGTTTTACATCAAGTAAACATATGAGGAAGCCGGAAAATTCATCCAAATTTAGACAACTCACAAGTTTGGGAAGAATTGCAGGTATCATGCTTCAAAAAGAGTGAAGTGCTAATGTTGCAAATTGAAATATTTAAAGTCAGGAGTGGCAGAGCTAAGGAGTAAGCAGCAGGTTTCCCCTGCATGTAGGAACTGTGATTATATATCACATAGCCTTTTCTTTCATAATTCAGAAGCACAGGTGACTGAATTAAGGTTGCATATCTTGCATTTCCCAACTTCTGAGAGTTTTGTGTTTGTTGCTTTTTTGCAAACTGCCTCATTCTTTTAAAGACTGGTCGATTTTGTTGTGCAATATGCAATAAAATAGAGCTGAATACAACATATACTTACTTCAAAATACAAATCCAGGATTCTCTACCTAAACTCTGTTGAAAACATATGAAGTTTTCATGCTAAAAAGATCTAAAGCAGACACTTAATCAAACAAGTTACTGGTGGGGTGTATTGCCTCCGAGAGCTTGTATAGCTGAGTTTAGTAACATCAGAGATCGTGTCTGAAAGATGTGTTCAGCAGGAGGATCTCTAAATGATTTATGAACAGCTGAATCAATAAGCAGCCACTGGTGTTGAAAATGTCTTTTGAAAGAAGGTATCCTAGTCAGTTCTTATTGTGTCCACCTAGAGTCCAAAATAAGGAAGCAGATTCAAGATTAACATCTCAACAGGCTCTTGAGGAGTAGGATTTCCTAAGGAAACCTTTCTTAGTCATTTAACTGCTATTGCTCCTCAGACAAAGGTTCTGTTAAAAAAAAAATTGAAGCAAGTGTCATGCTAGAAGCTATGGGATCTCTGTAGAACTGATGATATAGGAGTCTCTAGTCTGCAGCTGAAAATTGGTAGTTGTTGCTTGTACAGATGCAAACAGGATTATTTTCAAGAGGAAAATGTCAACATTTGGAAATGCTTAGATTTGCATCAGGTGTGATTTTTTTTTGCTTAGATTCTGAATAAAGAATGTTCAACGACAACAACAAAAAGACACACTAAAAATATTAGAACACCAAGAAAACTTACTTTTATATTTACCATTTAGAAATGCTACAGACATTGGCTGTGAATTTCAGGGGCTCTCTGGCTGAAAGGAAGCTGAGAGTGCTGTCCCTAGAGCCAAGGACTCCACACACACACACCTGTGCAAGAAGCTCTGAGCAAATTGATGGAAATCCAAGGCTTTGGGTTTTTTTGCTGGGGAGAAGAAAACTGACATTCATAACTTGAGTTAGGGGACTGAGAGCTGCTGTGTTCGCCTTTACAAGGCAGTAAACTCCACATGAAGATAAGGCTCTTCAGCATGCAGGATTCCTTATGTAAAGCTATGATCAGGCTCCTATGCTTCTAGGCTACCAACCTTAGGACTAAGAGCCTGGGGCAACCACTATTACAATCTTATCCTTCAGCTGTTATGTTCTGAGAAGGAGAACAGCAAGATCTCTCAATGCACATTTCCATCCAGAACAAGGAACTGAAGTCAGAAATTCTGAGTCTTGACATTCTTCTGCTAAGAACTTCCATAAAATCTGATACCAGAAGTTGTATCACTCCACTACTAAGACTGACAGAATAGCAGCCTTACAGTACTAGCAGATGTGTCATATATTCATGGCTTCAACCAATAAAGTGTGACAGACATCCTTCTAATCATTTTCTGGAAAAAACTTGCTGAGTGAAAATTCCTGACCCGACCATAATAATTATGTTGAAAGCCACGGGAAGTGCCAGGTATCTGCACGGACTTTAAAAGTATTGAGCTTCACTGACTTATCAACTTCATAGATTAAAGATTTTCTCTGACTTTTTTTTTTTTTAAGGGAGAAATAACACCAGACATCTGGCTGAATTTTAGCTTTTCTTAGTAGGGACTTGACAAGACAACAGATTCGCAGTTAATGAATTCAAAGCCTCATGAATATATAACAGTTCTAACTTTGCAAGTATGAGTGCTACCTCTAGAGAGCTAAGCTACAGAGCAGTGATACTTTATTTTGTCAGGAAGGCTACCCAGCTATGTCACCATAAAGAATCAGCTGATTTCCTTTGGGATAGCTACTAGTTCAGACTACTTAGGATAAAACACACCAAAACCATAAGCAAATAACATAAGGCTGATTATCTTCCCTTTCAATGAAGTTTCAAATTCCTCATGACATATCAGTGATGGAGTTTTTAAAAGACCCTGTGGCAAGAATGAAAGTCATTTGGAGTATAGGAGGAAGGAAAAGCTCATCACAGCCTACAGAGAGAAAAAAGCTGGCATACAAAGAAGGGGTCTCTGACTCTACGTCTGATCAAACTACTCTAAATGGCAGATGGGTTACAGAAAACAGAGGAGTGTTGTGCTGCCAGCAAGTATTTTTGCTTAAAATGTACTAGAATCTGGAAACAATATTATTGGAAACAATGGGAAATAAACCAGAAGAGCTCAAAATGTCATGAATAATGTAGGCATATGTTATAATTAGGCTGCATGAATACAGCAAAAAGTTACCATAAATATTCACTCTGATATTTATAGACATTTGCTGTGGTCACACTGACTCACCTTGCCATAAACACTCCAGACACTGGCAGAAATATTTGCAGAAAGCAATTTAGAGCCATGGAAACAAAACTCCATCTGCCTGGGTATGTTCTCTGAACTGTTCAAAGAGACAGACATTGTAAAGGATAAGTGCAACGATATACAATACGACACAGACCTCTCACTCGTGATTGTCGGCCACAGCCAGCACAAGCAGCACAGTCATAAACCGACTATGCATTACCACCACTTGGGTTTGTGCTCAGGCAAGTGCCAAAGAACACTGGGACATTGCTATTGTGAAATATTCATAGAAAACTCATTTAAAACAAGTGTAGCAAATGAATACAGGTAATAAACATGCATTTTGAGATCTAGCCTTCACCGAAATTACAATATTATTAGCATGGCAAAGTTTAGGACCACCTGATATAATGGCATTCTTGACATCTTTCTTTCCCTTTTCAGAGCAGAAAAAATTTGAAGGATAGAAACTGCAATTCTGCTTCTAGATGTCTTACCTTTAACTGTCCCCTGTAAAGCAGAGATCTTTCATTCTGTACTATCTATTCTGGACAGCAGTGGGTTACACAGGGAGTGAAGGGAGAACCAGATATAGATGCTTTGTCCCAAGATGCTTAAGCTCTGTGTGTACCCATCCCATCACAATAAAAAACAAAACCAAAACAGCAACAGCAAAAAAACAACTTCCCCTCCTCCCCAGATCCAACCAAAAAGGACCTGTCAACAAGATTATTTTAGAGGAAATCAGATAGCAAAGCATGAGTAATTGCCTCACTAAATCAAGTAATCTCTTTAATCTTAAAAGGAAATTTCAAACCTGCCTCTTAGCAAGCCTTATTTCAGTTTCCATACTCAATTTAGGTGTAGAAAATGTTTGGTTTTATTTGCAAGAAATGCATAGCGAGACTGAACTCTGAAGACCGTGTCTTGTTGGGTGTGAAGAAATTATTTAAGACAAATTATAGTGCTGTCACACTCATACCTCATAGTTTAAAATAAATCTTGTCATCTAATTATACAAGAGCTCGAGTTTGTTTAACAAATTTCTCAGAGGTATTTGTATGGCACTATATTTCCCTTCACCTTTGATTATAGCCTATCATTTCAATCCTTTCCTTCCATAGCTTTCTATGTTCTATTGTGGTGTTTAACAGGTTGCATTTATCACATCTCTTCATTTGGGCTAAAGCAGATAAAACCGTGAAGTCTCAGAACAGATCTTGGCAGTTCACAATTAAGGAATTATTTAAAAACAAAGGCACCCCAAAAAGGGATTTCTACTTCCAAACTAAGTACTTACAGTAAGAAACTGGGTCTCTGAAAACAGTTTTGATGTCCCACCCACAGGTCTACTGAGAAAATTAAGGGAAAAGGAAAATTCCTCTTGTGTTTTAATTCCCTTGCTATACTCTCAAAATGTCAGGGCAAACTTGACTAGAATCATTCAAGTCATTATAATTATTTCAACCAATTATAGTCCGCAAAGAATCTGTCTCTTCCCTTCTTGTTTATTGTTGAAGTCAGATAAGCTCTGACTCGTAAAGAGTAGTCCTTATTGAAGCAACATGAAGATGAAGGGCAAAGAACTGCCATCAGAAAAAAAAAAAAAAAAAAAAAAGTTTAGCACAGCTCCCTGGAAAGTGCTTGACCAACCTGATGTCAAATTACTGAAAGAATTTCATTGACCAAAATATTAAAGACCAGTCTCAAAAATACAGTAACAGGTCTCCATAGGAAATGTGAAGCACTTCAGAAATTTGGCAAGGGTCTAAGTAGACCTGATTTTGAAATATGGCATCTTATCTCACAGATGTTATTTACTGTAAGCCAAGAATAATACTTATGGTTCAATCACCTGATAGTCATAATCTGGTTTCTTAGTGACTCATAACTACACATACCTGGAGCATATGATTACACATCCAGAACTGAAAGGCTGCATAAGGCCATCTTAAAACAGGTCAATTGCGTTTCCTAGCTACAAGATGGGTGTTTTCTAGTTCTTTGAACAATCCAACATCACATGTTTCATGAGATCATACTCTTCCCCAATGGTGGTTCTGAAGATACTGTATCATAGCATGCTTCATGTGCTCACTAATTCAAGTTACATTACACAGTGCCTTAGTTTTAAGCTGTTGACATTAACAAGCTGTTAAATTAAACTTTGATGCAGTTTTGAGGCCTCCCCTCAAAACTCAAATGCAAATGTGCCCATTTCATTAGACAGCTAGGACCACTGGAGCTCACATGGACGGGAATAAAAGGACAATTGTGTTTGCGTAATTTTTTCCTCAGTATCTTCTGACTGCTGCTTTTCTGTCCAGTAAAACTGCAGCTTCATTCAGACAACTCTGACACATTTCTGTTATTGGATATATCCTGCAGGTGCCAGTCATTAATACCATTGCATTCAGCAATATCATTGCTGAATTCTGTAGTTTATTTTATCAGGAATAAACTGACTGTAGTTTTCTTGCTATGAGTTGAAGGATTTTACTATAGAAATTTCAGCCAAAAATTGAAAAACAAGAGAGCATGTGACAGCCCCCTGTTTATAGTTTAATATATCCATCCAAATCAGACATTCATAGAGAGATTCACTCTTTCTATTATACAGGATTTAATTCAAAATCTCTTAAAACACCACCTTTATTCCAACACTACTTCAGAATCAGAAGTAACTGCAAACTTTACTTATAGTAATTATTAGAACCAGATCTTAGCAACAAAAAGAGCAAATAAAATTACAAACAGCAAGCTTTACCCTACTACACCAGGAGCTTTGAGTGAAAATAATACAGGAAAACAATATGTGCCTTTTCAATAATCAATCATTCCCCAATAATTTCTTTCTTTTTTAAAGAATTTCCATTGAATTCTACCTCCACCTTCTGAAGAAGTGAAAGCACAGCTAATGACTTTATTTCAGAACAAGAAAAATTTGCCTTTCCTCCTTCTGTTTCATGCCCCTCCAACAGACTTTCTTGTGGTTGCTGGCAGTGATGAAAGAAGCTATTTGCTTGTGACAAGAACAAGAAAATCTTACTGATGAAAAGTGAGGCAGCTTTTTTGTTTGTTTCTCGATTAAATCAATAAAATCCAAAATGTGCCAGTTTTGCTTTCCATTTTGAAACACATTGGACAGCTGCAGGGCAGAATGTTATTCCTTCATTATTATCCCTATTAGTCTTCAAATAATGCTATTTGGGATCAATGATCACCTCAGACATGCTAATATAAACACAATTTGTTTCCATAATAATTGGCATGCACTAGTTAGTGCATTATAAATGGCTGTATAAATTAATCACAGATTCATACACTGGCTATGTGCATTGCAATTTGTCTTTACAGAGTTAATACTGTCAGATCAAGTTTTTATCTATTCTTAATTTTAAGCATTTAATTACATTAGTATTCACACTATAAAACATACAAAGAGGTCTCAATTACCATTGCCCTTCATGAGATGAATTAATTTAAGCCATAAATCCACTTTCCTGTAGAAAGGAACATCCACAGAGTCACTGTTTAGCTCATGGGCTACCTGGTGTTTTCTTCCCAACTAAATGAAATATCCTCACTGTACTCTTACTTGAGTGCATAAAATGTCCGTTTGTCACGGCCCTTTTCATTTGCTTTCAAGTCAGAGGAATGACCCTCCACCTATTACCTTATTTAAATGGCACTGAACCTTTTGGGGGATTCTGCCCCATAAGGAATGGTACATATGCTGTAAATCAAACCTGCAAAAACATCTCTGCCCTTCATGTTTTGCTAGATTACCCTTTAAAAGGTACCTTTTCTCAAATTATTGCCCTCAATGTTTCAGCACATTTCACTTCCAAAAGTTCTAACCATGATGGAAAAAAGCAAAGAGAACAATAGAAAGAATTTAATATTAGCAAATTTTACAAGTGGATCTTTGACCCCAAAACATCAGACTGCCAGAGCCCAGGACTTCCTTATGCTGCTCATAAAAAGGTACATGCAGTGAATAGAAAGGCTTGTTCACCAACCTGTCTTTTCTGCATCACAGACACACAGATAATATTCTAAAGCATGCCTAAAAAGGAGGAGAGCAAAATAATTGCCACACAACTCAAAATCTTGCTCTTTGAATAGTTTTCCACAGCTGCCAGTTGAGAAGGCTGTTGACCCAGGGCAGGTCCTCAAATGAGCAATGTAACAGCTTTTCTCCTTGCCTTAGCAGGAGTAAGAAAATAACATTCAGCATAGAATCACAGAATCACAGAACAGTTAGGGTTCAAAAGGACCTTAAGATCATCAAGTTCCAATCCCCTGCCATGGGCAGGGACACCTCACACTAAACCATGTCACCCAAGGCTCTGTCCAACCTGGTCTTGAACACCACCAGGGATGGAGCATTCACAACTTTCCTGGGCAACCCATTCCAGTGCCTCACTGCCCTAACAGGAAAGAATTTCCTTCTTATATCTAACCCAAACTTCCCCGGTTTAAGTTTTAACCAGTTACCCCTTGTCCTATCACTACAGTCCCTAATGAAGAGTCCCTCCCCAGCATCCCTATAGGCCCCCTTCAGATACTGGAAGGCTGCTATGAGGTCTCCATGCAGCCTTCTCTTCTCCAGGCCAAACAGCCCCAACTTTCTCAGCCTCTCTTCATACAGGAGGTGCTCCAGTCCCCTGATCATCCTCGTGGCTTCCTCTGGACTTGTTCCAACAGTTCCATGTCCTTTTTATGTTGAGGACACCAGAACTGCAGGTGAGGTCTCACAGGAGCAGAGTAGAGGGGCAGGATCCTCTCCTTTGACCTGCTGGTCATGCTCCTTTTGATGCAGCCCAGGATACAGTTGGCTTTCTGGGCTGCAAGTGCCCACTGCCAGCTCATGTTCATTTTCTCATCAAGCAACACCCCCAAGTCCTTCTCCACAGGGCTGCTCTGAATCTCTTCTCTGCCCAACCTGTAGCTGTGCCTGGGATTGCTCTGACCCAGATGCAGGACCTTGCACTTGGCATGGTTAAACCTCATGAGGTTGGCATCAGCCCACCTCACAAGCGTGTCAAGGTCCCTCTGGATGGCATTCCTTCCCTCCAGAGTATCAACCGAACCACACAGCTTGGTGTCATCAGCAAACTTGCTGCGGGTGCACTCGATTGAGTGCACTGTCCATGTCAGCGACAAAGATGTTGAACAAGACCGGTCCCAACACCGATCCCTGAGGGACACCACTCGTTACTGGTCTCCAGCTGGACATTGAGCCATTGACCACAACTCTTTGTGTGCAGCCATCCAGCCAGTTCTTTATCCACCGAGTGGTCCATCCATCAAACTGATGTCTCTCCAATTTAGAGACAAGGATGTCGTGCGGGACAGTGTCGAATGCTTTGCACAATTCCAGGTAGACGATGTCAACTGCTCTACCCCTGTCCATCAGTTCTGTAGCCCCATCATAGAAGGCCACCAAATTGGTCAGGCAGGATTTCCCCATAAGCATGGTCTCTGCTCGCTATACATGAGATGTTTTCTCAGTATCATGTGGTTGATGCAGGTGCCTTCATATGAAATGTACTTGAGAGGCTTTCACTGATGCCCATAATTCATGAACTTCCTTACGTTGAAGTCATACCCATCCCATTTCCCCCAGAATCCCTCTAGACAGCTATTTTTGCATCTACCCTGATGAGTACTATTAGCAGGTTTGCCATTAAACAAGGGGATTAATTTCTCCCCCAAATAGGAGACACTGATATAAATTTACACATAACTTATTAGTCAATAAAGAAGGAATGATGTAATCCTGATTCATATGCTGTAAGCCAGATTCATATTCTGCTAGCGAAAGGATTTGCTCTCTCTACAGTGCATAAGAAAACAAGGCGCCTTTAAGTGTCTAAAGTGAAGTGATAAGAATCACCAACCTCAGCAACAAAATCACTAACATTTCAGAGCTAGTTCCTCATTTACTCCAGTAGTCACTATAATCAATATAGCTTTGCAAACAAGAAATTCATGCAACAGTAACAAAACCAGCTCACAAATAACATAGCCTAGAAATATGTCTTAAACAATATAATTTTTTAAACAGCAAAGTCATTTCCTCATTTTCCATTGTTCAGATGACCCACCCATCTGTAAGAATGATCTGAAGAGAAAGTATCCTCTAGCTATAAACTCCATCCATTCTTTAAGTCCTGAAAAGAAAATATGTACACTAATTTTCTCATCATTAAAGTCACTAATTATACTGAAAAAATTCCAACACATTGATTTTTTTTCTCTTTTGCCCTTGGGGAAAAAGTTTCTACATAATTATCACTTCCCTAACTCTTTACTTGCCCTTTTGTTTTAATAATGAAAGAAATTCTTTCATCTATCTGCAAAATAGTATCACAGTGAGACCGGCTGGAGGAAATGTGAAACCCAGCAATGGTTCAGGGCTCTGAAGAAAACAAGCAATATCTGTTCCTAACCTCTTATTGACCTATCACTGGCCTTAGACAAACAAGTTAAACATTCAATTAGTATAAAAGAAATTAATGTGCTGTTTATTAATTTGGAAGAGAAAATGCAATGTTGTGCATATTAATTCACCTAACATGCCACACAGCATCTGAACTTCTGTTAGATAAATCCCATCCAGGTTCAGATACTCAGTCCTAAGAGGCATCTTGGTAGCAAAATGTCTTACACACAGGTCTCTGCATATTTGCATTACATAAAGGAAATTTGGAATTAATGATTTCTCAATTTCAATATGTCTTGAACCTTGTTTATTTATCATAGATTGAAGCTGCCTAACTCCTTGATATCTATTCATTTTAACTTGTTTTCCATCCCATATCTGTCTTCCCATACTCCCTCATTCCCTGCTCTTTGCTTTGATCTTTAACTTCTATCTCTCTTCTGATTTATGTCTGTATTTACAACCACCGTCTTATAACCCCATTCCAAAAGAGCCTTTTCAGCTCAACTGTCTATCGAGCTGCCTATCAAACTGCTCTTCTCAGTCACTGAATATACTGGCTTTCATCAACTGCTCTGCATCTTCAGTGGGCCACATCCTCTGCAACCACCACCAGTGCCACTCATGCCCCCTTCCTTCCTCTCTCTCTTGGCAGGCTGGTAGGGGAGATATGGACCAGATGGGGGAGTGGACAACAGTGCCTGGAAAATCTGGCTGGATCACTGGGCTCAAAGCATAGTGATCAGAGTTTTGAAGCTCAGCTGGTTGGCAGTGGTACTCCACAATAGTATGATACTGTTTAACATCTTCATCTGGAGCATGGGGCAGAGTGCATTCCCCCCCCCCCCAGTTTGCGACAGGAACCAAACTGGAGGGAGAGAGCAGTATTCTGGAAGACAGGGCTGCAAGTCAGAGGGACCTCAACAAGGTGGATGGATCAGCTGACAAAGACCTTGTGAAAGCAAACAAAGGCAAGTGCAAAGTTTGCCCGCTCCTCCTCTCAACTACAAGACTAGAAATGTAATCTCAATGCATTTTATACATACTGTAAAAAAACCTACGCAAAATACTCCAAACCTTGGAACACACTAAAACTCCTGTAACTGCAATGTATGTCCCTAAGCGTTCTAGCAAGTGTTTCACTACTGCTCAGTAAAATATGGATACTGTTGACTTGTTATTCTGTTGATTTGTCTGACCTTGAGAATATCAGATCACCACCCATCCACACAGCCTGTACAGAAATTTTCTTCCAATCTGTTTTGCACTATAGAAGTTAAGAAGCTAAGGCTCAGGCTGGTTAATTAGATGCAAGAAAGAGTGGAACACAGAAATCTAAACTCAATATAATTCATTTCTGGAGACAAAGAGGTCAAGTGTGCATTACACTTGAGAGCTTATACAGCTTTTCTGGGTATTTATTCAGTACTATTAGTCCAAAGCTCCAACAGATAGGCAGCAACATTCCATTTCAATGATATGCTAGGAGCGGCAAGTACTTCTGGAAACACCATAATTTACACGTGACAAAAGACAGTTTTAACACAAATAGCTCTATCCCACAGTTGGAATTCCAAGTATATACCAGTGTGGAAGCAAAGCTGTATGAACAATATATGTTTCTTCCCTTGGCCTCCAAGAGGAATTAAAAAAAAATAATCTAGATAAAAAATATTTACCTGTCCTGACTAGCTGTTAGCCAGCATTTTAAATATCCTGCTTGTTTTCAAACAATGAAGATGTACCACATTTAGACTAGAATTGGGGCCCCCTTTCACAACACCTTCTTAGTTTTAAATGTTCAAAAAGAGGTCAAGACCTATACTGAAAAGTGAGAAAAAAAAGTCAGATTGATTCTGTTAGTCTTCAGCTGAATTCCAGTGTCCCATTCCATTAGGAAAGCAAAGAAGTGCAAAAATCTGGCTCCAAGAAGTTACATACAATCATGTATTGACATGAACATTTTTCACAGCAAATGTGGAATCCTTGCAATGGCAGATGAATAATAAGATTTTGTTTGTTCTTTCTTCTTGTATATAGATGTTCTCTATACTTGTGATTGTGCATATTTTACTGCATCACCCTGTTATGAGTATGGGGCTGTTCTGAAAAAGATGCATCTGCTGCTTTTAGCCATAAATTATTGCAACACCCAAGTTTTTATTCAGATTTCTGAACCACAGAAGAACATTTTCACAGTTGCATCTTTCCTTGTACTGTTTTGATATACAGCCATTTATTTCATTGCTAAGTTGCTGATTCCTATTTCCCTTAGGAGGAAGTCTGAGGATGTTTTTGTGGGAATCAATTGTATTAGCTAATTTTTTTTTTCTCCAGAAGACAAAAGAAGTAATGTTGGTGGTTTTGTGAACGTTATTAATGTTAACACCATTTTTCTTATGAAGTTCTTTTGTTGCAGAGAGGTTGAGTGATCTTGCCTTGAATATAGAGACAATGCAGAAACCCGATGGTTTACTCAAACCTGTAATAGTATACACTAGCTGGCAAGAAGGTTTACAGAGTGTCAGTAACAAAGGGCAGCAACATGGAGCTTCAGGAGATCTGAATCTGGAACATTTCAAGCTCACATTTCATTTGTTTGTATAAATCACCATGGAAGATGGTTGAGCTCTCAAGTGAAAGCAACACTTAGATTATCACATTCTGAAATCATGAGTAAGAGTAATCAAATTGTCTAAATAATGTGAAGCAGTCTTATTTGGTGCTCTCCTAAAGTAATTACCTAGCTGGTAATTTTGTCAATGACGTAACCTCACAAGCAACAGAAATATTTTTTTCCATAATAAAGGCATCCATGGAAGGATAATAATAATAGGTATTTTTTAACAAAACCCTATTTATATTTAGTCTGTATTAACAACTCTTATTTTTTAGAAGATTGCCTGCACAGAACAGCTTGGATCAAACAGTTAAACTGTGTGGAAATATCTGCTTGATAGTAATGTCTGTAGTACAAGAACCATTAAAAAGAGTTTTCAGAATATTTTATTTACACTTGGGCACATTCTCTGGGAATCTAACCCTGGGAGCCACTGAAAACCTTAGGAACGAGGTAAAAAAGGAAACTCAACCTGTGCAGCTGCTCCACAGTCTCTAGGCACTGCAGTAGCTGGTCTAGAGAGGATGACAAAGATGACAGCCCAGATCCAAGCACTAAGACACAAATATGTGATTATTGTCAGAATATTTTATCACTACCTCTTATCTTGCATAGACAAACTTAGAGTTTGGGAAAATAACAGGGCAGAAAGCAGGAAAGATGAAACTACTTTTGCCTTATGGCAAAATTGACTTCAGTGAAAATGCATTTTTGTCAATATGATACAAAAAAGAAATAAGGAATAAATAGAACGTTCAGGTTTTCACAGCTCGGCTATAGATTAAACACACCTTGTACATCCATGAAAGAATATGGGAGTAAGTGCCACTGGGAAAATTCATCACAGGAACAAGTGATCACATAAGCACTGGAACTAGTGAAGCCCGGGTTTTATAGATTTAAATTGTGTGCTTGGATTGTCTGGTGTTAAATACAGCAGAAGCTTTGCTTGAATGTTGGAAGCCCTGCCTGCTTCAGCCTTTCCCTCATTGGTAGCATTACACAGCCTTCTTAACTACTCCTTCCCTGCATTTGCGACATCTTTGGTTGCTGTTTTTTAGAATCTTATTATTTATATCTATATATTTAGTTTAAGTTAGCCAACTATCCACTCAACAGAAGACAACCTTCTCCACCCCTGCACCATACTCAGGATGAGACTCCGTAAGACCAGATTCCTTAAGAAGCAAGATTAAAATATGCTCACAAGCATCTTCCCATTCTCCCACAATTGAAAGGAGCTTCCATAAACTTCTACCCAAGTAATGCATTATTCCCCTTCAAAATCTGCTTTAGCATTCTTTTCTGTGATGCTGAAAAAAACCTGACAATGATTAGTTTGCTAGTGTCCTGAGACCATTGCTTATTTCACAAAAAGTGCCTCATTTTTTTCTTGTAGTCTTCAGTTTGTCTGTCCACAGCCTTGTCTTAGTTGGATTTAGACTGCAAACCCAGATTACCCTTTTACCCAGCTGTTTCTACTGCAAGAACAAAAACATCCATGTCTGTGAGCAAGAAACCCCAATGCAATATTAATAAAATGACAACTGAGTGGGATACTTGTTAGAATCATACAGCACTCACCACACTGACTTGCTATCATTGATAAGAGACTGCCAGATGTTCTAATGCATTGAATGAGACATTATTCATATTACAAACAAATCAGATGGGTTTACCAGCCTGCCCAAATTCTAAGAGTGTTTATCCAAAGCAAACCACTGCTTAAATTTGGCAGACTCATTATTTTTCATATTAATATGTGTACCAACTTGAGGGTTACAACTAAATTATTCTAGGCCTACCTCTACAGATGGATTGATGATTGCATTTTGATTTATGGCTCATCACCAGGGCATTATTCACTAAGGTGTTATTATCGGTCAGCATGTGCATTTGACTTGACAGAATCATTATCCACATTATCACCACAACTCACACATGGACCTCTGCCTTTGCTCTGCCAATCTCCAATTGGATTTGAAATCACTAAACACCATTCAATCCATTCCCCCTCAGTGCTGCTACACTGCACTGCAGTCACATAGTATTTAATGCCCATCACTTTCTTTTTTACATATCAACTCTATTAACAACACTACCTTTTCATATCTGTTCTATGTTGCATGATATTAGAGGTATTATATACGTGGTTTTAAGTGTCCAATGGTAAAAGAGAAAAACCTTGACATTATTAAGTTCAGCCATACTATATTTGTAGTGAATTTAACATTCAATTGCACCTGCAGGGCAAATTGTATTTTTGCACTATTTTATGCAGACCACCACGCTCCAGGAACTCATAGAGTCAAATGTTTCCAAATCAGAACAAAAACATCATTTATGGAAACCAAGTTTCTTACAGTCCAAAAACCCTTGAGTTCTACTCTAGCCTATGAGGCTTTGCCTTCCACACTCATAAATACTTCAAAGAGTTACATACTGAAATGGAGAGGGAGCTGAGGAGGATGAAGGTTGTACCTCTACTGCTATGTAGCAGATTGCCTCACTGCTTTAGGCTACAGGAAAGAACCAGGCATTATAAATAGGGTCTCATAAGCACCTATATTTCATGTAAAAGGATTTTGTCAGACAGTCGAGTAAAGATAATGTTCTCTTTAAGCACTTAGCAGCAAAAAAAAAATACCTAGACAGACTTATTTCTCCCTTTCAGGCACTAGTCACATTCTGTTACCAAGTTATTCAGTGCTTAAACAGAAATATAAACAGTCAGTAAAATTTGAGACATCATGTGAGAAATTACCTTCAGCTGAACAATGAATTTGAAGTGCTAATTTGCACAACCAGAACGGTCACTTTTCTGTTGCTTTAGTCCTCCTTCTGCTGCCTCTTTCAGGGATACACAAACTGAGGTGAGAGAGAGCCAAGTTCATTATTTGTAACTCTGAAATGTCACAAGATCATTTCCAAAATTCAGATTATCACATCATCATTTCAGCTTCTAGAAACTCATTTATTTCTGAGTTGGTTTGCATTTCTGACCTGGTTTGCTACCTATGCAAAAAGATGAATGCTTTTACCTTAGCTGCCATTGCTTCTGTGTATCTCTGCATATTTCAGCATTATCATAAGCCCTAGGATTATAGAGATTTTGTTTCATGTGACAAGTTTTGCACCCATATAGTTTTATTTATTGTGCAAGTTAAGCTATACAGCAACCTAACTGTACATATATTTTCATGAAATAACCATGGCAACTGAACATACACCACACTAAACATATCCATCTCTTGAACATCATCTCCCACTAGATCTTCTTTAGCTAACTCAAACGTCACCACCACATTTTCCTTGTGCAAATAAACTATGTATCATGTTAGAATATATTCTTAAAGTTCAAAGATAGATAGAGAAATGTAAAAGCTAGTTTCAAATTGTAATCATACAGGTATCTAAACAGTCATTCCAGTATGGTTGAGAATCAGGACTTCATCATGGTAACAGCTCAGTGTCAAGTAAAGATACGTGAAAACTACAGCAATGAGATTTATAGACTGTCTGAGCTGTCATATAGTAGTACAAACCAAAAATGTGAGACATGCTCTAGACCTGCTATGAGGTGGTCTTTTCAGATGTTATAAAACATTAAAGTGTGACATTTGTCAAACATTGTTTACTTTCTTATCAAGAGAAATTACTAATTTAGATTTAGTATGTCTAACTCTTCTAATTATTTTACTAATGACTACTAGGACGGCCCTTCTGAAGCTATGAAAATTCAAAAGATGTATTCATCACAGAACACTTCAGCACCAACCTGCACCAGCAATGGAAAACCTCTACTCATTTTTGGAAAATTGTAATAATGGGAATTAATTGTTTTTTCTGAAAATGGTGATGTAAATAATCCTGACTATAACTGATCAGAATAACTCTTTTTGCTTTTATTTTTTTGTGATATTCAAGACCGGCTCAGAAACAAAACCCCTCATGGTAATGATAAAAATTCCAATGATACCTTCATATGAGCCTGTTTTTTACAAGTCTGCAAAGCTTTTTTCTTGCACAAGGTTATGCCATTATGTCTGGCAAGACCAAAAGAGAATTGTTTTCCAGCAAGCTGAGCCATTAGGGTGAAAATCCCATCTTTTCAACAAGGCTGATAACTAATCCTTATCACTGTGTTGATAGAACAGGGTTGTGAGATTTACCCATATTCAGTTTAGCTGCCTGACAGACACAAGAGGGAGAAACCTATGCAAATCAAACAGCATTTCTTGCGAAAAGAAAAACCCACAAAAAACCCAGACTAAACCACAATATTTTTGTTGCCTAGAGAGAGGCAGAAATCAGAAAAGTTAATTTTAGGAATTAACAGGAAATTAAATGCCAGAATTGTCAAGTTAGTAGACCTTAGTCCCCAGCTCAGCAGTTCACACCCTCAGGATATAGACTCAGGACCAGTTTTTATGACAGGGTGATCTGCTAAAGAACTAGTATATGTGATAAAAAATGGGGGAGTGGGAAAATCTGTCTTTTCACTTATGTGTCTCAGCCTGAAGACTCCCTATTATCTTAACACTGTCAATCACTGAGAAACAGCCAGCTAGGCTGGTTTGGTAATTAGCTGAAAAGACAAAGGCTAAAGGTCAATTAGCCTAGGAGGCAAAGGCTAATTGCACACTTGTCTTTCGGAGACCAACTGGGAAAAGTAGGAACCAATGGGCAGCAAGAAGTGCTCCTCCAAAGTTTGAGAGGGATTTAGTGTTAAGTAGGAGGAAGCAATGAATGAGAGGTATTCCTGGGTTTCTTTTTTCCTACTTGTAGAGTTAAGTTACACTGGAAGTTGAAAAAAGCATGACTCATCTTGAAGGATTATTTTAAAATGAGAAAAATTCACAGCTCAAACAAATCTTGTGACAATTCCTTTCTCTGCCTGAGGAGACTGAACCCTGAATGCCTGAGGACACCTTCCACCTTCACAAAGGTGTTCTAATCATTAGTTTTGCCAGTTTCAAGGATTATAATAGTTCCATTTTTTCATAAGCAATCAATCATTTACTGGAGCAGAAACTCTAAACTGAGTATTTCAGTTCTTAGGTGAGAACTCTTACTATATACTTGCAAGATTCATTCTGTGGATCCAGACAAACCCAAGTGGTCCACACAAAGGTACTTGAGGGAGAGTTAGCTAAAGCACCCTGCAGATGGGAAGCCAGTCCCAGAACTCTGCTTGTCCAGTTATAGTGAAACCATTTCAACAGAAGAGTTTGACTGTTCTGAAAGCCAATATCCTGTACAGTCCAGTGGGTTACGCAATAAACATCGGAGTACCCTAAATGCTGACTTTTTGGATTTTTCCCTTAATCTGGACCTCAACAACTTTTCCCAGCTGAATTTATTTGGCAGTCTCAGGTAGCCTCAAGCAGAGCAATACTTCATTTTTCTAAGAATTTGCTATTCAAAGCCCTTAAACTTATATTGTCCTGCTGTATTCCATAGAACACCTTTCTGTAGCTTCTAAATCTTTACCTTGCTTGTCAGGCCTCAGACATCAGCAGAATGGTGGAGTTGTTTCCACAAGAACACACTCTTCTATTGGCGAGAACACTACCTACATATCCAGGGAAGATACATTATCAGATCAAGGTCTCTGCTTGGTTTTCTGATGTGGGTTTTTGTTGTTTTTTATTTTTTTGTAAGGCTTCACCTGCATGGTTTTGCATCAGAACTGGGTCTCTCTCTTGGCATTATCAACACCATTCCTTTTCCTGTTAGCGAAGCAGAAGAAATTTTAATAAGGAATCTTGGTCACCAAGATTGTATGAAGAACAGATTATATATGTTATATACTGTATGAAGAAGAGATTATATATGTAGCTATTGTAGTTTAAAATCAACGAGCTTCAGCATCTTCAGTTTTGCTGAAAGTTTTGGTCAGTTCAACATTGGGCACAGTCATAGAATCACAAAATAGCTGAGGTTAGAAGGGACTGCTGAAGTTAATAGTAAGGAAAAAATGTACTGTAAGACCTGCCAGATTTCCCCTTCTCTTCTTTTACTGTATGATTAGCAAAGTTCAGTACCTCTAAACTGGCATGAAGGTGTTTAATGTCAGAGCTTAATAATAGAGCATACATTAAAAGTATAAATACAACATTTTTGCAGCTTAGAGAAAATATTTGCCCAAGACAAGTTAGAACTTTGTAGCCGTATCATCTACTGTTTTGCTGGATATAAAATGACCCTTTAAAGCCTCCTGACATTCTCCTTGAAGCTGAGGATTGAGGCTATGACCTTTTCAAAGCCTTCCAAAGAGCTTCACAATCAACCAAGTCTTATAGAGAAAGTTTCATTAGAAGCCAAGACTTTTGATAAACGTGGTCGCACACTTACCCTCTCTCATGAAAAACAGGCAACATCAGTTCTCGCTATTTAAAGAAGAAACAGCTGCTGGTCCTGAATGAGTTCAGAAGACTTGTTTTGTAGTTTGAATCCAACCTCCAACACTGGAAATTTTGATTAAATGCAAAGGGGGAGGGAAATTACCATAAGAGGTCCACAGAGGTTGTAACTGTCCACCCCTGGAGTTACTAAACCACTAGAAAAACCATAAGCAACCTTTTCTGGTTAGACCCAGTTTTAGGAAGAGTTGGACTAGGTGACCTTGAGAGGTCAGCTACCAGCTGAAGTTAGTTAGCATCCTTCTCTCTGTGTATTTGCGGTCAAAGGAAGTGAAAAGACTGCTCGTAGCTGTTGAGTTGCTAAGGATGACTGAACTTCAGTAAAGGAATCTGTCAAAAATAGAATAGGACAGGACAGGACTGGGTAGATCTGAAATGTGAAACTTGACACTACAGATGTCATCTGTCAAAAAGGAAGAGGTTTCCACCCAAGTGGAAAGAGAACAGGGTGATGTAGCTATTACTCTGTTCTAGTACAGATATAGTAGAAATGCTATCAGCCTCCAGAGGAATGGGTAGCTTTGACTGTATGCTGTCACCCCCAATGTGCCATCCTGTTTTGCCAGTACTTAAATTTTTTAACTGATATTCACATGAGAACAGGAATAAATTGCTATCACACTGTAAGCAAAAGCAGACACAGGAAGGGAAGTGAGTCCAAATCTCTATATGATGGGTTTGTTGCAATGAAATTTACAGCCATCTGCTGGTCAAGTCCATCCTAAAGAGAGACATGAACTCATCTAATCAAAATACACAGTAAATAGTTGCATCTCAAGTGGTACTGCATCTTGTGGTTGTTGAATAAGGAAAGAAGTTACCACATGTTGCCAGTTAAACAAATGAAGAGTCGTTCTCCTACACAGAGAGATTTAAACTTCCGCCCTCTGTTTATCGTTAGTATTGGCTAAAGCATTGCTCCAAACTGGAGCCCTACAATGAGAATGAGACATTCTAAACAAGAGCTGCTGAAGGCTGCAAGCACCACATCTACCAAATAGCTTCAATGCTTTAGATGGCATTCCTGTGGGCTGTTTGCTTAAATATCAAAATAAACCACTCTCAAGAAGAAATGAAACAATCTATTTGGTAAAAGACAGCATTCAGTAAACAAACTTACGCAATAACATGGCAAAATATCTGGAAGATCATGACATAAATATCATGCTCTCTTTCTGTTTATTTTCTCTTGCTTTCTGAGATCTCTTCCTCTCCCAAATAATTTTTTTCCATTCTTTAGTATGCAGCAGACAGAGCCTTAGATCCCTAGGCTTTAACAGAGAAGCCACAGCCTCATTTTTCTATTAACAGTATAATTTTTGGTTTTGTCAGCCCTTCAGCCCTGAAGATACCAGGCCAGAGCCATTCAATTTTGCAAAGTCATTTGTGGCGGCACAGACCAGCCCACAAGGCACAGTGTGCGGTGCTTGCATGCTAATGGCAACTCACGGGTATGCTGCTGTGGCTGCCAGTGGTGGCAGTGCCATTCCAGAATCCTTTTCTCTTATTCCCTACCATTTTGTCAATCAAAGCAGTCCATTCTGTGTCATGATACTGAGTGCCAGTCTGCCTGGTTTGTTAGAAACTGGGCCAGCAGTCATCTCAGCAACAATTCTTGTGCTAATATGCTAGAGAGGTTTCTCCTTCTTGCCTCACTGATGGGTTGGCAACTCTAACTCCTTTTCATCATGCAGAATATGTATCTGAAGTTTATCACTCATCACTTCTTTGAATACGTACTTTTATCAATAGGACACTGTCATTAGTGGCACTACCTATCTGTATCCAAGTCTAATTTACCCAGGTAAGAAACATTTTCCAGATGTGAGTTGCTGCAATATGGCACATTATGGCTGCTACTTGTAAATCCAGAGATCTGGATGTTGGTGGTGAAAACAGACTACTACAGTGCCGCTCCCACTGACAGTAACAGCATAGACTCGGGATAATACACATTCACTTATTTTTATTGGCATTGCTAATTGTGAAAGGGAGCTGACAAAGCAGGCAGTTTTTCTCTGTACCTTAGTCCAACCCTGAATAAATCTAGTGAGAGTGGCAAAGCAAGCACCAACTCACTCACATTGTAATAATTTCACAACAGCTCTTTTCTAGAAAGAGAATCACGGCTACTCAGGGGAAATAACAGTTATGGTAATTTTTTTTCCATGAAATGGCTATGGCAAATTCAGCTACAAATGATCATTTTCACTCTGTGACCCACTATACCAGTCTTCATGACAACACCCTGCCTGTTGCTCACAAAATGCTTTGGAGATTGACCACTTCAACAACAGAAAAATACCTGTCATAAAAACATCTCAGAGGTCCAACCAAAGAAAATCATTGAAAAAAGAGATCTAATATGAAAACATTTCTGTAAGGAAAGAATCTCTTCTACATGTTTCAAAAATACCCTTTCAAGAAAGTTTATAAAATGGGACTGCTCCCATTACTTGTTCTAGTTGGGTAACTGCATATTACTTGTCCTAATAGGGTAAAACTTTGGAGACAAATAGAAGGAGTTCCACCAGAGGAAAAAACAGAGTGCTCAGTAGTACTGCATAAGGTCCGAGTGCAAAAGTGTTCAACTGCCCTCAAGCACATCCAGCAGTGTTCAGTGTCTCACAGAGACTAAAAGACTACATTCACCTTCTGAAGAAGGTTGCATGAAACACTTAATCCCTGTTCCCAGTTCATGATCAGTGGAGACTAACAGGAATGACTTCGATTTAGGGAGGTTATGAATTCTGGGGTATTTCATGGCAGTGGATTCCTTCCTGCTAAACCTTCTGTGAGATGAAAGAAATACTTTATTACTTCTTTCCATAGGCTCTTTCCACATTGCTTTGTCATCAGTTAGGAGCAGGGAGGCTCCCTGGATGTTTTTCCTTCTTGCATAGCCAAAGATGGAAATGGTCTCATATCAGAGCAAAGGCATGGCTAGGAAGTCTGAAACATTTGCTGAGGCCTTTAGGACTGGTCTGACACTGTCAGGCTCATCCCTAAGACCTACTCAACTCTTTTGCTTTGTTCATATGATCCCTGGAACCAGATTTAATTGGAGTAAGGGAAAAAGAACCTTTCAAAAGGTTTTGAACAGTCCAGTGCTCATTATTATTGTTTGGGGTTTTTTATTATTTACTCCAGATTTTGGTAGGATGAGAAAAAATTCTGTAAGCCTGAGAGAGATGTGGCAGATTCATTAAAAAAAAAAAATAATTTATTTTTAAAATAACAAAAGTTGTGTAAAAAAGGAGAGTGGGGCATAACTCTGAGCTGCTGGCTGTCACTGAAACCTGGGACACTGATCCCTAAATCCCAGACAATCAGACTGCCACAAAGAGCAGAAATGCCTTCCTGCAGAGACTGACACAGAGGGGACAGTGAACTTCCCTTCACCTAAGTTTCTAGTACCCCAAAGTAGCTCCTTTACAGATACATGCATATCTCTGTATTGCAGTCTGCACTTTAAATATACCCTAAAGGCAAATTTAATCTCTTTGATTTAGCTTTCCCTCAATAATTTACTCACACACATCCTCACACAGCACATCCACTCACTCACGCACATAAACAAACAAATGAAGGAATGAAAACTTATGAATTAATCAAGCTATTTCCCTGAAGACTCTGAGAGAAGAAAGCAACAGAAATTGTAAATGATATTTCTATTGAGGCAGCTGGATTTTATCACGATGAGACCATGAAAACATATAAATATCTGGGTTGAGAAGGCAGAAGATGAAATGAAATGGATGGAAACATTTGTGCTGTCAGTGAGATGAAAGAATAAAGTTTTGGGTGCAACAGAAAATTAGACCCACATCCTCAGTATCATATTTAATATCCTTTCCACTAACCTGCCCAGAAACTATTCCTGTCACTCTCCAACTTGAACCTAAGCTTCTCTTCTATGGCAACAGTATTTCAACGCATAATAAATGTGTTACACCTAACAGTTAACAAATGTGATTGACGGACAGCAGCCAAAGATGAAGCTACTACTTGCCTTTCAATTATTATTTGACAGCACTTTCCATTTGAACATTGATACAGCTATTCATTGAACGTTAAAATGGTTATATGTATTTTAATTATATGGATTCAAATTGTATTTATAAAAAAAAAAAAAAGACATTAATTTCTATTCTATATGTGACCAATTTAGTCCCAGAATGAAGCTCCAGGCAGTTATTTCATTTAAGCACAATAGGATTGTGGTTCTTTCTTTAACTCAGACCTGTCTCATTTCATCAATATTCTCTAAATGGTTATTTTCTGCCCCCTACACTTTAAATTACAGGTACACAGCGAATGTTTAAAATAAAAGCAAAAAGGAGACTGAAGCTGCTTTTCGAGTAAAGGATTTAAAGGATTTAAAATAATCTCAAATTATTTCCAGGAAGTTAAACTAAAAAAGAAAAAAACAAAACCATTCCCTGAGAATTTTTCCAGATTGAAAAAAAATCACAAAATATCTCAGAAAGACTGATCTGGGGGGAAGGGTTGGGGGAAAATGCCAAAGAGCAGTTTTGTAAAAGATGGTGAGAGCGAAATAGAATGTTTATGGCATATAACATTTTTTTTGACCAAAGCAAATACAGAGTTTTCTAGCAACAGAAACAGAGACTTCATCAGAGAGGAAGATTTCCCTTTGTAGTGAAGTAGGAGACATCATTGCAAAACTGGCATCCAGACGGAGTACAAATCTGAGTGAGCTTTCCAAAGGAGCCAATACTGTGATGTCCACCAGCCACCGTCTGATGCAGAAATACATTTATAAATGCTGTATTCAGTTTCCGCCTGCAGAAAAAGAAACCCTAAAGCAAGCATTTGGAATTTATCACCATTTACAAAAAGACACCAAAATATTTAGTCTAAGATTGTATTAGTTACTTGTTTACTGTTAAACAAACAAGAGCCAAATCACCCTAATGGTTCCATTAATTCCATTCTGCTGCTACAAAGCAGAATTAATACTGGGCTACAGAAGTGAGCAAAGGTTGCAGTGCTCTGTATCTGAATGTTTAGGAGTTTGCTTCTGGAAATAAGACAAAATGTAACAATCATGAGGTAAGTTCAAACCTTTAAAAAAGATAACACTCACTTATCTCTTTATTGTATGTGCCTCTCTTTATCTCTTCACAGTCCTTTCCCTCTGTGATCTGCAGAGGTGATCTTTTCACCCTGTTAAATCATCCTTATCAAGTCTCCTGAATGCAATAACCTCTTTGGCACATTACCTATCTTTTAGGATTTGTATTTAATACATTGTGTTCTTCTTCTTTTTTCAGCTTCCTAGGAGGTTACTTCAGAGCTCAGAATTGTTGGATTACTGATTGATTTCACAATTACTTTGTGCAAATACTTGTTTTCATCTGTGTGACTGTTGCAAAATGAATACAAAGCATTCAGAAAGTAAAAAATGGGAAAAAAAGTATCTTCTTTTCCGTCTCTCTCAAACACATGTATTTAGAGAGTTTATTTAATTATGAACACGTTATTTTAGATTGGAAAAAACTTCTAGATATTTTTATTAAATGGAAGAGAATTAAGCACATACCAGATTCATAATCAGATAAACAACCTTAAATCCTCTGTCTGTCTACCATTCATTTTGTTAGTGTGGTAGCATCGGTTTTGTACATTATCTCTGGAATTAAGGCTGTCTACCATGCCCCAATAATAAGCTGTACTTCTATGAAGTATAAAAAAGGTGCTAAAAACTGTAACAGAGGAAGTGTACACTCTTGAAAAGCAAACCCTCTCAATGTGGCATTGTGGTTTTATATGTGTGGTTATCAGGAAAATATATCCCCGTTTTCATTAGTTTCAGACAAGTCTCCTCTCCTCTTGATTTGATGCAGGTTTATATAAAAGAAAAATCTATCATCATCCTGGGATTGGTATGGCAGGACTCCAGGAGTCAGGGTGTGTCCAGTGTGTTGTTACTCTCTGCCTCTGTGTTGTTCATTATAAACAGAGCTAAGGAGAGATGCTGTGGCAGCAGGGAGTGAAGGTCAGTGTGACTTCCCCTGATGGATACAGGAATCGATACTTAGCTCGGTGAGATGAAAAGCTGGTTCTCTGCAAAAACAAGATTTCAGACTGCAACTAGTTACTCAAAATTGTTATTGAATATTTCCAGCAACAATACTTTCTTGTTATTTTTGAATATTTAATTGGTGATTATAACATCAAAAACATTGGTGTTTTTTACGTAGATTCTTACATGGGTCAAAAATAGGTGCTCGCTTTAAATTAAAAAAAAAAAAAATCACATATTTGGGTAGAAAAAGAGGATGAATACTGGGAATAAAAAACCATATGATTAACACTTGATTATTTTTCTGTGTTAAATCTGTTCACTCCTACAGTCAAAATGGGTCCTCTACACCTGCTGATAAAGATGGCCACAGTTTTTGAGCCTAAGACAAGCACTCCAGAACACTCCAGCTTTTCAGGCCTGTTTCCAGGAACAAAACATACCTTGAGGGATTTGATAGCTCTGATGCAGCAGCTTTCATTCAGCAGAACACTAGTCCTGGCTGCCTTTCATCACCCGCTCACCAGTGATAATACCCAAATGTTTAGGAACTCTCCAAAATGATAAGTTATGTTGTATAGATTTAATTTGTTCTTCTACTCATTAGAGAGATTTTGCCCCTCAACACAGCCTTGTAATGGCACCAGAATTAATGTGATACCCAACATTTGGGGACTTCATCTGACCCCATGTGAGCAATACAAAAGCAGGAAAGGCCAAAACTCACACACTGGGACCATATGAATAGTCTCATTGACTTCAATAAATATACTGGTATGAAAATAGATACCAAGAATTTGGCTCAACACGTGGAATTTCTATCCCATATATTAGGTTTTCCTGTTCTTTGAAAATAAAAAAGCATTTTGGATTTCCTTAGTATTTATGATGATATAAGCAAAGGTTCAACAGCCCACTAGAAGAAATTAATTCTTCATCTTTACATCCACAATGCTACAACTGAAGCTTTTCTAATTCGTAGATGGGCTTCCTATGTGATTAATTAATAGCACTAAGAAATAGAATTTTGGTATTTCTACCATTTTTGTGTCATGTTCTACAGTGAACTGGAGGGTGGCAATGCAGGAATAATTTAGAGATATATTAGCATAATAATTAGAAGCCTAGAAGTCTTTATAGTGTTTTTAATATTTATGCTTGATAAATATTGCTCTATTTGTCAGCTTATGCAGTATAAAGTGAAACTTAATGTAAGAAGGTTATTAGCATAAAATTAGCATAATGAGTAAAAAGCAAAACACAAAGGTAATCAAAAATAACAGAGGTTGTTTCCTCTTGCCTCTCTCAAAGGACATACTTTACACCCAAAAATCTCTGTTATGGAAAACAAATTGCATTTAAATTAATTATGAGGTTCTATTATAGCTGTGAAAAATGGATATCTTTAAACAGTTCTAACAGAAAGTGCTTTTTTGTCTCCTTCAAACTTCTTCCACACAGTCTAGCCACTCAAAGAATGAGATCATTTCAGTCACACTGCTTAGGTAAAATGTATTTTTAAGAAAGGACAGTTGTTTGATGCGGCAAGACTGTTTAGCTGTCAGCTAGGGATGACATGAAAATGTTATTTGAAACCAAAGAGACAGACCAAAGATTCACACCTTTAGACACTAACAAAAAATGGCAGACATCAATAGGCAAACGATAGTGTTACCTGTACCAAAAGCTGTCTCAGCCAATAATTACATTTGGATTCATTAGGTGAATGTAACATCTGAAACCTGAAGTTGCATGCTTCAAAGTTCAACTCTGATACCAGATCTCTGAGACTTATTTTTGCTTACTTGCACAGCTTCTTAGTGATATCCTTTTCAATCTCCTTTGACTACAGCTTCTGAAAGTTTGCCCCGAACTAGTGAAATCCATGGCCTTATAACTTCCTATTTGAGACAAGGGCGATTGACCTAGCAGAGATGAGACCTGATAGAGGTGAGAGAGATTGGAAGGACTCCAAAAAATTCTTTGGACTCCAAAAAATTCTTTAAACTCCTCTGATACGATCTGCATCAAGTTCATGAGGGAAAAAGTTATGAGACTGTTTAAATGCGGCTAAAAGGTGTTTCAAAACTATTAAGCCATTATTCCCTGGGAATAAATGTAAGAAGCAGTTAACATTCTTTCAGGTAACAGAAGCTGAAACATCAGCAATCACCTATCTGGAAAATACATCCATACTCAGAATTAAGGTCTGTGAATGGGAAAGTATCACTTGGATTGGCTTTGAGGTTTGTTAAAAGAGGGGAGAAGCTGTGCACACGGACACCTTTAGGCCCCAGTTTTCAGTCTCCAAGGGATACAGGTTGCTTGAACTCACTCCAGTATCACTCTCTTTTAGTCAGCCCTGCCTATTGAGTTAGAAACCAGGGAACAGTCCATGGGAATCACTACAGCAGCTCTGTGATTTCTGGAGATCTCTCAAAGCTATCTGGCAATTCCTCCACTCTTTTAATGCCTAATGAAAATTCTGATACAAACACATGCTTGTGTGTGGTTCTGTTCTGGGAACAGAGATGGGCACTCATCATGTGCACATGCAAAATACTACAAAATGCAGAGCAAGAAAGTCACCTTTGAACATTCAATGACTTCACCCCTTATGTCACCTTCCACAACTCAACCCTCCCTGTTGCTTAAAAAGAGCAACTGCAGCCTAGAAGTCAGCAGCCGCCTTTGATCCTCTCCTCCATCTCCAGCTATGAGAATACATGTATAACAAGGGGAATTTGCACACACAGAATTTTTTTTCTAACTGAAAAAAAAAATCATAACATTCTTGACATTTCCGCTGAAGTTGGTAGAAAAAGTCCAGGTCCTAAAGTCACTCACAAAGCCAGGTCTCCTTGGCAACATATACAGTAGAACACAGACTGGAATTATTGCTTTTTTTTAATACTATTAGTTTTATGGTGTCTCCTGTAGTATTAGTCATCAGAAGGCAGTTCTTGGTTTATGCTGAAAATTTATGATCCTTTTCACAACATTAGTTTTTGTAAAATATACTAATTACCAGTGTAAGGACTTGCAGAAGAGATCTGGAAATAATAGAAATAAACCTTTTAACAGGAACAGTAGTCATACAAGCACAACAGAGTCTAATAACAATTTTCATTTCTGTGGAAAAAATTATTAAGGTTTAAAAGTACAATAATAAAGAGGCATAAGAAGAGTACAAGGGGCTGTAGGTGACAGGAGACAATGTGTATGTGGTCACAATTTCTCATTTAAAAAGAACTTTCACACTGGAATAATCTCAAAACCATCTCCTCATGAAAAATCTGTTTGACTTTCATGGCATTTCCTACTTCCTATTGCCCCGATTCAGCTATTTAACACTTCTGCTCTCTGTCATAGGCAAAATGTCAATAATGCCTAAACAGACACCAGTGAAAATACATATACACAGGACAAAAGATAAGCCTTCACATTACCACCAAGGTCAGTGTTTAACATAATGAGTGGTGGAATTAAAGGTCATAGCTCCACTTGTATTGGTGGTAGACATCCTGTTATGTCCAAAAAATTGTTCATTAGGATAAAGTTCTGGGCTATCTCACACATCAATCAATCTTTCTTCTGAGCAACTCAACAGTTATTGCTGAATAGACTCTGAAATAATCCATTAACTCAGCGCAGGTTTGCCAGAAATTACAGGTGCTTTGAGATCACTCAGAATGAGAGATGACAAATAAATCAAAGGCATTGTCATCATCTGATGCTCCTAAAGTCTGCATTGAAGTTATCTTAATTATTAAGGGCTGGTGTCACAGCCACTTGCATTGGAAGCTGGGACTACAATTTATATCAAAGATCAAAAAGGGAGGTGATCTGACTGGTAAGGTGATGAATCTGACATTACAGCAGAGATCCTGGCAAGGGATTCCAGAGACAGATATTTATGGAGCTGTCCTTCAGCACAAAGCAGAGAGTAATAAACCTGTTAAAGATATTTTCAAATCAAACCATTTCTTCATCAAATATACGCATATACACACATGAAAACAGCTTAGCAAATTGCACTGCACTGTGGAAGCAAGATTTGCCCCCTATGCGTACAATATTTTTTGAGAATGATGTGCACCTCCTCATCACACAATAAGCCACAGAAGAAAGAAAAAGAAATCAGTCCACACTATATTTAAGTGTGTTTGGTGGATTGTCAGTTACTTCATGGGACAGTGGGTCCTATACAGGCATGACCACATGAAAGAATTAGAAGAGGCACTACCAGCAATTTGGCTACGGTAGCTTTGAATTTAGCATAAACTAGCCTCTTGATCATTTTTTTCAGTTTCTTTGGTGAAATCTGCATCTAAAGGGAAATCTTTTCATCACAGCTGCCCTGCTAATAACAACAAGGTTCTCCAGCACAAAGCTGATTTGAATAGAGATGTACAAGCAATGCCACAATCCAGATGCCACCTCATGGTACAATTTTACAACAATTTAAGAAGTGCTGTGTTCACTCACACCTGCTTGTGGATTAACCCCGGGAGGTCAGATCAAGTCCCCAAGTGCTCTCATATTGCGACTTTCCCACCATCTAGTGGCTGAAGAGCTACAGATGAAAACAACACTCTGTACCTCATGGATATTTATTTTAAATCTTTTTTGTGTCTTAGTAAGGCTTCTTGGTTTTTAAGAAAAGGCTCAAACAAGGCCATTTTCTGCTTCAGCATCTAAGTTCTTATGTTAAAAAATTTTCTTCCCCCTAATACAACATTTACAGTAGACAGAACCACAGAGACCTTACCCCCAGTGGGGGAACAGCCTCAGCAATTTAAGAGATTTTAAAATAAGGAATTGGTACCTAAATCACTGCTGACTGTTATGCTCAAGAAAGACAGGCTAAACGTCACAGCAGGTAGATTGTATTTAGAAATATCTGCGTTTGACAGGACTTCAGGAGATGTTGAGGAAGGTTAGAGAACATGTCACCATCTGCTGGGACCTCCCCTGTTCTATTATAAACTCTGGGACAACACTTGGACATGCATCAGTATGCTGGAAGCTGTGGGGTTTATGGCATTAAAAGTTCAATCACTGCTCAGTACTTTGGGAAATGTGTTCTAGACATGTCGAAAAGGAAGCTTTTAACTTATGGCAAATGCTCACTTTATATATATCCTTCAAATAATTGTCCTAAATCTTCTGTTCTGTGAGCATATAAAAAGACTAGATATTAGCATTTCTGGTATTTACTGAGATTAATTTGGAGAGTATTTACAGAAAGTGATGAAAAGTAGGAGACTGATCTAGCTTTCTGGATTTCTCTGGCAAACTTAGCAAGAACAACATTTGAAATGTTCAGTCAGAATCTTTTCTGTGACAAATTTTTCAGGAAAATCATGGGATTTTTTCAAAAATATTTCAGCAGTTTGTAATGTAAGCAACAACCAGTGTGAGTAAATACCCCCTTTCTTTTCAATTTTCCAAGTAAACATCATCACGCTACCAGCTCTCAGCTGCATCTTTGTGGTAGAAGCAGCAGTGTGAGGAAAACATATTTTCATGGGTCATGTCATCTAGAAAAGCTGATGCTACCTAAGTGCTTACCCTAAGGAATGGCTGAAACTGCCTAAGAAGCCAGAGAAGTATTAGAAATAAATACATGCCCTCTGCTATATATATGTTAGGAAAAGAAAACAATAAATACCACCAAACCCGCAACTTTAAAAGTTCTATAATTCAACTCTTCTTATAAGATAAAAAAATTTATTCACCTTAACAGTAAAAAAAACAAAAGTTTTGCTAACCCTGTAGGATACATCTGCATCTTCTGTCTAAAGCATAACAGGGTAAAATTGTACAGTGCTGTTCAAACACATATCTCACCAGTTTAGGAAAAACTCCATTTTAAGTATATTCCTCCACCTTCCACCAATACACCAATATGTACTCTGGGCATCATTTTCAAGTTCAAAAGTAGCACAAGATCCTCCTGTTCTACTTGAATATAGAGTACTTAAGGGTACACATCAAAACAGTTCTTAGGAGCTATAGCTGCTAAAGACTCCCTCAGTAGGAGTCACGACTCTTTCCTGTGGTCAAACCTAATCTTCGACCACAAAAAAACCCAAACAAGACGAAAACCAATTAAATACCCATTTGCCTCTTTCTCCTGCAGATTTTTTCCCAAATGTAGAGTACTGTTTGTCTGCTTTGCCAATGGAATCACTTGTACTTTTAATTTTTTACTTTAGAATTCTAAAAACGTCAGTAACTACCCTTATATTCAACTGAATGTACATGGATTCCCAGCTACTCTTCTTCCTGTCTATGACAGTTTCATTTAATTTAATCTCCATTTTCTTACATTGCAATGCTCTACACTAACATTTTTTTGGCAGCGGTTTTGATGTAAACAGCAGTATAAAAGTGAGACTTGGGCAAGGAAACACACTCACTTTCTTGTAGAGACAAGGGCAGAAAAGAACAGCCAAAGAGACGGACTGTGATTTAGGGTGATGAGGGCCACATTTAGTACTACTTTGATTTATTTGCAGTAAAAGACTTTAAACATTCTCCTTTGATAGCTATAAGGATGTAAAGAAAAGAAATATCAGAAATTATTGCAAATTAAATTTTATAGATAAGAGACATAAGGCAATCTCCTACAAATATATCTTGGTATCTTACACATTATGTATCATAGTATGAACATCTCTTATGGTAAAAATAATTCAGGATATCAAACTCTTCTGTAGCTATAAACTGACACAAAGATATAACCAAAATACTTTCACAAAGCTATTAAAAAATCACTGAAAGCACAGATCAGCTTTGAGGTACCTCTCAAGAACTAGTATATATATATGTATGTATATATACATATATATATATATATATATGTCTTTTTTTTACCGCTTTGGGCTGCATATTAGTTTGTTTCTTTTCAGAGCTTTGGTATTAACTGGCAATACACAGCAGGGAGCTGTGTGCCTCAGAGAGATTTACTGTAATCTCAGCACAATGATACTGGGTGAAGAATGCAGCAACCAGTGCGTATAGACAGGACCTCAGCCCTGCAGCACAGTGGAAACTGCTAAACATGCACTGGGACTGTGACCACACTTTGAATAGCCCAGTTATATTTTTACGCTGTCCTAAGGTCCATGTGAGCTGGTTTCCTTTCAAAAGCCAAAAATCCACAGTGTTACTAACGAAGGGACCAACTTTCCTGAAATATGCAGAAAATCAGCTTTAAGTTTATAGACTGTTTGCTTTCCTTTGCCAACCCCAAGAAAAAGCTATCATTGATTGATAGCATGTTATGAGATGTCCCCATTTTGTTCTCCCTCCCCGTACGGGTAGTTTTATCACTAGGGCTGAGCAAAATCTGACCAAGAACCACCAAATACTATGACTTCTGAGACACACCCAGGTGAGTACTCACAACAAACTTCTCTTCTGATAGGCTGCAACACGATGAACTGCTCCATCTCCCATCCCTCTCTGTGTTTTAGAAACAGTAAAAGTTATTTCTGAGCAGCTTTTGTAACTCATGTTCTTGCCGGCAGACAAGGAATTAACCAGCAGTATTCCCTGATTTTAAATAATGAATAAAGAACCCAGCAAGTTGTTACACAAAGTTCATAAACAAAAAAGTGGCAGAGCTCATTTTATACATTATTAATTCTGAATTATTTTGCTAAATCTAATATACAGTACCTATACATATGGGAGGGAAAGAGAGAACATTAACAGCTTTTAGACATATTTTAGATATGTTCATGTCAATTGTATATAATTTCAAGGTTAATGGCTTTGTGATACATAATAATGGAACTCCCATTTATTGCACATATCCTGGTTGCGAAACCTGTTTAATTTCCATAATCATAAATTGCACTTGAGCAATCCTCAGCATGTGGTTATTCATTTGATGAAAATGTAAATTTTAATTTTATTTTTGTTCAATTGCATACACTGCATTTACTGAACACAAGAAAAAGCATTTTAATTTAACCAGTGAATCCAGCTCATTACAACCTACTAAAAAACATTGAGTAGCCAGAATTTTGTAACAACATGCACTTTTAAGCACTGATTTACAATTAACTTACCTTTTTGTGTTTTAACACCTAGAAGAAGTTACTGTGGTTATTTTTATGCAAATAAATTCCCTTCAGAATGTAAGATTGCTCCGCCATAAAAAAAAAAAAAGGAATTCAATTAAAAATATTCATTAAAGGGATAAATTTAAAGATAACATTGAGTGAAACCTCTGACAAAAACAGGGTTTCTTGTGCTTGGGAGCTAAAAGAGACTGATGTAAAAATGAATTCTCAGATCAACTCATGTGCTTCTGCAAGCTGAGAATCTAGGCCAGGCTATGTTGGAAGGGAAACTAAATACATGTCTTTTTCACTTGTAAACAGGATATATTACACAGAAGCATTCCTGAAAGACAACAGTCATAAATGATCTTGTAAAAATCTTGCATGCAAACCTGGTTCAAGAGCTTTAAATTACCTCTTTTAAAGTTAAGAAACTTTGGAGATACAGAGAAACATGGAAGAAATAAAGCTTGTGTCCTGCCTCCTGCAGTGATGTTACAAGCCTCTATTAGTGGTATTAGTGTTCATCACTGTGATTGAGCCAGCGGAGCGACTCTCATCATGTAGTTAATGAGAGCTCAGTCATCATCAGAGCGTGGGTATTTCCAAGCTACAGATGAGAGCAACAGGTAGAGACTGTGATCCTCAAAGGGACTGTTTAGTTGACTGAAATTAATTTGCTCTGACATTATAACTACTACTTCTAATTAAGCCAAATTCATGATCTTTATAGAAGAGAAGTAAAGCTTAAAAAGATGAACAAGACCAAACATTTTGAGATAATATAAGTAAAATTTCCACTGAAGCAACTTTGGACTTAATTAAAAATGTATACAATAATCACGGTAATGGGCCTTATTTTAATAAATAATTTTTATTGCATATCATGTGAAGATTAACCTGGATTCCATTTCTTTTCAGAGGTAGGACAAGTGTCAGTAATTAAACTTTACAAATTGATAAAATCTGGCATTAGAATTACATGCTTGCGTTGCTTCCTCCAGCCATTCTCTCTCCCCCTCCAAAAACCTCTGCATTGTTCAGCTGCAGTCATTGCTTTCCTCACTTTAGAACAGATTGTCTTTACAGCCATGGATGTGCAAACATACTATTCTTTTTCACCCAGAGATTTCGACTGGATGGAAAAAGATTTGGGACACTTGTCAATAACATCTTGATGTCCCACAGCTCAGTCAGACAAATAACTGGAACATAACTGGGTTAGGCAGTATTCCATCTAGACGCATTGATTTATAGATATCCAGTTAAGCAATCTGGATATCTATAAATCAATGCGTCTAGATGGAATACACCCGCGGGTGCTGAGGGAGCTGGCAGAGGTCATTGCTGAGCCACTCTCCATCATCTTTGGTAAGTCGTGGGAAACAGGAGAGGTGCCTGAGGATTGGAGGATGGCAAATGTCACACTGGTCTATAAGAAGGGCAAGAAGGAGGACCCGGGTAATTATAGACCGGTCAGCCTTACCTCCATCCCTGGAAAGGTGATGGAACAACTTATTCTTGACACCATCTCTAGACATATCAAGGATGAGGGGGTCATTAAGAGCAGCCAACATGGCTTTACCAAGGGGAAGTCATGTTTGACCAACCTTATAGCCTTCTATGAGCAAGAAACTAGGTGGATGGATGATGGTAGAGCAGTAGATGTGTTTTTTTTCTTGATTTCAGTAAGGCATTTGATACTGTCTCCCACTGCATCCTCATAGATAAGCTAAGGAAGTGTGGGCTTGATGATCAGGTAGTGAGGTGGATCAAGAACTGATTGGAAGGAAGAAGGCGGAGAGTTGTGGTCAATGGGGCAGAATCTAGCTGGAGGTCTGGGACTAGTGGAGTCCCTCAGGGGTCGGTGCTGGGACCAGTGCTGTTTAATGTTTTCATCAACGACCTGGATGAGGGAACTGAGTGTACCCTCAGCAAGTTCACCCATGATACTAAACTGGGAGGAGTGGCTGACACACCAGAGGGCTGTGTTGCCATTCAGCAAGACCTGGACAGGCTGGAGAGTTGGGCAGGGAGGAATTTGATGAAATTCAACAAGGGCAAGTGTAGAGTCTTGCATCTGGGGAAGAACAACCCCATGTACCAGTACAGGCTGGGGGTTGACCTGCTGGACAGTACTGAAGGGGAAAGGGACCTGGGGGTCCTGGTGGATAGGAGGATGACCATGAGCCATCAATGTGCCCCTGTGGCCAAGAAGGCCAATGGCATCCTAGGGTGCATTAGAAAGGGTGGGGTTAGTAGGTCAAGAGAGGTTCTCCTCCCCCTCTACTCTGCCCTGGTGAGGCCACATCTGGAATATTGTGTCCAGTTCTGGGCCCCTCAGTTCAAGAAGGACAGGGAATTGCTTGAAAGAGTCCAGCGCAGAGCCACAAAGATGATTAAGGGAGTGGAGCATCTCCCTTATGAGGAGAGGCTGAGGGAGCTGGGACTCTTTAGCTTGGAGGAGACTGAGGGGTGACCTCATCAATGTTTACAAATATGTAAAGGGTGAGTGTCAGGATGATGGAGCTAGGTTTTTTTCAGTGATGTGCAGTGATAGGACAAGGGGCAATGGGTGTAAACTGGAGCATAGGAGGTTCCATGTGAACATCAGGAAAAATTTCTTTACTGTGAGAGTGACAGATCACTGGAACAGGTTGCCCAGGGGGGTTGTGGAGTCTCCTACGTTGGAGATATTCAAGGCTCGCCTGGACAAGTTCCTGTGTGGTGTACTCGAGGTTACCCTGCTCTTGCAGGAGGGTTCGACTAGATGATCTTTTGAGGTCCCTTCCAGCCCTTGGGATTCTGGGATTCTGTGATCTAGAAATCCTAGACACATTAAAAGTGCACATGCATAGATCCACTTGGTGATAAAGGTCAGTTGGTGCATATGCAGTAAACCTTATCTCCTCATCACTCACAGGACTTGATGTAATAGCATATGTTCAAAGCTTTCTGGGCACACAGGATATGATGGATATGTGCTCCATCTGTGACCTACACATATGACCATCAAACAGGACAATGTTGGACCTCCTTGTGCATGGTTTGCATACCAGAAGTCATCACAAAACTACAGCATTATGAGCCAACTGTAGCCTTTGTTATATCTGGTCTGATAATGTCTGATATGAATGAGCTGAGACATTTGGATTACAGCAAGTGCTACAAACCAATACTCATAATGGGACCAAGTGTCCCTGCCAATTGCTAGGATAGCTGGCTTGGATGAATGAAAAACATTCAGAAAAAAAAAAGGGTAAAATATGTACTTTGTTATGCCTTTGCTCCAAAACCTAGGAGATCCACAGTTATAAAACCATGTAGTAGCTTGTAATTTCCTTTGGGCAACTCATTGCTGAATTTCATTTTCCTGAAATTCTCATGAAATTCCAAGATATATTTCTGGTAAAACAAATTTATTTTGATGGCTGCTGTACAATACAAATACTGATTACATAAATTTTCCTGGTAGAAAAAGGATTTGCTTTTTTCTTAGAGTTTTAAACAGAATACAATGAATTTAGAAAGTCAAAATTATCACTGAACTTGTCTACAGTATCTTTACGTATGTGCAAAGAGTTTAGATATATACATATATATAAATACAGAGATATATTTAGCTCAGGATTCAAAGTCCTAATCTACTATTAGGACTAATATGTTGGGTTCCCTTCTTTTCCAATAGCCTAAAGAAAACTGAGAAGGGATATTAGATATGCAACCAGGAAACTTCTAGAAAGAGGCATACCTCCTTGAAAAGAGAGATGAACAGCTGGGCCAGCTGGCATTTCTCTCAAATGATCTGGCATTGTACCTATAGTAGCTAGTTTTCACGGTCTTTGCTGGGCATTCTTCAGGCTCCTCTGCTAAGCCTCACACTAGACGGCAGGGCTCCCCTCCATCAGCATGGTCCCTGGCTCTCCAAGCCATGGCACACTTCTGGACACAGCCTCCCTTCAGAATTAGAGCCATGCTTTGTCAAGAATTTAATGCCTTGAGACCAATTTGGCAGTAGTACCATGATAAAGAGGCAAATTGAGTGGCACCTAAAAACAGAGTGATTTTCTACGTGCTTCACACTGCATTACCCTGTAGGGAGCTGAATTGCTAAATGTCACAGGAAACAGTAAGGTGAAACAAAAAAAGAGTAGTTCATAAAACCTACTAACCTATCACTTTGGAGGACAGCATGATTTGGCAGACCAAATTAAGAGCTCTGAGTTTAGCTCCTTATATTCTAATTCTAAGCATCTCTTTGCTTGATTAAGACAACTCAATTTATTTGTATTTATCCTAGTTTCTCTTATCTATGAAATGACAGTATTATTCTGGAGAAAATGGCATGACATAAAATTATGGATTATAGAGAAATATGAATTATGTAAAATTAATGTTGTTGATGTCTATGCAAAACATGAAACAAACAAAAATATTCTTTTGGTGTTTGCTTTAGCAGCTTCAACTATCACCAGGGAATTAAACAACATGTTGTAGGAGTAACTCAACCAGTGGTTCAATAACTTAATTGAGCAAACACATTTAATGTGTGAGTTTTTTCATCCCTTGAAATAAATACACATTTTCAAGCCAGCAAAACATCCCACGTGCCCAGATGAGAAATCACACTGGTATTTCCATCCTCTCCTGCTGGACCCACACCCTCACACACTGTGCCCTGAAGGCTCCGAGTTTGCTCCATATGTTACTGGTCTTAAGCCATCCTATTTGCTTGCACGGCACTATCTGTACCAAATCTCTTTTTCAGTGTATTGCATGAAAAAGACATTTAAAAAATACAAAACCAAACCCCTGACCATTAATTGCTGCATTCAGTGTGCAGCTAAAGCTGCAAACAATGAGCTACTTAATGAAACAAAATGTAATTGCTTGAGTGAAAATGGAGGCAGCATTCTCATGTAAGATCACCATGAAATGCTTCAGCATTTAAATACGTACTACACTCACAGTAAAGTCTTGTCTTTAAACTTCCAAACAACCAGGGATTCTATTTAATTATGGTCATAAATAACAGGCAGTATACCATTTCTTGTACCCCACTATTGTTATTTCTTTGTTTATAAATTTTTTTGTCAAGTTCATTGTGGAAAGAATAAGGATGGCGCCTTCTCAAAGAAGTTTAGAAAATAAAAAAGACAGAAAATGGAAGGGAAATCTCTTTCAGTTTTATCATTTTGAGTGCAAATCTAATAAAAAAATAGGACCGGATATAAAATTTGTTCAAAATTGAAAGGCAGTTTCTCAGCTGGTACAAAATGCTGCTATGCCAACTGACCAGATCCAACTGGTGATATAGCCCTGAACTTCCATTCATCTTATCAAAGGCTGTCAATAAATTCATTACACATGGACACAAAAAAACAAAAAAATGAAAAACAACCAAACCAACCAAAAAAAAACCAAACAACAAGCCCCAAACAAACAAAAGTGACCAAAACCCATTAGTAGTAAATTACGAATCAAAATAGAACACTAAATCCCATGTAGTATATCACCTACACATTTTTCTCTTGAGTGCAAAGTCAGGCCCCAATCCTGCTGTTAACAGTAGTTCTAACCTCCTCCCTGCAAAGCTCTGAAGGTGTTCTAGGCTGATACAGTCCTTGTTAGCTCTGTCTTGAAACACCAGAGATACAAATTTCTTTCTACTACACTCAGAAATAAATTGAAAAGCTTGTTTAAAATAAGAAATTAAATTACCAAACAAGCCTACTTTTAAAATTTCATCTAGAGTACTCTATTGGTTATTACTTCAAAGAATTTTTATGCCACAAGACTATGACAGTAGTGTGATCACAATTCAGCATTAGTTACAAGGCAAGCAGGGCAATTATTCAAATGTGACCTATTTTTATCTTAGAGACTGCTTTTCAATTTTGAATTCTGTTTTTATTGAAATGAGAATGAACTTTTTATAAGATTTAAAGATAATGTGCTAGGTAGGACCATGGAGACAAACACATTCCCTACAGCAGCTCACTTTTCTTGCTACAACAGCACATGAAAGACAGCTAAACTTTATCAGTAAACCTAAGATGTTTAGAGAACCTGGGCTTCCTTTAACAAACCAGTATCTTTCATCCCTGAAGGAAGATAATACAGTGGATCTGGTTACATAGCCCAGAAACTTCAACCAGAAGAAAGAAAAAAAGAAAAAGCAATAGAAGATGCAACCGGTGCAATAGTTTTAATGAAGTTGTTTCACCATCACCTTAGCGTAAAAGTATGAGGTTCTTGAACAACCATCTGGATTTAAGTTCTGTGAGTCAGAATATAATTATGTGACCAATTCACAGCCTCAGTATCTAATCAATTGCAACATTCTCATGAACCACACACTTCAAGCCATACTGAACTGCAAAAGCAGCTGCACTAAGCAGCACATACTGGGTAGATGAAGCAAACTTCATGTTTGGATTAGGACTGCTGAAGAATCCTTCACAACCCGACTCAGACCAAAATCTTCATGAATAAGCCACTTAAATTCAGTCATCATTTTAACACTGGAACATAAATAGTACTTAGATTCTTTAGTACCTCCCCCCACCCCCCCCAAGGATCTAAGGTACTTTTAAATGAAAACATAAATTACTCATGACTTATAAACAAAAAAAAACCTTTTAAGAGACTTGGACTTTCTCAAGAGCAAGTATAAAGAGCAACGGCTTTCATATTTGAGAAATGCAAAATCTAAAGTGTTGTATGCAAGAGAAATTAAGGTTTTCCAAGTTATTGGGAAATCTCATCATTCAAGACATTCTGAGTTAAAACAGAAGCAAATATTAATGATCTATGATAAAAAAGGCCAAATCAGTGCATAGAAAATTTTAATTTGGCAGGCATTAAAAGAAGCTTATGGACAGATTCATAATACCTGCTGTAGGCAGCAAAGTTATATATTCCAAGAGGTAAAAAGCAGGCTTCTGGCCCCAGCTGAAGTCACATGTTTCCATTCTGTTGATTGAAAGGAGACAAGTACAGAGGCTTCCACAAAAAGCAGGTATTTTTGCATCCATATTCAGAAGAGATCAGAGAGTGATCTGACTCATGACGGAGACCAGTTCTCTACCTATTCATATTTGGCCTTGAAATGCATTTGTTTCTCACATTTTATGGAATTTGTGAACAAAAATAATATTTCCTATTAAGTTAGAGAATCTCCTGGGGTTTTTGATAGACATTTGAAACTTCTCTGAAACATTCTCTTGGCTTCTGACACACACATTCCAGTAGGGTAGTAGTCCTAGCCTTAACACTAGACGGTCTCCATCTTCAGTCGTGTTGCTGAACTTCACAGTATTGTATTATCTCAGCATGGTTGTATACAGACTAATTCTCTAAAGAAAGATCTGAAACTAATTCAATCTGAGCCAGTCTGTATTTAAACAAATTTTCCCCTGAAGTCAATAACAGAAGAAAAAAGACAAGGACTTGGATGTTAATGGAGCATTGTTAGAAAAGAAGAAAAAGAGCAAACTTAGAGAAACCTCAAGTTTCTAATTAGTGAGACTATAAGGAAAACAACCAAATGCAGGGTCTGTAAAATAACACAATGTTCTTTCCAGCACTTTATATTCTCAGTGGGCCTGATCCAATCCTTAATCAGAAAACATTTCATAGACTTCAGGCACGTTGCTATGCAGTGATCTGTGATCTGTTTCATTAATCCAGAAAAAATTCTAACTAGCAACACAACACCCTTTCATAATCCCAAAGCACAGCAACAAAGAAGGTTTACTACTATCTAGTGAGCCATACATAATATAGCTCATCATCACACTTCCTTCCTGCAGCAGCAGTAAAACAAATCTGCGATACCCCTTGAAACTTCCACAAATATCTGTGTTCTAAGTATAGAGATAACAGAGACAAATTAGACTCTGTACTGCTAAACACATGTAACCAATAAGGATTTCAAGACAAGGCAACCAAAAAACCTCATGTATATTTTTGCACTCAGCACATAACAATCTTGAGTTCAAGCAAGTGCTGCCTGTATGCTGCAGGAAGGTGGCCCAGCCTCCTTTCGCAGGAGAACAACTGTAGGTGCAAAAGATGCACAGATGTATTCACAGAAAGAGCTGGGCTTCAGTGTTCTGCTCCCCCAGTAAAAGGTCATACTGCATTATACCCTCTATCTGAGAGAACCGTTCCTAGGGTAGTACTGTGTATGAGTATGGTCTGTTTTTCTATGTAACTCTAATTAATATTTTAATGCAAAGATTATTTCTCCTCTATAGCACTGAGCAAGACATTTAAAGTGCACACTAATTATGGCTGGCAGGCTGATTTAAATAAAAACTGGTTACAAACCAGTTTATTACAGCAAGAATATAATGTTGCATTTTGCGTATTTAGCACTGTACCATCTATCTTTACAATTTTACCTTTATAGTATTTTTGCTGAACTATCTGCAAATACTTTAATGCAAATACTTTAATCTAAATTGCATTATACCACTGTCCCTCAGCCTGAAAAGTATTTCAGGCACTGAAAAAACCTGCCATAGACAAAGCAGCAAACTCTTCCTTTTAATACAACTCTTTCCCTTCTAATTTTGTTTATCTGCATAAAGGTAAGTTCTAAATCTGACACCATTAATTTTTACACACCAAAGTGAATATGAACCTAAATAATAGTGCTATGCCCCGGCAGCATTGGGAAATGCACAGAGTAGTCTGTCTGAATAGAGAGGATGTGATTTTTCAAAACAGCCCACTCTGCTGGTGTCCAGCACATGCCACGAATCCTCAGTTCATTAAGGAAACCAAGCACAACAATGGTTCTCTGATGTAAGTCAACAAAGAGAGTTTGAGTTCCGTAACCTGTGAGCTATAAAAACATTGCAAGCAAGTACAGACACAGCTAAGCCAATATATTGTAACATCAGTCAGTTATCTCCACTCAGGACAGTAATACAAGAGATGATGACTTAAACATGTAAGATGTAAGGAGAAGGCAGAAATATACTTTAGCTTAGGCTCCTGCCTTACAGTTCTCTTAGCCCAAGCCAGAAAATTGTGGAAGCAAAAGAGGGAAGAGAGTCTGACAATATTTCTTTCAAGCTACAATTGCATTTGTGTAGCTCATCTCTCTCACACTTGCATCTCATGAATACGAAACAAATCTATCAATTATGTTTCTGAAGAAACTGCAAATTTTGAGTAAATACTGGAGTACTTTCAAAAAAATAGTTCATCATTCAGAAAGAGTAGATATTAATGATAGAAATCAAATTAGAAGTTTTATAGATACCAAGCTATAGAACACCAGACACATAACTTTTAAGTTATAGAATCATAGAATGGTTAGAGTTGGAAGGGACCTTAAAATCACCTAGTTTCAATCCCTCTGCCATGGGCAGAGACACATCACACTAGACCATGTTACGCAAGGCTCTGTCCAGCCTGGTCTTGAACACTGCCAGGGATGGAGCATTTACCACTTCTTTCGGCAACCTGTTCCAGTGCCTCACCACCCTAACAGCAAAGAACTTCTTCCTTATATCTAACCTGAACTTTCCCTGTTTAAGTCTGAACCCATCACCCCTTGTCCTATCACCACAGTCCCTGATGAAGAATCTCTCTGTGGCACCCTTGTAGGATCCCTTCAGATACCAAAAGGCTGCTCTGAGGTGTCCATGCAGCATTCTCTTCTTGAAGATCCTCAACTTTCTCAGCCTGTCTTCACATGGCTCCTAAAAAGCCTATATAACCTTCCATTCCAACACTCCAGTCATAGGAGCCATCCCAGCACATTTCCATGATTCCAGTGATATCATATCACCATAGATGTGCACACATCTCTAATTCTTTTTGTTTATTCCCCAAAAGTTCAATCAAAAGATCCAGTGCAATTCAATTTAGGTAAACCAAGCACTTGTAATTGATTTCTTCTGCCTTTAATTTGCAAATACAGATTAAGATTTGTTAGCTGTCATGATTCGGAGAAAATTAAAAGTATATATTGGTTGCTGACAATTTACAAGGAGAAAAAGTGCTGAAAGAGAGTAACATAAAACTGCCACTTTGAATTACAGATTTGCTGTAGAGCATTTCCAGGGAGGCATTTTTGGGTACATGTGAGGTATAGTTTTGTTTAATAAAACAGAATGTGCTAGAATATAAAACCCTGTATTCATAAAGTCTGACCCTCCCCACAATGTCTGGGTGGATGGACGCATCTTCTAAACTCACATGTTATAGCTAGAACAAAGTATAGCTTTGTGTTAATTCTGGCACTGGTATTTTTCAAACATGCACAATGCTAATATTTTCAGCAGGAGCTAGTTCTGAATGCTTAAATCAGGCATCTCAAGTGCTGACAGATACCGACAAGATTCAATAAAACAGAATCACTCCAGGCTCATCCTTCTTCTGTCATGATAGGAAAAAAAATGTGCTTTTCGTATCATTACCAAAAGATGTCTTTTTGAGGGGAAATTAAAGTATGTGTTATTAAAAGGCCATGAGATATCAATATACATTTATACTCATTAACTATTTATAAGAAGTATTTGTTTTATGACACCTTAAAGAGTACCTCCATCAATCATAACAACCAGATAATTCTGACTCAAAACTCAATTTATAAGCACCAGTAAAGGCAGTGTTTTCCAGTGAGCAAGGTATGCATGACCAAAGGGGAACCACTTGCCTCTTCTGCACCCTCATCTTGCCCAGTGCATTAGAATGGCAAACTGCAGGAAGGTATAGACTGCAGATCTTGCCACAGAAGCCTCCACTCTCTGTTGGATCCCCTACATTACAGAACTGCACAGTAATGAGAGGAGAAACACAAGGAATGTAAGTTCATTTCCATCACTAAAATATTGCTCCACTAGGAAAACAGTGACACAACGTAAGAATTTCTGTGATATCCAGGGACTGAGCTCTATCACATAAGTCACTGTGTCAATCCACAGTGTGCATTGGAACAATTGACTTGGTCCATAATCACCAGGCCTCAAAACAGTGGTGGGATCAGTAATTCCTTGCACCAGAAGAAGAACACAGGGTGAAGTGTCTAAACTCCAACAGAAACATTTCTGACCTAATGCATTACAGTGTTAGGTACTGGATTCATGAAGATATCAGCAGGGCTTCCTGAATGGCAGTTAAATACCTCTGAGCTCCGTATAACATGTGTGCTGTTAAAAGTAGCCAGATAGATTGTTAACAAAATGCTAAAACACTCCAAGTTCTTCCACATAACCGGACTCCAGACCTCTGCAGCATTAGTTAATCCAGTCACTGTAACTGAATTCATTGCCACCTGTGCTTTTCGTAAGTATAGATTTGTGTCTGAAATAGAAAGCTTGCACCAAGCAATGTCACACAGACCATAGAGAGCTTTCTGCAAAACCCAAACGAAAGTGACTTCTACAACTTTCTCGTAAGCAGCGACTAAGTTGTGGAAAACATTACAGTTAAAAGGTTGCACAGATGCTTATGGATTCGGTATTTCACCCCCCTTTTTTCTTTAATGTTAATGATATTTATATTAATGAAGGCTGAGAAGAGGAAGGGAAGAGTTGTCCCTTTTATTGATTGTTCCTCATCTGAAGTTTTAACGATAGCTTCACAGCTCCTCAATTACTATGAGGTCATGATGACGGAAAACCCAGGAGAGGAGAGATCACTGCATACAAATGTTCTGTTACCCTGCAGTATCCTAAACATTTTTGATTTAACAAGCAAGTACAGAGGAAAAGCATATATGTCAAATAATCTGAATTTAACAAGTTTTCCATGAAATGCAAATGCCCTTAGAGGTGAAAGAGTTTTGATTAGATGTATAGCATTTGGAAGATGTTGGATATTCTCAAACTCAATCAAATACTCTGCAAACTAGTTTCTTGTTAGAAATTCTCAGAAACTGCACTGCAGGCATGGCGCACTATGTCGCTAACACTGTAATTAGCTGCTTTATAACACAGTGTGACTGTAGTCCGCAACTGGGAGATAATGAAATAAAACATTTCTAATATTACTCTCACAAGTATTAATATGGAAAATGTATATATTAGCTTTCACAAAAACAGAGATTTAGCCTGGCATGGAAGCACTGTGGAAAAAAAAATGGAAAAAATTCATTTCTATTTGGCAGCACAAAGAGAGGTCACAGTATGAGAAGGCAAAACATACCTGAGGAATACAAATTTTTGAATACAATGTGATGATCATTTATTTCAATGGCAGTTTATCTTTCTTTGCCTTTCTCTGTTCATACTGCTACTCACCCCACCAGGCTGAGGAGCAGAGCAAGCTCTACCCCAGCTTTACGCATCAGGTAGTTTGAACCCCAGTGCATCCTCTGATCCAGTCCTTGCCATGGGTCAGTAACATGGCAGGGCAGCAGCACTGGGCTGAGGGACTGCATGATGAGCACAACCAGACTGCAGTGATAGGCAGAGTCACTGCTGCACCTATCCCCAAGCTGTGGCCCAACAGAGTCGTGAGTCCCTCCCCAGGTCTGCACCACTACTCCAACTGCTGCCCCAAGAAGTTGCTTTGGACAAGTGTGGACAGAGTACACATTGCAGACTGGACAAGGAGAAAAGATAACCATGTGGCTAAGACTCAAGGCATCAAAATTGAAGTTCTCTCATCTACCGCAGACTTACTGGTCCATTTTATGTCTGCCAAGCAGTGTCTCCATCTCTCATTTCCCTGCAGGACAAGGGACTCTGACCATTGCAGTATTTCAGTGTCAGAGGCAGGCACACTCCTTTCCTCCTTGTTTGCAATGCCTCATGCAGCAGGGCCTCTGTACGCTACTGTAACAGAATAACAATAAGGAACCTTTTCAAATGGCAGTCACACGTATATGTAGCTCAGGGTGAACATGACTGACAGCTATAGGCAAACGAGGATTAGAAATTAAAAGAGTAGGAGAGAGAAACTATCTGCTAGCAGCTGATAATACTGCAGGGGAGCAGTAGGAATAAAACACTGAAGAAGAGTTGTCAACTTCCCTCTCTTCTTCTGTGGTGGGATTAGTAGAAAAGGTTAGACTATACATTATCCAAGAGACATTCTAATGATCTATCTCTCTGAGGTTTTCATAAAATTAATCTCTCAATAATAAGACATAATACAGGTTTCATGCATACTAGGTAATTAAAGAGCTTGATGAATAGATGAAATAGCGAATGTTCTGGATCCTTAAACAAATCACAGCTTTAAATTTCATTAATTTTACATTTACTCCAAGACTTAATTTAAAACTGGCAAAGCTTCGCTACCACTGAAACCAGAAATCATTAAATAAAATGGAATTGTATTATTTATTGTTGTCTCAGGCCAACAAAATACATAAATTTACAATATTAAGATGACAGAAATATGACAAAACTCTACTGTATTAAAAATACTTTGAAAAATTCACTGCAGCTCTTGGTTGAAAATTTAAACAAGAAAATCAGTTCACAGATACCTTCTCAGCCTTTTCATTTTCTATACTGTGCCTAGGGCTACCACACTGGAAGGTTTGTAATAATTTAACCATCAACTTCTAGAGTTTTGAGGAAAGGTAAAGCAAGGAAAGACAGTACTGATTCTATCTAGTTTCTAGGCAAAGAAAACCAAGCAAGACATTTACTAAAGTCAGCAGAGGACATATGAATGTGTGCAGCACTCTGAAATACCACGACCTGAGTAAAATAGAGACTGCTTAAAGCAGTTCTTCAAGGTTTCAAGTTGTAATCAGAGTAAAATCTGTAAAATGCAAATAGGGAGAACAACAATGACTCATAACTGGGAAAACAGTGACTTAAAATATCTCTTTTAATATGAAATCAGGAAAAAAAACCACTTCACAAGTGATTACAAAGTAATCTAAAACCAGAGTGTGTCAGTTATCTGTCAGGGGCAGATTTTGCGGTTTGGTACCTCAGGCAGCTGTGTTGGTTTAACAGCCCCAAAACGTGTCATCATGACATTTCCAGCACCCTATCCCATCCGTTCCTCTAGCCCCGCTGCTAGAGTTCATTTTCTGGTGGTTCAGTAAGCTGAGCAGGCACAGAATGCCCTGTTCAGCAGCAGCAGGCTTGGCAATGTTTGCTATCACTCTGCATTCACCTTCCCTCATCCTGCCGCACACGTATACAACCCCCAGACGTAAGGGCAATTCTTGCTCCTACTAAAGGCATATTGTTGAATTAAGATCTAGCTCCAAAGCAATTAAGTGCACTCCCACTTTTCAGAAATACAAGAGCGATTAAATTCTGCCCTGGTGCTTTTTGGAATTCAAGACCAATAATCTTCATTATGTCTGTTCCTTTTGAGATTAGTTTGGTGATGTTTCTCCCACAGATGCCTAAAGAGAAATGCTCTACAAATGAATGCATTTAACATAGGAGTGGGATAATGTAAACTGCCTCTGTGCTAGAGTCCTGTATGTAATGCCTTTCCAGATTCTGTGCTATTCTCAAAGGTCTATTTTATTTGTTTTATTATTCTCAGACACTAGCTTTTCATATCTTTGCTTTTGTTCAGTAGGTCACCAATGAAAGTGAACCATTTTCTTAATCTTTTCCTTTTTCTCTTATGTTAACCCATATAATGAGATTATCTTAAACTTTTGGCATAAATCACCCATCGAAATGCAGCAGATGAAGGGAGAAGAGCAGAGTCTTTTCAGAAGTGGTTCCTGCTGGCAAATATCCAGCTTACAGACTTCCTATTGCTTTGCTAGAAGCATGAATTAGCAGTTTGCTACAGCTGCATTGAAAAACCCTTCACCGCTGATAGTATCTTTTCTTCAATAACAATTCTCACACCTATTTAGCAGTTTCTCTAATCTGTAAGACTGAAGGAGTTTAGGAAGGGAAACTTTAGCACATCACTATGCTTTGGTGAAGATCACTGTCTGAATGCAACTCTCAGTCTTGTATTGCTCTTGACCAGAGCAGTTTTACATCCTAGAACTGGAAAATAGCAGATTGACTTCCTAATATTAAGAATAATTCCAAACGAACATTTGGACTGCGAAATGGATCCAGAGACACTGGGGGAAAAGAAATAAAAACTGATAAACAAATAGACTGAGAATATGTGATGCTCATGAGATGCGTAAGCAAGTTCTCACTGAAACAGCAGAAGCTGCAGGTCATCAAAGAGTACTGAGAAAAGATATGTGGGAGTTATGACACCAACAAGAAAAAAATGAGCAAAGATGGATTGAAATACACATTCTGAGGATCCTCAATTAAAATGTTTAAATCAGAATTCTTTTATGATTTTCATACCTGAAATGCTTTAATAGGAGCTTTAAACAACTGCTCCTGCAAGACCTATGGTATGCTAATAATCAAAAAAGAAAACAGAGTTCTGCTTAAAGGCCGTGTCTAAATCTAGATAAGAAATTCATTGTGTACCCCAACCTTTCTCCGTTGGCAAACCAGAAGTATTACCTGGACCACCACTGCAGTGTCTCTCACATATTCCCATCTGAAACCAAATAACAAGGTCAAGGATATTTGAAGAGCCAAGGTGAGTCAGTGATACCCGAGAGTAACAGAAAGAAACATCCCATTACTTGTAAAATACCTTGAAATATTACTGTTGCATTTATTACTTGTCCTGTGCTCAAGCAGATGGGAGTTAACCACGCGTATTGTCGTAAGGGCCATTAAAAGGAACTGAATTCAGCAAGGCCAAGTGCAAAGTCTTGAACCTGGATCAGGACAATCCCAAGCACAAATACAGGCTGGGCTAAGACTGGATTGAGAGCAGCCCTGAGGAGAAAGATGGGACTTTGAGCAACCTGGTCTGGTGTAAGCTGTCCCTACACAGGGCAGGGGGATGGAACGGGATGAAATTTAAGGTCACTTCCAACCAAAACCAGTCTGTGACTCCATGACTGTGTGAATTCTGGCAAAAATCCACATCTTTATCTGGATGATGAAATCCAGTTCTATATTTTAATCCTCTCTGACCCAGTTCATGAAATTGCATGTACAACAAAGCACCAGATCAAGACTGAACCTATATTTCTGCTGGCTGGCTTGGGCTGAACCAGACAACAACATAGTATTAATGGTAGACTGAATTAATCAGTTGAAAAGATTTTATCTATCTTTTGATGGAAGAGCGCATCTTCTTGCCTCACCTCAGTTCAGAGGCTATATTAGATCCTCACAGCTGTCCCTTGGTGCCCCCGTAGCAGTTCTACTGAAGATTGATTTTTATCCATCTGAGTTTGATGAGAAAGGAAAGACCTTTGCTTTCCAATAATGAGACCTGTAGCACACCTTCTACGTTCACACGCAGGACTTCTATTAAAAGTTTTAGCTCTGGATTATCACTTCAATAGCATGCACCAATGCTGCTGTTGTAAATTGCATTTAAAGAGTTATATTGATTTTTAAAGGTCTCAGCCTGGCTGAGATTGCACCTATTTTGCTATGTAATGAGCTAGCAGTTACAGTCAAGAGACACACATAGCATAGTTAATCTCATTTCTCAAGCAGTTGTTAAATTGTTAGCCAGCATGCAGTATTCACATATGGATGCTTATTATTCTACTAACAAATACTGTATTTCATTCTAGTTTGCTTGGTATGAACAATTTACAGCATATTCTTTGTCACTTAATTTCCTGTGTATATTGTCAACAGTTACGCACGCTCAGTAGGGTGCATTAGAGAAACTTAAAGAAAGAACACAGAACATTAATCATACTATTGTATTAGATGCTATTACATGTTGGAACTAGTATGTACTGATTTTTACAGTTTTCTTTTTATCACGTTAGAGAAGATAACTTATTAGGTCAATCTATCCTTTTTGCTGCCCTTGCTGATCATGCTGGAAAACACAGACTGTGAAAGGGAATGTTAGAAGGGGCTATGCCCAGGCTCTACGAGGAAGCGCAGGGACACACTACTGTAGCTCCCACTCTGAAACCTCCCTCTTCTCTTCCCTGCAGGGAGGCTGGGTTCATGCTCCCCTGGTAGCTGGATGTGGTGGCACTAATGTGCCACGTACCCTGCATGTATGACTCTTCTACTGAGATGGTAACTGTCCCAGGGCTACCAAATTTGGCCCTTCTTTTCCTCTGTTGTTTCTTCCATCTTCCATTTTGAGTTTCCATGAGAAGGAGTAATCAGCAAGTGTAGAGCTTGGGCATTCTTTCTCAGGCAGACAAGGATCACCAAAACACTTCCACTTACTTCAGTATCAAACAGACTTTCCTTGACAGCCTTCTCAGGCAGCTAGCAAAACGGGGACCATGTTGGAGGAAACATATCAGTAGTCTTTCTATCTGATTAAAAGAAGAAAAATACATCTGAAGGGTCCTCTATTGGGAAAAATGATTTAGTAGACTTTCTATCTTTTGACAAATATATTAGGCAGTGTCAAAATTTACAAATAAATTAGGATGCAGCCAATAATTCTCTACTCACAGCCTCCTTCAATTCCTTTACTTCAGAAGGCCTTGATAAGTTTTATGCTCATTGAAAACTATTCAATGCTTTTATGCAACCAAATCCCAGCTTTCACCTTTGCATTTTTCTACCAATACCTCTGCAAACATACCAGGGCTTTTCCCAAATCAAGATAAAGTAGAACACTCTCAGTGCAAAGAGTTGCAAGAAAAGCACATAGAAAGTGGAAAGATTTGAAGTAAGTCTTCTTAGTATATTGTAAATATAAATTCTATGCAAATGGCCTTTTGCTTGCACTGCTGTTTCCTAGAACTCAACACTGCATTTGGCTACTAGTTTTAATGATTTACAGTCAGGAAATGAACAAAAATTTATTAGCAATTATGAAAAGTTTTGGAAAAGAACTGTAACACAGTTTCTCTTCATACTCACCTAAACACATAATCAAGCAGAATTCATCAGGCAATCTGCAATGCCTGTGGGAAGCACAGGATAGTAAAAAAGAGTTGTGGATGGTGCTTTAAAGTAGACAATATTAGTCAAAGAAGAGCAACCAGCAGATAAGAAAAAGTCATGTTGAATTTCAAAGGAACTAAAGCAGAATGTAAGGCTGAAGTGCTAGAGCATGAGTGCATGCCTTGAAAATGACCTGATTTTCAGAAGTCATAAATAACTATTGACATGTTGACATCACCTCCAAGCTCCCAGCTGAAAGTCATAACTCTAACCAAGGAAAATAAAACAAAGGCTTTTAGAGGATGCTAAATTTTAAATCTTGGCCTAAAACCCAGTGAAAGAAATGCATAACCGTAGTCTCTAACCTGTGACGCTGTGAGGTCAAAGTCCATGTGCATGACTCTTCATATTTCATGGGAGTGAATATACCTAAGTCGCTCCTGCCTTTCTTCTTCAAGGGAAAAGAGTTTAAGAAAGGCTGGCCTTTTACTTTATCCCCAGCTTTTGTTCCTGCCATCCTCCTCAGCTTGACTATTCCAGGACTGTGGAGAACTTTAGACGGATCTGTTCTCTTGCATAGGTCAAATGTAACTGTGTTTGCACTGCACTGGTTGGATGTCTTTGGCAAAATATGCAAAGAGCAGTGTTAGCAAGTAATTGATTATATCCATTACTTAAATTAAAAGCAGGAGCGTCTGTAAACCAGCTGGAGTAGGAGAGTTTATCCAAAAAACATCACTGACGAATCTGTAACTTTGAATTCAGCCACTGAAAGAATTGGCAATGAATAATTTCAGCTGACAAGTATAGTGCTTTCTGTCAACAAGTGATTTGCAAACAGGCTATAAATTTCATTACTTTGTTCATTATTTGTGATCCTTTAACCTTGCATAAGTAAATTTAAACTTACAATTAGTTGCTAAGAATGCTTGTTGTTTATTATATGTTGCTGAAGTGACATGTCTAGCTTTCTAATCAGCTTGAATTTTTTAATAAATTCAATCTCCCAAAATTCAGCTTGCCGAAATATTTCTTCTGCATTGACTGCAGTGCTATTTATAGAGACCAATGCTTATGAACCCGAGCCAGGAAAAAGTTAATTTTAAGAATAAATTGTTATAATACAACATATAATTAAATTACAACTGTTTTCTGAATTTACTCAGTATGTAAATGTCCTAGGTTAGGTTTTTACATGATATAAAACTGAGTATCACTATCTAAGACAGAAAGAATTTACAACTTTGAAGGAACAAGCTTGTTTTTCTCCAAAAGTGTGACTTTTATTTGTGGGGGGTTTATTTCCTATTTCTTAAGATAGGAAGCAATATTTTTGGTTTTAATAATAAAATATCATAAAATAAGGATTCTAGAAAATTACTTTCACAATTCTTATGTTTTTCCATCTATAATCTTAATATGAAGAAACAAAAAAATCCTGCATTCAGATCACAAGCTTGACATACTTTAGTGTTCAGAAGACTGAGTTAAATTAGCTGTAGTGACTTGTACCCAAGGAGTGCTGAGCAGTCACAGTCTACATGCACTCCACAAGGACCATGCTATTATCAGACAGATGTTTTTTTACAACATATACTCTAAAAGAGAGCAATTAGCTCTCTTGGACTGATGGTCCATCATACCTCAGTACATTTGAGTTCATCCTACTAATTCCACAGTGGCTCCTTCTTCTGCTGCTGGAGAGGTTTCAGATATTGCGCCACAGGAAAATTGTTGCTTAGTTTTCTCTTGGACTCTTTAAAGAAAATGTGTATATACTGTAATTTTCTCCATTCCAAAAGTTCTGACTACTTAAGTACAATCTTGGGCAGATTTATTGCTCAAAACTACTGAATTGTTCTAGTATCAGCAAACATCTACAGCAGCAGAAAAAATGGAAACTCCTACTAAGATTCAAAATTTAACAAAATGAGTTGAAAATAAAGAAGACCTTACACTATATGAATAGTAGGTCATGATAGCAAGTTCTAAAAATGCAGCTTAAGGTCTGACACCTATAGCCCAGCAGGAGTCTAGTAGTATTTATACTCCTATTGATACAAGGAATCTTTTGACTTTAGCAAACCCACATAAACTATCTTTCCAAGTGTGAACAACTTCAAACTGAGAAGGCTTTGGTGCACTGAGCTCACTACGTTTCCTCATGAGTGAAAATACAGGATGAACAAATTGCAAAGACCATCAAAACCTGGGTTGTATTATTTGACTTGTTTCTGTCTAATACAGGGTGATTTCTCTACACATCATTAGACCAGTTCAAAGATCCTTTTCTCCGCATGTTGTCTGTTACAGGAATAACAAACAGCAAAACAGGTTATACTAAAAACCCCATTATTATATAACGTCTCTATATTTGTGTTAGGACCCTGCACAGTGGCAATAACTGAAGCTGCTTATCAGCTACCTGACAGGTGTCTGCAAAGATGAAAAGTGGATAAAGTGCACCTCTTTCAGAGCACAAAGTTAGGAAATCTTCCATGTCTGCTTTAAAACAACATTCGAGACAACAACATTCAAGACACAACTCACTGCCATTATGTGTGACCTGCGTAACCCACCTAATGTTGAAGTCTATATGGCAATACGCTTCCCAACTGCAATCAACAACAGAGGTTATAATGCCATTTTGCACACACTCAATTTGCAAAGTTTAGGTTTGCAATACTCTGCCTTTCCGTTGTGGAGTCCAGGTGAGTGACATGAGTTGCGTGTTCACAGTAAAGGTTATATTCCACTTAAGGTTATATTCTTTGCCTTGTACAGATGCCCTGTGATCATGACAAAGATCAAAACACTACCTACTGGTATCATTTTGGGTACATGCTATTTATTTTTTGTAAGTTCCTTACCACATAATGGTCAAAAAGTTCAGTTTCTCAACTCAAAATCTGCAGAGGATGAACTTTTTTTGCTGCTGTACAGCAGAAAGTCAGACCCACGTGAGAGCTCAAGGCAATGATCATTACAGCAAAGGTAAGGTGATCATTCCTTCATGGTCGTAATGGCTTTCATGCAGTTATTTACAATATCAATCTTTTCCTTGTCAACTTTTTAGCCAAAAAAAAAAATAAAATCTAGGTTGGATTTTGCAATGGAGCTAAAGTGAATTACACACCCAGATTTTCCTGAAGTTGGCAGAGGCCCTTCCCCATGCTCATTTGTAAATCCCAGCACTATTAGTCATGTCTACAAAAGCTGTCTGGAGAAGAAAGTAAAGAAACAGAAAAAAGCAGCTCAAGAAAAAAAAACAACAAACAAACAAAACCAAACTCATAATGAAATCTGCTTAAGGCTCAGCTCCTGAGCAAATATGACAAAGGGACTAAGGTAATTATGAAAGGCGGAAGACAAGTTCCAGAAGCATCAGGTAAAGGACAAACAAAGGGAAAGGCATGGTCTGTGGATTTGTCTATTTTTAGTTATTGAATGAAAATTATAATAGTTTCTCTTTCACTGCAATCTTTTAAAAGAAATTACATGCCTTACACACCCTGATTATCTATCTGAACATACTGACACAGTTAGAAAACTACCTGCTGGCCTTTGGCCAGTTGTAATGATCACAGAACCCTGGAAATGTATTTGTTATTTTTGAGAACAGGGAAAGGAGAGAAAAAAACAACCCCCAAAAAACATCAAAACCAAGAAAAAACATCCAAGCCCTTATTTTTAAGCACAAATTATGAACTTTGAAAGGTTATAATAATGCCTTTGGTCTAGTGCACTGTAAAAACCTAAGGGATCCCTACTCACAGTTTACGATGCATGCTCAAGTGATATTGTCAAATCATTAGGTACTTACATTTATGCAGTGCATAAAAGTCTTTCTTAAATGTATCCCAAAACAAATCTCTTCACACAGCACTTGTAAAATAAATATTCTGTTGTTCTGAAAGCAAAGAATTTATTTTTGTAGTCTCATTGGCACATAATGGATGAAGAGTTTATTATCCTAGGCTCCAGTACCCTCAGGGAATGTACCTTCCACACTGTTCTTAACCTTTTCCAAAAGAAATACAATTGCACTTGTTGTAAAGTAGAGCATTATGTGACAGCAGTGAATGAAACCATAATTCTGTTTACAAGATATTACTTATGTTGCAGAACCAAGAGAATTGCGATTTCTAGAGGGACTATGAGGATCACAAACCAGGCATTTACCTGGACAGTTTTATTACATTTTGTTTTATTAGTCTTTATCAAATCAAAGCTGCAGATAGGAAAAATAAGATAATGTTTTTATGTCTTCTCTCAATACTAAGTTTTATTATTAGATATTACATTATGAGACATGTTGATACACAGTCATTGGGATGTAATATATACAGTATATAGTCAGGGTTACAGATAATAAGCTGTTAACCTCATGGAAAGTTTTACTAAAATTGCTCTTTCTCTTTTTTTTTTTTTATATATAGTGAATGCAAACAAACAGCTTCTGCCATTAAAACTAATGTTTACAGCTTTTCATTCAAGAACTCTGCTCATCTGATGGTTTGGGGGAGAAAAATTTGGCTTAAAAGTCTGTAAATGACAAACATGGGTTTCACCTGTCTATATTTAATAAAATTATACTAATTATAATATTTTAATGGCCTTGTTTTTATCTTGAACAAGTGAATATTGACTCATGGTCAGGAGCACATGGTGCTGGATACCCAATCCTTCATTAGACCAAATGGTGGAGTACAGAAAGAAGGAAGGCTCTGTTAAGAGGGTGAAGATGAAGTTACAGCACCAGCTGGTGGACGGGAAAAGAATACAGACGCTAATGTGTTGTAATATATTAGAAAGGATGGGTAAGCAAATCACCTCCCATGAAGTGCAAAGGGCAGTCTGACATCTAAATGCATCTCAGGGATCAATCTAAACCCTCAGCTCTGCTAGGTACAGTTGTTAAAGATGGAGATTATCCAACTAATAATGAGGTGTCTTGAGATTCACTATGCACTGAATGACAAGACACTAATTCCTGCAAGAGACAGAAAGAAGCAGAGTTCGACATATGTCACCTCTGAATGATCAGCTACATTACTGTGAGTTATGTTTTCACTGCAATTCCAACCTTTTGCTCCTACATTGGTACCTGGCACTCTTTGTTGAAGAATTTATTTGTTATATAATGAAGACACGTTTACTTCAACAGGAGATAATATTTTGTCTTGCCTTTTTATTATTAACTTGTCAAAAGGAGAGGTATAATAATAAGAATAAAATTAAAAAATACCATGTTAATTGTTGAAATAAATAGGATGTATCATACATCAGGTAATGGTAATGAATTGTATGTCTGATATACATAATGTCAGTTATTCATTACTACTCTCAAGCACTCACAATTATGAATACTTACAAGTATTGGTAATCATATAAATAGGCTTAATGAGTTATAATAACAATGGATTGTGACTGTAAAAAAGGTAAATAGGCAAATTCTAAACTTAGTTAAGGGAATAGACTTGCATAGGCAAATTATTTCAGATGGACATAAAGTCACATATTTTTCTGCCAGTTTACATACTCCATTTGTAGCATAGTAACCAGTAAAGTTTTTAATTGACTATTAAAACCAGCCAATAGTTTCAACAGTCTGTGTATTTTATTATTTCCAAGGTTCAGCATCAAGGGGTGGGGTTATAAGTAAACTGCTTAAGTTAGGCAGTTCCTTTCCAAATATGTATGTAAACTTATGCACCGGGGAGCAAAATTGTGTGTCCAGTGCCAGGCTTTCAGTTTTGGCATCTACGTCTTCACTGCTCCTATTTGAAAATATCATGTATAAAATATTAAATTCTATTATATTCTAATTACTTTTGAAAGACTTATCCAGCTGTTAAATGATCCACAGTTAACTGAAGGGCTACTGCTATAAAACCTTTTAAAAAGATGTCGTGGTTTAAACCCAGTCAGGTAACTCGTTCACTCACTTCCCCCTTTCTTTCCCTCCCCCTACTCCCAGAGGGACGGAGAGGAGAATCGAAAAGAATGCAACTCCCACGGGTTGAGATAAGAACAGTTTAGTAACTAAGGTATAACACAGATCACTACTGCTACCACCAATGATAATAATTATAAAGGAAATAACAAGGGAAGAGAATACAACACCTCAGCACCAGCTGACCGATAACTCGCCCCCCCAGCCCGACCAAGCACCGACCGATACCTCCTCCAACCCTGCAGACTCCCAGCCCTTCCGGCTAACTCCCAGTTACATCCTGGGCATGACGTGCTGTGGTATGGAATAGCTCTTTGGTCAGTTTGGGTCAGGTGTCCTGTCTCTGCTTCCTCCTGGCTTCCCCTCCTCCCTGGCAGAACATGAGGCTCACAAAGTCCTTGGCCAAACCAAAACATCATTGTTATCAGCTCTGTTCCCAGGCCGAAAATCAAAACACTGCACTGCACCAGCTACCAAGAAGGGGAAAAATGACTGCTACTGCTGAACCCAGGACAAAAGACCACTGTGATTTTATCAAATTTCACAGCTGTTCCTGCAGCAAATGCAGTTTCTCAGGACACAAGATTTCTAGTTAATCTATTAACAGCAATTTTGGAGAAAATCTGCACCAAAGGAGAAATTGCTACATAGGAAGTGCCTGACTGGATTTGACCCACAGTTAGCCCTGTTCAGAAACCTGTCTCCAGAGCAAGCCAGCACCAGATGTTTCTGTGAAAATAAATATATTAATATATAAATATGTAATACACAAATGTAATTTGGCCTATGAAAGGTCATTCTGCTTAATCACTAAAACATGAAGGCTTTCTTTTTCTCAAATGTACTTTTATTGGCATTGCATCACACAAAATTTTTATTATTCATATAAAAATCACTATGATTTGAACCTAAGTTTCTTGGTTTAAACAATGATGGAATCCACAGTTTAATAGCATCGTTTGGGGATATATCTTCCTTTATTCATTCAAGACATTTCTGTCCTTTTATTAGGTGACAATTTCTCTGAATCTTTGACTATTTAATAGACTTTTACCTCACTCCCCTTATTCTTCATCCTTGTACAGTGAGCAGTCTCATTCACCTCAATTTCTCTCCACATGAGAGACAGTTTCTACATCTGATCTGATTCTCAACACCCATAACTTCCAGCTAAGGAAAGCCATACAGCATTTCTGCAGGTAATCCATGCCAAGAAAACAACAAAGACAGGACCATTTATTTTAGCGTTAGAACCACAGTTCAGCTAAACCACTGTTTAGCTGCTTCTCAGATGCTGTAATTATGCTGTCTTATGGACTGAACCCAGTGGAGAGCACAAAGATCTTCCAGCCAAACCATGTGGAACTGGCTTGTGTCCATGCTCCTCTGGGGTGGTCTGACCAAACTCATTTTGCACAACATTTGGCTAAGGAATCTGACAAGTCTAAGACAATGATCTTGGTTCTGTATCCATGAGATATAACAAACACAACAACAACAACAATAATAATAATTTTAGCTTTTTCTGCTCAGTGTACTCAAGATAAAAAAGTCTGCTGGGCTCAAGCTCTCAAGAGCTTTATTTTCCTAGTATGCTGTCAGAACATGTGCCAGGAATGAAGTTCTTCAGACAGAAATCCTGCTGAAATCCTGCTGATGAATTATCTTGGTCAGAAGAAAGCAAAGCTTTTTCAGCTAATGACCACCTGCATGGGGTAGGACCCTGGGTCCGAAAGTGCCATAAGTGTGTGGGTTTCATCCTGAAGTTTTGCCTTATTCCAAGGAGGAGGCCTGTCCATAATGTGGAAATGATCACTCACAGAAAATAGTGAGAAACTAAATCAAGATAGAGATAAACCTTAGGATTCCCAATCCATAAAATTAACTCCAATTCTGAATGCAGTTACACATGAAAGATTGATCTACTGATAATAAAATAGCTAAGAGCACCATACCAATATCTATCAGCTTTCTAAACCTGCAGATCTAGCAGAAATTAGCAGCAATCTTGGTTCACGTGGTTTATATTCCCAAGGCCCGTATCTCACTCCAACTAGCATAAAAAATGCAACTCTACCTACTACACTAGAAGAGCATACAAAGCATTAGATCATACTGACCCTATTCCTCACTCCACAAGCCTACAGAACACAGCAATAAATTCAGCATACAAAGCCTTTACACTTTCAAACACTAACTGAAACTCCTCATCTTACTTCAGCCCTACTGAGCACATGCCCTCAATCTATCCCCAAAAGCAACAGCAACAAATGGGGCTCCTGAAACTACCTCAGAAACAGGTAACAGAAAGCAAAGTCTCTACTGAATTCTTCTGGCTCCTTATAACTAGGGAAAGAGCAGGTGTCTTCACACTTTGTGTTCTGCTTTATATTCCCTCTTACAGTGAAAATAGCTATAAATTTCAAGATAATTCAAATAATTTCAAATAATTCTGCTTACAACTACATATGAAAGCTCTTTCGGAGTTAGAAAGGTCTTTGGAATGCTACCTAGAGCATAATTTTTTCCCTTATATATATGTTTCTAGATGTCAGGCTGCATTTGGAGACAGTGAGATAAATTGCAAACATCCTTTTTTAATTTATGGCACATAATTATTCTTCATATTATGGCTGTGAGGCTGAAAAAGGATTATATTCCAACAGCTGGATGAGCCTCCTCACGAAAGTTCAATCCACAAAAGCCATTCAACCCATGAAAAGCCTTCTAGCTTGATCCTGTGTCAGGTTAAACACAGCACAACCATACGCTTAGCAAACTTATAAATGAGCTCAACAGGTCAGCAATTAGACTGGCACACACGACTAGATGTGCAACAAGGTTTATAGATGAAGAAGCACAACAAAAGATCTTCTGTTTTGCCTGAACTGCAGCAAAAAGGTACTCTGCATTTCCTGATTGCTCATGGACAAACCATCTAACCAAGGGGGCTTCTGATGAGCAGAGTAATTGCTTGGGTAATTATGGTTCTAGTGACCCAGACCTTACCCATGTTCTGATAAATAAGCCTCTGCCTTTTCAGACAAGCTGCTGTCTGGTCTCCTGTGAACCTGAAAGGTTATGTCTGAACTCCTAAGTGGTGATTACAGTAGTCATAATGTTAAAACCTTCCATCAAATTACTGTATAAACTGGATGTTTCAGATTCCTGAGCTGACAGTGTTTTACACTGCTTGCTCCAAACTGTTGAATATTTCTCCTAGTCATGTATGATAATGCCAAAAGCCACTGTGACAAAAAATACATTTTGAACAAAGGCTAAACAACATAAACACTTTTACTTTACAGATGGCAGTCAGAACTGAGCAGATGGTGAAAGAAATCCCACAGGATGTTCTTCTCTCCTTTCTCTCCCCCCCCACCCCATATATATATGTGAGTGCATGTGTGTACGCACAAAACAACAAAGTGTCCTGACGAAATACTCAAAAGGCTTTCACACAAGAAGTATCTATCCTTTGAACAATATCTCACTGCCCATTTTTGGAACAGAAAAGATTGATCCATCCAGTTCTGGCTATCAGAGAGGAAATCAGGGAGCACGTGTCTGTTCATAGGCTTGCCACTAACCTGTGATATGCCTTTGGACAGGCACTTCTTTGTTCCTTTTCCTTCCCCTCCCTTGCTCTGTCCTCTTTATTTTTATTCTAAGATCCTCAGGGAGGAGATTCTTTCTGTCTCTGACTCTTAAGCCTTAAAACAGCTTGTACCATGCTGGTGCACTTCAATCCAGCTTCTGTTTCACAGAACGTGTTAGAGAGACAGCACACTCCATATTTTCTGCATTTCACAGAACTGAATATAAAGCTCTCCATAAAATGGAGATATGACTGATGAAGGGGAAAATATAGGCAAGAATAAACCATGGAGATTCTACAATTCTCTTTTTCTGTTAGGTCCCTCAGAAAGGCAGGGGATACATTAAACCAGCAGAGAGCCATGCGAACTGGCATGATTGTGTCCTGTTCTCTTGGTCATGGGTTAACTAAATAGCACTGCACTGTTCCATACAGTGAGGTATCATTTTGCATTTGCAACTTGAGATTTTTACTATATTACACTTCTACTGTGAATGCATCCCAAAACACCACCATCCCAAAACAACTCTGTAAAGTTACCCCTCAAAATCCTATCCCTTGCAGAAACATTACTCATGCAGGAAGAACCAGCAGATGAGTGGTTCACAGCAGCACTAGGCACCAGTTCAGACCAGACAATTCCTTGCTAACCTGAAACTGCAGGGTTTCCAGTAGGCAACACTGAAAACTCCAGGCCAGAGTTCAATTTTGGTGTTTTCAAAAATGAACTCTGGGCTGTTTTTTTGACTAGCCTTTTACTTCTGAAAGAAAACTCCAAGCACCTTTAATGCAGACAAATAATCAGAAATTCTCTTTTACATGCAGTACAGAGAAACATCTCTATATACATAGCACTGCATGTCAAAATACTGTTCAGCATTTACACAACCATCTCACACACTGACCCACTAGCCATACTCTCCATGGCACTAAACTCCCTGGCAGCTTACTCTCCTGGAACAAACTGACTCATTTCAACTTGTCATTATGATCACACTGCAGCTCCATGCTGCTTCTGCACAAGACCCAAGACAGCACTCATCTGTAAAACACTGTACTCTCTCCAAAATCATAAAACACTCACATAAATGCCTTTCCTTTGCTTACCTTCAAGGGGGTGTACTGTAGCTTGCTTTAATTGCCTTAATTTTCAGTCTTTTATATAGAAGTTTTTCTGATGCATGTTTGCTGATCTCTGTAGGAGTCAGTTTTACATGCATATACAAAGGGCTATGCAAACTTTCCCTTCTGCAAATAGGAACGGGCTTCTTTGTGCAGGTAAATCCAGTGTGGCACTGGGCCATCTTGGACATCACTGGTAAAACGCACAAGAAAGAGCTAAGTTGCATGGACCAGTACTTTTAAAGATGGCAGTAGAATTTGAAGTTGGTCACAAAGTCTGAATGGACTATGGGAAGGGGAGCAGAGTGGCAAGTTTAGCTGTTCTCAAATTACTGAATCACTGAACAGATGGACTGGTTTGATACAAACCTACTATAGCCTTTCCAAAATAAGGAAGATAAGACATATGTACAGAAAATTGTACGCATAAAAGTGTACTCAGCTAACTTGATGCCTACAATTTTGGCAACTCTTAGACAAATCTGTTGTTTAACCAGAGAGGGAAGTGATTTTCTTTTAACCTTACTTTCATGGCAACCTGGCTGTCCATAGCAGAGACGATTTCAGGTAGAAGGAAGTTGTTATGTATTTACATGCTGCTGAGTACAGTATGCTATGGGCTGAGAACACACGCCAAGCACTTCATACCATCTATACCTACCCAACTCAGGAAAATTTCTACACACAGTCCTCTGGCTGGGGATAAGATACAAAAGACCTCTTTGCAACACTCTTCACTAGATCTACAAACTGCTATGCAGCAGCACTAGGTGCACAGCACAAAGCAGGCCTAGAAGTGGGAGCCAGGACTACCTTGCTGACTATAAGGGGATCTGCCCTAAAACTGTATATCACTTCATGGGAAAGAATATGGCACTCACATTTACAACTGTGTCTTCTTCCAGCAGTCACACTAGACAGGTTGGCTGTTACTTCCCACTCAACGATCTGTATCAGCCATAAAAATTTAGCCAAGAAGATGAATTATTTTGAAGTGAGAGATACCTACCAGCTGTGATGCTTGATCAGTTAGTCCATGGGCTCAACAACAAATGGTACATTTAAAACACTGTAACAGAGACAACTAAACTTCCCAATTACTCTCTGGACCAGGAACACGGTGGTCCAGAGCTAGGAATAAAATCCTGATCTGATCAGGACCTCCCTTTAAAAGGAAATTCAGGCCATGCTGGTTTCAGGCCCAAGACCCCAGTAAGCACAAGCAGGCTGCTTGCTGATGCTTCTTCCCCCTTCCTCTGCCAGCCTCAGGCAATGGAAAGGCAGCCAGGATGAGAACTGCTGCAGTGCCAAGTGTGGAGTAGGAAGGAGACCAGAGGGAGCAAGGAGGATGAGAACACAGCTAGAATTTGGACATACAAGAGATACTCAATGCTGATCAGACCAGGAATTGAGACAGAAGCAGAGTAATATTCGAGGCACCAGTGGAAATGGAAGAAATAAACGCTGAGTACTACTTAATTAGAAATTGTACTGTTTGGCTGCAGGAGGGGTTCAAACACAGGCCGCATGGGAAAATACATTTCTGGTGTTTTCTATATTTTGAGGATGGAACCATGATCTGTAGAACACTTTTGTGATGTGATTCTTATGGATGTGGGTGTGAACTACAGACATAAAAGCTGTCTGAGGTATCTGAATTCTGGCAGTATGTGAAATGTGAAACTACTCAGAGCTCAGATCCAGAGGACTTTCTTGGGCTCATTTCTAGTTAAAATACCCTCAGCTGAGGTCATGTGATTCCATGGGATAAGGGCAGTTCCTAAATCAAAACTGCTGCAGTATTAGTAATAGATAACTCCATCTTTCTGTCAGGAGCCTTTTTAATTTTTCCTGCCTCAAAGGAAACAACCAGAGCTGACCCTTGATGCCTCTGAGGCTGGTGAACAAGTTACATTAAACCTCTGTTTAAAATACCTATTCAGGCTCAAACTCTTTGTTTCAGGAAGAATCCTACCCAAGTAAGAGGCTCGTATCTCAGGAAAGATCTTACAGCACTCTACATTAATTAAAGATAAGTTGGTATCATTACAGAGACAGACATTGTTATCATCCCCCCTAATGTTATCAAGGTTGCTTTTATACCTACAGATGAACAATTCCAGGCAAAGATATTTTTGAAAACCTCCCATTGTGTTTGAAAGCAGCTGCTAAATGGAATTACGAAGTTTCACAAGGAGGCATATTTTTGGGTCTGATTCACAGCTCACTGAAGTCAAAGGAAAGGCATGTAAAATCACACCTAAATGTCTCTACTTAGGAAAGCTAATTTTTTTATCCAGCGCATGTATAGAATTAAATGTATAGTGAGTTTCTTTCATCTTGTTGGCTGTTAAATAAATGTTCAAAGGAGATACTTTCAAGAATCTACCTGGGTTAAGCTTGAAAATAATCCATTACTGAGGCAAGGGAGGAAAAAAAGGCTGGAAAGTTTTCAGCTACTGTCAAAATTTCAAACTATATAGTGCTAAAACACCAAGAACTCAAGCAGTGAATTTTTTTAAGTGTACCTTTACTTCAGTTAATGCCAGTATCTGAAGGTACAGTCTAACTATGCTTCAGATGAGAAGTTTACACATAATAGCAATGCTTTACTTAACTTTATGGGGAAACACAGGCAAAAGAGTATTTAAAGTAGGTGAAAAGGGGTTGTTGGTATCAGCTTAGCTGAACTCTCTAAAATTATTTTTTTATTTGAAACCTAATACATAGTCAAACTCAATATATGCAGCAGGATCCTGTCTGTAGCATACTGCTGAGGTGTATATACATGGGGAAGATGCCATTATGAAACATCAGAACAGAGCAGTGAATCCTCTCCTAGATCTCAACCCTGTCAAGAGATGGGATTGCTGAAAAGAAACCAGCGGTGAGAACCAGATGGTGTTTGTGCTGAACTTTGTATATTGACGAATTCAGGTTTGCTTCATTATTTTTCTGTTCTTTTACAACAAAGAAGAACTCTAAGTCCATAGCTGTGTAGTCGGTAAGTATACAGCATGAAAAAAATCTCTCCTTATGTCTTCATTTAGTTAAGTTTAGTTAGAGCTATTGTTGGAATTTTTATGTAAGTGTACAAGAGCAGGGACAATTGATTAAACCATCTTCTCAAAACTCAAAATCTGCATTTTCCCTTACAGTTCAGGCAGATTGTTCGGTGGTGCAAAATAGACCTTTTCGCATTTTTCTCCTCCTTCAGTGTGAAGACAAGCAGCTACTACATAACTTTCTGCTTCCACATCTTAACAAAGAAATACTACCTGATTTCCAGATTTAACTCCTGTGTATCCTTTTGGATAATTTTGTAAAATTCCAATCATCATAAGCTTGAGTTAGTTCGGAATGGAACCACCATTCCAGGTTCACAAGTGGGCTGGGGAAAAAAAAAAAATCACAGTAAGAAGAGTTGTAGCATGGGAGATATGTTACCAGGGTTGCTACAGCATATCCCCGGATCAAAGTGATCCTTTGCTCTCAGAATGCCCTGAGAGTAAAAGGCCTCAAACAAGTTAGCAGCAAACAAGCTTCATTTAGGTCTATGGAAACACTTACAGTGGCACAGAGGTATCTCTATCAGGAACTGTACTGCACTCAGATATAACGTAGTCTCTAGGCTACATTCCTTCTGCAAAATTATGTCCTACTTTATTTGCAGAAAATGTTTCAAAATTGATTCTGCTTAAGATGCAGTAAGGGTTTCCAACTAGCACAAATTCGGTGAAATGCTAAACTACTTCAAACAATGCATTCTATGAAAAGGGTCAGACAAATAGCCTCAGTCAAAATTTGGATGCACGTCTGGCTGAGAAAAAATTCAAGGCTAACATTCATTTAAATGCAAGGTGAAAAACAGCTGAAATTATGTTCTTTCACTTTAGAACTGCAGGCAGCTTTTTAATACTTGCGTGCTTTATGACGCAGTTTGGTGTTGAGTGTTTTTTCCAACAGTATCTGAACACCTAATTGCCAAGAAGAAACACCCAGAAATTCCCCAGAGACACCTGTTTCTACCTCTAGCTTAATTTCATGGCTTTTATGGAATATATCATCCTGTGCAAAAAAAGGAGCCCTGAGGAAGTGTAGCAATCTGAATCTTCAGTATCTCAAAAGAATTCGGATGCTACCTAATAATAACAGTGTAACTAGCTTGCTAGCTTGTGCTGTAAGTGCATGTAGGTGGATCCCTGTATCTTGGAATGCAACCCTGAAACCTTTTTAGTAGGATAAAATTGAAAAACAAACTAAAAAGTTAATGTAAAGTAGCTGAAGGAGACAAAGACTACATTTCAATGACCTTTGAGGTGTAGTCCTTATTTATAGTCGTTTAAATGTGTTTGCATCACAAAGAATCTGGAACTGAAATTATTCTGTCACACGGGCCAAGAGCTGACACTGTTCACCTATGGAGTTGGTGAGCTCTTGTTTGTGCTCTCAATATCTTCTGTAAGATTTTTAAAAACTGAAGAGTCAGAGAGGTTGAAACTATTTTTTAAAGTGGTAAGTTCTTCCCAATCTCTTTGGAAATCAAAAGAAAATTGTTACAAGAGTTATATTGTTTCTGATACTGAACTCTAAAAGCACAGTGTAGAAGTCCTTTTTGGCAAATTTAGGCCTGGTTGATGGGAAGTTTTTTCTATCACCATACCAGCTCTATCAGTTTCAAAGGCAGACACAGGGTCAGCAGAGTATTCATGACCAGGAGTGCCTCCCATCAGCACCCCCTGCTTACCTTTCCCAACTTGCTACAGCAATATACTGCATCGTTGCATCAGTATAATTATACTCACACTAATAAGCAGAATGCAGGTAGGAAAGGTGCTGAAGGGAAAGAGAGGACTACTTTCCCTAACACTACATTACTACTAAAGTTTAAGAGAAAAATCTTACCCTATAGCCATTCCTTGTATGGCATCCTTCCCTGGTATCCTTTGAAGTGTTTGTTTGCTTAGGGAAGACCACTCCAGACATCAGAACCCAAACTGAGGCAGAGAAAGCCAACTCTTTAATTCAAGAATTAAAGAAAATGTATGGTGTTGGCACTGATCATCTCCTCCCTTTATGTCTGGAAGTTTTGGGAAGGAAGCCTCTAGTTCCACTACAATCAGGCCCTCCTGCATCCCTACCTCAAAACTAAAATATTCCCCTGTATCCAGGTCAAGGATGTCTGCAAGCAGTAGTAGGAGCCTGGCCTAAATACCATGTGCATAGAGAGGCAGACGTGCTCCACTGCCCACTCAGAGCTTTTCCCCTTTCATTTGCAACAATTTGGACCTTAACACCCCAGGGCATCATCAGCATTCAAACTGCATGGGAGATCTTACCAACAGGCCCTGCTCTCCTCATGTTAGTGAGTGAGAGCCTTTTGCTGCTCAAGGACTTCTAGGGCAGGGATGCAGGAAGGGGAAGCAGTGGGGATTATCTGGGCTGCTGCTCTTTGATGATTAAAAGTTTTCAAGTGTCAAGAGTAATTTCCAAGTATCAGCTGTTCTCCTCTGCATGGCTTCACTGCCGTTTTCTGTGTTTAAAAAGTTTAGTTATGTATTTTGAGAAGCTCATCTGTAGAAAAGGCAAATGCCTCAGCTGCAGCGATTCTGATTTTGTGACAACTGACTTCTGAAAATAGTACATTTATTCAACGAGCTTAAGCACAGCAGTCCCAGTTGTTGACTCTCCTCATGAAAATATTGATTCTAAGCTCCCTAGCTTATAATGTTTTGATCCACATTCTGGGCCTATCGATTTTCCTTTGATACTTCAATCAAACTGTTGTTTATATCAACAGCAAATGCATCTGATCTCTCAAAAATAATTAGATTAATCACAGGAGGATCTATGAAAGCCTTGCTTTGATTGATTATGTCTTTATGCTCCCCTGGGGAAAACAGGTAGATTTGAAAACGTAAAAAAGAGACAATTGTTAGCCTTTTCCTTCTGGCATCTTTGAAATGTTTCTAGTCCCAGTTTTCCTTTTATGATATCATGGTTTTACAAGATTGTAGGCTTGCAGTGTGCTTAGTTATGATTTCCTCAGTGGCTGACATTTTGCAACACATAATGATTTAGCCAATCTGAGCAGAACTATCATTACACAATTTATTGCTCCCAAAAGCATTATTTGTTATAGAGACTATTAGGCCTATGAGTTACATTTTACAGATTTTCTATTAGAATTATCTGAAACTCTAAGGAAATTAATCCATTCCTTCACACCTCCTGCTCCAAGAGTTTGCAAAACAAAGAAAAAGTATTCAAGCACAAAAGAGGTGGGGCTGGTAGGTACCTCTCCTGAAATCATCAGCATTTCTAGCAAAAAAAAACAAGTGAAGACCTCAGGATTTTACTTTCAAGGGTAAAATTATCTTTTATTTTTTACCACAGAAACACCAGTGTTCCCAGTGGGAGTTCTGTGCGAGTGCTGAGCCCAGCTGCAAACAGAATGGCGGATGCAATGCCACTGTTCAAAAATGTGGTGTTTTATTTGACTAATGAACTGCTAAAGAAAAAAAAAAAAAAGAAAAAACAAAACCAAAAAACCCATCACTAATTTTTTTTTTTCATTCTGGAAACAATGACTTTGTTCAATAATCCTATTTTTCAATCATCACTACAGTCTCTACTGGAACGATGCCCAGAAGGACTAAACATTTCGTGCTAAAACTGTCATGTATTTCTTTTAGAGGCCTTATACATTAATCAATAGTTTTGATTACTTAATCCTATTATTATTCCATTTTTTGGAACAAAACATTAGGTTTATTAATTACACTGAGAAAGTTATTTATCTTCTAGCAGAAAAAAAAGAGCTCATACTGTCACCATCAGACAGCTGTTTAATGCACTGTGACATGTTGAACTTCACTCACATTTATGCTCTTTCCCTCCCCTCTGATGGTGTCATTGAATGATAGGAACAAACCTTGGGTTATGGAGCCACAAGAGGCTTCCCTGAAGATCAAAATGCTGCTACTGCTGCTAAAGGTCACTACTGGAAATGTATTTCTCAATTTGAGAGGGAGCTCAGCTACTGGAGGCAGTGAAGGGAAAACAAGGCTTGTCTGATGTTGAAAGTATGCTAGGACAAGGACACATTAAAAATCAGGGAATGGATACCAAAGAAAGGATGCATATAATTGAAGAGGAAGGAGAGAGGACATATGGGGGGCTAACATGCAGGGAAACCTTGCTGATTTTTTGGGTTTGTTTGACTTTTTCATGTATGCTTAATGAGGGCTAATTGGCTCTCCCTGTGAAGTCAACTTCTGCATCTCAGCCAGGAAACAAGAAAATCTTCAAAAAGAGCAGAGCAACATTAAAGAGCAGGTCAGGACTTGAGTGGACCAAGAGAAACCATTTTCTGTGCAATACATTCTGAAGAGGAGAAAGAGGAAGCAGAAATCCTGCAATGACACACCTAACGTTTCCTGAAGACAGGGAGAGAACAAAGGAGTGGGTGGTTTTAGACATTTCCTTTCCATACAAAAGCAAACCTGTATTTATAAATACTCTCCTGAAAGGGCCACCTTCTTTTACCTTGTTAATTATTTAAGGTTCTTATAGTTGTTACTACTTAAGAAGACAGTCATTTTCTTTCACTCATAGCAAGAATTATCATATGGATGTGCAATTCAGAACTTACAAGTGTAAGAGAGCGTGGGAGCCACCATCTAACAGCTTGTCAGGTCTCATGCATATTCTATGCTGGCTTCTGCAGTGTGCTCAGGATGACATCATACCCTGAGCTGCCGAGCATCTGACATCACACCTTCTGAGGAACGTCTTCCTCCTGAAAATAGCACGCGAAAACTCAAGCCAGAACGCACAGTACCTACGCAAAGGGTACAAGCAGCACATATTGGACACATGTGGGATCCAGCACTGCTGAAGGAGAAGGACAGCTTAATACCACACATCTACCTCACACAGAGCTTACAAACTTCAATCCATTAAAAGCTGCAAATCATTTTGTAGCACCTGAATAACAGATATTGCAAAATTGTACTGCTATTATGATGGGAAGCAAATTCAACCTTCATCTCTTTGAGAAGATTTCCTTTTTTCTATTTTCCAGGGATTAATTTATCTTTACACAATTCAGGGGATAGTGTTCTGCTTAAACTGCAGTGAGCTCATTCAGGAACTGGGGAGAGATGTCTTTTCATTTATCAAAACTTTTCAAATAATGGGAAAAATATTAGAACTGAAAAGCAAACCTCAAATGCTCACAGGTTTGCAGATTATCATGCCTTCTACCTGCAAGCCACTGGCAGCTGCTGCTGGGTTCTGAACACCCAAATCACTTCGAACCACAGTATTTTAAAGGGCCATTAGACAAATTACTTTTCCCTGAATAGTTAATGAAACATAGCTCTACGTATTTGTCTAATTTCACATATGGCAAAGAGAACTGAAACCACCAGCATATTTTAAAGATTCTGTTTTAAAATGTCATCTTTTGATATGCAAATTCTAGGCCAGAAATAATACTGCTTCTTCCAATAACGCTCTATTCCTTAAACCTAAGGAAAAGAATCAAATTAATAAACAGCTTCAATTTCTACTCCTTCTGTCAAGTCACTTTTAAAACAATATGCAGCTAAAATCTCATGGTTGAATATGCCAGGCCAACATATTGCTTCAAGTACTGTCATACAACCTTTTTCAACTTGGTATCCATTATCTTATCTCTAATAGATAAATACCCACCCTTGGTAAAGGACCTGTCTATAATAAACAAGAAAATTGAGTAGTTCTGTTAAGACAGCTGTCACCTGGCACAAGAAATGGTGAGCAAATGATCCAAAAGAGCACTTAGGCAGATCAAATGAAAGAAAAAGCTTTTCTTTTTCTTTTTTTTTTTTTTTTTGGTTTTCTTTGACACAGATGTCACTTAACAGGGTCAGTTCCTCCTACCTGCTGTTCCTAAAAGAATTAGTTCCCAAAATGCAACTTTCAACAAATGTCCTTCTCCAGCAATGCCTGACTCCACCTCAACAGGCACTAAATCTGATGTGCCGGACAAAAGGAAACCAGACAAAGTAAATAATTTGTTAAAGCCAGTGCAATCTGGATAAACAGTAGATTCATATTTAAACTTGGCAAGAAATTCAGCGGGAGAGGCCTTTCCATTCTGCAGGGAACTGGAAAAAGTGAAAAGCCTATGGAAGGCTAATAAAACTTTTTCTGGCATGCTATCTGGAAGTATCAGCAGTTTCTGATTTTGGAAAAAATGCCATTCTGCTTTGAACTTCACACAATGCCTCATTTCTGCTTTCATGAGAACAAGAAGCCTTTTTACAAACGGCCTAAAAATCAATACGTTTTATTCTGTCTCACCTAGGTATGTCCTCTTTGAAAACAAACTGAGACATCTTGCAACTTAACTAAACATCACACAATAGCTCGGCCAATTCTGCCACCAGGAAGTGCAACTGCAATACAGTCGAGACCTGCAGACTTTGGAAAGGTTGTGGAGCACTAAAATTGAATGGAGGAGGAAAAAAACAAAGGGAAGAAAGCTCTTCTTCTTCTTCTCTCGAGGGACATAACCTGCAATATGACAGGTTTCACCTATGACATCAGCTAGTCTGTGCTTCAATCCAGCAGAGTACTTAACTCATACTTTACTTTAAGCCTGTGAATAGACTGAATTCCTCCCGATTTTGAATAGAAGCTCATGCCTATTTAGTTATGAATGCCTGAGTAGATCAAGGCCCAAGTTACTCAGCTGATGAGGTTTATTGCCAGAACAGGAGCAAAGGTTATACAGTTTTCTACTCCTTAGATGGAAAAAGGATGTCAAAGGAAGATGAAAGCAGGAAATCTTCCTTAAATGTAAAGCCCACAAATGGCACTACCTCCTAACAAACCTTGACTCTGTAGTAAAAGCTATGCAGACCAGCTTGTGGCTGTAATACAATCAGAGTATGCTTTAAGAACTTACACTCTTCTTGTGATAACTAATTGAAGGAAGAACCTGGACGAGAATACCCCATGTGCCAGAGCCACATAATAACCATCTGATCCAGGACAAATGGCACAGTCCTCCACAAACCCAAATGCTCTTATGCTCTGGTTTAAATCTGAAAATAGGTTTTTCACCAGTTCAATTTGCATGAAGAGTTCAAAAGGCTTATTTTTCATTCCAACAGAGAATTAACACAAATGTCAGAAGTTGCCAGGGAACAGACTGTCACCCTCCAACTGCTTGCCTCTCTTCACATACTTGGAGGAGATTGTACTTCACATATAGCCTTTTAATCCTCCGTTCTGGTGTAGACTTTTTAATATGTGCTTGCTGTATCTGTACAAAATCTGAAAATGCAGAGTAGCCTACCAGACAGAGATTTGGCTTGGGATTTAGAAGACCTGCGAGCTGTTAAAAGCTGTGAAGAAGGCTGCAGTAAGTCACTTCCTTACTGTGTGCTTCAAGCTCTGAATTTTGGCAGCATAATATCGACATGCTTTGAAATTGGTGGATAAAAAATCTCTCAGACTTTACAAGACGGAGAAAGCATAAACACACAAAAAAGACACTCTTGCTAGAAAGGAAAGATGCAAGCAATCCGTACAGAACCATCAAGAAGTCAGTCTGCATTTAACAGCTACAACACACAGCTTCCACAGATCATTTCTTAAGGTACACCAACCTTGCAGTCAAAAGGCATTACTCTGACTGGCAGGCCACCCCACAAGCTTGCTTTAGGCTAACCAGTTCATGAGATGCAGGGAGCCTCTCACCAGTAGTACTGGAGTTCAGCATGGGCTGCAAATTTCAGCTGAAAAGCTTTGGGCTTTCATTGCCAAGGCCACTGTGCTGCTCTTAGCACCCAGCCAAGGTGGTTTAAAGTTAGCCCTGTTAAACAGCAGATTTCCATTTGAAACACAGAAAAACATTTAAAGAAAAGGTGGATCAGTTTTAGTAACATTGAGGTAATCTGTGCTTTGCCTGAACCCCCACAATAAGGACTAGTCACAGCTAACACATAAGGATGCCGCTCCGGAAGACTCTCCATTCTGGTCCATTGCACCACAGAAAACTGCAAACCAAGTTACAGATTATCACAAGCTTTCTACTAAATGCATTCCAGCTCTGAGGTACTCTTGTGTGGATAAAGGAATAGTATAAGTAGTTTTGATGTCTCCATGCCTCTGCCAGCTGCTTCAGAGGACTACAGTATGAAATACCCAACTGTGCTATTTTCTAAAACTCAAGTTTTCTACCTTAAACGCCTAGCCTAAGAGGGTAACTCTTTACCCCATAATAATAGTTAGCAATGATAGTCTGTATCCTTACAGCTTGTCCTGCCAAAACCTCACATTATGATTTCAAATAAAAATACATCACTAGTAAACACATCTTTAAACCTGCTCAATATACCTGGCATGTGAGCTTGCAGCCTCTATGTTATTAACTTAAGTTCAAAGCAAGCTCACAGTGAAAGAAAATTCTGCCATCCAAAGTGTGATGAGCAGGTACCGACATCCCAAAAAGACTGTCCCAAGGAGTAACAATCTGGGCTTTCTCAGCTGAGGTCTACACAGGCCAGACACTACGCTGCTTATTCCCTTAACTGCTCAGGAGAGTAAAAGACAGCTCACAGAGGCATAGCAGGTAAACAGAGAATTTTGTTTTCAGTGTACTTCATTGGAAATCAAATGAATGCTGAAAAGGGGAGGAAAACTCTTTGTTGATGAGGTACAGGCTGCCTGATGTCTGTTCCAGTGACAGTCACATCAGGCTGACTGCACAGATACGTGGAGAGGTCATCGCCTCCCAGACAAACTCTGCACTTATTTATCTTCCAAAAAATCATACTGAAAGAAAAACACACTGAATGAGAAGAGCTCTGAGCCTGGAGTCTGAGTGAGGTGACATAGTGAGTTGTACAGGAGGGGACTCCATAATATTGTCTGTGGTTTTGAGAGCCTAGGAAGAGAAAACAGACAAGAACTAAATAAAGATAAGATTTTGAGAACACTGGGTAAGTGCAATGCCTATGAAACCCAGGCTCTTGTCCTTCTAGAAAACAAGGTCTGATGTTGCTGTCCTCAGGAAATACTTTTCATGTGAGCCTCACCACAGCCTTGGCTAAAGAAGATAGCATGTACAGTCACATCTCTAATCTGCAGATACTGCACTGGAAAAACTTTGTATGCCAAAAGCATCTTTCCAAGACCATGTAGCACTTTTTAATATAATCAGCAAGATTCAGGAATTTAGGGATTCAAGCATCCCTATAAAAAATGGCTGATTATCTCTCACTAACATAGGAGCTTGGGTTTACAGTTTGATAAGTTCTGGTTTATCATTTCGGGACTGTTTAAAGTCCATGAACAAAAGGAAATTTACTCCCTTTGGACTTCTTAAGATCTGGGCACCTAAGTGTCTGTACTTTTCATTCTTGGGTCTCTTCACTGCAGTAGAAACTGATGTGCAGGAGCTTACTGACTTGCCACTAGGCATATTAATGCATGCCATATGCTTTACATGTTATATAATTTACTGTCCTGGGTTTAGCACTAGCAGTCAATTTTTTCCTTCTTGATAGCTGGTACAGCTCTGTGTTTTGACTTTGGGAACAGTGCTGATAACACTGATGTTTTTAGCTGCTGCTCAGTAGTGTTTACTCTGACCAAGGACTTTCTGAGTTTCACGTTCTGCTGGAGAGGAGGGGAAGCCAGGAGGAAGCAGAGACAGGACACCTGACCAAAACTAACCAAAGAGGTATTCCATACCACAGCACATCATGCCGGGGGGCTAACTGGGAGTTACCCGGAAGGACACGGGGTCTTCTGGGTCGGACTCATTTTTTGGTGTGTGGTATCGTATTCTCTTCCCTTGTTATTTTCTCTTATCATTGTTGCCATTGGTGGTAGCGGTGGTGATTTGTGTTGTACATTGGTTGCTGGACTGCTCTTGTCTCAACCTGTGGGAGTTGCACTCTATCAATTCTCCTCCCCATCCCTCCAGGAGCAGGGAAGGGGAGGCGGGGAAGGAAAGAAAGAGGGAGGAAAAGGGTGGGGAGTGAGTGAACGAGCTGTCTGGCTGGTTTTAAACCACAACAGTTCTTTATGGCGCCCAACGTGGGGCATGAAGGGTTGAGATAACAACAGATCTGACCAGATTAACAGTCACTCGTCACAATGCTGATTTATTGGCTCTCAGAGCTGTTCCTCTTGATCTCACGGTTTCAGGATATTGTACCTTACTTCAAGCCAGTATTTGCTGTATTAGTGTGGGGCTTGGGCCAAGATTCTTGCCTCGTTTTACTTTATGGTAATGACTTGCAATACAATAGAATCATTGATCATGAAACTGATCTGGCTTATGTTCCCAGTGTGGTCACCACCTTTATACTTTGGGAGGTACATAATAAAAGTGCTAAGCAATTACACATCTTTTTTCTCCTTCTCAGGTGGTCAACCTATGAAGGAGACATTCTTTTACCCCCCCCAGTCCCATCCCGTCCCGTGTCCATCCCCCCCCCCCAGGACCATTTACAGCATCATTTGAGAGTTTTGAAGTTTTTGAATGGCCTTTTAATGCTGTTGAGACTTGTTTGCTGATTGTAATGGGGATCACCATGTTGGCACACATACAGAGTGTATTTTGCCCACGACCATTTCATCCGATTTCAAAAGTTAAGCAGAGTCAGGTTTGGGTCTTGTCTGGGGTTAAACGACGATATAGGAGGACCAAGAGATTTTTCCCCAGGCTGGACAGTCATGAGTGGCAGGGTGTGTGGGATAGTATGGGCAAGTATCTAGTCCACTGGGCCCCTCCAGCACTTTGGAATTTCACCACCCGCTGAAAAGTGAGTCCGACCCGGAAAATCCCGTGTCCTTCCGGGTAACTCCCAGTTACATCCTGGGCATGACGTGCTGTGGTATGGAATACCTCTTTGGCTAGCTTGGGTCAGGTGTCCTGTCTCTGCTTCCTCCCAGCTTCCCCTCCTCCCTGGCAGAGCATGAGGCTCACAAAGTCCTTGGTCAGGACAAAAGTTTTTTTGCAACAACTAAAAACACTGGTGTTATCAGCGCTGTTCCTAGGCTGAAAGTCAAAATGCAATGCTGCACCACCTATCAAGAAGGAGAAAAATTGACTGCTACTGCTAAACCCAGGACATTTACATACATAAAATACTCTTTTCCTTCAATTTTACGATATAATATGCACATTTTGTACTTGTGACATTGGAGCCTGTCATGAGACAATACAAACTGTACAGGCTGCACAACTCATCTGCTAACACAACTTGCTGGAAAAATTCGTATTTCTGTCTTTGGAGAGGACTGATCTTAAAAACCAAACCAACAATCTAAAATCCTGCTCCATAAGGGCTTCCATACTAAACCCTAGATTGTACTAACACATGTTTTGTGTGTAAAGTGTGACAGAGTTGTAGTCAGCAGAAACCAAAATCAGAAGTAAATACTTTGGGGAACTTTTCCTGATGTGGTTGGGAAAGAATGCTGCCTGGAGAAAGAGCACTGGGAGCATATTTATTCAGAGGTCAAGAGCACAGCTCGGCAAAATGTTCTGACTTCTAATGCACAGACAGAACAAGATTTTGCTGGCCAGAGAAATAGTTTCTGTACTGTACATCTGGTTATAATATTAGTGCTGCAGCCTTTTTGTTATTCATGACAGGTTTTAGAGGATTATAATACTGTTTTCTTTTTATTTCAATTACCCTGGTAGATGCTAAATCTACTCAGAGGGTGATGGTTGCTTTGAAAGAATTAGAGAAGCTATGCCCTTTCAAATATATCAAACCATTTCACAAATGTCTTTTTGAAAGATGAGGCAATTCTAGAGACTTTTACAAACAATCCAAACAACATATTTAACAGTAACTGAAATGGACCTGAGCAGTTTGATGACTTTCCGGTGTTTGATTCTAATAATGTTTATGGATGCATTATAAGGGAAAGTAATTTACTCTCTTCAAAAGAACTGCCTGGTTAGTTCGGACTATGATTACAAACTGGTCATTCAGACTGCAGACAGTTCAATGGTAGCTGTAACTTGCCTTCATACACAGACTGCCTTATTTGCCAGCTCTGAGGAGGAAAGGACGTTTGCTCTGAAGGACTGTAAATCTCACAGCTCAGCAGACATAAAAGATGGGGGCACAATTTGGGCAGCGTTTTGTACAACCCAGAGACACTGCAGCTAGTGCTGTGCTGAAGGATGAGTGCTTTCCCAGGAAGCCCAGGATTTCGTCACCTTTTTCCACGTACTAAAGATCCCCATGTCTCCTACTAGGAGAACCCTGGAGCAAATGTGATCATCTGACAAATGTATTACACCTTCAAGGATTTTTACCAGCTGTAGGAAAGCTTTTGCTTTGAAAAGTTCTCCTGGGGGTTGTCAGGCCTGACAGTTCTAATGACGCACTTTTATATGTTTCACTTAAAAAGGCTGCAAATGCTTTCATGACAGGAAATTGCATGCTTAAAATAAAAAAAATAAACAAAAATCACCCAGACCTGTCTTACGATGGATCCAAAACAAGCAAGTTCCTTGGCAGACATAGTTATTGCTGCCATACCTATGCCAGCAGTCTGTCTCCTTCAGTGTAACACCTCGATATGCCAGCAGCCATTCCCATTTGAATCTGACCAGGAGGCAAACAGCTTGCCACATTTGCAGAAACAGGTAGAATGTGAACTCTAAATGTTACAACTTCTAAGGCTCCACAGTTTCATTTTAAGAAAAAAAAAATCAAATTCCTTGAGTAGATTGAACTTGCAGTGGTACAAAGGGAAATGTTCACTCGCGCTATGAAAAGCCCAAAGGCGTCCTCAAATATGTCCTTATAAAGGCAACTATCAATCCACTTTTTATCTCGACATAATCAGTCTGGACTTCATTTTCACCACAGTTACTTGCTCCCTCCCACACACCACTGATGGATTAGTAGGAGGCACAGACAGTTAGTGGAGACTTGGATATTTCTCCCACTCAAGTAAAGGTGCAGAAAGCCACAGGAATAATAATTTGATAATGACAGAAGGGAGGAATATTAAATACTACCTTGATTCTTTCTTCACTGTAGTTACATCTAATTACTAAAACTAATTCCATAACTTGAGATATCCTGTTAGGAGGAGGAGCAGGAAAGGAAAAAAATAAAAAGAGAAAAAGGAAGAAAGGAAAAAAATCCCTAGGGTTGAATGGTACGAAGATGAGCTCTGGTTCCTTCTAAACAGAAATGGGGCCATAATGATTGGACAGAGCAATGGGTTTGTGCATTACCACTCCATTATACAATTTGCTATTAAAAAAAAAAAAAAATCAATTTCAGCAGTAGACACTTTTGAGATTTTCCTCCTTTTGTCCTCCTGAAATGCCTTTCTTTGCATGTTGCCATGTACTATCTTCCACAGCAGTTTTCTCTCTTCCTTTCCCTCTCTACATTTGGAACATTTTGGCTCTTTACCTATTTAAAGGAGGAAGCCTCTTGCTGTTCTCCAGCCACTGCTTGCTCCCTGAATCTTTAAATAGCCTTGCTCCTTTCATGAGCTGTAAGATACCTACATGAAGGACTAAAGGATCTAAGAAATGACCCTGATATTTAGATTTAAAAAGTTGTTGATAGCCAAGTTCACCCTCAGCATAGTTTCACGGAATTTGAAAGACTCACATATGGGATACATTTGGTCCTCTGTGTTAAAATTGTAGGGCTGATCTGGTGATACATAATAAGTAAAGACATTTGAGGGAGTTCAGCGTCTTTCAAGGTAAGGATTTTTAGATCTGTACCTTTGTTCCCAAAAGAGTTAAATGAATAATGAAATCTCCCTGCAGTGAGAACAGCTGAAATTAATTCAGCGGAAAATTCACAAAGAACTGCCTTGGTGCCTAGAAAATGCGTCTGTCAAAAGGACTGCTCCTTCCCAGGTATTTGTTTTAGAAATTCCCTGCCTATAGGATTACACAGAGTGGCCTGGGATAGATTTGTGCTTTTAACAATTTTTCATTTTTTAGGCTTGAAAATTATGCTTTTTATTAGCATAAATGTGACTGCAGTTTAAAGACCAAAATCCTATTTAACAAAATGAATTTCAAGCTAATAACTCTTCAGATAACCAAAATACAAACCTCTGAAGATCAGCACAATTTCTTGGAGCAGTTAATTTTCTCTTCTCTACAACAGCAACCACCAATTTACACTCTACCTGTAAGATTGTCCCTGTATCAGATTGGATGCTTCCATTCTTAGCCTTCAAGTGTTTCGGACAAATGACAAAACTACCTGGATATCTGATTACACCACCCATACCTCAGGAGAAGATTACATACTTTGCAATTTAGAAATGACCAAGTTAAATCCTGGTGCCATTCCTCACAATCACTGAACTGACCTAATAGCATAGTAGAATTCTAACATATCTATCTTAGGTAGAAATACCAGTTCTTATCTTCAATAATCATCATGCTATAGATGAATCCTTGAAAACTGCAGGCTGCAAGAATTACTGAAAGTAGCATCAAAATTTGTCAGACACATTGATTTTTAACTCTTCATGAACTACAGTGCACAGGTAGACATTGTTTTGAAACACCACCACTAGCAAAAAGATTTTTATAATAGTGTAGAAGTTTAATTGGATTTGTCAGACCCTAAATAGAGGGCTTTTAATCTGGATGTTTTCAGGAGGACAGCTCATCTTCTAAGCAAGAGGGTAGGTACAGAATTACCAGAGTTGAATCCTTCCAATGAAACCATTCTTCTGTCAATCCCCAGGTTCTTTAAATTTTCAGAGATTATTTCCAAGCTACTGTTTACTTTTGTATTTTTGTCAGCCAATCCACAGAAGGAAAACAAATTGGGTAGACTAGTTCTAAACAGACTGCCAATAAAAAATTTAAGCACCGCTATCTAGAAGTAGAGTTTAAACAGAATTTTAAACTAAATCAGAATGTCAGAGCAAAGGACCATCAATGTAACAAGCTCTGATGCACTGCACTTTACCTAAGATATAGCAAAAGAATTTCCACCTTCCTGAATTTCAGAAACCATAATTCATATGTTGAATCCTTTGTGCAATGGTTTGATGCTCAATGGCCTATGGAGCATATAAAAAGTAGCCCACCAATGCCTGTGCTCTGAATAGATGCCTCTTCAGCAGAAAACTTCAGCAGAGGAAATGGATTTATTTAAGAAAGAAAAAGCCACGTTGAGGCAGGGGAAGCCTTGAATTTCACTGTATGTGGAACTTGGCAGAGTGTCTGGGAAGAGTGCTTTCTTCTTATCTTTAGTAACTTCTTTAAAACCTGGCATTTTAGGCCGTGTGTCAGGTTTGTCTGCACAGGAAATTTCCCATCAGTCATAACTATATTCTGCCAATTCTGTGATGCTATTCTGGTTCTAACTCCCAGTATAAACACAGCACACCAAAGGAATTTTATTCTTGTGCCAGAATAGTTAACTCCAGCTTGGATAAATCACTTTTATTCTGGAATACAGTTTCTAGATGGATAGGTGTACAGGGCAACAACTTTGCTGTATGGACAGGTCTTTAAGAGTTAAAATATCTGTTCCCAAGGAACTTCCACATTTGTATAAAGTGTCAGTGCCAGCTATATGAAAGCCAACAGCAGATAAAACAACTAGGGTAAAGCAGGCTGGCGGAAAAGGTTGCTTCAGGTATGGCTGTAAGACCAAAAGGCAGGGATGTGAGAGTTATGAGTCTCTCCTTGCTATAAATCACTCAGTGATGTTCCAGCTGAGATGAAAAATAAAAAGAAAAGCACTGGGCTTTACAGCACACTTACCACTGTTGGTTTGCTTTGGGGTTTTTTTTTGGCTGCCAAGTCTATTCCTCTTTCTTCAATGGAATTGTGGTTTGGGAAAGTTTTTAGCTGGTTCTGCCTGTCTCTATCTGAGGCCCAAAACTTGCATTTCTGAGGTGTCACATAAGCTGAAGGTTTCTACTTCTGCTCCCCAGCCCTCAGAAAAAAAAAAAAAAAAGAAGTGCTTGTGTCTCGGTATTTATGCCATTTCAGCAAGTACTTAAAGAATGAAAATATCAACTCTTCCATATAAGCACAGAGATTCAGAAAGCAAACTCTGATTTTGAAAACACAAACATACAAAGGAAAGCAAGCCACTCAGCAATACTGGAGCCTCCCACTAATTAGAACTATTTCTCTCCATGCTATTTATCAAATGTGGATCCTGTTTCCTATTGCACTGCCTGCAGTTAGCACCACTAAGCTCAGTTTCAAGTTTCTCAAATCTCCAAGTGCCAGGCATGACCACATTACCCAGACGCTCTCATGGAGTTCATTAACAGCCTTTCCCAGGGTACTGAACATTGCTTTTACTTTGCCTCAAAGAAGAAATGGGAAGAACAGAAAATAAAGATATTGCAATAGTTGTCATGCTCAAAATCCCCAAACAGGTTTGATAGGAGGCACTGCAGGGCCCTTCTGCACAACACAACCATGATCCTGTCCATCCCAGTAGAGGGAAAGCAGGGAAAGCTTTAAACCCCTAAAATATGCCCCATCCTTGGCAGCGTTCAAGGCAAGACTGGACAGGGCTTTGAGCAACCTGGTCCAGCGGGAAGGTGTCTCTGTGGCAGGGAGTTGGAACTGGATGAGTTTTAAGATCCCTTCCAACTGAAACCCTTCTGTGATTCTATGAAATATAATGATCAGTCCCCTTTATGTGGCTTTTGACAACACAAGTAGAAGTATTTGTTAAAATATGGAATATGAAACATCAGGATTCAGAACAAATCTCTGCAAAATTAAAGGAAATTTGCAGTCAAACTTATCTGATTACTCAGTTTATTTTGTACCACATTTTTCCTTAGAAGACTTAATCCAACAGAAGGCACATAATCCATGTGAAGAAAGCAGTAATAGATCTTGGATCTCAGATCCTCCTGGTCTTTAGTAATCCTCTAAGGGGCAAATTAAGTTATGCTTCCATGATCCCCTCTGTCCAGGAAAACTGAGACCAGAAAACAAGAATGAAAAAGAGAAGTCATTGCTGCTATTGCCTGTTTTCATTATGGTTCTTTAGAAGGTAATCAACACTTCAATATTTACTTCTGCTGAAAACAATTAGTTACATTGAGGAACACCACCCTATTCGCTGTCAACTTTAAGGGTTTTAGACATGTACACAAAGCGTTTGTGACATTCTAGTGAGGAATACCCAGGAACACACTGTCCCTTTTCAAGTGACCAACCTGACACAAGTCAGCCTTTATTCATATTTTAGCATTCATGTCACTGTTAAGACATGGACACTTACCTGTTTGAATTTTGCTTACATGGATTTTATTCACTGAAGTGCTTCATAACTAATAATAAGATGAGGGTTTGAAACTCCTTGTATGATAGCTAGCCTTTGGTAGCACTATTGTCTGGCAGAAATGAAACTGAAAACTGAATCTAAGCTGTGCTTTAAGAAAATCAGCAGATCTGTGAATTTTTAATTCCTGCCTTTCATGTTTTCTTAATTTAATTCATTCAAGCATGCTTACTGTGAGAATTCACAGCACTGTGAGCACACAAGTGACCCTAATAAGTAAAATTTGGCCCCAGTGAGCAGGGTGTGGGGACAGTCTGACAGATCAGACTGCCACTCGACTCCAGGGAACCCCTGACCCTTCTATTAACCCAAACCAGGTTTCTCCCCTTCAAGTGACATCCTTCCAGGCCTTCCTCCATCAGGGCAATTCATATGTCAGCTGTAGCAATTTGCTAGTTAATTTGTTTCCCCATTATTTCTTACTTTGAGTAAATCATGTATATGAAATTAAAATTAACATTTTCTCACATTTCACAATGTTCTTTTTCTGCTGGTTTTATGTATTGGTTCTATTTAATAGCTCCAGTAGCACAGGTCAGCATCTGGACCCTATTCTTGCCTCATCCTAAAGGCTGTCCTCATTGCACAGGAGAGCAGACCAGGCTTCCATGGTGCAGCCACACTATAGAAGTCTTACCTTCCCAAGAAGGAATGTTTACGTAAATGCTGGCATACAAAGAAACTGCTTTCATTTTGTAGATCAGCCTACACATGGAAATATGCTTATCTGAGTTTACGAGCAAGGTTAAGCAACCACATTATACCTAACATGTAGTTTTTATGTGAACTGTATGGGAACTTAACCCTAGAGTACTCTAAAGCTTTCTGTTAACTTCCCTCTACAGTATGCATTTAATACTTGAAACATTCATTGATATCTTCACTGCTTTGGAGAAACCTTATTTATTTTAATGCTTTTCCAACAACCAAGTTAGAAGTGCGCAAGACAGATTTGAACTATAATTAAAACACCTGAAGACTGGAAATACCATAGCCACAACTAAGAAGCTAGATAACTCCCACATTTTGCTCATTAGTAACTTATTTAACATCTTCATAAGCGTTACTATTAATACACTTTGTGTACAGACTTGTGTGTAACACTCTTGCTATCATAATGAACAACTGTATTACTAAGAAGGCAGCTGTTGTTAAAACTTCTCATATTCACTTACAACCTGAAGCACTACTCCTTAAAGGCACCTCTGATTTTATAACAAGAGCAGTACGATTGACATTAACAAGCCCATCCACAAGTGCACAATTAAATACCCAAGTATATGGTAGCTGCAGGGAGGATACAGTGAGGTTTGAACTACATTTAATTCTCAGTAAGCAAAAGGTTCGATACTCTACCACACTGATGCGAAGGACTTGATTTTTAGCTCACTTCAAATCAATAGTATTCTTTACAGTAATTTCACTGGGCCCTGTATCAATAATGCAAGATTTCAGCAGTACTGAAGTAAGTTAATCTAGAAATTGTTTCCCCAAAACTTGATAATGATTTAAGGTACAATCAGTTAGATTTATTTTTCTCTTTTTTTAAATCTGATAAATAATAGCTCAAAGGCAAACATCTCTAAAATTACTTGTTATGCCTCACCGAGGCTGTCATAAAACCCAGAAAGCTTGTTCTCTTTCCTGTATTGCACAATACAGTAGGTTTCAAAACAATCTATATGTATTTGCTTGGCCTTTTTTTCTGCAAGAAAACTAAGAAATTATTATAATGCACATTTAATACATTATTAAATTAGATGTTACCTATTGAGTGAGAAGTAAGGATCAAATTCTGTCTCATCAGAAGCATAAACTCAATCAAGTATTAATAGCTAAATTACTTCCAGCAATAAGATATTAAGGCCAAGCAAAATGTCCAAGGTCACAACACTCCAGATGGTACACTAATATATTTACAGGACTGATGCCTCCTGGCATTTTCAATTTCTTATGTCGGGTTGTTTTTGGAACCAATCAAATTGAGGAGCTGGCAGCTGCAATTTGCCCACAAATTAAATTGAAAGTATTATAACTCTAGTTTTAAGCAGTGATTTGACTGTATTGATGTGAAGCCACTATTCCCAGCTCGTGATTTACAGTGAATGATGACCACAGTGTACCATAAATTCAGACTGGACAAAACAGACTGCTTGTCTGCAGAGATTTTTCTTTTTTTTTTTTCATGTTCACAGCCATTGATTTCAGCCTTAGCTAAGAGAGTCAACAATCAGGAAGATAACAAAAGGACTCTACATGAAGTAACTGCTTCTGATATAGGTACCTGAAATATTCTGCATTTCTGCACAGTAGGGGAATTTTAAATGACAGAGTTTTTCTCATATGGGCAATTAGGCAATTCATATGCACACACAATTATACATATTGATGTTTCTACCTACAGCTGTGGAATATGTAAATACAAACTTACAACTGGATACCAAAATTTTTGCACTTGCATACCAGCGAATACACTCTTTTATAACTTTTGTACCAGAATCCTGTGTATCCTTTGCCCGTATAGCCAAAAAATTTCCTAGAAGCCCATCTGTTAGAGGTCACAGTGCCCAGCTTTCCATCCATACAACCAAAGCCCACCTGCAATAACAGCATGCTCCGGGAAGGGATAGGCACTTATCCCAACAGTAGCCCGAGTAGCCTGGTCACATTAGGGATGACCTGTGCAGCACAGAAGGCTCAGAAGGGCTGTAGGGTATCCTGTCCTACAGGATACTATCATGAGCTAACAGGAAGGGGAAAAAAAGCCCAGCTGATTACCCAACACAAAAAGCAAACACTTCCAGCTCTAAAAAACAACACCCAGAACTGTGCGCTTGAAGATGCATCCTCCAGCTTTATTACTTGAGCCTGGAGGTGTAGCTTTTTTAGGTATGTGCATGTGTGTGTGTATGTAAACTGCACATGTGTACATACATATATTTAAATATATGTTTCTGTTAAATTTTAAGTTTGAAAAACACTGTTCTCACTTATTCTGAGCCTTTCTTAGACAGTAAATTCTGCAGGTTGCTTATCTTTAAGCACCTAGCTCTTTGGGTCTAAAGTCTGCACTCCCAGTACTTTATATAGGAAGCTAGCACAGGAAGGCAGCAACAGGGTCAGGCAACATGACTTCAGAAGTAAAAGATGCAGAGCAAGAATTTTGCTCTGTGCTGTCAGAACCTTTCACAACAGGAACCTGAACTGTCCACTGATGATCTCTACCAAGAAGTCCTGTGCTTTGGGAAATTCTCAGCCCTTCAACAAGTTTCTGAACTACATTCTGGAACCAAGGCAGCACACTCCTTAGGGCAAATTTCCTTTACTCACTGGCATCTTTCAGAGTCACCAATACAACTCCTGTTTTGATATGCCATCAAGCTGCTCCAAAAGATTTATCAGTAAAAAGTAAAATGCAGTTTAAACTTCCAGCTCATCTACATTACTCTATATGGGTTCCATATTTAAAATAAGGACATTTAATATATTCTTTTTCCTATCCATCCTCCCAGCGGCTCTACTATAAGTATGCATACTTGGCTTTTGTCCATGTTACTGTGGGTCTTACCTATCTGGCTGATGCTTCTGACCTCCATCAGTTCCAGTCTAAAGCTTTTATTATAGCATTAGCAAATCTGTCATCAAAGTTGGTTTTCCCTTTAAAATTTTTATCTTGATGAAAACCTTAACTATTGCACTATGATATCGATGATCTAAGTATTCCAACCTTCATAAATAAGTTACCAAGAGTATTCTATGCATACTTCTATGTATGTATACAGAAATGTGTAAAGTTAAAAGCAGAAATCTTTTTTTTTTTTTTGTCACATTAAATCTACAGTAGCTCCTGAGCAGCTTCAGAAGAACTAGGTGAAAAAGAAAATAATAAATCTTTAAAAAGACATGTCTTCAGGGCACTGGTTAAATCAGGATCCGCCACATACCTGGATGGAGCTGGTGCAAAGAAAATGGAGGCATCAAGGCTTTTTCTTTCAGGAAAGGCTGCCAAGCTTTGGGAGAGGGAGCTGTACTGGGCAACCAGCAATTAGGCAGTTTACACCAGACACCACCAGACAATAAGTGCTCAGACTCTGAGAAGAAAAATAACAGTAATTTTTCAATTGGACTTCTTAGTATTGGACAGAAATTGAAGCACACAATGACTCTTAAATTATTTAACTGAGAAATAATTTCCATGCTTACAGAAATTAAATCTTCAGTAGTGATGTCTCGCCAACTTCTTGCTTTCTAAGCGGGAAAAGGAAAGCAAAGACCATTGCAATCTGCCTAAAAGAGACGACTCAAAATGTTATTTGGTAACATATGACTCCTCTTGTCAGAAAGCTCTCTAAGAGCACCTCAGGAGAAACAGGCTTTGTACCCAGTCGGAGATTGCTTTTACCTCAGAACATGACCCAAGGCAAGACAAGGTGAGAGCCCTGAAGGGTTTTGGGGGAAGACTGTGGTGCACCTGCAGCTCTGGCCACAGCAAAGCCTCGCTGAGCATTTCAAATGCTTTAATTACTCACACACTATTTTTTCCCCTGTGGTGAGAGCAACAGGCACATCAAAGCTGGTAACGTCTCTCTTTCAGAGTGGAGTTATGAAACAAACAATTCGGAAATGGTTATGCTCTCAGAGATTAGAAAAAATCCCTGGATGACAAATTAATTCCTCAAAGTGATAAAGTGACATGTTTTCACAATTTCTTTGTAGGGAAGATTAGGATGCACAAACCTGACAAGACTCGAGCATTGGCAGCACTTATATAACACTGAGATATGTCTTGGCCCATTTGTATAAATGGCTGTCATGGAAATAAATCTCTTTTGAAATGTAAAAAGCAAAAATTCAGCTGTCTTCCGCTTGCAACTGCAGCACCCTTAATTCCCAAATTCAATTTGAAAGTGAAATACAATCTGCAACTATTCTGAAGGGTAGGCATTGATTATATTTGTAATGCCTCTAATGTAGCACTCATTTAAGAATACAAATGCTTTCTTCAATAAGGTGTAATATTGAGCTTCACTTTTTCCTGTATTAAAAATAAAAAGCTACATTGCCCAAGGGTGAGTGGATATAGGGATTTTACTAAAGATTTGAGGTCTCTATGTTACACACACTGCTGTAGCTGGATTAACATAAGGATGCATGTGGGCTGCATCACTGCATGGAACAGATATTATCATCTCCAGAAAGGAATCACTGAGGAATAACAACTGGAAAAGAGGAGATTGGGAATGTTTTTTTTTCCAAACAAGGGGTAGGACACCAGACATTCAAATAGGAAAATATTTTTCAACGATTTGAATAATTGTTCAGTCCTGGCAAACCCACAAACTTCCTGTGATGAATTTTAGATGTCCAACTTTGCTAGATCTACAAAAAGCCATTGAAATACAAAAGGTCCCCTGACATACCTTTCTCACCACAGTATCTGAGCATGCACATCCAGAAACTGTCGCGTTATAAGGCACATTTTATATTTGCAGTGGAAGTGTTTCTGCCCATCCACACATAATTAAGCAGCATGGTTCAAAGCAAAGAATGAAGGTCAGCAAAAACACTAGATAAGATATATTAAAACAATAACTAAATACAGAGAAATTGCAAAATCTTTGACTAGAACAGAAAAAATGGCATCAAAGAAGTGTCCCCTTGCATCTTCCTGTAAATTATTCACTCCTTGCTGCATATGCAAGCCAAGGGTTCTTTGTCATGCAGGTGCTATAGGAGTCTTTTGTCCATCCTAGTTAAATGTAAGAAAGCAACTAAAAGGAAACCTGGAAAATTTGGGGTTGCAAGGCCAATATGCAAGACTCCAACTCCTTTCAGCATGAGCATCTTTTCCAATCATCTGGCAATGACAGACTTCCCTGCGAGAGTCACCTGTAATACATTACTTCCACTATGAAAATTAAAGAGAATTTAAATGCATGGCCTTAGTTATAAGCAACTTGAACTAATTGTCCATCTTTCACTGCCTGCACAAGGGTCTGAGGTCCCTCCTACCCTAGCTCATACAATTCATATTCATTCAGTATAGATGAAATTCAATAAATATTGTAGCTTAAAGTACAACCAGGGCTACAGATTCCAAAGTAAGAGCTCTAAAAATCTCATCAAATAATGCCATATACAGAGATAAAAAATCTCACAGTATATGCATATTGTAAGAGTAGAAACTAACACCATTGTTTAATGAATTCCTATATAAGGAATTTGCAGGTACTATCTTTATAATAGATACCAGTATACAGTAGCAAATTTATTTATTTATTATGTAGCAAATAAAAAACAGACTAGGGAGAATATAGGCCCCCTCAGGAAGCTCTCAGGAGAACTGGCTACACAGGACTTGGAGAAGACTGAGGTTCTGAATGACTTCTTTGCCTCCGTCTTCACTGGCAAAGGCTCTGACCACATCATGCAAGTCTTGGAAGGCACACGCAGGGACTGTGAGAATGAAGACCTTGGGCCCACTGTTGGAGAGGATCTGGTTTGAGACCATCTTAAAAATCTGAACATGCACAAGTGCATGGGACCTGATGAGATCCATCCGTGGGTCCTGAAGGAGCTGGCAAATGAAGTTGCGAAGCCACTGGCCATCATATTTGAAGCATCATGGCAGTCAGGTGAAGTTCCCGACAACTGGAAAAAGGGAAATATAACCCCCATTTTCAAGAAGGGGAAAATGGATGACCTGGGGAATTACAGACCAGTCAGTCTCACCTCCATGCCTGGCAAAATCTTGGAGCAGATTCTCCTGGAAGGCATGCTAAGGCACATGAAAACCAACAAGGTGCTTGGTGACAGCCAGCACAGCTTCACTAAGGGGAAATCCTGCCTGACCAATTCGGTGGCCTTCTATGATGGGGCTACAGAACTGATGGACAGGGGTAGAGCAGTTGATGTCATCTACCTGGACTTGTGCAAAGTGTTCGACACTGTCCCACACGACATCCTTGTCTCTAAATTGAGAGACATCAATTTGATGGATGGACCACTCGTTGGATAAAGAATTGGCTGGATGGCCTCACGCAAAGAGTTGTAGTCAGTGGCTCAATGTCCAGCTGGAGACCAGTAATGAGTGGTGTCCTTCAGGGATCGGTGTTGGGACCGGTCTTGTTCAACATCTTTGTCGCTGACATGGACAGTGGGATTGAGTGCGCCCGCAGCAAGTTTGCTGATGTGTGGTTCGGTTGATAGGCTGGAGGGAAGGAATGCCATCCAGAGGGACCTTGACACGCTTGTGAGGTGGTCTCATGCCAGCCTCATGAAGTTTAACCATGACAAGTGCAAGGTCCTACACCTGGGTCGGAGCAATCCCAGGCATAGCTACAGGTTGGGCAGAGAAGAGATTCAGAGCAGCCCTGTGGAGAAGGACTTGGGGGTGTTGGTCGATGAGTAAATGAACATAAGCAGGCAGTGTGTGCTCGCAGACCAGAAACCAACCGTATCCTGGGCTGCATCAAAAGGAGCGTGACCAGCAGGTCGAAGGAGGTGATCCTGCCCCTCTACTCTGCACTTGTGAGACCTCACCTGGAGTATTGTGTGCAGTTCTGGTGTCCTCAACATAAAAAGGACATGGAACTGTTGGAACAAGTCCAGAGGAGGGTCATGAGGATGATCAGGGGACTGGAGCACCTCCTGTATGAAGAAAGGCTGAGAAAGTTGGGGCTGTTCAGCCTGGAGGAGAGAAGGCTGCGTGGAGACCTCATAGCAGCCTTCCAGTATCTGAAGGGGGCCTATAGGGATGCTGGGGAGGGACTCTTCATTAGGGACTGTAGGGACAGGACAAGGGGTAATGGCTTAAAACTTAAACAGGGGAAGTTTAGATTGGATATAAGGAGGAAATTCTTTCCTGTTAGGGTGGTGAGGCACTGGAATAGATTGCCAAAGGAGGTTGTGAATGCTCCATCCCTGGGAGTGTTCAAGACCAGGTTGGTTGAAGCCTTGGGTGATATGGTTTAGTGTGAGGTGTCCCTGCCCATGGCAGGGGGTTTGGAACTGGATGATCTTAAGGTCCTTTCCAACCCTAACCATTCTATGGTTCTATGATTCTGCCTCTGGATCTTACCTTATGTATTAAAATACTCAGCAAGGAAGCATTTAGGCTTTGACAGTTGTTCTTGTTTTTCAGTCCTGGCTTAGTTTCTGGATCGATGGACATATAGCTGTAAACATACTTTTGCAATGTTGTGTTAACACAATTATAGTACACAGAATTGATTGACTGTGTACAGGATAGGCTATTTTGTAAAGGCAAGACCCTGAAAGCAAAATCTGAATTGTAGTTTGTGATGTCTGGGTAGCACTCAGAAAGATAATCACTGCAAACTATCCCCTGAGAATTCAAAATGAACTACTACATCTCTTTAAGGTGCTGTGTATTGGTGATAGCTACTGTTTACAGAGAAAAAGATTTTAAACTATCTCATGCACTTAAAGTTCAGGTTATACTGCATCTTCCCTATTACTTTAAAGCGTATGAGCCAGAAAAAAAAAAGAAATTAGTATGATGTGATGGTTCCCAATATACAACATTATAAAACAGAATAAAGCTTGTTTCCAGGTGTTTCACATTGTTGATTTCTTTTGTTTTGTTTTGTTTTTGTTTTTTAAAGAAAATCTAAATGAGCAAACTCACACACTGGTAATGAGACTTTCAGCATTCAGATATGCAAGAGACAAAATCTCTGCCATGAGAAATCATGATCTATTTTGAATTTTTAAGCCTTCAGGAGGTTTTCCATAATAACATTATACTAAAATGTATTTATACATATATAGGTATTTGTAAGCAAGAAATTAAAGTATATAAATACACTGATTTTGGGTGTCAATATACCAAATCGATTTGAGCATTCATAAAACAGAAGACAGTTGGTATTGGAACTCAGTGAGTTTCTTGGAATAAAAACTTTGCTTTTAAAAATATGCTTTATCTCCACCTACATACCCATGTGACACAAACATGAAATGAAGAGAAACTTATTAAGAGGCCAGGGTGTGTATAATCCTACCTTTGAGGATTTGTCCAAAGCTGAAACAGTGTACCCCCATAGTATACATTTGTTTCTTGCATACCAGAAAGCTGGTTTCATCACCAGTCAGTAAATTTGGTTCTTTGAATTAAGATTAATAACAAATACTCATTATTAAGCTTTTCAGTGACTCTGCACATGAATAGCTGATATTCTTGATGTCCATTTTTTAGCAAGTGACAACAAGTTATTAAAAGCACTTACAAATACTCCGTCCCCCATTTTTATATTGAGGGTATGAAAAGCTATACAATAATGACAGCAGTTAGGATCCTTAATAAGTAGGTTTGCATAAATGCTTATATTTTCTTAAGATAAGGAGAAAATCATAAATCATTATCCTAATTGTAAAAATACAATAGAGCAATTGCTGTTAGAGTTGAGGCTTTGGGGGGATGGTCTATTTTCTTTCTCTCAGAGCACTGTAGGCTTCAGAGTAATCTATTTTATTCAGACATACAGATTTATTTTTTTTGTTAAAGACCCATATCTTTATGCATCAGATGTCCTTCACCTTATCCAGAAATATTTCCTTGTCAGTGCAGCTAAAACTCTAGTCCCCTTCCCCACGAAATCTTAAGGGTGAACAGGAGTGGCACATATCAAACCAATCCATTCAGAAGAGGATAGGCGCTTGTGTGCAGTTACCTTAACAGAGATGAGAAGCAGGTACAACTGCTCTTGGATAATCACAAGCGCTCTTCTAATCACAGTTGTAGTAAAAGCACATCTGTGGACTTTAGCCACACAGGTTCTCTACACCTTATTCACATGCTGGACATCAGCTGTGCTTCTGATCTCACACTGCAATTCAAAAGATTTCAGTAGCACAAGAGAAAAGATCATCCCTTCACAAGTCACCTGAATAACTGCACCAGATCCTGAGTGAGATAAACCAAGAGTAAAACAGCTTAAAAATATTACACAGCATTTACAGACATAACTTAGGCTTTGTTACAGATTCCTATGACACAATTTTCTTGCTGGTTCAACTCATCTTTTGTCTGGTTTATATATGAAAAATAAAAAGTTCCACAAACAGGACATCTTTCAGTTGTAAAAGAATCACAGTTCTCTTCTGCTTTTAACTTTCCCTCAAACAATTCTCAGTCTGTATCAGGCCCCTCACTTTGGTAGGCAGAATATTTCCATGCGCATTTTTAGAAAGAGGAGCTGTGATGGTTGTAGGAATCCTCCTTGCACAGTGGAATGGATAAGTCAGAATAAATGACGCATTTTTAGTAGGTTACTGAAACTGCTTCTACTGCGTATTTTAACTCTTGACTCTATGTACTAATGACCTCATAGCCTAGTTTTCCCAAAATGCTCCTGGGGAAGTATTTCATCTATCACTTTAATTTTATAGCAGCCTTCAGGTTAAAGCACATTGGGGCACCCTACAATATTAAATAAAATAAGTCGTCAAAGCATGTAAAGCAAGTTGAAAGTGAAGTCTGAGATATAATTTAAGATTGCTGCTTAATTTCAAAAAGCTACTAGTTATTCTTTAGATTGTAACTATAAGGGTAATGAATTTCTTTGGTAAAAGCATGACATTCAATATGACTTGCCAGCCAGAAGAGGTCATCTAACTTGTATTTTCAAGGCTTTTTCTGAGTGCAAAGAAACGGTTGTCAGTGAAGAGGAAAGAAACCAGTAGCAATGGATTCAACTGACTGGTCTTGAGACAGGTCATGGGAAATTACAGTAACAGTTCTTAGGAATCCCTTTTCTCTCCACAACAAAAACTATTCCTATTTGAAAACTTTGGCAAGCTGAAACAATAAGCTCTACTGATTATACAGCTCGTAGTTAAGAGTAATTTCTTGATGTCTTTCAATATATCTTTTACTATGATGTTAAGCTCATTAGCCAAGTACGCATGCTAATGACAAGTGGTGCACTTCTGATACTTCATTTCATCACACAGCTCTGGATTTGATTTTTGTAAATCACATATTCCATTGGAAAGAAACAACCAACCAAAACACACACTTTTATTCTTGTTCCTGTCAGACTGAGCAGATAGATAATTCTTCCTGGAGTTACTTGTCATTTCTAGAGAAAATGACAAAGTGGGCATTCATAGAACAGATCCAGACTATACATATTACCACTAGAAATAATCTTCAGTGTAATCCATACTACTAAACCCAGCAGGTCTTCTAGCTTCTAAAGCATTTTGATTTGAATCCAGTGAATTAACTAAGCCCATAATCAGCTTTCTGCCCCATATTAGTTTAAGCTGTCTGTATGTACTTCTCTAATCTTATTGTGCTTTGCTGTGCCAGAGGCCCAGGCAGGGGTTCTGCTCCACCAAACTGACAATGCTGGGAAGACAGGCTAGGAGAGCTCTTGCATCCCAACAGGAAGGAGGGCTGCTCCCAGTCCTTCCTCTTCCTTATGTACATCCTCAGGGACACATTCTTATATTTGAAAAATAAGGGCCCTGTTCTACCAAGACACTGGTAGAGATGGCTTCTTACCTCTGAGACTAACATAAATAAAAACTGACATTTTATTTTGTGGACAATTCATCACTTCTGCTCAGCTGAAGATGCACAGGAAAAGACGAATAGCAAAACTGTCCAGGCTAGCTTATTTTTGATGTCTGCTACGCTTCCTGAGTGTAAACTCTAGGGACCTGCAAATACTAGAGCATAAATGATGAGTAACCTATTAATGAATGGAATCCACCCATAGAGAATTTCAAGTGCACAGAATTCACGCTGCAAAAAAAACTGCACATATGTGACCTGCATATGTAAGCACCGTCTCCCTTCATGCCATACACTGCTCCAACAGCCTGAGCTCTTCAACACAGAAGCTTCATCTAGCACAGCATGATCATGATGGGAGCCTGTGAGTCAACTGGCACAGGAGTGGATTATAATGAAATTCCTCATAATGTCAAACTTTTTAGATTTTTCCATACTTTAAAGGAAACATCTTTTAAAGTGAATTCTGCTCTTTCAGATTTGTTAGTACTCCCACTGTGTACTCTGAACTCCTACACAAATCAGCTACATTCGCCTCACGTATCTGACACACTGACTTTACGCTGGATCATAAAGTTAACCAGATTTTGTATTTTATGTAGTCAGTAAACTGTAGTAGGCACAGAAACCTCATAATATATAGAGAAATAAATAAATTAAATTATGTAAAGAGCCCTTTCTCAGTTTGATCTAAACACTGAACTTGCCCACATTTACAACAAACCTATGGGAATGTGTTGATGTGCCCAGGGGCTCTCACCAGATTCTACCAAGATAACTGAAAGTTAAAAACTCTTTAAAAGGCAACAGCAACACACAGGCCTAAAAGATATTCTTAGGCCCTTGAAAAAGTCAAGTCTAACCCTATGGGGGATGGTTTCCCCACCAAGATGAAAATCTCTGTTTGATAGATTCTCCCTGCTTTCCACAAGACATGCCACATAAAAGATGCGATTTCACTGAAAGATGTGCATGTCAATAAAAGCACATTAAAAGTATTAACTACCGATTCTGGACATCAGCTGCATAAATAGTCTTTCAGAACCACAGTACCCAAAGGAAGCCCTTTCTGCAACTAAAAATTAGTGCAAAAAAGTGATCTAAAGTAAAAGCAAGCATGGAAATGGTGTGCTTTTTTTGAGATCTCTTTTTTAAACAAGATTCTGAGCAACTATACCCAGACTCTTTTTATTTCAGTTTTATGGATAGAAGTTCTCTGCTGTTCTCAAGCCATATCTCTAGCTGGTTTCAAATGTATCATCCTGCCCACTGCTCCCAGCCAGGCTCAGCTCTGTCTGGGTCAGTTCTGTGTTGCTCACATTCCAATCATTGTGTATCACACTACCACAGTTTATTCTAAATTATATATAACTACATTAGAATTTTATTTCCAACCAGAAAAGAACTAGAAAACACAAGGTTACCACACAGCAAAACTCATGAAAAGAATTGTATTTAGTGTAAGTCCCACTTAATATATCACATTCTATCGTAATAAGACATAATGTTATTAGGTACTAAAGAAGATCTGTGCTTTCAACTCTCTCAGACACACGCACAAAACAGATCTAAAATTACTAATCAGAGTAAATGATCAAAGGACTCTCATTCTTTTTGCACAGATATAACAGGAGCCAAAGCAGAACTTTGGTGCATTTTCAACTCATTTTAATCCCAAACTCTAATCACTACACAGTAACCATGAAGTTGAAAGCTGCAGTAGGAAAGTACAGTTTTATATGCATCCTTTGAAGCAAAACAGAGAAAATTAACACAGATAATAGTTCAGGGTCAAAGAAAAGGTGAAGACTTCTCTTTTGTTTGCTTTTGCCATGCCGTCAACAGAAGAGACAATAATACGCTTTTTAGGCTTCACTAGGACTAAAAGTGATAACAAGCTCTACAGAAATTGCCCACTACACTCTGAAGCCATTTTGTACTTCCTTTCATACTCTAATTTAGAACTGCTCTAAAGTCTGTCGTATTTGATGGGAAAGGCCATGAGCTGCAATACCAGCAGCTTACATCACAAATCGGGATGCTGTTTCACTGAGGGCCACTGTCCCTACCAGCTTGGGTTTCTTTCATTTTCCATTCCAGAACTGCTTCCCTTCACTCTTTGCCTTCACAACCCAAGCACAAGCAGGAGATATTTTGGGAATGGTGCTTTCATCATATATATTTTCCTTCTTCCGAAAATTAAAGGATCTATGTGCAGTATGTGGGAGATTTTCAGACATAACCCTTCCCTGTTCTGTTTACGAAATAGTATCACATATGCAATCATACACACTTTATGCTATTGTAAGATCCTCTAGGGCAAAAAGACACTGTAAAAGACAAAATGCTTCCAGGTATTAATGCAAAAGTAATTATCTGGATTCCAACAAGTTTTTGCACCAGTAAATATGCATAACGCCATTACTGTATATTCAAATTATACATGCAAATGTGTTGTGATTATTTCCACACACAATTATCCCGTCCGCACCTGCAAGCACGACATTTGCATATACAAGTTGGTGTATGGATTTTGTTTGTTTGGTGCTTGTTTGGGTTTTTAAACACATTGTCCATGTTTATTAAATTCCAATGAGAGCCCAACACTTTGATTAATTACTAGCTTACTCCACAGTAACAGCAAAAGAACACTACCATGTGCAATGAGGCTGCCTGTACTTCCTTCAAGAAATGTAACAATAAAGGATCTTTAAAAAACTGAAAGAACCAGCGAGACAGAGTCATACCAGCTAACCACACAGTGAAAACTACAAACAAAACTTCAAACCTTCGTGAAATGGAGCATTTACACCTGCTAAAAGCTAGGAAACATTCAGAAACATATCAAATATCTCTCTAATACATGTCATAACGCATCTCCGTGGGTAGGTGGTTTTGACTGGTCAAAGCCACGCTGGAGCAACTCAGCTGGCATTAGATGAACTTTAAGGTTCCTTCCAACCCAAACCATTCTGTGATTCTATCAGTAATGACCAGAAAGTACACTCCATACACACCTCCTTGGACACACTCCACAAGCAGGAAGCCTGTTCAGCTCATTTCAGGCATCTCATGCAACAGTTTTACAAGAAATACTCTTTATTTTTCATGGAGATTACTCATCTTTTCTCATCTCTTCATTATTATGGTTACATATACAAAATAGAGAATGGATTTAACATGTGTATTTGAGAATTAATTCTATAAGCCTACATAAGGTGCTAAAGTAAGCAATTTCACAGTATCACAGTATCACAGTATGTTAGAGATTGGAAGGGACCTCGAAAGATCATCTAGTCCAATCCCCCTGCCGGAGCAGGAACACCTAGATAATGTTACACAGGAATGCGTCCAGGCGGGTTTTGAATGTCTCCAGGGAAGGAGACTCCACAACCTCCCTGGGCAGCCTGTTCCAGTGCTCTGTCACCCTCACTGAGAAGAAGTTTCTTCTCAAGTTTAAGTGGAACCTCTTGTGTTCCAATTTGTACCCATTACCCCTTGTCCTATCATTGTTTGCCACTGAGTAGAGCCTGGCTCCATCCTCGTGACACTCCCCCTTTATATATTTATAGACACTTATAAGGTCACCCCTCAGTCTCCTCTTCTCCAAACTGTAGAGACCCAGCTCCCTCAGTCTTTCCTCATAAGGGAGATGTTCCACTCCCCTAATCATCTTCGTTGCCCTGCGCTGGACTCTCTCCAGCAGCTCCCTGTCCTTCTTGAACTGAAGGGCCCAGAACTGGACACAATACTCCAGATGCGGTCTCACCAGGGCAGAGTAGAGGGGAAGGAGGACCTCTCTCGACCTACTAACCACCCCCCTTCTAATACACCCCAGGATGCCATTGGCCTTCTTGGCCACAAGGGCACAGTGTTGGCTCATGGTCATCCTGTTGTCCACTAGGACCCCCAGGTCCCTCTCCCCTACACTGCTCTCTAACAGGTCATTCCCCAACCTATACTGGAACCTGGGGTTGTTCCTGCCCAGATGCAGGACTCTACACTTTCCCTTGTTATATTTCATCAAGTTATTCCCTGCCCAACTCTCCAGCCTGTCCAGGTCTCGCTGGATGGCAGCACAGCCTTCTGGCCTGTCAGCCACTCCTCCCAGCTTAGTGTCATCAGCAAACTTGCTGATAGTACACTCAATTCCCTCATCTAAATCATTGATGAATGTATTAAATAATACTGGTCCCAGTACTGACCCTTGAGGCACTCCACTAGTTACAGGCCTCCAACTAGACTCTGCCCCATAGACTACAACTCTCTGGCTTCTCTCCTTCAGCCAGTTCGCAGTCTACCTCACTACCTGATCATCCAGTCCACACTTCCTCATTTTAGCCGTGAGGATGCTGTGGGAGACTGTGTCAAATGCTTTGCTGAGGTCAAGGTAGACCACATCCACCGCTCTGCCATCATCCATCCACCATGTTATTTCCTCATAAAAGGCTAAGAGATTGGTCAAACATGATTTCCCCCTGGTGAAGCCATGTTGACTGCCCCTCATAACCTTCTTATCCTTGATATGCCTTAAGATGGTACCAAGGATAAGGTGTTCCATCACTTTCCCAGGGATGGAGGTGAGGCTGACCGGTCTATAGTTACCCGGGTCCTCCTTCTTGCCCTTTTTGAAGACTGGAGTGACATTTGCTTTCCTTCAGTCCTCAGGCACCTCTCCCGTTTCCCAAGACTTGGTAAAGATGATGGAGAGTGGGCTAGCAATGACTTCCGCCAGTTCCCTCAGCACCCGCGGGTGCATCCCATCTGGACCCATGGATTTATGGATGTCCAGATTGCTCAACTGGTCTCTAACCCATTCCTCATCGACTAAGGCAAACCGCTCCGTTGACCTGACTTCATCTAAGGTCTCAGGGGTACAGGGCTCTTCAGGACTGCACTCTTTCAGTGCTTTCTTTTCACAAGTAACTAACTCAACCATTACTTGTAACAGAAACAGTGATTTGTGAAAACCTGACTCATGTAGTCACTAGTTTACTATGAAACAGTTTGTTTCATACTTGCAGTGTTGCTCATGGAATTGTAGAAAAACCCCTGCAGTACAATAAACAGATTATAAAACATTGCATGAGAGCCTGGATCTTCAGTTCATTAGAAATAAAAATTCAGTCCCATTAGCTCCCTCCTTGAAGATGCTCTCTGTTTTACACTAACCATGTTTAGCAGCAGTTTGCTCCAGCTGACCTTAATTTAATCTATTTTTCACAGAAGGATTGCTTCAGGGTTAAAACATTTTTGTTGCTAACCACTTCATATGTTCTAGTACTTGGCCCTAAAGATCTTATATCTTTCTAAGAACATTTGCTTCACAAAAACACCGTGGGAGTTATAATTTTTTAAAACATATAAGATAATTGATTTTTAATTATCAACAGGGAGAAATACCATTGCTTGTGCTTGCTAACCTAATTGTAAAATATATTGTTCCTTTCAAGTCTTAATGTATTGCCTCAAGTGATCACCACTTAGGCACCAACAGGCTACGGTAAATAGAATGACAGCAGGAAGTCAGAGAGATAGTATTACCCAGTTCTTGCCGTAATAAATGATGTTCTTTTCCTGACTATTGTTCAGTCCATTAACATAATTTCTGAGGGGGTTTCCCCCAGTGGGAAGCAGACCAGGTGTCAGTGCTTTGAAGCAGGATCATCCTTGGTAACACAATTTACCTTGCTGGAAATTCCATGCCATATGCTTAGTTTAATGTGGAGACTGCCTCATTGAAGCACAAACATCACTTTGCATGCACCCGTGGGTGTGCTCCCATATGCACATGTGGCACACGCAGACTATGTCCCTTGATGTAGAAATGTCTGTACTTGCAACCATTTCAGACAACACTGAGCTACCGACCAGACTGCGTCTTACTTTTTCGATTTCTCTGTTGTGTGCTTTGCAATTCTTAAGGCGACACTAATCTGAGAACAGGTATTTCCTCACAACTAAATGTCCATCAGCATCAGCACCACAGCTGAACTTTAATACCTGCCTTTCTCACTGACGAAGAGCACAGAGATCTAAAAAAACAGCGATTTGTTGGCCTCAGGAGGGTAGTACATAGGGCACACCCTAAGCTATATAAAGTCAAACCGGTGCCTATGCTTCAGGAGTCTTTGGGGCAGTTCCGTAAGACGTGATTTATATTCATACTCATCAGGCAAAATATGTCATTAAAAAGTAGGAAAATATCCACTTTATTTATAGTTACTAGATTTTTTTCTTCTCAGTATCTCCATTCTTTACCCTTCCAGTCTTCATTTTTTATCAACTAATGTGTTTAACACACCTTTCATCCTATTTTAAGGTTCCTATGAGGTCTATGTGACGAAAGGTCTCCCAAAGGCATGGTTATGAGGTTTTGTTTAATTTTTTACCCTTTTAACTATTAACAAGACTGAAGCTAGAAGTCTCAGGCAACATAAATTGTTTGAGCTGGATTCGAATTCTGATTTGGTGAAAATGAAAGCTCTAGGGATTAGTGCCCAGAACTATTTGAGGGGTTTTTTAAGTTCACTATGAATAATTCTGGCACAGACTTGAAAAACAGTCTTTTTCTTTTTTTTTTTTTCACTTGCAAACTCAGTTTCCTATTTACCAATAGATAAATCTTTCTATGGCAGGTTTCAGAAAATTTTCATACCGCATATTTTCAATCCTAAGATCTACCTGTGTGGAATCTTCTCCAAAGACAACTTCTTCTTATTTGCATGAACTATCAATATATTATTTTATTATTAGACAGTTTTGATTTAAAATCAAGTTCTCATGACATCCTAAAATAAATATAGCTACATGATTTATGGGAATTAGACCTTTGTTAAACGTGTATAAACAAGTTCCTTGTTAGGAAATTAAAAATTAAGATAAGCTAAATTGAATTCATAAATTATTCTTATAAGTCAATTTTATATTAATAGTTATTTTGTTGATATGAACAGTCTCCTCATGGCTCTGAGGTTGCCACCACTTACTGTATTCTCTCTGCATCACCAGCAGCTTGCTGCACTGTTAATGCAGCATTAAACTCAAAGGGGGGAGGGAATGTAAAAATGTCGCTTTGTTGCATTAGGGAGCCAAGAGGACATTCAAACTGCTCCAGGCATAATACTCAACAGATATATAAGGTCACCATAGTCATATCACCATCAGACTATAACCTTTTTGTGTTATTACAGTGCAGAGAATAAGCTTCATGCTGAACCTGCAGGCATCATCTTGGAAGAAACAGGCCACACACCAACCCAAAAAACAGTAAAATCAGCACCCAATAGAAGTTTAGTTTTCCACAAACATTAGGAGGGCTGGAGAGATGGAAAGCATTCCTTTAACTTGTCCCTTGGTGTTTGAAGAATGGCCGCATGAAAATCCATCCCCAGCTCCATGGTCCCTCTCATACCAAACTGGCAAGTGCCAATAGGGAGCATACCCCAGGAGATTTGGGTACTCTGCAGCACCAGGAGAGCGTCAACGACTGTTGCTCGAGGTCAGACAGAGCTGAACAGCAGCACTGTTTCATGAGCAACACCAGTTGGCAAGCACATTAAAGCCCCACTGCTTTCATCAGTTGCTGTGACTTTATGGGGAGAAAAGGAAAGTTACTTACTAGTACTTTATGTTCACATTGCACCTTCAAAGCCACAAGATGCTTTGAGCACAACTGTAGAAACAAGCCAAAATGCCCCCAAATGGGTTTCATCACTACACAGCTCTCCTTGAGGATAGCCTTTAAACTGGCGAAATCCCAGACCGGTTTGAGTTGGAAGGGACCTTAAAGCTCATGCAGTTCCAGCCCCCTGCCAGAGCAGGCTGCTCCAAGTCCCGTCCAACCTGGCCTTGAACACTGCCAGGGATGGGGCAGCCACAGCTTCCCTGGGCAACCTGTGGCAGTGTCTCCCCACTCACGTACCCCCACATAAAGGGATTCCACACAGTGTGCTGGGCAGCACCCCCACTGCTGTTGTGCTCTCAGGCTTTTGGAAACAACACTACCCAGTACACAACATGCCTTGCTCTCCTCTGCAACCCTCCTGCCTGCCCCACAGCCCATAAAGTCACCAACTGAAGACCAGAATACCCTGGCCTCAATGGACAGTAACAGCAAGGTTTAGATCAAAAGGGGAATTCTACAGTATTTCATAGTTACAAACAAGCCTATTTTTCTTCCCCTTATTTTGAACAGTGGTCACACAGAGTTGTTGTGCCCTGGGAGCTCAGGGCGAGCATATCCCCCTGCCCTGCCACCATACAGAGAGATAGCCCCTAGGCACATGAAGAATACAGAATACAATGATGGGAGCTGCAATGGCAAAATGTGACACAGCTTATTCATTTCTAAAATCTTGGTGTTTGACAGAAACAAAAGAAACCTCACAGAGTTTTACATGTTCTTAAAATACCAGTACACCTACACATCTACTGGGAAGTGATGTCTCCTCTGTTTGCTGACCTTAGCACTTGGGCTTTTTCCTGCAATTGTGCTTTAATGGCAAGTTCTTGGCTGAACAAAGCAAGCAGATGTTGGACTTTATTTTCCCCTCCTTCTTTTTTTTTTTTTGCTTTTACTCTTAAGATCAACCAAAACCTGCTTGCAGTAAGGCACTTAATTTATTCATCTATAAAGGGCAAAATATACGTACAGGCTATTTTTTTTCCTCACTACACCCTACTCAAGTCAGTGCTTATATATAACACCACAATTTATGCAAGTTCTGTTTAGTTCCGGGTTTTTGTTCTACCCCACACCCCCACGCCCATTCGGGCAGCAAAACAGCCTGATCTCTGCAGGCTGCTTTGAAAACTGCATAAAACACATAGAAGCATTCTTTTTATATACACATATTTTTAAATATGATCCCACCAAGCCATTAACGTCCGCATGATAAATGAGCAACTTTAGCTGCTGCTATTAATTCAACATCTAACAGCCATTTTATCCAACAGTCAGTAACGGTGCTATAAGTAATGATACAGTTCAAAAGCAGACTCTGACGGCTTAACCTGCACTGACCCAAACATATATAAAAACTCTGGCTTTCATGTTGGACTGTTTGGCTGATGCATCATAGCTACACAGTAAAATACTTCAAAATGTCTCAGTCCCCAGGAGATTCAAAGAACACTTGAGAATCGTTTCTGCATTTTTCTTGCAGCTATATGAACAAATACAATAATAATTCGGACGATAATTCAACAATAATTAATAGTATTGTCTTGATGTTTGTCAATAGGTGCATTTTACACCTGCAGGCCCCTGTAGTTGGCCTTCTCTGCTGACTGAAAGCAAACTTTATGCTAGTTTTACACAAATACGTTTGTGGTGTCACCTGCAGAACCTCCAGTTTTGTCTTGCAAGAGAAAAAAAGAGTTTTTCAGGTAGAAATGCCATACCACTTAAAACGTACAAGTCCCCACGTTACATTGGACTAGGCCAAACACTGTCATCATTCATAGATTGCTTCAGTGTCTGGAACACTATAAAACTTGAGTTTAAGGAAATGCGCACAGTAAGTCTATACATAAAGAAACCAACAATAGAGCAAAGGTATGTTTTTAAAAGTAAAACAAGTAAACCTAATACACACCATGTAACAAATGTTTAAAAATGAAGAGAGGCAAATATGACAGAGATAAAAGCTGTAGTGTCTCAAATGTAATCTAAAAAGGTTCCCACATTTTCCTTTTGTGGTGCATTCAGCAAGGAAGGGAAGAAATCTGAAACAATACAGTATGTGCTTCAGCCTGAGTAGATCAATACAACTTTTAAGTAAATAAGGAAGGAAGGAGTATTACTCCTACTTTGCTAACATTCACAAACACATTCCGGTTTCAGGTTTATGACATATCAGATGGTTTATCTTATTATGGAATTTTACATCAGTATTTGAGAAAGCGCCTGTATACAGGACCACATGCTGTTCTGCAAATAATATATTTGGGTAGTGCAACCATGTATAGCAAATCGTATCACAAAGCCATCACTGCAAACAAGACTTCTGAACCTAAATTCTTCATTTGACATGCATTATTTACTTTGTATGTTGATCTCACAAGAAATTTTATATCTGCATCCTCCCACAAGAAGTCAGAATGCTTTATTTCAGAAACATGTCATTCTTTTCAGACTTTTAATTCTTTTCAGTTACATTTTTCTCAGATAAAATATTAGTTTAAACCACAACAACCTCCAAAACAGAAAACGCCCAGTCAGGACAACTAAGGAATTAACAGAAAATACACATTTCAAATGCAGGTCTTAAGTTTGCTTTCTCATGTCCTTAGGACTCTTCACTAGAAGGATATCTGGCCCCAGCAGAAAATAACCCTATAGCATCCTCCTTATGGTACCAGTCTGGGACAGGCAAGTTTCCTGACATGGAAAATGACATACGGCCAAGAGCCACAAAACACCCACTCAACCTTAGAGCAGTGACAGCAGACACAGCTGGAAGCAGTGACAATGCTTCACAGAAAGGAATATGGCATTCATTGCTCTCCAGGCTCCTTCTCTGCTCCTGCAGGGACCTAGGTTGAGAATGCAGCTGGTCAGCACAACCCAGAGACAATTTCAGAGCCATCTTCTGGCTCGTATGCTCCCCAGGCTATAGAGCTGGATTACTCAGCTGTATATGTGCAAATATAAGCTGTGGAACCACTTATATTTGGCCCTTTTGGGGAGCTGCATTTGAGCTATTCAAATTTACAGAAGAATTAAGAGCTAGAGGATCTGCTCCTGTTGTGAGCTGTTGGTCCTCCTTGACCTCATTGCCTTAAGAGCTGAAGAGGATGAGTCCAGATGACATCAACCCTGTGCAGTAGATGCCTCTCAGAAAAGCATGTCTGTACAAGCAGAATGTGTTTAGATTGTTTTCCTCTATTCCCTATTACATTTCCCCACCACTTTCAAGTGGTGAATGAAATCTGGATGACCAGGAGCTGAGAACATACCCCAGTAAAAGAGAAACTCTCATTGAATTAACAGCCCCACCACTGGCTTAATTGCTCAATGGGACAGTGCAAGCCATAGAATCATAGAATCACGGAATAGTTAGGGTTGGAAAGGATCTTAAGATCACCTAGTTCCAACCCCCCTGCCATGGGCAGGGAATAGCCCCCAGAGCCCAGGGCTTCTCTTTTACATGGACAGGAGCTGTTACTGCTCTGGGTAATCCTGTTCTTCACCTGCATTGCACCTTCACACATGAATGCTCAGCTGAACAGATGTAAAAATATTTTAGAAAGGCTTTCAAGAGAAAGCTCTTATTAAAGATCCTAAACTGCACAGTGTGTGAAACAATAACACGGTCTGCCTGAAAATGTCATATCCTTGTCTGAACAGCCCAATACCTTATGTGCTCTGAATAAAGATAGAGATGTAATTGCTTTCCTTGTTACGACTCACTTGTGCATCATAGATTTTTTAATATCCTGCAGAACACATGTATTGTGGGAAGGAAGCAGGTGACAGCAGCAAACATATGTAATGTTATTTTTCTTTATGATAGATATGAGCAGGGAAGTCTAAGTGATAGCTTAGGTTTTTAATAATCAACTACGGAATGTTATGGGGAAAGTGTGCATTTTGCCAAGAGCAAAATCACTAGAACTTTAACTCCAGCCATTGGGGGAAATTTCATTCAGGTAATTGTAGCCATTTAGTGACAGGTTATGCAATGAAATTATCTCAGCCTCGCCTACATTCGAAAACAGGATGTGATTATCAGCAAAGAAGCTTATTCTGGGAACGAATGGGGTTTAAAAATGCTCTGTGCTGTTAGAAGTCTAATGGACTGCCATGTAAGGGGAGCTGAGCTGATGCTATGCAGCTTTTGAAAAACAGTACGAGGAGATGCAGACGAGTTCTGAAAGAACTTCAGCTGGCAACGCCTGTACAGTTTCATATGTGTGGAATGGCCTGTAAATATTGTAAGCTAAATAATTCCTAAAATTCTGGTGAAGATTTCAAGCCAGCCTACCCTACCTTGGCACGTCGTGGGCTGACACAGTAACAAACTGCATGAAGAGAATGAAATTTACATTCTTGTAGAACACGGCGTATTACTGCACAGATGATTTCTAACAGTTCAATTAAGCTTCCCACTCTCTCCTGCACACTGTCTAAACCCACTCAGCCCTCACTGCAGGCATCTCCCCTCTTCCATAGCTTTAGCCCAAGCCCTGTGGTGTGAAAGAGGGGAGGGTTTAGAGATTAAGCCCTCCAGAAGGCAATTAGGAGCCTGTTGCTTGAAACCATAGTCATGCTTCAAACAGAAATGCCTGGGATTTCCCCATGTCTGTTCAGATAACCCTGTTCAATAGCTCCAGCTGGGCCACCAGGGATCCTGGGCAAATGTGAAGTCCTCTGCTTCTGGAAAATTTCCCAAACAGAAGTGTCCTAACAGCAAAATGCAGATCCATGGTAGACTAGGTGTACAAAGGTATATCCCTCATTCATGTATTTCAATAGAGTCACATCACCAAAACCAGAGGGAAGGAGAAGCTTAACGTACGTTAAACCTGAAACAGTCACCAGACCTCTCAGAGCCTGCCAGCCTCCTCCCATGGAATCACACTGCTAGCGTATGCACCCAAACAGCCTTCAGGAAGAAACAAATCCTTCATGCTTCCTGCAGCAATGAAATAATCTGAGTCTTTCTATGAAAAGCATACAAAGCACATTAAGGTGTTATTAATTCAATTAAAACAGATAATCAGTGGTTTGCATTTGTAAATTATGACCTCAAAGTTTCTCATTATTAAACTGGAAAATCAGAAGCAAGAGGAACACCTGAATTGCCAGGATTTAACAAGTTTACCTCGAAGCTGTGCCAGGTCAGGGAGTGGGATCAACCCATTCATGTATGTGATGATGCTTCTGGCTGTTGTTGGAATTTCCCTCAGCTGTGAATAAATAATAATGAAAAAGAAAGCTAAAGCAAATTCTTCTGAAACTCCCAAAGCTCTAGGCTGTTACAGATGAAAACCACTGCTGATGAATTGAGAGAGTATGTTTCAATTCCAACCACATCCAAAGTACATTAAGCAAACTGGTATTAAAATATTGTCCTGGGACAATGAATTCTGCTATGTACATAGAAACTAAGGAGCATCTGGGATTAAAGTCTGAGCATAGGACCTCCAAAGGGGTTTCGTACAGAAGGAATTAAGTGAAGGCAAGCCAACTCATTTGGTTAATCCAGCACTGATTTTCAAGTGTGTTAAGTCATTTATACAAATCTTATTTGGTGGTCCTAAATTCTTGTTGCTTAATCCTTCTCAACGTACTCGGTTACCATGATCTGAGGCAACTATAGCCCCAGTGGGAGATGCAGACAGGTGGTTTAACTTGCCTGTACATATTGCCTTCCCACCTCTGCTCAATTCCCCAGCTTTCCAAGTCAGACCAGAGGGATCCAAGCCTATAGACTGTAAATAAATAGTTTCTTTTTTTCTCTAGGCAGATCTTGCAGACTCTTCAGTTTCCTAAATATGTTCCCAACCATTCAAGCCCTCCACTTCAAATGAATGCATACAGTCTGCCTCTTCAGGATCACGACAAAGATCAGTCCATCACAACCTGTATTTAGGTTTGGACTTGGCTCCTGCAAATCAACTTGATAAAATTTGCCCTGTTTATGGCAACACCAGCATGCATCCCTACACGTACATGTGCTCTCTGTGGGTCTGAGCCACCCTGTTGTGTGTAGGAAGGGCCACACAGCACCAGACTACATCCCCACCCTGCCTCTGGAAGTGAGTAATCATGGCCAGTTCTTGGTGCTGCGAAGCACAGAACAACAATGCCCAGAATACTTCCCCCTGTGTGGCCTTACACAGTCACCAATCTCCCTGTGCTTTATAGCATGGAAAGCAGTCTTCTTTCACTAATGTGGCTTAATCTCATGTAATTTTTTTACCTTTCTTACGACGTTCTAATGTTGTGCAATTAAAATGCAAATTTTAAGAATTAGATATGCAGATCCAATTGAGAACAATAAGGAAGTGAATACTTAACTTCATCTGGGTCCTTATAAAATCACAATTTTTAAATATTTTTCTTTTGAAAATGAAGATTCTTTCAATTGAAAGCTTAACATAGAGAGACAGTATCTTTTGGTCGGAGCAAAGGCATGCAGTGGATGAGATGGATAGATTACTTCTGAAAATAGTCCTGCTTTCGCAGATAAGCAGGACCCTACATTTCACGTTGCTCTGAACTGAGCTTCCCCTAAACATCTCATCTTTAGCCCCCCCAGATTATACCTTACCAAACATAAGATAAACATAAAACCCCAAAAAGGAGAAGCAGGCAAGGGTGAGAGTGAGGAAATTCACCCTGGTTGAAAAAAAAAGTCCTTGTAATCAGACTGGTGCAAAACCAGTAGGTTACCAACATTCCCGAAAATAAAGATGAAATGTTGAAGTCGTAAGACTTCAAAATACCTTAAGAAAATAAAGTTTAAAAATTGGCTTTAAGTGCTAAGAGCTTCCTTGGCAATGCTAGCGGGAACTAGAATCATCCTGATTTAATTCCCTTGCATTTCAAAAAACTAATAATGGTTCTAAATAATTAGAAACTGTTATTACATTAAAATGCATGATACATACTGATTAGATCATATTAAAATGAAAAGAATAATTTGAATTATTTACACACAAAAAACTTCAAAGTGAGACAAATCTATGGACCATAAAGACAAAGAAAAGAATTCCTCTAATAATAACAGCTCATTGCACACCTAAATTTCATAAGTATTAGTTATGTTTGAATTGCATCAAATAAAGAATTTACACAAAAAATACCCATATGCACTTACTGCAATAAAGTCATTTAATACGCTGGATATCTCGGTTCAAAACTCATTTTTAAACTACTGGATGCAACGCAATGATTTTTCATTAAACTCAAAATATTCAGTATATTACAAATTATCCAAGACTATGATGTGAAATGCTTTTGTGACAGCAGTTTTATTTAATATTCATTGTCAGCTTCTCTAAGGGTAGACTGAAAACTAATAAATTCAGAATGTATTAGTATTATAATACACTACACAATTTATATTTAGCATTTTATACTAGCCATAGCACTCAGTACAAGGCAGGTACACTGAATACAAAATATATTAAGATATTAAACTAGATAATGAAATATTCCTGCTATACCTACCCTTAGTTTAAATCTGTTGAACATATAAGCTGAGGGCAACGTTTCTGCTTTTTAGGTGACTCTTTCCCTAACTCTCTCTCTGGCTCTCACTCATTGTGCCATGGTAACACTGAGCTAAGGGCCGCTATAACCTTTAATTTGGTTCACAGCCCAAGTAATGCACAAATCTGGAATGAAATTGATAACTTTCCTCTGTAGTATCTGTGAGTAGTCTTTGTGTTTTTATATCAAGTTGAACCTATAATTGCTTAACTTATGCTTTGTGTGATGGATGCTGTTCGCAGTCAATGATTTACATAGCCGAAGAAACCATTTGATAAATCATGACTGAAGAACATAAACGCTTCTTAAGAAACAGTTTCTGCATTTTAACCTGAATATGTGTGAGCTGCTGGCGAGAAAAGAGATCAGATACAGCCCAATGCATTTATAGACTGGTTTCCTAAGATGACGTATTGAGTCCCATCGCCTGCTTGCCGTCTGTCAGTCCTCTCCACAACCGTAACTTCCCTGCGTGCCGGCTGGCTTCAGACAGGGATCTTACCTTCCTACAAAGATTTGTGATTCAAAATGCTGCCACAGTGAAGAGTGATCCTATTAATGCCTAAAGCAAAGAAAGGCAGCTGTACAAACTCAAGCCTCCAAACATGAGCCACCGAATGCTCATGGCACTCACACAAATGCCATGCTCATTGGGCCGCTTCAGTGACCCCTTCAGCTCCTGCCTCAGCCCACTGGAGGCAAGAGATACTCCAGAAGGCCATGCTGGCGGTGCCTGGGAAGGTCATGGTGAAAGGGCAGTTACTCACTGAATAGCTGTCTCCAGCCCTGGCACACAGAATGCCAGGACTGCAGGGCACAGTGCAGGAGGCATGGTATCCTCTTTGAAGAGAGTATTCTGGCCAAAAGCATCAGGCACACAGAGCTGGCTGATTTCTCATAAGAGCCAAAGAGAAGAGGGCTCAAAGTGAAAAGATATTTGATAAAGAGGAGAAGGAAGTCTTGGTGAAAACCTTCCTTGCTGAACCCCACTATATCCTCCAGGCCTTAGCCAGCTAGAACATATTAGGAATGTTGACATCAAGTCAATTGTGTTGTTGTTGAGCCTCCACTGTGCCAAAGTTTAAGTTCAGCCATCTTAGTGTAATTGGATTTAAAAGGTCAGTCACAGCTCAGACACAAATCAAAATAGAAACCTGCCTCCAGTTACCCTAGTGCTTAAAAAAATATTTATTACAAATTAGTGGTAAAGTACTCTTCAAAATAAATTTTAAAGCATACACACATATTTAAAAAAAAAAAAAAAACGCAAAAAAAAAAAACAACAAAACAAAAAAAAAAACCAAAACAACAGACCACACACACAAAATTGCTTTGCAGCTGTGACAGCAGGCTTAGATCTTGTAGAACTGATAGCATGCATCTTACTCTGATCTGGGGCCATCTCTTTCTTTCTTCAATTTTCCACATAACTGACATCAAGCTGACTTACTTCCTTTGGGGCGCAGATGGCAGGGACTGCTGACAACAAAATGTGTGGCAAAAGACTGGGAAGAAAACAGTCAAGATGGGACTTCCATCAAATATAGTGGGAAAACGTCCAGTGAAGAGAGATGACATCATCCCCAAAATGAAGTAGTTATTTTCTTCACTCTCATGTCCTTCACAGCTCTCAAGATAAGGGAATGATACACTATATTATGCAACGATATTGGGTTGGAATTAGGGTCATTTGTACTGTTAAAGGTGTTTACAGAAGTGAAAGGTTAGTGGTAGCTATCATGCCTGGGGTATACAAATGAAGAATGACAATAGTACCAATTCTAGAAATTTCATGCAGCCCAAAGAAATACTGCCACCAGAGCACCGAGTTTAAAAAGGACAACCAACTCTCAAGCACAAGCAGGGCCAACTTGGCATTTGGGCAGTCTACAGCTCAGCAAGATGGCATTCTTTAATATCGACACATTAGCACTTCTAACAAGCAGTGGAGAAGAAGAAAGGACATCTGCTTCTTAAAAAAATTTGACTCCTGCAGAGCAATGATGGCTCAAAGTCAACTTCAGAAGCACTTGCTGACCACTTGAGGAACTTGGTGAGGTCTCCCTATCACTTGTCCTCTTCTGCTGAATTGTTCACTGGATGAGTACCTTTTTTCTTTCTTCCTAGTGCAGTACCATTCAGCAAGAACATTATCCCCCAACAACAAGGGGCTTAAATCAGAATTTACTTGCAAGTATTGCATTTCAAGAAAAGTCAGTTCATTCTCCAGTGAAAACAAACTGCCACTACATGGAAGCATAGATAGCTTTTCAACTTCAGGTTCAGTTTTCATATGACAAACCTGAGGCTGAGAGCCTCTTTCACTGCACAAAATATATAGACTTGGCCACAAGTCTTTAAAGCCCTGATGTATTCCAGTCCATTAGTTTTTACAGTTCAATTTATGTTGTATTACAAGGAGATCCGCTGAACTGCCCAAAAGTACAGATTTGCCAAACTATCCAAAAATAATCTGGAAAGCAAGAAAGTCAGGATACCATCCAAATCATAAGCAGTATGGCCATTTTGCCACCAGTTCAGATGGCAATAATTTTTTTAAAGCACTGTTGTCCTGGGTTCAGCAGTAGCAGTCATGTTTCTCCTTTGTGGTAGCTGGTGCAGTGCTGTGTTTTGACTTCCAGCCTGGGAACAATGTTGGTGAAGCCAATGTTTTCGGTTGTTGCTAAGTGATGTTTACCCTGACCAAGGACTTTGTGAGGCTCATGCTCTGCCAGGGAGGAGGGGAAGCTGGGAGGAAGCAGAGACGGGGCGCCTGACCCGGGCTAGCCAGGGAGGTATTCCATACCACAGCACGTCATGCCCGGGGTGGGGGGTAACTGGGAGTTACCCGGAAGGACACAGGCTTCCGGGTGGAACTCATTTCTTGGCCGGTGGTATCGTATTCTCTTCCCTTGTTATTTTCCCTTATTGTTGTAGTTGGTAGTAGCAGTGGTGATTTGCGTTGTACATTGGTTGCTGGACTGTTCTTGTCTCAACCCGTAGGAGTTGCACCCTTTCAATCTTCCTCCCCGTTCCTCCGGGAGCGGGGAAGGAGAGAGCCCCGGTGAGGGGGGCAGCCCTCGATTGTTGTCAGCTCGGCACCACTCACTGGGAGTGAGTGAACAAGTTGCCTGACTGGGTTTAAACCATGACAACTGTTAAACACATCTAAGTGAATTTGACTTTAAATCACACTTTCTGCTGAATGTTAAAGGAACTATCGATTTAAAATGAAACACAACCCATAGACAACTGACACAGATTCACATATCACATGAATAACAAAACACCTTCCTCTCTTTTAGCTTTGTATAACATGCAATTAATTAAGCTATTACATTGCCATACAGTAATCAAAATGGATCACACAGCTTCTAGGTGAATTCTGCAATATGGAAGAATCTTGTCTTGGCAAAAACAGAAGTCTCAAGGAAGTAGAGCTAGTGAGAAAAGACACAGCATCATTACCATCACAGTACATCCTCCTACCATAAAGGAGTGAAATACTGTTAAATTGAGCTTATCTTCTGCAAATCAAACATATGTTGGGACTTTTTATTTGCTTGCTTTGAAATTTACATGACGATGTATAACCCAAATGCAAACTCATCATATAAGCAGCAGAGGGCCTGTCTGATCACTTCCTTATGAAACTACAGCAGGTAGTGAAGGTCTGAATTATTTCTGTTTCTACGCAGTATCTGACACAGAATTCTAGGCTTCAGGGCCATTACTGTGCTGCTTCTCAATTCTTACATATTCGTGGAGAGACTCTCCTAGAGTCACCTCCCTTTCTGACATCTGACAGTTCTCTGACATCCAAGGTTCACAGCTACCCATAATCGCTGTTGAAAATAGGGCAGATTAAAAATAATATCAAGAATATTTAATGAACATTGGGCTGACTAATGAAGTACACAGTTAAGAACATTATGTAGGTTTTTATACAGCCAGGTTGTGATATACTGATGGTTTGCACCACCATTAAAAACAAGCTGAGAGCAAGTTTGTGCCAGCTAACCACAGTAAATCGTAAGTGAAGAGAACCTGCATTTAGAGAGTTGTTTGGAAACATGCTGTGGAAGAATACTGAATACATAAACCCCTACCAGATTGTTATTTGGACAGGATTTCATATTAATACCACCTCTTCATTGCTATCCTTTATGTCATTTTATAAGCAGTTTTAGCAACCCGGCTGTGGTGAGATGTTCAAATTCATTCAAATCCAGCCTTTTCAGGTCAAGAATTTGGAATTTTAAGAAGTAGCAAACGAAAATGCCAGGACCAATCATACAGACAGTTGTTTACAAGACTGTTATTGTTTTGTTTTATAGGTCCAAGAAGGTTTGTCCTTCTCTGAAATTGCTGTGCTAACATTTACACCATAAACTAAAGGTACCAGATAACATCAACAGGTTTTTGACACGTCAACTTAAATTGCAAAATTCTCAGAGAGTCCTTCACAATTCTCAAATCTTTCATACTCAGTTACAATACAGCAAAATGCTATAAGCAAAGTGATAGAGCATCTGCATTTAAAAAAAAACCTGCATCTAATCTTCTATCGCAGAGGGAAAATGGGGAGATGACCTTAAATTCAGGCTGTTTACAGCTGTCATTTTTACTGGGCTCTTCAACTGTATTCAGAGACTTTGCTTAGAATATTCATTTTCCATGCAAAAACAGGAAGTACCAGCAGTACTTCACAGGCACACAATGAACACAGTTTTCAGAAAATCCTGAAGAAAATTAGGGCAATGTCCTATGTAATGTTTTACGGTAATTCACAGACTGTCAAAAGACCTTATGCTGGCCCCTACTTCTATAGACGAAAATTTGCCCATCACTAGAGTCCTTTGAAGTGGCATTCTTCTTCCTTTCAGATGTCATCTGTGGATAATAGTAAGAAATATCTCAATGGACTTAATCTGAAGCCTATTCTGATCAAAGGAAAGAATACCATTTGGGCTACACTGAGAACTGTATCAAGCTCTTCGTGCCCTTTTTTCTGGAGGCAGTAAATTATTGGAATAGGATGAGAAATTATAAGTATCACACTTCCATGAGCACAAGTATGTTAATGGGTAATGATTATATACAGCAAGTTTTATCCTACAGCTTCTTTATCAGCTAATATTAAAATGTTAATTAAAGGAGATGTAACAGCACTTCAATGTGATAGATTTCAGTGGTTAAATGGTTAACAGCTTTTACTGACAGATTTGATTTTCTTTTTTTTTCTGTAGAGATAAAAGCAATGGAATCTCTTGTTTTGTTAGAGACCATGGCTTGTGTTGCTCGCATACATAAAGGAGTTATTATACCCTTATTTTAGAGGAGGTAAATCAAAGAAATGCACTTTGCAATTGGCTATGTTAGAGGTAATGTTCATGGCACTATTTTAAAAAACATACAAATGAGTCAGAAACTTTCATTAAAATCTCACTATATGGTAACCCTTTGCTAGCAAACAATCTATTCTTCTTTGACTTGACAAGTAAAAAAGACCTTATGGTTTCACTAAAGCTACTTGCCTCTGTAAGAATAAGGAGCTATGCTGCAGGTGGAAAACTTTCAATGTGGTTTCTCTTCCCCCCTGCTTTTCAGAAAATGCTAAACATTCACAAGGAGAGGGGTGTTTGTACTGTTCCATTTGCTTTATTTCAAACTATATATCCAAATGCTTCAAGGGATGAGGAAGCCGCTGAGATAACGTGATGGGTCAGATTAAATACTTTCATACTACTGAAGCCTATATTCTTGTCTGTGTTCTACTGTTTCTTCAGGAAATAAAGTATAGAAAAAGCTATTTTGGCTTTTGATGAATATATTCTATTTCTTATTACGTGAACTTTTAAAAGGATACTGTAAACTGATATTTTCTTTGTATTTTACAGCTCCCAGACTAACCAATCCATGATTAAGATTTCTAGGCACAACATTAACACCTGTAACAGTGACTATGAATACATTTAGATAAGAATTTTAAGCTCTAAAATGGTGGCTTCACATGTCTCTATTTTTCACTCAGGAACTTTAAGACATTTAAAATATTAATTAAGCTTTACAACACTTTTATTGAAGTAACTTGAGATAGCAAAAAATGAGACAGGGAGGTCAAACAAGTCCATAGCAAAGTAAAATTCAAGTCTCAAAGCCCTCTCATTAATCATACAATCCCAAATATACTGTGTAACATTTAAAGGTATTACATTTAGTTCTGTCCAAGACAATTCAGGGACTCACACAGAATAAGCCACTGAACACCCTCTGTGTTAATTCTTTCTTAAGGCCTCTTTAATTAGCAGGTCAGGAACATAATAAACCACAATGGCTCCCTCAGTACGCATCAAGCTGGTATGTAGAGCAGATTGGGAATTTTTTTTTTTCCTTTAAATGAAACCATGATTATGTTCTAATTTCACGTACTAACACTTCTTTCAGAGTTATTTGCTGAAAAGTAGGTCTAGATCTGGCATGTAATTTTCAAAGAGAAATCACAAGGTTGTATTATCGGGTTTGTAAATTGCCACTGACTTCACTTCAACAGAAGTGATGCTACAGTCCATAATGAGAAGGGGAAATTACAGGCAGCTGTCACATTTTACCCACATACTTTTTCATCCCAGGCTCCAGGAGGAAAACACACACCTTCCTGTGTGAGATTCACTGCTGGAACAAAAAGCCTGACTATGCAAGGGGGCTGAGTGCCTCACCTACCTCTGAAGTCAGGGTGTGGGAAGCTGAGACACTTGGCACCTTGCAAGATTGAGCCCAAAAGCATTATCAAGTTGAGACTTCAGGAAAAAGATGGTTATATCTCTTTGGCTTATTGAGGAATTGCACTGTCTTATTTAAACAGCAAAGAGCCTTGGGGAGTCTGATTTTCTGCTGTTACAATGCTTGCTGAGGAGATCTGAATGACATCAATTAAGAAGAAACTTGGCAGGACGTAATCTGTTAATTTTATGCCATTTACATCCATTCTCTTAGCCATGCCAACTGTCAGCATTTGAACTGTTTAAGTTCTCTTTTTCTCCTTCTGTCTCTGCTGCACAGGATGGCAAAAGCTTAAGTTCTAAAAGGAAGCCTCAGCAGCCATTGCTACTCCAGTCTTCAGTGGGTCTTTTCCTATGTCAAAAAATGCCACTGATATCCCTGTTATTAACTCTTAGGAGCACACTATTATTCCTAGTACATCTGCTATTGTCAGGATTACTGTGTGCTTGTAGGAGAGATTCTTTTTCCCTTTTCTGTACCTCATGAAGCTACATACGTCACGGGTTTATCTGCCTCTATGCATTTGCCTCTGCGCTCAGAGATTTTCTGTTGCAGCACGTCATAGTAGAACTGCTACAAAACATGCTAAAACCCACAACATCACAGGCCAGGAGAAAAAGGGGGATAGATATAATCCCAACGAATCAAACTCCTGAAGGAGGTCAGTACAACATCACTTGGCTTCATTTGCATTTCCTACCTATTTCTGGCTGCTACAAGAACTGTTTCAGGTGTATTTACAGCTAGAACTAAATAACAATCCTATATACAATAAAAACATGGAAAATTGTTTTTATGACAGTCATGGTCTGCATATGTTGGAGCAAAATACAATAGCATATCTGAAGATTATTACTGGTATTTAGCAGGCTGAAAAAGTATTTCACGGGATCATTCTCCAACCTCTACTAGTACTCACACTGAACATGGTTGCTACTACCCCAGGCACACAGTCAGGCTGATAAACTCTGACCCAACAGAGCATAAACCCAGATATAAGTTTTAAAAAAAACCTTTCACTAATCCAATAGCTCCTTTTTTTCTGCCTGTAGCAACTAAAAGAAAAACTAAGATTTAAACATTCATTGTTTTAAAAGCTCCACAAAAATAAGTTTCTATTTCCTGCTTTTACCATTGTTATTTTTCAAGATTGTTCATTATTTCTTTTTTCTTGGGTATTACTGATTCTTCATCTTAGTTTTTTCCTTATTCCCACCTTTCCTTCAGTTGTCTCCATAATTTCTCTGTTTTCCCCCTTCCTCATTTCATAAAGTTCTCTTTCATTTTCTTTCCCCTGTTCTCCATTCCTATTTTTTCTTTGCATGCTCCTTAACTGATTGTCTCATCCTTTCTGCAACCACATATACTCACCCAGTTGTCCTTCCTTCCCCTTCCTAGCCACTAATCAAAGGCACCAGAAATTCTCAAATTGCACCAGACATTCTCAAATCATTTATGTATGCAAACATTATGTTTCCTATTTTGACTCCAAACCTCTCATTGTTTTCCTCTTTCTCTTCTCAACTAAAAAGACACTCCTTTCCCTGTTAGTTAGCACTACCTCCTTTATCCAGTCACATTTTTCCATTCAGGTAAATTAATTTGCACTAGACCAAAATACTTAGATTTTGGCATATGTAGGATGGATTTTGAAGGGAAAGATTTACTGTCACTGCCTTGAACCTATTAAGGCTTCACCCAGTCTCACATACACAGACACAAAGTTAAATTTAGGAAATGGGGTTTTGCTTCAGAATTTGCAGTCTGTCAGGGCTTTCTTTTTGTGAAGTGGCTCTGAGAGTCTAAGCCCACTTCATGGTGAATAAAAGACAAACCTACAGAGTCATTCTCTTGCCACTGAAGACACCGGGTATTTGTCTGTTTATTATTAAATGTTCATTTAAGCCATATACTTCTCTGAAATATTGGCTGGATATCGTCCAGTTGCTTAAATAGAGGCATTGCTTACATTCTTGTACTTCTGATGTAATGGTAAAAAATCAGTGCTAGTCACTATACAAGACAGGTAGAATAAAATATCCTCTTATTAGGCTTAGTGTATCTGGGAGACTCTGGTGGACATCACTGCAAGCAGTTCTCATAGAGGTTGTTACAATGAAAGAAGAGATACTGGGGTCAGTACTAGAGAAGCTTTTTCTGTTGACCTTCTATCAAATAAACATTGTCCCTTATGATAGAGGGTTTAATAGCTTGCACTGAAAAAAAGGGTAAAAATATCCCAGGTTCAGTTTTAAAATATTCAATACACGCAGTATTTCCACTTACACACAGTATTCTTGTTACAGTTAATTCTGAGCCAAATACAAGCAGTAGGAAATTAAAAGCAGGGATATCCAGACAATGTAGCATTTGGCTTTACCGCAGATTGCAGTGGTTCCTGTTGACATAATTACTGCTGAAATCTACTCCTTAGCAGCGAGCTCATTCAATATAATGCAAGAGCCATGGGGGAAAAAAAGAACAAGGATGCCAGATATCTTGGGTCATTTGGGTGGCCAAGTAAGAAATTTTAAGGAGAGCAGATCAGAGGAGCCTGTCATCAGTCTCCTCTCCTGTGTTTCTTTTGGAGGAGAATGCAGACGACTGTTTGCCTGCTCCCACCCCCACCCCTGCACACACACAGAATCATAGCATCATACCCACACACTCTCAGATCTAGAAGCTCAGAGCTCTCAGTAGGACTTCCAGTGGCTGAACTTTCCTGCTTTGTGCCAGAAGCAAGAAGTGTCTTACAGAGATAAAAAGGTGTGTTTTACTGCTGAGGAAATAGGGAAGCATTCAAGTCTTGTTTTACTGTTCCTATAATGACAAATTACATGCTAACTTCTACAAGGCTATATTTTATATAGCTCTGTTTCACACAGACAACTTGTTTGAAAAGCTGTCAGAATGAATCAATAACTTACCATTATCTACCTTGCAGGAAGTATCAACGTACTCAGAAAAGCTAGCATTATAATGTAAGATAATTTTCAGGTGAGTTAAGAGGGAAAAAAGTGGCTATTAGGACACTGTATTTATTGCATAAACCCTTCATAATTCAACAGAAAGCTTCAACACAAAGCAGAATTTAACCTGCAGTTTGTAGAGCCACATCACTTCAAAATTCATCTAGCTCAATTTTACCAACTAACCATCTTTTGTCATGAATTCTGGCAAACACAGACTCATTTTCCCAAACATGAGAATGTCAATCTAGACACATCCTGACTTCTATTTAAGGGAGCATCTCAAACAAGGATGTACTTTAGAGTTAATAAAACCATAGTGTTAATCTAATTTCACAGATGACACCAACCAATTTATCACTCCAGGGACAAGTATTTTTTCCCACCTAATGATGAATAAGCAAGCAGCAATCTCAATTGCCCATGATCAAAAATGTTTAGCCCTTATAGCTAATTAGTAATATTTCCTTGCAGCGATGCAAGTATCACAAAGTTGTTAAAACTTACAATTTTTTTTTAAGGTAAAAGTCACCAAGTATCGGAATAGTCTCCATATTTTCATGACTTTGACAATGGAAAGCTGTGCTTGTGAAGCAGTAACTGGACTGTAAACATTTCTTATAGAATGTTACATAAAACTTTAGAAGGCACCTGGACACATAACACTTGCAGGCCAAGGTTACAAGGGTTAGGACCAGGAGAAGTCCCATGAACTTCAACATTATCATGCTTTACTCACATACTTTGCAGCAGTATCATCATCACCAGAGTAGTATTTTCCAAAAGCAAAATGCAATATTTTTTTGAAAGAATGTATAAGGTAAAAATCAGCACTCTTTGCCATCATTAACCCTTCCAGGTTTTACTGCCAGGAAGTTTTCCACCAGCCCCCCTCTCTGAAATGTATTTGCACTCTTCCAACCCCAGCCTGTTCTCACTCAGTCCCTGTTACCACAACAATTTCTACAGAAGGTAAATAAATGACATTTCTCAAGACAGTTTGTTCTGGTAATTTCATAAGATTATCACAGACATTTCCTGTTACTGCAGGTAGCCAACAGTGGAACAATTTTATTGTTTTCCCTTTTCATTGAATTTGTGTTTTGCACAGTGATTCCCAACCCCCCCCCCCCAACTTATCCCTATGATCTAGAAGCAAAAATCTCAATTGCAGTCTGAAGAAAAAGGAAAGACACTGCTGCTGTGTTTATCACTGGCATATAGAAGAATAAGGCTCAAAATGTAATGAAAATAGTCTGTTCTATGTTACAGAGCAGATTTCCTACAGTGATAAAGTGGTCCAGTATCTCTGTTCAGATTAACTGTTTAATATTCTGTTGGGAATATGTCACACAGATATCCAGACAGAAAGAACTGCATTTCAGTAAACTTAAATACCAATCCATCACTTCTCTGCTTCAATACTCACGTGCACATCATGATACAATTGCTTCTACCAGTGTTTTTAGTCATTAAGTGCCTTCTTAGACAGCTTTTAGAGAGCTTTCTACTGACATGAAGAACATGTTATGTAAACTACTTCTTTGGGGTGGGAGGGAGATGGCATACTTGGAACTTTCTGAAGAAGCCAGCAACATTCTGTGAAAAGGCAGAATATCACATAGCTACTGCAGTAGTTCATTTTGATTCTTTTGTAAAAGTTATCAGTCAACAGCCATAGAGTTTGCTAAACGTATGACTCTGTAAGACTTCATTACCACCAAAAATACTAGTCTCCTTAGCTGATGAATTACCCCTGACAGCTGATAGATACATTTTAAAGGAAGCTTGCTATTACCATTTTTTATGCGAAATGTATTTTGTCTCTTACCAAATAGAAACTGAGCACCACATTCAATATTTCTTACCAGTCAAGTCTTTCCTTACGCACAGCACTCCTTCGGGACTCAATGCTTCTTGTAACCCTGAAAGAAACAAATATTGAATAGGTTATATTATGTGGCTGAGGTTTGATACTACTTCAGATGAGCTGAAGTAGTATCCTGAAAGAATATATTTGCTAGATTAATTCTTTATAAAGTGTGAGCTACTGTTTCCTGCAACAATATTCCGAGTTGTAACACACAGGGTCGTGATGTTTTATCGACGCTACCTGCTTGTGTTATCATAGACCTCACTGATGCTCTGTGTGTGCCATTTGAATGCAGACTAACACTGGCCGTTTTTATTTTAATGCTCTTTTAACAAGCATTTAAAATGTAGAAATTTAACCTTTATCTAGAGATACATCATACTGTCCTCCTCTAGTTAACGGAGCCAAAGGGCTTCCATCACAAGGATTTAAGCCAGAAATGCATCACTCTTCCTTAAAAGTTGAAGTCCTAGGTTTTATAGCTGGTGTCTGACTTTGTAAACATATGTCTGTACTTGGCAATAACAGCCATAGTTTTATCCCTGTGATTAACTGCACAGTTGATTCGTAACATCGAGCCAGCTCATTAAACTGGCCCAAAGCTAAACATTTGAAATAGCTTAATCAAACATCTATAAATTACACCTGCAGTTAATTGTGAGTGTAAATCTGGACCACCAAAATTGGAAGCCAGATCTTATGCACAGCCTTACAAACCAGAGCCACCCTGACATCTGCATGGAAGCCCAGGGCCCTCCCAGCAGACAGGAAGGCAGCTCCGGCACATGTTTTGCTCTGAATATTTAATTCACTTCATTTAGAGTGCATTTTAAGTACTTACATTTTTAACATCAACATGTTTTTCTTAACTAACTCTTTTCTGCTTTAAGCTTTTATTTAGTTCATTTGTTACTTCTCGTCACCTTGTACTCATCAGAGACCATGGTGGTTTCAATACTTATCCCACCCGCTCTTTTCTTTTATTTTTTTCTCCCACAAAAATGCAAACACATTCTCTTTTTTTAACATAAATTTAAAAGCAAGATACTATACAGCAAGCAAAAGCAAATACATTTCTACCTTTAAAATAAGGATTTATGAAATTCCTCCAGAAGATACTGATTGCATCTGCCAAGTGACATACTCTTAATGGTTGGTATGTGTAGAGACATGAAGTTCAACCGATATCTGAAATTATAAAAATCAATAAATTTTAGGATCCAATAAGGAAAAAAGAATGGAGTTGTTATGCTGGCTTTAGAAGGTTACAGCACTGAGACGCTGAAAATGAATATGTATAAAGAAAAGAAACATTTCCTTGATTCAAACTCAATTCACTTCATCTTTGTGAACCCACTCAGGGATTGATTTCCAGCACTGGATAAATGACTCTGCCAAGTCTCTCTGTAGGCACCAGTGCACGTGAGGAGCAGAAACTGCTTAAAGAGCCATGGGAGCATCTTTACTTTCAACTTCAGGAATTAAACACCATGTCCATGGAGGTGAAAAATAAATGGTCCCAGTGCAAGGGCCAGAGCTTAACTGCTATGCTCCACAGCCATCGTGTGGCTCTGCATTCTGACTCATGATTACTCAACTGACAAGCCTTTCTTCAGCTACCTGTGATGAGTTACCAGAGGACAGCCAGGGCACTACTAATTTTAATCCATATTTTCCCAAAAATAGATGGGGAAAACCATCACCCTAACAGTCAAAAACTACAAGTCACCATCTTACCTATAACATAGTTTAAATAAGTATGGAAGAGTAGGGAAAGGGTGTTGGGGGCAGAAAGAAAAGTCAATTATCAAGAAGAAAGCAAATTAAGTCAGAAGTAAATACTATTAAATTAGTAACCACAAGAAAAACTCAACTAACTCCACAGTTATTATTAATAGGATAAAGCAGCATTCTCAAAAGATGATAGACCCTCAGGTCTGTAATAGTAGCACTTACTAGGTATTCAGTAATGCTGAAACACCACAACTTCACAGTGCTATGGAAAAATACAGCAATAGTGATGTTTCCTTTAAGTTCTGAAACAAAGCTTTTAAAATATTGTATTTCCTGATACACATCTTCTAGTGGAGAAAGAGGAGAAAATGAAATAAAACCAGCTAAAAAGGTACACATATTTGATAGCAAGAAGAAACTAAATATGAACAGATAAACTTACTCACAGCATTTTGATGTTCTTGCAGTAAAAGCATGAGTCCTATTAAAATGGAACATTAGCATCAAAGAGAATGAGTAGAGGTTACAAGAGGAACAGGCTAAAAAGCAATGTATCTCAAAAGAATTCCTGCCAAGAAGATGCCAGCTGTCTCCACTGCATCTACTGTCCCACATTTTAATAGAATACACTGAAATTATTATTTTGCAAAGAATGATGTTGTAATTAGGTGATTCTATCATATGATGTTTTTTCTTACAACACTGCAAATTAGAAACATCACATTCCTACAGCAAAGGAGACAGGGAGAAAGAGAGAATTACTGATTCATGGGAAGATGGAGCACTGCTATTTTCATTCAGAGCCCATAAAACCTTATTTCTTCCCTCTTCAGCAACTGTTTTCAGTGTTAGATAAACAAGGTAAACTGCATGGAGTATCTCCCTCATCTTGTATTCCTTTTACAGCCAAGACTCTCATCAGCTTCTCTAAATCCTTGACCCTCGTAGGGCAAACAAACAACCAGAGTGTCAAGTGCATAACTGTAGCTTTCTGACAGTCATACCAGGATCATCAGATAGCTATTAACCAAGGAGTAGAGAGAAAACAGAAAAGAAGAAAAAAATCACAACAGTTTAAGCTCATGATCAAAATGGGTGATAAAACTGATAAGTTAAAAAAAAGAAACTAAAAAATAAAATATTTTCTCCTTCTCCACAGTTGCTTCCTTAACATGTAATTTTCCATACAGTACACACAAAACCACAAACAATTCCCTTTCTAATTAAGATGTGGTATTTCCTGTGTCTGACTAATGAGTATCTGATCTGCACATATTACAGAGGTCTGCAGTGCAGTGAAACATCAGATTGCTTCTGTGCCTGCAAATCAGACTGCGCTGGCTACGGAATGTTACAGGGGTGGTAGGAAAAATTCCCATGTAGAGCCATTGAAGTTAGGGCATTATGCAGCAGCCTATGTCACCTTCTACTTTTAAAAAGCAATGTAATTTTGAGAAGGAAAATATTCTCTGAAATAGAGCTGAATAGCAAGAAAGACACACGGCCTTCAAATGTCAATCGCAAAATAATTGCAGTTAGCTAAAATACTGCATAGATTGAAACAACAACAAACCACACCATATTTCACTTGTCCACTTATTGGGAAGAATGAGTAAATGAAGAAAAGAGAAAATGACTGGTTTAAGCACCAGTAGTCTCAGGTTAAACAGCTCAGTCATTGCTCTATGCTCGGCTGTGCCATGTCACACTGTCCTTGGAGCAGCAGGCTGAGGGGGAAGTTTACCTGCCAAGGAACAGAAATATCCAAACTCACTGTTACGTTTCCCCTTTGCACAGTCTAACAGAAGATCCTCTTTGCCCTGATGCTTGGATCCCTGACTACCTCCTTGGCTGTACAAGCAAATTTACAGTTGCAAACCCACAGTGATTAATATACTTCCTTTCACTCTGATTTTACCCTTTCCTAGTGGGCTGACCACATCACTACCCAGCAGAAGCTGTGCATCCAAGTAAAAGGACTACAAAATACACTGCTGCTTATAAATCACTGTTGTACACGCAGATCCCTAACAATTTGTTTTGTTTTTTTTCACTCTGTAATGTACTAAGGTTTTCAGGATTACATGGTCTGTAATCCTGAAATTGTCTGAGAGTGGGCAAGTATTCACAAGCCCACTGTTTTCACAGCTGCAGCGGCTAGCCAGATGACCAGAAATATCTTGGAAACTGCTGATGCAAAATTAACAGGCCTCGGTTACCTGTGAAAGGACACCATACTCTTTACAAGGAATTTTCTTTTGCCCCCATTTTCGCACGGGATGTTTCCAGCCACTTCAGCAGCAGCTTTATCTTAAAGAGGCTGGAGATACACTCCCTTTTTGACTGTGAGAAGCAAACTGGTTCCAAAGGGCGTACATGTTTCTCTGGCTGCACCGGATGCTACACTGGACTCTCCTGCACATGTGCACACTGTTCAACACTCTGCTAATTGCAGCAAACAACAAGCACTCAAGCGTGACCATCGAGTGCATTCAGCTGTTCATCAGGAAAAGCTAAAGAAAGGGGAGCAGATCCAGAGAACAAAGAATGGGCTCCAGGCCACATGCAGTGTTATGGGCTCCAGACACTGCCAGGCAGAAGTTGGCCTCCCTTCTTCTGGAAGTACTGTTTTCCTTCACACATGCTGCCTGTGGGATTTCAAAAGCAACAGAGAGCACAGATTAGGGACAGCTCTTGGAGCAAAGGGAAAGGGGGAAGGACTGGGACATCTAGGAAGGGGAGCAAAGCAAGAGCCATTACTTCCCTCTGAGCATAAACTCTACTTTTTGTGTCCCCTCAGTGGGCACTAAAGGCATGAATTTCATTTAAAACATGAAGCTGTTTTCCTTCCTGATGCATAACCTTTTACCTTTGAATTCACCATCACCTCTTCTTTGGGAAATGCAGTCCATCCCAGCACTTTGGAGGTCTCAACACAAGCATCTGTTTGTCAGTACTTAACACATGGCACCGACGCACACCAGACAACAGTTCCAGTCAGCACAGACAGTCTGGAACAACACAGTGAACAGAGAACAGCCTTCTCACCCAGCTTTTAAAACCAGCTTTCAGGTTTTTTACTCCAGTGTCATGATGTGGGAAATCTGCGTACGCAGACCATGATGGACTTACTGCACTGTCTCCAAAAACCATGGAAGAGTTCAATAGGTCACCTACAACCAGACCATGGAAAATGGAATGTCACACTATATATTCATGACTCCTATTCAAATAGATGCTTATATAAGGCAGCACCATTAAATCAGAGAGCAATGTTGATCTATGGAAGCCTAGGTCTCTTAGCCATGTTAAAATATATTCCAGAACAAGTGAATGGTATATCTCAGGGATATGGAAAAGGGCAATATGAACAACTGCTCATAAGCGGCTTGGGGAGTCTGAACAGGTACTTAAGCAGTGAGTTGCAATATGAATTATGCCTGGACACTTCAGCTCTCCTCTATGTGGACTGCTGCCGTGGCCAGAAGGTGTCATAATTATAGAGCATGCAGTCAGTCCAAAACGCCCTACATATGTCAAAGTTAATTCATCTATACATGTGCTATACATAAGCCCAGAGTTCAAGACATGTAGACTTGCTTCAGTTGGATTTGGTGTCCAACAGTCTTAATTATATGTGATGGATCTCAGATCTCTCCAGACCAGAACTCCAGGCACCCAAAAAGAAGCAGGTCAAGAAAATGAGGCAGAGGGCAGCCCTGGCTCCTGCAGCTGGGGTCAGGGACAGTAGAATCTTCACAAAGAAAGCCTTCACTGTAGCAAACTTGGGCCAAGGAATGATTAAAAGCACATGAGATCAGGGTTTGGGGATCTGGATACAGCACAGAAAGCATAATTCAACTGAAAGAGCTCTGCTGGAATAGTGTTACAAACCTGCCAACTGCAAGACTGAGTACCTGCACATGAAGACACGCTCGAGAAAGCAACCATAAGGCCTCACCTCTGCTAACCTGCTTGACTGTGTTATATTACTGCCTGGTTCAGCTCTTCCTCCCTTGCAAAGCCACAAAAATCCTCCCTCTCTCTCCTTTTATTCTCCTTCATTTCTCCCTACAAATGTCTGCACAGTTCTTTCCAGATGTTACTGATTCCTTCCTTGAAAGAGCAGGAGGTCCATCCACACACTTGTCTTCAGAAAAGAGAAACGCACTTTTCTATTTTCTTCTATTAAACATATTTTACCACTTTGGGGACTTCCAGGCAAGCATTTGTCATACAAGTACAAATCATTCCCAAATGCAACTAAAATCAATGGGGTAGCAACAAGGTCTCCCTCAGCAGATTTCTATGCCAGCAATATCAAATACATTCCATACCTGCCTGGCCTATTAATAACCTTTTAATTCCATACCATCTTCAATTTATTCTGAAGTTTCCCATTGTTTTCCTCACTGTTCGGCTGACTCTCACCAGCGTATCTGGAGGAGATCAATGAACTGCAGCAGAACCTGCCTTGCAGACTCTGGAACCCCCACAGGATCACCTGTCCAGCTGCTCTAGCTCCTCTGCACTAACACAGAAGATGCACAATGGGGTTTAGGATCTTACATGCAAACCCCAGTGGCATTTGGAGCTCCAAAGCAATAGATAAGAGCAGCTTCGTGTCTAAAAGGACTACGGATTCTTTATTGCAATGGATATTCTCATCACATTTGTGTTAGGCTGCTAAGTAAAACAGAGCAGGTTTCTTCTCTCTGCCCCAACCCCCAGATTGATCCATCCTAGAAAATTGTAGTAGAAGTAGTCATTTTTCATCTGGTGAATAAGAAAAAGTAGCGATTATACCCACAAAAAGTTACCATGGTACAAACGCAGTCTCCGGGGCAAAAAAGTATAAGGTGGTGCCTTGGCCTCTACAATTTTTTTTCTCAGGTTTAAGTGTTGTGTTTTTTTTAGATCTGTATTAAAAGATTTCAAGATATTGGCTATATTTTCAGGGGCAGGAAAAAAGGAACAGGTAAAAGAGAAAACAGTTCAGAAAGGACATGGGGGAGGAGGGTACCCATGATCACAGACTGACAAAGCCCCAGAAAGAGTCACCTCATACCTATCATTTTCCCAGTTGCTTTAAATAGCAAATATACTCTTTAAAATTGCTGAATTTAATTTGTTTTCTCTTCCTCCCGTAGGAAAAAAAAAAGTGCCAGCAAAGAAAATGCAGTTGTACACACAGCTACTCTACTTTTAAACCTTTTAATTGAGATTTTCTCCCGTAATAATCCTACAGTTAGATGAAGAGATTGGTAGAGAAGGGCACAAGTTTAATTGCCTGACCCATGACCAGGTGACCTTTCATCAGGCAATTGCTTGCCCAGCCAGTGGATTTTTTGGCATCAAAAAAGAGTGATAGTACTGAACTATACTTAGTCACATTACATTCTCTCACAGAAGGCCATTGAAGGACAGTCCTGGTGCCAAAAAATTCTCTGCATATTTCCTCCCTTGGAATGAAGAATTGCAGGGAATAGCAATGAGGTTCTTATAAAGAAGATATTCCACCCCTGTAAAGTCCCCAAAATCAGAAAGAACCATAATTTTTTTTCTTCTTTGAAAATTATTTATAAGGATAGATTTAGAAGAACAAACCCAGGTTAGTTCTAGAGTGGAATATTTCAACCCATGTTGAAGGTACTATTCGCTATGACTTAATAATTTAAGTACATTCAACACTCTGCTTGAAATCAAAATAAAGAAAAAGCATTTGAAATATGCTTAGAACTACTTGTATTTCCCTTACTAACAGCATATTTCCCATGCCTTATTTATCCTTTCTGCTGGCATATCCGCTGCAGACTTTGAATCAAGGTAAAGCTATGTTCTTTTTATTGCCAATTTTGACTGGATCCCTGATAATAAACCATTAAAATGACAAGCAAATATATAAAACAAATGGAATTGATGCTTATGTATCACAGTTCTTGGATATAATAAGCACAACTCTTCCCTTTCTCTTTTCTTACATCTAATGAGAATTTTTTTATTTTTTAACATGTCATAATTCAGAATTATCCTATTTAGGCATCAAATCACATCTACAGCTAACTCTTTTCGGAGTTTCATACTACATTTCATACAAAATTAAGTGAAGGCAAAACTTGTGCTCATTTGTGTAACTTTTCCTAATATTTCTCTGTTTATAGACTTCTTAATGAAATTTAACAGAGAAAATATTTCCTGTAAGAAATTAAATGTCCAGCAAAATTGTCAATTATCAATATGATTTATTGGTCAATTCTAGGGGATGCTTCTACGTGGATCTGTGTTCCCTTGAGTCTGTGGTAGGCTTTATCTTGTAACCTCTACAGCTTCCACACCCAGGGCTCTACACGCAGGTTTGCTTCTCCAAATTTTGACCACATTATAGAGGTTGCCACCTCAAACCTCTTGTTTCAAGCCAATATAAACATTCAGTACATTTTACTGTAGTTAACTGACTGCAGAAGTTACCTTACTGCACTCAAAAAGAGTGTCATAGCTCAAACTTGTCTTGCAACCAAGCTGATAGCACTAGCTTTGCTGGAGCAACACATCATGTCTACACCTACTTAAGTGTCTACACTTTCCAACCACAACAGCTTTCATGCAGCTGTCTTAGAGAGACTGGAACTCAAGGCCACCACAATACAAACCTCAAGATAACTCAGGATTTGGCAGTTACCTTGAGAATCCTCACTAATATGGCAGGTCACTTCAATTACATGGATAATGAAAGGTTTCCACGGAATTATGGCCATTGATGCTGATACCAAGCTATTACACTGGTCTGTAGTCCAGAGCAGTGCACTGCAGACTTCTTACCAAGGCAAGCATTTGTTTGTTGTTTTTAGAAACACAGCCTCCAAGATGACCTCCAGCTATGGTAGAAACAGATATATTAAAAAAAAAAAAAATTCAAAATCATACATCTTAAACAAAGTTTGTGAATTAAACAAGAACCTACACTGATTTGCTTTGAAAATTCATGTCTACCCTCATAAATTTGGAACAATTTCTCATCACCATAAAGAAATTCATACCAAGTAACTCTTCATTAGCTGGGAGGTTGTGAATGCAGGACCTAAACATGGAGTAGCAAAGAAAATGTGACATGCACGCCCATTTTCAGATTTGAACACCTGGCATGCAAGTAATCCATTTGTTTCTCTCAAAGCAAACATCACAGAAGGCAAATATCATTCCTCATTTCTGAAATTTATTTACAGAGATCATGTTCCTAGAACCTGCTAGCAATAACCTACAGCTTGTAATTTTGACTTATATTTTCTATAGCTTTCCATCCCCACTTAAAATCCTGGAAACATTTGTTCCCCATTTCCATTTCATTGTTTGGCAACCATTATAGTTATTTTTCTTGATAAAATAAACAAAACCACTCAACTAGATTCAACTCACGCTGTCTTCAGTCCAATGCACCACAGCAGCATAACCTTAGAGATGCTTTCCATTCGGCAGAAACAGCTCCTATTACAGCTCTAGCAAAAAAAACACTCAAAACTTTGTGACTATTATATCAAAGGTGCTTCAGCAGACCCAACCTCTAGTCCTGAACTCCACATCAGGACTTAAGTGGTCAGCAATAGCCCAAAGCCTGACACCAGCAGGTGGCTTTCAAATGATCATTCTGCTTTTCAACCATAAGCTTTTGCTTTTAACTATATGAATCCCCAAACTCTGGCAGATGCATAATTATACAAAGGCAGATTTCATAAACATTTTAACAACTCAAATGATACCTAAAAATCTTTACCCTGTCATATTTCAGTGTGTACCGGATAAGTCAAAAAGTCCTGCTGGGTAAAAGTCCAATGACTCCAACTGTGGGCCTCAGGGATAGACGTCTGAGCCTGAAAACAAGACAAAGAAATGTTAATTATCTACTGTTTAGAATAAAAATTATAAAAAGAAGTTGATACATATGAAACAAAAAGCATACTACCCGTAAAAAATGAATTAAAATATCCTAAATATCCTGTTCAGAGTTCTAAAAGACACATACATCTTAAAGCTGAAAGAGCCATGCATTCACCTGCCAGGAGCCAACAGGCCAGGGAAACCTTGGAGGTAGATGCATGGAAGATGATGGAGACAGCAGCCTGATAACTATATTTTAAGTTCTCTGGATGTTTTAACCAGCTATGTTCTTAACAACAGATTCTGAATTCTCTTAAATTGAGATTCCTTTTGCTTCATTTGCTCTTTTGCATCTGAACTTTTAGAGCTTGCATCCTGAAGCTCTTCTCCACAGCCACAGAAACAAACACACACAAAAAAAAGTCTTACATACTGCACAAGCTCAGTGCACAGCACTGCAGCAGACGGTTACAAAGAGACAGTAAAGCTTACATGAAAAGGAATTCAGAAATAGCGAAAAAAGGTTCACTGCTGCTCCCATTCAGGGCAAAATCCAGGTTTTTTCCTCCCTCTCTTGAACATGCTGAGATCAATGTTCAGTTTGCCTGGGACTTACAGAAGTGCTCAAAGGGGGCCTGGCTTCCTCCTTTGTGAACCAATTTACCATGACCATGAATAGTATTCAGAGCTGTTTACATATGTTGTTGTTTCATAACTCAAGGTACATTTTAAAGGGAGTCCCAAATTAATTTAAACAATATCATTAGGTCTTAAGGTTTCCAAATAACTGACTTATGGTTTATGAAATGGGGGGAGGGAAGAGTGGAGTGTGAGAAGTGCCAATCTAGCTCATTGTGTCAGATAATGCAGAATACATCTGTAATTAAATTACTGCAGGCTACATATGCATGGTATCACCGTCAGCCCAAGAATTCTCTTCACAAAGACCATTTTGTTTTCTTATGTATTTTACCACTTTCTAAGACATCAGACTACTTCTGTGTGGCAGTTTCTCCATCTGTAAGAAACCGTACCTCCCTAAGCTGTAGGGGTGCCTTTGAAATGCACACATTTGAATTTATTCCTATTACAAACCTGCTGATCCAAACAAGCTTACAAACAGCAAGACCCATGTCCTATATTTGCTAACTTCCTCTCTATATACTTTCAGCTTCTTCCCACATCCTTCACTTGCCCAGCTGATAACATGCTATCTTCCTTGGTCTGGCCCTGACTCTCAAAGCCAACATGGATTGAGTTCTGGCTGACTTTCCCCTGAAGGAGCTTTAATGTAGCTTTTTTTCCTGTAGCAGAGGATCTTCACCAGACTTGGGGAAACTTAGTATCTCTGAATCCTCTACATTACTGTCAGCTTCAGTGGAAACCAGTCACTGGATTGAGAAGTTATTAGCAGAGGACTGATGAAGAATCACAGGCAGTCAGACCTTTTTGCTCTTAATCTGAACATGAAGGATGTTGGGGCATCTCAGATTCCATTATGCACAGGATTTTAAACCCACACAGCTGATTCAGGGGCCTTCTGTAACTGGCATTGAGTGCAGCAGAGAGCTGCACTTGTAGGTTGTACCTGTGCAAGAACAAGCCATCTTTCCAGTTGAGGAAGCCCCAGAGACATCTGAATCTGGAGGCAAGGCATCACCAGTAAGAGTAGGAAGAGAACAAGAGAAACTGAAAGTTACACTCGCATTGTTAGACAAAACAGATCTGTCCTATCAAATTTTAAGTCTGAAACAGTACTTGAGCTTTTACTTTTCATTTATTTCAACATTCTACTTCATGAATGCTATAATATGGAAAGCAATTCAGCCTTAATTATAGTGGTTTAGCTGGGTTGCTATAATTTTCCTGTCCCTTAATTCTCCCCATGTTTATAACTAGCTAAGAGCTTAGGCTCTGGTAAATTTTTTATTCTTCATAATTGCTAAGCCTGAGCAGAGCAATAAGAGCTCCAAGCTTAGCATTTCTTTCTGTAATCTGAAGGCATACTGTGCCAAATATAAGCCACTTGAAATAAGTCACTGTGGGTAGCAATGTATATGCTTTAACTCATGGCACACGAAGTACCTGATGTCATTTTTCCAGTCACCCACATATCCACTCATCTCAAAGCCTACCCCAAAGCCAGGCACAATTGTAATGCTACTTCTACAGCAAAAACATTATTCTATTTTTTTCCTGCTGTTATTCCTTTGTTAAGTACTTATAATTTACTTTTTTTACATCTCGATTTTACTGGAGCAATTCACATTTGGAACCCAGATAAAAGGAATTCCTGTACACCACCATGTTCCTGCAGTGCGGCTCACCAGAGCTGTGAAAGTGAAGGATGGCAGTGCTGGGGAGTGTGAAGAAGTAAGAGCCTTCACCCAGCAGCTTCCTCCTTGCAGAAACAGGGTGATCTTCTACTCTGCACTCCCCAGGCTCTATACAGGAAAACAAGCAGCCTTTTCAGGAAAACCAAATAAAATATCTTAATTTTGGTGAGAACAACATGCACATCTTACCTCAACTAGGCAAAAATTGAAAAGACACAATTTTTAGAATGGGAAAAACCTTAGGCAACATACAAGAATATGGAAGAGATTTAGGAAATTCAGGTGTTGCAAGATCCCAAATTAAAAATATAATGAAATTAAAAAGCCCCCAGCTCCGTTAGGAAGACAGAGTTTTCCTCAGAATTCCCATATGACCGTGTACGAGGTGGCCACTAGTGATGCAGAATAACATTCCTGCTAAACCAGCTCAGACTTGTGAACAGATCAGCTTCTAGAAGAACAGTAAAGTGAGGTCCTGCGTGCACGCCTATGCAATCCCAAGGCCCCCACAGAACTGCCATTCCAACAGCTGTATCACACAGGAACAGCCCTTCTCATGCTTGTTGACCATTTACATATTTACCCATTCATGTATAACTAATTTTCAAAAGTTTTGCCCAGGGCCCTTCACCAGGCTCCATATTTATTTTTTATTATTATTTTTATTATATCCTTACACAATCAGAGCATCCTCCCTTAGACCTCTCACTGTCTGCTCCAGCCCTGCCCCAGCTGCTTTTACCTGGAATTTCCTCATCTAAGGACATGCGTGTCGATGTCTCACAAAACAAATGCACACTTGATACACAGCCTGACTGGGATGCCCAGATCCCAAGTCCAGTTTGAAAGAGCTTCCTCACCAGGGTCCAAATCTTTGACAAATAGCTTGCTGCAGCTTCGGTTTACAGAGTTTATAATTGTTCTGGGAGGTGCATTACAGAGTAATCAAAATGATAACAATTCTAAAAAATTGCAGAGGATTGTGAGGCAAGATTAAACAGCTTGGTCTTATTCTCACTGGGAAACGGGAGACTTAGCAAACATTGAATTAACATTTTTAATATTATGAAGGGGAATTAATAACATGATAAATATGGTGGGTGGAAATCAAGTAATAACCTATCGACAGCAGGTATTCTGCTGCTATCTGAAGACTAACAAAAGAAGAAATAATTTTCCCTGTGAAATCTCATCAGAGAGCAGAGCATGCATACAAGATTCATGCCAGCAAGACAGTAAACATGTGAGGTAGAATACATGTGGCTGTACAAAGTCTTCACAACAGGCAACATACCAGGACACCTGTGACCCATTTTATGGGATTCTGTGCAAGTGGCACTGGGGAGCAGGAGCAGACAGCGGTGATTCCCATGTGCATAACACATACCACTCACAAACACACACAAGAACCAATGAACAATTTCAGCAATCTCATATACATTCATCTACCCAAAATGGTAATTCCCCTCTGGAGTGCAACACATACGGTGCAGTCACTGTTTCTTTTCACTTGTAAGCAAAATAATTTCCAGGCGGTGTTGCCATCATGCTTAATTTAGATTTTAAAACATTCTGGAAACCTTGACGTGATGTGAATGATGGGTCTTAAAACATACTCCAAAGCTGCCTTCTAGTCTTTACACTAAATATAAGAAATGGAAAGGAGGAAAACAGGCAGGGGATCATTCACTTTCTTGTCATAAATTTGCTTGCTATAATGATAAATTTACTTCTGTCTACAAAAGAGGCTAAAAAAAAAATAGCCTTGCATCACAACTAAATAGTTGGAGTTAACACACAGAGACCTGGGTAAAGTTTTCATGTCATTCCTAAACAATCAGCATAACTTCCTGAAACTTTCATCCATTCCTTCTGAGAACTAGGCCATGTAGGATTAATGCAACCTATAGCCAAGGCTAAACATATCAGCTAGTTCTAAGTCACAAAGCTCAAGTATTGCTAGTGTCACTCCTGCAGCCGCTTGACTGGCTTGCCCGCTGGAAGAGCCATCCAGGTTAAGAGCTTTTTCAAGTCTCTAAGTTCCTGTAGGTCCTGTGCTACCAACACCTGCATTAGTGAGCTGGAGCTAGCTCAGGAGTCAAAAGCAGAGCAGAATTAAAACAGAAGCTACAGGAATGTATATACAACCATTAGCTTGATGTCCAAGTCTAAAAACACTGACCTTACTAAAGCAAAAGAACAGAAATTTCAATTTCAGGGTACATTAAGCTGTAGCTGAATATAGAGCATCCATCAACAAGGGCCAAATCTTGGTATCAAATGCAGTTACTTTGTTGCTGTAAAGCAAAACTGGCAGGGAATGAGGGCAGGAAGCGTCGTCCTGTGCTCCCTTCAAGTCACCTACAAACTCACCATTCATACAGCACCACTGTAAACTGACAAACCCAGCTCCCTGCATGCTGGCATTTTAGTAACCTCATAAATTATTTACATGTTTGCAAAAATTGCTGTAATTTTACCACTTACTTCCTTTTTTTAAGGTAATTCACTTGAGCTTCATAATGCAGAAGTGACAAGACGTGGGAAGAAAGGTTAAAAGTGCCAACCGATCCTGGTCTACAGTACAATTAACACAGCGCTTTACTTTCACAGGGCAGCTCTGGCTTAGTAAACATAATGATAGCTTTATTCTGAGGTTGAAATGAGAGGGCATTTATTTTTATTATTAACATATCTTGACAAAGGTTCCAAGATCAAAGACAGACTGTCACCATAATTGTAAAATAGTACTTTTTACCCCACTTTTAATTACAAGAAATAGGTTTTCTACATTATTAATAACATTCCTTACCATTAGGGTAAAACTTGACAAAGGCATTGCTTTATGCACAAACACAGAGGAGGTGAGCATAACACAAGAATGAGTTAGATTTTTTGATTGCAAACAGGCAATAAACCCAGGGAAACAAGCTGCCTTCAAATCCAGCCAAGTCCAGGCAGCTGGAAGCAAATCTCAGTTCCCTCTTTGAGAAGCTTACATCCCCAAGAGGCAGTTGTCACAAATTTAGTTTGAAAGGATTGCCACACAAATGGAAAGGTATTACTGTTGCCAAACTTCTCTTGTGAGAACAGAACACCCTTCTCATAGAAGAAACCCTATGATCCAAATCTGAACCAGAGCCCACTGAGCCTCTCTCCATTAGTTTCAGTGGATTCTGGAGGAGTCGTTACATACAGCTGCTTTAGCCACAGCCAATGGTTGCAATCCCCCAGATATCCCATGGGTGGTTTTCCCATCACAGAAAATTATGCCACTCACCCAGAAGAACAGCACCATATTAATACAAAATGCTGATTATTAGATGGCTATATAGTCATGGCTGTATAAAAGCAAGTGACGCTGTTCCTGCTGTTACTCTGCCCCAATATCATTAAGGTACCAGTAAAACAAAATAAACACAAAGAAAAGAAGTACTCATCATAAGTCTTCTCAGTTTGACACGTCCTTCTCTCCAAGAAAATGTCTTGCATTTGGATGTTTGAAGGATTAAGTGATCTAATAGACTTTTGCATCCCTATCTTCCATGACTCATGTTTGATAACTTTGGTTTCAAAGTTATCAAAGCCTTTACCTTCACTAAGCCATTTCTGTAGATGATTAGTGCTCTGCTGAAAAATATTTTGCATTGTTGTGATTGCATTTAATGGAGGTATACTGTAGTATAAGACTAAAAGCAATTTATTACAGATAAACTTTTATGGTTGCATTAAAAAAAATTAAAGAAAAAAAAAAATTGGTTTTCCATATGAATGATTTAGATGTTTTTCCAAGAGATTAATAAACCGCAGCCATTTTAGTACCCCCAAAGCAGTGAATACAACAGATCCCCAGTGTTAACATTACTATTTGTTCCAGAGCACATGCAAGCAAGTTACAAACTTCCATCATATCTAATGTGGTGATTACACTTATTTTTTCTAGGTTGCCTTGCTTTGTAGCTGACAGGACTGGCACAGCGCATCTTCTCTGTAGAATAACATCATTACTGCATTATCTCTGTTAGCAGCGGAGCAGAGAGGAAGCTCTCAGAGCAGTTGTGTGCAGTTTCTTCCCAAGCAGGGATATAAGCATGTAAGTAATCCAATTATTTCAGCTGGAACTACTCAGACATTTATAATTAGGCATTGAACCTGCATTGTTAAACTACATATAAACCAGCAAGCGTCCCACAGCGAAGTTCTTGGTAGTATCTAAACCACCATTTTTACTAGGGTGGAAATAGGAGCAGATGAATGTGTCTGAAAGGAAAAATCATCTAGAAATCATAGCACAACTTTCTTTTAAAGACAATTTGCCTCTGTGTGTGAAGGCCATCCCTCGTAATGCCTACAGACCTGGAAGTTTCAGAAATGAACAATGCATCTTGCATTTTACTCAGAAAGTCAGTGGCCTGAATTCTGAGCTCTGTGTCTGCTTTCCACCACCCTGGCACCAGCACAGAGAAGCAGCCTGAAAAAGGCATGGAACTGCAACCCAGAAGGAAAAGCTGTGCAGTGGCCAGGGCATGGCCACCAGCAAGTCAGGACTGCAGCTTCACCTCCTCAATTAGCAAAATCACCCTTCTACCAGAGCAGGACCAGACAAGCTTTGGCTTTTCTAGACCTGTGAGAGAGCCAAGACCCGAGGTGCATGTAGTCTGACTATACAATTTCCAGTATTTGATTTATACTGAATGGAAAAACATGTACCATTTCAGCAGTACACTCAGCCTTTGAAAATACAGCCCCTACAGCACAGACAGGCAAGTTACACTGCTGGACACCCTCCCTACATCCCAGTTTGCTGCAGAAGTTCACTCTCAATTAACAGACCCAACTGCACTGTCATACAGTGACAGTGTGTGAGGCTTCCACAACAGGCCTTCACAATAGCTCCTAGTATCAGTAAGAACAGAGCAAAAGAATCACAAAATCCCTTCTCCGGGAGGCTAAGATGCCCCTTATGGGTATCTGGCAATTTTAGGAAGCTGGGATTGTATTTGTTTCCTATCTACGTGAGGGAAGGAAAAGGGCTCTTCAAAAAAAGTTGCTGCAAGATACGGTCTTGCAGGACTTTAAGTTCCTTTGTTATTCATCAAAATTTATAAGTGAAAGCTGGAAGTCAGAAGTGGAAAGGAGGTTTGACTGGCAGCTAAAACTTCAATTTGTAGGAAAGATCTCACTGGAAAGCATCCTTAATTTGTGTCAGTCTCACCTCCAAGTAACAAAACCAAGATGGTTACAGTTGCTGGCCTCCTGTGTACCCATCCTCACAATGGAAATTACAACTGAATCACAAAACAGCTTGTCTGATACTCGTGAAAATAAAATTCACAGTCCACTCCACTACAACTAATTAATTTTCTTAAAACTGCATCCCCAAGTGATCAAACAAGACATGAGCTCTTTCATGAGAAGTAAATCCCACTAGAGTTCCTTAACATCAAACGTAACAAACACCAGCGTTTCAACATTTGTATCACCATGTTTGAACCCCCATGTCTGCATATGTAAAGGCACATTTGCATGTAAGCATTATGTATTATTAATATTGATTAATATTATTATTATTCAAAGGTAGTAGTCTGCCTATGCTCTGTGTGAGATTTGTATATATGCATTCAAAACTAGTTCATGAAATGAAACAAAATAGATTGCTTATGGTTAAGTTCATTAAGAGAAGAGAATACACACGACTGCATTAAAAACCAAGCAAAAACTGCGTTCCACCTCTCAGCACTTACTGTTCACAACGGCTCCACTGTGAAGTCTTACAGCATGGCACTGCTTTTGCCTACCCAGTCCTGGGAACCCTTTTCACACATTTTCATATAGTTCATATTAAATATGGGAACTTCTGCTTCTCTCATGAGACACAGTTCTACAGCTATTTCCCCTAAATAATAGCCATCTGTTCTGAATGACCTCCCCAAACAACTCGCTTTGTTAATGGCAACATTGCTACAGTTAATACACCAGTTGGGATTACTCCAGCCAACTTTCCATGGGCCTCTATTGTTATGAAACCCTATTATCAAGCAATTAAATGACAGCAAGAATGTAATAAAGTACTACAGTTTTACTTGTATCATTATCCTGGGTGCTGATGTTAATGAAAGGCTATAGCACCCTAGACTGTAATTCCTTGATACTGTCATACAAGAGAATAACTCCTGTCAGCAGCTATTTTCAGCCTTAATGGTTTGAGCAATTACAATCCTTGTCTAAGCCCTTTCCCAGTATTTTGCCCCAAATTAAACTAAGGACAGCTCTGAGGTTACCTTCAGAGCTTGCTGCTGAAGGCCAGGTGCAAAGGACATGAGGCTAATCTTACCTAAAGCTCGGCCAGTCTTTGAAGGTACTTGTTTCTTTTCTTGTGAGACAGGCAAGCCTCACAGAGGAGCATTCCCAATCCTTGTCCTCTGTGAAAGCAAAACAATAAACCAGCCTTCTAAATTCTCTATTCTGTAGTTGTCTCAGCAGAAAATAATGAAGTTGAATGGCCCTTACAGTCCTTTCAGTACCCCTCTGGCAGGCTGAATTTCTGGCATGACACCTTTCCTTTTCTTTTCTCATCTCTAGAACTAAACATAAATAAACCCCCTGAGAAACGAGATGCACGTAATTGCCGTAGGTACCACACAATGTCTAGAACATTTCATCTTTCTAAATTGTCATGGGTTTGAAATTTATACAATCAGCATTTGGTATTTCTGATATATAACATAGCAGTAGGTCTAAAACAACTTCTTTTTTCCCACCAAGAAAATAAACTAAAAATTTATGTTGACATGAAGTAGTACTTCCTCTACCACCGAGAGGATCCAAGTGCAGTATGCTGTTTGGCACACATTCAGCTAATATGCATTTATAGTTCTCCTTCCTTGACAGAAGGCAGTATATTTACCAGTCTGTATGTGCAGTTAGGCTAAAGTGTTGTTTTTCACTGGGACTCATAACCTCTACTCTTTGGAATATTTATTTTCTTCCTAAAACGCAACAGGGAAACTTTATGCAACTTACTATATCAATTCTACATCAATACTACATACAGGCTTCTTCCAGATAGCTGATAAAAACAACTAGATGGAAAAGCTCCTATTGGATGACAGAATATGAATGAACTCTTTGTTCATAAGCATTTTTAGATTGTTTTATAATCCAAGTATAAGACAGAAGTGCTTGATTTAATCTAGTTACATGGGCAACATGTAAGTACAGTATTCCAAGAAGGGTCCTTCAGAGGAAGATTTTCTTCCAACTCCAATGAGAAACACAAGATTCAGTACATCAACTCTTAGAGGAGATGAGATTTATTTTGTTGCACTTCTCAGGACAAACTGCAGCAGCTGCCAAGCAGGATGGACAGAATCAACCATGCCTCCAAACCTTTGACATTCCATTACGCAAGGTCAGCATCTCTTTCCTTTGGGCCCATAAGCCAAGCCAGAAACAGGAAGAACTAATGTGATACCTTACTCCTTCTCACTGCCCTTCACATAAAATGATGTAAAACTAAAATTATACAACAGAAACATTATCTTTAAAAATTGTAGCAAAGCACAAGGGAACCTTATAATATATAGGAATGTTTCCTGTATATTTCTGCCTACAGGGAAAAAGAAACAATAATATATTAATATAATAACATGGATAGGATTGTTTCTTGGAAGAACACTGATAATAAAGCAGAAGAGTGGAGTTTTGTTCAGTAAAATGTCTTGTTCTAGCATGAGGAAGACCTGAACATCACTCAGGTCTTCCTGAGTGCTGAGAGAGAAAACATCTATTTCCCAGATCCCTTATGAATGCCAATTTCATATCTCCCAAATCCCTATTGTCAAGCAAAAGAAATAAGGTGTAAGCTTGTATAACAACTGACATTTACTTTTGGTAGCCCTTCCAAAGTTGTGCACCTTCAAAACCAATTTTTTTGACTAATATACTCTCTGCTCTTCATCATCACAATTGTTTGGTTCTCTTTTTGAGACCCGGCTTATTGAAAATATCTTGCTAGAATGACTGTGCCCTTCATACCTGCAGTGTAATATGATGTGATTCTTCTGTTGACACTAGTGATATTTCCAAATGCACAAGAGAGCAATATAACATGGCTGAATATTTCCCAGAAATTCCCAAGAGAATTTTGCACTTATGAGAAAGTTATCACAATACGCATTGTTTGCATACATTGGAATGGACAACTGCTAAAAAGGTCCACAAGGTCAAACAGATAGTAAAGGATGATTCTTTCTGAGACCACTTCATATCTTGGGAACCCTTCTTTCTCAACACCAGCTGTGCTTTCTGGAACCCCAGGGCTTCAGTTCTCCCTGTGCAGCCTGTGTAGCAAAGCCCAACAGATGCCTCCTAATCAGTGGTTCTGGTTTATGTCTCCTCATTAACTGGAGGACTTGGGATGTGCCACTTAATTCAGGCATTATCAGAATTTACAGCCACCTTATACCAGGGTTCTGCTCGATATTAAAAGTTCAATTTTAGACATTCAGAGAGTTACAGGTCGCCCGTTATAACGTTCAGAGTTTTTGCTACCTGCAGCACTTCTGTATGAATTTATTAAAATACAGCTTTATAATGAGTGCATATTCCTGATTAGACCTTGCTTACATGATTCCAAATCAATAATATGCAAAGTCTGCAGGACCACTGAAGCATAGCAAGGGCTTGTCTCAGAATGCCAGTGCTCCCTACAGACAGAACTGTAAGCACATGTATTGGTATGAACACAGTGCCCAGCCCATGGTAATCCAGACATTTGTATTCTGGGGCACTGCACACCCTTGATATGAGTTGCATGAGGGGTGAAGCGCAACATGTGGCCTATTCTGGACACTGAACTTCCACTGGAAAAGACAGCCCCTGCCAAGGGGGGCTGAGGGGAGGGAGAGTAGCACATACAAATACATACACTACACACCTTAAAAAGTGGAGATGTATGCTGGGAATACACAAATAAAAGGATTAGCTTCTGCTCTCACTTGCACCAGCATAAAACCTGAATGGCCCAAGGGAACCCGGTATAGCTGAACTTACATAAATAATGAGGTGTGAAATCAATCCTTGAATAGCAAATAATGCATTTCATCATAGCTTTAATTTCATAATACCTGCCTTTCTATATTAACTTGCCATAGAATAAAGAGGGGTAAGACTAGTATACAGCTCATAACCATATAATAATTGGTTACATCAAAAAAATAGTACCTTAAAACTAGGCTTTGACATGAAGAAAGTAAAGCTTGTGAATAAGAAAGAAATAATTTTTTTAGAAAATACTAATCGGTTTTGAAAAACAGCTTTTGAGACATTTACTCACTTGCTTCATCTATAAAGACAGAAAAGAGGCACTGTTAGTTTTTTCTCTCCCCTCCTGAGTGCTAGTGAGGCAAGCTTATTGCCTGCACACATCATTTGACATCCTGAAAACAGAATGAGTGCTCCACTTGCAGCGAAGGAAGATAGAAACATTCTCAACATTTGTCACATTCCCTGATTGGTTCTCACTGAGCTGTTTGGCATGGAAATGTGAGGAGGAATGGAGCTCTATAAAACAGGATGCAGGGAAAGGCACTTGCAACAAAGCATCCTCCTTTTAGAAGTGAATGTTGAGTTACAAGGTTGAGGCAGAAAAATGCATCACAGTAATACATTTGATGATGCCTTTTACGCAAATAGAGAGGAAGTTGATTATTAAGTCCCAATGAAGTGTGTGTTCATTTCTTTGCTAAAATCCATTTATTTTCAAGAAAGCATACAAGCAGACACTTAGCTTCAAAATGGATGCAGCTTCAGTGTGTACCACAAGCTCAGAATACACCAGAGCACTCTGTGAAATAGGGATGAACACAAAGAACCAATGTACCTCCAACTTCCAGAACATGCTTATCATAAACACTATAAGCACAGAGCCAGGTAGCTGGCTGGATGGGAATTTTCTGTCGAAAAATGATCATGAAACACTTAAAATCTAAACCAGAAAAAAAAAATCAAGCAAAAAGAAACTGAATTACCCAAGAAAGTTCAAAACAAGGCCATGCTTAATGTGACTCAGATTTGATTGAAATTCACCCTTATTCATTACAAGGTTTGAAAACTTTCAGACACACAAAAATTAACTCTCCAGTTGTAAAGCAGGCGCCATTTTTCACAGACTGGATTTCCTATGCAACTTTTCTCATAAACTTATCAACTGAACTGATAAAAGTCACCCAGGCACTCGTAATGTTAGCAAACTATTCTTGTAATAATGATACCTGGTGATACCCACCCACAGCCAGCTGATATAAAACCTCCAAAACATCTTACATGTACACACACATCTGCATTTCTGCAGCCACCTGTAAGACTAACTTATGCTCAACTAACACACATGCAATTATTTAATTAAATAGATTATCAGGTTATTATAAAATCATAGTCTACTTTGCCTTGATATCAGCAGGGCTGGCATTTATGCTTGGACTAAGCACTGTATTTTGTGTCCTATAATTCATAGGAATTAGGCAAGAATTGTTACCTCTGTGAATATCACAAATGGGAAACTGAGGAAAAGGATCGTCAAGTGGCTTCCTTAAGGACACCTCAAAGGTCACAAATGATGTTGCTGTGACTGATGAATAGAAGAGTAGCTGAATAACCCCTTACTTAAAGCCTGTAAGTGCATATACTGAAATGGAGTAAAATTAGGCTCTTTATCTTTCAAATGGCTCACTGGAATTTTTCAGCATTTTGTGTTTCTTTACCATTACCCTCCACCAGCAGCAAAGTTGACACACAAAAATAAAGTGATATTAAAACATTTAAGTTATTCTGATGTTAGTGATGTTGAACTAACTTTAAAACAAATTCAAATATAAGCTTTATCATCTAACCTCCATGTGTCCCCCTATAGCCGTGTGCTAAAGCTCCCAGCATTACCTATCAGGCAGGCAGCACCACCACTGCAGCACTGCATGCAATCATCCTAAAGAAAATCAGCAACTTGCCCAGCTGAGGTGATGCCCTACCCCAGCTATTATCCTCACCACAGCAAGCCAGAAGTGTAAAACTGCATTTAAAGATCAAATTCCTTTTGTTTGCACCTAGAGTTTTCCTTAGAGCATCAACTCAGACTTTATAAATACACATCCATGCAAATCAATCCATGACGAATAGTCCAAAAGCAGTCAAGTTTGAGCAGTCTCTGTATATAGGACTCCCCAGGTATTGAAAAGATCAAATGTATATACACCATTATATGTAATAAATGTAATATGGAATTAAAATTGGAATGGAAGAAAACTTCAGGCATTTTCTATTGTGCAATATGACAAATGGGAGTGACTCAAAGAACATGCAGCTTTTTTCTCAGCGCAAACAACAGGCACTGCTGAACTAGAGGAACCAGGGTCAAAGGGAGCTGCATCACAGCTATAAATAATTCTGATTTTAAGGCTACAGTTAAATGAAAACAAAAAATACAACTGACAGCACCTATGCTTCTTGTCTTACCCTATATTCTCTTACAATTGACCTTCAGAATACTTAATATTAGCCTAAGGGTAGAAGGAAATCTTCTCCTTCACTACGATCATTTAATAATAGCTTGTCCTCCTTCTGCTCAATATGCAAGTAGACACTGCTTTTATAATCCCTTCAGAAGGTGCTTTGTTCATACAGTTAGCTATTGCATAAAGCATAGGGACTACACATACCAAAGTTACAAAACTAATGCTAGTGCTGGGCATCCAGTATTCAGATAGAATAAATCACAGTACCCCAGCATAGCACAATACTGTGAAACAACTCAGCTGTCATTCAGCACAACCATGTAGAAAGCTGCTTCTGGGGTGGGGGCACCTGCCCCTCAACTGGAGGGAAAAAACCAAACACATTGTTCAATCAATCCACTAAGTGAATTTTGATTCAACAGGCATTTTGTCAAGAAAAAATGTCTGCAAGCAGTTTGGAGATGGGGTGAAATAAGATTGTTAAACTGTATTTTGCTCACATTTATGGAATGCTACAGTTTGACATTGTCATACGTTTGCTGATAGATGATGAAAAGGAGGCACAGGCTTCCCAGCACCAGGAGCAGACCCTCAACCCTTGAGCAGCAGTGCCATCTCCTGAGCATCCAGCGCACTTGGCACGGAGAGTAAAACACAACCTGCCTCTGCAGAGTACTTCCGTAAAAGCAGGCACAACAGCTAGGAATGTAATTCAGGCATGTTGGATAAACTTCTCTGGTTTGCAGCCACACTGAGAAACGGCAGAGGAGTCTAATGCAGAAAACACCACTGTCTGCTGTGGTCTTCTGTCTTTCCTTGCTAGATATTAAGAAGCACAGATTTTTTGCAACAGGCAGAAGCCAGATCCTTCCAAAAGGATGGAACACGAGCAGTGATGGTGTCTCAGGTTACTGTTTTGTAAATATGATTAGAACAACTTGAAATCAGCAATCTGCAGGAAAACCCTCTCTTTCTCTAGTGGGAGCTTATCCAGATGCTGCAGGGTGACAAAACAAGCGGGAGCTTTGCTCTCCTGTACCACAGCAAGCAATTCAATAATTACTCAATGCAGCAACATCAGGGGCAGTTCTGAAGATACACTCTTAACACCAATACATAGCTGCTTCGTAATTCCAGAGGGGGAAAAACACATGTGCATTCACAGCTATAATTACTGTGATTTCTGGAACAGCCATAATAAGCCTACAGACCAGCTGCCAGGGAGAAGGCCATTTGTGACTGGAACTAATGCAACCACATACCTCATTCCACCAGGCAATAAACTTCAATGGTAGAGATCTGGATCCAAATTGTATAAAGCGTATTTCCCTCAAAAGCCATTTCAACCATTCAGTCAGCTAAATATAGGCTTAATTTTCAATAAAGCCAGTTAAATACTGCTTATCTTTATTCTGTCTTATCGTAAAATGCTCTCTTGGAATATTCCTTCCTAATTTTCCCTAATCTCACATTTTCCAGGCCCTTTCATTTGACTTCCTGATTTCAGCTGCAGCCCTGATTTACAAGCTTATTCCAACTGAAACGGTTACAAGTTCCTTCCCATCTTTCTTCCAGGGTCCATGAGGACACACTTGTACCATGCAATTCAGTTTTGAAGGACAGCGAGTTTAAGTTATAATTTAAAACAGTTTTGTTTCTTTCTCTTAATTCTTAGCACTGTATTTTCCCTTCTCTGATACTATAATTGAGTGATACACTAACTTGATTTAAACAGAAATCATGTATCACAGAGAACAGGATGACAATAAGCCAGCTTTTGGCCAACAAGTCTTTGCTGCAGCTCTAACATACAAGAAGTTTAAAAGCTTTTGAATTAAAAGGATTTCTGCAGTGCTGATAGACAGAAAGAGCTGATAGACAGAAAAGGTCATAAGTTCATACTCTATCTTGAGGATCCATCCCTTTCACTGAGTTCCCAGGAGAGAGATACTCAGAGTTGCTCCTTTCTTGCAGGCACCTTCCTCCATGATGCTTACGTTTTAAACTGACCTTAAATTAATGCTGTTGTTCCGATAAGCAACAGCAAGAACTTCAACTACCTTTTCATGCCAAAACATCTGTGTTTTTGCACCAGCAACAATGATTAATGTCAACACAGCTCTGGGAATTGTGTTTGTTAATTAACTGCTGCTGTAGAGCTAGCAGGCAGAGTGTGAAACATGGCATTCCTACAGGGCGTACACAAATACTTATTATTTATGTTATGCAAAAAATCCCAATGGAAGATGTATTGTTTGGGTTTGTTTCATTGATAGATGAAGTAGCTAAATTTTCTGTTAGGTATTTTGGGGTAGGGTCTCCTTGACGGAGCTCTGCCAGGCAGAACACTGGAGTGGATGAAGAGAAAAGTAGGTTGAGTTTCTGCATTTCTGAGCCCTCTGAGCCAGGTCACCCCTGGAGTAAGGCAATGTCTGCTCTCAAATGAAGTGTGATAAATTTCTGAAGGGGATTATATGATGCAGTTTTCTGTGATAGCATGAGACTGAACTCAGCAAGCCAGAAAGCCCATTTCCAGTCCTGTGTAGCTAAAATGCAACTTCCCAGGCAGCAGTTGTGAGCAGCCACCAGCTATAAGGGAACAGTCTTAAGCAACCTGTGTAGCAGGCGATGCTGACAGAAGACATGCAGCATCCTTTTGGGGACCACTTAAATCGGCTGGTCCTGACACAGCTCTCTGTTACTCTGGAGACCATAGCCATTCAGGGCATCAGATAATGGGAGAGGAGGAACAGCTCAACGTAACTAGAATCTATAGCCTGAAACCTTCTGGCTGAGCTCCACACACAAAACAAATTCCCTGAAATATTCCCCAACTAGGAACTGATCCATAACAATAACCTCTCCCTGTGGTTCACTGCAGAACCCTTTTTGCTATCCTGGATCCTGGGATGATGCTGTAATTGACTTCATCCATTACCTTAAAACGTTCTCCAGTTTATCCTGCCTTTATCACATCTAGCCATTGTAAAACTCTCTTCTGTTTTACATCTTCCCTGTGCTTTCAGCAATGCTTTTAATCCTATAATAAGCTTAATGAGGACACTGAGTGGAAGAGCATTCACATAAATCATCACAATAAAAAATGCTTCGGAGATGTATACAGCAATGTCACAGTGCCCTCTGTTGAAATTTGAGGCACAGGAGTAATTTTTAAACTTCTTGTTTCTAAGGACTAAAGGTTAATTATTTAATATTTTTTAACTGCAACAGCTCTTTCCAGCCATTAGAGAAGATGATTATTTTTTCACGGATTTCAATGTACAGACTGAACTAAGTTTAATTAGCTGTCAAAGAAAGAAATCCTTACATCACTAAACTCAGGGGAGCAGCAGGGAGGGGCTGCAAATCCTGAACCCAAATATGCCTTTCAAACATGAAAATTTGCCCTAACACTACTCGTAACACACTGAGTCCTTGTAGCAACTGTGTCATCAAATCTACATGCAAGCCGAGGCAGCTCTCACCCAGCTCTCAGTGACTGTCACACCAGCCACTTCCTTCCACAACCTCTGTCAACCATGGCAAACAACTGCTTCTTAAGAAAAGTTATTACAAAATTACTAGTTATTCCACAGCAGAATTTGTTTAGCTGAACAAGGTCTGAATGCTCCGCAGAAATCACTAATGTTTACCCTCTACAGCTAAAGGACTCCACTAATGCATAGCTTATCCTGCCTCTGCAGCATATTAGAAGCTTAAAATATAAATCATTTGTCTTCTGTACTTATCAGATTATGCCACATCTCATGTTTTTAAAATCTCAGATGACATTCCATGATTACACCACAAAGTTTCTGACGCACAAACACGGATTCATGCTTTAATTAGCTCACTTTGCTTGGAACACACTGACCCAGAGATGAGTCAGGAACAATGTTCAGTACAAGTGCTGTATTCTGCATTCAGCAAGTCTGTTCTTAGGTAGGAGAAGAAAACTGGACTGTGTTTATGTGAGAAACAAATATATATTCTGCTCCTGTTCAGCCCGGATTAACCCTTCATAGGGTAGAATCTGGGGAAAAAGGAGAGAAGGTTCCAGAATGAGCAGCTCATACCAGGTGCCCCTTCACATGAAATGCGGAGTGGTAGGGCTGTGAGGAGAGCAATGCAGGAAAGTGAAGTCCTTCTCCTGTTTGTCCTCATGTGGCCAAGCAAAACTTCAGCAAATGCTATACATGTGAGAGACGATGACAGCAACTTTAAATTGCCATCTTGTTCCAAAAGAACAAAAGAAGACTGGCCTGTGCAATTTCATAGAATCATAGAATAGTTAGGGTTGGAAAGGACCTTAAGATCATCCAGTTCCAACCCCCCTGCCATGGGCAGGGACCCCTCACACTAAACCATGTTACCCAAGGCTCTGTCCAACCTGGCCTTGAACACCACCAGGGATGAAGCATTCACAACTTCCCTGGGCAACCCATTCCAGTGCCTCACCAACCTCACAGTAGAGAACTTCTTCCGTATATCCAATCTAAACTTCCCCTCTTTAAGTTTTAATCTGCTACACCTTGTCCTATCACTAAAGTCCCTAATGAACAGTCCCTCCCCAGCATCCCTATAGGCCCCCTTCAGATACTGGAAGGCTGCTATGAGGTCTCCACGCAGCCTTCTCTTCTCCAGGCCTGAACAGCCCCAACTTTCTCAGACTCTCTTCATACAGGAGGTGCTCCAGTCCCCTGATCATCCTCATGACCCTCCTCTGGACTTGTTCCAACAGTTCCATGTCCTTTTTATGTTGAGGACATCAGAACTGCAGACAATGCCCCAGGTGAGGTCTCATGAGAGCAGAGTTGAGGGGCAGGATCACCTTCGACCTGCTGGTCACGCTCCTTTTGATGCAGCCCAGGATATGGTTGGCTTTCTGGGCTGTGAGCGCACACTGCCAGATCATGTTCATTTTCTCATCGACCAACACCCCCAAGTCCTTCTCCACAGGGCTGCTCTGAATCTCTTCTCTGCCCAACCTGTAGTTGTGCCTGGGATTGCTCTGACCCAGATGCAGGACCTTGCACTTGCCATGGTTAAACTTCATGAGGTTGGCATCAGCCCACCTCACAAGCATGTCAAGGTCCCTCTGGATGGCATTCCTTCTCTCCAGCGTATCAACCAAACCACACAGCCTGGTGTCATTGGCAAACTTGCTGAGGGCTCACTCAATCCCACTGTCCATGTCACCGACAAAGATGTTGAACAAGACCGGTCCCAAGGCCAATCCCTGAGGGACACCACTCGTTACTGGTCTCCGGCTGGACATTGAGCCATTGACCACAACTCTTTGCATGCGGCCACCCAGCCAGTTCTTTATCCACCGAGTGGTCCACCTATCAAATTGATGCCTCTCAATTTAGAGACAAGGATGTCATGCGGGACAGTGTCAAACTCTTTGCACAAGTCCAGGTAGATGACGTCAACTGCTCTACCCCTGTCCATCAGTTCTGTAGCCCCATCATAGAAGGCCACCAAATGGGTCAGGCAGGATTTCCCCTCAGTGAAGCCATGCTGGCTGTCACCAAGCACCTTGTTGGTTTTCATGTGCCTTAGCATACCTTCCAGGAGTATCTGCTCCAAGATTTTGCCAGGCACAGAGGTGAGACTGACTGCTCTGTAATTCCCTGGGTCATCCAATTTCCCCTTCTTGAAAATGGGGGTTATATTTCCCTTTTTCCAGTTGTCGGGAACTTCACCTGACTGCCATGATGTTTCAAATATGATGGCCAGTGGCTTAGCAACTTCATTCACCAGCTCCTTCCGGACCCACAGATGGATTTCATCAGGTCCCATGGACTTGTGTACATTTAGGTTATTAAGATGGTCTCAAACCAGATCCTCTCCTACAGTGGGCCCAAGGTCTTCATTCTCACAGTCCCTGTGTCTGCCTTCCAACACTTGCGTGATGTGGTCAGAGCCTTTGCCAGCGAAGACGGAGGCAAAGAAGTCATTAAGAATCTCAGCCTTCTCCAAATCCAGGGTAGCCAGTTCTCCCAACAGCTTCCAGAGAGGGTGCATGCTGTCCCTAGTCTGTCTTTTATTCACAATGTACCTATAGAATCCCTTGCTTTTATCTTTAACATCCCTAGACAAGTTTAATTCTAACTGGGCCTTAGCTTTCCTAACCTGGTCCCTAGCTTCCCGGACAACATCCCTGTACTCTTCCCAGGCCGCCCCTCCTTGCTTCCACCTTTTATAAGCCTCTTTTTTCCCTCGAATTTTCCTCAGCAGCTCCTTATCCACCCAAGGAGGTCTCCTGGCCCTCCTGCTGCACTTCCTTCTAGTTGGGATGCAACACTCCTGAGCTTGTAGCAGGTGATCGTTGAATATCAACCAACAGTCTTGGGCCCCCCTGCCCTCTAGGGCTATATCCCATGGAACCTTACTAAGCAGGTTCCTGAAGAGGCCAAAGTCTGCTCCCTTGAATTCCAGGGCAGTGAGCTTGCTGCACACTCTTCTCATTGTCTGAGGATCTCAAATTCGACCATCTTGTGATTGCTGCACCCAAGGCTGCCCTGGAGCATCGCATTTCCAACCAGCCCTTCCCTGTTGGTGAGCACGAGGTCAAGCATGGCACCTCTCCTTGTCGGCTCCTCCATTACTTGCAGAAGAAACTTGCAACTCCCCCTCCCCGTCTGCCGGGCCTGTCTTTTCTAAAGAGCCTGTAACCTTCCATTCCAACACTCCAGTCATAGGAGCCATCCCACCATGTTTCTGTGATGCCTATTATATCATACCCCTGTAAACATGCACACATCTCTAATTCCTCCTATTTGTTCCCCATGCTGCGGGTGTTTGTATAGAGGCATCTGAGCCGAACTCCAGCTGAAGCCGGCTCATTGGCTGGAGCGGCTAGGATATCTCTACATTGCTCCGAGCATTTATTATAGGTGCTGGCAACTGACTGGGAGTGTTGGGATTGAATGATGCCCCTCTCCCCCAGCACATCTAGTTTAAAGCATCCTTGACCAGTCTGGCAAGCCTCCTACCAAAGACCAGCTCCATGAGCCCTCGGTAGACCTGGCCTACTAACTTGGGTCCCGTGTTCAAGATACCCAAACCCCTGCCTATGGCACCACCATTCTAACCATTTATTAACCTGGCCAATCCTCCTAGCCTTTTTTAGGGTCCTCCCCTTTACCCTGAAGAACTGATGAAAAGACTATCTGAGCTCCAGAGCCCCTAACCACCTCTCCCAAGCCTCTGTAGTCCTTTTATGTTCTCCAGGCTACTGCTGTCTGTATCACTAGCACCCACATTGATCACTAGAAGTGGGTAATAGTGGGACTTAGTAGAGCAGGCAGCCTCTCTGCAACATCCCTGATCTGTGCCCCTGGTAGGCAGCACACCTCCCTTGAGACTGGGTCAGGCCAACAGATGGGTGCCTCTGTTCTTTCCAGAGTCCCCTCCTACTACGACCCGCCGCTTTTTCCTGGCAGCACCATTAGTGATCTTCTTAACCAGTGCACCAGCTGGCTGTTCATGGTGGGAATGTGTTTCCTCATCAGCCCCCTCCAGAACTGCAAAGCGGTTCTGGGTGGGGACAACAGATTTAAGAGGAAACCACTTGCTTTTAATTGTCCTCTTCCTCCTTTTTATGATTTTGTTGTTGTTGTTGTTGTTGCAGTTTCCCAGCTCCCTGAGTTAACGGCCTCCTTCTTTCCTCCATGAGCTGCAAAGGACGCTTGGGGCCCCTGCAGAGTTTGGGCCAGGAGCAAGCATTCCTGCTTCCTCTCAGCTTCCCTGACACCTCGCAGCCTATTGACAGCGTCCCGCAGCTCAGCCCCTGCTGCAGGAAGAGCTCCACCAGGGAGCACCGAGGGCAGCCCTGCCCGTTGTGCACCCTCCCCTCACCAGACCAGTGCAGGCACTCTCTACACCCCGAGCTCTGCACTGCAGCCTCCCCTCTCGTCGGCTCTGTCTGGGTGCCTACGCTGCCACCGCCGGGGCAGCCAGAGCAGAGCTCCCGGACCAGGGCCTGCTCCCAAGACATGTATTCACCATCCCCGACCCGCCCTGCTCGCGGTGCTCCCCGGGGCAGGTTTTTACCCACTCAGGGCTGGTGCCGCCCCTGCTGGCTCCGCCCCCTGCTCGCCACTGCTCGCTTCAGCGGAGCTACCGGCTCTGGGCAGGTTCTGTGGAGGAGTTGAGGCTCCCTCGGTGGCTGTCGCCGCTCTGAGCTGAGGCTCCTGGACGCTGAGCTTCCCCCCGCTCCGGTGTTGAAGGTGTCCTCTCTCGAGCTGCTCACCTCAGCAATTCAATTATTAAATTTTATTATTTGCTTTCAGTTTAACAACAGCGCAGTGTCCCCTCCAGAGATGTTCACCACGCAGCTGACAGTAAGGAGCCCAACAATTCGGGAGTAAAGCCCATTTATTTGTTTGAATGCACGTTTTTATCATATGTATTACACTCACAAAAGACTCTTGAAAACAAGAGATAATGTTTTCTACCTCAGTGACAGCGACAATACCAAATCCAATTTATCAACATTATTCTCTGATCTAAACTGTAATTCATCAGCTATATCATAGTATCTCATAAGAATGTGTTACAAGGTCTCAGCTTTGAAAATGTGAGTCAAAAGCATTTTTAAGAACCCCACAGAGCCTGTTTCATTATCTAGTGTTTGCTGCAGACATGAGAGCATCAGCCTTTATTTAAATTACAGTAAATAAGGGGTTTTTTGGTGAGTCTAAAGATTCCTTGATTTCAATACCTAAAAATTATATACTCCTCTGTAGTATGGCCCAAGAGGCTAGGACATGGGGCTAGGAGCCAGGTAAGTCTGACCCAAGTAAACTATTCGATGTGTAAAACCAAACAGTTATTTCAATTTCACCACTGTTCAAACAGTAACACACAAGTTGGCTCCATTTACAAAACTCTTTCAGGCCTTAGAGTGAATTGTCATCATTTTGGTAGCCCTAGCAAGTTGGGGCAGGTACATGAGGATAACACAAAGAGAGAGTCTGAGCATACTCTAAGCAACATTAGCTTTAATTATGGATATATTTCTCCCTAAGCACAAAGGTGGCCATAAAAGCCACATTGAGCACCTCCTCTACTGTCAGGAATTTCAACACCAACAGTGATTTACAGATGTATTACTACTGTCACTTCAGAAAACAATTTGTACCAGAATTGAAGTAGAATCCAAACTTTCCTGATGTATGTATTATTTTTTTATTACTAGAACAAAGTATAATAGGGAACAGAAAATGTGTATACTGAAGGCTAAGCATTTAGACACACAAATAAAACAAACCTTGAAGCCCCCAGGTAACAGCATTGGTTGTTAACATGGAGATCACAAAACAACCCTCCCCCATAGTTGGCCAATGTAGACTTAAAGAAGAATGGTTGCATCCTTTTATCCTTGGACCGCCGTTCTATTAAAACAAACCAAAGAGGGGGAAAAAACCCACACAAAAAAAACCACACTGGGCTATCAAGAACCCTGTGTTAAAACCCATGGCCAAGTCTATGCCAGTCTGCAGGAAAAAAAGAACATTTCCAATGTTTCAGTTGAATAGCACTTCACCCTCTGCTTACTCTGCATACACAACAGCTTTACAGCATTCCTTGGTTTAATGTTCCAGTATCAATCTTAAAATATTAAACTTGAGTTCAGTCTTTTAGACTTGAGATCATTCACGTCCAGGGTGAAATTTTAAACTAGAATGAAGATAAATGAGTTGAAACACTGAGGGCAGGAGGAGGTAATTGTTTTAACCATACAATTCTATGTAGTCCTGTACTGGTTATTCTAAAAATAAAAGAAAAAAGTCCTTTCTTGCTAAAAAGATCAATGCCAGAACACATGTGCCAATATAAATGGAAGAAAAGCCTAAAAAAAGAAAAAATTACATATCTGCTTGTGCTTGTAACACCATATACAAGCATAGTTAATGCTGAAACTCATCTAGGTTTACATCTGCAATATGTGTTAATGCCCTTTGTCTTTTAAAAGATGGCATGAGTACATGGCAAAGCCATATGTGGAACCAAATGGGACGTTCAGTTTGTCTGCTGTCTTCTCTTTTGCTTCATAATGTTCCCAGTTTCTTTCAAATTGACTATCCAGGAGGCCAATACTGCTGTGGAAGTCCAGAAAATCAATATATATTCAGTGCATTTGTTTCCCTTTGCAAAAAATAAACATGTCTAATATTTGATCCCCATGTTTAGCTTGCTCTGCTTTCTATGGAATACAGAGCTTAACTGTTTTTTAGTTTGGTTTGATTTTAACCCATCAGTTAGTCTAAAGAAGGCTTTCATGAGGATGATGCCCCAGCAGCAGATAGGCTCACCTTTTACCTGGTGAAAGACAGGCTTCAGAAAATCTGCACAAAGATGAGCGGTGATGGGTACAAATTACCCCTGGGAAGATTTTCACATTGAGAACAATCAGCTATTGGAATAATCTCTCTAGGGAAGCAGTGGATTCCCCAAGGACAGACACTTTCAAGATTCAGCCGGACAGGGTGCTGGGACATCTAGCCTAGACCCTGCTTTTGTCAAGAAAGGTTGGACCAGGTGATCCTTGAGGTCCCGGTATTATATGATCTTATGGTATTTCAAAAGAGCTGTATCATAGTCTCTCCAGGTATAGTTTTTCAAAAGTTCCATACAACAGCTCTTCCATTAAACATTAACACTTGTTCTAGTTTATTCCTCTCCTTGAAGATGGAGAAGGGAAGTTAGTACCTCTTCAAGAAACTTTAACTTCCAGAGCTAGCATCATCTCAGCAGTGCAATGTCTCAGTGGCCTCAGGATGTACAGATACGCAGCTGGATGAACTAGCTTTTCAAAGTATCTTGCATTATCTTTCATTCTGAGTTATATTATTTTCCTACACACTCTTTCAACCAGGACATATTAAAAACATAAAATAAAAGCAATAAGCTGTTTTCCATTCAGGTTCCAATTACTTTGCACCTTAATTAGAAATAAAGCACAAAGGTCTCTTGCACATTTTAAGGGTATCACCTATTGTTGAGTATCATAAGAACACAGATTTACTATTGCACTCATTTCTGGGAGGAACTTGCTTGTCTGTGATCACTGGAGACAGCAGGGCCAGACGAAGGCAATGGCCACTGAAGATGGCCCAAAATAATGTTACTGGAAATGGAAAAGCTGGACACAAGTTCTCTGGCAGGGCCAGGGCGAGCTCAGACCCAGTTTATTCCACAGAGGTTTATCTCAGACACCCACAGAAAACAACAGAAAATTTTGCTGCTTGCACCAGGAGCATTACGTTTTCACAAGCTATTCCCTCCAGTTATTCTTAAGGTAGGTTCAACATCCATGGTGTTTCAAGCAAACCCAGAGAACACATCAGACAATCTGAGAAGGCCCACATTAAATGCTGAGATACTACAAGAGATCTCAAGCTCCAGAATTAATTTATAATGCTATTGTGTTTCTCTGAATAATATGGCCTGGTTTATATAAAGGTACCTAGAAAGTATTTTCCCTTCTCTTCAGCCTCCCAAAAATAAAGTTTGAAAAGCATTCTTCTCCTTAAAAGCTCTCTTTGGTGGTTTATAATACATGAAGCCTGAATTTCTTCTACAATTATTCAGATAATTTATCCACTGAAAGTGTAAAACGGATAATTTCCCAGCTGTGAAAATACTAGTATTCTGCTCCAATACGTGCTGTTATTTCCTTATCTATAAAAAAAAGAAACTGAAATCATTATCTACCTGTTACAAAGAGATTTCAACTTTCTAAAAAGCTGAGATAAGTAAAATTACTGATCTCAAAGGTCTACTTTAAAGCAAGTAAGGTACATTTTATATTTAAAGGTGAAGCTTCTTCTTTCACCCTAAGGGCTTTACATTCACATCTTGATGTATTAATTAAAGCACGTTTATGGTGAATTTTTAATTATCTCCCTAATAAATGGCATCACAAGGAATAAAACGGTCGGTCTCTTCACAAGTCCATCTAGACTCCCCCATGTCTTGGAAACTGCACTAATTTCACAGCAAGAATGCGGATTGCTGGGCTGACTGTGAATGCTGATGGGCAGGGACCAGTTGGCTATCTTGCACTACTTCTTGATCGGGGCATGCTGCAAAACACTTCAGCCACAGTTGGCTACGCAAAAAGATAAGAGTCTGCTATATTTCCTTCTGAGATATATACATCTTTGCCCCTGGAGTGCCAGTCCTCGCATGGCCAGTCCAGTACATCCTGAGCTACACAGACTCCATGTCCCCAGCACTCACACAGGGGTTTTCATGTACTGAAATACCTGGCTAAGAGAGGAAGCGTCACCACTGCTATAAAATACTTTCTAAGGTGACTCATTGTCAAAGAAAAGGAAGAATGATTATACAAAACCCACTGCTATTGTCAAATAAGAAACAGTACAAACTGTTGTACAATCTAACCTAGGCATTCAGATGGTGAAGGTACATGACTCTACCTTTCAAATGCAAGCAGCGACAGCACAAAGTGGGTGGGAAATGGGGCAGTTATTATCCAAATGGTATACAGTGTTGCCTTTGTACCCATATTTATGTAGACGCATGCACAAAACAAATATTTAGGATGGCCTCTAATCTCATGGGAAGATTTAATACTTGGGTCAGTTGTTGAGAGCTACTTTACAGAAGACACTTCAGACCCTGCCAGACAAAGCTTACAGACATGTATTTATCCAAGAGTAAACCACAAGTATAGTAAGCCTCATCACAGTGAATTACGGCCTCCCACTTAAAGAAAGACCTAATAAAGACCTCTGGGGGAGGTGACCACTGACTGCTTTGCTTTCTATCACCCACCTATCCCTCCTGAAGAATGCCAATGACCGAATCAAGCCATATCTTCTAAATAGCTTCTGGTGCATTAAATGAGCAGAAGTATTGCAATTCAGACATAGCTGGAGCTATGAATCTTTTTATTTTTTTTCAATTGTGAAAGCTAGAAGCCAATTGGTATCACGCAGCTAAAATCCTGTTTGCTGTTTTTATAACAGACTGCACCCCAGAGCCTCGGTACCTTTGGCCTGTGGCCAGTCACTTTAAATACAGAAAAAAATATTGGAATACTTTACTGCAATATGGAATACTTCACTGCTATATGGAATACTTCATTGACAGGGAATTTATGACTATTTTTTTTAACCACAATCTAGCTGTTCTAGTCAGTTTTCTCTACCTTTAGTTAAGAAAGCTCTTCCACTATGCAGAACAGCAGTAAGTAGTGGCAATTTTTTAAATACACGTGCAAGAGAAGACCCTAAAGTATTGTGCCACAGCATTTACAGAACAGCATTAATGGACTACAAGACCAGGACCACAGCATTAACTGTCAATTGCACATTTAATTATTTGTGAAATAAAGCTTCTTGTGTTTATTGTGCGTGTTTGAAGGTCTAACAAGCTGTGCATAATTAAGATCCAGTATCTCCTGTCTTGTACTGAAAGGTGTATGTATACATGACTACCAACTCGATAAGTAGGTATATAAATAATGTTTGCAACATATTTAATGATTAGCATCCCTGTGGTATTTTCCTGTCCAGCTAAAATCTGAATGATGCTCTAGCAACTACATGTTTTCCAAGCTGCCTCCTCTTAGCTGCGAAGACTTCAGCAGTTTTGCAAGACTTCTCCACTTCTTCACTAACCCCACAGTTCAGAAGCTACAATTTGTTCAAGGTGCTGAGCAGCAGAAAATCAATAGGAATTGTATACATTATGTACTGTCTTTGCATGCTGGCATGATTCCCTTTGCATAACAGATTAGACTACATCTTCAACATGTTGATTTCCTAATAAAACATATTAATTTGTCTACAACAGTTATTGCCTTGAACCACCACAAATTAAGGATGAAGTATTTTATTTTTAACATTTTAATTTATATGCTCATCTGTTGAAGTACAGGCATTATTTTCATGCCAGTTATGATGTGCATGAATCAGATTCAACTTGCTTGTAAACTCTTAGTCGCTTGTAATTAAATAGCTTATTTTATATGCAATTCAGGGCAGAGTTTAACCACATGTGCGCTGTCCTGGCATAAATACAATTTCCCTTGCAGACCTGCACAATATGGGCACTACAAACCTCTATTTTTATACTTAATATTCAAAGTCATGAATGATTAACATTACTCAATAGAAGAAGAACAGATGCAAAATCAGGGGATGACTGACATAGGTCTGCTGAGGCCAACCAGTTCTGAGCACCCGTACCTCACATACAAACACATTTGCAGGCAAACATCCTGTCCTGGGTTCAGCAGTAGCAGTCATTTTTCTCCTTCTTGGTAGCTGGTGCAGTGCTGTGTTTTGGCTTTCGGCTCGGGAACAGAGCTGATAACAATGATGTTTTGGTTTGGCCAAGGACTTTGTGAGCCTCATGCTCTGCCAGGGAGGAGGGGAAGCCGGGAGGAAGCAGAGACAGGACACCTGACCCAAACTGACCAAAGAGGTATTCCATACCACAGCATGTCATGCCCAGGATGTAACTGGGAGTGAGCCGGAAGGGCTGGGAGACTGCAGGGTTGGAGGAGGCATTGGTCAGAGCTTGGTCGGGGTGGGGGGGGGCGAGTTATCAGTTGGCTGGTGCTGAGGTGTTGTATTCTCTTCCCTTGTTATTTCCTTTATCATTATTATCATTGGTGGTAGCAGTAGTGATCTGTGTTATACCTTAGTTACTAAACTGTTCTTATCTCAACCCGTGGGAGTTGCATTCATTTCGATTTTCCTCTCCATCCCTCTGGGAGTAGGGGGAGGGAAAGAAAGGGGGGAGTGAGTGAACGAGTTACCTGACTGGGTTTAAACCACAACACATCCCCAGGTTTTTTCGGCCCTGGCTGGCCATGGTTAACTCACAGCTGCTCACAGGTGCTGTGCCTGCCAAATCACAAGTAACCAGCCTTGGTAACAGTACAGGGCAGCCACTGGCTGAGGCAGCATCACCACGATGAAACATTCCGACCGTATATTATAGCCCTAAATTGCAGAACCCCCCAAGGTGGGAAAGGCAGAGCAGAGCCCTCCAGTTTGAGCACTCAGCAGTCAGAATTTTCATCAGCTTTAATATGTGCTTTATTACCCCCCATAGAGCAGGCAGCGCGAGGCTGACTCTGAGGGAAGGGGACAAATCCTCTTGGCTGTATTCTGATCACAGCTCCTGCTTGCAGCTTTCACAATAATTCAGTGTCAGAGCATGGTTCCTCATTTTCATATTCCTATCTCATTTGTGTCATGGGGCCAAACTGAAACAGGAGCATTATTATGCCAGATATTGAAGGGAGGTCACAGATGCATACTGCAAACTACAGCAATTGCTGCCAATGGGAACAAGCAGTCACTGCACAATGACAATGTCAGGCATTGCAGCTTACCTTTCATCAGGGGTACCCTGAAGACAGCCTGTACAAAGTATGGGTAACTTCTAAAGATGATTGTGCTTCCATTTACAGAGTAGCATGTAGTAATCAGGATACAGACAAAATTAAAAGAATAATAACCTATGGTACTTACAGTACCCCAGCACACACTGCTGGAGCCAAAGTCATGGTGCACCATTCAGGAAGTTACTCAAGTGTTCTGCAGAAAGGTCATTGCTTTCTAAATTGTGCTACAAGCAGAACTGATTGTAGCTTTTGAAAGGCATAGAAGTCACCAGATCACAGATGTTTCCCCTTACAACTAAGACCAAGTCACAACTATAAATCCCTGTGGGGCATCAGAGAAACCTCTGGCTTTCTCACAAAACTGTTTTTTCTCCTCCAAAGAAATTCCACACTGTGTGAGCCCTTCTCTCACTTAACAGTAAAGCAGGTATATTAGGTACCTGTGGTCAATCTACGGTCTCCAATTTTCTCACAGAATCATAGGATGGTTTGGGTTGGAAAGGATCTTAAAGATCACCTAGGTCCAACCCCTCTGCCATGGACAGGGACATCTTCCACTAGACCAGGTTTCCTTCTGGTCCTTTCAGCTGATCTAAGAGCAGTCTAAATTCAGCTCTTGAACAATTAGTATTTCTACCCTGACATGAAACACATCAGAAATTACACTATTAATAATCTCTTGAACTTGTCACCCACTGAAGTGTCAACCTTTTGACAGCTGAATTGTTGAGGTTGTGCCAATAAGAGATGATATTAAGTTTTCCATGATAGTTCAGGCATCCATTGGTTGCTAGGCAAACTTTTTATTATAGCATTGCATTAGATAAAGAGGTACAAAAAGATTCATGAAAAATGTCAAATATCCCCTTCCCCAAAGCAGTTTAACAAAAAGCCATTTAGAAAATCAAGACAAAAGACTGTAGAAATTACTGAGAAATTTGAAGAGGGGGAAATGCACTGAATTATGCATTATTTGGATGAGTTTTACATGGCAAAATATTTATCAGAAAATTCAAAACAGTGTTCTTTTTTTCTTGAAAATTCAACAAAGCAAAACACAAAAATCTGCCAGTTTCCATCTAAATTCTTCCAAATCACTAAGCATCAGTGTAGATGCATTAGCAAAAGGACCACTTGGGAATTAAGGCACTATTCACAAGAGTCTGTCACCTGGTTCTGACTAATATTTACTCTGTGATAAGCACTTAATTTCTAAATATTTCGCTTTCAGTTGTGTCTTTATTTTATTGGTAGACCTAAACTCACCCAAATAGCTGCACAGTATTGACGATAACAAGGGAGCATTTGTCCAGAATTCACATTTTTGTGTATATAGCTACAGCTTTAGGCTTTTAATGGAGAATCTGTCAAGTGGCTGAATAAAAAAGAAAGGCCTATCATTAAGCCTCATTCACCTCAGCCACCCTTTATGCCCACAGCCCCTCCGCCTTCTTTTGACTGGCTCTCAGTGAGACATGCAGTTTTCGCCAATCCCTTTCTTGTCCCTGCACCACCTCAGTGTCTGCTGATAACCCCTTCTAGATTTGGAGGAAGAAACATCTCTCCTTTTCTTCAGATAGGAGATTAAAGGATCAAAAATCTCCTATCACCTCTCACCAGCAGGTTTGGCTGTCATGCTGAAATATTCCCTTTCTTGCAAGTGTGTGAAGATTATTCATCCTTCCCCATCAAGTCTGTGCCACCCACGAGCTTCCACTCCAGCTGCTGGTGGCAGCCAGGCCCCTGCAGCCCCATCACCACTGTCAAATCATCCCAATGCCTGTTGAATGGATTTTGTGTCTGCTCTGTGCTGAGAGAAGCTCTTGCTCTTCAGTTCCAACCTACCTACTACTTGATGAATATCTGAAATGGGCACCAACATTTAGTTTGCCTCCTGAAAAACAAGGGGGAAAACATATGGGTAATATGCAGCTTGGTTTGCAAAACAATAATGAAGCATCTGGTAACTTCTCCAGGAAAAGAAATGAAAGCTGATGGGATATTTTACAGAACTTGGAAGCATACATAGGATGGCATACTGTTATCCAGCATGTGTCTAAACACACATGGTCTCCTAGCACAGCTTGAGGAAAGATATTTGGTACATTCATTGTAACTCTCTGGCAAACACAGCATACGGCTACTCTCTTCCCGCCAGCAGGCACAGGAGCCAACCCTGCTCCCATGCAGCCAGCCCAGGCTTTCGATGTGCCTGAAAACGCAAAACAGTCAGGCTTATGACAGAGCTGCAGGCAGAATCATACCTTCTTCATGGCATCAGCCAGCAGACCAAACCTCACACATGCCAAGGGACTATTTCCTGCTGGGGCAACACACCTATCCTAAAATTCAGGTTTTCCTTGTGTTTAAAATCTATCAAGTTTAATTCTATCTCATGAGGAATAAGCAAATCCAGTTTGTACAATTGAAATCTGAGGCAACAGAAATATGCCTTCCAAATAGCCCTTTTATGGTATTACTATACTACCTATAACCATATATAAAATGCCCAATTTAACAAGCAGCTTATATTATGCACTACACATAGCTCATGTGCAAGTATTAAGTAGTACAGGTTGAGCCACACTATCAGCTGGTATAACACACCCAGAATTTGCCTTAGTAGTGCAAGAAAGGAATACTAATTAGAGAACTGTAAGACAATTTATACCCAAGTTGTTATAAAATACTATAAAAAGGATTGCTGCTGATAGAGGGAAGGGCATGCTGCTCGCATACAGCCAGCAAGATCATGATCAAAGCTAGGACAAATATACTGCAAATACCATATAATGTGCAAACACTTCTAAGGTACGCATCAGAATGTGAAGCATCCTCACAGCAGGAGGCTGGAAGCACATTTGGTGTAGTTTCATTTGCCAACATATCACAGCCAACTAATAAATGCATTTCCCAAAGACAGGCAAGTTCTGCTGGGCTGGCCTAGCACCATTAAAAAGCTGTTCTGCCTACAGCACATAGCAGCCATCCAAATCTGTGTTACACTTTCAGCACTGCATGTAAAACATTGTTAGAGCATGGTGCTTTTTTGCAGAAATTAGCAGTGGGAGGGCACTTGTCAGCAGGCAGCCCTGCATCAGCAAGGGGGACGTTTCAGCAGCAGGCTGCAGTTAGGGTCCCTGCTTGCACCTACTGCAGCAGCAGGGCTCAGCTGATGCTCCTTATGCCTCAGAAGGGGCAGTTCACGATCTGGGGCAGGCTGGGACACTGAACCCCCACATCCCACAGACACCAGAGAGCATTGCATCTCAGATGGCTCAAGTTAGCCTCCACCTGAGCTGAAGAGCTTTTTCCTTCAGGTGCTGCCTGTTTCCCTGAGCAGCACCAACTCTGCCTCAGTTTCCCTCTGTTGAGCAAATCCTACAGGGAATGGGACAAGGGAACAGCCGTGCTATGGAGTGCCTGTGCCTGGGGGTTATGAGTAAGCTCCAGCCACACACGATTGGCCTTAGTTGTCACGTCAGCTCACTCAGCTCACGAGCAAAATGCCCACGCTGGATAAGGACAATTTCGTACCTCTTCCCCAGCTGTAGATAAAGTTACGCTCTATCACTGAACTTGGTTTAGCTCTCTGCACCCACCATTGTAGACAGACTCTTGGGCTCCTGAATACCCATGTACTTTGAAAATTAAAAGAAGGGAGAAGGTGGCAGTTTTGACAATTGCAGCCTTAACCCAAAGCAGACTTCCATACAACTACGTGCAGGGCCTAAGCTTGCACATTTCCAAGGAAGAATTAATTATTAATAACTTAATGCAATAAGAGCTGCTGTTCTCATTCTCCTCACAGCTGTCAGGGGGGCACAGATGCAGCACCACCTTCTGTAATTGGAATCTTTATTTTACAAACGGTGCAATAGACTGTGTTTTATCTCCTTTGATCCCTGTGCAATACAATCAAGGCTCACTAATCAAAGCTCCTTCCCCTTTGTTTGCCCTTCAAATGCTGCAGAGAGCCTCTTCCTGCTGGATGTTGTTGTAATGTACATTGCACAGTGAAAATGTGTGTGATACAGCAGGCATGAGAGAGAGATTTTGTCCTAACTTTAAGGTATCTCCATAATGCCAACTGGCAGCACATACCAGCCTGGCCAGGTGTTGTTCTCCTAAAGATACTATTAATAACAAATCTACAAACAGATTTCCTTTATGATTCTTGGTGCTACTGAATTAAAATGCACTGAAGAAGAACAATAGTGCCTGAGTCTTGTCTAGCTGGCAGACCTAAAGCATGAGCAGAGCGAAGCAGCTCCACTAAGCCACAGAAGGGAAGGAAGCACATGCAAATCATAACCCTGTGGGAAGCCCGTCAGGCACAGCTGGAGCAGAGGCTGTCACAGAGGCTGTCACTGCAGTTTCAAACAACTGCAGAACACCATCTCCAGTTGGAACTTTGTCTAATCTTAACCAGTTAGGGCATTTCTAAGGGGAGAGACATTTTGTGTGAGCATTTCAATCAGAGCACTTCTGCCATTTCTTAGAAGAACCCTGAAAGAAGAACAAGCCAATTGTGCCCAGGTTAACTACAGATTTTTACAAGCTTTTTTTTTTTCTTTAAAAGCAGGAGTATGTGCAGCAAGGAGACAAAATATAAACAGCTTTAGTTTTCATGATAACCTGCCTGATTTTGAGATAACTTCATAAGCAGAGTTCATGCCCATTGAATATGTTTCCCTAGAATACTCCAGAGTCAAGACGTTTCAAGGATGTCTGTGCTTTTTTTGCCTGCTTACTATAGCTGGTTCTAGGGGCCAAAAGTGGGACATTTTAAAATTAGAAAAAATCAGTGCCAGATAATGAGGGACAGCAGGATAGATAAGGAGCTGGAGATAGATGGCTAGGCAGGAAAAGAAATCAATAAGAAAAGGAATGTAATGCCAAACAAGAAGTTTGGCTACAAGCAGTACAAAACCAAACAGACGAATTGATGAACGAGCCATATACCAAGGAAACAAGCATTCACTTAACAAAGAACAGTGTCAGTGGAATGCCAGAAAGACAGTAAAGACAGATTGGTTGAAAAACTGGGAAAGCAGTGGGGACAATGTGAGGAGTTGAAGACTTAACAGAGTTGGAGACTGTATCAGTCTTTGCAGGTGAGCCAACTACCTGCAACAGGAAAGCAGGAGTACCCAAGTAGTGATTTTAGCTTTAGGGAGCTGAGGAGCATAGGTTATGTTTGGATATGAACAACAGAGACAGGGTTTGTTTGGAAAGGGAAGAAAGAGCAAATGAGCTTTGGGCAAGTGAGCAGTAGAAGGTGTCCAAAGAGCACATCCTCTCCCTAGCCTTAGCATCACATTGTGGGATAGTTATTACATTATGCAATTAATTTAGCTGTGCAGCCCTCTGGTAACCCTGCCATCCAAGACTAGAGCAGATTTTGGTGGTCTCTTTCTCCTCAGGGTGTGAGCAGGATCTCAGCAGCTGAGGCCCAAACAGATGTCAGTGCTGCCTGATATGTGGCCACTCTTCAGCCAGGAATGTCAGAATAGGGAAGATTTTGGGGTCTTTCCTACACAGAACCTGTAAATGTAGGTGAAGCTCACCTGCCGCCAGCCTTGCTGCACTAGCCTGACTGCTTTGCTCTTTGAGCACATGGGGAAGTCCAAGCACCTTTCTTCAGTGAAACCAGAGTCAGGCCCACTCAGCAGGCTCTGCATGGTTCTGTGCCCTGGAATGCCTTCCCGCTTATCTTCCCTCTCTCAAAGTGGTGGAGAGAAATCCAGCAGTAAGGAGATGGGGGCTTTGGATCAGTCTGCATTTGCTACCTAAATCCCAAGAGCTCAAAAGCTTTCAGCTGCATCATATTCACATCTTTTCCTTGTCAGATATCCCTTGATGAGAACAGAGCTTGACAGGAAGGGAGGAAGAAGGAAATTACATAAGCAAAACAAAAGTGTAATTAAATTCCCTCTGCAGATGAGCAGATCAGGTCTCGGCTGTTACTTTTCTTCATTCTGTCACATTCTGGACTGTTCTTTAAGGAATTCTCTGTTAAATGAAACTAAGAGGGCAGCTTAAGGTTTGCTTTTTCCAAGGAGTGCCATCTGTCTGGTCTGGTTTTTTCACTCCTGCTGTCTTATGCCACTTTTATTAACGTAAGCATTGACTGGGTGAAGGGCAAAGCATGTATTTTCAAGCTACTAAAATGAAACCACCAAACCTGTGGTTGAATTATGGAGGAAAAAAGCATGCTTCCACCAGTAACCAGCCTCCCTGGAGTATTGTCCTCAGCTGTCTTAGCAACTGCTTACAGCAGTAGCAAAATGCCAGTTGACTGATACTGTTAGCATTTCTAAGGCATCTCATCAATCACAGCTTAAGTCTTTCCCAGTGAGTAACTTAGGAAAACAAGGCCATTCCTCCTGCTCTGATGATTTTCAGTGGCGCCATTATTCTGCGTTACTGACAGGTGCTTAGTTTCTCCTGTTGCACAACATCTAGGTGCAAACTACTTTTGATTTAGCACACAGATTAAGTCCTTATCCCATCTCGCTTTTCTAATTGGAAAGAGGCCTGAGGCAAATTCGAGGAAAATTGTCAATGATTCTTTCTTTCAAAATGGAGATGTGAATATTTTTCAGAGGCACACAGAGGATGTTGGTGGTAAACTGCATTTTCAACACTGCCTGGAGACTATGAGGGCCTAATAAGAACACTAAGTAGTATTACATTAAACTGCTGTATTTTTGTTCAAGGTTATTAGGCAGTACAACCTGAAGATACTCCTTATAGTGGGAAAACTAGACCAATTCCAGATATATTATCTGCATGCAGAATATCATTCTGACATTCTTAGAGACCAAGACAAACTCAAGAGACTAAATTCAGCTACCCCAGATTAAGATCTTTTAAGAAATGCAAACTGCTGAACTACAACAGGTCTCCATGGCCCATGTCCAAAGAGAATATTTTTAATAACTTACTTGCAATATATGCACCCTCATACATTGTAAGGCCACTACGAAAGGTGCTGAAACAGTAGCTTGAATTAGTAATCTAATCACCACTCAGAAATGCTACCTTCTTTCTCAGATCCTTTTAGCAGCTGGCTATGAAATTCTAGACAATTTATCCAAAACCTCTTCAAGACTCATAAACATAATAAGCATAAGTCCAATTGCTCATAAAAATTACGTCTAATTTTCTCTAAGTATTCTGATCAGCTAAAAGCTATGCCCTATTTCTGGGGGATGCAAAAAAGGAAACGGCAAAGATTTAATGTTAGGAATAGAAATTATGAACTTTCTTGTAAGTTGCAGGGAAAAGGAAGTGAATCTTTCAACTCAAAAATGCAAGGTAGACAAGAAGTCCTCAGCATTTGAATCAGCTGAGACCACATAATGGTGCAATCAAGCTTATTGCATTGACAGCTTTCTTTCTCAACTTTTAACTTCATAGCATTTAGCACAGGTTTCAGGAAGGCTTTTATATGGATGTTTAGTTTACTTTTAGGATACTTGATTATTTGGTGGGTAATTATTTGACAATGATTGTTTAAAAAAAGAGTTATAGCTACAGTAGAGGAAAACTGTCTCTGAATACCATTTTATTTCCATGAGACTTAATTCCCAAATTCAGACTCCAGAAACTATCAATGTATTAGATGGATTTGCATGCATTTAAATTCATGATATAAAATACCAGCAACTGTGCTCACACAAAATTAACATGCACATACACTTGCCTACATTCACTCATTACAGTTTAACTGACCCTTATTGAACATTACCAGTGTTTTCCCAGGTTGAGGAAGTGATTTACATAAATGACTGCTAAGAGGGGGAACTTGAGCTCCAAGTTCTGCCTGCCTCAACCTACTTTAAAACTTCCCCAGGACTTCTGGAGGAAGCAATTCCACATCTTTGAAGCAATGTTTCAGACCACAAGCAGCTAGGCTGGAACACACTGATAGTGGCCTGTATGGGAACATGTTTCTACTCAGTTCAAGAAACAGTAGGTTTGAATCAGTTTGACTATCACAGAATGATTTCTCATTATATTAGCCACAGGGTTAATTAGCCTTATTTAGGAAAGCATCGAATATAAAATGAAATGGCTTTACAAATATTGCAGGATCCTTAATGACACAGATTTTGAGAGTATTTTATCATATACCTTGGGGAAGACTTTGCACATGCAGTCAGGCAGATGGCTGGATGACTGCATATCTATATAGTTTATTAACTGTATGAGTTACTAATGATCCTATTTCCAGTTACTTTGACCCACGGCTTCTAGCTTTTATGCTCAAAACTGCACATACAATTGCTTAATCTCTGCACTCAACTGCTCACCCCTCAATCTTGCATGACCCAGATCCCTGCATGCAGTCAGCCTGTGCAGTTCCAGTAAATAGGGAGCAGACAAAGATGTCCCGCTGGTGAACACTCAGCAGGTGCAGAACCTGGCTACGCACGCCGGCTTTTCTGCCCGCAAATCCCCAGTCAGAGTGAGCAGTTTTCCAAGCCCTGTCTTAGGTGCAGTTTAAACAACAATCATTCCAGATTAAAAAAGATGAACCATTAAAGCATTTCTATGCTATTTAAGGTCTAGGTAATGACATGAATTAAAATTGCCAAATGAATTGAGGCTTATGATTGAATGTGTCACTCTAAGGAACCACACTGCTCTATAGTCCCTGTATGTTTGGCCTTCAGGCTCACACATCTGTGCTACGTGACAAGCACACATTCGCCATCATAGAGAAACAAAAGGCTGATCTTGTTCGCATGTACTCAGGCATCCCTCCCAACTGTAGTGAAGAAGAGAAATGTCATAGTCTGGGAAACAGCAGAATTTCTATCACTTGAACATTCGAATGGAGAAGTTGTTGGGATAGAGCTGTTTTTAAGAAAGACTTTACAGAATCCCAGAGTGGTTTGGGTTGGAAGAGACCTTAAAGCTCATGCAGTTCCAGCCCCATGCCACAGGCAGGGACACCTTCCACTAGAACAGCTTGCTCCAAGCCCCGTCCAACCCGGCCTTGAACACTGCCAGGGATGAGGCAGCCACAGCTTCCCTGGGCACCCTGTGCCAGTGCCTCAGCACCCTCACAGGGAAGAACTTGTAACATCTAATCTAAATCTATCCTTTGAGTTTAAGGCCATTCACCCTTCTCTTGTTACTACAGGTCCTTGTAAAAAGTATCTTTCCAGACTTAGGGACCTATAGGCTCAAACACCCTTTATATATTGTTCTCTAAAACCAAGATTATACTTGATCTCTTATCTAAGAAAACATATTTCATCAAAGAATCAAACTAACAGCAGCATTTCTTTAAAAGGAAAAAAAAAAAGAAAGAAAGAAAATCAGAGTGACAGCCTAATTGTGGCAAAATATTATCCCTCCCATCAAATCCTGAGAATAATTTCATTGTGAATCACAGCAATAAATGTTTGCCTGTCTTAACTGCAAAGGACATACGGCTTATATGATCCAAACAATTGCTGGAAATATACACAAAAGTAAGGAAATAAATTACCCAGATTACTAAAGTGGCAGCCTGCTGTAATATGTGTATATGGTATAACTTGTAGAAATATTCATAGAATCATAGAATAATTAGGGTTGGAAAGGACCTTAAGATCATCTAGTTCCAACCCCCCTGCCATGGGCAGGGACACCTCACACTAAACCATATCACCCAAGGCCTTGTCCAACCTGGTCTTGAACACTGCCAGGGATGGAGCATTCACAACCTCCCTGGGCAACCCATTCCAGTGCCTCACCACCCTAACAGGAAAGAACTTCCTCCTTATATCCAATCTAAACTTCCCATGTTTAAGTTTTAACCCATTACCCCTTGTCCTACCACTACAGTCCCTAATGAATGCAATGTCCAGAACATGAAATTATACTTTGTACCATCTTATTTACTACAGGTGCCGTGGTTCAACCCCAGCCAGTAACTCAGAACCACGCAGCCGCTCGTTCACTCCCCTGCCTTCCTCCTCCCACTCCCGGAGGGATGGGGAGAAGAATCAAAGGAATGTAACTCCCACAGGTTGAGATAAGAACAGTCCAGTAACTAAGGTATAACAGAAACCACTGCTGCTGCCATCAATAATATGAAAGTAAAAAAACACAGCACTGCACCAGCTACTAAGAAGGAGGAAAAGAACTGCTACTGCTGAACCCAGGACAAGAGGGAAGAAGGTTAATGTAGGAGAACATATTAAATATTATTTTCATTCTTTGAAATAATTGTGGCATTTGCAGAATCCTTCCGAGGAGATTTGCAGAAGAAAGTGCTTTTAAGTGACTCCACAGGTAGCCGAATTAAAATAAATTCTCAGACAGTGAAGAGTTATTTAACAAAGAACTTGGAACAAAACAGGAGGCCCCACTGGATACCATGCTTTCTGGTCCCAGTTTTTATTTTTCAAAGCACCAGCATCCACTGAACACCATTTTGTTCTATGTGAGCACAAGAAAATTTTCCTATACTGACAACCAGATTAATTCAATATTTTCGTATTGTATGTAACCTTTAAATACAATACAGTCTGCACGGTCATCTCACCCTGATGCCTCAATATTACTGAAAACTGAAGCCATCACAAAATTGCAAGGGGAAGTTCAGCCTTCAAGAGCAGGAAATAAACTGAAAACACCATAATCCTGTGGAGAGCTCCGGGGTTGGATGCAGGAACTCATCCTGGCAGCACGTGGAAAAGGTTTATTCATCTGGGGCAGAACAAACTGTCAGAACTCATAAACCAGCATAGGGAAACCAGGTCTGAAAGCACAGCTAGGAAGACCCCAGGAAAGCCCACCACCACTGGCATAGATGGAAGAGCACCATCTCCTGCCTCCCTCTGTTAGACGGGGCACTTTTACAGATTTATTTTTAATAGCTATTGGTTCAGTGTTGTATCCTCTTGAGGTAAAATAGCTAAAATATACAGAGCTGATAATAATGACAGGTATCCACACAAAAGAGGGGGAAAGGAAAGAGAAGTATCCTGTATTTTAATCAGCAATTATAACATACATGGCAGAAATGTTTGGTTGTACCACCTGGAGGAAGCACAGGAGTGGGAAGCATATTTTCCCTAGATAAGGTTATAAGAGAAGCAGAGGGCTGTGTCAAAATTACTGGGCTTAGAAACTCCAGCCTCGGAACATTCTGGTGGTCTTTGTCAGTTCCAGGGAGGCTGCCTTGTTTGAATTACACTGGATGACATTATTTAAAACAGTGGCAAGTTTATAATCACCAAGTATCTGGTCTTCAGTTTCACTGAAACATTACGTCAGTCTCGAGCTGACCACAAGGACAGGGTGACCCTAACAAACTCATATTTGCTCACTGGGCATCAGCATGAAGCCATGAGATGAACTAGAAACCAGGCTTTTAATAGCGGTTGTGGACTTGGCTCAACTATGTAGATTTTTCCATTTTTACAATCTATCACCTTTCAGACTGAACAATAATGACTTGTTTCTACATAAGACTCATGAAAAGCTGAATAGAAAAGCCAAAGTGATGGGAGATTTCAGTGTGCTCTTTAAACATCAGTAAGCCAAGAACTGAACTGGCAGGGCCAGTAAATCTATGGCTGCTGCCTGCTCATTAATCTTTACACCTACATTTCTACCTGTGAGGAGCAAGGCAGCCTTTCCAACCATGCCCACAGTCCCTCTCACGTAATGGTAACCCTCCAAGGAGGCCAACAAGATGCTATTGAAAGGCTTCTCCTTCTGGCACAAATCACTGTGGCACAAACATCAGAACTATTTTTCGTCTGACTCTGCTGTCATCTACATGGCCGTATATTTTAGCTTTAGACACATTACATGCATAATGGAGAATACATAAATGAATGTACAATGATGACAGATATTTATATGCATCCTGCCAGTGAGAGATCATGCCTATAATTCATATGTGGTAAAGCCACAAAATTATGACGGTTTTCTTACCACTGCCATTTATAATCCAATGGGAATCCATTACCATTTTATTTCTCATGTTGCAAGAGGCAATTTATGACCATCTGTATATCACATTATGGTTTAGAGATGATGATAATGTAAAGGCAGCCTGACTTCAAAATGGACTGATTCAAGAAAAATGTTATTTCACAAGAAGCATACTTGGTTTCTTGGAGAAATGAGGAACAACAGGTAAAGCTTTTTTTAAATTTTAGTGATGGCATTCATTTTAGAAAATCTTTTCATCAAATAATCTCTTTCTGGGTCATTTCATTTGATTTTCCTTTTAGGAACAGAGGCGTGGCTTTATTTTTTTAATTACAACAGAGCATACAAATTCAGCCTGTTTCAGAAGCTGTGAATAACCCATTCTCTAACCTTTCAGTCTGGTCATTCCCAAGCCATTTTGTTACCAATACAGAGCTGTTCCCAGCCCAAATGGAGATTTCCAGACCGTTACTATTTATCTACCGTCTACTTGTGTTGTGAGGCATAAGCTCTTGGTGCACTTACACACACTTAAGGTTTACTGTGATGCCTCTTTAGGCAGAGTTAACGTCAGACAGTTGTAATGTCAAACTACACAGGACTTGATGGGTTAGAGTCGTACCTGCTATCTTCTACTTAGAAATGAAGTAGCATTTCAGATAACAACTATCCAATGTCCTCCACAAAAGCTGCATGCCACTCCTCAATGAGAGACATGGTATGAATGTTCCTTTATCACTGTTGTTATTATTATTGGTTTTGTTATTATTTCTAAGGAAAAGTGTTCTTATTTCCAAGGAGAAGTGTTCTATTACATTCATTTAGTGCCTTAACAGCAACATAACTTTGTTCACACCTTTGCAAACCTACCACATTTGACTTTTCAGTTTCTTAAGTTTGCCATATTAAGGATAGTATTGCTATATTCTGGTTACAGTTTTTCAAAAGCTGCAAGTTCCGTTCTCTGTTGAAGGGAGAAACCTGCCTTTCCACAGGCGTATTTCAGAGCAGATTCATAAAAATTGACAGCTAGCTAAACTTTATACATCTTGACCTCACTAAAAGTTCAGTTTCACCTGAAGCAGAGCCATTTATACTGGCATAATTAGCATAGCTGAAGTCAAATTACACTTAATAAGCTAGACTGTATTTTAAAAAGATGACATAATGGTTATAACATTTAATGTGCCACTTAATTGTCACATTAATAGTAAATCTATCAGTAAAGATGACAGAGATACAATGGCTTAGCAGTTGCCAAACCAGACCATTACTGCTTTATGAGTAACACCAGTGAACAGCATTATGTGAGCAATTCATATCTTTTCTTATATGGAAGATCAGCCTCTTGAAATTCCTGAACAATCCCAACTAAGTGGGACTAGTCATGACTCTGCCCAAAGTCAGTTGAGATGCCAGAATGTGGCTCTAGGAAGTGCAGAACTTTATTCCATTTTCCAGATTTAGTGGAATACCTTTTGCTGGGTCTTCCATGCAATGTCTGAATGGACTCAGGGGTCTGTTACTCTTACAGCGCCTAAAGGCAACTCCTTTTCAGCATCAGACAGGAATTACTTGTTAGACTCACCTGCATCAGCAGAATGAACTGCTTTCAGATAGGCCACTTCCCTGAAGCAGCTCAGTGAGTATGGTGGAGGTGGCACAGATCCGAGGGGGCAGGACATGGGACAGGAATAGCCCAGACTTTGGTCAGTTTAAGCTGCCGTGAAGCTGAATACCTGGAGAGGAAACAGCTGAGGACTGATTCAGTCTCCATACAGCCCCCAGCAGCTGCTGAGCGCAAGTACAGATAACAACTTTCCCATGCTTTGCTTTCACACCACACTGTTAAGGAATAAGCTATCTGAATCTTATTTTTCCTGTGTAACTTATTTTACTTTATATAGGTTATAGTCTAAGTTTAATGAAATATTAAGTAATAAATATATGTGAATTATAAAATATGTAAAAAGTTAACATTTTAAATCCATTTATTAAAATTATTTTTTTAAAAATCTGTCATTGTTGGAAAATGAAAAACAAATTTTAAGTTTGCTTGCTGTATTCAGTGCCTGGTCTACTTCATTTTTATGTCTTGTCATTTAGTACCTCTTAACTGAAGTTCTTAAACTGATCTGCATTGTATTTCATGTCAGTATCAGTCAGTATATCCTTCATTTATCTCACTGAATGTAAAGAAAAAAAACGACCAAGAACTGAAAACTGAAAAAAAAAAAAAAAAGGGCTAAAAATTCAGGAGAGCAAAAGTCTTAAAATTCAGGTCAAAATAAAGCCTGGATTCATTTCTAATTTTTTCAGAAAGCCATCATAATTCTTAAGTTTACCTGTGCTGTGTTTACCAAAAGACAAGTGTTTGTTGGCAGTATAACCAAGTACTTTCTCTAATTGACAGCATTTTACACCAGGACTTGAACTATGCTTAGAGCTGTATGGCATTTGAAACAAAGAAATTATTATCTTGACTTTGACCTACCCTTTCAAAGGATTTGCGATGTAGTGGTTCAACAAAAACAGGCCTATGGGGGGTGCATTCAATTTTTAAATCTCTTTTCTAATGAAGGATAATGTGTGAATCCCAAACTGTGCAATTCATCTTTTTTCCATGTGATTAAGGGAGAGGTTTCAATAAAAACCAGAGTAAATTACACAACTGTCTCTCCCTAAAACTGGTTTTCTCTGTTACAGCAGTGTGACACGACTTCCAAAAAGGAACGAGCAAACACGATGAAGAAGAGATTCTTATCAAGGCTTTGAAAATGTCAGAAGAGGCAATAACATTGGTTTAACTAGTTTAGTTCTGTAAACATTTTGCCATTTCACAGAAACATCTCTGGTGGCAGAAGGGAGATAAAATTATGCTTTGGCTAGGTTTTCGTGATGCATTTCAGGGCTTCTCCATCTATAAGGAGACTATTTAATTCTTTTAAATATCATCCTGACAATGATAAAGCCTCTGAAGATTATACACAAAAATACACTTGTTTATAATTATCTGCTTTAGGCTGTATGCTGTACAAACCTGCACTTGGTGCACCCTGTGGAAAGCTTTCTCAATGGAAGCTGAAGCCCTGAAGGTACTAACTTTAGTACCAGCCTCCCCCAACAGGAAGTTTCATGGGCACTGTGATCTGCTCAGAAATTCAGTTGCCTCTGGCCACAGATAACCATCCACTAAGTAACCCTAAATGTTATCCTCTCAAGGTTAAAAAAGTGTGTTTAAGATTACTCTGGCTTTCAGGTCACATTCTTGCATCCTTCCTGAACTCCTGCTTCCCAGGAGATTCTGCCTGGTGATGGATACAATCTGTTTTTCCTCTTGTATTTAGAAGTTGATTCATTCATCACACTAGGTGGGGAACATTTTTTAAGCACTGGAATGAGAGCTGGTCAGCACAAAACAGCATACATGAAAGATAAAACTGTGAGGAAAACAAACCTAGGTTAGGATTGAGGAAAAGTCAGAGAAGTGCAGAAAAACGTCTCCGTCTCCTGCAATACACAATGCCTTGTATCAAGCAGCTCACTGCATCTCCTTCTCAAAACTCTGTAAATCTCAACTGAAGTTCTAATTATTAGGCTGCATTATGGTTTATTACCATTAACCTGGAATATCACCCAAAAAAAACCCAACATTTTCTCTCATCTTTGAAGCCTGCTCAGGGAAGGCACTCAGGAAGAAAACTGCTCAATATACTGCCTGGATTAGTGTTGTCTACATAATGAACCCAATTACATCAACAGAAATTATTACAAGTATTTTCCACATAAGTTTTTAATAGAGGGTGGCTTTTCTCTATATAGATTTTCTACTTCATGGTACCTACACTCGTCATCTTAACTCTCCCATATAACTGCTAAAGTTCTCCTAGAAAACAGAGACCAGCTTTCACTACAGCTGAAGTCGTACATATTATTACATGTCTCACCATTCAGTTTTCACCTCACAATCAAAAGGAACTAGGATGCAATCAACACACATCAAATAACAAAACTACTCATAAGATTACTGAGAAAATTTCCTTTCAAAATCAGAAGGAATTAATGTCAGGGTTTGCCTTTCCATGGTATAGATATTCATACTTACCAAAAACTCTTCAGTCACGGAAGATTTGACTTGTAGGAACAGCTAGGACTTTGGGACAGGTCACAAAGCTCAAAGAAAGTAGTTTTCATCTACAGGGGTAGTTACTGTTGTGCTGTACATACAGAAGCAAACCAACTATTTTAAAGCTCAGGTTGCTTAATGCAACAAAATGCATTCAGAACTAGAAGCACCATTGGTATAGAAAATAAATTAAACTCTAAAGAGGAAATCTTTCTGCTGCTGTTGATTTTCAAGTATCGCTAATCTACCCCATCTGTTACTTAACCTGCCTGTGCTACCATTGATTTCAATGGACCAATGCTAATGATTTGATTTTTTTCTAAAGAAGTCCTTCAATACAGAAAAAAGACAGACAGATATCATAGCCACAGAAGAGACACTAACAGGGCAGAGCCACCTCCCTGCTGAAGTCCTATAAGTGTGTAAGGTGATTACCATATCTGGGGTCACCACAGCTCTTCAGGAAGGGATAGCAGATACAGGCAAGGCAAGACACAACCCTTATCTATTGTTGAAAGCTGATACATACAGCAAAGGGAGTATGTTTTATTTTTTAACTATGACTCTTCTTTTTCCCTCCTCCAAGGTCTCATATTTCTAAAACTTATTAGCACTAAAATACTAACAGGAAAAAACATTCTTCTCCTTTTCCTTAAATTTTTCCCTTTTTTCCCCTACAGCCAGTTTCTAAAGAGTGAAAACAACAATTCCAATAGAGAAAAGCATACTTTAAAGGTACATGTCTAAAATTTTACAACAGTCTATACCTTATTTCAGCAGAAGTCCTGACACAATGTGCTTCCTGTCCAGGGCTTTGTTATGCAACGGAAATCCTTTCAATAGAAGCATAGATGGGTCAAAACAAGCCACAACTACTGTATCTGGAGAGGAAAAAAGCTTCCATTCCCACATATTATTCTATTCAAAGTGTATCTGATAGCATTTAATGGCATCCCCCTTGCATCTTCCCCTTGCACCACAGTATATGGCTTTAACTGAAAGCCTTAAAAAAGCTAAGAAATTAGTAGCTTATTTTCCTTTCAATATAAGCCTTGACCAAGGAAGGGGGCACTTCAGAAGTCATCCAGTAAGTAAGCACATGCAACAAATGACACGGGAAACACTACCCTGGGGTTCTTGAACATCACAGCACTGCCTAGCAATTCCAACCAAATTCCACTCCGTAATTGGAGGGACTGAGATAGGGACAGAGACATCAACAAGGGGAAGAATACCTCACGCCTGAATTCATCTGGTATATTCTGCATTTTGGTTTCATAAGTTTCAGAGATCCTTTGGCCCTACATGTCCCTACAATGATTCTTAAACCAGAGAATGAAGATACCCTAGATGGCAAGCAGGCCTTCCCTGAAGTGACGGTAAGAGCCCAACACGTGGATAGCATACAGCTTTGCAGCATCTTCAGCTCAGGCTTTTATTGCTGGTGAGTACTTTGTGAGATTTGCATCATTTATATAACTGAAGGTAGGTACCACTACAGAGCTATATGATGCCTACAACAAAATGTTACCAATACAATTAAAACCAGAAATCAGCCTCTGCTTTCCAGAAAATGAAGGCAGCATTTGATTTTAACTGGCAATAAAAGCCTTTAAAATCATCATTGTACTTCTTACTACTTTAGAAAGACTCACTTCCAAGTTGTATCAAACACCAGCAGTATCCCTTTGGGACTGCTCCCTTCTTGTCTTCGGAGGTTTGAGGGGCACGGTCTCATTTACAGTACAAAACAATCTGAAGGTGCTGCAGAGAAAGCAAGGCAAGAAAAAAACTAGAGGAGCTGCATGAGGGAGCAGGAGAAGGATGCTGAGTGCATGTGAACTGGCAGGGAAAAAGGAGGAGGAAATGCAGTGTGCTGGCTGGAAAAGGAGAGGTGTGAAGGGAACCCTTAAACAGCAAAAGAAAAAACAAATCCTCAGCTTTGTGACAGGAATATCTGCAATCCCCCAACCATCTCCACCTGTTTAGCCACAGCAATTCCACTGCACCACTACAAGCCAAGGAATCTCTCCAGCACCCCAGGCTCTTGTCTATACTTCGTCAATAAGGATGCATGCAAACACGCTGCTCTGCCTAATAGGCACAACTTCTACAGAAGCAAGTTTCTGACCTTCCAGCAATAAGCAGAAGGAAGCAAAGATTATTCCATAACTAAATAACGAACTATGAATTCCTGCTGTAAACTATGTTTTTTCATATTTATGAACAAGGGCACGTAGTACAGCACTCTCATTTCTCATATGCCACTTCGTCTTTTGCTCTGTAAAGCCAAATCAAAATCCAGAATTTCTCATTTTCCTGATGTGTGATGCATTAAGCTCTTACTGGATAATACAACTCTGTGACTACAATTGCTCTTTATTTCCCTTTCCACCTCCAGACTGTCAAGGCAATATAAAGCACAGCATTTTTTTAAATATAACCTGTGACAGCTGAACTGGTCAATCACTGCTAAAGAAGAAAATCATAGAATCATAGAATAGTTAGGGTTGGAAAGAACCTTAAGATCATCTAGTTCCAATCCCCCTGCCATGGTCAGGGACACCTCACACTAAACAATCCACATTTTCAACTATTATTCAAGTTATTGTAAAAAGTGTTTAAAAAATGTAGTTTACAGCCTCAGTAGAAACTCTTTATACTTACATTTGTACAGCTGTCAAATACCAAGTCTGCTCCAATAAGTGTAAACTGACTCATTATAAAATAACCTTTACTTCATTTCAGGCTTTCATGTAGCTCATTAAATATCTCAGCCTGCCAATAGATGCAGCACCACTGTCAAATTGTGCTCAGGTACCCATTGTTTTGAGTGTTGATTTGACCTCCCTTAAAACAAATCTACTTTTTGTAATGATAGCAGTAGCATCTCTATTTCCCCCCCCCCCCCCCCCCCCGGATAACACAGGACAGAAAATCTTTGCAGTGACAGTCAGAGAGTGCCGATGTGAAACAAAGCGCCTGTAACACACACATGTGTAACACACATGTGTACACATATGTGTACACACCCATGTGTAACACACACAAGCTGTCCTGTGTAGCGCTGAAGAAGGCATCCTTTCCCCCAATGAAATCCCACAGAGTCAGGACTCATCCCACTTGGACTGAAACCCTCTCTCCAGAGCCACACCACACACGTTTTCTTCCCCATCCAGATGGAAGCCACCAAAGAGCATCACCCCCAGCCAACAGCACATTCCAGCTTGTTGACTCACTGCATGTCACTGCCATTGGGTAAGGTGCCTTTTTGTTTCCAACACACCAGATTTTTTAAATCTGCTCAGATTTACTGCTTCCATTTCACAACACTTTTGCACTCAGTTCCTACATGCAGCCAAAGTGTAATGCTCCACATTACAAAGATAGCAAAGATAATGCTCCACAGGGATGATTAGAAAGGGCTCACCTTTCATCCCAGCCTTCCCAAAACGAACCTTCTGAAGATGTAAAGGAAACACGTAGAAGGCATTTCTCATTGTGCTGCTGTACACCTGCAGAGACTGACCAAGGTCAGGAGAGGAAACAACAAAATTCTTCAAGAAAGCCAGTTCCTTTGTCATCTGAACACAGGCAGGAAACACTGGAAGTGTCATAAGAAAGTTTTCCTAATGAGATCCTAGCCCAGTCTTGCAGAAGCTAAATACTGATGATTGTTGTTAGTCCCTTCCAACTGTCTGTTCTATTCTATACAGCTCTGAGGAATAAGTGCAATAACATCTGGCCATTTCAGCCCAATAGTCAACCAGGCCAGATCCCCACGTTCACAGAGGTTTCTGTGCTGCAGAGCACAGCAACAGGCACAGAGCTCTGGTTTGAGGGGAGAGCAGGATCAAGGTCTGAGTCTGGGTCAGAGCTCCTCTGGTTTAACTGCCCTGTTTGCCAAAGAAGGGCCTGGCCTGGGGATCTATTGCTCAGAGTTAACCTTGGCAGCTTTCAGAGAAGGCTATGAGTTATTATGTAACACAAATAATATTAATTACCAGCCATTTTTTTTTTACAGATACTTGAAGCACATTTTAAAATATCCCATTATTGTGCAAATAATGCATAAAAGGTAGGGGTTTTTGAAAATAAAGTGTTTTGAAAATATGCTTTCTCTTCAAAACAATTTTTAAAGTTAAATCAGCAAAATTTTCTGCTGCATTAAACTGGTGACAAAACAAAATAGCTGTAAATCTACTTGCAGTAATTCATGAACTTTTATCTTTCCTCCTGTTTAATGTAAATATATCTTTACACAATAACTTAATTTAGCAGCATTCCTTTCCAGGAGCATGCTCAGGAAGTTAATTTCTAATAGAAGTGTTCATGCATAACCTTTGCAAACCAGGAAGATCAGTCATCTTTGTATTTCTCTGAATTTCAATATTAATGTAAATCCTGAAAAGTCAAAGCAAGGATTTAACTGTCTTAAATTTTCCATTGTGCTTCTAAATATACATTTTCTCTCATTTGAGATTCTATTTGGATGTTAGCAACTAACTCTTATTCTTTTTAATCTCTGTTAAAGTGCACAGGGATGGGCACAGCATAACCATTTGTAGGCTCAAGATGAAATATCAGCAAAAGAAAACTGTCCAAGGCAGATATATTTCAGCATGAATCATTAATTCCTAAAGCTCGAGTCTCTTCATTATTCATTACAAATTTTTCATCCTGTATTATTCCCTCAGCAGATTTGCAATGAGATACTTACACCTCAAAAGTGTTAACATGTACCTGAGGAGATGAGGCCCATGCCTCAGCACTATCAAACTGAGCAATTCACAGGTAACCACAAGATTAAAAATGTTTTTTTCCACTGTATTGCAAAAATCAGTCACTGAAATCTGGCATTGGACAGACTGAGCCCTTCAGCCTCTGTGACTAGTTTCCTTGACTATTTGCAGGGTGCTTCTTTTTGCCAAAATTGAAAACAAGAAAACCCAACCCCAAATATTTGGATTTCTATCAGATTTGTGCTGTCTCTATGCTGTTAGAAGCTAAGAAGCTGTTTGTGCAATTATTCCATTAAGAATTACATGCTATTTTATCAGTTCTAGGGAAAGACTGTTACTTTATACTCCACATTCCACTGCAGTGCCTAAATTCAAACTGGTGTAAACCAGAGCTGCTTCATTGGAGAAGGAGACATCACAGCGGAGAATGGCCTCCAGTGTTTAAATAAGGGAAAATACTAGCTGCTGCTACCTCCACACATATGGCTCCATTTCAACAGGCTGGGGGAAAAAATCCATACTGACTAATTTCCAAGCCATTAGGAGTTCTTACACATACTCTCACTAGCTAGAAGAGGCACAATGCAGACTGCAGAACAGGAATAATACATGGGGGACTGTCAGTGAAACACTTAAACCATCTGCATTTTCACAGTGTTTGGCAGCCTAGGTCAGGGGGTATAATAAAGGGAGTGGATATAAATGTGTAAAAGTCACTGAACCAATTTACAAGGCATTAGTGCATTGGCTCCCAGACTTCAACCCCTCAGCAAGAATTATTTCAGAGCAGCTCTCTCCACCCTCCTTTTGGCAAACGCTCAGATATGCTCAGCCCAGCGGACAGATCCACAGACAGCTTTTACAGAAAGCACATGTACCTCCTTCCCTTCTCTCTTGCACTACTTTAACAAAACAAAACCCCAGTCTGAAATCCCATGCCCTTGGGAAAAGGGTGGCAGCAATATGAGACTCGGGTCCATCTGATCCCTGTCACAAAAGCCTGTGGCATCTCACACGCAGTCTGTGTGGTGCAGCAGAGCCTGGACCCCACGCCTCGCACATCTCAATCCTGGCGCTGGCACCTCAAGCATCGATAGCAGGGTGTCACAGACTCTCTCCCACTCCATGAAACCATATGCCAGAGAGATCTGGCCAGCCCCAACTGCAATCTGCCCACCAGCTGGGGCTGGCACACCGTGGCCAAGAGGAGCCATGGCTGTGCAGCAGTGAGACAGCATGTGCATGTACATGTGTATGTGTCTGCCTTAGTGGGGTCCAGCAGAGCATTGCTGGAAGATGCTCCAAGCACAGCAGCAGAGAGCTTCTGCCCACCCCTGTGAGATGGAACTTGGCGGGAGGCAGGGAAGTTCCGTGACACCAACATCAATGGCATGACTTCACTGGAGTGCTAGCAGTTTAATTTCACAAGATAAAAGGAAAATTGAGGAGCATCAAGGAAAGCATTTAAGATATGGGTCATCTCATGTCCAGTAAACACCCAGTGTAGCTTCCCTTCCAGGAACTTGTTTATTCTTGGACTCACATGACACAGAACAAAGCACTAGTCAGACACATCCCTTCTCCAGCAAGTTTACACGTGGATGGAATGAATCAGCATCAGGAAAGACATGGAAGTGAATGGCAGTCCAACATCACCCTGAAAGAAACACCAAGTCTGTGACCCACTCTTTGTTGCACTCCTCTCTTTTCACCCCAGTACTGTAAAATCTTACTCTCAAGATAAAACTGTTTCTGCACCTGATTAGTCACACGAATCCCATCATTACAGAGCTATTTGTGTGCTGCAGCTTTTGGGATGACATCTCTTCAATGCCTGCAATGGTTATTTGGTGTATAGCTTGCAGTTCAAGCGACTATCTCACTTTTTATCTCCCCTGAGGCACTCGCAGAACAATAAGAGGCGGAAAAAATAGGTTTCAGTCTTGTTTGACAGAAAAATCAACATTATTTCAACCCTTTTTAAAGTTTATCTATAATCTTCTTCTGATTTACAATTTACTAGCAGACATTCAACTTCAGAACAAGTCAAACAGTTGCAGAGTGCAGGGACACAGATACACTATCCTTGGTCACCACAGCACTGAAGTCAGGAGCTTGCAACCAAGTGTTTCAGCTGGCAACATCTGATCCATTAATGGGGAGAATGCCTAGGAAAGGCATTATCAGGATGGGCATCATGTCACATACACAGATACTGTATGAAGGAAAGAAAGGGGTCCATTACCCTGCTTCTGTCTAGCTCCCTACCTCTGATGCACTGCATTCCTTACAGAGTGAGGAATCACAGCACACAGTCAGGGCAGAGTGTAAGACAAGGCTCAAAGAGGGAAACCTCTCCCATCCCTCCTGCCCCAGCAGCCCCACAACACTACCTGTGCATCACCTACTGCAGAATCTGGTTCTGTCTATTTATTAAATTAATGCACAGGCAAGAGAGTGTTTGCACTGCCAACTTTACCAAAAATGATGATGGATGCTATCACTCTCATTTGAAACCTGGCATAACAGAGAAACTCTTTTATTCCAAAACATGAGTTTCCCATTTACACAACCAGTTAGAGGTGAAAGCTAAGCCGCTTTTACAATCAGCAGTATTAATGAATGAAAGGTGATGATTTCCATAATTATTTTAAATAGGAGAAGAAGAGATCGTATTGTTCATGGTTTCTATTTCAAGGCCATTTCAATTAAAGCAGATATTCTTTGGGTGAACAAGTTTAATTGAAATCAAGATTGTTTATCAAAAACCTTTCTGGAAAAATATTTTATCACCTTCATACCTCTGCATTAGACTTGCTCTTCAAACTCAAATTCCATATCAAGGTTCTTGTGCCTGAGCCTGCCTGCACACTTGCTCATTACAGTCCCTGTGGATTGTGTTTTCAAAAGGGTTCATGATTCCTTTCTTTCAGTCCAATGATGAGGCAGTTTCCTTTTACAGCTCCTGCCCAGACTGCTACTAAGAGCTTAGCACAACATGGGTGCATTTTCCACCATCTATTTTTTCCTGTCATTTCCAAACGAGATCATTTGGGATCATTCCCTGAGGAGCATTATAGATAAAAATCCTGCATCTAAGCTTATTTAGCAGGCATCAAAACAGACCTTAGTAGTCTAGACCTGTTGTGTCAGGGCATATATAGAGAACACAGGGGTTTTCTCTTTTCCTTTTCTCCACAGTGGACATGAAGGGCTCCCTTAACCTTATCCTTTGTTTAGGTTAGCTAAACAGCATGCCTACTCCCAAGTCCACAGATCTGAACATCAAAGGCTCTGCAACGGTTGTAAATACAGTTGAAGTCATTTGCAAAAGTAAATCATATCTGGGACCGTTGTCTGCTGTGGGTACCAGATTATCTCTGAGCTGCATCCTGACCAGATTAGCTACACTTCCCTGGAAAACTCCTATCAACATCCTCCCTGCTGTCCTCTCAGCAATGACACAGGAACAGCTAATTTTCTTGTAAGAAAACTTAACTCTGGTTGGTCTCCTCATGTAAGACTCTGAGAAACATCTCCTCCTTAGCTCCTTAACTTTTCTGAATAATTAATGTAGCAGTTTTTTTAAAACCCACTCATCTTTGCTGCTATACATCATAAAAATGTGAAACAATCCGTCCAACCTCAGCCTTCTAGCAAGCCAGGACGTTAATATCCTCACCTGTGCTGAACTGTAATGACAAATAGGTGCAAGAGAGTATTTAACTGTGGAACATTATTTAAAGTCCTGAGTAAGATACATTGAACATTTGCCTACACTTATTGTAACAGGTTATAAGTGAGTTTTAAGTTAGATCAGACACTTCTTAGATTTTCTTCTGCATTATTTAGCTAAAAAAAAAATAAAAAATCCCCTTCCGTTTGTACTGTCCAATGCCAGAGAGAGACCTTTGTGTTCAGTTTTAGATAGGGGTCAGAAAATGGCAGGTAGCACAGAGGAATGCATCACAGTCCCACAAAAGAGTTTGGGTACTCTAAGGTCATCATTTTATTTGTGAGAAATACTGTAAAATTCCATTTTTACACCCAGCACTGACAGTGCTTTAAAGAAACACATTCTCATTCACATGACAGCACTAGCTTTTTGCTTTCAGGTATAAAAATCTTTACAGACAGGACATCTCCAAACTGCTTTGGAAATCCCATTTGTGCAAAACAGGCATAGTCTGTGCTGATCAAGTCTCAGACGCTATTCAAAGTACCAGCTAATTCCTAAAACTTGTTACAAATATACAAAATATACAAAAATAACATACCAACTTTTGTGTTACACTCAGGGCCTATTTCCTTTTATTCAGCTCGCTCATTAGAGTCAGCAACAAATCAGTATGTATAGCAATAATAAGGCAAAGTTTATCTATTTCCTCCACTCCCTCTTCTCACTGTATTACTTGGAACAATAACAGGATGCTGGGATGCAGGACGGGAAAAGGCTGACTGCCAGCTGGAAAACCTTAGAGACTGGAGAGCTGAACACTCCCAGTATTGCTTAACAAAAAGAGAAGTGTATTTTTCTGTTTGATCTTCATTTTCTGTACACTGCTTAACATTTTGGGATACTGCTGATTTTAGTTTGCCTGATTTAGGAACAAATTCAAGCTCCACCAACTCTGACTCAGGTAAGGGACAAATGGTATTTGCTGTTCTTTGGGTATGAAGTTCATTTCAAAGGTTTTTTAACTCCAAAAATCTCTTCCAATGTCTTAAATTATTTAAGAAATATTACCAGACAGGCTATGAAGTTTATATATATATCCACAGAACACTCTGGGCCTAACAAAGATGGCACTTGAACCAAATAAAGTGCGGATAACAGCAGATCTGTTTACAAATGACACTGGAGGAGGAAAATCTCTGTCTTTCTTGGGCTATATCACAATATTCCTAGATTGTTTAAAATAAGAGACATTTTATGTGCTTTTTTTTTCTTTTTTTATTCTGTTTTGTAATGTTTAGATCATGTTGCTGATGCTTATTCATAAGGGAAAATGGACAGAAATGATACTGCAAATTGCACCTGTAACCCTTAAGGAGAGGACTTCACTTGCAGTGTGGACAGTTACAGGCTTAGTACCGCTTTGGCTGAGAAGGTGTATGCTGTGCTATGACCCAGTGCAGAATGCTTTATCAAAGTGGGGGCTGACTTGCTATCTATGTTTAAGGTGCTATGGCTTTGCCATGACCAATATCCAGAGGAGGTAAAGGCCATGTACACTAGCCAACTTGGGCATATTTCTCAAGCTAATAGATTTGTTAAAGGCTTAGAGGAAAGGTTACATAAACACATCAGTGACTTGGTCTCCTAAATTTCAAGTTTAAGTGCCCCAGGTACTTTAGTACCCTAACTCCGGACTAGCAGGTTTTATAGCCCCTGTTCTAAAGGATCAGAAATTCTTATTTTAGAAGTTTCTTGACTTCAGTGGTCCAAAAAGAATAATTTTTTCTGACAACATTTTATGAGCAGGGACTTGGTACAAAAAAGTTGGTGTAAAAAGATAGTGTAAAGATACCACTAAGGATAGTGTAGCAAGACCCTGAGCTAATAAGTTTGCTGTACGGCTTGCAGAGACAAGGCATTTATGCATAAGAGATGAACTGATACTGCTTTTCCTGTAAGAACTATATTCTGTAATACTGGGACTGTCAGTGTGCACAGCACCTTACTGTGCTCTTGTCAGGCTGTAAAGAGATAAAGGAAGGAAAGAAATGAAAGAAAAAAAGATACAGAAGAAGATGAATTTCTGTGAGAAAATCTGTTCCATTCTGAGCTATCAAAAACATTAGCAGTTGGTTGATACTGCAGTTAACAAAGGCATAGTTATTCAGTGTGTCCCTGCCTCCATTATATAAATCATTATATCAGCATTTGTAAAACCATACAGTATTATAGATGTTCATGTAAGAAAAAAAATATTAGACAAAAGCAAGGATACTCCAGTGATTTATAAAAGCTTCTCATCTTAGGCTAATTTGTGCCTTGTAACAACAACCAATACACCAGAAACAAATCACAGAAATGCTGACTTGTGATTTATCTGCAGTTATCTCCAGGAGTTATTTTTTTATCCTAAATAAAGGGTGATCAACAGGAGAAAAGGACAAGGAATTGATTTAGCATATGAAAGCCCTGGAATAGTTCAGTATACTAGAGAGAAGAATGTGAAGTTACAAACACTAAAACAATTTGAAATCAAAAGATAAACTCAATTAACAAATCATCCCTGCTCTGCCCACAAACCTGGGCTTTGTTTTTCCAAGTGCTATGGTTGTATTGCAACAAGAAGAATTTGCCAAAGCTTTGCTCTTTAACATAAGATCATAAAATTGTCACTTAAACATTTTAAAACACATGCTGACACTGAAATTATGACATGACATAGCTACACTTCCATCAGCAACCTGCAGCTTGCAGAGCACTAGGTGCAGGGCTCAGTGCTGAAGAGGCAGCTTAGGCAGAGAAAGTTCCACCCAAACAGTGGACAACAGGTTTGTTGCCAGGTTTGTTTCACATCCTGCCTCTGTGTTGGGGGAAGCAGAACTGAAAACAGGATATAGGTAAAAATCACTGGGAAAGGTTTAGAAGCTCCTCTGATTTATAGCATTTATGGTACAAAGGACTTCACTGTGCGCACATAAATCAATTAATTCCATTAATATTACAAATGGAAAATAGAAAAGCATTTTGAAAAACTCTTTTTTCTTGTTAGGGTACATGTCTACAGAACTACAGGCTTCAATCAGGCCAGCTAATGCTTTCTATTTTCTAAAAAAAAGAAGTTACGTCACAGAATAGACATAACTGATTATTTCAAGCAGCTGAGCTTTCTGTGAGGAATCTTTGCCATTATTTTTGCCATGTATTTGTAATTCCACGTCTTGCTCAGGTTCTAGAAGTTTAATTCAGAGGTTCAGATGTTAGTGCTAAGAAGAAAACATGAGGTTCTCTGTCTTTGGGAGAAATTTGTTGGCCATGAAAATATTCTGGTGTAATTTTATAAAAAACAAATGTCTTCCCCTTTTTTATCCTTGTGGGTTTACAAACCAAAAATCCCTCATGGTTTAGCCCTCACAGGACTGGTTTGCCTTCTAACCTAGAACAAAGCAGACAGTGATTTTTCTGTGTAAACTGGAGACTTGCTAAGACAGAGAGAAGCCCAGCTCACAATCATTAAGGTGAAATAATTCCCCACACATGGAGAAAAGCAGGTGAGAATTTGAAGTAGAACAGCCCTTAGGACATCCAGAGCTTGATACTAGTTTGATCCATAATTAATTTTCTTGATCCATGTGGGGAATTTAGTTCAGCATCCTGCTCCATTTGAAGGGCTTATGCAGGTGTACATCCACTGCAGACACAGAGAGCAGACAGCACTCTAGTGCCATGATCAGGAGCCACCATTTCTGCTGCCAAGGAACTTACCATCACCCTGCTCTAGTGCCCAGGTACAGGGCCCCAGGAATCCCACCAACAGGATTTACCAATGCATCTACCACTTAATTCCTCAACTCTGCAATCAGTTTGGTCTTGAAACAGAAAAAAAAAAAAAAAAATCAAAAATCCCTCAAAGTTTAGCCTGTTTAACCTGTTTATATTTCTTCAGTGCAACAATACAAATTAGCCCTTTCATTCAATGACAACCTGATCTTCACTCATCTTGATATAAATTTCAAATTTGTCAATAAGCATGGAATTAACCACACTGTGAATCTTAAGATCTTGCTGAATATCTTAAGTTGTCCTGTAACATACTTCTGAGAGGTTATCTGTGCCGTGAGTCTCTTTTGTACATATGTTGCTATACACATCTGTCGGGCAGGCAAAAGATACAGGGCCCAGCCCTCCTAGGTGCTTGTTAAAGCCCACAGATGTTCACAGAAGTGGAACAGTTCAAGGGATGCATCTTCCAAGCTGTGCAAAGACAGGGGAAGCACAGAGGAGAAACTTACCTATTCATTGCAGGTGTTCACACTGCCTACACTTCAGTTATGGTACTCTGAGTATATTCAAGTAAAGATTTACAGTCAATAAAAGAGAGACACACAGGTGGATGGGGCCTTTCCAAAAGACCAGTGGAGGGGAAGGAGTATTCTTCTGTTACCTGAAATGTAAGGAGTTACAGAGCACCACCATAGACAGAGGTAGACCAAAAGCAGAAATGTTTTAAAATCTTCAATATCCAAAGAGGCCAGTTCTCTTGCCCTACCCTAGGTATCATCAGAACCTTCATGTTCCTGTGGGATCTCACCACTGTCCTCTCCCAAAACTTTAGGAGAAAGAGCCTCCTGTTTGTGTAACACATTCTTTCAAAAAGTCTGCTATCAGTCTCCACAAATTAGCAGTAGCCTACCTGGCTTTGCCCTCACTGAAGTCACTCATTTCCCTGAATCCTCCTCACTCCCCAAGCCCACCAGCAACATCTGGAATGGTCCTCCTGACACCTGGCAAAGTTCGTAGCACACAAGGTAGGTTATCTGCAGCACACACAGGACCTTGTCCTTATTGTGTATGACAATATAAAGGGAAATTCAACTTCCACAGTATGCCTGAAGGATTCCTTCTCCTGCCTTTGTCCACATTTCCAAGCGATGTGTTGGTAGGATTAGTCTTCCTTTTCCCCTTCCTTTTATGATGCTATCTGCTATGAATTTGTGTCCTGGAAATCCTCTAGAAGTACAAATTCTACCTTACAGCACACTGCTTGGGAAGACTAAGGGCCTAATGCTGCTCTCCTGCAAATGATAGGAAATCCTGCCATTGATGGGAACTGTTCCTGTCACAGGTTCAGCTTCACTGGCAGGATCTCCAATAGCACATAGCTTTAGATTAGCTTCTCCATTCTTTTTGTGGGATATTCCCCCACCACGTCCAGTCCTAGACCTGAATTCAGAGATTTACATTATCTTACTGGATTTTATTACCATTATCTTTCAGATATAGATACATATGATCTGTTCACAAGAGAGCTGGTTTACTCATGTTATGGTTAGGCCAACCAATTAATATTACTAATGAAACATCAGACTTTTCACCATCTAATCTATGAGTCCAGAGTTACAATGAAGTAGTATATATTATCTATTTGCTGTTGATTTAGGATTTTAGGCTGTTACTAAACTGTTAGGCTGTTATAAAAAAAAAATAAATATTGTCACACTATGGACATTTTAGTATCATCTACATTATCAATGCACTCCACCTAAAACATATATCCAGCACCAAAATTAAAAAGTGAGAGCAGAAAGCAGAGAGCACAAAAAGCAGGAATGTTTTTTGTAATGGATTCATCTTACAAAGACAGCAGCGTGAGTTTGACAGTGACAAAGCTACCTCAGAGCGCTATCGTTTGTAGCACCATTTAATGAATACGTTTGCTTTGTACACTAGATTTGTCAGCAGCAGCCCTGGTGAGAGTTTCAGATTAGAACAGATACTGAGTTCTCCAGTAACTGCACTTGGAGATGACTTGAGTTTCAAACAGGAAGAAAGCTGCATATTTCTCTCTGGAATATGTAGAGTCATTTTCCTGCTGTGAAATGGTGAACTGGATTACCTGCCTTATAGGGCTTGATTTTTGGCTTCTTTAAATGAAGAGAAAGGGTTCATTCGCACAAGAAAAGGGTTTTCAGTGGCTGTGAGTTGGTGAGGAATAAACGTTCCGTTTACGCAGCCACTAAGGAGAGATCCAACCTCAGATTAAGAAATACCTCCAGCTGTGCTATGGATTCAGGCAGCAAACCATCAAGTGCAGCACTGCTGTGAACAAGAACTCCCCAGACAGCCAGGTTACTTTAAAGCTGCCAGCTCCCAGGGTGGCACAGGCTGATCCCCGGGCAGCCACCAGCCCAGATCCTGGCACTGGCTTGAGAAGACCTGTGAGCAGAAATGTCCCCAGGTCAGCCAGCTGGAATGTGCCCAGTGTCCCATCACTTTCACAAGGGCTTCTTACCACACATAAACAGACACATGGCATGCCTTGAAACAGAGTCACTTCTGCAGTCATGACTTACATGTTGAACTATCACCCACAATGGCAGCAATCTGCTTCATGAAGCAAGCTCTCCTTGCATGCAGGTTCCCTAGTTGCCTCAGGACTGGGGTAGCAAAATGCATCAGACTAATGTCTTACTTAAGTCAGTGCATAGATGAGGGAAGAAAACTCTGTTAAATCACAATAGCTCCAACATGGAAACAAATCCATACGGAAAAAAGTCTAGCTCTAAAAAAAAACCACAAAAAGGAATGCCATCCAGAGGGACCTTGACACGCTTGTGAGGTGGGCTGATGCCAACCTCATGAAGTTTAACCATGACAAGTGCAAGGTCCTACACCTGGGTTGGAGCAATCCCAGGCACAGCTACAGGTTGGGCAGAGAAGAGATTCAGAGCAGCCCTGCAGAGAAGGATTTGGGGGTGTTGGTCAATGAGAAAATGAACATGAGCTGGCAGTGTGAGCTTGCAGCCCAGAAAGCCAACCGTATCCTGGGCTGCATCAAAAGGAGCGTGACCAGCAGGTTGAAGGAGGTGATCCTGCCCCTCTACTCTGCTCTTGTGAGACCTCACCTGGAGTATTGTGTGCAGTTCTGGTGTCCTCAGCATAAAAAGGACATGGAACTGTTGGAACAAGTCCAGAGGAGGCCACGAGGATGATCAAGGGGCTGGAGCACCTCCCGTATGAAGACAGGCTGAGGAAGTTGGGGCTGTTCAGCCTGGAGAAGAGAAGGCTGCGTGGAGACCTCATAGCAGCTTCCAGTATCTGAAGGGGGCCTATAGGGATGCTGGGGAGGGACTCTTCATTAGGGACTTTAGTGATAGGACAAGGGGTAACGGGTTAAAACTTAAAGAGGGGAAGTTTAGATTGGATATAAGGAAGAAGTTCTCTACTGTGAGGTTGGTGAGGCACTGGAATGGGTTGCCCAGGGAGGTTGTGAATGCTCCATCCCTGGCAGGATCAGGTTGGACGAGGCCTTGGGTGACATGGTTTCATGTGAGGTGTCCCTGCCCATTGGGTGGGGGGGGGGGGAGTGTGGAGTGGAACTAGATGATCTTAAGGTCCTTTCCAACCCTAACTATTCAATGATTCTATGATTTCCTCATCTTTTTAAGCTTCCCTATGTCTGAGGCCCAAAGTTTCAGGCCCTCCAGATTCTCTTTCTGAGCACTGTAAGCTTGAAATTTGCTTCCCTAGTTTTATTTTGATTTGAAGGTGGGATTTTCCAGACAGAAGCTAAGCTGTAAATAAAAATATTGAAAGGCTCATTGTAAATTCATAAGAGCAGTAATAATATCATTTGTATCATCTCACAACACATGGTTATTATAACAATGGAAATGTTCCAGGAAAAGACTGAACTATAGAGGTAAGCAGAAAAGGTCTTGAAGTTAATTAAGCCTGGTCTGGAAGTCTAGTTGAATAGGGGCAGGAAACAGATAAGAATGAACTGACATTTGAATTAGACATTTTTAAAAGGGAGAAAAATACTGAATGCTAATTACCAAACAAAACACACACAGACACACCCAGGGTTTTTAGCCTCTTGCCCAGCTGGAAAACAAGAGATTTATATTTCTGTACATGCTTTCTTTATCTGCCACAAAATTAATTTTTAAAGGAAATACTAATGGATTCAGTTACCCAGTAGAACAACCTGGACAAACGGATCAAAACACATAGCCAGCTAAACAGGACTTCTCTGCTTCAGATTACTGTTAGCACATAAACACCAATTACCGTGACCCGTGCACGATGCTTGTGTTCGAGACAGATACTATTGCTCTTGAGCTTTGGCTGAAGGAAAATGTCAAGAAAATCTTATCTGCTGTAAACACAGCTAAAATGTACTTTAAAAAAATAATTTGTATTTATTGCACACAGTTTCTCAAAGGATGGGGACTTTTCCTTAATCAAAGCCTCTCAGTTGGAGCTCTGTGCTAGGAAGCCTCACTGGTACTAAGGCTTTATCTGGAAACAAAAGGAAAGTGCAAAAAGCTCTATAATATGTTATTCTCATAGTGTACCTTATTTTGCTTCAGCTTGGCCAAACTCTTAAACATTCAGTGGCAGATTTGGCAGAACTAACCAGGGGGCCGTATGAAAACAGCTCAATTCTGAAATGGGCACACTGTTTACTGTAGGAAACAAAGCTTACGGTTAGAGATGCTAGAGAAATCTTTTTAGTGATCACTAACACCTTCAATATAACCAAACTGTTCCAGTTCTGCACTGGGATGAGCCAAATAATTTTTGGAGGATTCCCTTGTCTCCTTCTCACCCAAACTTCCGTTGCTCCCAAAAAAATTAAACATCATCATCTGGGTGTGAAAAGCGCTGGGGATGAGGCAGGCTCAGTGTTGAGACACCTGCACCTCTGTCTCTCCTACCAGAGCCACTTTAGTCTGGGCTAAGCAAGAGGAAACTGGCTCAAAGCAAGCAAAAAAGAAGCTGGATCTACAGTCCTGTAAATGTGTCACTGAGACCAGCAGAGCCTCAGTCATTCGCAGGAAGAGTACACCTGACTGCAAGATCATCCCTGAAACTACTTTTTGCATACAAGGAAGAAAACAAGTTCTTTGCCTGTCTGTAACCCTGGCACTTCATCACTATTTTCAGCATCTGTCTTTATCATTAATTAATCTGGATGGGAGATAGTTTCCTCTTTGCTTTTATATTTTGGACAAAGAATTCACAGGGGAATGTTTTGCAGTTCCAAAGTATGCATATGCAGGGTTAATCCCTCCCACTTTATTAGCTCATTTCAGAACAGAAGGGAAGTACTTAATGGAAAGTTAATCCCCCAAAATGGCTCAGATTTCACAGCATTTGGCAACTGTCATCAAAAGACGTGTGGCCAAGAACAAATTTTCTGTCATTTAATTGTTAGTTTCACCCCTGCAACATCTGCAAAGCAAATGAATCACAGTAGACATAGGTACTGTGAGCTTCCTGATTTTAAAAAATGAGCCCTCTAAAACAACAGAACACAGAATCTGTACGACACGAAGATGATAAGGTGCAATATTCTCTGTACTAATTCCCAAACTCTGTTTGTGGGTTTGAGCATTCTCACTGAACACCAGAATAACCCTGCTCCTCAGGAGTCATTCAGCCCTCATACACACGCTCCCAAAGCTCAGAAGCTCTGAAGAACTGTAAGAGAGTAGCTCATGACCCTAAACTCAGTGCTCTGCATGCTGTCAACAATTTAGAGTAAGGCAAATCTTCTGTTTATGTTAATATATTTATCTGTTATGAAAAAGTGTCATAAACTGCTTAATAATTTAATACAAATGAGCTTCAAAATATTTTAGTGGCTGCGTTTATATTGAACACTCTGCTTCAGCACATCTTATCCCTTGTTATACTTTATACTTACATATTTGTATGTGAAGTAAAAAAGGCTTTATGCAAGAAAAGATTGGACAATACCACTTGCTTCTTTAAAGTACTCTAACCAATTCTGGGGTCACTTCAGGAAAAGGTTCTGTAGTAAAGCATTATATCACCATAGTAGCAAGGCCCAAGTAAGAACTCTTAAGCAGCACCAGAACATACATATTTCAGTGCTTCACCTACTGCATCTGTTCATTTTCAAATTGGTTATCATCATCTCTCAAGTATCTCTACAGTCTCTGTGATGACAAATACCATTATCATGAAAAACAAGTAAAGATATTGATTCTGCACCTGGCACCATACATGATCTGCATGCTGAAAGTGTGAAATGAGGAAGATTCTTAAATCTCACCTAATGATTTGGTGTGGCTCTCATAAACCTTCACATGTATTTCTCTCCAGGGTGGGGTAGAAGACCAGCAGTATTACTAAAACTGGTAGATTACGTGCTAGACATACCAGGATGCTCATATGGAAGGAAAACAGTCATCCACAAGAAAAAAAACAATTAGCTTGCATAACTGATATGATATAAAGAGAAGGCCAGTGCTCTCATCACCCATTTTTTATGATTCCAAAGTATTCTTTTACCTTTGCCATGTGATTCATCCTCACCACAGCAAACAACCCTCACTTAAACAGTGCACTGTCATTTCAACAGAAGTGATTCAAGAATTATTAATCTAGTCCAACACTAATGCTTCCTTAAGAAGTCCATTAACTAAACCATGTATTTAATTTGCTTCTCAGTTATCACATTTGTAAGTAAGAAACTCAGATAAAATACCAGATCAATAGAAATATTATTTAACTAAAAATTGGAATAGGAATCATAGCTTGTGCACATGAAACACAGAAGCAGTCCCTCTTGGTTGGATAACTTCACTCTGTGAGATTTTTGACATGCCACATAGAAAAACACCCCTATCTTCTGTCCGACCTATGTGCAAGTTACTCGCTGTTGTACACACTGTACGGGTACACAGAAATACAGTCACATGTTTTATTACATCTTGTATGGGATTCAGTTCCACAAACAGAAAGTTTCAGATCACCAGATGCAGTTAAACTATCATCATCCATGAAAGGCTTCCAGTTCTGGCCCACTGTGGTGGCTGAGTGCACCTGTAGTACTGCACTGGTCATAGGTTGAAATTAGCAGGCCAGTCTTTCCCCACCCACACAAATATGTTTATTTTCATTTGTCTACAGACCTAAAGTACTACCAGGCACATCACAGATGTAAGAAAACCAACAGCAAGTCAGGACAATTTACTGATGCAAGCTCAGATCCTGCACCTGACTCATCCTGCTGCTCTTTCATACCTGTGATGTGAATCAAACTGCAAATCTATAAATCCCTTTGCCATAAAAGATTCTTGGCAAGGAACAAAGGAGATCTTTGTGACCTTTTACAACTTTCTTCCTTGCCCATTTCTCAAAAATCATTCTGCTTACAGCAGATGTCTGCTTAGACACATTTCTTATTTTCAGTTCACACTCAGCCTTTTCATATGCCCTTCTCTCACTATTCACTGCAGGACTTTAATCCTGGAGTCAGCAAGGCACTTGCTAAATGCAAGCAGGGGTGTCAGGAAACTCTGGGAGGACATTCAGGTAGATTTCATTATTGCTGCTCACTTGCCTTCAGAGCACAAGCTCTCACACATTAGCTTGGAGAGGGCTTTGTTTCCTCAAAAAAAGAGACAAAAAATAAAGACAAAAAATAAGCCAAACCAGTGCTTGCCTCCCCCATTTTTAGCCAGCTCTGTATCTGGGGTAACAGAAAGACTGGGAGACCAATTTGGCTGCCTACTGTCCACCAGGCAGTAAATCTTTAGCATATACATAGTGAGTATTTATAAATCTTTTTTAACCGAATTTCTTCATTTCTGGAAGAGGCATGTCAGAGCTCATTCCTCCATCTACTCATGAGTCAAAGATGTGTTTTGTATCATGCAGTAGAGAATTTTCTGGTGAGCTGGACAGAGGAAAAGAATCATTAATCTGAGGGCTGCAGCACCTCTCCAATGAAGACAGGCCGAGAGAGCTGGGAGACCTTGTAACAGTCTTCCAATACCTAAAGGGTCCTGTAAGAAATCAGGAGGGGGATTTTTACAAGGGCATGTAGCTACAAGAGAAGGGAGAATGGCTTTAAACAGGCAGAGATTTAGATTAGATCTGAGGCAGAAGCTCTTCCCTGTGAGGGTGCTGAGGCGCTGGCACAGGTTGCCCAAGGAAGCTGTGGCTGCCCCATCCCTGACAGCGTTCAAGGCCAGGCTGGACGGGGCTTGGAGCAACCTGCCCCAGTGAAAGGTGTCCCTGCCTGTGGCAGGGGGTTGGAACTTTAAGGTCCTTCCAACCCAAACCATTCTATAATACATTTTCCCCAGACCTACCAGAAACTTGGAGCTGAAACCACAAAGAACTTTCAGAATAGAACTATCCTTTTTTCTCTGCAAAAAAAAATATGAAGAGCTAAAAACTCAAGTGCTGATTAATCTCCTCAACTATATTGATATATGGTGTTGCATTATCAACACCAAGAACTGAACAGCACCAAATGCATCTGAGAGTGCTCTCACAACAGTGAGTGACAGGTGGGTTTCTTTTCAAAGTAGGAGGTTCAGTTGAGATACTGCTGAAGTGCCTATTCACTCAAAGGTACTAAGACAAGTGTAAAATGTCATTTCATAATCAGTTTTCAGATAGGCATTTGCTCTCAAGATTGTTTAGTCATCAAAGTGGCTATTTACTCAAAGGTACTATCATGCATATAAAAAGTCATTTTATAATCAGTTTTCAGGTAGGCATTTGCACTCCAGACTCCAGTCATCAGTGAAAACCACTTTGCAGATGCATAAAATCGACATAAGGACAATCAGAAATGTAATACCAGGTAGTCAGGCACTTGGCACATTTAAATCAGCTCAATAATCTGGAAAAGAAAAAGCATCACAGTGTTCTCAGGAAAGGCCTATTTTAAAATGACTCATTATACATTGTTGAGGACGTGTTACAAGGCAGCTTTACTAAGAAATACGATAAACACTGAGAAACCACAAGAAAAAATCACATCTGAAAATGCAACAAAAACAATTGCTCCAGGTCAAATGTTGCACAATTTACTTAGTTTTTTAAGTAATGTTACTAAAGTTTGAAGACCTAGCTGACTTCCTTTTCTCACTGCACTCACTTGTGCCCTCAACTCTTCTCACACTGCAAGCTCAAGGGAGTGAAGGAGGATCACAGGTTTGCAGCTTAGAGGCCAAACAGAAACTGGAGTGAAGGTAACAATTATACAGACATGATTACTTGGCTGGTGTGGCTCTCTGGGTGTTTAGGAGCTAGTTAGAGCAACGTTTTCTAATTACGAGATGAGGGAACTGGGAGAACAAAACCCAAGACTGTTCTTACTCCTGACCTTGGTCCATTGTCAGGAGATGGGAAAACACATTTATGTCCTCTGCACTTCAAATGTAGCTTCTGAAGTGTATATTTCTTTTTATCTAGCTGCAGCACTTCTCACAGAGAAATCAGGAGGCTTTATCAGTTGATGTTTGCACAGCCTGCTACAGTCCCTGAAAGGAAGTCTTAAGTATTGCTAAGACTGTTTTCTTTTAATAATGTTTTGCCTGCTTACTACATGCATTGCAAGGAAAAAAGTACTTTATCTCCCTCCTGTGTATGGTATGTTATCTTTCTTAATTCTCATTGCATTCACACATTTACCTTTGGTCTTAAACATAATATAGATGAGAAATTAATGTTAAAATGGATTCTGTATAGCATGGCTCTTCAGGGTTGTTTTGTTAGCTGACACTGGGTCAGATTCTACTCTCTTTAGCATGGCTTAACTCAGCATAGTAATTCTGGAGATGTTTAGATGATACATCAAAGAAAATGTTTTCCAGCTGAAAAAAATACACTGAAGCGTTGTCTAATCTGTGTTGTAGGGTTTTATCCACTGTAAATGCAACAGGATTGTTTGCACAGAGCTATGTAGGAATACTCGACAGAGTGCAGCAGATAGGAGGTGAGAAATTCAGAAAACACTAATTAAACTCAACTAAAGCTATCCACAGTTAACTTTTCTGCAAAGCCTTTTGTGAAGAATGCTTCTTAGTTTTCTTTCTGTCTTAGCCCAGCTACTGCGTCGCCATGGGCAATGCACCCACCCAGGCACCCTGCAGGGTCATGCACACCAAGAGCACTTTAAGCTGAGGAAAAAAACCTTCCTTCCAGCTCCATACTTCTTCCACTTGATTGAGTGCAGTATTTCAGATATTTAGTACCCCTTACATTTACATGGCTGCAGGCATGGCAGCTGAGGTTTCATTAAAAAGCAGAAACACCACAATTTCCAGTTCTGTGGAATAGATTATGCCCTATAGTATTGATTTATTAGTAATTTTGTTAGTATTTTCTGCTTTGATGGAACTCTTGGTTTTGCAAGGGATTTTTCATTTTCATTTACTTTGCTCAGATTCCAACCAAGATACTGTAAGCAAAAATAATCATTAAGCTCCCAGTTCAATCATCAATAATAATTTCATTTCCAACTTCTCTAACAAAGAGGTTGCAAATTATTTAAACAATATGGACACAAACCGTTTAGAATTTATTTCTGTTCTGGTAGGATAGCCACTTCAAGCCAATTTCTCTCTTAGGATGTTCCCTTTCACCATTTCTAGCACTATTTTTGGTTTTTAGATGCTGAAAAATATTGAAAGATTAGCATAATATTTTAGTCCCACCAACCAGAAAAAAAAACGTTTCAGCTACAACTGTCTCCTCATTCACCAAAATCTCCATACAGAAGCCTGGTTTAACTGCTATTTAACAAGCAAGCATAGAACAAATTTATTTGCCAACTAAATTAACCACAGCTAAGCATTAAGATAAATTTTAGAGTAACTCAGATGAGGCAAAAAACAGAAAAAAAAAAGAAAGAAAACCCACAAATGTTCATGCGAATATTTCATTGTAAGAGTTTTCATTATATTATTAGCTGCTCATCATTCTTATGGTTGATTACTTACCAAAACCACTTGTAAAATGCAAACCTCTAATTAGTACACCATTGTCTGTACCTCCACCTGACATTTTTTTAATAATTACTTCCAATCTGAAAGAATAAACTACACCGAATGAGTCATGTGTCCCCATAAATCAGTTTGAATACCAGAATTTCTCAATTAACAGTCTGTAGTACCCTCCAAACCAAGAGTTATTTGCTAAAATAATTGAATGCATTAAATGAATAATGGTGGTGGAAAAACCCGTCATTTGCTGAAAGAAAATCTAAGAGCAAAGCCAGAAGCTTCACTACCAAAATAAACCATTCCCTGCTCAGAATGAAAGAAGCTTGAAGGATTGGTCTAATCAGAGGGATAACTGGAGGTTGTACGCTGAGGTAGACCAACAATGGGACCTCATGGCAGTATGCCAGGGATAGCCACATATGGGACACATGGGTCACAGCACATGCTGTGCTGTGCCCTTCTCCGGAAGGGTGGCCGGGGGGGTCAGTGCTTGAAAGGGTGTTTCTTATGTCCTTTTCTCGGTCCTGGCTGCCACAGCAGACACAAGAAGAAACAAAAAGCCAGTCCCTGCATGTCATCTACCTGTCCTGCCTCAGAAACTCTTTCGCTTCTGACTCCATGGAAATGCACTGTCCTGCTCAGGATTAGGAATATCTCTCTTCTGCTGCTACCTCTGGCATTTCAATGTGATCTCCTGGAAAGAAAAACTAACATCCATGGAACATGGCCTTCACAACAGGACAGTGCCCTTACCCAGTTACTGCTCAGCAGGGTCCTGCTTCCAAAGTGCTAGCATGTGCTGCCAAAGAAGGGCTATTCCTAAATATTGTGATGAATTCAGCTACAGATTCAACAGCAGTGGACTTCCAGCTGGCAAATGGAAAACTTGCATGGTGCCATAGAGAAAGTCTTCTCAGAGTCAGGCTGTTCTATGGAGCAACGCGTGTCACATGTCCCTAGAAAAGACAGCACGCAGTGCTCCAGGGTGCCGTGTTACTTGTACCAAAATGAGAAATTTTGAAAGATGTCAAAGAGAAGCAGAAGTCATTTTTTGCACAAGGCTCTTCTATCTCAGTCTGTGTTTGACCTACACTGCATACCAGAAGGCAGACCAAACTGCACCAGATTGGTCACAGAGGAACCATTGGAGGTTAGAAAAGTTTTACCAAGGAATCCATCAATGAGGAGTTAATGGAAGTGAAGCCACCTTAAAAATCTAAGAACACAAGTGTGGAACTACTGAGTGGACAGGGTAGCTTAAGCTTCAAATGAAATGTGCACAGACTGAGATGAGCTCTTAGGCAGAAGTTCTTCCCTGTGAGGGTGCTGAGGCGCTGGCACAGGGTGCCCAGAGAAGCTGTGGCTGCCCCATCCCTGGCAGTGTTCAAGGCCAGGTTAGACGGGGCTTGGAGCAAGCTGCTCTAGTGGAAAGGTGTCCCTGTCCATGACAGGGGCTGGAACTGGATGAGCTTTAAGGTCCCTTTCAACCCAAACCAGTCTGGGATTCTATATATTTAGAAAGACTTTCTGCATTAGTGGCCAGGCTTTCAAACACTGCCTGAACTGTGAAACATGTACAGGCCACCTACTTCAAGGCAGAGTTTGCACTTGCTGCATGAATCCTCAGGAATAATCAAGATGCTACCACAGTCCCAGAGGTTCTATACAGATAACTGTATACTTGCTATGAATTTGAGACTTCCATTCCCTATAAGCAACGTTCTGTGTTCCTATAAGCAATGCATGAGGACACTGAAGGTCACGAAGTTGCACTTACTAGTAATCACTCTCAGCTACAGGGAGAGAAGTACCTTAAGGCATTTGACAGGCAGGGCATGTCAGGCTCTGAATAGAGCATTAGTCAACAGAGAGGCAAATACCAGGAAAATATTACTAGGAAGACAAAAATTTCTCTTTCTAAAGCAGATTTCTACTGAGACCACTATGCTTTAAAGAAGACTTGACTATTGAAGTTGAAAATGCTTCCTGCGAGGATGTTTGTAAACGTGAAATGAAACTGAAGTGGGCAGTCTTGTTCTCAAGTTTTCCCAATTAATCTCTTCACTGCAGCAGTACAGGACATCTCCACGGTATCAGAGCGACTAGAGAAAATTACTTTGTAAACACTACAGTCTGTTTTTTTCCAAAACCACAGCTTGTACTAGCTGTCATTAACTAGCTGGTTTCCTTTGGTTATCATGTTTTGTAATTTAAGACTAAAAGACAGACTCATGCCTTCACAACAGAATCACATCAATACGTTCCAGTGTCCAGGTGTAAAGTGTTCGTGTATACAAATAAAATATAGCAAAACAATTAGATTTTACCCATTTTTCAAAAAATATACAGAGCCAAAGTAAGTGCATAGAACACAAAAAGCTAGATAAATCCAAAATGTTTCGTATGAATCCATAACACCGGATAAAACACAACTCAGCTATTAAAAAGCAACTTCAAAGCCACCTCATTTGGTCACTTCCTACACAAAGAATAAGGAATGTTCCTCAGTTTACATACAAAAATGTAGAAGAGAAACAAAAAACAGGAAAGCATAATTTCATGGTGGATAAGATCATTTTACTGACAATGAAGCTGCACCACAAGATAAAGTTCATCGCCTGGTTACCAAAGAGTAATTTTGGAAATCTCAGCACCTTCCTGGTGAAAATATTAATTTAATCTTGCATCTACCAACCTGTGTGATGTCAACATCCCCACCAAAATTAACAGTTTTATTTTTGATGTGCATGCTGACAGCTCCTAAAAGCTAACAGAAAATCATTTATGTGTAAGTTAAAGTCTGATTGAGTATTGAAGTTCCCTTACAGTCCTTTATACTGGGAGGGGGAAATTTAGTAAAAAAAATGAACCAGCTTTGCTGTGTTAAAATAACTTCTCAATCTGATATGAAAGTCAGGCCTCAAGTTTGCTAATATTAGCAGATGATGCAAAAATATGGTTTTACCTTAGAATCTTTTCACAAATTATCATTTTGTAGATGGTAAAACCTGAGAACAGGTGATAAAGAAACTTCATATGTGTCTTCAAATGTTTCAAAAGACAAGACATTGAATCAATACATGAACTCCTTGAGAAAGATAATTTCGTACATCGCATTTGGAATTGATAGAAAATGTCACATGAATCATTTTTTCCACCTAAAAAAAACAGATTTTATTCTAAATCAATATTTTCCATATGAAGATATTGACTATAGCATGTTCTATATTCTATATATGCTCTATAGCTATAGAACATATAGCTTATATATCAATACCTTATAGAACACGACTATAGCATGCTATAAGATATTGACTATAGCATTTTGACTATAGCATTTTGTATCAGAAAAAGTCAAAACATTGTATTTGGGTTTGTCAAGCTGGAACATTAAATTTCAAGTTGGGTTAACAAAAGCTTGACCTGGGTCAGCTTCCCTCAGTATTGCTTCCCAGGCCTGCTCTTTCCCTGAGCTGTGCTCTGCAGCCAGGCTCTTCTTTCTGCAATACAGCAGTTGATCTTCACTTCTGAATCTCCTTTTCAGATGAACAATGGTAGCTCAGGTGGATGCTGGCTTTCAAAACTTTCACATTTTTTATCTCATTAAAATATCTTTGTTGGGTTTTACAGTTGTTGTCTAATTAAAATGGAAGGAAGAAGCCTGATATTTCAAATTTTAATGTTAAGGCAGATGAAAATAAATACAGAAAGTAATCAAACATTTCAAGAAGAAAAGTCCATTTGAACTTATACATGTGCTCTAATTGATCTCATTCTCTTGTTACTTATATAGTTTTCTTATTTTATATACCTTTCTAGGCTACAGAAGAAGATGAACCACATTATTCTACTTTTCTCATTGTTCGTGGTTCCAGCATTTGCTGATGAAGAAAGTCAGAAAACAACCCAAAACTTTTCTTCAAACAGCGCCAGTCATAAACGACTGAAGAGAGACTGGATATGGAACCAAATGCATATCAAAGAAGAGATTGATACACCACTACCACACCATGTTGGCAAGGTAAATAGCAGTCTGCTAGTAATGAAGAATTAGAAATGCAGACAGCAAATGAATATCCAGAAAAGTATTACCTGTTTGCAGTCTAGGCGGAATAGAAGAGGGGAAAAACACAAAAAGGAAATAAAAATGGGACTTAATAGCAACATATTCACATGTTAAACTTAAGAATGTGGATACAGAGTAAATCAAGATTAATGGCAAAGGCAATCTAATTCTTTTGAAGAAAACAAATAAATTTTGGAGAGTGGGAAGTATGGAGCATCCACACTGCAGAAACAACTGCACTGCACACAGGTGCACCCTTAGGAAGGAAGTCTGGCAGCTGATGTATGTCAGTATTTTTCTGGCAGCTCAAGATTCTTTCAAAAACCCAGGAGATCAGCTAATAAAATCATACATATTGAAACCCATACAGTTTATGTCTCCCAGCTTAGACACAAAACAATAGTGTCATGTTTGAGATTGCTGCTGCACAATCAAAAACTTTGTTGCACAAAGTGAAATAAAGTAATTTTTAAGAATAATAACAAGTACTGCCTGCAAACACATTTCCTTCAGGGAAGCACTCATAAAATCCTATGATTAACAGCATATCGCCCAGATAAAATTCCTCAAATTTACTCTTTCAAACTGGGAACTACTTTGACACTTTTCAGATAAATGCAGTTGTAGGTTTTCCTCCCATGTATAACAATCAGCATCTGTCAAGGCTGTCTCAGCAAAACGAAACAGACCTTTCTGGATCAGCACTGCTCACTGGCAGACAGTACGACAGAGAGAGGAGAGAGGCCATAGAGTACTCTGAGCTAACACAGGGTATCTCTGTTTCATTTCAGACCAATTCAGTAGCAGATTGAGAACACTTCTATTCCTGGAGCTGTCCTAAATAAGAGTAATTTATTTTTTACTGTGCTGTGTGGTCTTTCAACAGTGAAATGCTTCTGATTATTTCTGCAATGGCTGTGTTCAGAGCATTGCATTTGCAGGATTGAACACTTGATAAATCCTTTAAAAAAGTCCACAGCAGCAGCATGGCAGAACTGAGTGACAGCAGCAGAAATATGCTGATAAATTTTGATTCTGTCTTTTATGACATTAGATGCTTTCCTTTGTATGTTCATCCTTAGCTTTAGAAAAGGCAGCCTTGGAAGTCTAAACATGTTACACTGAATAAATAAATAAAAATTGACAAAGCAGGCAGTGTGCGCTCACAGCCTGGAAACCAACCGTATCCTGGGCTGCATCAAAAGGAGCGTGACCAGCAGGTCGAAGGAGGGGATCCTGCCCCTCTACTCTGCTCTCATGAGACCTCACTTGGAGCATTGTGTGCAGTTCTGGTGTCCTCAGCATAAAAAGGACATGGAACTGTTGGAACAAGTCCAGAGGAGGGCCACAAGGACGATCAGGGGGCTGGAGCACCTCCCGTATGAAGACAGGCTGAGGAAGTTGGGGCTGTTCAGCCTGGAGAAGAGAAGGCTGCGTGGAGACCTCATAGCAGCCTTCCAGTATCTGAAGGGGGCCTATAGGGATGCTGGAGAGGGACTCTTCATTAGGGACTGTAGTGATAGGACAGGGGGTAACGGGTTAAAACTTAAAGAGGGGAAGTTTAGACTGGGTATAAGGAAGAAGTTCTTTACTGTGAGGGTGGTGAGGCACTGGAATGGGTTGCCCAGGGAAGTTGTGAATGGTCCATCCCTGGCAGAATTCAAGGCCAGGTTGGACAGAGCCTTGGGAGACATGGTCTTAGTGTGAGGTGTCCTTGCCCATGGCAGGGGGGATGGAACTTCATGATCTTAAGGTCCTTTCCAACCCTAACTATTCTATGATTCTACACCATCTTTGAGACAAGGGTGAGGTTTTCTTCTTGAGCTTAAATTGTTCTTCAGCAGGCCCAGCAGCCACAAACATGAGTAAGTATGTGAAACAAGGGAAGAAAATTTTAATGACGCACTTCAAAATAGAAAACAGAAATGAAAGAATGTTCAAGAGTAAATGACAACTGCAGGATAAATGAAATCCTGAATACGAAGCAGCTGCAAATGATGAGAACATCAGTAACAAAAGACTAGAAATTCTTGGTCAAACCCAGCAATTATTGATGAATAGCTTGCTAAAATAAGAATGTTAATGTACTGCATAGAAAATTGTGGTTTAAACCTTCCATCAGTGTCCTTAGCTGGGTGAAAGTACATAGAAAAGCAAGAATCATCGGATAACCTGTAGATTAAAAAATATGCAAAACCATTGGATTAAATTACATTTTTTAATTGATTAATGTTTGTTCCTTTTACCCCATCCCTTTTTCATTACATATATTCTTAAATTTTAAAATCCTTCAGGTGGAAATTTAATCCTACTGCCACAGCATGAGCCTAAAAGACTGACTAGAAAAAAATTGCATGTGACTAAACACAAGAAAGCTGTCAGCTATGGCAGGAGTTCAGCTAAATGCTAAGTGACAGAGATAATGCTGAATAATATCAATACCTCTGAATATAGATTAGATTCTGTAATTCTGCGAAATCTAAGAGAAATCTCTTTTAAATTCAGAAGGTTACTTGCAAAAAGAGTAGCTCAAGTTGAACGTGGTGGCATACATTATTTCAGACACAATGAGATTAATGACTTGTATGTGTTAACTGCATGAACAATTTCTATCTTTAGGAAATATGCAATACGATCTGAAAAAATAAATGCTTCCTGATATATAAGCAAGAAAGTTTCAGTCTGGATGCAAGCTTCATCTTACAATCCTATAGGCTGCCCGAGGAAGTTGTGGCTGCCCCATCCCTGGCAGTGTTCAAGGCCAGGTTGAACAGGCCCTTGAGCAACCTGGTCTAGAGGGAGGTGTCCCAGCCAGTGGCAGGGGGCTGGAACTAGATGATCTTAAGGTCCTTTCCAACCTAAAGCATTCTATGATTCTATGATTGTATGGCTATAGCTGCTGTTGTGCTGTTTGTTTAGTAATACTCCAGCTGACATCAGCCTCAATGGCTATTCTATTTCCAAATTGAGTCTGAAGAAGTCCTGATCATGTGTATCTTCTGGTAGAAACTGTATTGCATCTGGATGACAAAGCCCACTTCTACCTCTTTGAATTATGCTTTCCTTCTAGATCACATCAAGTGTAAGGCACAACAACGCTAAGTATATTATTGAAGGTGAATATGCCAACACCATTTTTAAAGTGGAAGAAACCAGTGGTGATGTATATGCATTTGAGAGGCTAGACAGAGAAAAGAAAGCAGAGTATGAGCTGACAGCTCTCATTATTGACAGAAGAACCAACCAGTCGCTGGAAACTCCATCCAAATTCATAATCAAGGTTTACGACATTAATGACAACGTCCCTGTATTTGTACAAAAAGTATTCAATGGATCCGTCCCAGAAATGTCACCAGTAGGTATGTTCTCCCATCACTCATTTCCATTCATGTCACTGGTTAAAAAGCAGAATTTATACTAAATATGCCCTTTAAAAACCCTTTTCTAGGAACCTCGGTCACTAAAGTGACAGCTGTAGATGCCGATGACCCAACAGTTACAGGTCATGCCACAGTTACCTACCAAGTCATTAAAGGAGAGGAATACTTCACAGTTGATGACTCTGGTAGGTCAGATATGCAAATGTCCTCACACTTTGTCCTTACCTTACACTTAGAATAAAATGCAGCTTTAAGCCTTTTTCGTTCTGGACAAGGGGGTTAATAACTCAAACATATAATTTTAACCATAATTTAGAAAAAAAATTCATTCACACTCATACAATACCACTGCCTGCCTCTGGAAATGAACCAATAGAGTCAGAATTTCAGGTGCTTTTTTCAGCCTAAATGAGAAGATACAATGTCATTTTTTCTAACTGATGAAGAGACTGAGTAGGAGCTAATTGAAGTTCCTGTTTTCACAGTTTAGCATAGATACCATATTTTTGACCAAACAGTAAAAAGGAATGCACAAATTCTGAGACAGCATTCAGTGATTAGTGGCTCAGTCCTTTGCCTTCTTAAACTCTCTTGTAAATTTCATCCACTTTTAAAAAAATTGCGAATATCACTTGTAACCATACTAGTCCTGTGAAGCAAGTAACTTGGACAAAGTGGTGCACAGATGATCTCTCTAGATGCTGTAGTGACCAAGTTTAGACATTGTTAGACTGTTTCTAAGCAGCAAAGATCAGTTTAAAGGAAGGTATTGTACAAAATTCCCCAAATATTCCATCATGTGGGAAGACTTTTACCATTTCTAGCCTTGGAAAATTACTGCTGTAAAATGCTACTTAGAGCTGAACATGTGGCATAAGGCAAAAATTTGCCGTCAGTATTAAGACATGTTAGACATGCTGCAAAATCTAATCGTATTCAATGTTATTTTTTCAAAGGTGTTATTTCTACAACAAGGGCTGACTTAGACAGAGAGAATCAATCAACATACGAAATTATTGTGAAAGCAAAAGATGGTCCAGGGTCTTCTGGGGATTCCAGCACAGCCACAGTCATTATCACTTTAACTGACATTAATGACAACTTCCCCGTATTCAAACACCGTAAGTATAACCCAAGTGCAGCATCATTTGGAAACCAAGGGTTGACACAACTATAACAAATTTATGTTTAATTCATCACAATTCCACTTTTCTTAAGAGTGGACAAAAGAATCTTACATGTTCAGAAGGTCTGTATTTCAGACCTAGCTATACATTTCCTGGGTGACGCACACCTAGAGGAGGAAATAAAAAAGAGTATTAACTTTATCACCTTGTACAAGGTGACAGTTTTGACAACTTTGAGAATTAATTATACTTTCTAAAAAAAATGTATCAGTGCTATCTCCAGAGATGCAGAATGCTGATTTTCCAATGAAACATTTTTATGCACATTTATAAACTAAGAACTATTTTTAACTAAGTTCTAACTTCTATGTACACACTTTATGTCTTTTTTGTTGTGCTTTTTTTAACAGCATCATTTCACTTTAAAGTTCCTGAGAACATTTCAATAGGAGGAGAAGTTGGCAGAGTCAAAGTAGAAGATGTTGATGAACCACAACACAGAAATACAAAATACAGTTTTGTCAGAGGAGACTATAGGGACACCTTTGAAATTGTAGCAAATCCATTCACAAACGAAGGAATCATTAGGCCAAAGAAGGTACTTCTCCTATAACAAGGATTATTATTTTGGTTTTCCATGTAACAAGAATTTGATGCAGTTTGGGACTATTAGCAGGAAAATATGGAAATGTGTGGAAGTCAGCATGAAATACATTTATTCTGTGGAGAAGGAGACCTGGTGGTTTCCACTGACAGTTACTGGAAAAACTAGATATACTGCAGAGCGCACTGGGGACTATATCAGAAATTCAGCTTATGCACTTCAGGCTCCTCCCAAACTTCAGATATCCTGATCTATCTAACTGACTCTTCATATCCAAGTCAGTGACTTTAAGAGTTGAACCAACTGACCAAGTCAAAGAATCTTTCACTTCTGCAGCCCAAGTGAAGCCAAAGTAGAAAATGTGAACAACTCAACCTGACCACTTCTAAATGCGCTCTTTACAGTTTGGCACTTGCTCCAGCCTGGGCCACAGGTCCCTTACTTTCCTCAGGGTGTTTTCAGAGCTTCCCCACTAATTCCTTATAACTTTTTAAGGGGGCCCAGACTCTCCAAAGCCTTTACTATGGTTTGTTCTTTGTTTTGTAGTTCTCAGACCTGCTTGATTTGTACCAAGGGATGGACATTCCTGCATTATGCAGAGCATTGGCAAGAGACAGTTCATTGTTTCCAGTGACTTACATTAAAAAAGAAAAAAAAAAAAAGGGGAGGGGGAGGAGGGTGTAATCCTCAGATGTGGTTTGCACTTCCAAATGTCCCTGACTGTTAAGACTAGAAATGTAGAAATGTCATTAAGAGGAGAAAACTTTAAGGAGAAAAGTACCAAGTATTCCAAGACCAGTAGTGAAATTTCTTCAGCTGTGGTCACACTGGGTGTAAACAGCTCTTGTTCCCCAAATGCAGCCCTTTTCTTGGTCTGCTCAAGGCCTGAGGAATGCATTGCTGGGAACATCCACCTAAAAGAGGAGGGATAGGAGACCCCACACATAGACACACTGGGTGATTTGGAATTGGCTCATCTTGCAACATGCAGTGAGCAAAGTTCACCCCACTGTTTTGTAACATGCTTTTGGCCATGCACATTTTAAATATGCAGCCATGTGAGATAAGACTTCAACTGTTAGATAAACAGTTGGAGCAGACTTCCATTGGCAACGTCTACTTGAAGAGAAAAACAAGTCACCACAATTAATTCCTGTGCATTTCACGATGCTTTTGTAATCTCAGGCGATAGTGCAAGGGACCCAAACGTCAAAATGGGTGATGGCTTGGGCATTTCTCACTGCCTTAGCTCCTGGCCTTCCTTCCATTGTGCAATCCCCTTCCTAATCTTAGTCAGCGGGAAAACCAGGGAAGTGGATGTCATTTATCACTAAATGTCCCAGCTATCAGTCACAGCAGCTATGAATTCTGCCTTGAATGGAAGCCAAGAAGAGAAGTCTGGTCCCCGGTCTTTGAGAAAAAGAAGCTAAAGTTTTGTTAGCTACAGAATTATAAAAAGAAAATTATTTAAACCATTAAATACTTGTTGAACTTAGAATACTGGATGAATCTCTTCAAAATAAGAAGCTGCTCAAGTTGCTCAATGAAAAAGAAGTTCATTCTGGGAATGCTTCAGCATTCCCAAGAGACTAGCTAAGATGCAGCTTGGTAATACTCCTAAACATAAATTAGGGCACACAGCTTGAATTTGCTAATGTAAAGTTTATTTTGACATTTTCAAAGGCAAAATATCTGTGTTGGTCTTTTTTTCTAGCCCTTGGACTTTGAAAAAGTAGCAGAATACAGGTTTGACATTGAAGCAACTGATCCCACAGTTGACCTTCGCTATTTTAAAGCTGGGGGCTCTAGGAGCATTTCAACAGTCACCATTGAAGTCACTGACGTTGATGAGCCTCCTGTCTTCACTAAACTACCATATGAATTTAAAGTGAGGGAAAATGACGCAGAAGTAAGAACACTTGGTTCAGTGTGGGCACACGACCCTGACGCAGCTAAACGGAAAATCAGGTAACACGGCTTTACTGATTCTAAAGTGGAGAATTAATTCATGATTAATTCATGATTCCAAGAATTTGTCACAGAACTGAGATGTTGGACCTATTTTTCAGAGCCTGCATGCCAATTTGATTTTTCCAGCACTGTACCCATGGATATACGTGGTAACCAACAAATACAAACATAAATTATATTTGCCTATGTAATTATCACACAAGCCTACTGCTAAAACATTTGCACAAAAAAAAAAAAAAAAAAAGAGGTAAAATGCATAGTCTTGGATATCTTTACATGGTTATAGATTATTGTTGCATTTTGTCTTGTAACTCTCCCAAGCACGTGCTTTGAAAAGAAAACAGACTTCTGAAACAGCAAAAGACAATAATCGGGAAACTTTTCCAACAGATATGTTTCCTCTCACAGCTTGTGTAATTCTAGGGAAATATTCTCAGACCACCTGGTCAAAATATTAACATAATTTGTCATACAAGAACTCTCTGACCTTCCATGATGAAGAACTTACGAGAAACACAGTAGTATCACTCTTACATTGACATTATCTCTTTTTACACAAAAAACCAGATTTATTCGACGAAGAGCTAGTCCTAATGGAGACTATATCAGGGTATCTGATACTGGAATTATTCAACTTCCCAAGCCCCTGGACAGAGAATTCAGTTCCTCATACAACATCACTGTTGCAGCTCAAGAAATCCTTGAAGATGGTAAGTGCTATCCACTTCCCTATTGGACAGAAGTCAGTGTACAGCTTTACAGCAGGACTGCATCTTATCAAAAAAGTAGAGCCACAACCTGACAGCCTGTTTCCACTAACATACAAATGAAAGGGATACTTGCAGGGTTTGTACAATAATCTGCCAAATCAGATGAGTACCTACAAATGCTGAGGAGCATCTCTGCACAGGCATCCCTGTATAGCTTCCTCAGGTTCAGGAAGCAGGGCAGGCCTGGGCCAGGAATGCATTGCACTTAGGGGAGGTCAGCCTTTCCTGGAGGGTGAAAGGTATTTAATAATATAGACACAGCCTGTTCTGTGCCTATTGCCTCAGTGTCAAAGAACAATGCTGGATCTCATGGCCACATAGTGTGAAGAAACAGGAAGTCATGAGAAATTGTGATTTTTTTCCTCACAGATGTTTGATGACTTAGTCTAACAGGAGATTTTTTAGGAAAACATCTTAATCTGTCAAACGAAAAGTTTAAGTGAATGATGGAGCTAGAAACAATCCATATTTGTCATGCATGAGGCACAGAGGCAGACACAGTGGAAAGGAGGACGGAGACCTAGACAGCACTGAGATTCCAGACATCTCAAGAGACCTGTACTACTGTTGTTGTCATTTCAGGCCGTCTTTCTGACAGAGAATCACATGCCCAAGTTCATGTGATAGTTACTGATGAAAACGATAATGCTCCAGAACTTGTTTATCCTGAGGAACCCAGAGTGTGTGAAAATGCTGCACCAGGAAAGGTGAGAGAGGATGGAGAGTTTTTCCCTTAAACCTCAATTACCTATTTGCAAGCTCAAGCAAAATATGTCTTTTATGAATAAAAGTTAGTCTCAGTTTTCATACCCAAGCAGCTGATCATTTCACTGATTTCCAAAATCAGTGGTCAGAAATCTCTCTTCAGGATTTTACACTGTTGGAATATTGATTTTTATCTGCTTATACACATGGGCTGCACAATTCCGCTCCCTCCAGGCACTTAAGTATGTATGTACATCAGCAGCTGAACCATGAAGCACAGGCAAGCCTTGCAGAGCAAAAATTAGCAATTCGGTTTTATCACACAAATGCTCATACGTGAGTCAGAGAATGAAACCATTTCAAAATACAAAAAGGAATATAGCTGAATAGATTGTAGTATTCATCAGAGTGCTAGTACATGCAGGAACACTGTTAGTATTTGTGGGTTCAGATGTTTGGCCTCAGACACAAATATTTAGCTCATACATTTTGGGTTCAAACTTACACAGGGGAAGTTTAGGTTAGATATAAGGAAGAAGTTCTTTACTGTGAGGGTGGAAAGGCACTGGAATGGGTTGCCCAAAGAAGTTGTGAATGCTCCATCCCTGGCAGTGTTCAAGGCCAGGTTGGGCAGAGCCTTGGGCGACATGGTTTAGTGTGAGGTATCCCTGCCCATGGTGGGGGGTTGGAACTGGATGATCTTAGGGTCCTTTCCAATCCTAACTATTCTACAATTCTATTCTATGTGAGGTTTGTTTAATTAACAGACTCTGTCATAGGCTGGACTTTCTGATGGAGTCTGTTAGAACACATGAGGTATTATTTCGCCTTTCTCTTTTTTAAAACCTCTTTGGAACATAATCATACATGTTTTTTATATTTTATACAACTAATCTACCCCAGAGTTTTTAAAAAACAAACATGACATTGAGGAGTGACAGCCTCTATGACATTCTATGAAGGAGTCATACTTTAACACTAGAAGACAGCCATGTTGGGGTTCCTCTAACACACCATATGTCTTAAAGCATAAGACTTTTTTACGCTTTAATTTGTTTCCCACCTGTGAAAGAAGGGGTGAGACTGCTCCTTCTGAAGACCTACAAGGAAATTACTTGCCTTGAAAAGATCTGAAGGGAAGCATCACAAGATACCTTTGTCCCGCCCTTTACTAAAGGGTTATACAGGATACACAGTCCAGCCCTAACTTAAATCACTGGAAGCAATGTATACTGAAAATTATTACCTCTTCCATCTTTGTAGGTAGTCATCAGGATTTCAGCTACTGACAAGGATGAAATACCACCTAGAGGGTTCTTCAAATACTCCCTGGCCACAGAAGATAGCAATTTCTCCTTGGTTGAGAACTACGGTAGCGTATCCCTGCAAAGTTTTTTCTCAGCTAGTCAAAGTGAGACATTAGGACACGGGGAGAAAAGCTCTAGCAATGACCTATGACTGGTCTAGCTGAGCTAAATAACTATTTTTAAAGACTTTATTTACTGGAAAAAAAATCCTGTTGCTTGTTGTCACCCAGGTTTTACTGGGTTCCCTAAAGGCTGTCTCTGTCTAAGGGGAAGATATACCAACTGACTTATAATCTATAAGGAAAATCTGGTGGAGTTTACTTAATTAATGTCCTTACTTCTTCCAGATAACACAGCTAATATCACTGTCAAATACGGACAGTTCAATCGTGAGCTTGCCAAAATCCACTACCTGCCTATCATCATCTCAGACAACGGTGATCCTGAGATGAGCAGCACAAATACACTCATCATCAGTGTCTGCAAGTGTAATGAAAAAGGGAACTTCACATTTTGTGAGGAAAGAGCTAAACAAGTTGGAGTTAGTATACAAGCACTGGTGGCAATTTTTATCTGTATCTTCACAATCATTGGTAAGTATCTGGCTTTTGTAGTGTTCTCTGACTTTAAATGTGGGGATTGTTTTGTTCTTTCTTAACTGAGACCTACAAAAGCTTCCTGGCTATAAAATGGTCATGAAGGCAGAAATACTGTAACTATTTGATTCATCCCACTTGCTCTTGCTATTTGGACTGTTAGCACAGTTTCAGTTCCAAAGCTGCTCATTCTATTGGAAAGCTTGAGTCACTGTAAAGGTTATTGCACATATGCATAGTATGCTTGGCTTACTGTCACCAGGCTCACATGCAGCTATAAACCAGGAAATTTGTGCTGGGGCAATAACAACAGGATTCCTGTTTCCAAAGGCTAAGCTAGTGTGGAAACCCTTTAAACAGTACAGTAAGCACAGGTAGTAAAACAGCTGACCAGTACCTATTTGCTGTATTTGGAACCTGTCAGAGAAGGAGCAACATTTTTTCTTGCTTGAGAAGAGGCCTCCTCTGCAATTACCACATAAGTAGTATTTGACACCTGGCACTGAAAGATTACCAGTTTGAGGCAGTAGCTGATTCAATGAACTTGTGACACTATGCATCTGTACTTGTGGTTCCAGCTCAAGAGTGACTTGTACAATTCCTGTACAGACTGAATTGCTTTGAGATGATAGAAGGCCAACAATTAAACAGTATTTTAAGCTATTTTAAAATACAATTAAACAGTATTTTAAGCTATGTTAAAAAATTCACTCTGGAAAAAAAACAAACAACACTTCAGACTTTATTACATATCTTAAATGCAATTTGGTTTACTTCCTTACTTCTTTATTTACATGTGCTCATCTAAGTTTTCTTTGCAGTAATCACATTGCTAATTCTTCTGAGAAAGAGGCACAAGAAGGATTTGAGTGGTCTTGGGAGGAATGTGGCAGAGATTCATGAGCAGCTCGTCACTTATGATGAAGAAGGCGGTGGTGAAATGGATACCACCAGCTATGATGTGTCTGTACTCAACTCTGTCCGCAAGAACAGTGCAAAGGCAGAAGCAGTTCCCTCTCCATACGCACAAGTTCAAAAGCCTCCTGGAAATGTAACTTCTGGTGCTGGAGAAATGGAAATGATGATTGAGGTTAAGAAGGATGAAGCCGACAATGACAGGGATTTGCTGCCATATGACACACTCCACATTTATGGCTACGAAGGAGCTGAGTCCATTGCAGAATCTCTCAGTTCTTTGGAATCCAGCTCCTCAGACTCAGATATTGATTACGACTTTCTAAATGACTGGGGACCCAGGTTTAAAATGTTAGCTGAGCTCTATGGATCAGAACCAAATGAAGATTTTGTGTATTAAGTTCAAATTAGCCATGAATTTTCTCCCTCCCACTATACACAGACATCAAGAGACTGCCAATGGCCAAAGAAGAACTCACAGCTGTTCATCCAAGCTGTACTAGAATTTCAAAAGACATGAAAAAAAACAACCTGACAGCTGTAGGGTTAAAAACAAACACACAGATCATGTATATTGACTTCCCCCAGCACTGCCATCCTTACTAACAGGTAGTTCTTTCCCAAAAAATTGCTGCTTGAGGATCTGTTCGAGTCTTCTAGGACACAGGTCCTCTCCCTGTCCAGGTAGAACACCCCTTAAAAAGTGGTTTTATCCCCAGTTTCTCCTTCGTTCCTCTCCTCCTGTACTGTTTTCATGAACAAGCATTCAAGGTTGCCATCCATTGTGACAGAGAGGTCCACTGGCATTGGGAAGGAATGTTTTGAACACCCTCTTACACCTCCAGCCGGCTGGTTTGCCTGTCCCTCCTGTAACATCTTTCTTGATGTTCCATGTTTATGCTTACCCAGCAGAGGATGAGGAGGAACATAGGACCCATCACTTAATATTAGAAATTATTCCATCACTTTCAAAAAGAGGCATGATTTTCCTTCTTTTCAATATTTTAATTATTCTTGGTTTTACAGTCTTCTACTATATACATGAGTTACTAAATTAGACAGGGTTTTTAGATGCACAATCTGGTTTCATCTGTCATTTTTAAACAGCCTGATGATGATTTCAGGCACCTTGCTGGCATGCTAGAATTTGCTTTAACTAGCAGCAAAATTGTTTTTTCTTTCTGTAAATAGGATCTCAGTGTTACTCAATGAAACATATCCTGCAGGGCAGGAAATGTGGAGATCAGGGGAATGTTCAGAATCCCATACTGTAAATCTCTCTAGATTAAAACATAGGTCTCTCTAGACCTCTGAACAGGTTGAATAGGCTTTTATTCAACATTATTAAAGCAATTGTATTTTTTTCAGGGACAAACAAATGAAGGGCCTCATTACTGTGAAACTGTTTGGGGTTTTTTCTAAGCAGGTACTGTAAAATGGGGATTTTCCACCTAGGAATATATTGTAGACTTCCAAATCAGAATGCTAAACACACACACACATTTGTCTGCATAAAAGAACCACAAACACATGTAAGGTTTTGGAGGTGCAGCTACTATGTCCCTGGTAAGTGTGTGTTTAGCTTCTCGCCTGATGAAGAACCACAAATGAATAGAGTGAAACTTCCCATGCAGGAAGTTACCCAGCCAAACACAGTTTGTACAAAGCGGGTCTCTTAGGACAATGGCCTGTCTCTGGCTTCCAGCAATGCAGATTCCTGTTGCCTTCAACAACAGCAGAGCCCTATCACACAGACTCTCAATTTTGAAGAATGTGTGCTGGAGCTACATGTATTAGTTTAGTTGATTTGATTATTTAAATCTGGTAGCTAACCAAATAACACTAATCTTTTTTTTTTCCCTAAACAAGTATAGTGGAACCTCATGATTTTGCTTTTCACTTATTCTTGTCATCTTTAATTTCCACTCCCTTTCCCCAAGATGCTCTCTTGGCAGGAAATCACAGCGCATGATAATATGGCCTCACAGCAGTCCTCACGACTCTAAAAAGCTGTCCAATACAGTACTCAACTGGACACTAATGCCTACTATCATCAATAATGCAATTACTCATATTTCCAAAAAAGAATTAAAGGAAAACTAACTAAAATTCTGTCCATCAGTCATATCAGCTTTGGAAATGACTTATAAAAGAGTATATTTGGCGGTTGCAGCCTTGGTTTTATTTTTAATGTGCTCATTCTCTTCTGTTCTGCTTAATTCAGCCAACAGTGTATGCTACTGAGGTTCCACATGGTAGTTTATTATAAAGAATGCTAACTAATAATACTTACACAGATTAAGGTTTTCATCAGTAACTAAGGTAAAGTTAGTTGTGAAATTATTTAGTGCATTAAGTACTTTGGCATGCATCATCCAAATAGTATTACCTGTAATTGCTATTTTTAAACCTGTTTTATAAAGCTTATTTTAAAACACTGTATCAATTTCCTTAGTATAAAGATGTTTGCACTGGATAGTTTCTTTTTATACTCCTGTACTGTATTTTTTTTATTTTTTTTTTTTTACTACATAAAGTCAGTCTCAAGTTTGGATTTTGTCTGCATCAATGAGTTTCACATCATATTATAATAGGCTTTTTACCAGTGAACCCACTGGTATCTATGCTCTAAGTGAACTCAGACTAGACATAGAGTCACCAAAGGACTTGCTGTAGAAGTAGTTTTCTACACTCTTCGAAAAGCTGTCAGTAAAGCTCCCAAGGTAAGGAAGAGAACAGCCCAACAGTGCAGCCTGGTTTCAGCAGCTGGTGAGGTTCAACCCTCTGACTTTGGAGGACTCATGTCTGCCAGTGCTGAACAATGCATTCAGTTTCTAAGCAGATGTTTGGCATGCCAGGCATCAGGCTGATTTGGAGCCACCATGTTTAGTGAGATCCCATCTTTTTTTCTGACTGTAAAAGTACTCCTCAAATGGTAAAGAACATGCTGCAGAACAGATGTACAAACACCCTGCGTCAGTACATGCAATCACCTGCAGGGAAACTACACTTATGCCCACCACTTGAGTGGTGCATCTACTTCAATGGGAAAAAGAGGAGGACACCGCAGCCCCTGGCCTGCTATCATCTTCTCTCCTCTGCTCCTACAGACATACACAAGCAGGATTACTCTGTAGTACACAAAAAGCTCCAGCTTTCTCACAGTCCAGGATTTAGACAGGACATGAAACAACAGTACATACCTGTGGCAGGAAAAAAATGACCCTTAAATTTGCAGCTTTAGATAGCACAGTTTCTTACTATTTCTTTCAGCTGCCTATAATCACTATGCCGGTATATTGCCAAGACTACTCTAGCACTTTGAAAAAACCACATCCATTTTCTCCAGATATGGCCTGTATAATTTACAAAGCCTGGAATAAAGAAGAAAGTTCAATTCCTTCACTGCTAATTGCCATAAGCAAACTCCAGATCAAATACACTTTGGCACAAGTTGTATTAAAAACACAATAGCTGTGCTAATTATGCTATAATGAAATGCATTTTTCCATAGAAAGAATTTGATTAAACAGCTCCTCGCAACTTGTAGCACATAGTCTCATGAAGGTTTTCATTATTCATTTAATTAATATGCATTTTAATCTCTTATCCCTAAAAACATATAAATTATTATTTTATTACATTCAGAGGCAGAAGTTCACACCATTTAATAAAGGTTTTTTTCCTCCCACCCCGTTAGAAATGATTATGAAATAATGACTGTGAGCAGAATGCTTTATATGTATGAAAGCAGCAATGAAAAGCTGTTTGAATATTACTACCAGGCCCACTGCTGTATGTCCCAGACAGGTCAGGTGAGCCAAGGTCCCATCATCAGAACCAGTTTCCACTGTTCAGAGAATTACCTGACTGCAGTCCAGTAGTACTGATACACTGTCTGAAGAACATAACAGCAAATCCAGTGAAAACAAAAGGACTAGATACAGAAGGAAAAAAATATAACCTGTTCTGAGTTCTTGTTCTTCGGTTACTGGGTCCTTTCCTTTTCTCCTTTCAGCTACAAGGGCTTTGAATAGCACCAGAAGGGATCAGCCAGCCCAGCCACTAGACCTGTTCAAGCACAGCCAGGGTTAACAGAAGCAAGCACATAATGTAAAGCCGCACTGGTTTTTAAAGTTCAGAGCTTGGCGCTCAGAATATGCATCCACCTATATACATTTATTTTACATGTTTTCACTCCCATGCGTATGTCACAAGCAGGGAAAATATTCATGGTGGTAGTAAATTAGTTTAAAATAGTTTAAATTGCTTAAAGTAGTTGGCAGATACACTAACCTATTTGACTATAATAGTGATACTTATTTCCATTATATTTCAGGTGGGACTAGGACAGAAAAAAGAGAATAATCACCATCTTTGCTGACTTATTTTCCCATCCTACTTTTTAATAAATGTTTCAAGTTTGAGGGAGAAGAAATAAAACTCTTGTGGTTTTACACATGCTTCCTGGAATGAAAGAAATCACCAAGGTAATATCTCTTCCATTTAAGAAGCTATCACAATTTTACTGTAGCACAAGTCATCAAGTCTCACCAGGAACTGAGTAAGGGACTAATCAGATCAAAGTGGATGATTTAGCCTAGAAAAAGCATGACAGAAAACAAAACAGCAAAGATACCTTTTTAGTCTGCATCAGAAAAAGGAAAATAACACCAGCAAAACTCTTTTATGAGCAATAAAACTCCACAGATCTTGCTGACCTCTCAGCTTCCTGACTTTGTTCCTGCCTGACCTGAAAGCAAAGGGGAAACCAGCATTTCCTTCCACTTACCCCCAGTGCGGGGCTGTCCCACCTGCTTTCCCACAAGACTCTAAATTCATTCTAGTTAACCCCTTCATCAATGCCACAGTAACCATAAATCTCTGCAGTTCTTTCACTCTTTATTAAAAAGGGACCTGTACTTGAAAGCTGGTACTCTGAATGAAGTTACCAAACCAAGCAGAACAAAGCAATACAGAGTCCACCAGGCAAACACATCTCAAAAATAAGCCAAAATAAGGTTTTTCAGAGGGTCGATAACAGCTGGACTGCAAATGGTCCAAGCTCTTCTGGCAGCCTCACTGGAGCGCAAGGCCTGACCTGCAGTGCCCTTTACAATCCAGCACATTCTCAACTGGAAAGGTTCAGAAAGAGGCATCTTGTAGCTGCCTGTTGCTCTGACCTGCAGAAAACCTCCTACACCGCCGATATTTCCTGGACAACGTCTGGCTGCTACAAACGACTTTTACACAACTGGGGCAGTACAGAGAAAACATACTAAAATATGAGTCCAAATTCCATCATTTTAAAATGTCTTTTCTGAACAAATGTCTGTGCTTCCCTCTCCCCATTGAGAAAATTAAATCTGAAGAGCTTAAAAAAAATGACAAAAAGCTGAAGCGCCAGATTTTGTTTCAGCAGCATGTCACCCGCAATAGTGCAACAGCGGAAATCACAAGTGAATTTACCGCGGGTTCCTGCTGTCGCCAGGGTGTCATCTCAGACCCTGCGCTGAGACAGGAGAGGCGCAGGCAGAGGCAGAGGCGCTGCGGCGGTAGCGGCCGCCGGGGGGCACCCGAGCCCAGCGCTCCAGCTCCCCTGGCTGTGGTGTCAGCTCCCACGAGCACCTTACTCGTGTCCGGTGAAATAGCACCTCCAGAAACCTAATTCGATCTGCTGCGTGCTTTAACGCCAACCTCACGAAATTTCCATAAACCAGGAAGGCTACAAAGGCTCAATTTATTTATATATATATGTGTATATATATAGTGATGCTGTTCAGGCGGGAGTTTTGAAGGGCGTGAAGGGCATGGAAATTGCTGTGGGGAAAGGATGCAAGCTCCAGATGTCTCCTTTGTTCAAACGTCAGTCCAGGTCATGCTAGTTGGGGCACGTTTCCCTGTTTGCTAGAAGTCAAATGCTAAGTTTCTCAGAAGACACTTTTAGGAGAGGACTCATTTTACTGATTGTTAGCTAAAGCAAACCACCAAGTTGAACTTTAACTAAAGAAAACCATACATATGTCAAGAAGGAACAAGACAAAAGGTAAAGAACATTCTTTGCCTATCCAGGCCACTGAACTAGGAACCATTGTTCACAAGGTGCCTCTCCAGCTCATTGAACTGGGAATCATTCCTCACAAAGGCAGAAGAAAAGCCAACCTAAGACCATAAAAGGAAGACAACAACAGAAGTTCAGCTGAAGGCAAACAAAGAAAAGAGCACCAGGTACCTGGCCACTGTGCATACTCTAGAGGGTGGTGACCTGTGTTAGTTATCTCTGGGAAGAAATTACAACATGTATAAGGTTTCTGGGAATTACAATGTACACGTATGAGATAAATGCTTATAGGCAAGAAACCTGTAAGAATCAGCATGCAAGTTAGGCAGAGCTATCCCCTGCACACCTGGTGCCGTAATAAATAATGCCTGCTTCTTAATGCTACATTGGAATTAAGGAATTTAATTACCCTGACTTTTGGTGGCAACACTGAAATCTGTTTTTTATGGAAATGGTGTTTTCCAACCCTATTTCTTTTGAATAATTCCCTGCCAAACAAACCTTCAACCGCAAATCAGGATTTTCCCAAGCAATACCAAATAATTTTCATTTTTAGTGACTCTTGTGAAACTGTTGGGGTTTGCTTTCAATGAGTGTGTATGAGGGCACGCATTATCCAATAGTCATTATTATCATTATTTTCATGTTATAACCATGCAGCAAAACTTTCACAAGTAGCCACACAAACAAACCAGTGAAAAAAAGAAGTACAAGGAACTTCAGTGACCATCTCAAAGTTGAGAATATTCACAGAAATCACCTGTCACACAATTACAGATTAATCACAGAATCACAGAACACTTTGGGTCAGAAGGGACCTTCAAGTCATCCAGTTCCAACCCCCTTGTATGAGCAGAGACATCTTCAACTGGCTCAGGTTGTCCAGTACCACATCCACCCTGGCCTTGAATGTCTCCAGGGATGGTTCATCCACCTCTCTGGGTGACTGTGCCAGGATCACTGTAAAGAATTCTTTCCTCATGTCCAGCCTGAATCTCTCCTCTTTTAGCTTAAAACCACCACCCCTCGTCCTATTGCTACAGGTCCTGCTAAAGAATCTCTCCTGATCTTTCCTATAGGCTTATATTAAGAACTGAAAGGCTGCAATAAGGTCTCCCAGAGCCTTCTCTTCTCCAGGCTGAACAACCCCAACTCTCTGACTTTTTTCCCTCCGGGCGGGGGAAAAATAAGTTATTTCTCCCTCTGATCCATAAAGTTATGTTATACGCAAGTACCAGATTGCAGCAGAGTCTCTCTAAGCAGAGACTAGCCTGAGGAACTTGGGTTCCTTATTCCCGATTTGCAGCTGAGCCACCTTGGCCTGCTAGCTCCCACATCTGCTCCCCTGACACACGTGAGTCCCATCCTGCTGCCATCTGCTCCTCTTCGTTCCCACAGACACGCAGGGTGACACAGCCAGCAACCAGGGCACTGAGAGCAAGTCCCACACTGACCACAGGTCCCCCCTTGACAGGCCTCCTCCTTCAGAGAACCAGGCCCATTTCACCAACACGTGCAGCTGACAACAGCCAAGGTTTCTTCCTAAAGCTGCAGTCCTAGCAGATTGGCAAGCAGAAGTGGCAACCAGGAGCCCCAGCCCAGGTCAGAGGGTTCTGCAGCATCCACAGGCAGCCTCGGCCTCCACAGAGGGCAGCAAGGGGAATTCTGTGCCCTTCCCAGACCGCCAGCAGGAATGGCTGTGAAGTTGTACCATGCCTGGGAGTACAGTAGAGTAGGTGGCTTCCTGCTTGAGGGATTACTGTTTGAACAGTATTGAGACATTACAGTTTGGATAGAGGTTATACGAGTATGTAACATAGCTGGGGAGAGTACAAAGCTATCCTCTGTATCACTCGCTTGGGTAAAAGCCATGGATACTGAAACTTGCAAATGTCATTGCTAACTACTCTGGCTTTGGGTATATGACCATTTGCAAACCTGAAGTATTTTTGCCATTGCACACATGGGTGGCAAGCAGACACAAGCAGGGCACTGCCCTCCTAACAGCTTGAGAATGACATGAGCTCTGCAACTGCAGCCAGGTAAGGATCCAGAGCAGCAAAACTACAACTATGTAGACTGCACGAGGGTCAGAAACACACGATAGCCATGCCCAGTTATACTGCCTTCTAGCACTCAGCAGCAACCAACAGCAGAAGCTGAAGGTAAGACTAACAGGGATTCACCTAGGAAGTCAACCGTGTGAAAGAGCTGGCGTCAAGGAATACACCTAGAAAGCTAGCAAAGGGCTAGACACAGGGCAGTCAGAAGAACCAGGCAGCAGAGCTATGTCTCGTGCTGACAAAAAAAAAATTATCTCATTCTGTTTATTTGGCAGTGACCACTTGTCACCTGACTGAGCAATCACATCTTAAACAGACTCAGATCTGCCTTTCAGTACCTGCATGGATCTGACAAAACTTGTCATCAAGCCAGGCAGGCTGATAGCTTTGTGTAAGGGAAAAGCATTATACCCTTACTGGAGAGCCATTTAAAACTGTTAGAATATAACCATCCATCTTGTCCTCCTTTACTAAAAGAGCTCTGGTTTACCTAGAAAAAATAAGTGACTCTCTTCAATTCTAGGAAAAAAATCTCCGCAATTAATTCCTTCTATAAATGGATGCTGAAGCATCAACCCTAATCAGAACTGGGTTTCCTGGATTTTGTCACAACATCTGGATTGTTCTAGATGTTGGTCCAAGTGCTTGGCAAGCAGACAAGGCATTCTGTGGTCATAGCTGTGTATAATTAATCTGTTGTCACATACATCACTTCTGAGTGAACTGGAAGCACCATTCAGCCCTCCAAGAGAAAGGTAGCTGGCAGAACACCAAATGGTGACCAGACCTATGCAGAGTTGCCTGTGTTCTATGGAGACATATTTCAGGAGGGAATCTGAGACTTACAAACAATATGCATTAAAAAAAGCCTGCTTGCAAGAGCAGAACTCTGGGCTTGTATCCTAGCTGTGACACAGAGCTCCGTTTTCATCTGAGGTACACCATGTACACCCAGATATTTGCTTTTACACATTGTGTGCAAAATGGGACTCCCTTCTGAAAGGCGATCTAGCCACTGTCTTCCCCTTCATGCACCACAGCAACCATATATACACGCTTCCCCACGTCATTGCAAGGGTTAGTTAATATGCAAAAAGGCATTCTAAATAAGTAACATTCTCTAATGCTTACTTATTTCAAGGATGAAAGCTTTAGTACTATTCATTATTTTACGCAAACTTCATGGCACAAGAGATTTGTGCCAAAAATCTACAGAAACTTCTAATTAAAATACACTCCCCTGCACATATTTGCAGCTCTGCATGATGTACATACTACCACTGCAATTAACAGAGAGCCTGTAGCATTGCATGAGCAGAACCTGCATTTCATAAGTCACTGTGAGCAAACGTGATGGGTAGCTCAGTTAATGAGGGAGAGTTAGAGCAAGGTACTCATGTACGTATCTGCAAGTCAAAATCACTTGTGCTAGGCATTTAAATTCCATGGCATAGCCACAGAAAGTATATTTCCTGCATGCAGAAAACACTGGTGAGAAATAGAGCACAGATTTTATTTTTAAGAGATGATAAATGTATGACCAACATACCTCCTGTGGCTCCACATGGGATGGAAAAAGACTCACAGTTAGTCAAGGGACTCAGGTTTCAGTGCCTTTTCATTACTTCAGTTCAGCCTCTAAGAAACATGTTTATTTTAGCCATTCATACTACTTACATCAGACTTTTATTGCAGCTGCTCAAGTTATCCTGGTTTAGATGACCACTAATAATCAACACTCAGTTGTTTCTCCTGCATAGCTCTAAAATTAACTTTTTTAATTTCTACCCACCTGTAGCAATTTTAGCCACCAGGTTCAGAAGCCATCTGGATTAAATCCTTTACAGCACAGGAAAGGACTCATGAAATACACTCACCTCTAGTTAATATTTCCTTTGATCATGGAAAGCTTATCCCAGGACAGTTCTGAAGACCTCAAAGAGCAGCTGAAGAGTTGTACAAGCTTTCCTTTCCCTGAGATCAGCTGCTTGGGCTAATGCTCAAGGGGTCAGTCTTGGAAACATTCGCATGTAGAATTGAAACTTCAGAGCTAACACACTTCAAGGCCAGGTTGGACAGGGCTCAGAGCAACCTGGTCTAGCAGAAGGTGTCCCTGCCCATGGCAGGAGGGTGGAAGTGGATGAGCTTTAAGATCACTTCCAACCCAACTGATTTTATGATTCTGTGAAATGCGGTTAAACTGGACTTCAGTTAAGTAGAGAACAAAGAGTAACATGCACAATCAAGGTGCTACGCTGTATACGTTTATGCGCTGCATTTTATTTTGATGCTTGTCAAAGGTGCCTAGAATTGCATCACTATAAACAGGACCTCCTTCTAGTCATCACTGAAGCAGCAGGAACTGTGGCTGCATAAGCTACAGCACAGAATCACTTTAACATACCCTTAATGCACAGTAAGACAACACTGTTACAGGGTAGTTGTCTCAGAGACTTGCTTACAGCAGGCAGTATTGAAAGTTCAATGTCTCAAAACTTTTCCTTTCTGCTAGGAAAGCAGAGACCTTCATTTTTATGAGCTCAATGATGAGTAAATTTTAGTCCAGAACCACTACAGACTTAAACTAAAGTCTCTGGATTTATGACTAGCAAAAACCCTGAATGAACATTGTACTTTTTTATTTATTGTTAGGACTCTGAAATACTTATACTAAGCCCAAAGGAGATGGGAGAGACTGAAGTGGGTAGCTGAGGTATTAGCACCGAGTTCCTAAAGGAAAACTTAAGTGCATATCTGCTGATTCTCAGAAACAGCACAAAATGTTAAGAACCTTCAATGGCCCAGGAAAACATCCTTGCATTCACACACTGGATAGAAAAGTATTGTTAAGTGCTACATTTAGAAGCTGAAGTCTTCCTGAGGCTTCCTTGCTTTCAGAAAAAAAAAAAAAAAAAGAGGACATTCATAAAGACGATGCCTGCCTGAGTCATTGTTAAGCACCTAGAGTGTGCAGAAATTGAAGTTTACTGAGGCTCTTTCTTGTCCTCTCTGCAGTGAACTAGCAATCTTCCCTAGCTCTGTTATCAGGTGAGGTGTTTTCAATGCAGATCCAAACTTCTGCCCACTCACATGTGCAAACACATGTGCACTGGCTGTTAGGAATTCTTAATCCTGAGACTTTCCAAGACTGCACATGGAGAGAAAGGGACTGGCGCTGATTACATTCCACCCCAAGCAGAGGAGACGAAACAGGAATCAAGCTGTGACTTTCACTGTGATTTTCCTGTCCTCTTCTAAGCACTGCACAACTACTGAAGCACCAGGCACAAGGCTCTTGTTGAACACAAAAGCTATGATTTCACATGTTCGGCTATGCATTTCCCTACAGGCAGGACAGTCTGCAAAAAGTCAACATTGTCCATAGGACCCTGGAACGTACACATTTCTCTAAGCACCTCTGATCTGAACAAGGTTCCACCACTATGAGAGCACAATCTCACATTATAATCTTTGGACAAATGTTAGATCACAGTATGGAATATTGCAAGCACCAAACAAAGATTTGAAAGCTGGATTATAGGACCCTTAAGATATGTTTATCATGGAAATGCTGTTGGAAGGTTAATTACAGTGATACTACTATACACTGCTCTGCTAGGCAAGCTATTTAGGTCCTTTCAATAATGTTTTGCTGTAATGGGAATGGTTCAAGCTGCAATATCAGATTTGCAACACAGAACACATTATAGCAGTTGAGCTTATACTTTCCAATGCACTCATTTTAATAGCTTTTTTTCTGCTGCTCCACCTATCAGTTGCCCTTATCTCTAGAGAGCACAATTGCCTTTTTCTGCCATTTCCAATTAGTTATGGTTTTCAGATTCAGCTTAGAGGAGCTTCACTCAATCTAAAATATGCACATCTTTTTCATATATCTTATTTATTTGAAGATACAAAAGTTTTGAATTATTTGCATGCTGAGCATGTGATTGCACTGCACCCATCTAACTTCTCTGCTAGGCAATGAAGAGCTGAAACACTTACCCACCTGAGAAGCCTGAGAAATTCAATACACACTAGATATTTCTACAGAAATAGCCAGATAATGAAATAAGACACTAAGAATGGGGGTCACATAGAGAAGCAGTTTTCCAAGCCCTGACATCAGATGGTGGGATGCCTCAAAAAGAGCAAGAGGTAGCTCCTCTTAGAACACATTTTGGACTTCTTCAGCTTCAGGTTTGTTTTCCCTTCATTCTACTTTCCCAGACTCGGAACTGTTTCCTTCATCCATGCTCCCACACATATCTCTTCTCCCTTACAACCCCACATTTTCCAGAAAGGATCCCAAACCCACCTTCTTGTCACACCTTTACCCACCCAAACTATTTTCTCACCCACACTTCTCCGCATCTTTAAAAATAACACCATGAGGTCCCTATCTAAATTCATAAACTCCTATCTGCCTTGCAGCTGAAGATCATAGAATCATAGAACGGTTTTGTGTTGGAAAGGACCTTAAAATCATCTTGTTCCAACCCCCCTGCCATGGGCAAGGACATCTCACACTAAGACCATGTCTCCCAAAGCTCTGTCCAACCTGGCCTTGAACACTGCCAGAGATGAAGCATTTTCACTTCTTTGGGCAACCCGTTCCAGTGCCTCACCACCCCCACAGCAAAGAACTTCTTCCTTATATCTAACCTGAACTTCCCATGTTTAAGTTTTAACCCATCACCCCTTGTCCTGTCGCTACAGTCCCTGATGAAGAGTCCCTCCCCAGCATCCCTATAAGTCCCCTTCAGATACTGGAAGGCTGCTATGAGGTCTCCACGCAGCCTTCCCTTCTCCAGGCTGAACAGCCCCAACTTTCTCAGCCTGTCTTCATACGGGAGGTGCTCCAGTCCCCTGATCATCCTCGTGGCCTCCTCTGGACTTGTTCCAACAGTTCCATGTCCTTTTTATGCTGAGGACACCAGAACTGCACACAATGCTCCAAGTGAGGTCTCATGAGAGCAGAGTAGAGGGGCAGGATCAGCACCTTCGACCTGCTGGTCACGCTCCTTTTGATGCAGCCTAAGCCCACTTTGTCTACATGCAATTCACAAATGCCGGTTACTAACCTGCATCTATATCTACTCACCTGCTGTAAAAGACAACAGCATCATAGCACATATTGGATCTGAAAAGAGCAGATCTACTCAGTGTTGATCAGCTTTAAGTTTCAGATTGACTCATCTTCAATGGCAAGACATGATCTAAGCCAGCTGCTGTACAAAAGTTATTAACAATTGTCTGCCATTTATCCTCAGCCTTTAAAACCATGTTTAAATATTAAGACATTTTGTTTAATCCCATCTCTAGCTTCCCAAGGATTCTGATTTTTATTATGACTCATCCTGTTTTTTATGGAACAGCCTAATGATCTGTCAAAAAGTGGTAGATTATTTGCTCAAATAATTGTGTGGTTTTAAATAAAGTATTCTAAAACATAGGTAATGATTGTAGGCTTAGATTTCTCTAAGGAATAGATAAGGTCAGATCACTTGAATTTTTCTTAACTTAGTAAAAATACGTTATTCATATGATAATTTTTTATTGTTTTTTGTCTTGTTCCTAGAATCATAGAATCATAGAATAGTTAGGGTTGGGAAGGACCTTAAGATTATCAAGTTCCAACCCCCCTGCCATGGGAAGGGACACCTTGCACTAAACCATGTCACCCAAGACTCCATCCAACCTGGTCTTGTCCTTTTTTTGTGTGTGTGTGAATTAACTGGTTTTACATAATAAAACTTGAAACACTAAATGTCCAACATAAAAGTAAATTTTTACTTTTGTAAGCTTCTAAAGTCAAATGCAAGCCAACAAACTAATGGCAGCGATGTCCCCAGTTTCCCTGGGTTTCCCGATCTCTCGTGACCATTTCACCCATGCAGATTACAAGACCTTATAGGGAAGCACTATGCAGTTCCCAAATCCAAGTTCATGCACAGCCTGCCTAAAGAGCGACTTCAGGATAGATGGACTCTGTAAATAAATCACTTCACAGCAATACTAATCCTTTTCCAGCAATAAAAGGAGTGCTTTTCTTTACTCTCCTTTACCTTGGAGCTTCTGCCCCACAGGCTTATATCTGCAGTAATCTAAATGCACGTGGATATTGGTTTCTATTAAGCATAAGATCTACATCAAATCCCTCATATGGGGTAACTAAAGGTAAAAAGAAAGAAACAGCATGTACCAAAAACCCTAAGTAGGTGGGACACATTTTCATTTTGTTGTCAGTTCACATTGTCAGAAACAAAATGATTTTGAAAGTAATAGAAAATCTGTGTAATAACACTCTCCTCAGCACGGCTTTGAAACACATGCATGGGAGTCCCACTGGTAAAACACATATATAATTACAACTGAAGCTGTATTTAGCTCCAGACTAAATGCCATCATGAGGCAGCATGTTAAATAATGCATTTCCCTAGTGCTTTTATCATTTCATACATTAAATTTATTGTTTTGATAATACAGTCTAGTAGCTTCACACTGATGTGCAAACACTTTTTCAAGATTTCAGTGACACAGGAAGTATCTGCTCTGAGAAGTGATCACTGATAGACACAAATTTTACTGTGTGTCAGATGCACTCTCCCTGCTTCACCTGGAACAAGCTAAACCACAAAGAACCAGCAGTATTCAGGGAAACACGGGCTTTGATGCTCCATCACAGTCTCACTGTCCTGGGTTCAGCAGCAGCAGTCATTTTTTCTCCTTCTTAGTAGCCGGTGCAGTGCTGTGGTTTTGACTTTTGGCCTGGTAACAATGCTGATAACACACCAATGTTTTCAGTTGCTGCTGAGTAATGTTTACTCTGACCAAGGACTTTCTGAGTCTCATGCTCTGCCAGGGAGGAGGGGAAGCTGGGAGGAAGCAGAGACCCAAACTGACCAAAGAGGTATTCCATACCACAGCTCGTCATGTTCACTGTATAAACTGGGGGGAAGTTTCCTGGAAGGGTTAGATCACTGCCAGGGCTGGGCTGGGTATCAGTCGGCTGGTGGTGAGCGGTTGTATTCTCCTCCCTTGTTATTTCCCTTACCATTATTATTATTGGTGGTAGCAGCAGTGATTTGTGTTATACCTTAGTTACTGGGCTGTTCTTATCTCAACCCGTGGGAGTCACATTCTTTTGATTCTCCTCCCCATCCCCCTGGGAGCAAGGGGACTAAGGAGGGGGAGTGAGCCAACAGCTATGTGGTTTTTCTTGGTTGCTGACTGGGCTTAAGCCACGACACTCACCAACTCCACAATTTCAAGTTTCCCCACCGGCCTGTGGGCAACAACTTTATTGTAGTCCATGTGCTTAATTCTCTGCTGGGTACACAAGAAGAGGGAGCAAGCAACAACTCTGGAGATTCTGCTACTATTGTCACTGCAAGGAACGTTATCTTAACATATAGATAACATAAATTTTAGACTAGAGATATATATATTAGACATTGGGAAAAAATTAGGGTGCTGAGGCACTGGCACAGGGTGCCCAGAGAAGCTGTGGCTGCCCCATCCCTGGCAGCGTTTAAGGCCAAGTGGGACAGGGTTTGGAGCAACCTTGTCTAGTGGAAAGTGCTCCTGCCAATGGCAGGGTTTGGAACTGGATGAGCTTTAGGGTGCCCTCCAACACAAACCAGTCTGTGATTCTGACTCTATAAACAAGGGCATCCTATCTTCTTATAATATGCACCAACTCTCTTCCTACCTTTCTTCCTTCTCACCAACAGCCTATATACTCACAGATATTTTTTTTTTCATTTTGACTTGAATCAAGCCCCATTGCTAAATTTTTTATTGCTATTTTCCATGCCAGACGCACATGTGTGTCAGCTGATGTTAGCTGTCATGTTGCCAAAATAAGAGTAAAACAACAAAAGGCAGCAGGTAAGAGTGTTGATCCCAGATATTTTCTGGACAGCTTTCATGGGAATATCTTTGTCAATTTAACATGACATTTCATGACATTTCAGAGCACACTAGGGACATGTTCTTCCATTTTAAAATGTCACAAGTAGAAACTGGCTAGATAAAGTCACATTGCATTCTCTGTATTTATTCTTACTCATTTATGTTTGTTGTATTTACAAGAGAAGAAATGTATGTTCCTTGTCAGGACAGCAAATGCATCTGGAACTTCAAAATCCACATGTTCTCTCTCCTACTTAAACCTTGAGAGTTCACAACCAATCTTTCTGGTGGTACGATCTGCTACAATTCCTCCACAGCTACTATTCAAAATCTGCTAGTAGATATCATACAGAACCATTATTATATATATATAATATATACATATTTTTTTTCAATGAATAGATTTAAGCTATTTCGTTTTGGTCTTTACTTTTACTTTAGTACTAAAATAAATGTAATAATAAATATCTTCATTTTGGCCATGGATATTCTTAAGAAGATTGACAGGCAATTAATCTATTACATAGAAAACACCAAAATCTACTATTGTGTAAATAACTTCTTCCAAACACAACAGGATTTACACTTCCTTGTGCACCAGCTGAACTTAAATTTTTGCTCTTTCACCAGACAGTGGCAGTTGCAGCCGAAATACAGCAGATGGCACCGAAATCAGTCTAAACGACATCACTGTTGCCCGTTTCCCCTAACTGCCGGCACAGAGTGCTGCAAGCACAGCTTCCAACAGGAGTTGAACCCGGAGTTTTACATTATTCACAGTGAGCATGAATTCAAAGAAATAGCCAACAGACAATATGTAGATGAACACACAAGCTTAACTTTTGGAACCTGATTTAGTAAAAGGCAGTAGTTCTTGGTGTATCCTGTAAAAACCTTTACAGTTATTTAGACGGTATCAAGTGTCCCAGAATAAGCAGGATTCAACCATCTTGATATACTCCAAAGCCTGAATAATTGTGTTGGGATTTAAAACTCATTTACAGTGTCTCAACCAGTATGGAGAAGCCAAAGGCAGCACAGGTTGAGTCCTTCTCTTCTGTAATGATGGCCTAAGCAAAGGTAACTTACTCTCAGAAATACTAAAATGGGCTTTTGAGTGTTTTTTTGGCACAGGTAGGGAACACTGTGAGGCAGTTTTAGATTAGCTTGGAAGTCAGCAGTTCGTATTATGATCTTATTTAGTTTTGTTCTCCCTGTATGCTCATATTCTTAAACATGGGTAAGCACTAGTGGAAAAGACAATGGTGCTGACTGGGGATGCTGACTGAAGGCATCACTCACGAGCCTGTACTCAGCTGTGCAGCTGCTGCCACTACCAGGACACACAGTGCCTGGGGAAACAACTAGGAGAGAAAAAATAAGGGGCACAATTTCTGTCCATGTTCCTCACATCCTCAAGTTTTTGTGCCACAGAGAAAACCATCCTCATGGTCCCACGACCAAAGGCATTTCAGATATACAACCGCTAAAATATAATTAGTGGCAGCAAAAAAAATGAAATGAAAGAGAGGGAATATGTCTGGACAAATTCACAGAAGTCACTCCACTAAGAACTGTTAATTAGAAAGCCCTGAGGCTTGAGCTGGCATAGTGTCACTGCCGGCTACACTGGCTGATGCAGTTCTCTAGGTGTTGAACCCTGACTGCTGCCAAAAGCTGGATATTAGCCTTCATGTTAGATCTACTGGGGTACAACTGTTTCTAGGTTGTCTTTATCATATTTTCATCTCATTTTCCCTGCTACTAAACTTTTAAAAATTAAGGGTTTAGCACGGTTTTGCAGGTTCTTATGATTTGGAGAAATCTCCAGGAACAAACTCGCCAACAAAGTTTCAAGTTGACAAGCAGGTATTCTTTATTGCGGAGCTGGGAGACACTGGGGGATAGCTCCTCCTAACGTGTGTCCCCAGATTGCTACACAGGCCATCCTTATATAGTCCCTGAGCATACATACATATTCATGAGGATACGTATGGATTATTTTCCAGAAAGTTCCCCCCATGCGTACAGAATTGTGGTGGTGGTCTCAGAGGGTCGTTTACTTCTTCCAACAATCTTCATCACTTCTGGCAGCCTTCAAAGCTCCCGCAGCAGATGCTTATACCAGCTTAATTGGTTCGTTAACACCACAGACATAACAATCCTCCTGTCCTTCTACTTATCATTTAGTTTAACTGCAGCCCATCCTGGATACCTGCCATTCTCAGATACTCCTTTTCCTTGCATCCTGTTCTTCTAGCCTGTTTTTCCTCCATTTGTTTTGTACTAAGGTAATAGGGCCTAAAACTACGTTAACTAACGGTTTATCTTGTACAAGAATTCTCAGTATGTTCTCTAGCTGTACTCTACTTTTTTTTCTGTGTGTATCATGCATCCCACTGTTTCACGGACACCCCCTTGCGTGCCTTTGTGAGGTTGGGAGCTATGCTGGTGGTGGCACACGCCTCCGATAGGGTCTCCCATGCCAGACAGTTCTCAACTGAAGGGTCAGACAAAGTGTGTCCATGGGCAGGATAAGCTCACTAGCCTTTGGGCAACCATCCTAGAAGGACAACTCTAACTTCAAGCCCGGGCAGATGGAGCTCGTATAGCCCTGTAAGGCCGTCCATCTAAGAGAAGGACACTCTAATCAAACCTACGTCCTGAGGACTTTGCTGTCACCGTCCAAGCTCGCTAGGCCCTGGCAGATAAACCTCAGGTGTACAGGGTGGGACCAGTTCTGCACATGCTGTGCCTCAAAAATCCACTGAGCAGGCCTGAAGGATTTACCCACACTTGCAAAGCCCTGTAGCGACAGGCGAGGGATGAAACGGCAGGTGATAAGGTGCACTGGAAGTTGCAGACCCAATCCTGCATGCAGGCGGTTCAGGACATTGGTCGCTCGAGACTGACCCAGGAGACGACAGTCTTGTTCGGCAACATCCTGAATGACCAAGCAGCCCTTTTTTTCCAGGAGAGCACTGCTTGCTCCATATGGAGAGAGGCCTAGAAAAGGTGGCCGAACCAAAGCTCATCTCCCCCTCCACCTGGCTGGCTATCCGCAGCCAACCGGCATCTTCTGTTGTGGTCGATTGAAAACAAAGAGGCAAAGGCATACACCTGCCTCCAAAGGTGTGTCCAGATTGCCACTTGCATGTTGGAACATCAGAACCATGCTTGATACAGCAAACAGTGAGCGTCTTGAGCGCCATTCTGCACTAATTGCCCATGAATTGTCACAACTTAACATTGATATTGCTGCTCTCAGTGAAGTTCACCTTCATGAGGAAGGTAGCCTTAAAGTTCATGGTGCTGGCTATACACTCTACTGGACAGGCAAATCCAAAAGTGAAAGCCATCTTTCTGGAGTTGGCTTCATGATTAAAAACTCCATCATCTCTAAACTTGAAAATTTGCCAATAGGTCATTCCGATCGTATTATCTCCTTACGTCTTCCACTATACAATAAGCAACATGCTGTTCTTTTCAGCATATATGCTCCAACTCTGCAAGCTGACCCTGCAGAAAAAGACAAATTCTACTCTGGCCTACGTCACCTCACTCAAAAGGTTCCTATAGAAGATAAGATCATAATTCTTGGTGACTTCAACGCCCGAGTAGGTAAGAACTTTGATGCCTTGAAAGGAGTACTAGGCAAGCATGGTGCTGGCAGCTGCAATGATAACGGTCGCCTCTTACTAGAGTTCTGTGCAGAGCAACAGCTTACCATCACCAACACTATTTTCCAGCAGAAAGACAGCCGGAAGACAACCTGGATGCATCCTCGATCTAAACATTGGCACCTTATTGATTATGTCTTAGTGCGCCAGAGAAATATTTGTGATGTCTGTCACACCCGAGTGATGCCTAGTGCAGAATGTCAAACAGACCACCTCCTTGTGCATTGCAAACTTAACTTCCGCTTCAAGCCCAAACCTAAGAGGGGCGGCATTCTGAGGAGGAGGCTCAATGTTAATAATCTCCAAGTAGCTGCAGTGAGGGACAGCTTTCAGGCTAACCTTCAAACTAGGCTTGAAGACCATCTTACAGATCCTCCTCCTGAAGTGCTTTGGCAACATATTAAAAATAGCATCCTGCAGTCCTCCGTAGAATCCATTGGATTCTCCTTAAAGAAAAACAAAGACTGGTTTGACAATAGCAACCAGGAGGTCCAGGAATTGCTGACAAAGAAGAGATCTGCTCATCAAGCACACCTCGCTCAGCCACTTTGCCATGTAAGAAAAGCAGCCTTTCGTCTTACATGTAGCAAACTCCAACAGAAACTTTGAGACATCCAGAAGAAGTGATGGCTCAACCTAAGAGACCTAAAAGACTCAATTATGTGCAGATCTGGGTGACCACAGAGGATTCTGTGAGGCTCTGAAGGCAGTGTATGGACCCACATTTCAGGTTCAAAGCCCCTTACTTAGTGCAGATGGCCAAACGCTTCTTACAGATAAAATCTCCATCCTGAATCGTTGGTCTGAACATTTTCAAACACTCTTTAGTGCTAACCGTGTAGTCCAAGGCACAGGAATCCAGCACATTTTACACCATTCGCTGAAAAATGAATTGGATTTAGCCCCTACCATGGAAAAGACTCTTAAGGCTATACAACAGGTGAAAACTGGCAAGGCAGCTGGGGTTGACGGAGTCCCACCTGAAATCTGGAAGCACGGAGGCCAAGCACTTCATGCTAAATTCCATGAACTAGTTGTGCGCTGTTGGGAACAAGGTAAATTACCATCAGATTTTTGTGATGCAATCATCATCACTCTGTACAAGAAAAAAGGTGTAAAGTCAGACTGCTCAAGCTACTGAGGTATAACTGCTCTCCATTGCTGGAAAAATTCTTGCAAGAATACTATTGAACAGATTAGTACCTACTATCGCAGAAGAACTTCTACCTGAAAGTCAGTGTGGTTTCAGAGCTAATAGAAGTACCACAGACATGGTATTTGTTCTCAGACAACTGCAAGAAAAGTGTAGAGAACAGAATATGGAGCTCTATGTAATTTTTGTTCATCTCACCAAAGCTTTTGACACTGCGAGCAGAAAAGGCCTGTGGCTGATCTTAGAATAATTAGGTTGTCCCCCCAAGTTCCTCAAAATGATTATTCTGTTACATGAGGATCAGCAAGGCCAAGTCAGATATGGCGATGCGCTCTCTGAGCCCTTCCCAGTAACCAATGGTGTGAAACAAGGTTGTGTTCTCGCACCAACTTTATTCACAGTCTTCTTCAGCATGATGCTCCAAAGGGCTACAGTAGACCTCGACGAACAAAACGGCATTATATTCGATATTGTACTGATGGTAGCCTATTCAACCTAAGGTGACTGAAGGCCCACACTAAGACCCTAAATCATCTTGTCCGTGCACTGCTTTTTGCTGATGATGCCGCCCTTGTTGCCTACACAGAAGCAGCTCTGCAGCGTTTAACATCTTGTTTTGTGGAGGCGGATGAGCTTTCTGGGCTGGAAGTCAGCTTGAAGAAGACAGTAGTTCTCTACCAACCTGCACCACAAGAAGATTATCATCATCGCCACATCACCATTGGCGAGTCAGAGCTTAAGTCAGTTCAGCAAGTTCAGCTATCTGGGAAGCATTATTTCCTCGGATACCACGATCAACAAAGAGATAGACAACAGAATAGCAAAGAGCCTTCGGAAAACTCCATAAAAGAGTCTGGTGCAATAAACACCTGAAGAAAAGTACAAAGATCAGTGTCTGTAGAGCCATTGCGCTGTCTACTCTTTTATATGGGTCTGAATCATGGGTCATCTACCGTCATCACCTGCGACTTCTCGAACACTTTCATCACCGCTGCCTCCGTACAATTCTATGTGTCAAATGTTACTGTTCTTGAACAGGCAGGGGTCACCAGTATCGAGGCCATATTGCTGAAATTGCAGCTGCGCTGGGCAGGGCACGTCTCTAGGATGAAGGATCACTGCCTCCCCAAGATCATGTTTTACAGTGAACTTGCCACCAGTAGCCGCAAGAGAAGTGCCCCAAAGAAGAGATATAAGGACTCTCTGAAACAATACCTTAGCCTTGGCCATACTGACTACCATCAGTGGTCCACCTTGGCCTCCAATAGGGAAACTTGGAGACACACCATACATAATGCCATTGACTCCTTTGAGAACTCACACAGAACTAGTCTCAAGGAGAAAAAACAACGTAGAAAGAATCATGCCCTGCCTATACCACCCAAGGAGTCCTTTCACTGTGCTTTTTGCAACCAGATTTGCCTATCTCACATTGGCCTTTTTAGTCATCAGTGTGCTTGTAGTAAGCGTGGGTAAAGCCCTTCCCAAATCTTCGTTCACGAAGTCAAGCCATGTATGTATGTAATCATGCATCTCAGTAATTTTCCATTGCTACTGTTACAAAGCCATCAAACTTAACATTACTTAAAACTGGTTCTAAAGGTTTTGTAATTTTGTGCCATCCCATCCCCCATCCACGCCCCCCCCACCTGGTCTCACTTAATCGAGCTCTAAATGTGGCATGAAGAATATCCAGGGGCACAGGTAATGCTCATCAGTCTTGGATATGCAAACATTCGTGCACGAAAATCCTTTCCTGTGAAGGTGGTGAGGCACTGGAACAAGTTTCCCCAAGAAGTTATGTCCACCCTATCCCTGGCAGTGTTCAAGGCCGGGTTGGACAGGCCTGGGAGCAACATGGTCTAGTGGAAGGTGTCCCTGCCCATGGCAGGGGGTTGGAACTGAATGACCTTTAAGGTCCCTTCCAACCCAAACAAGTCTCTGATTCTATGATACAGGATTTGCCTTCATCACTTTTCCTCACAGCAAAGCTATATCTGTTGGGAAGACATCCAGAAAAGACATTGGAATCAAATTTGTGCTACAGAACAGAAATGCACGACCTAAATGCCGTATTACTGTGCCTTACATGCTTAGTCCTGTCAACACTGGATCACATTCTTGTTTCTGATACTGGATGATGTGAAAGGAAAACTACAGGCATCTGGGACAACAGCTTTGGGGGTTTTTTTCCTTAGTGTTGGTTACACTGTTGTGTAGCAGATCTGAAAAAATGCTACACACTGAGCCATGCAGGAAAGAGATTTACGTAGCCAAATATCGCAGAAATTAAACTTTTAATGAATCACAATTCTGCAGCCTACCAGGGTAAATGGAATGGTTTACAGTACTTAACATGCTCATCTAGGCACACTTGGTTTACCTGTTCTACCTTGGTACCTATTTTTCAGTTAAAACCTGAAAAAACAAAAGATCAGAGCTACTTGACAGTAAGGTCAGAATCTGCACACCATGTTCAAGTGTATAATTTAACCTTTAATGACAACTAGTCATTGATAAGAATTTTCAATAGTCTGAATAATGGAGTCTCTAAAATACCAAGCCATTACGAATAATAAGGTATGATGCATATACTGGATTCTTTCTCTTTTTTTTTTCCTTTTTTTTTTCTTTTCTTTTTTCTTTTTTTTTTTTTTTTTTGTAAGAGAAGTCAATTTTCAAGCTAACAATAAAAAACAAGAAAAACAAGAAAGAAAATCCCAACAATAAAGCCTAATCATACTTTCTTTGGCCTCTGCTTCACAGTCAGTCATTTTCAGGTAAGCTTGGAGCAAATTCAGGTTAATAACACCCATAATCTCACCTGTCCAGTTTGTAATGTAAAATAACAAGACTAAGAGTGGCAGAGACACAGTTCAGGTGTGTGTGTGTTTGTACCATTTCATTTTTTTCTACTGGGCTTTTCATAAAAGTCAATTATCCTTTTCAGGTACTAAGAACACACAAGTGTCCTCTGTAATTACAAGTCACCAACTCAGGCAGTCAATGGCTTCTTTGCCCCTCATTCCTTTCTGCTTTCTCCACTGGTACTTAATCATAAAGCCCTCTTCAGAGAGAAGCCAGTTCCACTGCCTTTTGTCCCCCTATACCCTAGAGTGGTCATTCACAACTGCTCCTTTATAATTTTATCCACAATTCTGGGAATATCTTGTTTTGTCAAAATACACAAAGGCTGACTGGAAACTGATGCAGCTGATCTCTTAAACACCACCTCGCCCACCAACCTTTCAAGTGCTTTCAGTTCTGACTTCTTTTTGAGATCTTTTTAGCAGTAACAATCTGTGCCACACTGCTGTTTGCTCTTTCCACTGCATTAAACACCCTGCCCAACCTGTCAGAGACAAAAGTTGTACAATAAACTCCAATACAAAAACACTCCAATACTGTAAACCCTTCAGGGTCCATTCCTTTTGTTTTCCTTTGCTCTGTTCCTCTTGTCCCCAGATCTACCTTACATTTCTCCGCAAAAAATTGCATAAGCCACTTAACTGCCTGGTTTCCTACCTCTCCAAATCACGTACCACAGTGCTTCTCTTTCCTAGCAAGTGAACTTCTCTGCTCTTGAGGTTTTAAATTAATTCCCAGTTTGATTCTCTTACCATGCATTATTTTCCATAGATCAGAACAATTAAACAAAAGAGTATGTTACATCCTTACTTTAACCGTTAATAGTTTATAAAACAGTATGTCTCACTTCATAGGTAGTGCCAGTCAGTCAGGATAGAGGGAGAAACACAACTTGAAGGTTGCTGATGTTTTTTTTTTTAATCAGTTTCATCTAAAATCCAGCTGCATCAGAATCAACCTCTGTACAAGTTCTTCTCACAGCAACTCCTCTCAGGTAGGAGCCTCACCATTACCTAAAACTGAGCATTACTTCCAGGGTCTTATTTTACCCTCACTTTTTCATGCACAATGCCAATGAAAACAAGTGTAAGTTACACAAAAGTTTCATGAGCCTGAGGGTACATACATTCATACTTCTGTTTTAGATTAACAAATTCATTGCTAGATTCATACACTTGCCTACACTAACAATACTGTAGGCTATGCCTTTTTCACCTGACAGCTGTCTATCAAAAGCCTCATTTTAAAAGATTACTGATAATAAATGACAAATACTTTAGTGTCCTTCTTTAAAAAATAAATCACAAACCTCCTAACCTCCACTGGCATTACATTCATGAACAATCTTTTAAATAGTCAAGAAACTAGTCTGTAGCATGAAGTTTCCTTTGATTTCCCTTTTCTCCTTCCCCATGACATGACACACACAAGCCCCACTCTGCACTTTCACTAAGTTCTGCCTGTACAGGGTGTGGCCTCTGCATCAAGGACACAGCTTTCAGGCTTGGCTCCACCTAAGACCATGGACAACCCTCACCTTAGGAGCAGGTATCAGTTTTATGGGACAACAAGTGGATCCAATCATCCAAACGCAGGACTTTAAGAACCGAGTGCAACACCTATATCAAAGAGTGGACCTACAGCATCTAAAATGTTTTGTAATATTCTGACATGCAGAATTACTATTATTGCTGGTGGTAGTGGTGTTACCCTATTTGAAATACTGTGTATGACATAATTCAGTATTTATTTTTATGTATTTGTGTACATTTATAATTATGTATCTCCAGGAATACAAATGTTATTATTTCTTGGTAATACACTGGCCATCTTTAATTCCAAAAGTACCATTAGAATTTTTGATAAGTTGATACAAGTACTCCTGGAAATCAACACGGAGACTCTGCATTCACCGTCAGATGCTCTAAGGTCCTTGAAAGGTCAACACAAAATAAATTGCATAATTAACTATAAATTCAATTATGGAGTCACAGAGTGAGAGGGAAAAGAACACTGAGATCAAATTTTCCATTTGACATCCTTAAACAGTAACTCAGTAGGCACCAGGAAGATTGAAATCACAGACTGACAGGTAGGGGAAATATTATTGGCTTTCAATAACAACCTTGGACCCAACAATTTCCTAGCATGTACATACATATTCACCATCTTCCTCAAAAGTCTGCAAGCAGGTGAATAAATGAGACATTATATCTGGTCCCATCCCAAAGCCTAAGAGCATCTTTTGTTCCAAAGAAAAAGACAGTTGGTAGCTTTAAAAATCAGTAAAATAGACCCTGAGAATTTGGGCATGACATAAAATTCCTACAGAACACTTTCTTGACATAGCAACTATAGAAGCAGAATGAAGAGGCTCTTCATTCTAGATCTCATTTCTTTACATGGCATGTAAAGGAATATGAATTCTTCCTTTGGGCATTGGTGCTGCTTGTAAAATCTTTGTTATTGATATATTGCATCTCTACTAAGAATTTTAAATTATTTTGCCTCTTGAAAGATTTTGTGCTAAAGAACTGAATCACGTGATTTAAACCTCTAGAAAATATTTTTCACAATAAATTTACCTGTTTTATAAATTCTAGCTGAAAAACATAACACTGTAACTTTGTATTTTTGAAATTGCATCCTTTCCATTAAAAAAATTCAGCTGGACAAGGCTCTGGCAATCTCCTCTAACTGGATCTGCATCTAGTCAGAGGATGAACAAGGTGAACTCCAGAAGACCCATACAACCTACGCTGTTCCACAGCTCCCTGAGATCAGTGGAAAAGGTCTTTATTGAATGATGGAAACGAAGAAGGGAAAAAATAATTAGTACACAAATTTATGCCTACAAATGGCACATTTTTACTGCTGCTCCATTCCTTAATGGAAAGGGATGTTAAAAATATCTGAAAAATACTTTCAAAAAATTTGAAGCTTTTCACAAAAATTAAGTTGAAAATAAAAGTTAGGCATGAAGACTCTCCATGCAGAAATTACCTTCTTATTTTAAGTACATTTCTTAGAAAGCAGAATGAACATTTCTTTTTTTCCAAAAGGCAATAATTCAAAAATTTTTTCTTCAAAGGATTCTTTTTATTACATTTCAGAACCTGGTGAGCTGTGAAAACAGGAGATGCCTCCTATCAAATTTCTACACAGAAAATACTTTCCTGTTCCTATAAACAACAGTTAATCAATTTTACTTATCCTGGGGCATTTTATCTAAAAGTAATTGTTTAATGAAACTGACAGTTATTTCACCAGCACCTCTTCCCTAAAAAAATTAAAAAAGATAAAGAGCATCCCCCAAATGTCTGGTTGCTAATACAAAAAAAACCAAACAACTCAGTCAAAAAGAGATCTCATTATAGCAATAAAAGTTATTTTGCCTTACAAAAATTGTCACAAGAAGTCCATGTAGGCAGCACAGCAGCTACCACACCTCAGCATCACCACTGAGTTCCAAGAATCTCAGTCAAACCACAGGAGACAGTGAGCTGAGCTGAGGGCTGTCTCTGGAGCAGCCTGCACTAGTGGTACAGTTTTATAATGAAGTCCCTAGATTGAAGAAAATATAAAATCATCCAAGAATAAAACTGTCTTCAGCAAGGGTTTTTCACTGATTTTCCCTCATCTATAAATTTGGAAATACCCACCAAGGTCAGTGACTTTGTACAGTTCCATCCATAACCACTGGAGATTGACTCTACTTTGGCCCTCCTGGTTTCATGATGGCACAAGAAAAGACAAGCTAACCAATGTAAATAGTTGTGAGCAGCAGAAATTCTGAGTATTGCTTATCTTTGTTCTGGCTCTCTCAAATACAGTCCATAAACAAACCCCTATGTATCAAATCATTTATCTGAGGGAAATTTCTGTAATACAGACCTACTTTTCTAGAAAAGTAGATGCAACAAAAAGAACCAAGTAACAATGTAAACTACCCATAATATCACCTTGATACAATACATAGTTGCTGGGATACTGCATTAAATGTGCAAATGAGTCTGTTTCTGAATTCCACAATGCATCCAGGTTGCATTGAAGTGCACAACTGAATGAGAAACCAGGAATCCCTAAAAGCTGAAAACCACACAGGATAAAGGAGTAAATCCCAGCCCCATCTCCACCCACATGTGATGCACATTTGGAAATGGGGAGGGTGAGCAAGACCTCCAGCATTTCAGTAGATTCAAGATGACCCTGCTGAGCACCGGGAAGTACCAGGGAAGTGACTGTTCACTATAGTGATGTTTCTGTAGGTTTTGGTGGACCACGTGTTGTACAGAAATAGCTGTCCACCACTCCAGAAGTATTTGCAACTGCTGCTGGAGGCATGGGACAAGACTGTCACAGAAAGAGGTCTAAAGCCAGGCAGAGGCAGGAATGTTTTTCACAATTGCCAAACACTGAGCAATCCCCCTGTATTCCAAGGAAGTCATTAAAGTTTCTGCATTTCCCAAACTTGGCCAGATTATGTAATTGTCTAAGCATAGATTTTGCAGTCAAATGTAAGTCTCCTAGTCTGTCAGGGTTAAAGCTGATTTACTGACACTCTGGCTAAATGTAAGGTGCTCTTTGGGAAAGACATCATTACCAAACCTTGATGAAGAGCTAATCATTGGAAATCCTGAAATTTAAATGGGAAATAATATTTTTATAACCTTAAGTACAGTGTTACATGCATATATGACTCTTCACCTGCAGAATGAGGCCAAGGGGATGCAGATCCAAAAAAACAACACACAGAAAATCAGCTTTTCTGATGCATACATAAATTCACACCTTCACGCTGTAACTAAACAAGGAAGCCTAAAACGAAGCTATACTGTTTCCATTTACTGAAATTATAGAGAAGTCATCTTTCAAGGAATCAAGTATTTTAAGGGGCTGAAGTAAGTAATCACAAGATAACTTTTGCAGCAGCATTTTGAGGGACCCTAGGATAGTCATGTGTTAATTAAGAACCAAGCCACTATAGTTTTGGCAAAAGGTACAGGTAACCTTGAGCCACAGTGAAACACACTTGTGAACTTCCAGTAAACGTTCATTTCAACTCACTTGCTGCTTGCCTGGAATTAAAAAGAAGAAAGGGAAAGGGGGGGGGGGGGGGAGCTCATCAGTGACAAAAACTTTACAGAAAAAGCAGAGTCCACAAGCTTTCCATCCACCCCAAACTTCATCACAACTTTGAACCTATCACTGCTGAACCAAGAAGAAATTAAACAGCCTACATACTGACAGCAAAATTGCCTCAGTATGAGAGAACTTGCTCTCAAGGCTACAGAGCCACCAAGGGGCAGGGAAGGAAAGAAGGCAGCCTACATACTCGTGAGCATCCATTTCCATTTCTCTCACTCACAGTATCAGTAGGACCACTCTGCAAGTGCCTTCAGGGGCTAACAGATGCACAAGAGAAACAAACTGCCGATGTAACTTGGTTCCTAAAAAAGTTCAAGCTGTTGACAGGACATGCAAAACCAAAAAGACCTTTTTTTCTTGCACTGTCTGCCTAGGCAGCTAACGATATGATTTTCTTAGAGGCAAACAACCAATTATGAAAGCTCATATACTTTAGTACCTACCGCAACCCCATTTTCACTGTCTCTAGCACTAGGGCATTTGTCATTCACAGTGAAATACGTTGCCAGCACCCCTGGTAACAAGTAAATCTTGCTATTGTAAAATGATTTTAGCTCTCACTTGGACTACACTCTTGTCCTGGCCCCCATCCAGACACCACGAATTATTCCCTCTAATCCGGTCCATCCCCTCGGGTTTATTCCCAGGCAGTACCCGCCCCTTCAGAAAAAAATGCTGGTCCGGACTCGGCTTTCCAGCGCCGTTATCCGCCTACGGCTCCTCATCTAAGCAGCAAATCCGCAACCTCCCCAACACTTCCCTTTCCCCAGGAATGCGGAGGGGAGGGGAAGGAGCGGAGCCGGGGTTCCCCCAGACCCCCTGAGCTCAGCGGTCCCCCCCGGCCCGGGCCAGGGACACACATGCGCGCAGCTCCGAGCACTCCGCGAGGCACTCCTCGGCCTACGCCCGCCCCACCGCCCCCGGCTCGGTCCCTGCCAGCCGCGGGGGAAGGCAGGGCAGGGCAGGGCAGGGGCCGGCCCCCATGGGGCGGGGGTCAGCCGTTTGCCCCCGCCCTCCGCTAATGGGCTTCAACTCCGTCCAGCCGCCGCTGCCACTCCGGCCCTGCGCGCAGGAGGAGGCGAAGGGTCGCATCTCCCGGCTGCGCCCGCACCCGCCAGCCAGCCGCGGCGGAGTTGCATGGAGGCACCGGTCCGCGCTGTGCACTGGGGTAAGGCGCGCTGAGCGACGAGCAGCGGCGGGGGGCGGGCTCGGCCGCAGCCGGGCAGGGCTCCACGGAAACTTTCCGGTACTCGGGAAACCCCCTTCCGAGAGAAGGGGGGAGCAGCCCCGAGCCGTGCCGGGAGTGCCGTGCGGGGCGGGAGCACCGGGCTCGGGAGGCTCGCCGAGGCAGGGCAGCGGCGGGATGCGGGCTACAGGGGGCAAGAGCCGCGGCTGTCGCTGTGGCACGGGGCATGGGAGCAGCGTGCGCGCTGGGTGTAAACACAGTACGGGGGCTGTACTACGGCTGACTGACTGCCAGGAGCTTGTGTGTTATAGATTGCAACTGTAGAAGCAAACGAGCCCCTCTTGCAAGAAATCTAACAGGTTTGTTGTTGAGGACACCTTTTTACTCGTGTGTTTTGTTTTGTTGCCTGCAACAAAGAAGTATAAATCTTTGAAGCACAAGTTATAAATATTAAAGCTCAAATGCATAGGGGGAGTATGTGTATCAAATTTTAGAATAAATTTTTTCTCAACCCACTTTGGCACATACAGCCTCCTAATGTATTCAAGATGTACTTAAATTAGGAAACAGTTATTTTGTTTTACAATGGTAGGTGCCTGTTTCAGAGGCCGGGGAATAACTTAACAATAATTAGCATATTTATGTAACACACTGGTGTGTATAGAGGGAAGTTTGAATCCGAGGGGCATTAAGTATTGTTTCCTGAATGGGAGTGATTTGTGGAAATACAGAGCAACAACTTGTTTGGGTTTTTCACCCCCATTTGAGCCACATCTGTGTATATACTCACGAGTCTGATATGTCTACGCCTGCTCCCAAGAGTGGGTGCCCATTAACACCACAGTGTTTCTTCAACTGACAGCTGGTTGCAAAACAAAACCGAACTGCTAAACTGCTATTAAGAAACTTTTTTTTCTCCTTTGATTTTTCCCTCCTCAGTTATTTTCCTCCATCTACCCTCATCCCTGGAAGCTCCATCCATATTGGAATAACCAGCAATTATTCCAATCTCTGTAAGTAGTCTTTTTTCTTTTTTTTCTTTTTTCTTTAACTGCATTAACAGCATGCCTTGCAGCCATGTACAGCTGTAGGAATATTATATTTAAAGTCCTCCAGCAGATAAACATCAATCCATTAAAAAGCAAACAGCTTCCTGGCTAAGAAAACAACTGGGTTAACAGAAATTGACTTAACCGTGTGATCTATATACAGACAAAACTGACAGAAATAAGTGAGAGGATTGTCTGAAAGAGGACCATAAAATTTAGCGCCAGGTACAAGTACTTCAATAGTTTCTTTAAAAAAAAAAATAAAATAAAATAAAAAATCCTTCTTTTCAGCATTTTCTCCTACAAAAAGTTAGCACATTTCTGCTAAACCCCATTTACAAATTGAGTGCACTGACATCAGTCAAAATTTGTATCATTTTGGCACTCACTAGTGAAACAAGTATAGTTAAAAATTACTTCCAGTCATTGAAATAAAATGGTTCCTGACACTTGACTTCCTCCTACTCTCCTTTTTATGACTGACTTTTGTAGTAATTACATGAAAGTTATTTGAAAGGAAATATAACATTACAAGAGCCAATTCTGCCCATGTCAGTGTTTTGGCAGAAAACCGTATGTGTGCAGGGAGCAGAGCGGCATAACCAATCTCTTGGAAGAAAAATGCACATTGGTAAAACTATATGCACAACAATGAAAACAACCAAGATATCTCTCAGAGGAAGTACTTTAGCTCAAGAAAAGCCATGCTGAAATGTAACTAAATTATCATAGAATCCCAGACTGGTTTGGGTTGGAAGGGCCCTTAAAACTCACCTAGCTCCAAACCCCTGCCACAAGCAGGGACACCTTCCACTAGAGCAGGTTGCTTAAAACCCCCTCCAGCGCAGCCTTGAACACTGCCAGGGATGGGGCAGGCATCTTCTCTGGGCACCCTGTGCCAGTGAGTGCCTCAGCACCCTCACAGGAAAGAATTTCTTCCTTATATCTAATCATCTAATTATTACTTCAGTAACAGCTTTCAAGCTAAGATACCCACTACAGGCAAGAGAAATTGTGTGATTAAACCTGAAGTTTAAAGAAAGAAGAGGCAAAGGTTATGTTATTTACTTCAGAACATACATAAAGGAACAATAAAGTCAGGCGGCTGCCATCGGTCATGACTAGAAATATTGTCAAGCTTAACATTTGACGCCACAACCCACCAACTTGGAGAAATAACTCACTCTGTCAATACTAGGTATACATAAGCTTTAACCTGAAGATAACTCGGGTAACTAGGAGCAGAGCTGGGCTGGTAAAGCTGAAGACAGTGAAAAACCAAAGAAATGCAAAGTGGTGTCTTTCAGGTTGCCTGGTAATCTCCTAAACTCCTAGAAAAAACATGTTAAAGTTGGGCTCAGGAGCAAGTGCAAAATCAAGAGCTGCTGATTAAAATTGTTCCCTCTCCAGCTCCCTAATAGATGATGAACTGGCATCACCTAAGTCATAGAAATAAATAGTAACAATACAAAAATTCCAAGAAATTGTGAATGCTTGCATTGGTATAGCTACATGTGGTGGTCTGCTCACATATTAGTGAATTGCCTGTAGACCTGGCAAGGACACTTGTAACACACGTTGTTACAGGTTAATAGTGCAAAAATACTGTTCAGGTTACTTTTCCACACAACTACTGGCTTTCCGCTATGCACAAAATGACATTTCATAGCACTTCATTACACATATAGCCAGTATATGTTTAATTTGGGGATACTTATCAGAACAACACAATTTCTTATCTATTCCTCATTTTCATGTTCCTTGACCCTTAAGCTCACACTTTTCCCTGCCACTGCTCCTCCCTGAGAGACCACTTCATGGCAAGACAACTCTGTATTGTATTAACTTTACATTAGTGGAGTTTTGTAATAGAACTGTTGCAGCAAACCAGTTCAGAGTAAGTGACTATTAGTTCTGTATCTAAGTATTAGTAAATCTTTATGATAACTGTATTCAACTATGTCTCTGCTGTTACATCTAAGAGCACAAGGGATGTCCAGAGATATATAAAACATCCATTTGGATGCATGAATAGGGAAAAACAAGTTATAAAATATGCAGACATCCTTTTAAAATCCAGAATTAAGATTCCTGTGTTATAACCCTTATAGAGCTTACAAAGTTACTCTTGCTAAACAGCACTGTCTCACAAAAATCAAGAAGGAATGAAAAGGTTCATACTGTGCTTCTCCTCTTTCTACATGAAAGCCCACTTAAGCCAGGCAAAGGGACATACTTATTAAAAAGCAAAGACGCAGAAAATCCTGACCTAAGTCCATAAGGCTCTTCAGTAGACGCTTTGGATGCTGTCCCTCAGCATTTGGCTCACACAGTAACAGCACAGCTGTGTTGTCACTGACTACAGCACTGCTAGCTGTGCTCTGAGACCCCAGGATGATGGGGCGAAGGTGGAATAGACTTCTACTCATAAGCAAGGAAATCTTTCTGTACACAGCAAGAATAAAACACTTTCTCCGCTGCTGCAGACTAGGGAGTCTGTAGCTCATGTTCTTGATAGCAAATCCTGTGTTTTTCCCAGAATTATCTCCTAACTCAGTTGGTTTAACACAGTGTCTGGAGGTAAGTACTCGGTGAACTGACCTCACATTCATATTTGAGCCCAGTGCCTCAGTTCAAACATATGAGGTAACTGTAGGCTCTGGGGTTTGTGCAAATATCTTACAATGGTTCTGTTGGCTGCACCAGATTTGAGAAATACAGAAAGATGATATTGCTTCAAGCCTGTGCGTGACATCTCTGCTGTGAGCTGGAGTCCTGGAGTGAGTACATTATGGCAGTAAGTTTAAGAGACAGACTGATAGATCTGCACCAAGATTTCTGCACACCACAGTATATTCCTTTGCACTTGTGGGATGCCTTGAGAAGTGTCAGTGATCAAAGCACCAGCATCTACCATCCATCAGCAGTCTCTTCTCTAACAGAGAATGCCAGAAACTATGTAGGCCTGTGATGCCAGGCAGCAAGGAAGCACACACTCTAGTTGCCCCCTCTTCTTCAAGTGCACAGCAAAATTCAATGCCCAGAATAATCTGATCTTTTTTCCTTCACTGATTTCCTCATCTCCCTCCTCAAAATGCAGACTTTTTCTGAAGGCACCAAAGAGGCTCCCATCTCCCTTTCCTTAAAATCATACCCCGTATCACCCTACAGTTTTCACTTCAGGCTTTAGTGACTCCAGCTGCAGAAGAAGGATGTTCAAATGCCTCCAGAACCCCAAGTCAGAATTCTTTGTTGTTCTACCCAAAAAGTCATATCCTGCTCAGTATCTTTCTGCATCAATTTATTTTATGATGGCTTGAAATCATCTGTTACATCAAAAATTGTTTTTTCACCTTTTCATTTATTAGACTGGAATCTGCACCAGGAAGGTATCAGTTTCTCTCCAAGCCTGAAAATTTTTTGTCGTTCATGAGGATGTAGGCTGACAACTCCAAATAGCTCATTTCCACTGTAACTACTGACTAAACGTTTTGGTTGCAGCAGCTTCTCCCAACTCCTACTTCCCATTCCTGATTTTTTTATATATATATATATATATTTTTTTTTTTTTTTGGTGGAGAGATTAATAGATTAGAATTCATTCCTTTGCAACTATATGCAAAAATACAGATTACAGTTCAAGCACACTCCCTATCAAATATACGTAGAAACGATGCTTTAGTTTTTGAAGGGGATCTCAAACTGGTAGAAGCAGCTGTACTGAGAAACCTCTCAGAAGAGTGGGGTTAGAGGGAATAGGTTTTAGAGGTGCTGAGCAGTATTAACTCTTGCAGTCTGACATTTAATTATAATTATTTGAGCTATACATTCAAGCACCTAAAAATGCAGTAGATGACCACACGTGTATATGCAGGCCATCTTTCAAAGAGATATAGACATCTAATTGATGATGAGCTTTTGTAAAGCCTACTTAAGAGTTTGTGTCCTCAGATGCTTTCAGAATTTGGCCACAAATTCAGAGCTGGCAGAAGCAAGCAATTCAGTTGGCTTTGACAGCATTTATGCAAACAGCGATTCCAGACTTAGTACATACCTTATCCAAGCTAGAACTTCCTGAAATCCCTCAAACTGTTTTTTAGAAACAGTGACATTATATGACATTGTGACTCCTACAGTCTTCAAGTACTGTGTGTGAAGGTAATTCACTGGAGGACACTCCCGCCAAAGCTGCATGATCACTGTCCTTGAGGCAAATAGTGCTTCTAGGACACTTTTGTTTCTTTGGCCTCTTTATGCTAAGTTTCTTATCTTTTAATTGCTGGTTTTAGTGTCAGGTATGTTATTCCTTTTAATTCTATCATTAAAATGAGGAGTTTCAGCAACTGTTTTTCTTTCTTTGTATAAGCATTATAAAAAGAAATAATGAAATACATGCATTTTTTAATTTCTTTTTTCTACTTTTGAATTTCTCCTATTGGCAATAAATCTTTTCCAGTTTCATGGTTTAAGAGAAGCAATTCTGAAAGCATCTGATCTTTATGGGTTTTCAGCATCCTAGCTTTAGTTTAAATTAATTAGCTGCAAAACAGTTGCAGCATTACTTCTACTTTAAAGACCCAACTAAGACAGAAGCTTTATTGCGCTAGGTCCTGCACAAGGGAATTGGCCTTGTCCATCCAGATTGCAGGTGTGCAGGTGTCCAGATAACACAATAGGTAGGTGGAGAAAAAAAGGTTGGCAGAAAATTTGTTTCATATCGCATAGCTATTTAATGAGAAAGTAAGGCTGTCCTGGCTCCTGGACTGGTATCTGTCCATTACTTGGCTCTGACTCTTAATAACACGCTAGCTGCACTAGCTGTTTTCTCTTGCAGCATCTTTTTTTCCATCTGTGTCCAATCCCGTACCTGTCTTTGTTCTTGGGGTTGTCATCCATCAGTTTAAATCCTGACAGAATTATTCTGAAGTTACACTTAACCTCAACTTTCAGTTCCCACTTCCTTAGACGGAAAAGTAGCTACAGCTGGCCTGTATTGTTTTTCTACTTAGATCATAAAAGCAGGTTGGTCTCCCTTCCACTGAAGAACCAAAGGGTATAGAAAAATTAGATATTTTGCATCAGAAAGTTAAACACTTGAGACAGTAGAAGAGCTTTCTGAGTCACTATGAATCATTCAATAGGCTGCTTCTACTTAAACATTAAAAACAGGCCCCTACTTACAAGAATGGGTTAAATCAGAAGTTTCTAGAGCCAAGGACTCAGGATCTTAGAGAGATGAGCTTTACGAAAGAGATCCCAGATCTTCTCAAGGGGAGACTGATACAGTACCCAGCAGAGCATCCAGCAGATTGTGAGCTATTTAGTCCTGGTTGGAAGACTAGGTCTTACTAGGACAAGCTCGTATTGAACTTTGCTTCTAATCTACACTTAACCGTCTCCTCTTATTAACAGAATTTAGTCTTTTGGGGTTATTTACAAGTCAGACCTCTGAAGTACACAGTGGCCATTCACTCTCCAAACTTACATAGTACATAAGTCACTGGCCCAAACTGGCAAGTACAAGATTTTATTTAAGAAGTAGGTCATAGAAATCCCAATGCAGAAGAGACTAGAGGTTTTAGAAATTTGTAAAACATGTTTCCTTGTTGTCATCTTAATGTATTGCCCAAAACTTGCCTCTAAAGGTGCAGTGAGTAGGCAGCCTATTGTGCAATCTTCATTCCCTGCTCAGCAAACAAATGTAAAAACCCTGCAGACTTGAACAGACAATAAAAGCTCTGAATGACAAATTAACACTTCTGATTTATTGCAGGTGCTATACTGACAAGTAGCCCAACAATGTCTAGTCCTTTAGTACTGTAATTATAACTCTGCCTCAGAGACACATCAGGTGAGGAATGTGAATCCAAAGCGACTTCTGGTTTGGCCTGGAACTTGGTGCTAAAGAATGAATACACACACTGCAAAGAGGATCACAAAGAGTACGCTAAGCTACACTAATAATCACGCTCCTCTCATTAAACACGTTTGTGGAATCAGATGTTCCTTTTGAAAGAATATGAGACATTAAATAATACATTGAAGAAGCACTTACAAAATATTCATGCTCATGCTAGAGTATGTGCTGTATAGTAAATTTCTTAGCATCAATCCCAGTCAGAAATCCCAATCAGTCCCAGTGTTTAGGGGAGCACAGAATCAGAATACAACCAACAAAGATTTTGTATGTACATAGAACAGCACAATCCTCGATAGAAACATGATTGGAAACTGTACTTCTGCAACTTGATCCTATTAGCCAACCTGAAAGATGTCAAAAAACTGACAGAAGTCCAAAATAAAAAAAAGGGAAAAAAAAAAAAACAACAGACCTATGTTCAGAGCTGCACTTCTGTCCTGATTATAAACAAAAAGTTCCTATTGAATGAAGCCAGTTGTAAATTGGAACTTTCCCAAAATTGGAGACGCAAAATCATGCTTCAGTAGTGCTGGAGCATCTATAGAGGAAGAAATAAGAACTTTTCCCCAGAATTTTAAATATGCAAAACTGTGATTCCCCAATACAAACAAGGACAGCATGGTAAAATGCAGGGCTAAAGGTAGTATCAAGGTACTATAATAGTATAGAAATAATGTCTGGGTCTCTCCTCTGATTTATGGTTATTGTAAATTTCTTTAGTTGTCATCAATGCAAAAATACTAAGGAATTGAGGGGCACATGAAGCCACCAGAGAGATAAGAATATCTTTCCTTATAGTGTGTTTTGCACAGGTTTGTGTGCCATGTTCATCTAAATCATATAAGCAGAGCATTAAGCATCCAGCTAAAATGTGCCATGTGTTGTTTATTTTCTTATCCTCTCATCATGCTCTAGAGTTGTTGAATCATCTATGTGTCACTGCAGGATCCTTCTGCACCACAACTGTCTTACCACAGCTGGCTAAAAAGGGTTGGAAGCCAGACTGCAGGCAACAAAGAAGACTGATTTTTACAAAGTGCAGAGGGTTCTGCTGCAGACAACAGTTCCTGCTGGTGGCTGATGAGGGCATTACAAGACTCTGTGTTTGATACAAGAACTGAATACCCACTTTAACAGACACATCAATGGTCATATGAATTAAAAAAATAGTAACTTAGGAAAAATACAAATTTGGATACTGTACAATAGCTGTAAACTGTGAAATTTAATGGAATTTAATGGTGCAGATTAATTTTCAACTTGTGGATTAATTTTACGCATCTTAACCTAAATTTGAAGTGATCATTTTGATGTTCTTAAATTACTAATTTTCATTTCAGAAATTCATTCAAAGTTGTGCTGATCTAGAATACAAACCCTGAAAACTATCAGCACACCATTGTGTGGCACGCTTCACCTAGGAATAGATGGGGTTAGTACTGGGAAGTGCTTCCCCAAAAGGGTCTTGTTAGCTCTGTCACCTGTAGTAGAAATTGCTTTCAAATCAACTTTACCTAAGGGTAAAACATACTTTGAAGACAAAATACTTTGTGCTAGCCCCTAGTGATAGAGAAACATCATCTCAGAAAGTCATGCCATTTTCTCACAAATGAAACTATCAGTTTCAAAAGAACTTTCATGGCACAGAGCTTAAAATTATTTGTTCAGTCAGTACAACACTAAACATGATGCCTATCTCTGTCCCTGCCTGCTGCACAGCTATAGGCTTATGCCTCAGTTTCTTCCTCAAAAAAACCTTGACACACTTTAAGTCTTCATGGAGTTTTTTGTTATTTGGCAGCTCCCCTTGAGAATAGATGGAAGACTTGTATCATCTGGATTCAGAAAAGACATAATTTGCTCTTGCTACATCTGGGAAATACAAAATTGGATCTGCCCATATAATTTCTTATAGCTTACAATCCTAATGGATCTCCTTGAAGATAATAAAGCATTGCAGCAGTTTTCTAGCATTTTCATAAAGACTGTATCCCAAAGTGACACAGTTCAACAGCAACTAGCAGAAACAGAAAGCAAGTATGACTTTCTGGATGAGACAGAAGCAGTGTTTGTCTACAGGTGACCAAAGCGGTGAAAAGTAAAACAGGAATTTTATGTGGCAGGAACTGTAGAAAACTTTCTTACATCTCAGAAGTGATGAAATCATAGCAGTGATAGAGGAGAATGGTGTTGAACTAGTGAAAATAGGAACAGTGAACAAAAAACATACAAAAAGGTGTAGACTGGAGGAAGTTCAAAGAGGTTTAAAATAATTAGGGCAACTGCAAAGTAGATTACGAACTAAACAGACTTTATGGGAGAGATAAATATGTGAGATGAATACCAGCATAAGTTACTTTAATTAATTTGCTAATATATTATTTTTATCTTTGCATCATTTTCTTGAAGGTGAATTCCTTTTTGGTATTTGTCATCACTGTGTAACTGCTCTAAAGTTAACAAAAGTTGATCCTATTTACACAATGGCTGTATTGGTACCACAGCCTAGCTGTTGCTTCTATAATATTTTTTCAAAAACCCCAAAACAACCACCATACCACCTCCCTCAGTTTTGGTCATATTTATAAAAGCATTTGAGGGTACTGAGATCTTCCACTGGAGCAGCTGTGTGGAGAATTGGAAATCTCAAACAATTAGTCCAAACTCCACAATTCTGCAGCTACAAAGGATGGCAAAAAGGCTCCAAATCAAAAATACTGGAGAGCAAACAAAAAGGTGATGTAGGAGAACTGTTCATCTTCTGTTGGGTACCAATATGCACAGTAGCCCTCTCTGCCTTTACTTTCAAGAGTGAGTGTTTTTCAAATTGGGCTTGACCTTTTATTTGCCTGTATTTGGAATGTTTTAGACTACTCACATAAAGTAACCTGGATACAGTTCTAATACTCTCATGAAATTTAAAATGGATTTCCAAAGAGTATGCTTGCACAAATGTCTTCCTTGACAAACTTAAAAACTTTTTATTCTGTCATTAATGAACTATTTTCTGTCTATTTTAATTCTTTTTTTTGTTGTTGTTTTGGAAGGCCCTACAAAACTCTGCAACTAGGTGATGTCAGTGTATATACATTTACACACCCAGATGTGCTTGTCAGAAAACACTTTACCTACCATCAAGACAAGATCACTCTCAATAGGGCTGCTGGTGAAATGTGATAAAAAATAAATTACAAAGTAACTAGGAAGGGGTGATTCTGTTACAATAACGACAAGTGATGACACTCGCACCAACACTCACACTTCTTGTGCAAATGTTTTGCCAGTGATTATTGCATAGGCTGAAACTCTGCTTTTCTTAAGCCAGAATCATAGAATCATAAAATGGTTGGGGTTGGAAAGGATCTTAAGATCATCCAGTTCCAACCCCCCTGCCATAGGCAGGGGTATCTCACACTGCACCATGTCATCCAAGGCTCTGTCCAGGCTGGCCTTGAACACTGCCAGTGATGGAGCATTCACCACTTCCTTGGTCAACCTGTTCCAGTGCCAGGGTTACAGGGTTAGGCTGGTATCATCTCTCCCTTTGAGAGTAGGAAATTTCTGTTTATATGTATGCATAAATAGAAAAGAAACCATTGTACGCTACCAAAGAACAAGATAAAACTACTCTTTCTTTATCCCATATCCTGGCAGAGATAAGTGATTCAGTTTTCTACTCAGCCTTCTAGAATCAACAGCAGTCCTGGGAAGTGGCCACAACTGTGGAGCCAGTCAAAGATCTGGCTTGCTGCAGACTAAACGATATAGAATTTAATGTCTCTTCAAGCCAAACCTGAGTTTGTCTCCAGAAAATTACCCAAGGTTTTATTACGATTATTCAAAAAATCCCTCCCTACTATATCAGCCTGAGCCCCCACTCTTAGACGACAAACTGGAAAGTGGTTGTGAGACAGTTACACCTACAGCTAAGTCCTTCAGGTTTATGCAAGATATCAGCTCTGCCTATTTTTCCTCTCATTTATCCATTTTGTGTGTTAAGCTGGAGAAAAGATGAATTGTTTTGGTTTGGATTCTAAAGCATGTAAATCAGTCAGAAGGCTAGGTGCCTGAGAAATGTGGTACCCTTGTGAGTTCTTTGGTGTGCTTCACCTAGACCTCACCTGTCTTGAACACTATTTAAATTATCAGCAACAACAGTACCAGAAATACTTGTTTGAGTCTGAGACCCTTTTAAATCTGACAGAGATGTCTTGATCCAGCCAGGGGTTTCAAAAGCAGGAAGATTAACTTTCAGCTGACTTCTGGTTTTGTTGCTCTGGAAGGAGTTCTTTACACAAAGTCATCTTCATAATTTATGTCAAAGCCACTGTTTCTCCTCCTTTCAGATGAACAGAGCATTCTGCCTTGTGGCAGAAAAGAAGAACTACAGTGGGGTGACAGGCTCTGCCTCTTAAACTGGTTGCTCTGTTGCTGTAAGAACGACTGTGAAAGAGACTACATGTCTGTCAAACTGACATGCTCAAGTAAGTTACCCTTCACTTCCCTAAATTGTGACACAACAGCCTACAAATGTGAATCCATTTGCTTACCAAATCAGTGTTTGTAGCAATGGACTGTTCTAAACATTACATTTTATCTGGTTTTGCTGTTGCAAGGATATGGATATTTAGACGTTTATTTATTCATATGTCTAAATCATTTACACTGCATGCTGATTCCAAGTAGATTAGTGGACAAATATTAGCAGTAGTGGGAATAGAAGATTTGGTTGAGCTCAACATGCGTTAAGCTAATGCATTGTGAAGGCTGCTGCTCTGAAACGCCAGTTGAGGGGGACAAGAAAAATAAATAAATAAAGGGCCTAAAAAAGGCAGTCACCATTGCCAGAAACAATTAGACACTGGCAGCTCTGCAGAGCAGTGACTGCTGGCTGAGCTCTGCATTTGGAAATATTAATGTAAATCAACAAACTGCCAGCTGATTAAAATAATATTTGGGCAGCGGAGAAGTAAGAATTACTGTCAAGTCAGAGAGTGTATTTAAAGGAGTCACAGGGTAACTTTAATAAACAGTGCAGATAGTTTGGCTATTTGTTTTAGAACCAGATTTGTTGCAAATACACAAAAAGTGGGTTGTAATCTCAACAACTGCTGTTTTCTAGAACACTTGGTGATATAACCATCTCAGCTTTTTCTGTTCTTACTTTCTGCTTGTTATGTTTAATTGTTGATGTCAAGCTACAGTTTTATCTGAAACCTTCCTTGTAACATACCCATTTGGTAACTAGCAACATCTAAGAGGACAAATGATTTAATGACTTTTAGACCTCTGTGCTGCACTACAAACAGAACTGATGACCTACTGCTGTCACTAATTATTTGCCAGAAATATTTCCAGACCTGGGGTTTTTAGTTAACACAACAATGTACATTGAAGAACGTAGCTGAAATCTTGCAAGAAGACCACAAGTTACAGCAGGGAGAGCAGACTGACAGCTAATAGCAGATGAAAGTAAACCAGATGAGTTTCAGGAGTGTGCCTAGTACACTCCATCCTCTTAATAAGCATTCAGATGCATCGAGGCAAGATAGCGCTAATTCAAACTAAAACTCTCTGGAACATGCATGGTGTAGACAGCAAGCTGCCTTACCTGTTCAGTCTTACTGATCCCTGTTTGTGACAACACACTACTTGCCTTTTGAGTGGAGTTCAAACACTTACACAACATAAGAACTCTGCAGAACTGATCACAGTCCATTAAGTAGAGCAGGATTTAGGTCAGATCCATGGAGCACAAAAGATTCTGAGTTTATAATTGAGAATTCAGAGGGCTATGGCTAACATGCATGGGAGGACACACATGACTTGAATTTAGCCAAGACTTCAGGTTTTTATGCTCTTAGTTCCTAATCTATTCAGCAGAGATTAAAGCTAGGCATGTGGTTTATTTTTTTTTTCTGAGAAAACATATTTATTGTGGTTGTGGAAGATTTAATGGGAGCACATAAGTTTTGATGATATTGTGTCTTGCCCAGACCACATGAAATCCTTTCAGCAACTTACACATACTGTGTATTATTTTCTGCCCTTCCATAAAGGTGTGCGTAAAGTAAGTAGTGAGTGGCAACAAACTCTTTTTAATATATGTAAACATATTTTTTTTCCAAATGTAAAGCTCTCAATTCAATTGCTAATATAAAAAAACTGGAACGACAGCTGACTATAACAGAGTCAAGTAGTCACACGTTTGCTTTGAAAATGTTAGAGTAGTTAAGAGCCCAAATACACAAAACGATCATTTGCACTGGTTAGAGTGCACACAAAGCAGAAATTGCCTAGAGGAAGAATTCATTATTTTTCAATGGAAAGTCTGATTTGCTCTTCACAGATGAACCTGAGAGCAGAGTGTCATCCAGCGAGGTACTACCATCTGTCACTTCATATATACTTCACAGACACATAAATGGTTGAGACAAGATGAGTGCCAAAGCACCTCTGTCTTGTGTTGGGTTTGCTGAATAACAGCAAGACCTTCTAGAAAATCATCAGCAACAGAAAATCTCTACAGAATGACGAGGCAATTAGATCTGGTGTACTGTCTCATTCTGTGTCATACTGTTCAGACTAGCACTGCTACGCAGTAATAACGGACAAGGCAGGGACAGGTAGAATTTAAAAGCTGACAGTTGTATTTCCCTATGTAGTTTGCATTCGCGTCATGTCTGAACATGACATGACTAAATGAGCACATTAAAAAGTACTTGTGTAGAATTAAAAAAAAGTCACTTTGTGACTCATCTATAGGTAATATTCTGTAATAAGTATATAAGGATCTGTGTGAATATATATAAATATGTATGTATCATCTTTACTCTTTTTCTTTCTGTATGTGTACAAGATAGAGGAACTCCACTTGAGTTATTGTTGTTATTTCTAAATTTCTGCTTTTGTAATACTAAACATTTAGCCCATAAATTAGAAAATACTTTTAGTCATTCTGTCTATTTCAATCTGATGCATTTTAGAATTTCCTGGCAGAAATTCTAAGAACTTGTGATGCCCATTGAAGGCAAGAGTCATTTAAAGTACTGCACCCTTGAGCCATAAATATGAAGGAAAATACCGTACTTTTACATATCAGTTACCATTATCCTTTCTTATTTTAAATTTGATATATTTACTTTACACTTAGCGGCATCATCATTCAGAAATCTAATTTTCTTTTTATTTTGGCCAAGAAAAACTTCCTCTACTTCATATGAAATCCATAAGTAAAAAAAAAACAGGTACAGAGAAGGAAATGTAGTTCCTTATTGCATGTTTTGCTGTTAAAGCAGTAGTAATAGACATCTTTAAAGCCTTTCTCAAGCATATCTATTACTTTGTGTGTTCTTGGACAATTTGTCATGCTGTTACAAGGAAATTGATTCAAAACACAAATAGATTTTTTTTCATGTTTTCAGAGACATGGGGATTGTCTTTTTTTCAGTTGAAAAGGATTTTTTACATACATATGAAAATAGTAGAAATTTACTTTCATTGATTATTTCAAAAACCTAAGAACCTTTTGATAAGTGTCATTAAGTCACTTAAAGTCACTTAACACTTTTTTTTTAACAATAGGTGACTGTAGCATACTATAAAGCTACAACTATCAAAACTATCCCTAGTAGAAAATGTATAGTAGTCATCTCCCTGCATATGTACAGAGACAACATCTGGATTTCCCCACACTCACACAAATTCCCAGCGAAAATTTTTACTTTCCTCTAAATTTCTGTTTCTTCAAGGAAAAAAAGCTGAAGTAATATTTTCTGAGTCAAAATTTTGGTAGTCAGCAGTGTCATCACTAGTATGTGTATTTATGGGTGCACATTACTAACATGCAGTAGAGTTTATTACTATCTGCAGTTATGATGAATTAACTGGAACGGAGGAGAAAAAGACAGCTGTTGGCTGGGCCTGTTTTAAACTCAAACAAAAGCTATAGTCAAAATTGATACCATGCAATATTGTCTACCTTGACTAAAAAAGCCTCAGTGGATGCTAAGCTGATGTTTTGAAATGAGTTTCCATTGGGGTGGAAGCTTATCATTCGCATCATAAATCATAATGTAGAACTAGTATATAGACCACCTCTTTCTTCCACAGCAAGCTCTGTTAAAAATTGTGCCATCACAGCTGCTCACCTCCATCCACTAACTATAAAGAATCATCCTCATAAACCAGTTGGTAGATTGCTTAAAATGAATACTCCCTAACCTGTGCTAAAGACAACACTAGCTGGAGAGGTTAGCTTTATATTTAATTAGGGGGGGTTGAATCAGCTCCTCAGATTTTGCCAGAAGCTTATTAGGAAGTTTTATGTGAGTCTTAAGAATTACTTGGAGAGTAATCCCTAGCAAAAGGAGAAAAACAATAAAAGAAGATGGTGGTATCTTCATAGACATCTCTTCTGGTTGAAGTGTAGCTTATTGAAAGCTTGACCCCAAGAAAGCAGGTTCGAGATGATTTCTTGAACCTAGAAATTCCTGAGTGCAGGAGTTCCTATTGTCTGTATAGAGGTCCTCTCTATATATCGTACTATATAAAGAACTGTCCATGAATGCTGTTCAGATCACAATCCCTGCTTCTAATGGAAGGATTAAGCACACCAGCATATTGCACAGTACTCAACAGGGCAGCAAATGAACTCTGAGTCTACTCACAAGACTTTTCCATGCAATTAGCCAAGCACTTTTACGACAGAATCAATTAAATACATTACCAAGCAGCTGGTGATACTGTCACATAGTATGCAGAGGTCTATTTCTTAAATTCATTACATGGAATGTTTACCAAAGTCCAAAAAAGTACTTCTAATGCTGATAACATGCTTTACTGTTATTTTGTTTAGCTCCTTCGATTTTAATTTTGTTCCACTTCTTTCCCCCACCTCTGGCTTTCTAGAAATCCAAGATACCTTTTAGTAAAGCTGAAAGAGTGGTAACAGTGCTATTTCTATACAACACCTAGTGCTTATGCAGCACATAGACCATAAAGAACACACATATATTTCGTAGCCACATCAAAAAAGGTGTACAATAATTTTACTTTCAAACGTACCCCAACAGGCATCAAACTGGAAAGTTAGAACCTTTTCAGATACTTCTGAAAAGCAGTTCAAAAAAAAAGTTCACTCCCCAGTAAGTACCCACATTCAGGACTTAGGTACTTAATCGTTTCTACTCACAGGCAAGTCTGTTACCAGCATTTGAGACTGCAGAAAGTTTGGTGGACTGCAGCTATACAGGGATTCCCAAGGAAGCTGATCACATACAACTTCATTTGGCAAAGCTGGAATAAAACAGCAATTCAGTCTCAGCTATCAACTAATATAACAGGACAGTCACCCAGAACCACCAGGATAAAATATAGCCACCAAAGTAAAAGGAAGGGGTGTCTTTGCTATCGCCCCAAGAAAATTATTGCATCAATCTGAAAACTGGTCAATCATTCCTGTCAACACTAGGGTTCTTAAAAATGCATCAAAGGCCTTTAAACAAACACACCACTTCAGATTATAGAATCCAAAAGCATGAAGGAAGGTTGTGCTTCTTGCACAAAAACAAAAGGCTTTTCTATGGTGTACACATTAGAAGTTTGTCCAACAGTTTTCTTTTTTTTTTTTGGTCTGAGAAAGCCTTTTATTATTTAAACAGAAATAAACAGCCAAGTTCCTCAGTCTGTTACACGTGCTCACTATGCCCATGCATTCACTATTGTCAGCAGCTAAGTGGAATACACAAGATCTGCTTCTTAAAACACTGACCGTACATCAACCACGGAAGCAGACTAATGATAGAGTAAAAGGGAAATTACTTTAAAAATCACCTCCTGCCCCTGTGTCATTAATACGTAACCTAATATTTAAGATTCACATACTTAGGCATTGGGAGGGAATAAAATGAGAACCTTTTGTTCCAGCATTCATAAAATCAAACACAATTGTGTCTACAGTGGGAGCTCTCTGTACTGGTAACCACTGCCGTGTGGTATCAGTACTTATTTAGAATAAAGACATTTCTTGGTATCAGCTATGCAGGTTAGCAGGATCTCAGAAGTGGAAAGGGCAAAGAAAAAGAGTTGATAAGAAAAGGATTTAGAAATAAATACCTAGGAAGCAGGAAACCAAAAGTGAGAGCTCTTTCTCAACAGTATTACACCAGTTTTACAATCATGTAGCTCACTGAAATCTCTGGTGGCCCACTGTTGTAAGACAAGAATGAGGCCGTGATATTTTGAGGATATCCACCACTATTGTGGGAACTCCACTCACACTGGAACTCTTGACATTATTACCTGTCCACTTATGAGCAAATGGCAGAGACATTCAATGTTTCCTATTTAAGATGGTGAGAAGGATTCCAGAGGGCTTACACACAGAATGGTGATTCTAAAGGGAAGACACACTACAGTAATTTTTATGCATGTATGGGAAAAACTTTGCAGCTAGCCACAATAAAGTCAATTTTCAGGGAAGTGAAGGGAATCAGGAAAATCTTGGATCCCCTAAATCAACATCCACAGTATCTACTGATGGAGTGTTTTACCCTCCATAGTTATCTTGGCTTATAATAGTTACTTAGACTTAAAGTAGTTACTTCCTTAGCTTAATTTTTGCATTTAAGAAGCAAAACACTGACATAAAAGTATTTCATTTAATGTGCAGCTACCATGAAATTCAGCCTAATGGGAAAGAACACGAACAATTTGAAGTGTTTTTCAGTATGCATATATTTGCCTGTTCCTTATTGTATTGGTTAACCAGAATCATCATGTGAAAAAAATGCATTTTTGTCTTTCTCGCTCTTCCTCCCCCTTTCTCTTTCTTGTGCTCTCTTTTCTTAAATTGAATGAAGGTGATTTTTTTGCTGTTAAATCCTTTTGAATCAGAAATAGAACCAGTGCTAAGTCCTAACAAAAGTATTGTATTGCATGTACTCAAGGGAATCTGTCCTGAGAAGCAATGCATGGATTGGTTCCAGTTGAGAAAACAAGCTAGTATTTCCCTTGCTGCAAGAAAAAATCAAATGTATAATCTTTGCTCAAGGGTTAACCATACATCATTTCTCAGAACATACACTCAGAAAAATAGTGTTGGCCTGTAGCACTTCAGATCTACTTGCCTTCACCTCCTCTCTTTCCAGTCTTCTAGCACAGAAGCTGACAAGTACACAAAGATTTTAGTTATCTTTCAGTGTCTCAACTTACCTATGAGCTTTTTTTGCTTTTTTTTTTTTTATGGCTGTATTATCTATCTAGACACTTTCCTGAAATCGTGAGAAATTAGTATTAAAGGCTAAAATTCTGCTTCATATTTAAACCTACATTTTAATTGGAACCAAAGAATTTGCCCCACTGAAGCTAGAGGGTCAGAACCTGTCCAATCATTGCTTCAAGGGTTACATGACTGGAGTCTTTTGTACCAAACAAATAGGTGTCTTTTATGTCACTTGATACTTCTCTGTTTATTATTAAAGTAATTAAACACTGCACAAAACCTTAAAATAACTCTTGTCGCGAAGACTGTAGTCAAGGCTCATATTAACCAGAGCCAAGTTTATGTTTGGTCCAAAAGCTGCATCTACACAGATTGCCTTTCTATTAAGTACCACAGGCCATTTGAATTAATAATCTCCATCACTCTCTATGCAGTTTCTTTATATAAAATCACATTAAAAAATATAAAATATCAAATCCTGCCTAATGGAAGTTCTCTCTAGCGAATCCTGCCTAGAGTCAGCCAGGTTGGTTAACATAATCTTGTCATGAGACTGTTGAGGAAAGTATGTTAGAATACTATCCAGGCTCTGATACTGGATGCTTCCTGTCAGAAAAACAGATTACAAGGGAGGCATAGTACTGTTATTTTAAACAGCTATTACATGAACATAACAGTGCTTGAGATTAGAGAGTGACAACAGTCACTGAAAATACTAAATTTAACCTAATGAATGCATTCTTTTTTTCCCATTCATTCAAAATTAAGTTCATTAGACGTTGTTTTAAAGTTATTCCAACTGAAGAAAGGGGATTTGTCATTTCATAATCTTGTTGCAAATTTGTATCAAGGCTTCTCTTAGTCCTTGCGGTTTCAGGGAAGGTATATAGACTCTCTGAGTAGAGAGAGTCTTTGCTTGCTTAGTCACAAGAAGCAGCTTTGGCCCCCAGTTAGATTTCAGTTCTTTGGGGTATTTATGAAATTTATTTCTATTTTATTAGGAGAAGTTCAGTTGTTGTGAAAATTACTACCTACTCTTTTCCTCTTACAATATGCAGCCTATTACAAACAAGAATGCTGTTGCTGGACTTGTTCATAAATATGTTCAGAGCTTAGTCTGGATTATCAAAAGTAATGACACCAATATCCTCTTCCTTTACTACCTTTATTTATTCTTTCTAAAGATTAATTTGGAAGACTACTTCTTCCAACATAACTTGCTGTTATGTTTATTCAGGGTATTTTTCTCTTATGTTTGCTGACATTAAGTTTTATTTGATGCATAATGTACTGCCAGCTGATGGTCAGTGTTTGTTAATCCTAATAGAAAAATCCTACTTGCATGCTACCAACTTTTGTAAGGAGAAACAAACAACAGACATAATTGAAGTAGCCATCAAGTAGTTGTTAAGTAGAGCAGAACTTTTATCTGTATTATGCATCTTTAATTTGACAACTTGTCTTTTCATAAGCACATAGTTTAAAAGAATAGTAGGTTTAGAAAATAACTAAGCATGGAATTCTGGCATACTGTAAATACAAAAGGCAAGCCTGTATGGCCCTGGCACCCTTTGTCTCCCAGCTAGAGACATTAGTAATGGCTAATGGGAATCAGTCACCTTAAGAAAGGAATATGATCAGGTATTATCAAGCAAAGATGCCAGTGCTAGTTCTTCCTGAAACAGGGCAGTCATTCTGACGACAAGACACACACACACACCCCTACCCCATGAACTTAGAAAATGCTCAGTTCTCCTAAATACAGCTATTCTCAAGGTAGAGGTAACACTAACCTATTTGACAGGGTATAAAGAATGACTAGTTCAGTTTCACAGGGTGAAATGGTCAGTATTGTTGTTATATTTTGAAATACAGTTAAAGAGTTATATTGATAACCCTTTTCCTTCATTTATGATATGAAGTCCATGAATTTCAGTAATCTTTATTATAACACTTCTACAATACAAACTTTCAGAACAGCAAGAGAAGAAGAAGATCCCATCAGTTGGGCAAATAGTGTTCCCACAATGTAAATCAGTAAAATAAACACAGTTTTTGAACATGCATCTCAGTGCTTGCTGAATTGGAAAATTTTGTATGAGTAAAATCAAGAATGCATTTACAGTGCATAAACTGTGCACATAAGCACTTTTCTGAATTGAGACCTAACATCTCTGTCCACAGTCTCTTTATGAATAAGTAGCAGAATCCAGCTTTTTGGCACATTAGCTTTACAGAACATGAGTTAGTGGAAAACACTTTATGCAGTAGAATTGAGAATAACTTGAAAAACACAGAGTAAATAGAGAACAGTTATCAGGACTAGGGGGCATAAAGCCTCCTCGAAATCCTAAATTCAAATGTGCCTTAAGTCATGACTGAAATAAACTTGTTGATTTCAACTGAGTGGCTAAGAGAAGAGGCTTGTTCAGATCATTACATTGCAAGAGAAGTGTTTATAGCTGCCAGGCTTCATTCCAGAGAGAAAAGTGTCAAATAAATGCATATTTTATATAAATATATGGGCAGGGTAAGGAAAAAAATATTAAAAATATCTAATGGTAGACAACAAAGTATTGTTCTGATCTGTCTTACTAAGCATCATCGGAGACTCTCATAAACAACAGTAATTCACAGAAACAGTAAATAAAGTTTATAAATGAATGAAACCCTGATGACACCCTCTCTGAGGAGAGAAGTAGAAATAATTCCCTCAATCCTTCTGCGTGGGAAAGCCAAAGAAATGTGCAAACTAATGATATGTGAAATGAAGACTAAAGAGTTCAGGATCTAACTTAGATGATGCTTCTGACCTAAAGCACTAGTAAATCCTTTTTATTGCTGCACTTGCCATAACACTTACATGGGGAGAAAAAGACTCTTTGCTGGGAATTAAGCATCCTTTTATAACAACCTCCAGTGGAATTACAGGAATAGCATTTGTTTTCCATGGATTCAGTTATCTGGCCCCAGGAAAGCAGGATAAAGTTGAATTACGTGCCTGGGAGCTAGATCTGCCTGGTGTGTGTAGGTGAGCCACACTGCAGTAGTGTGGCCCTCCCGAGTTCTGTCAATGCGGTTGGTTGGTTGCGCATCTGCTTTAGAAACAAGGCCTGGGGACCAGTCCTGTGTCTGCTCTAGGGGCAAGGCCAGTGTGCCAGTCCTGCTTCCATAATAAAGCTGCTGTGGGAAAGGGCTGTAGGGTTGTATTTACACAATGTGCTTCACACCATGGCCATGAAAAGTTGCGGTGGCTTAACCCAGGGAATGGTGCTCAACCAGATGAGGGACAGTAATGGTTAGGATTGGCATTGCTTTCTGTGTGCCTCTGCTAGTGAAGCTGCAAGTCTGCCACTAAGAACAGAAACAGCCGTTTTGGGGATTCTCCCAGGAAAGAGCAATGTCAGAACTGACACAATGTTTGCAGTAATAAACTGTGCTGGCAAAATTCTTGCAGATGTCACCAAAATGTAAATGAACTCCACTGACTCAGGGAAGTAATCTCCAGAAGAGAGACACAGAACTTATTTGCATTTCAGAGAGAATTACAAATATCATTGCATTTTCTCCTCCTCTCAGACTGAAACTGTTGGCTCAGTGTCAACAGTGCAGAGATACATTTCTCTTTCTTGAAACTAGTTTAATACGAAGATAATAAAGTGTGTATCCCTGTGCTTGTCAGCCAGCTGTTTTTCACACGTACTTTGCTGCAGGAATCCTGATTCTCAGTAACTAAGAATACAGTATATTATACAGTACAACAGAAACACGTAGAAGTATATAGATGGTACAGAAACAAAAAGGTCACTTAACAAAAATACAAGAGATTCACTTCAGTAAGATGCAATGAGGACAGTCCACAAGCTTTTGTTGGGGCTCCAAACACTTTCTTGCCCTGAGTACTACACTGGAGATAGTAGACAGCATTTGCCTGTAAAGTACTATAGAAACCCCATTCTGGAAATATTCTCTGCAACATGAGTTAACAAGAAGGACAAGAAATTCACCTGGTGATAAGAATGTATGAACAATTTAGGTACAATACAACATCTTCATTTCTGTTGTCTGGAGAAAGGAAAGATCCTCAGGATAAAACCAAAATACACAGAGATAGTATGGGAATGTTACTTATATTTCCCACTTTTTAAAAACATAGACCAAATATGAAATAAAACCAACAGCCATAAGTGTTATGTGTTCACCATAAAGAATAAATAGCACAGTAATGCCCACTGCAGAAGAGATGAAAGCATATTAAAATAAAAACTAAAAAAAAAAAAAAAAAAACACAAAACAAACAACAAAACCAGACCAAACCTATTTCCATAGCAAGACTCTTTTTTTCCTATTTTCTGTCTTCACATAACCTATGTATTATTCATTAGAAGTAATTGCTCCACCTAAGGTAAGTGTGCTCATAAATCATCTTCTACAGGGCACAGAAAGAGCAGGAAAATTAGAATGTAACTTAACATAGAACGTAAGACATATGTGATGTGCTGCAGACAATGTTGGTTGGGTTTAATTTAAATCATCAAGGAAGAGCAGAGTTAAGGTATTAGTTACCCTTTTGGTTATTGACATATGTGATTCATTCAGTTAAAGCCCCATTCTACTCAAATGCATTGGTATGTCAGTTCACAGCCTCAGTGCCACCATCTGTCCTGAGAGAACTGCAATGCAATTTGAACACTGCTGGCCCTTTCAGTAGACACACAGGCACACAGTAGAGTTGTTCTGACAAAACTGTATCATCCTTGTACAAAGGATGACTGAACAAGCCAAAAAAAAAAGGGGGGGGGAGGGTAGGGTTTACAGTCTTGATGTATTAAATTGTGCAGAATTTGTTTATTGTTTGGTGCTTGAGAAATGGACTTGTGTCCTGAGAGATGCTAACATCCTAATGATGTGGTGTTGGGTAACACACTATTCTTTGGCACTAATGCCATGCCTTCCCTTTGAAAAGGGGAACTTTGGATACCAAGTTCCTGACACATCATCTCTTCTAGCAGGACAGAAGAAAGTATGTTGGTTATAATGGTGGTAGATTTCTGGTCATATAGCTGCCCATTGCACTGACAAGTCTAGCAAGCACCACATTTCCCTGTTGTGTAGGACACTATTTTATGCTAAGAGGGAGCTAACACAATGAAAAATAAGTGCACAGATTTTCCTTCCACAAGCTAAGAAAAGCCATGTGACCCATTATATTGGAACCAGAACTCCCTGCCACACTTTACTTAGAAGAATGGGGCACCTACAGCATCAGAGTTGTATGGTGATAGTTCTGCTCTCAGCCCTTTAGTACTTGTTTCATCCAAGTCAGAAGAGAAGAGAAGAGATAGGTTAGACACCTGCTTCTGCAGTTATGAAGGACAGGCAAACTGGCATTCACCAAATGGAAGTATAACATGCCTTAAAGTCAGTATCCTTCGTACCACTTCATGGAAACATGAAAACCTTGCTTCAGTCTGCTAAGCTGCAGAAAAAAGCCTAATTTTATCAGCAGACAATGCCAACAGGGGTGAGAAAAGCTTTTTATTAAAGGATGATAAGTGAAAGGTAAGATGAAGGCTGACATCAGGCAAACCAACTTCATATTAATCTTGATTGCGGATCATAGCACAGCAACTATTTGTGATAATATATGTATATACACATTTGTAGGAGGCAGACACAGGTTTTACGGGTTTGATGTATTCATATTAAATTATCTTGAGTAAGAATCCAAAGGACGGTGTCTATAGAGTAAGACTAATGAAATATTCCATTAATTCAAAGACATCGATCACAAATGTCACCACATCCCTACCATAGAAAGAGGTTCCATACAAACATTGCATGCATGCTGATGGGACCCATGTCTACAACCTACTCTTCTCTCCCCAAGCCTCTGAGCCCCAAATTGCCCACTGCAGCCAGGCCTGCTTTTTGTGATAACACAACTAATCCTTTTAACCCACTCTTCAACCTAACTGAACAGCCTGGTAACTGACCTTCTTGCATCTTTCTCCTGTCCACTTTAACTAAGCTGTTCTGTGCGAGGAGCAGAGAAGAGGTACTGTAGCAGATGGAAGAGGTATTAGTGTTTTCACTGGCTCTTCAATGTTAACTACTGGGACAAGTAAGTGTATTTTTATTTGGACAAAGCTTAATGAAACAACTGGTACAAATAGTCTTTGAAAATAAAGATCCCATTCCTGCAGATGAGGATTTCCTTAATATCTCCTCCATGATTTCCTCCTTCCACTCAGGAAGCTATTGTCACACTGAAGAAGCGACACCTAAAGCAAGTGTGACAGATCAACTACATGTTATTCCAAATTTCAAGAACCTTTCTCCCACACTCATTCTTGTAATTCAATACTAATAATGAAAACTAAGTATATTAATATATATACTAATATATATTAATAGATATACTTAATATATATAAAATTATATATTAAGTAAAGAAATATGTTTCTTTACAGGAACATATTAATTAGAATTAAAAGTTGTTACTTCAGGATGAGGCAAAACCTTTAAGTCGTATTTCTCTGCTTAAAATTGCTTTTAGAGCTTACAGAAAAAAAAAAATATTACCAAGATCAAAACAATTTGCCAAAATTTCAGTGGAGAAAAATAAAAATTTAATTAAAAGATACAACCATAAAAAAAGTCATTTCAAATCTAATTTGATAAGCTTACAAATAAAGATTGTAAGTCATACTCCTGACTTAAAGATGCTTGCATGGATGAACAATTCATCTGATCTTCTCTCATGGTCACTATGCATGTACATGAACACTGCACATGTAAAAGTGGTATGAATGCAGCTTTGAAAAGACAGCATTCCCCCAGCATATCTTACGGGCATCCTGCTCCTTTGGAATTCTACCTTGGTGAAGTGTCTGCTTCTTTGTAATTTTATGTTTGGGAACAATTGAGAGATAAGCAGATAACTGAGCCAGTGCACAAGATAATTTGACTGGACACTGTATTGATTCCTCCTATAATGATTCATGAACTGAAGACTTGTTCGGATAGAGGAGAAGCAGTGCAAAAGAAATTACAGGATACCCTGTACTTCATCAGTGATACTACCTCCTAGTCAGTGAGAGAGCAAAAAAAATCTTATGCTAAATTAATCAGAGGAAATAGGCACATAATTCATACAGTCCATAATCATCTTGACAAATATTGTAAATTAATGTATTAAAAATTGTTCATCACTTTTTATCTCAGTCACAGTAATTTTCTATGGTTGATACATATACGTTTCTCTTAGCAGTTTTCGGGTAACTAAACATTGATAAAGGGCAACATGAGGAACAAACATAAACATTATTTAGGCTATCTTTAATCTTTTGTCACAGAGGGTTTATCTCCAAGTAACACAGGAGATGAACAGGAGCAGTGACTGTACAACCAAAAAGCTCACTGAAGAGCCTAGGCACTTCCTGCATCAGTGATGTTGCCCATACCTTCACAAGCAGTGCTTGCAGGCTCAGGTATATTGCTGAGGCCATCTGTTTTCTGTTTTTATCATCAACCCTGTCTTCCCTGACCCAACCCTAAAATCTGGTATTTCAGGAAACTATGCAGCAGCTGCTCATTAGAAAACTGATCTCATCCCCAGAAGGATTTAACAAGATACTATTGACAAGCAACACATCAATTTAATAATCCAAACAGCATGATAATTCTTGTATCATATGCTGTTAGCACAAGGGAGACCAGAGGATCTAAAGTGAAAGTCCTTGCACTATGTGATACTCAGTACAGTCTTTAGAACTAATTGTAATACTACAACATGCACAGGCTGAGTATGATAAAACTTTAGGTGTAGCTCCATAAAACACAGTGGTTACCATACTTAACATTTCTAGCACATTTCTCCAATGCAGAAGCTATATAGGAGGTGGGATTTTATTTTTGGACAGTATTCATACCTTCACTGAGGGGGTGAGGAGACACGATAAACACCCAAACAACAGAAAACACTAACAAAAATCACACACAAACCAACCAGAGAAAGACTCTCACAAACCACCAAACCAAAAAAATAACACTTAACTTCAAATCACATTCGTTCACCTTCCTGTACCAATTTACCTCTTCCTGCTCCAAGTCATGAATGGCCTGTCATTGTAGTACAGTATCAAAACAACCCCACCACTCTTGATTAGGGCCCCTTAAAAAGATACCTCTCAAGGTTCTTTTCATTCACAGGAAAAAGGACCAGGTTTTTAAAGCTGTTCAAAGCTCTGGGACTCTACTGCTGTTGGCAGGGATTTCTCTCAAATCCTTAATTGCAAGGTCATTATGAAGATAGTGTCCAGTACAGATGACACACACCCTATTGTGTCTTGCTAGGATTTGATATTTCTTTAGTAACCCTGGAGCACCATTTTCCCCCTTTTATTACTTTCAGTGCTACATCACTTTCATGAATAAGACTTCTTCAGAATAGCATTCACTTTTCTCCAGCTCACACATTGTAATTTTACTGTGTTGTATAAAATAGGAGCTGTTTTCATGCTGTCGATTTCTTTAAAAAGAAAATCATTGTCTACTAACGTAAACAATATAATATTTAAATTTGCTCTTAATCTTTGACTGCTTTTTAATCTGGTTGTTCATGCACAAGAAATTGAAGATGCCAGAATTGAAGTTGCATTGTATACAGTTGTTATGCAAATGTTCCTCCACATAAGAGCAGGTGCATACAGTTCACATATCTGGCACATATTTAGCAATCTGTTTTGGGATGGTGATAAATTCTTCTAATGTGAACTCTTTACATCGCCCTCACACTGAAGGACATTGTGAGCTCCTATATATTGCATATATAATGTAATGTATACCTTTTTGGTAGAGAAGAAGTACGTTTAGCTAGGTTGAGTTGAGTCACCTAAACTGGTCACACGATGTGAATCCTCTTGGCCTAACAATGAGAAGAAGCCTAAGAACACAAGACATGTGTCAGCACATAGTTAAAATGAATAATTAAAGCAGGTAAGAGAAAACTGAATAAGGGGTTCCTTTTGGGGACTGGGTGGGGGGAGGTATTGCCTTTTTGGGGGGGAGTGAGTGAGGGGTGTGATTCTTTTTTGTTAACTGACACTTGTAAAAGTCTTTGCTGTTAGTAGGTATGTAAATGAAAATCCCTTTGCAGTCATGCATGATCAGGGACAGAAATAACTTCCTTTTCTGTTATAAAGTTGTTTGTATCCTTCTGCATGTATTTGCCCATGCACTGGAAAGGGGATGGAAGACGATTTTACACCAGCCAAGATAACAGTTTCTCCACCAAGAATCCCATAGATTTTTCAAAGATTCCTTTTTTTTTTTTTTTTTTGCCTTCCAGTGGATAAACAGGAATAATTTAACAGACACATTTCCAATAGGAATATTAATGGAAGTAAGGGAGGTAGGATGGTTTGTATACAGGCATGTTAGGAGTTAACAGCAGGGCTCAGGAAACAATCAAAGGTCAATTTCTGATGCAGTGGTGGGTTAATAGTCAAAGGAAGGTCATTCTGCCTCACCCAAAATAACAAATTGGCCCAGAGATGAAATCACAATTCTGATAAACTGCAAGAACAACAGTTAGTGACCTTTAACATTAAAGATAAAAAAAAAAAAAAAAGACATGAACACACAGGTGAAAGCTGGATGGAATTTCCCTCTTCATGTTATTCCAGGCAGTATCCCTAAAAGGGCTTTCATTTACATAGCTTTATTAGAACCACCCCTGCAGGGCACACTTATTTTCTGGTCCCTTTCGTGCAAAAGACCACATTTTAACAAATAACTTAGTTTTAAGAACAGGGAGGACTACCCACAGCCTAGACTCCTGATTGCTGGGAAGGTGATGCAGCACACACAGATGTTTCTGAGGACATCTGCAAATGAGAGTCTTTCTTAGCATGTCTTCTGTTTGAGGAGCAACCCAGGACCTCTCCCAACTTCCCAGCAGGCAGGAAGGTGTAGCACCTAATCTCTAGCAGCTATTGATGTTTGCCCTCTGCCAAATTAGCCTTGAATTGGAAATTACATTTTTATATTTAAAATACACACATATACACACTGCAGTTGATATAGAAAGGTGAATAAATGTACTTTCCTAGAGACTACTACTTGGCTTGGGGGGGTAGGTGGTTGGTTTATTTTTGAAGGTCTTCCTCTGCCATCTCAAACCAACATAAAATTATTTATAAGGAACTACATGGAACCTAGAAAATAAGCTGTATATGGAAGGCAGCTGAATGTCTTAAATACTTTTTTTTAAACCCAGTTGAGCTCTGCTGGCCAAAGATAAATAGGGGAGAGTGCAGAATACATGGCATGTAGGAAGCAGCCCAGCAGATACATGGAATAGTGTTTGGCTATATGGCAAGTCCTGTACTCCAGTATACCAATCCTCTTACCAAACAGGTCTTTTATAACAAGCAATAGGGATTTTAAAGAAAGGGATTTTTTCCCCATGTTTTTTCTACAGATCCTTCAGTGTCCTTGAATTCTAGTGGTTCCTTTAGCAACAAAAAGACTAGGCAACCGAAATCATCCCAGGAATCAATATCTGGTTTGCTATTATTGACATTCCTGCAACTGTCTAAGCAGAAGTCCTAGTCCTATTCAGACAAAATATGAGGGAACGAAATCGCTTCTTAATGGTATAAGAAAACTCCTTGATTTATGCAGGCAGATACTGCTGTAGCTTTTACAGACAGAAATGATAACCTAAGTCATACTATAGACTTTGTATAGCCCGTAATATCAACACCATAATTCATATGGAAGTGCATAACAACACTGCAAAACTGTTTGAATTATTTTTTTTAAATTACATCACCTGGAAAGACAGACTGTGAAATACCATATATGATCTCACCCCTTAAAGAAAGGTCTTTGAATTCCAGCATTTAACAGGTTTCTGTCTTGGCACACAGTTCCTTACATAACTAGCTAGATCAGTATTTTAGTTGTCATTATTTTCTAAGCAGTAAGTGTCAATCATTACTCTACATATTCTTTTTTTAGTAGATTACTACTACTGAAGACTGGAGATGAGGTTGGAAAAAGAAATAGAATTATTTCGATAGAAAAGTCCTAACTGAGGAGCACCACATAGCCACAAACACTCTAGAAGGAGTGTTTGAGGTACCTGTAAGGGGGATATGATTCCTGAGTTGCTAGTTCAGTCTCAGAATTTTATTGCAGCTATCTTTATTAGCTATTTTCCAGATTTTCAAACAAGATGAGCAGGTTAACAATTGCTGAAACATGCTGGTTAATAGAGCCAATCAAGTAGTTCAATGTAACACAAGGAAAATACAAAACTTTATAATTTAAAAATGATCAGAAATTTGAGCCAATTTAATAGTAATCAGAAGTGGATAGCTGATATACAGATTCCTAAATACATATAGTAAGCAAGAGAACAGAAGTCAGCTGCTCACCAGTTGTTACTATTAGCGCTAGCAAGAATTTCATCTCTGCCTTCCCTTTTTCTGTGGAGGTGTAAAGTAAAGTTTGTAAAGAATGGAACTTTTCTGTGGAAAAAAATCAGCTTTTTTTCATCCCTTGTGACTCCCATCCCTGAGCTCCCTCCCCCAGTAGAGATTAGGTTTCCTGCCAGAGCTGTATCTTCCATGAGCTGTCATCTGCCCTATAGCTACCTCTTTAGGTCACATTATATACAGTGCAGACAGAGCTCAACCTCCTACGGAAAAGACATTCTAAAATGCAGAATTATTTGCCAATTACATTTTATTCAAACCTTCCCCTCTCAGAATAAAAAGATAAAATATTATATTGCTAATTTTTGCCCCCCAAATTCTATGTGAGAAGTTTATGTGCCAAAATACCAGAGGGGTTTTTTTTTTAGAAAAAAAAAAAAACAAAACCCTGGTTTTGCCCCAGTCAGTCACTACCAAGGTGGATCTGTGGATCTCAGCTTATGAAGGTAACTTCACTTTAATGGGTAAAATAGGATTCTCATGATACTTATTTCCAAGTCCTAATACAGAGTTTCTGAAAGAAGTAATAGGTTCAGGTCCCGCTTATAAAATTGTATTAGTTCAATGTTGTTTGTATATGAGAAAATAGGGGAGGAAATGTATTGTCCATCACAAAGTGGGCTGTTATACTTTTAGAGTGATTTGTTTCACTGCAGTGGTATTTATCATGTTGATAAAATAGACCAAGGATCTGAAAATGGGAAGATTTTTCCTGTTAATTTGAAACAGCACCTATACATGCTGCTGTGACATCAACATAATACCCTAAAGCCACAGATTCTGAAAAGATTTATTTTCTGAGCCCCTATGCAGGCACATTCTCTTTGCTTCTGACACTCTCAATTCACAGGCTGCTGGTGATCCAATCTTACTCATTCTGGCTCTATAATAAGGATGTCAATGCAAGAAGAGAAAAGTCATTATCTGATAGCCAACAGACATGATAAAAAGGTAGAGTTAGATATCTCAGAGGAAAGGCCACCCTTTCTGCCTTGGATGAGCTTCTCAAGGTCATGGGCAGCCTTTGTATCTGTAAGTATACTCCAGATTCACTTTAAACTGAGTGCATCAGATAAAACTGAAATGTCTGGATCACACAGTCTCATGTCTGAATAAGGTTTTGATTTTTTACTGTTAATCAGTGAAAAGTTTTAATTATGATTAGAACATGCAGCAAAAAATATCAAAGAGGCAGTGTGAGATGCAGAGAAACTTAAAGTACCACGGAAATTTCAATACCATGGCTGACAAAGCTGAGCTGTGCCTTTTATGTTCCTCATCAGCTCTTCCTTTTCTGGAATTACTGATTTTTTTTAATACTTTCACTACACCTAGGGATTGGAGAGGTTAAAAATAAAATCAAAACCTATTAAATTGCAATTCCATTTAAAACTGGCAGGTTGCTTGCATAAATTAAGAGTTGAATAAAGTGTAAGTGTAAATCAAATACAGGACAGATTTCAGTCTAAAGCCACTCCTGGGGGATACTTGGGATAACCAAGGTAAGCCCCATAAGCAGATGATATCCTGGCATTTATCTAGTGTGAGGGGTTACAACCTTCCTCAGGATCCAGATGAAATAGCTGGGAACACAGCAGAGGGTTTGGGTTTTCTGTTGTTTGTTTTTGTGGGGATTTTTTAAAGATTCAGCTCGTACGGGGCCTTTACATTCAATGACTTGAATAATATCCCCTTCTCCCTTGCTACAGTGATGCTCTATACAAAAGCAGGGCATATGATCCAAAAACCTTTTTTAGCTTGTTTCTGTGATGCACCTAGCTTATTCATTTTGTGAACTCGTGCCTGGGAGCTACAGAAATGAGCAGTGCGATAGCAGCTTGATAGCAGCTGCAGCCAGAGGCTTATTTCACAGTACAGCAGTAAGTGCAGAATCCAATTGGTCACTCTTGGGCAGACTAAATCATCTTTGAACAGGAACTGTTCATAAAGGCAGGATCAACAAAATCTTAATCAATTCCACTAATATAGCTTATCTATCCCAGTGTGCCTCACTGGGACCTCTCAACTCCTTGCCATCTGTCAATTTCTTCCCCTTGATAAAGAGACCACATATTCCAACACATATTCCCCACCATCAAATAAAATAAGGATATCAGAAACATACTTTAAATTGCCTTAGTATTTGAGACACTTGGCTGTGATTATTTAAAAATCAAGGCATTCAATGCACTATCCTATACAGACCATCCTCCTATTCATTTTGGTTAACATACCATATTTTAAAGCAACAGGAGGTGCTAGATCATCAAACTAAACAACTTGTACTGACCCAGGGTGTGCATGTACTACAACATTGTTCTGTCAGTGTGTGTCAGCTCTAGTTCAGCAAGAAATCACTAACCTCATTCTGTCCTCAGCCAAGGCTTAACTGAGGCTGGCAGGGATGTACTGGTGTACAACTGTGCACACAAAATCCTTCCACTACAAGACATCAGCACTTCTTCATAAGCTGTTCGGGCACATTTCAGCCCAGGAAGCAAAGCCACTCCATGTCTCATCCTCTCCAGTGATATTATGAATTATCATCTTTATTAAGATAAAGAAACCAGGGGAAGAGATTTGGTTATCTTGCTAAGATACAGCCTTAAAATTATCTCTGATTTTTAAAGGGAACCCAAAAAAAAAAAAAAAAACAATTAGAGAGACTGTTCAGGCTTCACTAATTCTGATGTGCCTTCAGAGGACAAAAAAAAAACCATAAAAAGCAAAAACAAACAGCAAGAACAAAACAAACAAAAAACCCAAAACCAGGACTATGTCAGTATGGAGAGAAGTGAAGTGATACGCATTTATATGTAGTGCTTCACTTCTGTATCATCTGAGATACAAGCAGGTACGAGACTGCTTTTCAGTAAGAGAGAAGGTGCTCCTAATGAAGGGCTGTAACTTGGATGTACCAAGCTTCCATAACACAGCTGCACACCAAGACATTTCCCTCTGACAGGATCTGACCCAGCTGAAACCTCAACATTACTTACTGCCAAGTTCGAAAGGGTAGAAAGGGTCCCCTTCAAAGACAGGTTAATGAGAAGGAGAGAGCACAATATATGCCAAGGAAATTGAGTTGTACTACACCTCCTTCAGTTACATGAAGCTACTTCACAAGTTGGTCTGTTGAGATGCAGGAGCGCTGGGCAAAATAATATAACATGATATTTAAGGGATTTTTCAGATTGATAACTTATTGTCTAACATTGAATAGACAGTGTAGGCAATTTCCCACTAGCACTCTCATCATAAATTAACTGTTCACTCAGCCATATGTGCCCCTTGCACTGTATTCACTGCTGTAACAGCCAGCACATTCTGTTTGTCCCATATCTGGTTACGCAACTCCCATAACTGGAGAGAAACAATGGTTTCTGTATCCTGTGTAATTCATATTTAGAGGATTAGGTATAAAGTATTCATATTTACTCGTGTTATTGTTTACCATTCCCTGTTTCATGGAAAAAATGCCTTAAAAAAAAAAAATTAGCACTCTGCTATTGCTGTTATATTTATAGGCTTCACATACATTTCTAGATTCTTCTGAATGAAAACACATCACATTTTTATATACAGAAATGTACAGCTTATCAAAAGAAGGTGTATTTGGATAAGAAGAGAAAAATTTATAAGGCATTTTTTTGCCAAAAGTAATGTAAACATCCGCCTCCCCCCCCAAAAAAAAAGTGAAATCCACAGAATTTGTATCAACATAGTATCTCATAGAATCATAGAATGGTGAGCCCAAGGTCAAGCATGGCACCTCTATTTCGTTCTGTACTAGTTAGTCACCTGAGCAATTCACACAGTAGTAAGTCAGTATAAAGTCCATAGGACTAGACTCAATGTCAAATTGAAAATAACACTGTAAGAGAAGTTTATCAACTGCGTATTGTTTTAGGATCTAGGCTAATGGGAGTTATTCATTCTTTCTAATAAGAGCAATATTGCAATAGATCTTGTGTTTACTAGAGACTGGGTTCAATTAGATAAGACCATAAAAGAGAAAGAGTCACTATGGTGAGAAACAAGACATAAAATAAACAATATTTGGAACAGTTAAGGAAGCCCTGAGAACATGCTAGATAAATGAGCTGTCTTGAAACTTAAAAAATACCACCTCAAGTACAAGAGAGCACCTGCTATCTGAAGTCACTGCTAATCTGTTAAATTCCCATAAAGTAAAATATAACTAAATATTAGTGCACACCCTGGGTGACACCACAGGCATCTCCGAACTAGTCAATGTGTTAAGATACTGGTTGGATTCCATACACAACTAAAAAAAAAACAAAACCAAACCAAAAATACAAACGCACACACAAAAAAGAAACCAAACAGGCTCGTGTGCTCACCACGATGGCAACAAAGTTAATTCTTCCCTTTTACCTTTGCCAGTCAGCCAAAATGACCAGTAAAGCATCCACAAGTGCTTTCAGTTCAGGTGTCAGTTCCCTGCGACTGTGATTTAAACAAACTGGCACTGCTGCGATATTCGCATCTTTCAAAAGACAGAATTTACAAAAGCCTGAATAAACAAGGCTGAGGAAAGCCACTGGGAGTACACAGTACTGGGCACTGTTGCTGATCCGCAAAATCAGCAGAATCTACCCCTCAAACATATCCCATGCCCATAAACTGTTTGTGCTAAGAGTATGAAGTAGGACGGGTTTTCATACCCTTTTGATTTAATGCTTCAGAACCAGCTGAATTTTCAGAAAGTCCAGTTTTCTCTGTTGGCATAACATGCTTTGTAAAAGCTCAGCACATTCCGTGGCCATCTTAATTGCTCATAAAGATTCTCAACCAACAGTCAAGTGATTCTAAAAAATTAACAAAAGCTCTACTACATGCTAATTCCTCAGTTACTTTCTATTTCTAGTCAGTGCTTTTAATGCCAAGCATGAACCAATAATAATATACATTGGCCAGAAGCCATCATTTTCTTTAAAGCTTATTGTGACTGCAAGACACTAAGTGGTATATCCCAAAGCAAGAGAGTGGGGAAAACATTGCTGAAAATTATCTGCTAACATCTATCCATACAAAAAGCACTTGGACTTCCAAAAGCATATAATCACTTTAGAAAACACTCAAAAGAGCAAAATACTGTTAGCTTAGTTTCTGTAGGAAACAAATTATTTACCTGTTCAACTACCATATAGCCAGTTATAAAAATAAACCCATGCCACATTTAAAGCTAGTCTTGATACGTCACCATCTCTAATCATTTCTTGCATCAATAAAATTCCAGATTTACTCAGTAGATAGTCTGATCTTGAGCAGTTAGTGGGAGATTTCTTTTAATCTGGGGGAGGTGTCTGATTGTGGTTTGTTGGTTTGTTTGAGTTGTTTTAATAAACTACGGATTAAGGCTAGGAAAATGGGTGGGGTTTGCAAGTTGTTTTCAAGACCTAGGTCTAAATGTAGTTACCTTTACTGCATGACAAACTTTTGTCCACAAGTAAACAGACAGAGCCTTTTGCTTAAGCAAGGATTCTATCTGCTGTAATCCCAAATGCTTTTTCCTGTAACTTCTAACATTTACCTCCTCTCCATCAGCAGCACAGTCCCTCATAAACACATCTGTGGGCAATTAATTCACATATATAATCATTTATCACCAGTTGGTTCTCTAGAGGAACCTTACTGTTTAACTTTTGATGCTCTCTTTAGCTTGTCTCAAAAGCTTATTTGACCTGGGAATAAATTACTGGAGGTATTCTGACTTTTCATAGTTTGGGATACCCTTGGGGTTTCCGTTTTCTCCCTTAAGTGATTTATTATTGAACTTAGATAATACCTCTTGAGGGTTTGTTGTTTTTTGTTAACAGAGGAAAGCAGTTACAGTTTTTGCCACATATACCATGAGTGCCTTTCAACTGAAAAATCAAAATGGGGTGGAAGAGTAGTAATGTTGCTGTGTAGAACTGCTTGGCAGAACAAAGGCACAGAGCCAGGTAGAGCTCATCTCAGTCTGCAGCCACCTGGTGAAGCACAGGACGTACCTACTCCCCCAGAACACTGAAGGCAAGGTCTGCCTGTCCACAGAGCTCCTTCCTTACACAATATTAGGCCAAACTAGAGGTAGGATGAATCACTGCACCAAACCTAACCTCTCTGTAAGGCAGGTAGCCAGTTTAAATACTAGCACAGATGAAGCACAGATGTGGCACCATCCTTGGGTTACTATTTAAACATGAGGAGCCCAATGGGCAATAAATTAAGCTTATTTACTTTCAGGTTTTTAATGAATAAATTTTAAGTCTCATTAAGATGGTTTTCTATTTTGACTATTTATTAGATGTTAAGGTCATACTGCCCAAGCTTCTGCTTAATAAAAAGCCATGTCTTATGAAAATCCAGTGCCTCACTTAAGAATGAGTTTCTTCACCCTTCTGCTTCAGATCAGTTTCTCAGGATGCTAACTCATTCCACAAATGAAAGCATGCCCCTCTGATTCACTCTTGCCCGCAAAACTTTGGAGGCTTTTACACTTCATAACAACACACAATTTCTCTGTTCCAGGTGGAGCCCAAGTTTTTGGGTTTTCACATTGCTCCTTGTGCACTTCAGTTCTTTCAGCATAATTATACAAAGAATCTTTCCAGGAATAAGTAATCAAAATTATGTAACATTCATCAGCTCCAGCAGGATATTCCCCAGTAACACGGAAACATTTGCTGAATGACTCTCCCAGAGTCAGTTACTAACAGCTCCAGAAAGCTGTCTAGTAAATAGGCTGTCCATAAAAGCATGAATTCATATAACTGATCTGTCTCAGGCTGTCTCTTAGGGCTTTGAAAGCCCTTAGTTTTGGCATCTGAATAACCACACTGTAAATGTCTTTCTTCACAACTGACATGTTCTTTCTCTCTGCTGTACAGAAGTCGTGAACGAAAGCGACTCAGATAGTGAATTCCCCAACTACGGTGATCATGGAAATGAAACCCATTTCTTTTTTTCACCTATTCTGGTGGCTGGAGTAGTGATCGGAATTGTGCTGTTTCTGTCCTGTATTACAATCATTGTTGGAGGTCTGCGAAAGGAAAGGCGGTTGAGACGCCAGCGTCCGAGAACAGATGTTTTTTATGGTAAGATCACTAGTTATAGCAAGGTAATGTTAACTTTATTAATAAGCTAGTGATACAGGCAACAAAAGGAATCTGGCTGCTGTGCAAGGGATAAAAATGTAATTAAAAAAATAGGATAAGTAGGTCACGGGCAGCTTTGTAGTTTAATAATGTGTTTGTGCTGGCACTGAATTCACATAATACAAGTTCCATGCAACGCCAATAAAACAGCATTTCTTAAACAGGTTATTTTCCATTCATACAGTGTAATATTTCTTCTCCATGGCTAGACTCCTGATAAGTTTATTTTCATATCCCATGATAGCCTTGGTATAGCATATAATGTAATTTGTATTTGTTGGAAAGCCAAGAATGTTTTAATTTCCTACAGCCTACAACAGTGACTGGGCAATTACTACTTCCCTGACCACAAGTTAATAACTAGATATAAACAGAACAACAGGGCATGAGAATGTCATTACAACTGTCATCATCATTAAAAAAGAGTGGTTTTCTATTAAAAAAGTGCCAGTTGCTATCCCCCTAATTCCTCCCTCCACAACAAAACCCCTGGTACCTCAAAAGTATTTGGGAATAGGAAGAATTTAATTACCGAATTCTATTTTTGGCCAATTTTGGGTTTGCTGACCAGAACTTAAAAGCCACTTTGTCAAGGAAATGATAGGATCTGATTATTTCTATATTTAAGGGGGAAAAAAAAAAATAACAGTTACAAAAAGATAACTCTAAGTCTTCAGCTAGTAAAAATTCAAAAGATAAATGGGTTAATGAATTGAGTGGAGCAACAACAGTTATGTCACCTGTGGTTAGGCTCCTGTATCTGCAGGTTTTGTGCTTTGCATATTGTTGCGGTTTTTTGTCTATATAGATAATAGTAGTGAGCTACATAAAAAAGCATTGGCTCACATCTTGATTTCACTAAGGTAAATCAAGTATCCACTGAAGTCAGTCATTTAATTATTTGGACCAGTATTTTTGTGTCTAAAAGAAAAACACATTTCATAGGATCAGTTTGTCCACCTGGAGCCAGGGATAATTTTTTTTGGCTTTTCCAGAAGCATTCATCTAGATAAATGAGTAACATCTTTGTTTTTGGAACAAATTTTAGACTCAAAAAGAAGTGAAATGCAAACTCCCATGGTAATAAAGGGGAAAAAAATGTACAGAAAACTAATGTCTACTATTATTGTAACATCTATTTTTCCTACTTTTCAGTAGCTAAATTTGAGATTAAATAGTTAAATGCAAATTGGCATTACTGGGTTTTACCCATAAACAGAAATATTTTGGCATGATAAAATAGCATTAAAATTCAATCATTACTAATTTCAGCCCCTTTAAAAACCCAGAAGCCAGGTGAAAACATAAAGGACAATTTTCAAACCACTCATTAAAATTGTCAATGCTAGAGAAATGGAAAAAGAAAACCATGGTGATATTTTTAGGGAAATTCAAAAGAATTATCTGAAAATAAATTGAGCCAGTCTATCTAAGGGAAAATTTTACATTAGCACAAGCTGGCCTAATATCTCAGCACATGTCCACCGGCCAGCGTGGGAGCAGTGGGAGTCACTACAAAGTTGGCTTCCTTCCCTCATCAAGCCAAAGGAAAGCACAGTGCATGACAGAATGGATTAGTCCTGATAAATTCCTTGAGAACACACTGGCAGAGGTGAAAATTGCCAGAAGGAGGAACAGGCACTTTAAGTGAATCCTGTCCTCTGCCCTCTGTTCAGACAGACACTGCTACTTCAATGCATTTTAGAAGCTGTCCCTTTTCTCCAGGTAGTATTTTAATGCAGCAAGCTAAAAAGAGGGATCACTTTATTTGGAAGACAATTGCAGAGGGCAGGGGAGCAGAGATCCCTGCATTTCCACACTTTGGGACATTCTTAGGGAAATTTACCCCGGAATGTTAAGCATTAGCTAACTATGCTCTAAAACAGAAAATAGCACTCACTTTTGGTTTTTGTGGAGCTATGAAGCTCTTGCATGGAAGCATTAAGAAAGGTCTGAAGCAGGCAGGAGGATGATTTTCTCTACTATTTTCCATGGTTTCCACTTTTTGTGTTTTTATTGAGAAAAGCTTTTTCTCAAGACACAGACCTATAATCAAACACACAGGCTTTCTGTTAAAAACCTGCAGAACTGGCAAGGTTTCAATGTATGCAGCTCCTGGGAGCTTCAGCAATGCTGCTACTGTTAGAAGCTGCATGCAGCAGAACCAATGCTCCTTTTCAACCTTTGAGGCACAAGAAAAGTTTTAGACACTTGCATCTTGTAGGGCAGCACTGAATATTTAGTGCCATAGCTGAAATACTATGTTTGTCTACAGATTATGCTAATCTGCTCTTAAAAGAGTAGAAATGTCCTATGAAACCTGATTGTTCCAGAACACCACTAATTCCTCTGCCTCTGGTAGATTTTATTTTCCGATTTATGGCAGTGTTATGAACAGTGATATTGCCTCAGAGAAACCATAGAGGAAAAAAGCAGCAAGTATTTATTGCTTGTTTTCCAGCTCCAGATGGCTTCTCTTACGGTGGCTCTTTTGGAGAGCTGAGAGCCGCCTGCATAGAGGAGTATCCCCCAAATCTTGAGCTTGGTGCCAGTGTGGATACACGTCAACGTGTGGTCAATGTCATATATTCCGATTCACCTCCACGGTAAGCACTTTTCTAAGAATGAGTGTTACAGTCCTGCATGTACAAAGCTGGTTAAAGAAGAAAATAAAACTGCTAGGACTATACCCACTACAAAAATGAGGTCACACAAACTCTGAATACAGACCTACCTTGTTTAGTTTGAGGACAAGTTTTCCTTAGCAGACTGTATCTTTACTAAAGATGTGTGTACAGCCAATTCTTATTTAGTAACATCCATATTAAAATCTATCATACTGATGGCATACTAATGAAACACACAAGGAAAATCACTTATTAACCTATATCCTTGAAAGAAGTTATTTTACAAGTCAAAGTTTCAATTCCAGAAAAAAAAAAAATCTGTTTTTTTCCAGGATCTTCCAGGTTACATTTATTACTGACCTTGAGACTGTTCAGGTCAGTTTCAGATCAGGGAAAAACAAACAAAAAAAACAAACAAAACAAACTAACAAACAAAAAAAACGACCCCCCCAAAAAAACAAAAAACCCACAACCAACAAAAAAAAAGGGGGGGGGGGGGGGGCAGAAGAGGGTGAAGTACAAGAAACCTTCCTATATTTTTTAGCAAGTCAGACTTCTCAGCTTTCTTAGCTCCACTATTCTATCAAAAAGCAGGACTGAAGAAAACACACCTTTCTAGCATACCTAGTAACTGTACTTAATCTCCAATATTTAGGATAGGGAGGAAATTGTTTGGGATTGGTCATCTTGTATCAGTAATCTGCAAAGGATGACAAATACCGTTTTAGCTGTTTAACCCAAACCTGCTCTGGAGAGCCATAGTTGCCAGGATTGTAGTAGCATCTTCAGAGAAGAGCATCCTTCAAGTATCAGACAGTTCTGATTGCCTGGGAGGAAACATCACTATAAGAGGCTCTTTCCAAAGACACTTATTCCAGATATTATATAGCAGCTCCTTCCACATTTGGGTGCCTGTATTCACACAATACAAGAATGGCCATCGTGAGAGATAGGAGTTGTACTTCAGGCCACCTCTATCCCTTATGTATGGCTGCTGCACCTTCAGCTTAATAAATGAAGGAATTCAATTACTCCCTCCAAAGAATCAACAGAAATTGTTTTAAACAGAATATCACTTCAGGCTTTCTGTAGTGCTGTATCTTACAAACACCAAATAACGGTTAAACAGCCATAACACACACACACACCTTTTTTTTGTTGTTTCTTTCTCTTTTATTTCTTTTAAGCAGACTCTGATTTGAGTTAAACCAATATATTCATAAGACCCTTTCCCGACTGCTTGTATACACGTGCAATATAGAGCAAGTCAGTAATATTAACATACAATATGTAGATCTTTGCGTTTTCAATTCTATGCATGGTCTAAAAGCACCCCCTTATTACAAAGTCAAACTATATAATAAATGGGCTTTTAGAAATATTTTAGGTTAAAGCTCACATGTGAAAAATTATTCTGAGCCTGGCATCTAAATTTGTAGAACTTCATATAAATCTACTTGAAAATTTAGACTGTTTTTTGGACCCACATCCACAAGTCTTTACTAATACAAGCCTGCCAGCTGCCACCCAAGCAACAGCTTGAGGGGGCAGTCAGACACATTTCTGAGAACAACCTCTGAGAATTCCTTGAGCAGACAGGTCTCCTAAGATTAAACTATAGGTTGCTTCCATTTCCAGTTTGAAACAGAAACAAAGAAGGATTTTCTGCCTCTGTGGAGTTCTCTGTTTGAAAGGAGATATGTGAGTATTATAGGATAGCACTAGATAATCTGTGCTTCCCTATAAATTCTCCAGCTTCTTCTGCAATAAGCCTGGAACAAGTTAACTATCTTGTGTCCTGTCTTGTTCTAAGAAACTATTCTGGGACCTCAGTACTAGGATCAGAGAGACATGAAGGTGTCCAACCACTGCTTCTTCAAGAGTCCTTGAGGGGCCCAACATCCAATTCGGCATGCACAAGGAAACACTTATCCCATTAATTGTAGTTCTGCATCACAGGTCAAATGTGCTGTTTTCTCACTGCTACCTGAGTTAAATATTTTAGAAAAAGTAGTTTGGGCAAGTCATCAAAATCTTATTGGTTTATATCTTAGCAATACAACTTGGAGAAAACTTTAAGGAAAAGCAGAGCTTAGCAGATGGCTGAAAGCAAAGCTACATAGAGACACATTTACACTTACAGATGATACATTATAAAGTCTATTGTAGTTTTCCGTTCAGAAAATTGTTTGTTGAAAAGCATTGTATGAATACACTGCATTATATAAGAGCCTGAAAAATTTTGGCATAGCTACCTTTACGCTCCCCACAATGGCATAACCTAAAGTGTATTTTTTCTAATTAGTAGAGCATGGAGATTATTTGGATTGGTGGGTGCTAACAGCAGGAAAACTGACTGCCAGACAGCGCCTTGAAGCAAAAACAAGACATGGTTGACCTTCTGTATTTAAAATATTAACTCACTGGGGTCAGTCTTGTTACACGTGTTTTGAAGAGTATGTTTACTTAAATGTAGCACTAGCTATTCCTCCTTCAAATTCATGCAGTGCAGGATGTCATTTAAAGCTAAACTAGCATTCCCAAAAACTAACAATCCAACTGTAGCATGAACAGGACAGGAATGAAGAGCAGCAAGGAAAGCAACTGCCTTGCAAAATAACACTGAACATACTTAAAGTGAAGGAATTCAGGAGTGAAAACTAGTGTCCTGCTGCCCCAAACAGACACCAAGGCATTAACTTCATTTAACCACCCTGCTCTAATGCAAAAGGCCACAGTATTACAACACTGTACCAGGTGCTGCAGAGCCAAGTGTTCTTGAGTGTACTATTTTTGCTAAAATGATATTTTCTGAAATGATTTAAGGAGAAAGCACACCATCTCTATTTGGCCAAGGGTGTGATTATAATCAGTGTTGAATATTTTCATTAGATTTTACAGCTGGGCTGTAAACCATGAAATTAGTGGAAAAGGAAGTTTAGCGGAAGGCTGATGAAATAGAGTCAAAGTTAACTGTACCCATTTCTATGGCAGAGAGAGCACCAACTGTTCAGGTCTGTCCAGTTGAGAGAGTCTTGACTCTCCAGTTGAAAGTCCAATACAAAATACTACTTACATAAAAACTTTAACTGGGAAAATAATTCATGAAAAATGCCTTGGGATGTTAATAGTTTAACTATGTTGATATCTAAATCACAAATTTCATTTGAGGCTCAATTTGATTATCACCATAGACACTTCCACTAAACACTTTCTTAGTGGATTTAAAGGAATACCATGCACTAAGGTTTGACATTAGCCTGCCACAGTTGGAAGGTGGCTGCAGAGAAGCCATTTGGTCAATTTGTCTTGACAGCCCAAAATATCTATCCATAAACATCCCTTTAGGATAACTAATGATTTCCTAATGAATCTCAGATCTGTGTTAGCATTTGTCAGGTTGATTTTATATGAGGTGTAAAAGGGAAATATAAAAACAAAATACAGTGGGCATGAAAACTAAGCATTTTCAAGGTCAAGTTTGATCAAGATCACTGTAGTTGTCATTTTATATATCCCAAACACATGCTGTTGGCACTGTGTAGATAATACCTTTACAGATAGAAATCACAAGCTTCGTGCTTACGTTCACTGTGCCTAGAGCTCATTGTAACACAGACACTTATAGTGAGCTTTCCTAATTATCTTTTCATATATACGTAATAAGAAAACTGTTTAAAAATAATTTGATCTTACATATTTTAAATGGCTTGAAGTACAGTACCAATCAGGGACCAAGTAAATTAAAAACTATCGCATTTTCTTGATGTGAGTCTCTAAAATCCTAACACTACCAAGATTTGAGGTTCCTGGCACAAAAGGAATTTTATCAGTTTTTCACCTTTTGGGCAGAGGAAATGCATTTCACCCTACTCAACTGAGTGCTTTTTTACTCTTTAGTGATTGGATATTAATGGTATGTACAGAGCTTCAGGCAACCAAGGTTATCACGTTTTTCATCTGTGACTCATGACTGTCTAATACTGAACATCACTAAGGAATGACTCCTGAGCGAGATGGAGGGATTTAGCTTCAGGAATAGTTTTAATGGCAGCCACAAAAGCCCTCTCTATTTCACATTGAAATGTGTCCTGCAGGGCACAGTATGATAAAAACCTGTTAGTTACCCCTTATCCTAGTATTCATATTAAAAACTTTGGGGGGAAGAGACTGCACGATTAAGTGTGCTCACTCTGCCTCATCTGGTCATTTTGCCCAATCTATATAGGACCAATTCCATAGAAAATTGTGTGGTTTAGGTTTCAGAAATTCCAGTACTCTTTAATACCCATGTTCAGTCTGTACTGTATAAATGGGCAAATCCATTTAAAAATTAAAGTGGCAAAAGGAACTGCTGTGTCTTAAAGACAGGCCACAATTTCAAAATATGAAAGCAAAAAAAAAAACACCAAAACACACTACTTAAGGTACTTTCTAAGACATTTTTTCCCTTCCCCACTCCTGAGAATGCAAGTTAGCCATATCAGAGGGAAGAAGGCTTGAACCAGCTTCCCAGATTTTCCTGAATGACAGAACTAGGCTTTCTGGAAAGTAACTTAAAACTTGCTATGTTGTGCTGTATTCCTTTGCCAAGGCCACTTTTCCTACATGCATGCAGGGTTAGTATTTTTTGGCACATTCCAATGACAGTTGGCAAAGCATAAGATGGATGTTTGTGGTTAAGTTCAGATTTCAATTCAACATCCTGAGATTTGTGGTCAGTAAAGTAAAAAATGCTATTGGAAATATGACAGTTAAATCCACTGAAAATCATGACATGAGATAAAACTCTCAATTCTTTCAACTCCAAATTCTGAGCAGCTAGATCCCCAAAAGCTTCTCCCTTCACATCCTGTAGCTACTCCTAATTAATATTATGTATAGAAACAAGTTAATTTCTTCTTGGTTAGTTAGTTCCTCTCTGCTGTGAAGGGATTTTTACCCAAAATCTGCATTTCACAGCCCATATAGTGAGCACAGGTAGATTGTCTTAATGCCCGAGATTAAGGCAGCCTTTGGAGAGGTCAGATTCCAACAAGTGTATCCAGACTGGTACTTCAGATGCCTCTGGTATATCTCCAAACAGAGCCCTGCCCTAGCAAGGTTCTCAGCTGATGACACACCAGTGGCAGCACCATCAAGTTCTGTCCACTCTATGGACAGGTTTTCCCCAGATTGCCTTCATCTTGCTCTTTTCTACTAACAGATCATCCTTCAGGAAGCCATTTCAGTCAGAGGAACATAGGCTTGAAAGAATCTTATGCAGGTACCCAATCCCACCTCTGCTGCTGCAAGTACTCATTTTTAATAGAAATTTACCTATTCCATTGCTGAGTTTGTAAAGATCTTTTGTCCCCATTATGCTCATTCCAGAATACCTAGGGACAGATCTCATTCCTAATTATTATGGCAACCTTCTTATTTCCAGCTTAAATTTGTTTACAGCCATTTTCTGACTGTTTCTTTTTGTGGTGTTTCCATTCATCTTAAATACCCACATCTTTCGTTTTAGAAGCTTCTTGTAGTTTAGTCAAAAATCTTCTCACACTTCAGCCAGCACGTTGTGAGGCTAAGGCATAGCATTCCCTTCACTTTCTGTCATCAAAAATATCTGCTGGGAGGTTGTCTTGTCTGACCAGCCTTTCTTTACACCTGTCCCAGTTTCACTCTAGAAGTGCAAACTATTGCTATGTACTTTTGCTGTACATATAAAAAAAACCCAAACAACACAAGCCTGTTGCATGTTGCAGCTAAGTAATTCCTTCACCTGCTCAGAATTCATTTCTAGAATAATTAAAGCAAAGCTCTTTCTAGGAATATGATTCTAAAACATGTCACATGGCAAACTCCCTCAAATATCAGCAGGTGCCAGGCATTCCTGCTGACATGTAAAGAATGCTATTGCTGTTTAGAACCCTGTTTGTGAATTAACTCCATGGTTTGGGAGGCTACAAGAGATTATTTTAACTAATTATTATTACTGAACAAGGTCCATAGCTTCACTGTCATTTACTGAATAATGGTTCCCAAATCCAGAAACCTAACACTGCTTTTGATCAAGTGCTTCTTACTATATAAAATTATTGCCAGACTAAAATGTACCACAGAAAAATGCAGAATCATAGAAAAGTTAGGGTCGGAAAGGACCTTAAAATAACCTAGTTCCAACCCTTCATCACAGAATCACTTGTTTGATTTAAAATATGTATTTTAGTTGTTTAAAGCTGCACAATTATGTTGAAACTGTATGATACAGTTTCAAATGCTGTCTGGTGTATGTTCTCATGAAAACACGGTTTACATTTAATTTCATTTTTCATCTGGAATATTTATTCATCAAAGAGTCACAACTTCCTCAAGCTTACCTTGACACATAATGCAGAATAAAGACCCAGACTTTTAGTTCTCATTAACACAAACTAACACACAAATAATCTTATTGTAGTCATGTGCATTCAGAAATTCCAGAAACAACTATGAATAGAAAAAAAGCCAAGGAATAAAATCATTCTAGGTTTCCTGTCTCTTCAAGTGTTAAGTTACTCAAACCTTAGATATTTCCTTGAACAATACCTTGGGTTACATTTTTTACGATTTAAAAACTTTAAGATAGGAAAAAAAAAAAAAGAAACCATTGTAGGCAGCTTGGAGGTGCATTTCCCACACCTCTGGGGGCTCAAAAGTCAATTAAATTAGGAGATCAGTGTTATTTTACAGCTATTAAAAACAGAGAGGTTCCTTCAGAGTACTTTAAGAGGAGTATCCTCCTTGATTAAATAGCCACATTTGTGCAACCAAACATTTCCAGACAATACTGCAGAGCTTTGGATCATTCCTCAGGGCCCTATCTTGGCTGATGCTGGGGCTGTTTCCTCTAGGTGGTACATGTTTGTTACTTAGCCCCTCACCCACTGTATTTTGGGATCATAGTAGAAAATTCTCACATATTATCCACCCCCAAAGATAAATGGATTTTGGTTTCATGCTAACACAGTAACTAAGAAGACTGAAACTGCATAGAAGGATGTGCCACTTAACTACATTTGCTTATTCTTGCACTACCATTCACCTAATTACTAGGCTCCAGCAGTTCAGGGTGTTTCTTTTTTAATAAGGATGTTCTGGCTCCTTACTCTAAGTCACTGTTCAAGAATGGAACTAAATGAATGAGACACTCAGTAATATGGAATGGATTACTATTATATTAGAATATTAAACTAATGCTTTAATTACTTTTTAATCACTGACAAAGCATGCAAAAGAAAACTCAAAATATAGTCAGCAGTTCAACAACTACTTGAATGATTTAGGGGGCCTATAGAGATGCTGGGGAGGGTCTCTTCATTAAGGACTGTAGTGACAGGACAGGGGGTAATGGGTTGAAACTTAAACAGGGGAAGTTTAGATCGGATATAAGGAGGAAATTCTTTCCTGTTAGGGTGATGAGGCACTGGAATGGGCTGCCCAGGGAAGCTGTGAATGCTCCATCCCTGGCAGTGTTCAAGGCCAGGTTGGACGAAGCCTTGGGTGAGATGGTTTAGTGTGAGGTGTCCCTGCCATCGTTGGAACTTGATGATCTTAAGGTCCTTTCCAACCCTAACTATTCTATGATTCTGTGATTTGTAGTTGTCTCCTTGGCCACAATGATCTGTAGGTAGGCCTGTGAAGGTGCCAAAAAGTTACAGAATTGAAATGCACCTAGTTTCTCAAATGGAAATTGTCATCATCAAAAATAAATGTAGAAAAATATCTCATTTCATGACTTATGTAACTGTAAGAGCAGTTCTGTCAAAAATGATACATTTCCTCATGGTAGTTGTACATCACCAAAGATGTATAACATCACTATAGATGTATTCTAAAAAACACCTCAAACACTGACAGATTCCCAAGCTACTGTCCTACAAAACCAGCTGTTAATAGATTGCACGATCAAAGATAGCATCATCAGTAGATTGCATCACCAGAGATGGCATCATGAGCTGAACTATTTGTTTAGGCATCAAGCACATCATTATTTTTTTCCTTTGATTCTTCTTCTACAGAGTTAGTGTATTTTTCTAGTTTCAGCTTTCCTTTTTTACGTAACAACATCATACAAATATCTTCTGTGTTGTTTTCATCGAAGCTTAAATCTGTCAGCACATGTATTTTCCAGATTTAGTGATTCTGTTTACCATTATTAAAAGAAGACAGTTCATCATCAGCAAAATAGAAACAATGCAACAGGAGCAATTTCAGTAGAGTCAGAACATATAACAAATGAACAGAGTAAACAAAATGATATCTATTTCACAAAGAAGAATTAATTCCCCAGATTTGCCTTTTTTTCACTTGCTATTGTTTATATCTTAAGAAGTTCTCTAAGCAGAACCTTCATCTTTCCCCAGAGTGGGTCATAATTTCTGAATGACAGATAGTTAAATAAGCTTTTGGGTTTCCTTAGCAACAAGCTTACCCTAATATTTATTGCCATGAGACCTGACAAATTCATGAAGTTATTTCCCCTTCCTCAACCTTCTGAGTCAATAAGGTCAGCTTGAAGAGCTGCTGTATTTTTTAACCAACATTCTTCTCTTTACAGATCATGTTTACATGTGGTAAGACAACAGTAAGATAAGAGACATCAGCCCACCTTGCCTTTCCTCATATAATTACCCCTTAAAAACTGAATAGCACAGTCTACAATGACAATAAAGTTATTCTGACAAGAAACTAGGCAAAAATAAAAAATAAAAAAATATGTAAACAGCAACAAAGGAAAGAAACCTAAAAGGTACGCCAGAAGGTGCAGACCCACACTGCAGGACAACTTTGCAAGTACCACTTAGTTCATGATACACACCTCAACTGCAGTAAAATGCAAGAGCCCGTTCGCCTCTTCTCCTTAAACATGAAACTTTATTTTAAGATAACAGTAAGGATTTAGTCCAGTATCAGTCACTTGAATACGTGGTAATCAACTGCAAGAAATGATTCTTATTATAATTTTTAATAAGTAATTCTTTAAATTCCTCTTTTGAGGAATGATTTTCCAGCCACCAAAAGACTTGGACAATGGCTGCCTGTAGAACTGCACTTTACTTCTTATAATACTTGCTTAGAATCCTGGTAAAGCTGTTTAGGTTTACGTATTATGGTTTCTTTGAAGGAGAGACTGCAAAATAAAATAAATGCTTATAGTTAATTATACTACAGGAATACCTCTAGACTAGCACTCAAAGCACAACCGAATTACTGAGGCTGTTAAACAGAGGAGAGGAAAGAAAAAAAACACACACAAAACACTTGGAAGCTAGGGAAAAAGCCCACAAAGTTAAAGTTGCTTGCATGACCTTAATTCATCTCCCTTCTATCCTGAACAGAAAATGCTAGGAACCTTACCTGCAGCCTCCACTAGCAGAATCATAGCAATAGTTATTTGCAATGTCAGCATTACAAGCAAAGATACCTGCTTAGAAGAGATTATGGGAAACTGAGTATCAAGATCATAAATTGCTAATGAAATATAAGAAGTTATTAAAAAAAAAAAACACAACTACTTGAATTATTTTTAGTTGTCTCCTTGGTCACAATGATCTGTAAGTACAGCTGTGAAGGTGCCAAAAAGTTACCGAATTGAAAATCTGGTATGGGTTCTTTACTGCCATATCCAATTTTTAAAATCTGATCTCAATTGCCAAGAATGAGGGGGGGAATATTACATGCATTCAAGTTTGTTGAAAAGAGATAATTCTTTTTTATCCATTGTATGTATGAAGAAAAAGTACCCTAATACTAATATAATTGATATTTGGAACTAAACACTAAAATGACAGGTCTTAAAAACCGTAATTTGCTACCCACTTGCCTTGATGCTTAAAAGCCTCCTTTACAAAAGATCATTTCACTGTTTATCCTACTCAGCATTTTAGTTCTACAGAGCTGAGCTGCAGTCTATAAAAGATGTTAAAGTAAGCGCAAGACAAAGAAATGCAGATGATCAGATAACAGTAAGCAGAAGGTTCATGCTGTGCCCATTTTTTTTTTAAGTGAGTAGCAGGTTTCCCATGCATTGGGCCCAAGCCCAGAACTGGGAGACAGAAATGTTTCTTCCCTTTTACATCTCAGCAAAAGGATTTAACATTTTTCACCTCAAATTTCACTATGGGCCTTTCAGAAACTGAAACTCACTCTACTGTGGTAACAGGACACAGTAGGTGCTCTTCATTAGCCTGATTAAGTTAGTCAAAACCTGTGGAAAGATTTTAAATAAGTTCACAGGGCTTTGGGTCAGCAAAACCAAAGTAAAGATGCAGCTTATAGTAAGTAATCCTGCAGAGTGTCTCTTCCTTCACTGAGTTCTTGAAGAATTAAGGACATCAGGTCCTTGATCTCTGACTAAGGACTAAGATGTTTTAAAGGAATATCAGGTATGCTTGAAAGTGTCAATGGGTTTAGTAGAGGCTGGACTGAAATCCTTTCAATTATCTATGAAATTATCAAATCTTTTCCCTTATCCGTTTATCTATGCTAGATAAAAGCCATTCACCCTCCTACATACTGGGACTTGTTTCTGAAGTATCTAGCAACCCTATTCAGGATCTTTAGAACAGAGTTGGTTTTGAATAGTATGCTTTCTGATGGGGCAATTGAATTTTTTAGTCTGAATTCAAAACCATTGTCCTCATGAATATAAAGATAAAAGGAATATAAAAATAAACACATCTGAGGATATTTATTTAGTAACCTTGTACTAAGATTTCATTTTCTTACCTTTCCCTTCTCCAAAACCCGCTTCCATCACTTGGACTAAGAACAATACCATCAAAATCCTCAGGACTGCTCAGAGAAAGTTGTGAATGAGAACAGCAGAAACAAGTATTTTTCTACTTGCAGTAGATTTGAGCTCACACGAACAAATGCAATCTGCCCTGCCACAAGCCATTTACAATCTACAAGTAGGGTTTATTAGCTTGGGTTTAGCCTGGCAGAAATGCAATTACAAGGGGCAGAATAACTGCCTGCAGTCTGTTGGGAAGACATATGCTAAATATCCAAAGTTTCAGGAAATATCCTAGATCTTAATAGCTCTGCAGTGAGTGTGGTTGAGGAAATGGGTTCTTAATTTGTCTGGCTCCAGCAGAACTGTTTTTCAGGTTAACTGAGTAGGCAGTGGTTATTTACAGGAAACACTCCCTCCTTCAGAACTGAGAGCTTTGCCACAATTAAAGAAGGCAGCCACAAAGCAGATCCAACGTTTAAGATCATGATGTTATGACTCTTCCTCACTTTGCCTGTAGCCAGTGACCCAGGAACAAAGGACCTTCCTCAATACCACCTGGCCTAGACTGGTTTGATAGCAAAACTGGAGTCAGCTTTAATTTGTGAACAGGTGAGGCTAGGATAGCCAGACAGTGTACCACCCACATAACAGACCAGATGCACCCGCTCTGGTTCAGCCCTCCCTAGGGCTGCAGTGCCATGCCGGCAGAGCCCTTTAGCTCAGAGGGCTGGGCAGTGCCAGTGCAGCACAGTACAAATGCACAGAGAACCTGCTTATGCCCACTCCATCCACTCCGATCCTCTTCCTGCAACATAGATCATGGGAAAACACAGACACGCTGGTCTATGTATGCTCTTTTTTCACTAGGCTTTGCAGCCCAAGCTCCAATCTAAGGTGCCTGTCTGAATTTGCAGCAGAACAGGAAGCGCTGAGCATGGTAGCAGAGTGAGGAGGTAATAGTTTGGCTCTAGCTTGGTGAGAACTATGAAGCCTGGATAGACCTGAGCTGGCTCCTGACAGAAACCCCACAAATTGGTCTGTCTTGCGTTCCTCCTTCACTGGAGGAACACGAGAGGTAGTCTCCCAGGTTTCTGAATGACCAGCACAAGTCTGCCAAGATTATTCATCGCAGCTCTGCACCTCAGCAGGAAATCCTGCTGCCCCTGCCAGCATAGATCTGCAACCCAAACAACCCACCACATGTAGCTGGCTGAGCACCAGAGACCTTTGGGTCAGGAGGACTGCATTTAATGTGACAACTTTACTTCATCTAAAGCTCTCCATTGCTCTTTTTTTGACCAGAACATCACCACCACTTCCTTCTACCCTACATATTTTTTAACTCAGTTACTTATGTGCATGTGAGAGCAGGAATGAGCCCCCACTGTGCTGGGGCTTCAGCATGCACAGGTTTGTGGGAGCCCACAGCATTGGTCGTCTTGCTCCTGCACCACCAGCTGTAAGGAACTAGCCTTATCCCCAGGCACCTCAGCTGCCACAGATGTTACTTTCATGTGGGAGAATGGAGTCTGAACTTTCACCAGAACCTCTGGAATGATCTTTAGGTATTTGGAGATGTGCTTTTAAGTATTATAGAATCATAGAATAGTTAGGGTTAGAAAGGACCTTAAGATCATCAAGTTCCAACCCCCCTGTCATGGGCAGGGACACCTCACACTAAGCCATGGCACCCAAGGTTCTGTCCAACCTGGCCTTGAACACCACCAGGGATGGAGCATTCACAGCTTCCCTGGACAACGCATTCCAGTGCCTCACCACGCTTACAGTAAAGAACTTTTTCCTTATATCCAATCTAAACTTCCCAAGTTTAAGTTTGAACCCATTACCCCTTGTCCTATCACTACAGTCCCTAATGAAGAGTCCCTCCCCAGCATCCCTATAGGCCCCCTTCAGATACTGGAAGGCTGCTATGAGGTCTCCACGCAGCCTTCTCTTCTCCAGGCTGAACAGCCCCAGCTTTCTCAACCTATCTTCATACAGGAGGTGCTCCAGTCCCCTGACCATCCTCGTGGACTCCTCTGGACTTGTTCCAAGAGTTCCATGTCCTTTTTATGTTGAGGACACCAGAACTGCACACAATGCTCCAAATGAGGTCTCACGAGGGCAGAGCAGAGGGGCAGGATCACCTGCTGGTCATGCTCCTTTTGATGCAGGCCAGGATATGGTTGCTGTCTGGGCTGCAAGCAGACACTGTTGGCTCATGTTAAGTTTCTCATCAACCAAAATCCCCAAGTCCTTCTCCACAGGGCTGCTCTGAATGTCTTCTCTGCCTAACCTGTAGCTGTGCCAATGTTCTTGAGTGTCTCACATGGCAGGGTAAGCAAGAATGTGGGCTGAAGAACAGAACACCAGGCAATCCTTTTCTTCTCGCTTTACCTGCATAAGTTATGCTGAAAATAATGTACTGTGGCATTTTTCACAGGAATCTAATGAAAAATACTTTTTTTTCTTTCAGCTATGAAGAATGCGTGGGGCCAGGAGCAAGACAAATGTATATGCCCACAGATAATCCTCCCCCATATTCTGTTACAGACCCTTGTCGAAGAAATGAAACATCTATAAACATTGGCCTGGAAGCAGCATGTGGGTCTGCATGCACTGCAAATTGTCCAGTCCGGCTGCAGAACTTGCAGCGGCCCACTTCTTCCATCTCTTTGTCGCCTCTCGCTCTGGGGGCTACTTCCCGGTATGAGACAGTGGTGCGTCAACAGAATACCCCCGTATCACTTGTTCCCATCGAAGTGCTGAAAAATTCTTCTCCTACCTATCAAGCCATTTTGAATCAGGTCATATAATTAAAGTGGCTCTTTCCTTCAACTCTTCTGAAGAACCAACAGAACCCGTTTAAATGGAAAAATAAAACCTTTGAAAGTTTTACCTATTTTATATCTTTAAAAAGGTTGCAATGAGATATTATCTTTTACAGAAAACTTTGAAAGTTTACCTAAATTTCCCTTTTTGGCTTCAAAGTTCTGTGACATCTCACAGCATCAAAGAGAACCAGTGACAATCTGCATCTGACCTTTCTGAAGCATTTCAAAACACAATGAAATCAGCCACTCTTAATATAGATACGTGCTACCCATTCAAGACTACTTGTTGATTTTATGATACTTTGCATGTTTTCAAGCAGAAGGAATAGTATTTTGTTGTCTTTGTAGTACATTTCATTCAGTGTCTTGGCAACAAGGCATTTTAAAATAATTGTTTGTCTAAATATGTATTTTGAGTAGACAGAGGCACTGCCTGCAAAGCATGACTAACAGTAGCATACAGGAGAAAAAGAAGAATGTTATTTTGGCATTTTTTCTTTGGGGAAAAAAAAAAAGTATGGCCAGTACCAAGCTTTACAGACCATTGCACAGCCTGCTGTAAGGCTTCCTCAGAAGAAACCAGCACCAAGTGATGACAAGGTGGCAGCAGATCCCCAAAACACCAATTGGCAGAAGTACGGAAGCTGTACTACAGCTGTGTGCAGGCCTGGAAGCTGCATGCCCTACACAGGAACCTGCTAGTGCCAAGGGAAGGACATTGTCTGGAATCCCAGAAGATACTTCATGTCAATTCCCATGCATGACTGCGTTTTCAGGCACTAACTGGTCTCTTTCTTCAGTAAGGAGCCTGTAGCATTACAAAGTACCTTGGCATCTAGTAATTGCATTAGTATGATGTAAATAATAGATGCTGGACCTGGCATGCACAGTAACAGACAACCTCATTTCGTGCAGAAACCTCTTTTATTAGGCATGATCCTTTCCACTGAAATTTTGCTACCCGCAAATCTTTGTGGCCTTTGTTCTTAAACCTAGACTTCTCACACATTCATCTGATAACTGCATACAAATTGGAGATCTACGCTAGCTTGAACAGCAGAGGTAAACTGCAAATGCGAGAGTTTAATCTTGCGTGGTACACAAGAATCATACCCCCACGTGAGGACTAAAATCCACTTTCAGCCAGTACTAGTTACTAGAGCTATCAGACGACCATTGCCACTAATCTCTCGGAGGTATTTTTACTGATAAAAAAATAATAATAGTTTTACACTGATAAAACAGACTTCAGTTTACTACCCCCATTACAGAATATGTAAAAATTAGTAAATATGTAATTGTGTTTAAAAGGAAGCATCATCCAAATTATTAAAATTGCACTTACATTTTTTGTAAATACCAAATAATTTTCAACTATAATCATCGTTCAACATTCCAAAGATTGACACAATTATAATTAATGCTTAGATGGAAACTAATTATATGGTCCTTACTGCTGTATAGATTATACTACTACTGAGTGATATGCACATTATGAGATAAGGTAAGGATGCATTTTTTGCTAAGTAGATGAGAGTGAATATGTATTTTGCTAAAATAAGAGAATTCTTTTGCATTTCAGCAAGATACTCAATATTCTCGGGATACTATACCCAAAACAACAACAACAAAAATCACAATTTAGCATTCCAAAACTGCTGGCAGGGATTTCCAGAACGTAGGCTGTATTTCACATTTGTATCTTTAATAGAACTATTCCTCTGTGTAAAGTACTAGTGTACACAGTTTTGTGGTATGCAAAGTATCCTGCAATGAGAATCAAAACTCTACACCATCTATTAGGGGTGAGAAACGAAAACCAGCATAAAAATGTACCAGTCAGTTTATTGGCAGGAATATAAAAAGTGAAGGCAAGTACAAGGGTTTATTTATGCAGGATAGGACATACTTTCATAGCTGTGTCTTCTGCAGTTCTTGGAGACCTGCCTAGAACAGCCTAAGGCACTGAGACCAGACCTGCTTACTTCAGGTTACTACTGGGGAGGTGGAAGGAGAAATCTAATAAGTATTAGAAGGCAAATGTGATTCCCCCCTCCAAAAATGTGTGTTTTACTGTAACATAGCAAACCTGAAGGTTCTTCTGAAGACTAACACAGAGGGCTTTTCACCTCTGTCAGGCAAGCCTCTGTTCTGTTATATATGCTTACAGTTTCTGTGCATGTTGGGAACTCCTTTCAACCTGTTTGCCTTTTAACTTGATGGGGATCTTATGCTATTCTGCTAACTTTCTATCTGTTGTTTACAAATTAAGCTGCTTTTAAGTAGTCCTCATGAAAATAGGGGATTTGTATTTTACCTCATGATAGAAATGCATTATTAATATTATAGAAAAATTAAGTCTTTCTTCACTTTATAAGTTAAGCATCCTTAGCATTGTGATCTACATTGTATGTAGCAGCACAGCTTACAAATAGCCATCTACTCCCTCTTGTGGTATACCACATCGTAAAGTCAAGCCTTCTAGTTTGATCCACAATGAGGGACCAGTACATCAAAATTTGGAAACCAACCAAAACATAACACTTCCATACTGTTAACATTTTTCCAGGTTAGGACCAAATGTGTATGGCATGTCATTCATTATGAAAAAGTCTTGAAAAAACAAACTGTGATTTTAAAGTAGAATGTGCTACCTTGAGCGGTATCTTACTACAATCACTTGCAAGAGTAGCTTAGTTTTTTCTGCTCTTGTTAATCTTTTTAACTAGGTGATAGCCAACAAAGTTATAGGGAAGAAGGCTTCTAAATCCAACCCATATACCTTTGCAAATAGACAATGCTAGAAAGAGAAGTCCACACCTCTAAAGCTGCTCTAACAGCTTCCAATGCTACTACTGGAAAAGTGTTAAGATTTCTTGTAATGATGCAAAAAGAACATTTCTTGGAAAATAATTAAGATCCTGGATAAATCTCAGCACAGTTGACAGGAATGTTTTCTGATGCCCCTTTTAAGAAACTCTTATCTTTCCATCGGATTATATGGCTTTCAGCAAACTGGTCTAGTGGAAGTAGTCCCTGCCCGTGGCAGAGGATGGGAGCTAGATGAGCTTTAAGGTCCCTAACCCTAACCAGTCTGCTGTGATTCTATTGTAAACTGTCACATAATTTTAATACAAGTGCTAAAACAGGCTTAACATGGGCCTTTCATGCATTACATCACTAGTATCAGAAAGAAAACTTTGGATATGCTGTTTCTCGCTATGTGGTAACAGTACTGTATTTCTGTAAACTCTTTTGCTTCGATTTTTAGTGTACTGATCTTTACACAAAGCTTTTAGTAAAGAATGTATGTGTATTTGACACAGCTTCTGTGCTTTCTATTGTGTCAGTATCACTTTGGTACTACCCACAGCCTTTAGCTTCATGTTAGTTAGGCAACTAAGCAACTGTTGACTACACAACATCGTGATTCAGCAACTTACATTTGGATCTTACATTTCTCAGAAATCACAGGAATAAGCAGCAATAAGAGCAGTCAGGTCTCTCCTGCTCAGGGAGACCAGTCAGGCAGGATCAGCCCAGCTCAGCAAAAGCAGAAAGAGAAGACCCTGCAATTCTGCTGCAGTAAAAATTATTACTCTTGAAGTACTCTCAGGCATTTCAGAAAGCATCAGAAACCCTCACAAACACATTCATTAGTACCTCTGAAAATTACTATGGCCAGAAGACTGGAAAATGCAACATACCACCTAGGAAAAAGGGTAAAAAAAACAGTAAATAACAGGCAAACATTCCCAGAAATATTCAAACAGATAATTTGTTAGCTCAGCAAAGTGAGTAACAGTGTATTTCCTGAATGGAAACCACATCAAAATGATTTAACTGGTCACAGTACAGTCTGACAAACCATTGCCCTTCTTAAACTGGTTAAACACTCTCTGCATAAAATTATAACCACAGACTTCTGTAAATTAAAATAATAATTATCACACAGAATGCTCTGTGTTACTTTTAAACAATGCATCAGGTGGGATCACCTATGTCCTAATGAAAATACTGAGTGTTGCTGGTTTTCAGAGCTTTGAAAGAGAATAAGGACCTATTAAAATCAGCAAATCACATTAAAATAGGAGAGGCAGGAGTATGAAGGAGAGCAAGACTGAGATCTGAAGAGACAGAAATAGCCTGGAAAGAACAAGGTACAGTTCAGTGAAATAAATACAATTCCTGCACTTGAGAAATGCAGGCTCAAATTCACAAACACACAACACGAAGCAACCTGCTAGACTGCAGGAGAATGTCTAAGAACTACACTGAGATCAACAGCAGCTAACCAGCAGCCAGTAATGTCACACTTCAAGGAAAAGAAATGAAGAAACGCGAATAACTGCAGCTTAGGCATATAAATAACACTATTTGTCCTAAATCATTCAAAATAGCTCTCCACTCACTACTGCTCCATTAGGAAACAGAATCCAAGCCAAGGGTCTACAAGTCAAGGAGGCTGGCAAACCCGAGTGCCTAGAGTAAAGGAAAAAGAAAGGTTTTATCTTTCTTGGTTTTGCACGACAGCGAGTAGAAAGCTATTCTCCATTGTCATGTAAAAATGAGATACTAGAACTGATGGGAAATGGAGAATTGGTATTTTATACATTGTAGAGAAAGAAAGATTCCACATGTCACTGGGAACGGAAAGGCCGAGTTTCAGTCCTGTCCTAGTGCAGCTTTCCATGTCCTCTCTTTAGGACTGTCTGTCAGTGTCTAACACTGCTTCACAGCCTCAGAATTGGCAGTTGTACTTCAGTCATTGTGTATTAGCAGCTTTCCAAATCCTAGATGATCTGCCAATACCCTCTGGGAAAAGAGAGTTCTCTCAGCCCAGACCACATTAGTGACCCACTGAGAATTACGTCATTTCTAACACCATACTGTTGTCACAGCAAAAAAGCTTTCAGTGAAAACATTCATCACAATTAAGTCCAAGCACCTATAGCTCTAGCTTCATGTGAAGTGGGAACTGTAAATAGATCAGAAACTAAATTCATGTTTTCTGAGTTCCCAACAGCATCTCATAAATTTAAACTTCTCAGGCAGAAAAGTTCATACTCATTTCCCTTTTACTCAGCTCACAGTAATGAATGCTTGAACACTGGCTGCTGAACTCATAAGAATGTAATAAATTCACAGCTCAGATTTCAGACAGGTCCATATGCATATATAACCTCACTTCCATTAAAGCAAGAAAAAGTAACACGAAGAACAGCTTCCATGTCCAGGAGAGTCACAAATAAAATTAAAGCTTTAAGGAACACAGAAGTACCCAGGATGGTCTGTTTGTGGTTTGGGTCCAATGCCTTGATTCCCTTATTTGTTCTTCTGCATCTCCTATTAATATAGTTTCAATAACCCTCCTCTGCCCAACTGCAATGAAATAAGAGTCAGGTATACAGCCTGATGCAATTCACCAGGTATTGACATTGTGAACTTCTGAACCCCAGGGAAAAAGCAACAGGTTGCATACACACCTGGAAGTGACCATTCCTTTCTATGGAATTCTTCTCTTCTAAGATGAATGACCAGGCTTTTGCCTTGCTGTAGTCTTTTAGGAAAAAAAAAATTAATTTTGATAATTTTGATAGATTCTGTCTTCTCTTACACGCCAAATGAACCCAACAGATTCACAAAGGACTTTTTTGTTTGTTTTAAACTAAACTCAAATAACAATAAAGCAGTGGAAGAACACTGTAAAAACTAAAAGTATTTTGTCATGGCTCCTAGCCAGATTTCTGCAGGAGACTGAAATCAGTAATAAGCAAAATTAATGCACTCAGAAAAGAGCAAAATTTCTTGCAAAACATTTTTAAAATAGCACTGAAGAAGGAAGGAGGAAGATGGAAAACCTCATAGCTCAAGGGTACTGCCACGGGACTTTCGGGGACCTGGCTCATGGGCAAATACCCTGCCTCACTGACAGTGAGGGGATTAGTACCACATACACACGCATGCCAAGGAATTGATTAAGCTTCTCTTTCAGAAAGCAAGCTTTTAGTATTAGGACCTTCAAAACACAGAAAAATTCCACCCTTGGAAGCTGTACTAGGGATCTAATTCAGAGAATAACAATAAATAAATAGCTAGACAGATAAGACAACTCAGTATTTGCTGTTTATGTAAATACACTTGACTGAGAAGCAAAACAAAAGAACCAGCAACAAAGCAAGATTCCTTACATCATTCGGCAGTACTGCACCAGGCTGCAACAAAACACAGCTAGCTATTCTGTATGTTAACAAAAACTGCAGAGTTGAAAGGATCCAATCCCGCCCCTGTGGGAGGGTGTGAGCAAAAACATAAAATGCACCCGTCTCGTTTGGGTCAGTAAAGTTTTGGAAATGGCGAGAAGAGAGCGCAGCCGCCTGCAGGCACCCTGCTAAGAGCACAGCCAACCCTGCCTGCGTGTGCAGGCACACATGGCAGGGGAGAAAACTCAAGGCATTGCAGCAGATGGCCTCATTTGAACATGCGGTGCTAGCATGGGGATCTGACTCCCCTTCCCTCTTGGCTAGATCAGCAATTTTTATATAGCAATTTCCCATACACAAATTCTAAATAAGTATTTCCTAATGGCATTTCACTTGGAATGACGATCAAAAGCATATGTTTTCGGAAAGTCTTCGTCCCGGGCAAGCCAGAGAGAAAAGCAGTTCGCTTGCAACACCATAGAGCCGCTTTCACGAGGAAAAGAAATACGACCGCGGCCAGGTAAGCCGAGATTCCGCTTCACCACAGCGCCCTCGGAACCCTGGGGTCCGGAAACACTGAACTTACCCCAGGGCATCCCCGGCCCGCCCAGCGCCAAAACCCACCCCACGCGGCGCTGCCCTCCCGCCTTTCGCTTTGGGGTCGCTGTGGCGCCCGCCCGCCGCCCTGACTGACACTGCGGGGCACCACTGACCGCGCGGCGCCGCGGAGCAGCTGCCAGTGGCGAGCCGAGGGGTGCCCCTGCCGGTGTGGCACTGTCATGAGGGAGGTGGCGGTGAGCGAGGAGGATGGGGAAGTGTTGCGGGACTATTTGGCGTACTACACGGCTCGAGGGGCGGAGGGGGAGCTGGTGGTGTGCGATGAAGCCTCCCTGAAGGCGAGGGCGCGACGGCTGCTGGGACCGCGGCGGCGCGGCGCCCTGGACGTTCGCTGCATGGCGGAGCGGTGCCGGGGGGCCCGCGGCGATCGGGCCGGCAGCGTCCTCAGCGACCTGCGGAAGGCGCTGGAGGTGCTGGAGCTGCTGTGTGTCAACCTGCTGCTCTCCCCGTGGCGGAAAGAGATCAGGTCGCTGAAGGTAGGGGAGCGCTGTAGGACTCGGGCATGGGCGCAGCCATCCCCCGGGCGGCTGCTCCGGCCTCGGGTTCTGGCGGCCGCGGCCTTCCGAGGCCTCCCCGGGCCTGTGGCGCAGAAGGCACGGCCGCAGCGCCCGCGCTCCGGGAGCCAGGAACAGCCTTTAAGGAGCCCATTTAGAACGGGTTAGGAGCGCAGTGAGGGACCTGCACGGTGTTCGTTTTCTTTGCAGTCTTGTCCACGCTAAAGCCGGGCCTTCGGGGGCCTTCCCGGAAGCGCTGGGCCGTGCAGGGTCTTGCATAGACCTTGTTTTATTGTGACACGGTGGAGAAGTAAAAAGATGCCATGAAGGGCTTAAACTCTCAACAGTCTGAGCGTTAACCATAATTTCCTTATAAGGAGGGGATGCTTTTTAGTATTAGTTACTAATATACTAAAATTATAGTTCGATGCCAAAGGCCAGATGAGCCAGTGTCTCTTTGATCCAGAGATTTTACCAACTGCCCTACCTCTGGTGACTGCAGCTGGTCAAGTGGATAGGAAAACCCCCTTTGAAAGAGGAAATGCCGCTGGTTTTGGCAGCAGGGTGGTCTAGGTCATCCTGCTTCCCTAGTACACTGAACACATCTCATTGCCCAGAAAAGGCAGTAGTCTTAAACACATGCAAAATCTACTGTATTTAGACAAAATCCCTGAAGACCCAAGAAGCAAACTTATTTCCCTTCCTACAGCCACAGGTGTTTATAAGGAAAGGCTACCTCTTTCGTTCTTGTTGCCCATTAGGTCCAATCTGCACATTCAGACAGCTTTAAAATGCTGTTATACTCATTCATGTCCCTAAAACAGGGCAAAGCATAAGGTAGGTCTACAGCTCGTGGGCTCAGCTTTCGTAACACCAGGATCCCAGGCTTCATTGAAAAATCTAACTTTGATGACCACTGGGCATAATCCAGAGTGCAGGATGGCCTGCTGAAGGCCTGAAATAATTCTACTGCAAGGCACAAGTTGGAGAATAGCCAGTATCTTCTGTACATTCAGGTCTGATAAAAAGTTGCTGGTCATATGTAGGATACTAGTTCACATTTCCAGTATCTCACCTGCTCTGATGCCACACCCCACACAGAGTAGTACCTGCTCCATACTTTCCCTCAAGAAAGAATAGGAGCTGGGGTGTGAAAGGCACTGTTGACAAATCTATCTGAGAATGGACTGAGGTGTAGTCCTACATTATAGTATGGCCTTTGGGGGGATCAGTTTTTTTCTCCCTCAAGCTTGTGCCTATGAGACCAATGCTTAGGTCTTAGTCTAGGAAGTAGATAAGTCAGTCTGAAGCTGGGTAGCCTGAAAACAAGGTACCCTGATTCTGGAAGTCTTGACATGCCTGCCTTCCTCAGTTCTGTTCTAATCTGCCTGGAGTTGGTCATGCTTAGGTCAGCATAGTCTCTCCTGTTGTAGTGTTTCAGACAAAACCAAAAACCACTTCTACTTTACAAACCACGCTTTGTGCCTGGGGTAGCTCCAAAACCAAGCAGGTGTTGAACAGTTTTTTTTAAATTGTTACACAGCAGCAGCATTTTATTCAAGTCATGTTTTGCAGACAGTTTGTGCAAAGAGACTGTGTTCTGGCAGTATTTCTGCTGGAATAGTCTTCCTTCCAAAAAGTGCTTTCAAAGAAATGGCAACTTAATCTGAGGGTAGTAAAGTTAGAGCAGGAGTCTGAATCATGCAAAAAAAATAAGTTATAGTCTTCTCATCAGTTGAGAAATACAGTGAACAGTGAGTGCATTGTGTCTTTCTTTAGGAAAAGATTAGATCTCAGGGATTTATTCTATGGCTTTTTGATTAAAAATCTTTAATTCTTCCCTAGAGCGCATAAGACTTATTTCTGAGTTTCTCTGGTTTGACTAAAATGATTTTCTTAGTCTATTCCTTTTTGAATCTTGATGGTCTTAGCCAGTATCTCAGCAGCTTTAAACTGGTGTACCTTCTCTGAAGTTAATGTGCTATATATAGCAAAGCTATAATGCTTGAGAATCTGACAAAATAGTGCTGTTAGAAAAGCTCAGCTCACTTTGATTCAAAATTCAGACTTTAAGGAACATAGCCTTTTTAAAGATTTAAGTAATTTTTGAAGTACTTTTGATTTTTAGGAAATCTTTCATGCTTCTCTCCACTCCACACTCCCCCAGTGTTCATCTGTTTTTTCCATGTTGCATTCTGTTTCAGACATTCACCGGTAATTTTGTCTACTATATTCAATCTGTGCTCCCAGATGACATTGTAAAAACAGTACTGGAGAAAATAGGTTACATTGCAACAACAGCAACAGAGTTTTCACTTGTCAAAAAGAGGAACAATGAAGAAACGAAGCAGACTGCATTTGAAATATTCCTGGCAAGAATTGAGTGTGAAACCATCCTCGAAATGACAAATGAAGAAAAATGTGGCAATTTGGAGGAGACCTTACAGAAGAGAACACAAATGCACCAGCATCATCGAAATAAAGACAAAGAAGATCAGACACCCCAGAGAGAAGACACTGAAAATCTAGAAAGTAAAGAAAACAGTGAGACATCTTTGTGCCTTGCTACTCAACAGAAATCTTCATCTACTAGTGATAGATCCTTTGAAGCTGCTGGGGATCTGAAGATCAAAGATTACGTGCCTCAGTTAGCAGTTGCTCAGTCCACTAACAGGCTTCAGAAGCACCAAAGACAAATCATTAACACTGTACATTTGCCAGGCAAATGCTCAGACAGTGAAGACTTCTTTATCAAATATAGTGACATTGTGATAAGACAAACACCTATTTTCAGTGAGAATCTTTCTCCAGAACCTTTTGAAAAAAAGCCAAGAGCCAGTCTAAGTGAAGAATGTGTTTTGGCAGTCACTGCAGTATCAGCTGCAAATGAGATCAGGCCTGTGCCACTCTCACCAGGAGCAAGTGGTCCACCAGCCTTTGCAATATTTGCTGACAGCTCTTGTGACAGTAGAACCACTTTGGAGTACCAAGCTGAAGAAGTCCCTGAAGGATCAGTTGAAGCAGAAATTAACGATGCCATGAATTGCGTAGACCCGGACCCTGCAGATGAACCCAATGAGCTGAAGTCTCTGCCATACAAGGACATTGCATCTGTCAAAAACTGCAGTGTCCCTAGGGAAGAGGAAATCTGTGAGCTGTCTTTAACCTTCACAAAACTACAAATCAAAGACACTCAGAAAGACCTTACGTATCCAGTAGAGGAAACTGGACAACCTGAGTCAGTATCTTATGCAAGTACAAGTGACAGGCATGTAGGAGAATTTAATCACTCCAAAATAAACCATACATTTCTGACTAATGCTCAGATTCAAAACAGAGCAGCTGCACATACTGAGCTGTCTTCAGATCTATGCTGTTCTACTGGGAATGTGGAGGACTCCACTACTGGTTCTGATAGCAAAAGACTATTAATGGATACTCCTTATGCACATACAGCTTCTGCGTGCTTCAGACACATTAGAGAGCCCCCTAACCTCACCTACATTCCACCACAAAGCATTGATGTTCAGTCTTCGCGTATAAGAAGGACCAGCACAGAGGGCAGAAGGAGCCTCTTGCAGCCTGAATGTGACTCTCCCAAATCCAGTGAAATAAAGCTGGAGAACTGTAATTCACAAGTAAATGAAATCCAGGAGCCTTATGTCATTATTGACAAAACTGACCAAGGAATGTTATGCCATCACACTTGAGTCTACCAGTGCTTCTATTTGTAATCTGCCTGGGTTTTTTCCTCTCACTTGTGGCCTTCATGTTTTCAAGGAGGTAATTAGCTTTGTGAAAACAGTATTACAGACCTATTTCTGAAGTATTCTTCAAGTATAGCATGCTGTACAATGATAGAAATAGGAACAGCTAAGTGTTTCTAAGTTGCAAGACCCACTTTATAGCTTTACAAATGCTGTACTGGAGTGCACTTTTGTTAACTCATTACACTCCTGTGAAGCTGTGCTCTGAGCTGATTATATTCCTGTTTTCAGTTGAAAATAAGCTCATAAAGTTCTTTAACATTCCTTTAGGTTTAACAAAGGAAACAGCCTTGTGAACCCTTCCAGTTTTCTAGAGGCAGTAACCTGTTTTGCAGGTTCTTTATACCCGTCTCCACTCTACAAAATTTTTTGTGGCTACCACCACAAATGTCAGAAGCACTGAGCATCGTAGTTGTTCACTGCTACTGGAAGAGGGAGATCCAGCTATTGCTGTCACTTTCTTCACCCCTGTTCCTGCCACTTTGTTCTGCACCAGCTCTGGATTTTATTTCTCTGTAACTGGACTTTTCTGTGAGCCAGTTCATTTTGCTTAAATGAAGGGGGAAAACTGCCATTCTCGTAGCAGGAAAAAAATTAAATCAGAGAAGGGTCCCAGTGAGTATTAGTGCTGGGAAAAGGGCTATTCTTAGGTGGGAGTGCTGTGTGAAAAGCATTGTGCTGAAAAGGAAAGGAGACAGGAGTGTTAGATCAGCTGTAAGCTGGAGTCCTAGGAAGACAGTTTAATACTGCTTGAAGTAACTTCCAGTAGCACTTCAACGTTTTGTTTCATGTATAATTAGCTGAAATTGTTTATAATTGACTTTCATCCCCCAGAAATTCAAAGAGGAGCACGCGGGTTACACTACAAAAGCCTCAAGAGCAAAAAAGTAAAGCTCTGTTTTTTGAACAACTAATTGTTGAGGTCCCCTCACCACTTGATTCCAGCAGTGGAGGAGGAATAAAATTTTGACCAAAGTAACATCAAGTGACAGGACTGCCTTCAGCTTTGGGTGGGGTTGGGAGAAACAGGTATTATTAACACGAACATACAAATTAGTATTTCTGTGCTGGGTCTGGCTAGGATTCAGATAGCTTTCTTCACAGCAGCTCCTGGAGTGGTACATTCAGAATTTGTGGCTAAACTGTTGATAATACACAATACACCAGTGTTTTGGCTATTGCTGAGGAGTTCTTGCAGTGTCACAGCCTTCTCTTCTTCTAACTATGCCCTGTGATGAGTAACTGGGAAGGGGACCCAGCTGAGCTGAACTGGCCAAAGGGCTATACCATAACATGTAACATCATGCTTGGCAATAAAACTGGAGTGGCAGAAGAAGGTGGGGGTTTTGTCTACCAAGGTGGCCATTGCTCAGAGACTTGCAAGGCACTAGTCTGCTTGTGGGAGGTGGTAAGTTACTGCCATTGCATCACTTGGGTTCCCCCCCACCCCTTTCCTTTGGTTCTTAAACCTCTGTCTCAACCAAAACGCTCTCTTGATTTTGCTCTTCCTAGTCTCCCCTGCTGCTGGGGGGGAGCAAGCAGCCTCCTAGCTCTTCTTTCAAGAACCTATCCTTTCTATTTTGGTTTTATAAAACTGTATTTTCTTCCTGTGGGGATTATTATGTGTTTTAATTGTCTACCTTCATAGGAAGAGCCACTATGCGCTAAGTCTTCTGGATATTTTTATGTGAGTTTGTTATTCACAGAATCACAGAATGGTTTGGGTTGGAACAGACTTTAAGATCATCTAGTTCCAACGCCCCTGCCATGGGCAGGGATGCCTCACACACTCAAGCCGTCTCCAGCCTGACCTTGAACACAGGGATGGGGCAACCAGTGCCTTACTATCCTCACAGTAAAGAATTTCTTCCTTGCTGCTAGAACACCTTTAACTTCTTTTGTACAAATGGTAGAATTTTAAGGTCTTGTACTAGAAACTAATGTTGCATTTGCAACTGATTTACAGTTAAAGCTGAAGAGTGAAGGGATTTGAAAACCAGCTGAAACAAAGATAAGTCATATTTAATAGGCAGCAGTCCTTTGTGCAGCTGCTTCCACATGAATCCTAGTTGTAAATACAGTCAGACCTGAGAAGAGGGACAGGTAAAAGGGTAAACTTAAGATTTCTGGTAAGGTAAAATAAGATTTCTGACTAGCCAGTGCCCTCCTGCCCCTATTGGTAGTAACCACTGCACCTCTCCTCGGCTAGTAAGTGAAGTAAGGGCAACTGCTTAGGCAGTGCTGCTAGACAGCAAGAGGGCTGCCTGGGGCCCTTCCTAAAGAAAGGTGGTTTGTGTTTCTAAAATACCTATCCTCTGGTGAGCTGTCAGCTTCAGTTGTGCCGCAGCTGGTCCTGATAGTCTGAATTGAATGGGGATTTACTGACTGATTGGATGTCTTTCCATCACAGAGACTCTAGGCCAATTCTGTTCCAAATGTGTACACTACACATAACTACTCTGAATGGCTCAGATCTCCCAAGCACTGGATTAGAATAATTCTCTTTCAATGAGCATAGATACAGAGCTCAGGCAGCATACCTGGTAGGTGGGTTATAGTCATTCACAGCCTCTCCCTTCTGGATCTCTTGCAATAGTCATTTTTCTTCCCCTTAACATTCATATCACACATAGACCTTCGCCTGTCTGGACTTGTCCTTAGGGTGCTTAAGGAGCAAAGCTGGTTTTAGAACAAACTTTGTTGTTTTTTAAGCCAAGAATGAAAACCAAATTTCAGTGTTAAGACAGAAGAGGAAAAAAAAAGATGGAAAAAGACTTAAGACTATTTCTCTTTAGTAATGCCACTCAATTAGTAGGAACTAATGTAGTAACTGCTAGGTTTTGCTCTAAAACTAAACTTTTCAAAAAGGCACGTAACTTTCAGCCCCCTCAAATGCTGGGGGTGGAAAAAACACCACCATAATTCTGACCCAACTTCTTACTGCTTCAGAAATGCACAATGTTTACTTAAACTTCCACACATTACAGGAAGGACTGGGACAGTAACTTGCTAGGACAGCCATTATTCAGGAGAGTAACAAGAGCTTAGGTCTGAATCTTGAAAACAACTGACATCAGAATACCCGACACTTCTTATACTGTGCAGGAGGAGGTGCAATGAAGAGAGATGCTGGATTGTTCCCTTGCGTTGGTGGTCTGTGTGGTAATTACACTGGTGAAGGCAATTTTTGAGGTTTCTCACAGCCTATGGTTTTGAACAGTCAGTTCTGAAAAGTTTAATCAAACAACGAAGATCTCCTGAGCCTGCTTCTTGTGCTGGAAGAAAGGACACAAAAGGCCATGCTAAGACAGTGCAAATGTTAAATACTATTATTTCTGCCAGTCTGTCTTACTTGAAATCAGCTTATATACTGCTCCCAGATGTTACTCGTCTGCTAAGACACCCTGACCGGGACAAAGTCTGGAGAAAACAGCATCTCTTCAGACTAAAGTATGTAATAAAGAAAAGGCAATACAGGAGGAGAGAACCACTTTTCACACTTAGATGTGGAACTTACTGTGACAAAAGTAATTAAAACCCATAATTTTTACTCAAGTATTCTGACAGTATACCCTGGAATAGCCAAAAAAGCAGCTATGTGTGGCTCAGTTCACAAGCACAGGCTATATCCAAACTACAGAGTAAATTTTAAAAGCCAAGAGCAGTATCAGGTTGTTATATTCTGTGATCCATTCCACTGGTAATGAAGGTCAGTCTGCCTACAGAAAGGAGTACTTTTGCAACATGCTACCTCATCACTGCTTCTTAGTTACAAAAGAAACAAAATACGTATCAGGCTAATGCTGATAACCCTTTTTTCCCTTTTGTCATCGATCGAGAGATTTCAAGGCAGAAAAGCAAATAAATTCCAGATTCCAGGCTTTAGAACAGTTACTTATGATTACTGAAGTATTTTTATCTATACATCTATAGCAGACAGCAAACATTTTAAATTTATGACGTAACAGGAAACCTGTTTGTTTTTTGTTCCCAGTTTTCATTAAATAACCCCAACCTTCCTGAATATGAAAATCTATACACAAAAATACTAGACAGCAAAACAAAGTAAACATGCTATCTGTAGCCATCGCATCTGTTTTTTTTAATAAGTTACATAAATGATCCATCTATATTCCATTATAGCTGTGAATATCAGTAACCTCCATCCACACTATTGGTTTGATATAGAAAAGGGAATGGGGGATCTAACCAAAACTCATAAACAGTGACATTCTTTGTACTATAAGATAATCTGTACAAAACAATTGAACTGCTTGCAAAATACACATCCTAGGCTAATACAACCCATAATGAAATTACAATCAAGAACAAACTGCAGGTGACTGAACTTCTTATAAAACTATTTCCAAAGAAATAGTTCTTTTGGTCACTTACAGAAGAAAAAATGATGAACGTTTAATCATTTAAAGAATGATTACAATCCCCTAACAAATAAGCTTCAATAAGATAATTGCTTAACACACAATCTTATGTTTAAGCTAGAATTCTTAATATTTACAACAGAACAACAGAATGGCAGCACTTGGTTCACAAGCTTTAGTATACTAATTTAGTACTTCACTAGGAAATGCTCTCTCAGTGCAGTAGTCATTAAGTTGTACAGATTTGGCAGGGGAGGGGGAGGAGAGGGGGAAATGGAAATGTGGCAATAACAAGACAAGAACTGCATTTCCTGACTTGGAAAGCAATCACTTCAATACGATGCTTTTTAGGCATACCACAGAAACAGCCCTCACAAAACTAAAGTGAAAGCAGTGAAGTGATTTCTGAAAGTGACACCATCAGATATTGTTCAAAATCATGTGGAACAGGGAAAAGCCATATAACTGAAAATTTGTATTCTCCAACAAGTTACAGACAAATGTCTGCAGTCAGCCTTTTGATCACTTAAGTCCTGGATGTTAGCCATTTTCAGAAGCATTCACTACAAAGGCATGACAAATGCTCAACTGTGTAAGTGTTTTTAAGCACTGCTAGCCATGCTTGCTACAATTAAACCAACCAAAACTATTACAGAAAAAAAAATAAATCTGTATATACACACACTGTACTTCAGGAATCGTTCCCCTCAAACGGAAAAAGTAACATGAAAATAGAACTACTGCATTAAAAGGATTATCTTGAAAACAACACTGAGGTCAAACAGAAATTAAGGGCAACTCAACACTTCAGCTAACAATGAAATCCCCACTGTTTTTCTCTGCTGTCCAAGTACCTGTAAGTCACAATAAACTGATCAAGATATATCAACCCAGACAGCCATCTGTATTTTTCTTTGTGAAAAAAAAAAAAAGAACTGAAGAATACAAAATAGTTAAGAGATCAATTAACTCTAGGATTTTTATAACCATTTGAAAAGAACAACAAATACACTTCTGTGCACCCTGTATTTTAGCTAGTCTTAACTAAGCCATAGCAGGGCCAGTGATTTCATGAGCACCAGAGAGAAATTAGCCTTTTTTAAAAAAAAAAGCCTCAGAGCCACTCTGCAATCACTTCTGAAAACTGTTAAGCTTTTTTTGCCACTGAATTCAGTGGGACTATACTACTGCATTGTTATCTTCAGAACAGCTATGTTGCGATTTCATGCAAAGTGGAAGAAATTTACAGAATTCAATGGAACTGCACTAGCATAGGTAGGATTAGAGTAAGACCCCCTATTTCAACCTGAAAAGACCTATTTAACAAAGCTACTTTAACTTGATGCTTTAACTTGAAACTTCATTTGCTTCCACTAATAATAAAAAAGGACATCCCACTTCCTGTGTGGAACTATTTCTTTCAAATTATAAAAATAGGGTTGTCTTTGGGGATCAAAAAGGAAGAAAATTTGGTTACTTATAGGAAGCAGCAATGAAGTGGGAAATGAGAGAAGACTGACATTTTAGCTGAGTAAAATTGACACAGTAAAGCTGATGGAGAACCTAAAAACATGAAAGGGAATTAACTTTCATTCTGTTTATGACTTGTATCTGAACATTTCATAGCACTAAGCCCACTGAACAGTCCACAAAGTGTAATTCAAAAGCAAGCCCCATTATATTTAGAAATATTTATAATATTCAAAATTGCCCTTAAAGCAGACTTCATAAACATGTTTTATAAAATACAGCAACTGCAGACTTCTATAAATGGTGTTGCATATTAGATGGGTTTAGTATCTGGTCCCTGTTTTCTTCATACTTCTCTATCATTTTCTGCATGTCATGATCAGCTCCAATAACCTTGAAAAGAACATAAGCATTAGAAATATTTGACACCATAAAACATGATTAGTTTTGAGCAAAACAGAACAGGACTACAACTGATGCCAAAGAGATATACTCCTAGAAATCTGTCTGGTTAGCATTCTGCTCAGAATTGGGCATTCATTAAAAAGCTACACTGATCCTGCAAATAATCACAGTGAACAGACCCTTAAATTCCAAAGAGATTGAAGACCAGACTTCCATGCTATACATTATTGATAGCTATAAACATTTTTTCTGAGGTTTTCATTCTCCAAAGGTTATTAGTAAAGCAGATTTAGTTACTTTTGCCACTAAGTAACACTTGATATTTGAAGAGTACAATCTTCCATATGCATAACTGTTTATAACTTAAATAATACTCACAAGCACTGGGCAGGAAACTTCAAATAGTGTATGTTTAATGAGCCACTCTTCATAGAGCTGATGAATAGCTTCGAAATACTCCTAAAAAGGAGGCATTCAAATAACACATAAGCCCAGGGAAGAAACACACATTGCAATTTTTATGCATTTGGTAAGTAGTTAAGAACAATATATAAAAGCCTGTATCAGATATTTCCACTAGCGAAAATAAAAAGCATCATAAGGTTTCTGAGAAAAATTAACTTCCAGTGTAAGGTTTCACACCATGAAGAACCTCAAAGAGACAGCTTACAGGAGTACAGAGCTCTCAACTCCTTTTAAGATCAAGAAACATTTCTCTCCAAGAGGTATAGTGTGGGTCAAGATTTTACAGAGAAATGTACAACAAAGAGAAGGACAAAAAGGGCAAGACTGCAAAGAATGTGTACTGAAGGCACTTTCTGTATCAATGTTATTTCCTTAAAATCCCCAATCACTTCTTCCTAACTGACTCTAATTTCCTCTAAAACCACTTCTGCCTTTCATCAACTATTAGTCTGGGTTTTTTTAAAGGAGACCAATTAACATTTTTATTAGTAATTTTTCCCCCACACTCCTCAGTAGAGCTGCAAAGTAACACAATGTCTCTTCAAATCCATTACAGCAAGGATTATCCTCCAATGCAAAATTTCACATGGCCCAAAATTTAGCTCTTTGCATGTATCTTCAGCTGACAATTGCTTCTACTGAACTACCTGACACTGGAGATACAGACGACATACTGTGGACTGCAAAGATAACTACATTTATTTCTGGTTAGGCTTCTTGTTTAATGAAGGGACATTCTGTAAACTGTGACACCAAAAGTGATCATTCAGTTACCAGTTTATTTTAAAGAAGATTCCCACACTAACAATTTTCAAGAAATTTCTTCTTTAAAGACACAAGCAGAGACTCTTTTCATCCATAAACATCCTGGTAACAGCAGACAACAGAAACTGCCCACACAGATCTTCAGTATCTCCATGCACAGGTATCTGTGCTTCAGCTGGGTGCTTTTATGCCATTTAATGACACTAAAGCAACTGCTTTTTTACATCTTAGAGAAGATTAACAGTTGATTAATACTGCACCTAAACAGTCAGCTATGGTACACATTACTAAAACATAAAACCTGGGAAAGTCAGTTTGCATGATTTCTTTTTTTAATAGAGTTAAATACCGAAGTTTTAGTTTGCAGTGGAAACAGCTGCACCACATTTTGGCAATACACTCAGGATATGATTTTAGTATTTAGATTGGAATAATTATGGTTCTAATGCTCATTGTAACCACATATATTGAAGGAACTCCTTACCAGAGGAATGAGCTTTTCCTCTTCTCTGCATCTTCTCTTTAACCTCTCATAACAAACTTCAGGAGAAGTCTGCAAATAAACTGTCATGACAAAAAATATAGTTATGTTCACGTCATCAGCTTTAAAAGAAAGAGACTTACTTCACAAAATACAGAAGGGAAGAATCCTGACTTGGGTACCACCACTGAATCTCCCCTTTGGCATTACTGTTAATCAATCTATGAACCATCCACTAATTCATGCTGTCGTGATGCTACACACTGCAAGCACCATTATATTGAATAATGTGATTATTTATGAACCAAAAAACAAGATTTATTTTTTCTCCCAGGAAGGAAACCCATCCACAAACATGCTCCTCCAGATCTCATCAGAATTTTACCTATCAAATCAACCGAAACATCAGTGTTGTTCTGGATCCAGTCAAACCATTCACTTAGGACAACATAATCCACCTCTGGCATTTTTCCGCTGAAAAAACATAAAAGCCACCACTCACTGAATAGCATGCACAGATCAAACCTAAACTTTTTTTTTTTTTCACCTGATTAGAATTACTCCGAATTCACTCCACCATATGTGAAATGAAAACATGAGCAATATTACGCCTGCCCAAACTGAAAGCTTCATAAATCATAGTTTATACAATAAAAAGACCAAATCTTCTTGCTTAAACAAAAACAAACAAAAAGCACGAAACAAAAAAACCTCACTAACACAATGTTTCTATTATTAACAGTTACAAACATTATTTTCATTAACAGTTAAGAAATTATTATCTGGTGACTGAGAAGAAAAACATCAACCACACTGACATTTATACAATAACAACAAATTAGTGTCAATGGTATTTACTGCTCGAGTTCTTTACATGAGGATCATTTCAAACAGATCTGAGCTACTGGAGTGCGTGTCACAAAACCAGAAAGGCTTGATTTACAGAGCAGCACTGACAGTTCATTGCAGGAGCCACAGTAAAGAGCAGTAAAAAATAATGACATCAGGTAAATAAAATTTACTCCAACTGTAAAAAATACTTGTGGAAAGAGTAGTGAAATATTCAACATGCTTAATGTGAACTCAGTATTCACATAGCATAGACAATATTGAAGACAACTGTCACAGAGTTATCTCGGTAAGAATAATAAAACACCCAACTTAGGTAAAAGGGAGTCTATAGAGGATGTATTAAGAATCGGTAATTAAAAATGAGAATGAGATTCCTGTACACTTCCACTGCATAAAGACTGGGATAAATGTTGTCTCTAAAGTTTGCCTCGCATCTCACAGTGTTTCTCTGAACTTTCAAAGCAGTTCCAGTAACACACTAGCAGCTTATGTAGCATGGATGCCACCTTGTGGCACGCAGCCATTCTCCCTGGGGGGCAAGAAACTGGTTTTGTCCCTGAAAACCCCTGAAAAATCCATTAAAACAAGTCTGTTATATGCACTTCTCAAAAGAAGCTCAGCATTCTAAACAAAAAAAACAAAAAAAAAAAACCAAAAAAAAAAACAAGCTAGCACTACTGATTACTGCACTATTTTAGTTAGTATGGGATGGGCGATTTATACATCAGACAGGTAATAAATGCTTTATCTATTTCAGGCCACAGTCTTCTCTCACAGTTAGGCCTGATTGCTCTGCTCTGGCCCAAGCACACCTGGAGGCAAGGACCCAATTCAGGAGGCAACATTTAGAGACAAACAATTCTTGTGCTTTCTTTACTCACTGGCCTATGAGGTTTGCAGTTTATTTTGAGCCTAAGAATCCTGATTCTGAGCAACAGCATGGGACTCAATTTCCTGCTTGTCACTCAAGTTCCTGCTTGCAAGAAATCCCAGTCCTGGATGCTAGGTTGGATAACGCTGTGTAGTTATCTCCTCCTACAGTGCTGTTCTATGTATTCTCATGTTTTTTTCCTATTCATTATGTGTCTCTGATTTAAGCAAGATTTTTGTGTTCAGCTGGAGAACAGATAGTTTCAAGAAATGGTGTTCTGAATAGCAAGATGTTCTCTGTACACAGGAGCTCTTCTGAAAAAGGCTCTCGCCTGGCCCATTTATTCTACCAGTGGGTAGCACATGCTGTACAGAACACACTGCCACTCCAACACAGAACTGACAGATCTCACACTCCACTTAGATTACCAAAGACATCATCAGTCGATTATACATATATTTAATTAATTCAAGAAAGTAAAGTATAAGACTATATACTGTACCTTCGATATAAATTTTCTACAAAAATATATCTTGCGCTGTGAATTGATCGCTCCATCATTCTTATGGGGGATATCTAGGAAATAAAACTTGACAATCTGCATTTTTCAGCATGTTTGTTTCTTTTCAGACTTATACTGCACATCATGTCCTTTACATTATGAAATTATTCAGGTTTTCTTAGTCTTACTTAGGGTCACTGCATTATTAACCACCTACAAAACTAATCTGTTACTCACATGCGAGTTTCAAAGGTAAGTTTCAGCTGAGGTTAACTAGGAGTACATAAAAAAGCAGCAATCCATTTAGAATTTGCAGAGCATCAGGAATGACTGCTACCTGAATCACTGCCACCTTCAAGAGTGCTCCTGTGTCAACAGCACAGCCCTAACATCAGGATAACTGTACCAAGAAACAGAACTTTCTATGGAAGTAATTGCATCTGACAAAGCACTGGCCTTAGTCAGTCTTGCATGCGTTCAAACAGTGATTCATATGGAGAAGAGAGATTTCTCTGACACTCTCTAGCCCCTGCAGAGCAAGGTAACCCTGGCACAGCTCCTTCCAATCAGGTATTCTGCACGTTAATGATCATGGAAGCAACACTACTCCAGCAAAGTTCAAGTGACAAAGGACAGCAAAGCTCAGATTGAAACACAGGGCAATCCTCAGGAATATCTGAATGAACTTCTTCTCTAACAGAATGACATCTGTCTTGGAAAAACACCTCTTCCAAAAAGTTAATGATTATACATGCAGTATCACTATCATGTGGTACTTTTGAAAGTTTGCCCTGACATAAACTCAGAAAAATAATGCAAGAACAATCACCGAGATATAAGCATGCCACCTAAAATCAGATCTTGTAATCAGGGAATGGAAGATTTAGCACAGAATGTAACAAAAGATGTTTGAAGGAAAGAGAAATGAAATGATCTTGATAAAAAAGGTAGCATGTGAAAATAGATACAGAGTAACTAAAAAAAAAAAAATACAAGAAAAAAAAAAGATGGAAACTGTTTGGGGGGAAAAAAAAAAGTATAAAATTTAATGGAAGTGTTTTGGCTAAACACAAGGCACTATGACTAAATTTGTGGTAGACAGCAGAGAGCAGCAGAATGAATACCACCACTATCTTTAAGATTACCTAATGTTTCCCAAAGATCTGAGCTCAATTTACATAGATGCCAATTACAGACAAGTCACTGATGCGTAATGACGGAAGGCATCTGTGCAAGTCTAGCTCGTAGGGCTGGTACTAAAAAAGCAGTATTTGTTTGGGCAAGTAAAAGCTCTAAGCAGGCAGGAGGCAGATGTTTCACCCCTGGAGCACAAGTTGAGTGTATCAACAATGTCTTTGCACTATAAAAATTCATACTGTCTGCAGGAATAAGGAAAGAACACAAACAGCATGTTGACTTTTGGATACAAGGTTAAAAATATTTATTACTCATAATCACACCTAATTGCTTTTTTAAATAAAAATAAGTTTATTTACCATTGGTTTGGTATGCTGCTCCAACATCGTAAGCTGTATGTAAGTCTGTAATGTTATCCCCCATCTTGATGCATCTTGGTACATTAAGCCCTGGGGTTAGAGATGGAAGCGAGAGGCAGGCAATTTTGTTAGGTCAAACAGCAAAAAAAGTGAAGTTCAGTATTTAGTTAGCTTTTGCTCTACAACAGAATTGCTAAAAGAAGTTCACTGAAACACCTGACACCAGGTTTGACAAGAATTAAATGATCAATTGCTCTCCACAGTACTGATGCAAGAGTTTCAGTCCTGGTCCTTAGAATGCCTAAGTGGGGTGTTTGGAATGCTCTCTGAAGTCGACAGGAATTAGTTTCTGCACCTGGAATGGCCAGGACCAAGGCAGAGCTCATTTGAGACAGTTCAAATATGTTCAGTAATTAAAAAAAACCAAACATATCTGCTACTCTGTTCTTGCGCGCTGACAGACTCCCAGAATACCAAGGCCATCCAGAAATGTATATGTGGTTCCAGTATGGTCTGGGCCTCAGAAAAGGTGTCTTTTAACACAGACAACTGTTCTTCCCAAATCATCCTCAAAGCAATTCTTTTATCCTCCACTTTCTGATTACTGCAATTCCACACACACATACATTTACAAGCAACAGTCTATCCTGCAAAGCAGAGAAAAAAAATCTGACTCAAAATAAAATAAAGCATCATTCATTGTCTGTTTTGCTGAGGTGACCAGCTTTAAGTCAGGAGCATGGCTTCAGTCCATAGACCTGACCTCCTCCTTTTCTCCCTACCCCAGATCAGAATGAGAGAACATTCTGAAGTGTGCAGATTGCTGTGATAAGCACAGATAAGCATGCCCCATCCCTTTACTGATAATAAGAGAGTAAAACATCAGCAGCTTCTAGTAGGGAGAACTTACTTTTCTGGAGGACCTATGCTACGTACCAAATACATGTTTGGGCATGTGTGGTTCAGGGTGTATCTACACAATTGCATTGACAGCAAATTCCACATAAGCTTGAGCACAGACACCCATCTCAGCCAGCAATAAAATTTTTGCAACAGAGATGACCACACAAGCAGCAAAGACTGACATTGGAAACCACTTCTACCACCCCAGCAAAAGCAGATCTGCAGATGTATCCAGAGCTCTGACAGCTGTCCCCAAGCACAGCTGTGACACAAGGACATAGCTGTGGGGAACAGTTCCAAGAAACAATGACCACCCACAAGACATCAGAAGCTCCCGACACCTCACAGGACTCAATCTTCCTTATCTTCAGCAGTCAAACAGTATCAACCTATCAGATTCACCTCTCATTTTCCAAGTGACGTTCTTCCCTTCTCTGGAACAGGCACAATGAGATTCAGAAACAACTGTCACACTCAGGACTTACCTTTCTGTGAATTTCTTCAGCTCATACAAAATAAAAGACCCAGTCCTTGATGAAAACACATTTTATATGCAATATTTCTATTAGATGCACATCTTAATCACTGAAACAGATCTTCTGTTGTATGAGTTTACGACCACACCTTTCCTAACAGTTCTACTGATCAATAAGAAGTCCTCATGCATGTCTTTCTAAAAGAACAGTAATTATAATTGTAGAAACAACTCCTGTGACTTACCAGGATATTATGACCACGAACATTCCTCCACTTTGCCACCGGTTCTGTCAAAACCTTGTTGAAAATAATTACTCCATATTAAACATGGTTTAGATTCAAAATACTTAATTTGACCCTACAGACCTACAACTATTTTTAATGAATATTCGTTCAGTAAGTCACAGTATTCAGGACTTGTATTAGAAAGGTTATTCCTCTTCAGAAAACAGCACTGAATCCCCTAATACAAAAAGTAATAATGAACACTGTTTAAAAATAGAGAAATATCAATATACAATTTCTTTTTAGCATTTTTAAACAGCCAAAATAAAACACTGGATTAATTACCTAATGAGCCTGGATGTAATTTCACTTTTTCAAAATCAGTCCCATGTAAGGGAAGGAATGACTTAGCTGAGTCCTGAACGCACTTCAATGCCTGGTTCATTTCCTCACAAATTAATTTCTCAGAGAAAAATCAGCAAAGAGGATGAGAATGCTATCATACTACTTCTCATTTTATTTTTGTGATCTAACAAACAAAATGTACTCAAAACTTTTATGAAATTGATCAGAAAAGCTTCTACCTTGAATAGGTAAAATCACAACAGACTGATGTGGTTCAAACTCCAATAACACTGCAGAGCCAGGCCTAAGAGAAGCTGGTAAGCCTGGGGAGTTCACTGGCTTTTTAAAAAATGTTGCACTATATGCAATTTAAACTTTGCTACGTTTTGGGTTTATCCTTACCCGTAAGGATCATTCCTGTTCAATTAACAAGTAACATCGGGCAACCCAGCATTTCTATGAGGAAGCCTATAACTTTTTATCAGTGGGTTCCCAGGCATGCCAGGGAATATCTACCTGATATCCACAAAAGCAATACCTCATTAAGGTCTGATCTTGATTTTGTCTAAAATACAGGGAAACTGCCCTTCCCCTAATCTTGCTCTAAGCATAAAAAATCAAATACCATACCAGTCTAAGAAATCTCCAGAACTAGATTTTTCATTTTTCAAAAGCCATCCATTTACTGGGATCTCCATTACATGACATCAAATTTTTACATCATTACTTCTTTGCTTATTACATGATATATCTGTGAGATGAAAGAGCAAACAAGCACACCCAAATGTGAACAACAAACATGGGCTGCTGTTACTTTATAGAGGTACAACCTCTAATCCACTGGTTTTACTGATACCTGGGCATCTTGTACTCTAAAGTACAATGATCTGAATTTCTTTTCTACAGTTTGACTCTTTGTAGTTGCAGGGCAGGCACCAGTCTGTACACTGGCTTACAGTCTACTGCTCCATTAGCCCACCAAAGGAAAACACTTCTGTCAATTTTGTCAAGAAAAGCAGCTGCTTAATGATGTACATAAAGACAATGAAATGCACACCCACTACCTCAATGTTAGTAGTTTGTGCAAAATAATCCAGGCACGTTGTTTTTCCACTCGCAATGTTCCCCTCAACACATACCTGATGAAAAAGAGTATCATTGTTAAAAAATGTGTTATTATTCCCACATCAAGCATACTATTTCCCTACAATGCAATTTAATTACTTCATACAAAAACATTTGGTCTTCCCAGCCCCCAAAGAGCTTCAGAGGATCATCGGCTGTCTGCCGCTATCCCACACTGTCTTCCACAACTCGCCTCTGAGACTGCAACACTTTGCGTTCAACTTCGTTCAACTTAAAATAAGTGCCAACTGAAGCTGTAATTTCAGCATCCTTTAAACAGACAACTTAATGTGTAAGGTACATTATCTATTTTCAGTCGACACCTGTCCCTACACAACAGCATGCACTGACACAAATCCCTCATGACTATACTGCAGTTCACAGAACACAGCAAGCATAGCCTTGTGCCAGGTTAAGATCCAGCATCAGACCCACCACCTGAACACCCCAAGTAAAACAAATACTCACAACTGTCTTCCTACCATCTTCTTTTATCAGGTGTTTATCTAGATTGGAAATAAACAGGAGTTACAAATAAGAATAAGCTCTTTGTAACTTAAAGCTATACTGAGCCTCTTAATGTCAGACCCTCCATGAGCTTTTTAGGTTCCCTATTGCTTAATACAAATTTTTGCCAAATTACCAATCTTTAAGGGTTTGGGTAATCACTGGGTCATGCAATTGACACATTAAGCATACACGGACAAGGGTTTACCTTAAGTTTTCTGTTGTCCTTAACACTACAAGGAGTCAAATGGAGAGTGCCTATGCTCCTTCAGAGTTCTCTTACACTTACTGCTCCTCAGTTAGTTTACACTGGCAGGAAAAAAAATGAATTTTGGAAATACCAGCTGTAGTGCTTCGGAGGCCCGGCTACAACACTGGGCGAGCATGAAAATGCAAACACACCTCCAACACATGTAATTTAGATGCCTTACATCCCAAAACTGCCTATATAAGGCATACACAAGCTGACCTTAACAGACTACAAAGGTGGGTTTGGCTCCCCAACACTGCCAGTGAGGGCCCACAAAGCCTATCAGGGCCACGACGCGCAAGAAGCCGGAAAGAGGTTTGAACAGGCTGCAAAAAGGTAGAGGGGGGGATCTTGCTCCACCCTCTTACGAGATGCTGTGGCTCCTCACACCCGTGTCACCGCTGCTGACGGATTTAAAGAGAGCTGAGCTCTGAACCCTCTCTCCATCCCCTCCGCGGCCGCCGCCACCACAGGCTGTCGTTCGGGTGGCCATGGCCCGGGTCGTTGTGCGGGGAGAGGCTGTCGCCTACCGCACTCACAGGCCGCTCTCGCACCTCCCTGTTTAGCAGGGTCCCACCGCGGGCCCGGCCCCCCGCACGCGGACTTACAGCCGCCAGCGCCGCTCGGGCCGGGCCGGGAGCGCAACGCCAGGCCGCCGGTCGGAGAGCCCGCAGCCGCTCCGCCCACACAGGCAGCCCCTGCCGCGCCACTACCCCGGGCCCGGGCCCGGGCCCCGCGCAGCGCACCGGGCCGCGCCCAGGCCGCGCCCAAACGCCACATCGCCCATGCCTCTTGCCGGCCCCGGCACTGCCCCAGCACAACCGCTTCCGGCCGGTGCGCGCTCACTTCCGCCGCCAGGGGAGCGCCGGGGCGGAGCCGGCTCTGGCCGTATCCCCGTCCCCAGCGGAGGGGTGCGGGTGCTGTGGGGCGCGGCAGTCATGGCGCTGGTGGAGGTGGACAGGGCCTTCCCCCGCTCCCTGCGGGGCTCCATTAACATCGCCCGCATGGTAAGCGCTGAGGGGAGCGGAGCAGAGCGGAGCGCGGAGGGGCCGTGCGGGCCTATCCGCGGGGTCCTGCGCTCCCGAGAGGGCGGGGACGGCGCGGGCGTGCGGGCGGTTATCGGCGCAGCGGTAGCACACGCACACATACACAGACACAGACACGTTAGTCCTCCTGTGTGCCCGCAGCTGTTGGCGTGGGGGATGTTCTTCTGCTTCTTGGGCGCCAGGTCCGGCGGGATGTACACGTCGCTGGCCGGCATGGAGGTGGTGATCACGACGCTGTTCTTCCTCCTGTACTTGCTGAAGCTCGATAAAAAGATGACCTGGCTGTTCTGGCCACTGGCCGTGAGTACTGGCGGGCCCCGAAATGAAGGGATCTCACCCACCCGGTGGTGGCCTGTGCACAGAATCATAGAACGCTTTCAGTTGGAAGGGGCCTTAAAACTCTCCCTAGTTCCAACGCCCTTGCCGCAGCAGGGACACCGTCCCCTAGACAAGGTTGCTGCGAGCCCCTGTGTCCAACCTGGCCTTGAATGCTGCCAGGGATGGGGCAGCCACAGCTGCTCTGAACAACCGGAGTCAGCGCCTCAGCACCCTCACAGGGAAGAACTTCTGCCTAATGTCTAATCTGAATCTTCCTGCTGTCAGTTTAAAGCCATTCCACCTTGTCCTGGCCCTATATGCCCTTGTCAAAAGCCCCTCTCCACATTTCTTGTCCCATTTAGGCACTGGAAGCCACATTAAGGTCTCCCTGGAGCCTTCTGAACAACCCCAGCGCTCAGCCTCATTCTGAGGGTTGTAGTCAGCTATCTCAGGCACCATTGCCATAAAGTTGGAGCAAACCTGAGTTCCATTGTTGTTGATCCAGTTTTTCCTAGAGAGTCTTTCACATTGATTTCTCAGCAGTTGACTTCTGTCTGCTAGCAGTCCCTCTTGCAGTTAGCATCATTCGCTTAGCTTTGTGATACTGTATTTTCATCTTTCACTCCACAAATTAACCATACACTTTAATTGAAATATTTATTTGCTACTTTAGTCCATCAAGTGTAGCCAAGTTGCATAAATTTGACTGAAAAAAAAAAAAAGGTAAAATGAGGAAATTTCATCGCAAACGTTCCTTCTGACATCAAACCACTGGGTGTCACTATCGATCTTACATGGGTATCTGTAATTCCACTGTTGGAGCAATTCAGCGATTTTTGATAATTTGTAAAAAAACTGGGCGCTGTTCATGTTCTTCAGGTGTGTATTTCAGAATAAATATTTTGCTTCTGCTGGCTGTTTCAGGATATTTTTAACTCGATGATTGCAGCGTTGTTCCTCCTCGTTGTGTGCTTGTTTGCAGTAGTAGGCAAGACCAACAAGGCGACACTGGCAGGAGGAGTAAGTAGCAACATTGTTAAGGCATTTCAGTTCTTAAAGTGGACAGGATTTGAACCTCTTGGTTTCCTTCTGTTGTGGTAAGACCATGAAAATAATGGTTGTGGAAGAACATACTAAAACAAAAGTGAAGACATGTTCAATCTTACTAAAAATTTTAATCTCACTAAATCTCACTAAATTGAATCTCACCAAAAAAAATAATCTTCAAATCAGACATAATTTAAAGATATTACTAGACTTGGGAGTTGCTATTGAGAAGTACTAACACTGAAAACTCCTAGAGTCTAACTAATTGGAGTAACTGATACTTGCTTCCATATCTTGCAATATGGAATAAATCTTCCATCAATCCTCAGTGGAAGAACCTGTAGCTCTTTTAGGACTATCCCATTTGGTTACACTATCTCAGAAGAAATTCCTACACTCCTGTTAAAAAAGGGTGGAAACTTTTTTAATAGACATGCTGGTACCTCCCTCCTGACATGTGTTATTATTTTTTTCTGACACAAACTGAGAAATCTTGGAAGTTGAAAAGGGGTTTGTTTTTTTTTTCAGACTCTAAGATTTTTGTGTACTTAAGATCAAATCAGTTTAATAAGCAACTGTAATTTTTAATTCAAATAAAAACATACATAATTAAGAAACAAAAAGGGGGAGGCCCTCATTTTTGAAAATACGTAAGTCTTCTGAAGTACAAGAAGAGCTCAAATGTGACAAACCACCGTCAGAAACCCAGAACTTGCCTCAGGAGTTTTTCAAAGTCAGCTTAAGAGACTTGGTGAGAGGGAAGACAGATGTTCTTGCTGACCATGCCATCCTGAGCAGAAAGGAGATTTCCTGATAAGTGCTAAGGTATAATTTATATTGTCAGTTGTGAAGTTAAGTTGGAGGCAGGAGACTGAGCAAGTAGCTTGGAAAAAAAGTTTGGGGAGAACATCTGACATCTTCCCTGTGTATTTTTAAAATATGTGTATATTTTCAATTCGGAATGTTTCCCATTCAGAGCTTCAGAGGGGAGGAGTGCTATTTTTTTTCCCCAAAAGGCTTGTTTCTACAAATGCTGTATTTTCTCCAGGCCAATACCATTAATTAGGCATCCTTGAAGAGACAGAAAAGTTTTCATTTTGGATGAAAGCACCATCTGGCATCTCAGAGTTTTCAAAGAGAACTCAATCTCCAGGGCTTCACATAGACTTTGGGCAAAGCCAGGCTGTGAACTGCTGTATGAAAGGCTGATGGGGTTTAAATACAGATGTTACTTTACAGCTGTCTGGAATCGCATATATATTTAAATTATACCAGAACCAGGTTAGGAAGATGTATCTACTGCTGCTTTGAGGAATGGTAGATGAGTCACTACAGTGAAAGAGATTCCATCTGGAAACTAACATTATTATTATTTTTATAGGTGTTTGGGTTTATATTGCTTATTCTCTGTGTTGTGGATGCAGTTGTTTTCTGGAAGATCAGCTTTGGTGGACGAAGAGAAAGGAATGCTCCTGCCAAATAATAGTAACATTTTAGTAAAAGAACGATTTCTCCACTGATGACTGGTTTACTGTTATTTTTTAAAGAATCTGTATTTTCATGTGTTCACCTTTGTTCACAAGTATAAACTTCACAGAAAATTCTCCTGTTTTGTAAGCTTAATTACATTCTTACGTGTATGAAGGTTAACTTTTACCTGAATGAAGATTAATTTTACACTTGTCTTTCTGTAATAAAAAGAACATACACATGGGCTTACGTGCATTATTTAACATTTATTTATTAAGCGAACTTAAAGGAAATATTTAATGTACCAGTAAGCAGTGTTGGGAACAGATTTACCCCCCGCCCCTTGCTGCGCTCCTCGCCTCCCTCCCGACGGCTGCTTAAGCCCGTGCGAACGCTTCCTTGCCGAGGCGTTTTGATCCCTCGGCTTTAACGTTCGCGTTCTGGATAGCTCCGAAAACTCCCTCAGCGTCTCCCCAGCGCCGTGAGGAGGGTGGGTACGGTCAAACGGGTGTCGCAGGGCACGTCCCGTGCGCGCGGCGCGGCCGCCACCCCCCAGATTTGGGGATGCTGAAACTTTTTTTCACGTTTCCGCAGGGTCACGATTTCCGCTTCCCTCCTTCAAAAAACACCCCGCACCCGTCCGCGCCCCGCGGCCGCCGCTCACCGCCATGGAGGAGCCGGGGGCCGCCGAGCCGCCGCCCGGGCCGCGCCCGCTGCTGCTGCCGGCGGAGCTGCTGCGCTCCCGCAAGGGGCGGCTCCTGCTCGCCGAGTCGGTAAGGGCGGGAGCGGGGCAAGGGGGGGAACCGCCGGGGCCGGATCGCAGCCCCCACCCGCGGAGGGGGCTCCGGGCGCGCACGCGGCAGTTAGCTCGGCCCGGCCCGGCCGCAGCGCGGTGGTGGCGGAGGCAGGCGCGGCCGAGGGCAGCCCGCGAGCACCCGCTCCGGCGAGGGGAGAGCTCGGGGTGCAGCGGCGCTGAGCCTGTCCTGGCCGTCGCGTTTCGGAAACCGACTGAGCGGTCACGTTAAGCCCCGGTGCCGCCGCCGTGTTCCTCGTTAGCAGGAGAGCTCTTCATGTAAAAACGGCTTTGATTTCGTTTTAACCTACCCGCGGCGTGGATACAGTGACCACAGCTGACCGGTTCTGGTTTATCTCCTAGTGCCATGGGGGAGGGTATACCTTGGTATGGGTATGTCCTCAGTACATCAGGAAGGTCCTTACTCACCCCCTGATGGTGTGCGGCATTACATAGGGCATAATTATCTACCAGCTTTGGTCCTGAGTGCACCAAAGGCCGTGTTTGCCCTGACCTCGGAGAGAGACACGCTGTGGGGACAGTTCACTTACTGTGAAAAGACCAAACAATCAGGGGCAGCAATAACAGGAAACACTGCTCCCCCAGAACTACACCACATTTGTTGCTCTAGGGCCAAGTACTGAGATCAGGGCTGGTGATTTTTAGCGTAACACTTTCTGGTATTTTGCTTGTAAAGGCTTAAAGCCTGACTAATGAAAGAGTACGTGCGTGGTAGGGAAAGAGAATCACAGGCTGGTTTGGGTTGGAAGCAGCCTTAGAGCTCTTGCAGCTCCAACCCCTTGCCATGGGCAGGGGCACCTTCCACTAGAGCAGGTTGCTCCAAGCCTCATCCAGCCTGGCCTTGAACACTGCCAGGAATGGGGCAGCCACAGCTTCTCTGGGCACCCTGTGCCAGGGCTTCACCACCCTCACATGGAAGGTTTCTTCCTATAAGTCTCCCCTCTGACAGACGCTACATGCCTTTGTAAGAAGTCCGTCTCCAAATTTTTTGCAGCCCCCTTTAAGGTACTGGTGGTTTTTAAGAAAATCTACCCCCATGGGCAGTGGGTATTTCAAATAAAAAGTTAAATTTTAAGAGGAATTTAGTTGTCTGAAATTATACCTTCAACATCATTTATACTAGAAATAACAAAAGATTTAAACACTAACTTCTCTGTAAGTTTTTGACAGCAAGTAGTCAAGTATTAGGACAGCTCAAACTAGCAGTCATGGGGCTAAACTAAACATGGAGCACTGTTCAGATCTGTAAGGTGTCTCTGTCTGTCCGCTGTGCTAGCTCAGAGAAGGAAACGGGGAAATTCAGGCAGGAGAAGGGGGAGGTATGGGCAGAAGGGGCAGTGCCGTTAGACTCCCAGACCAGCCCTGTGAGTTTGTGAAACTTGGTAACAGACAGGAGATGCACAGCTGGATTTGAGAAGAAAGCCCATTCATCCAGGAGATGAGGATGACTTCTGCAGTGGGGAGCACAGACCTTGGGCTGGGGAGCAGAGGCCACATGCAGCATCAGCTCCAGCAGAAGTGCTGTGAAAACCCCATGTATTCCCATCACTCATACAGCATCTGCAGTTTGCAAAAACACATGTTTAGAAGATACCAAATCAACTAACTTCCCTCCTGTGGCATTCAATTTTGTTATGTTCTATAATATATACTGGAATTTCCTATAGAAGCCTACAGCCGGTAGATGATGACTTTCAGACAGGCTGGCTTTTTAACATCTCCAAATGATGATGATTTGAGGAGTACTGTTTTGGTCATGGGATCAGACTCACCCTTTTGTTGTCATAGAGAAGTACTGATTATGCCTCCTTGGAGTAATAAAAACTGCTGTGTTTTGACAAAAGAGAGGCTTGTCCTGTGTGAGACCACTTGGGGCTTCCCGAGGGTTTGGCTGGCTGGATGCAGCACTAAAAGAGGCTGCTGCAAAGCTTTCTGTTGCTCTCTGTGGGCCAGCCCACGTGCCAAGGGTGTCATTTCCTGACAGAGGGAGGCAGTGGTAGTTTCTCTCCTGTTGTCTCAGCTTTACTAGAAGAAACCCTTGAAGGCAACACAGGCCCCAGAACAAATCCAGTCTGTGTACAATTAAGAGAAATTCAGTGCCAAATAATTGAAGATGAGTCCAAGTTAAATCTATCACAGTTTATATCTGTGTTTCATCTTTAGCTTTGTATTTCTCCTCTCAAATGTGTGATTTGTCCCTCTTTGACACAGCACTGATGTGGGGCGGGGTTGTGTTCTGCATAAACATATGTAAATAATAATTCATGGGATACAGATTTTGAATAGTGTCCTTTGTTTAGGAAGAAAATGGGGTTCTCATTATTATCAAATACCTCTCTCACATTATTATTATTCGGCAGCTTGGCAAGTCCCAAGGGATGTGCTTTATTTCTCAGTGTTTAAAGTCATGCAAATACTGGCATGTCTGCAGGTAGATCAGAGGCTTTCTGTTCCACTGCAGGAAATGCCAAGTCAGCTTTTTCAACATGTAAAATACAAACCACCACATATTGAAAAATATACTACCACCGAAGCAAAGCAGCGACTTGCAGACTTGTCTTTACTGGGGTAGATGGTCACACTTCTGCTTTTCTGGGTATGGCAGAAAGGGAACAGAAGTCAGCTTCAGCAGATTCCCTCCAGCGAGGATTGCTTTGTTCAGATGAAGGAAACTTATAGCCACTTGCTGTGAAAAGTAACATTTTCATACATTTTTACACATTTTCACATGAAGTGAGTATGGATCTTCATAGTGTTCAGGTACAAGTTTCATGTCGGTGTGCAGACTGCTCTGGGGTCTGTCAGGTCTGGGCATTCTGGTGCTTCCTCTAGAACAAGTTAGGCTGGTGATGAAGCCGATTACAGGAAGAAGCTTAATTAGAATCTCAAATTTTATTCAGAGAAGGAAGTTCCCCCCATCCGTCTGTTCCTTTTCATCTTCCTGCCTCATTAATTTTTTATTCCACCTGGGATAGCTGCACAGCCACAAAGCAGTAACATCAAATACATGTATAAGCTTTGCTGTCTCTCCTGAGCCTATTTATTTTCACTGTCTTGCACCTCCACTTTCTAATCACCATTTTTAATCTCCCAGGTTGATTTTTTTCCCTTTCTGTCCCCTCCCCATACCATTATTTCTTCCATATATTGTAACACTCCTTTTAAGCTACTTATTTTTTCTGAGTACTGAAGTTGCTGCCTTGAAGGTCAGCTTCTCACCCATGCTCTTTTCCCTCCTTAAGAGATGCATTTTTCAGTTCCCTTTATTCCATGTTGAAACCATTTAACAGACATTCTCATACCTGCCACCAGAGCTTGTCCAGGCAAGATTCACATTTATGTGTCCTGCTGCTCGTCCTGGCTGTTTCAGTCAAGCTTTTGTGCTTGTCCTGGTGACTACTGTAATTGTCATCTCCTTAGTCCCCTGAAGCCAGTACACAGTCGCATTATGGAGTTTTTTAATAGAAATGTGGTATGACTATATAAGGTTGTCCTGTATAAGGTTGTGTCACCTTTGTGGTCACACAAAGAATGTAGAAATCATTGTGCCTGTTTTTCTTCTCTTTTCCTGTCTCTCTTCTGTCTTTTCAGTCTCCTCTGGACTGACCTTCATAAATGAAACTGCTCTGTGTAAAGCCTCCTTTGAAGACAATCCTGTGCCTTTGACTGGGTCTGTAGCCAGAAGGCAACTCTTGCAGCTAACTCTGGGGGAACCGAGAGCTTCGTGACAAGTATGATGAAGAAGTAAAATAGCAGAGACCACTGAGTGAGCACCTCTTTTATGGAGACAGGCTGAGAGTATTGAGCTTGTTCAGCCTTAGAGCAGCTTTCAGTGCCTAAAGGGGACAACAAGAAATGTGGAGAGGGGCATGCAGGGATAGGACAGGGGCAATGTCTTGAAACTAACAGAAGATTTACATTAGACATTAGGCAGAAGTTCTTCCCTGTGAGGGTGCTGAGGCGCTGGCACTGGTTGCCCAGACAAGCTGTGGCTGCCCCATCCCTGGCAGCATTCAAGGCCAGGTTGGACGAGGCTTGAAGCAACCTGCTCTAGTGGAGGGTGTCCCTGCCCATGGCAGGGGCTTGGAACTGGACAAGCTCTGAGGCCCCTTCCAACCCAAACCGTTCTGTGACCTACTTTCACTCTCTATCAATAAGCAATAACAAATGCACTTTTGCCCAGAAGAGATCACCACAAGCCACTTTTAAAACTGTTAAGCAAACAACAAGTTAAGCAAACTTGTTCTTTTCCAAGGAGGGCACATGAGGAGCATTTGATGCATTTGATGGTGTGGAGCGGAGGGCACTGGGGTGTGTGTAGTAGTGTGCAATGATGTCAGCTGCTTCCCAGCGTCTTTGTCCCCAGTGGGCTGCAGTGGCTCTGTTCTCCCTGCACGGAGCTAACGCCTTCTCGATCTGCCCTGACCTCAGCACTTCAGCAGTCCTCCCACCCTTAAGGAGCCCAGTGCTCTCTAACCATTGTAACTCATTATTTTTTATACCTTCCAGTGGAAGCTAGTGACATGATGCAGTATAACTTCATAATGCCTGGCCAGCTGAAGAAGCCCAGCAACAGTATTGAGTGAGAACTATGTGGGAGAAAATCTATTTTGAAACACAATACCAGAGAAGTTCCTTTAAAAAAGAAAAAGTAATATTTAATAGTTCTTTCTCTTTTATGTACAGTCCCATCCCCACACACCAAAAACAAAAGGTGCTCAGTGAACAAATCGGGCTTCTTTTTTTGCCAGGATTTTTTATAGTCTTGCCACTTCCAGACTATGAAAGGATCCTCTTCTGTGCTTCACTGAGCTACAGCTTTCTGCATCCACATATTATTCCACAGTGGAGCTGGCAATCACGATAAACTTTCAATAGCTGCTATCAGTGCTGAGGATATAATCCCAAGGGACAAAGACCTCCCCTTTGTATATGCAAATGGACAAAACTAATAAAACACTACACTTTTTTTTCTCCCAGAAACAGCAGTGCTTTCTGAGTCTGAAAGTACTAGAAATGAACTTGCAAATGCATTGAGCCGAACTTCCTCTCTAGCTGTTGGGTTTTGGTTTTGGCTTGTTTTCTTTTTTAGCCTAGATACAGAGCTGTTGAAAAATTACAAGATCCCATTGCTTGGCCTTCTCTGAAATCATTTTTAAATATGTAGCTGCAGTAAAAAGGTGCAGAACAAGTTTGATACGCTTTGATCATCTGACGGTCTTTAGAAGGGTCAGGCTACGTTCTGAGCATTGCTTTAGAGTTTGTCAGTTTTGAGCAGTTTTTGGTTTGCCAGATGTTTGTCTCAAAGACTTGAAGTCTGGAAAAGCAAATAGGTGTTCATGAGTTCTGGGTACAGACAGATCAGTGTATGGTGGGGGGGAGAGGTGTGTTTTTTAAATTACCAGATTTTTAGATGACATCAGGTGCTGCAGTTAATGGCACTGCAGTTCAATGGTCAGACAAGATAAGATACCTACTCGCTTCTGTAATTCAGAAAAGGCAGTAATAGGTAATACCCACTATTGCTCAGGGAGTCCCTGCACTCCACTTACCAGAAGAGGAAATGATCTGTAAATGAAGAAACGAGAAACATTATCGAAAGGCAGCAGCTTTGGGGCTCTCCTATTACACAGGGCTGTCCCCAGGTTGCCTGGTAGATCTGACATCAAAATCCACATCAGGGCTGTGACACTGCCACCAGGGAGACCAAAGAAAAAAAAAACAAGCCCTACAGAGCCATCAGGCACCTCCTTCCTTTTGTTTCTCTTGCTCTTTCTAATGCCTGCCTGCCCTTCCAGCCTTGCCTCAATGAAGGCTGTAGCATCTAAAATACTATCTCTTAACCTTTATTCTGAAAATCTGGTCCATTATTTTATAGGTGTGTATTTCACAAAATCTTCCTTAGGCCTTTTCAGTCTCTGAATGCCTGCAGAACGAGAGCAGTAATCACACTTCATGTCAGATTCTTTCCCTTTTACAGTTATCATCAGGAATCCATTGAAATCAAGGGAATTCTTGCAAATCAAGGGTGTTGGGTATTTTTAATGTGGCTTTAATGTGCACTTCACCAGCACAACAGTGGGGTGCTGATAAGTAGAGGTGAGGACCAGGGAGCTGTGATGGGCTGGAACTCAAGCTCCACACTCGTGGTAGTGATGGCAGGAGTATTGGTACTGTTCATCAGGGCCAAGGAACAGGCAGCAGGAGACTGATGCAATCCTATCAGTAACTGAGAATTTGTTGGAGCAAGTAACTGTCCTGTTAACTGGATTTTTAAATGGACAACCAGTATTTCCCCAGATGCCAGGTTCTCTGGATCAGGCCAAATTTGAAAGCTGAAATGCTCAGACTGATGCTTTTGTCTCTTCAGCAACTTACCTTGCACCGAACCAGGGATCCCAGCAGCACACCAGAGCAAGAGCCCCTCAGTGTGCTCATCACAAAACAAGTTTCTGTTGCATCCTGAGCCCCATTAACAGCAGGGTCTTGGGCACTGCGCTGCATTTCAAACCACATAGACCAGCCCAGGACCATCAGGGTGAAGGAAAGACAGCAGGAACCTTAAGTTGCACTAACTACTGTAAAGCTGATGTTAAAAGAACACAAAGGCTCTTCGTTTCACCTAATAGTTAAGGCTTTTGACAGGAAAACTTTTTGCTCTGTATAAAGGCCGGCAGAGCACAGGAGTTACTGTATTGAACAGAATCGAGATCAAAGTGATCTCCCTCCTCGTCATCAACTTACGTATCTGAAATTTGCCTCTCTGCCTCCCCTTGCTGCTGTAGTATGATGTATTATTTAACACTGCATTTAATCATTTCATAAGTGATCTAACAAGTTCAGTTCAGGTCTAATGCTTAGCTACTGAAAGGGGGTTGGTAGGTGGGACCTATCCTGAAGTCCTCTCCTCCCTGCTGCTGTTTGTCCCTGCATACTTCTCTGTCTATACATCTCAGCTAGCACACTTGCCTTTAGCCAGAAAAAGAAAGAGATTTCCTTTTAAATATCAGAATGAAAGAAAAAAAATCCTAGCTATGTGATGATTTCTTTTTAAATGGAGAAAACATGAAACCATGTCTAAATTATGTTCCACAAATGCAAGTGAAGCAGATTGCCAAAGTTAAAGTCCAGTCTTTCTGGCTTAATTCCTTGGGGGTGGGAAGGGAATAGGGGTTGTGATAGGAAGGAGAAGTCCTCTCTTTCCTCTTAGTAGTTTTGCAAGTTCTATTATATCCACTTCTTTTCAAACAGAACTCACTACTTTTCAGAAATAATACCATGTTCAGGTTAAGATACAGTGAACACTATATGAAAACCCTGGAAAAAGCCGCAAAAAGGCTATGGAAGCAATAAGCAAATAATAATAAATAACAAAATAGGATAACGGCCTAGATGTAAAAGTGAACTCTGTGTATTACACCAGATCAGTTCATACAACCCAGTGAAACAAGAACAATGCGTAGACATTAAGATAAATATAGTATCTTACTAAAAATGTCACATCCTCTCAGACTTCACCACCCAGTCCTAATGGATCTAAACAATATACTCAGCTATTATCATCCTGGTAAAGAACTGACAGCTTTCCCCAAAACCCAGGCTTAGAATAAAGGCTTTTTAATTAAGAAATTATTTCAACAGGCTTGAACTGTAGTTGGCCCGAAACCTAAATGGGCTCTATTGAGATATGTATTTGAAGGTTGGCTGACTGCTCTTAAGAATATTTATTAATTAATTCTATGAGCCTTTTCATTTACATATGATAATGATGGGGGGGGGGGGTGTTGAGGTACAGTTGGTTCCCAGGAACATGTGGTAGCAGCAAATAAATCCATAGATGTGAAACTGAATGAAGCAAATGCATTGGTCATCACAGTGCCAACATTTATGCTTTTCAGGAAGCCACATCTGCCTTTGTGTGTGCCATCTGAGGAAAAATAAAACATCTATTTTCAATATTATATGAGTGAGAATGTCAGTGTCACAGTTTAGCATTTAAAAGTTCAGTTCTGAAATTCCTTGTAATCTAACACTGAAACAGCACCTGTGTTGACCAAAAGCATCTCTGGGCATTGCTTAGGCAGAGATTTGTCTCCAAGAAGAAAGCCTGAACAGAGCAGCTCAGGTGTAAACTAGCACATAATATACTTGCGGGAGGTGTTTTACTCAGCATGCTAGCTGCATTTTGTTAGTATTATTTTGAGCTAATTTGAAGAAAACAGCAACCAGTTCCCATGCAGGGCAGTAGAGCAGCAGGGCTGGAGCCTCTGCCCAGAGGTGACCAGCTCACAGCGTATCATTTGAAAATTTTGTTATGTTTCTCCATGGTTTCCTCACCTCCCACTTTCACAAATACAGCAGCTGAAAGTCCAGAAGCACTTCAGTGCTGTGGTTTAGGTGAAAGTGCATTCTCTTTAACCATTTTTCCATTGTGAAACTCTGGTTTAAGCCATAAACTGTATTCTGAAGGTCTTTTAATTGAATGGGAAAACAAATGCTATTTCTTATTACTTTGTAATTATAAATTATCGTGGAGATAAAACAAACGTATGGGAATTACCTATCCAATTAGTCTCTAAACCAGCTGTCAACACTGGAAAACTAGACCCTAAGACTTCCAGAAATCACAGAATAATTACTTCTCAGCTCTTTTCTGTCCATCAACAGCAGACTTTTTCTTTCAGCTCTAAGAAGATTATCAGTGCTGAGTTACTTTGGGCTATCTGAGCAATGATTTCGGTTTTAAATGAGAACAGTCACAGCTGAAAGCTGAAAGCTCTCTTTGCTTGGCAATGCCCCGCTCTGTTTTCAGAATTATACTGTCAGCAGTGTTCACAATCCAGAGCAAATTACTGACTCTGAGAGGTGCAAATCCACCGTGTGCTCCAGAAAGTCAACTTCATACACGTTGAAATAAATGCCATTACCTTAGATTTATTCCACGCTAAACAAGAAAACTCATTTGGCCTAAGGAAAAAAAGAAAAAAAGAAGCAAGATAATGCCATCACCAGCAGCACTGACAGAACAGTGCTTCAAAGCAGTTCAGCTGCCTGAGGCTCTGCTATTCCAAGAGAATAACTAGTTTGCTCTTCACTCTAGGTGCTGTCATTTATCATCTTTATCTGCTATATTGCGTCTCAAGCTACCTCTTTCATGATGGCACCTCTCCTTGAGTTTCTGCTGGCACTGTTTCTTTTTTTTGCCTACGCTTCCAAACTTAATGAGAAGTTTAAAGGACTCTACTGGCCTTTGATGGTAAGTGAAATGTGCAGTTTCAAAGATATCACTGTACAGTGTAACATGAGTAAAAGGGACTATGTGGGAATTTAGGCTGACGGTTAATAACTTCTCCTTCTTATTAGAAACTTGTCTGCATTGCCTCCTCTTCAAAAGACCCAGAGCACTCTTTAAACTATGCTGTATTACATACTATAGCTTTCTTGGTGCTGACACAAAGCATGGTTGTATTAAAGCATGGAACTTATGCCCTATTCCAGGCAAATGGCTTAGGGCTGGATTTTCAGAAGCAGGCAGCACCAGCCTAAGTCTAACCACTTCTCAGGCCTCCTTAATATAGCCACCCTTAAAAATGGGGAAGCCAGGGCAGGCTCTATAGCAATGCATATACTTCACTAGTGTTTTTAAATTCTAAGTGCTGTTGAGGTGCAGTTGTACTCACGTGCAAACCAGCTGACAGCTGTTTCATTAAGGGGGAAGCCCTGCAACTCTTGCCAGCAGATGCCATTCACACAAAGGAAACACTGTCTGGCTACTCCTTGGGCAGTTTCCAGGTTTGTAGTTGCAGGTGGTTACTGCACACTGGCCACTGGATGTCTCTGTTGCTTCAGATCTACGTTCTAAAGAGAGCATTTGCTTACCAGTACAAATACTTCAAAAAAGAACAGTAATTCAATCAATCTGTATTCTTTTGGTACAGTTTAGCTATAGTTCATCATAAGTGAGAATTTGAATTAGAGCTCTCAATGTATGAAAATAACATTAGCAAGTCCACTGGTGGATAGAAAATAGCAGTGACTTTGATTGTGACTGTGCGTGGTTTCCAGCTGGTAATCTCAGTCCCATCATTTTCCTGTTTTTTACACGCCTCTGATTCCAGAACTAAGATGAAAAAAAGCTTTCACATGTTTATTATGTCCATTACCATAATATACTCCAGCTGCCAAATGTTGATAACTGACCTTGTCCTGACTTCAGAAGAGTCGAGTTTCTTGTAAGATTTGTGTTCTGAGACAGTATCTTACTTATCCATCTGCCTTCTGAAAAGGCAGAAGATCTAATTGTGAGCAGAGGTCAGGATACCAGTATTCCAGCTCACATGATTTACACGTGCCCTGGGAATCACAGCTCCTTATTTAATACACAGTTCAGAGACACAGTTTCCCCAGCACACCACTGCTTGTGTTACAGAGCATGGCCCCTGCCCTGCCGAGCTGCAGTCTCAGCCACAGAAGCACATAGTCTGTGACAGCAACAGGTACATTCACTTAGGCTAGCCTGTGGAATTACAAGTGTACATACTAAGTATAAATCATAGCTTTAAATATTAAAAGTATTTCGTTCCTAGCTGCTACAGTTCCTACAGACAGGCTTGCTTCTATACAGAAACAGGTACACCCCAGTTCACCATAGGAACTGGTTTGCTCCTCCAGAGCCTCCAGTACTGCAGGAGTTCTGCATAAAGATGAGATTTCTTTAGGTATTTCAAATGATTCTTCCATTACAGCAGACAGTACTGTGCTCCAGGTTTAGCCTCACAGAAATCTAGCCCTTCTTTGCCTGAAGAAAGGTCTGCCTGTCATAAGCCTGGTAAAAGTAGGATTTATACCCGCATCTGTAAGAGCAGAAGCTTATGCCAAGATTCTGGTCATCTCTCATTTAAAAATATTTCCCAGATGAGCAATTCATCTGCTACAAAACAGCAGTCTGCAATCATGCTGCAGCATCAGGCCAGTCCACTGATGCAACAACAGAGGGTTTTAGTGGCCATTTCTGAAATCTTTTTTACAGGATCTTCTGTATTGGAATTCATGACTAATCTGAGAATGCAACATTGCCTATTTTACAGGATTTCTTGCGGTGTGTCACTGCTGCCATTATTTACTTTGCCATTTCAATTGCTGCTGTCTCAAAATATACCGATGGAGCATCTAAAGCAGCAGGAGTAAGTAGACATGAGCTTTCTACTTAAGTATTTTGGAGAAATGAGTATGGATGTACTTCAGAAACAATTCAATTTTGACCCCATTGCAAGTATTATACATTTCTTCCATTAACTAACTGAGATTTAGATTTGCCTAAGGCAAGGAAGAAATTGTCAGTTACTTAGAAAAACAAGTTTTGGATCAGTGAATAGCTTTTTCATCCTGACAGTGCTGCTCAGTGTTAACTGTACTACTTAGGGAAGATGCCTATTCTGCTTTTTAATTTCACCAGCTGTACAGGGAAGACTTTTCTGTTGCTGCAAAGAACATCAAGTTCCTTGAATGGAGGGAATAATAATAATAATGAAAAAATAAACATGTGACTACTAAGGACAGCCTAAATTAAGTAATCTCAACCTCCTGCCTCTAGTGCTTCTTTTTACTTGGATGAGTTGAAACAGCAGTGTCATTTTACTTTCCAGTATATGGGCTGCCCCCGAGAGAGTCTTCATCAACATTTTGTGTTCAGAAATAAGATACAGCCTCTCCACCTGCAACTTGACTCTAAGCATCAATAATGTATGCAACATTAATAAAATTTGCATAATAACTTTAAAAGATAGGGAAGAACAATACCCAGCAGTGTTACCCATCAGCCCTTAACAAACCATCCCAAGTAATACACGATTTCAAAACAAAGACCTTGTTCCAATCTTTGTCAACCCATTTAGACATGGTGCAACCCACCCAGCATTTACCCTAGCTTCTCAGAGTGAAAGCCAGCCTGTTCTTGCCACGGTGCCACTTCTTTGACGCTAAACGGGTTACTGCGGAATCATTTCATCTCAGTCTAGTTCACTCTGCAATAGACATGTCTCTTCGCAAACCTCTAAAAAGTATTTCCAGAGGAATTGAGGTGATTTCTTGGTGGCAAAGAGAAGCCTTGGGAGGGGGGAGGAGCAGGCTACAATCTCTGTTAGCTCCAACCACAGGGCAGTGCTGATGCTCATGCTCAGGGTGTGCCCAGAGCCAGGGAGGGATATAGCTTGGGGAACAGTTAAGGATGCATCTGACAGAGCAATGACAGACATTGCTACCCAGGCTTCCAAATTAGCTGTAATTTAATTGATGCCAGTGGGTCACAACGCATTTCCCTTCCCTGTCTTTTTAGGAAGGCACAGGCCAAAAAAAATAAGCCTCAGTCTTCTCTAAGAATCGTTGTGTTGGTTAGGCTTATTTTCATTTGTCTGGGATGTGACCTGTCTTTAAAAACTATTATTTTGCCATTTTAGGTGTTTGGATTTATAGCCACGATAGTGTATGCCATTGATTTCTACATAACCTTCAATGACCTGGTTACTTTTCTCAAGCAAGGCAGTTCTGATACCCCTGAAGGGCACAAGTCAGAGGGTAGGTAAAATTCCCTGTTTTGGTTATATGAGCATGTAACATGAGATTTTCTTCTCCGTTTCACCCTTCACAGGGAAGCAAGAGCACTCAGAACAGTTTCTATTCTTGGCTACCTTGGGTTTGTATGCCACAACTATATGGAATTATGAAGCTGCTTAGTCTTAAAATACGTCTGGAATTTAAGTGATTTATAAAGAGAACTAGCAAGCCATGGATATAAAGTTTCTCAAGAGTTTTACACCATGTAACTTTGAAAGGCCCCAGATCCCATTATAGAAATTATTGTGCAGAACAGACCTTTTTCTTCCCAAAGTGTCTTACTTCAAAGACAAACATCTACCCTTTTTAATAACTTAATAAATCACATAATTTTTATAACGAAAAATATTTTTTATAACTTAGCATCCATTAGTCCACAGTTTTGTGTGTTACTTCCTTTTTACCATCTCTTTATCATGATTACCTCTTATTCAGGGTCAAGCTTTAACCATCTATGGGCAAATGACCTTGAAATTCGAGGACCACAAGGCATAAAATTAACAGGATTGTTATCAAATTTCTTTTAGTATGGGAGGTGCAGTTTACCTCAGGTTAGACAGATCCACTCAAAGATAAAAAGAGGGACCTGCTGTTGGAAGTTGAAACTCATTTCAAGTCAAGCCAGGACACAGGTAGCTATTTTGCAGTACTCAGGAGTTCAAATCAGGCATCACGCCCCAGTACTACTCATCGCACCCACACAGATGAGAAAGACTGCTCCACACCTAAAAACAGACCAAAAGATCTCACCCCCCAAAACCTCTCAGAAATGAACACCCCAGATGTGTACAGAATCACTGAAGGTCTAAAGTAATGCTAATAGTATTTTCTAGGTATTCTAGTAGACTGTAAAATGTTTTGCAGGCTTTAGGCCAAGAAGAGAAACAAAGAAATGAAGAATTAAAGAACACATCACAGGAAATAAACAAGACTAAAAACTGTTCATCCCCACACACCTCAAAAGAAAATCAGATGACTGGGGTACAAATTTAGGCTAAAGGTTAGATCAGATTTCCCTGGAGATGGAGGGACAAATTTATAAACTTACAAATGCACAGTTGTGTAGCTTTGTGTTGAAGATTTGACTGTGCAAGAAAAGCTTTGCCCTGCAGCACTGCTTCTCCAGCACCAAACTTGTGTTCACATTGGAGATCTTATCTGCTGAGGTCAGAAATCCTGTGTTTCCTTGCAAGCAGAGTCTCAAGCTTGGGCAAGATGTACCCCTCTGTACCTATTGGGATTTCTTAACATCTTAAAGCTTTCAGATAGGTTTAACTGGCAGTGCGTAACCGTGACCCCCAGCAATGTTCTAGTACAGGTAGCAGGTCTTCAGCAGACTTCCTCTTGGTGGTCACACTAACAGTAATACGTCTGCAGCTTCTTCTGTCTGAAGACCATTGCAGTGGTCTGACTGCTTCTGAGCAGCATTTCTCAAGTCCTTTGAGACACCACTTAAAGCTCCATCATATTAGAAAGAACGGTCATGTTACAAGCCTTTTCCTAAATGTGCCACATCCTTTGAAGCACATGCCTGCTGAAGAGCAGTGTACCTCTCCCAGCAGGAGCTGAAGCCGATGCAGAGGTGGCCAGTTTTCATTTTCACTATTGGTTCTTGTCTTACATTTCAGATGAGGACTCCAATTCTGACTCGGACTGAAGAACTGAAGTGTGAAGGGAAGATCATCAGGCACTTTCCACTTTGCCAAATGCACTGCTGATTGAAATATCTCCCTTATTTCAGCCTTGGTATTCTCTTTCCACCTCACTGTTTACAGAAGCATGAAAGCACAAACAGGGCAGTGATGTGGAAGAGGAGACTATTCCCAATGCCATTAGACAATCCTTCAGAACTACGTGTTTTATGGTAGTTCAACCTCTCCCAGAGGTCTGTATCCAGACAACACATCTCAATTCTCCATTGCCCATCCTTCCTCAGCACTACGATGTACTGAGTAAACAGGATCATAATATTTTAATCATGTAAGTGGAGCTTTTAATATGCTTTATTAATTCCAAATCTGTAACACTTATACCTTTTATACTTCTTGCTGTGCCAAAGAAGAGAGGCTTGGAATGCCTCTACTTTATTTGTATTTTTCTTGATTAACTAACACTATTTCTTTATCTGAAGTCTGAATATTCCACCATCTCAAGCACTGAAGGCATAGGTTATAGCTGACAGGTTGATTTCAACACATTTATATTTACTGCCTATCTGCGACAAGAAAAAGTGACAACTGGACAATGTCACCACAGATACAAGGTAGAACAGATGAGGTATCATCTTACCAACCTCCTCTCTGCCACTTGTGTGGAAGCCCTTGTATGTGTTTGCACATGCAGGTAAGGAAGGGTTGTCAAGTACCATCCAACAGCTGCCTGTTGAAGCCTGTAAATATCTGTGCAGGATCTCAACCACTGTCTGACCTCATGCCCTGTGTTGCAAACGTCCATCCTCCCAGGAGGAGCAGTGCTGGACTTGGTCTGCTGGGTGTGCAAAACAGACAGCTCTCTCTGTATTACTCAGGATCCCTGCGCCCCAGGAGGGCAGTGCATCCTCCCCACTGTGAAAGGCCAAAACAACTGATCTTGGCGTACTTGGTGTCTACCACACACTGCCTGGAAAAAGCACGGTCTGTTTCAAAGAACCTGTGTAAATTTTTAATAATTCATATAGTACCAGAACAGGTGGCCTTCAGAAGAAGTAATTAAAATGAGAACAGATGGTACTGACAGAGTAAATGGAAAATGGGGATAAACCAGTAAAAGCAGATTTCCTTTAGAACAAGATCACCACTCAGGTTCCAATTCCCTGTTAGCAGCTGGCTGCTGACGAGTAGAATTCGGTACCCAACAGCAAGCAGGGGCCTGGGAAGGTGCTGTCAGACACAAGAGCTGTCCATTGGGCAGCTCCACATCTCATCTCCAGACCACTAAGGGAACAGAAGCAAAAGCAAAGGGTTGCTTCTAACTGTAACAAATCATCTTTGCTATTATGAGAAAGCTCTTTGGACCTCTTCCTGCATGAGATCCCATAGTTCTTTTCTTTTTTGTCATTATTTTACTGGCATGTACTGTGACGTCAGGGGACCTGGGCTCATTTTTTATAGTCCATTATTTTGTATTTCTCTTTTTTAATTAAAAAAATTGTACTGCATGTTACAGCTGGATACTAGTACATGGTTAATATTTAGAAACTGCGCTGGATTAAAACCTCTTTTAATAGAAGCATTGGCTGTCTTTACTTAAATTTAAGAGCTGGTTTTAATGCCTTGCCTCTGCCCAGTGGGATTAATGGTGTTTCAAGGAACTCCATAATGCAGGATTCCGTGTGCTGGGGAGGTGGCCAATAGCCCAGAGCCAGCACTGAAGACTCAACGTTCACCCAGCTGGCAAGAAGAAACTTCATCTTTAGCACATAACATGACAGAACTTAACCAAGAATCAGTTTTAGCGTATTCAGTAGACATTGGAGATACCGTGCTCCTACTTGGCAGCTGACACCACTGTAACCAGCAATCCCCTTGGGGTGCACCTGTCACAGACATGTTAGAACCCAGAACCTGCTAAGGCTTTTGTCCTGGGTTCAGGTGTAGCAGTCATTTTTCTCCTTAGTAGCTGGTGCAGGGCTGCATTTTGGCTTTAGTCTTAGGACAATGCTGATAATACACTGATGTTTTTAGTTGTTGCTAAGTAATGCTTAGCCCCATCAAGGACTTTTCAGTCTCTAGTGCTCTACCTAAAATCCACAGAAGAGGCAAACAAAATTGCTCATCAGCTGCCTCAGGACTACTCTGGCAGGCAGGCAATTAATTGCCTGTCCAGAGAATTTTGTTACCAGCATTCAAGTATTTGATGATTCTATTTATTTCTAAGCAGTCTGCCTCCCAGGGTCAAGCCCTTGTGTAAGATTCCAGCATTTTATTTAAAAAGATCTGTTCCCATGACTGAAATAAAATACACTTCAGTGTTTTATGAGCATCATTTCAGAATAGAAAATTCAATTAAAAATAACTACTTTAAACCCAATTCTGATTTGTGGGGAATTGGCTCAGTCTTTCATTCATCTCCTGCCAGCAATACTGCACCAAGCTCAGAGTCTGGTGTAGGGAGAGGGAGAGTCCACTTATTTTTTAGCTTGTTGGTTGTTTTTCCTCAACTAACAAGACCAAAATAGCCGAGATTCAAGATTCGTGGCACAAGCTGCACGCCTGCAGCACACAGCCATTCTCCTTTTTAATTCCAGTGCTTGCTGAACAGCACTCAGCAGCAGACAAACCTAGGAAGCGGTGAGTTTCCAACGTGAAACAAATCTGTGTAGAAACAACACAAGAACTCTCAGAATCTAGCCACTGTGAATCAAAGTCATTAACAGGAAGGAAAATGGATCAGCTGGCATCGCAGGTGAATACTTCACACAGCTCTCATGCTGTTCAAGGGTCTCCCTCCTGCCTTCGCCTATCAAAAGGCTGTCATACATACGTCCCTATGGAAGATCGCTCCAGTCTTGTGCAGTGATTGTGGTCAGGTGATGTGAAGGAATTCTCAAGACCTTTCCAAGCAGCCTTTTTAGATTCTGACTGAAATAAGAGGCTCAGCTGCCCTTGCCTCTGTCCATTACTCCACTTAATTTTGCTTTTCACCTGACACTGTTTGAAGTTCTGTAAGTCTTACATTTCCAACTGACAAAGGAATTACAAGTGAAGCACCGTGTATCTCAGCCTGTGATGTGAAGAATGTTTCCACCAGCCTGGTGTGCTGGGAGGCAGAAGGCAATTTAATGCTTTGCATAGCAAGCAGATGTTTTTTATTCATTATGCTTCTGGTAAGCATTCGTTGTGCAAATTTCTAAGCTTGAATTTTATAGCTGCACCTTCCCCTGCTAGGAGGCCAGCAGCCTGTACCATTAAGCGAGCATGTACTTGTAACCAAACACTGACAGTGTGTGTTGCTAACACCTGCACTGCTAAAGTGCAGAAATAATGAGGAAACACACATTGCTGCTAGGCTGAGATAAACCTCATAGCAGGCAGCTTGCAACCAACCTCACCAGAGACTGAAAGTAATAGAGATTCATTCCAAAGCCCAGGATACAAACTGCCCCCAAAGAGCAAGATACATACTACCATGCATATGTAAAAATACAAGCAGCAGCTCCACCTAGCCCTCCTTTAATCTGTTTTTTAGCATGGAGAGAGAACGAGAGAGAACACATCAAAGAAGCAGAAAAAATTTAGATTTTCTTGTTATAAATGCTTGAGACACCTTTTATAGCAGGGAGTATTGGTTCAAGAAAAACAGGATGGAGACACCATCTCTTTCATTTTATTTCTAAGTAAACAGGACTGCACCAAACACCCCCCCCCCCGCCACACAGATTCCTCCTTTACTGGAAGAATTCACAGTACACTGTTTTCTGTAAAACTTGTAGGTCAGAAGGCTACCCAGAGAGTTAGCATCAACTGCATTAAGGTCTGATCTTTAAGTTGGTCCAACAGATGCAATACCACAACAGATGACAACAGCCAACATTGCCAACAGCCCCACACAGGCAGAATGACTGGGCCCATCTTGTAGTAGAAAAGCTGTATGAGCACGTGAGTTCCTTTGTTAATCCTTCTAGAAGCTCAACTGCACCACCACCTTTATCCACCTCCCCACCTCCCACACATTATCCCTAAGGAGTGTTTCAAGAGCATCATCCATATTCCCAAATCTTTCCACAACACACACTCACTCAACCATCCACGAGTTCCTGCAGCTCTTACCCTTACTCAGTGCTTTCACCTTCCACCTAAAGCACCTGGATACCAAAAATCCCAACTGAATCAAGGTAGGATTTGGATCCCACCGCCCACGAGGGGAAGAGTACTACCCGCTCATTCTGGCATTTCAACCCCAGAATTCCTTTTCAGTCCAGAATGTGATGCTGCGAACCACATGACACAGCATTTCAGCCTGTTAACAGCATACCAGAGGGGGAAGCTTACACAAGAGCAATCCCCTTCAGCAATAAAGCAGTACCATGTGCTTTGTGTTACATATAACCTCTCAAGGACTGCTTACACATGGTTTTTCATTAACTCCTGTATCTACAAAGTTTGGCTTGCCAGTCACAACTCAGGGTTGGCTGGTTTGATGTCTAACCCCGAAGCGCTGTTGTCTTGCATAGGAAGTGCATTTAGCAATCGCACTTGCTGGATTATCAACTAACTGACCACCCCACCACCACCTCTGGTATACTCAAGTTTATATGTTGCCTTTACAGATGAAGACAATGTTTTAGTACTTTATTATGTCCATTTATTAAACAGGAAGTCCTTCACAAATGATTCCATACTATATTGATCAAGGTAAGTGTTAGAAAACTACCAATTTCCATACATACAAAAATACAGACTTTTACCACTATGAAGACATGATCAGAAAGTATCATGAAAATTTGAGAGCTCAAATCTTCAAATATCAGAAACAAAAAAAAAGAGGAAGACAATTAAAATAAAAAAATTTACAAAAAGTATTGTGCCCATATACAAAAGACTGGAAAAGCAAAATGACATTTAAAACTGATAAATACACCACTTAAATTATGCTGTAACAGTATGGATTTTAAAAGCAGAAAATGCTTTCTGTATTGCCAGACATGACGATTCTTCAGCTCGTGGCTTTTGTTCAGCATAAACACCAATAGAGAAGAAGCACACGCACACTAACAAATTGTTACTGGTGCGAAACCAGGTTGGGGTTACACTTTCTTGTAGAGTTACCTTGCCCATGGAATTGGTCAAGCATTAATGGCACAACTTGCACATACAGAGCTGGAAGATGCTACACACACATGTAAGTTCCAGCTGTCAACCCCCAGATGACAGTGATCACAGCTGGCAGGTACCACTACAGAAAAGCATCTATTTTATCAGCTGGCCTTGTATGCAGTTTGAGAACCTCAAGAACACTTACCAAAATAATGTGAAATTGCTTCAAGGCTGTAAATGGTCTCTATATCAGTATTTGCTAACTCATGATAGTCTTTAAATCCCTGATCAGGATTTGGTGATAAATGGGTACCTGATCTGCAGTCCCCTAAGTCAATGGGGAATTTTGCCTGAGTGAGGACAACAGAGTCAGGTTCTGCACACACAGAGAATGCTTGTAAGATTTTCCTTGGCAAGACATTACAATTTTTCTTACTTCAGAAGCAAAATACCAAGGGTATTACACAGCAGACTTGTGCTCAAATGATATGAGAAAAATTACATCCCCTTTGCTCAGCCTGAGGTGGAACTCTAACCCACTACTTCTGAGCTGTTCAGTTACAATCTGACCATGTTGGACCTATATCCCAAGGGATCAGGTCTTTCAGTCAGGTCTGGATACTCCTTCCCCAGGCATCATAAATGATGAGCTAGTATCAGAATGTTTAGGTTACATCTGCTACATTTTTTTCTGGAGGACCCAGAATCAGCACTGAGGATACAGATACCCCACACTAAGCATCTCTTTACTCAAGTCTCAAGGAAAGAAATGTTGGGTAACTTCTAGCTCACATCAGTGGTGTGCTTTGTCTCCATCTTTCAGTAGCAGCTGAAGGAAGAGCAGAGTAAAAGCGATACAACCTTTTGATTGGCCATGAGATTAGATTTACTATTTAGTGCACAAAGGGAAGTCAATGACTACAGTAGCCATAAACAAAGCACAACAAAGCCAGAGATGCATTAGTGACTCACATTACAAAAATAGCGTTTACTGGTTTAATAAATTTACATCTCTCTTTTTGTGAATGACAAGTGTTTGTACCACACATGAAGGCACCCTAGGTGAAGCAGTTTTCTCGGTATTTGTTTACAATTCTGTGAAAAGACATCCAAAGTGTCAATTTTCAAATCAAAATTAAGCATTATTATGAGAAATAAATACATACTTTACTATTTTATTGTGGGTTCCTGAACCCTCACAAACTTCAACATATACAAATAGTTTCAAAATGACACTAACACATTAGAGAGTAAGTCTAGACAGATATTATAATGATTAGCTAAGTCATTCGTTATAGGATGTCATAAATGTTGTGTCTTAAGTATAGAAATCATTTTAAAATGCAATAAATTGGCCACAATATATAAATCAGAATATTTTATTACTCCAGAACCATGATGCATGAGTTAAAGCTGGATGAACTGTAGTGCTAAGATACACTCTCCCTCCACAATACCCAACAAGTAGAAACTGGTAAACATTCAAGATTAAAGTATAAACAGTAGAAAAATGAAGGTAGCAACTGTAATAAAAGGGTGCTAGCCAGATTCACTTTAACCTGTAGACATCAGGATAAATGTAACATTACCACAAGTATTTAGACAATAGTACTTTGGGGATTAAACGGTTACCAGAAGTGATAAATCAGCCTAGTTAAGAGAGGGTATTTTCTTTCAAACATATGAAGGTTTTAATTAATTGTCAATCGAGACATTTGTCCAAAGCAAAACAAATACAATACCCTGAAATCTCACCTATTCTAGACAACAGTCTGTGACAGTCAGAAGAGGCAGATGGTCATACTTCATTCTGTTACTCACATCCAGATGTTATTAAAATAACTGTAGGGACCAGCCCCAATCAAAAAAGTAAGAAAAAAACCAGATACACTGTTAATGCAACCTGGCTATTGCTTTTTTAAATGCTTCTAAGTCCTCATTCTGAATTCATGAAGATAGTTTCCATACCCTTCCATATATGCTAACTGGCTTCTTAAAATTTTACCCATGAAGTCCATGGTATACAGATAAAACCTTCATAGTAAACACAAAGCTCTATGTTATAAATATGTCAATCAAGGTAACTATGTATATTGTATATAAAATTAAATATTTTCTGTTTGCCAAGTATAATTTAAAAAGGAATATCTGTGGCTAGTTATAAAAAAATATTTACTAACCCATAGAGATTAAAAGGCAATTTCACTAACTCATCCATCCAGGACATCTGAAAGAGCTGCACCGGGATTCTGGATAGGTAACTTCATCTAATCACATTCTCATGATAAATAGACAACTTTCCTTTCTGGGCATATATAAGAACACTTTTGAAAGCTACATATCCCAAAAGAAAATGAAGATTGTGTTGTATAATCTAAATTAAAGGCTATCATAAATCACAGTGTAAGCAGATTTTTTTTAAAGATTATTTTTAGAATGTTTAAGTTACAGACAGATTTTAAAAGACTATGCAAAAATAAGACCAAAACAACAAAGGAACACTTTGAGGCTGGACAACACCACACTCTGCCAAACAGATCTATCCAGGTGGCCAAGTGGCTAACAGGGAAAACATGCCACGAAAGACTCTAAATGTCATTCAGAGAGTTCCTGAATATTTGTATAAATTCATCTTTAATCAACTCCCACTGTTAAAACAGAAAGAGGAATATGGCGTTAATTTGAACAAAGCATTTTCAAGCATTTTGTTGTACCTATTTCAGTTTTGTTTTTAAATTCTTACTTTTGTTGCATTTAACATTCATACACACAAGATCTCCACCCGCACAGGCAATCTGAGCTTTGCTGGCCCTCCAAACCACCCATTATTTTATGCCCTAAACAGCAAGAACTACGTACCCAGTTTTCAGAAAATGCTGTTTGATGGCTCTACTCACTTCAGTGGGACTGAGCAGAAAATAATCTGAAACTATCCTTTCTTCTAGACACAGAGAGCCTGTCTGGTGCAGTACCTATGTCCTGCACATCTCTGTGAACCAACTACCACACTTCAGCTTAGCAGAAGTTATTTGATAATCACGCTGATTCGTCAATATACCTCAGCTTTAAGATCCACCATTAGCAACACTGGTGTAGAATCTCTCCAACTGTATTACACAGCCAGACTTAAGTACTTTTACTACTGATTGAGTGTCTCTACAAAGTGCAGAAGCAATCTCTCCTTCTGCAGTTGGGGATTATTTATGTTCACATATAATTATGAAAGCACTTACTAACAATAAAGCTTGCGTTTCTCTCCTCACCTTTTTATCACATCTCAAAATTTATGAGATTGTGCCTGACTTTCTAGTTATCTGAAATACCTGCAGATGCTTGAATCCAGAGCTTTCAGCATAAACCCTGTTCTTTGTGCTCTGATTTACATGTACATGTTTCAATTTACATGCTGTGTAGTATCCCATCTGAGTAGGAGAGCATATGTTATTTTCTACACTACTTGAATTGTTGTGGGTTTTTTTGTTTGGGTTTTTTGTTTTGGGGTTGTTTGTTTTGTTTTGGTTTCTTTTTTCTTTATTTTTATTATTATGCCCCCAAAACATTATTCTTACTTATGTCAGTTTGGTTCCCTCCCCCCCTAACAAAAAGAACAAGTAGGAATGTTTACAAAGTTGTCATGAGAGAAGAAAATGATACAGAACGACTAAGAAGAAGTGAGGGGGCGGGGGGAAGAATCATATTAATAAAATCACATATTAGGTAAGCATTTGCTGTACCTGCACATCCCCAAAATGTAAAAAAGGTGACAATTAGTAGATTTGTTTAGGGACCTTGAAGTTAATGGAAAACTAGTGGTTAATTCACTCGTAACAGTCCACATGCAGCGTGTAGCAGGTCAAATCTCCTGCTGTGTTCCACAGCACCTTAAGAAGCAGTAAGTCTGATGCATCAGAAGAAGGTGATCATCATATTGTACAAAATAATTCACAGGGAAGGCAAGTTAAAATAAGGTTTCTCTGAGGAAGACTGAAAAAATGTCCCCAGTTTTCCCCTCTTCTTTCTAGAATCAACAATGAAACAATTCTAGATCATGAGATGCACATATGCTGAAGCCTATGAAGAAGCACCCCACGTTACTGATTTAAGTGCACATGTAAGAGACGTAAGCAAACGATGAGAAATTGCTTCCAAGGCACAGCTCATTGCTCATGCTGTGCTTCTGAACACAAAACTATGATGAAAAGCACAGAGTGAAACATAGGCATCAAATCTCTGGAGTCTGTACCTTGTCTTTCAGAGAAGGCAGAGGTAGATGATCTCTCATCCTCTAAACATGAGGCTCCTACAGAAAAGCTCACACAGAAGCACATGCCATATGCCAGCTAGCTTCCAAAGTCCCAGGGGAAAGAATAACATTTCCCCCAACACATCCATCCCAAACATCATAAGCTACCATAAAACAGTACTATAAAAAAAAGGACACAGTATTCTTATCTTCCCTCTGTTGAAGCAGACACAACACAGATCAATGAAGAAGGCTTAAAAAAATTAAAACATAAGATAGATGAGGCATAAATAAACAAAATGCAAGGAAAAAGTAGAGAGAGAAAGAAGGAATCAACTTTACAAAGAAGCAATTAAACACTCAAATCAGTTCTTAATTACAGGGTTTAGAAAATCCTATTGTAGGCACTTTCCACTTCATTACATGATCCTATGATGGATTTGAACCAAGGCTGACAAAACTGATCCCACACAGCATAAAGAGGAAAACATCTTATTAACAACTCTATACAGTAACTATTATGCTGTTGCTCCAATCATATCTTACTGTTTAGTCCTTTGATGTCTGTGCATTGGTTGCACAATTTATAGTTTCTTCTGCACACACAAATACATGGAGATTGCATATCTGAGAGCTTAGTTTGAAAAAAGAGGACAAATCAGAACCATTACAGTTTTGAGCATCCTGTTCCTACAAGTCTCAACTGTTTGATTTTTATTAACAATGGGTTTTGAGTCCCTTTATGGAACTAAACAGCACTCATAAGGACCGAAAGGAATTATCTCTATGTGCTCAGGAACTACCAGACTAACTGGCTGTGAGAAGCAATTTAATGTCACTTTTCTAAGCAAGCTTCAAATTAAAAAAAATATCTACACTGTTTTCTTCCTTCAGAGTTTTTTTTTCTTTTTATGATGACTGCAGTTTTAAAATATTACCTCTTCAATACGCCATGTAAAATCAGGTCTGGGGAAAGAATCAACTGAATATATATATAAATGATCTTAATGTTTCAAATTCAGCTGTCTTTCACAACTATTTAATTTTCCCTTCTCTATAATCCAAATAGTAAACAATGTCTCCATAGAGTAATAAATGTTTAAGATTTTTAGAAAGTATATACTGTACAACACTAAAACCATCTTTGGTCCCAAAAATACGGAAATTACAAATTTACATTTGTTTTTGTTTTACAAAGTGTATCAGATAGCATTTTTAAAATTAATATTCTCTCTGAATTCTACCCAAAAGCTGTGCTAAGCTCAAGTAAGTAATATGTAAGTGATAAATAACAGCCTTCTGTTCTCAGCTCAAGGAAACATTTCACATGCAAAAGCACTCAAGGTCATTCAGATGCACCACACTACACTGTATTAGAAGTGTATCACTGTATCACTCTGCATTTGTCATTCCAGCTAAAAGGTAACCAAAGCTTTTCAAGATCTCATGATCAGAAAAAGCTGGGTGATGTTGCCAAGGATAGGTGCAAGGATTTGGAAGAGACCACATACATAAGCTTATAGATGCATGAGACTTCCTACACCTCTGGAAAAAGCCAGAATCAGCACAGGGAGTACAGGAAGGGAACAGGGTGGCTTCTTATGTACACACCATTTCAGTCCTTGTTAACCATCAACAGGATATGCTCCTAATGAAAAGCCTTTGCTATGCATCACTTATGTTTCTTGATTTCAGATGAGGATTCCACGCTAAAAGCGTGGATCTGTTGGAGGACAATGTTCTGAAAGGTTCTCGTAAGTCACTGACACTGCCCATGAACTCTCATTGCAACCTTTGCCAATATTAGTCAGAGTGCTGATAAACAGCAGGGCTGTAACATCTGCACTGGCAATAACAAACTTTGTTATTTCATACCACACTGAACATGCAGCTGTCATTTACTTCTCTGAAACACACAGTAATCCTGGTAAGACATCTCAGTAAAATGTCTCTATTCTAAACTCAACACCAGAGGTTGGCTTTTACCATTCCATCTTTTTTTCTTTTTACACTGGTGTTCCCTTTGGCATTAACTTTCAAGAAGCACAATAAAATGTGTCTGTAGTAACTGGTGAACCGTTAGTCCTTAAGAAAATGCAAAGTTTCTTTTACCTCATTACTAATTATTTCTGAAGTCTGATCCCTACCTTAGCCACTAAGGTGAAATGCACTGCAGACATTAGTAAAATGAAAACAAGAAGACATCGGTTTTGTCACCGGTTTTTCACACATCAAATTCTCTGTTGCTTGATTCAAACATTGCAGCATTAGGTTCATAGCTGTTACTCTCCATTCCCTCTGGTATTAAAAAAGCCCAGAAACTTCTACTGACCTACTGTTAAGTATAACCTGGTTTTCACATTTGTAAGTGACCTATTTGCCATGTACTGCTGTTTGCTCTTGTCTATTCAATCACTTAAGAAAACGTCTACACAAGAATACAATGCAAAAAGTGTCCAGGCCAAACATGAGATGGATTCAGGCAGACAGGGGACACAGTTCTGCTAATTTTGAGAGATTTCAGCAGCTTATACCAGGAAGGAATTCAGCTCTATAGCGATCTTCTCTACCACATATATTCCTCCTGTAACACGCCTGCATGCATATGCCAAATAATGCATTACATCGATAAAAAACACCAATCAAATAAAGCCCAGAAAAATATCAAGGGACATCTTCCTAATAAAGTCATGATTTTGTCTGACCAACTCCTGCACAACTTCAGTTCTGAGTAGACAAAATATCATTCTCTTCACTGGAAGTACAACTAACAAGAAACTTACAGTTAAGTAAAACTATTTCTGAACAAGCCAATACAACTGTATTATCCGTCAATTAACTCATTTTCCAAAGAAATATTAGGAAAAAAAATTGGAGAAATACCCAATTAAAAAGAAAATCAACAACAAAAAAAACACCTTTAAAAATTCTTTTTACCTACTACAGACAGTTTAAATTTTAGCAGAAGCAATCAGCCTTCCAAAAAAGGACAATATTTATATTGCATGAATCACAATATTGAAACCTTAGAAACACACTTTGTAAGCTCATCATAATTCGTTGCTGGTTCTTGCTCACCCCAGGCTCCTCAGACATGATGAGCCTTAAAAAATAAAATTAGAAAAAAAAAAAAAGCCATAACTGGAATGCAAATTTATTGGATGACAACCTCTTCTTTCTATACTGTGCCCTTCAAACCCCTTTTCTCCATCCTACCTCCCAACCATATTTACCTCCCTATTTCAGAATGAAAAATAGAATGTATCCCAACATTTGCAGAAAACCACATACCTGCATTTGATGCATTATGGTGACCATTCAAGAACCTTGCTAACTTTGCACAAATTCATGCATGAACCGAATATGGCAATTCTAAAGTAATCCACAGAGTAACTACCTCAACACTACATCCACCAAACAAAAAAATGGGAGGTGGTTGTCCATTTCGGCTATATAACTGCACCAAGAGTGAAACTGCAGGAGACAAGAACTGAACTGCACTGCTGAGGGCTGCATGAGGATGGATACCGAGAGTTGGCTGGACATAATAACATGGTTAAAGTTATTGCTATTTGCCCTTCACCTCCTTTTAGCATGTATTAGATTTTCTTTTGGTGGTTTTCTTTCCTATATTAACCAACCAATGCAGTGCTGGTCTTAGTGTCTACAATAGGTGAAGAAACAGTGGCAGAACATGTATATTCAGAGCTTGCACTTGGGAGAGGGAGGAAAGTACTGTGCAGTTAATCCAAAACAATAACGTACTTCAAAACTTATATATTATATAAGCTATATAATATATGCATACATATGTGGGCATCTTAAACAGATCTTGCTTTTGAATGACCAACATTTACTGCCTTCATGACAACAGCTTCTAACTCAATGCACTTCTGCACATAATGCAGGGCTGGGCATTCTTTGCCACCATCTGATCTTCCTTTTCCTTCTTAAATAAAGACAAAACCCTTTGTTCCATGAGGGAGTTAAGCATGTCTTTTCCCTTTGCAGTCCCATTTGAATGTTGCTTTCATGCATCCAGACGCTGAATCTCAGGGTGATGATCCACTTCTCTGGACTCTGTCCGAGCACGTATGTAATCACTGGTCTGCCGACTACTTTGTTGCCTGCTGTTCATTCGCCACTTTTTAACAGTTAAGTATGTGTTCACAGCATACACTGCCGTTGCCAAGAAACCAAATATCTACAAGAAGTAGAAAGAATTGTCAAAGACATTTCTGAAAACAAGAACAAGAGTAGTTTTGCAACAAATTCCTCAGAAGCTTAGTTTTCTACTTTATTTGCACTGACAAATCACCATGGTCTGTAAAAATTGATGTTTCTTCAATGAACAAAAAAATCTGCAGAAGTGACCAAGATCAGTGACCAGAAAACAAAGTTCTCAGTCTACAAACACAAAATATACAACAGCATACAACAAATATACAAAGAACACAGCCCTTCGTCCAGCAGTTCATTCCACAGGGTGAAAACAACAGTGAATGAATTACAAGAGAAGAGATGACCAGTCCAGACCATTAGTCTGCAGAAGGAGCTAATTAGCTGTGGTGTGATTTTCAACATCCAGGTTTGAAAGGGTGGGGAGAATAGAATAAAAAAGTTTCCAACTCAAGCACAGAATTAATTTGCTTGAACTTACTGGATTTAAATCTTTACTAGATTTAAAATGTTGAAGTACTACTATACTCACTCCACAGAACAAAAGTGGTCTGTAGTGAGCAAGAAGAATCAGCAAATTATGTGTAAGGAGCTCCAATTTCTTGTGAATGTCTGGCTCTATCTTTTCTGTAGGCTTGCAATATAGAGCAGTATCATCTAAACTGGCTACAGAGAAAAAAGGCAAGCTTAACTGCTAAAGTGATCGCTGCAAGTCAGTTTTCTGTTTGTCCTTGCGTCAAGCCTTAAGACAAACAACTCAAAGGATGTCAGTGCTTTTTAAATCCGAATTATCTTATAGCCAACTGCAAAATGAGAAATAAATTGTAATGTCAAAGGCAACAGAAGCATTCAATGAACATGAGGAAAAGTTATTCTTAGATTTAACAGATGAGTCATATATAAAGAAGTTCAAACTCTTACCACAGCAGCAATTTCTGCTCCAGTTTTATGGTTTAAAGCAGCAAGTACTACAGAGGCAATGAAAAAGAAGAAAGTGCTGAGTCCAGTGTTGACCAGATCCTAAAAAAAATAAATTCATTAGCATTACTAAAGAATGATTCTTTGCTTGCTTTTATTAGAAGTGATGAAACAGAAGAAGGTTAAAACAAGAACTATAGGAATACTTTCCCACTTTCTATGCAGTTTACCACTCATACAAAGAAAGGCAAAGCTCATTACACAGGAAACGTAGCATGTGTACACATCAGTCTGTGAACAGCAGTCACATACCATGTACACATAAAGCACCAGTGCAGATTCTGGATGAGTTACTTCAATTTCTACAGGGTTTGTTGGAAAAGTACTGTCAACATAAACAACGAGTAAACCTGTTCCACCTCAGCGGATGCTGAAGTAACCTCAATATCGAACCTTAGCACTCAAGGAACTCTTTGTTCTCATTCATATCACAACAGTGCTCCATGCACTGCCCAGATAACTGTCAGGAATCTTTCTACCAATTCTTTGAGGCCTTCACTGTAGAAGACTGCATGTCCCACACCACTTCTATAAGTAACAGCTGCCCTCTGAGAATACACAGATTTTTATGTATTTATTGCTTAAGATTAATGTTTCAAGTAGACATTTTATATAAGAAGCACAGCAACACCCCATGGCACCTATGTTCAGGGAAAATCCTTTGCTCCACACACACACAAGAATGACAAGCAACATCCAATTCAGTTACACATAAGCTGCTAATGTCAGTGTCTTTGATGATTATGTTGCTGTAGCTTACATAAAGCAGCATCATTAACATGTCATTGGAACATAAGTAAGAATTCTGAATGTCCACTGTGCAACTTAACATTTTGAGTTGAAGAAAAAAAAACCCACAACAAAAACACGCTGAACATGCCAACTCCCGCCATCAAAAACAAAATCCCATCAGCCCCCTGATTAGTATTCAAGGATACATCTATTCTACTTGATTCTCTTCTTTCACATACAAGCCAGGCTCACTTCCTGCTCCTACTCCTCCACTTACGACAAGCAGAATTTGTTTTTTTGTTCTATTTCATTTTTCCCCAAAGTGCATCCTGTAAAGTGCTGTAAGAAGTTAGGCACAGAAAATTGAAGGTACAAACCTAAACTTATTCCCTGGGTATGAATCCCACAGCTGTGTTCCAGCTACACAGCACAAAGACTTTGAAAGACCATTGTCATCCAACCACCCCTAAAACATCTGTTTTCTGTGCCATGATTGGAGAATGCTTTAGAAAGTAATTACAAAAACCTGAGCTTCTGGTGCTATGTTATTTACAAGGAAAGCTATCTATTTTGAAGGTACTGACCCAGGGACAGCTGGTTAGCACAATTAAGTGTGCCAGGCAATAAGATGTATGTTGTACCACTGTGGCCTAATCCTCATCTAAAAGGGGGACCTTTCCAAGAAATCTGAGAGACTTCCATTGCTTATTGCTATTTCCACAGATGCGTTCAGATTTCATGAGCCCAGTAATAACCGAACTGTCTTCCCAAATAGTAAGGGAACAAAAGCAAATTGTGGGTCTCAAACTCCTACCATCTGTATACCTGCCAGTGTATAATTAGAGAAGTTTTTTCTCTCTGTTCAAGCTTACCAAGATAGATATTATCTGGTATTCACAGCATTAAAAAAAAATTAAAAAAATTATGAAATAGTTATTGTAGTTTTAACTTGTTTTGCAGAGATAAGAAATAGAGATACCAGAAAATAAATTGCATTTTACAGTTTTTCCAAGTATTCTATTCAACTTCAAGTTCAGCAGCTCTAACTGTGCCTCTGGGGTTGCCAACAAGAGCTGTGATTCTCATCTGCACAAACCTTTCCTCACTAGAGGGGAAATTTCATTATACCTTACAAGAGACACCAGGCGCAACAGGATTCAGCATTTTCATCAAGTCTCTAGCGTAAACATGCATGTCGCCACGAATGTTGAAACTAAATACTGAGGAGAGGGCAGCTACACTCTTGAATAATTAAAACAAAAATAATTAAAAATTAGTTTAGCCCAAGGTCAAGTTGTGTATTTTACTGCCAGGGTACATCTGTCACCTACAGGTAAGACCTACAGAATGGAGACAAAATCCTGGAAGAAAAAGGTTGGAAGAACTCAGTAATTATGGTAGGTAAGCACTTCAAGAGGTGATGCCATGGCCAAAAAAAAGGGAAGAAAAAGTACTTATACACTCCTTCGGACATATGGACACGACAGGTGTAAGGCTGTAATCTTACCTGTGCAAGTAACATTGCAATGCTGCGTCCTGCAGTCCTGTGAATTTTAAAAATTCACATTTTTAAAAGTATGTTGAAAAATTGGACAGGGTACAGAGAAGAGCCACAGAAGTTATTTGAAAGGAGGAGACAGTTTCTGACAGTATGAATCAAAGAACTTAAACTGCTTTGAATATTAATAAGGTTGAGCTATGTACACGAAGACTTCAGTGTTTCAGCAACTAAAAAAACACTTTGTTTTCAAAGTTTAACATAAAAAAGCACAACAAATTTAACAGTATAGCAAAATTAACTGCTGCAGAGTTAAGATGAATCATACTCAAAATGAAGTAAGTTTTAATTTTAAGGGAACTAACCATCAGAACAGAGATGTGCTTACTTTCCACTTCTTCACTTCTTGTAATCCAGATTGGTTTTTCAGACTTTCTGTACTTCCTTAGTACCACACTTAAAGACAGCGGTTGGCACATAATATACTATAATTTATGAGGTCAGATGTGCTTATTAATTCATTCTGTTAACTTCTGACTTTCTTAATCCATTAGCTTAATTACCTTGTCAGAGGAGAACAGTAGAAGACAGACAGCCTGACCTTCCCACAACAGACATTATCACTTATCTCCATGGTATGAATCAACTCAAAGGCTTCATGTAAGAAGTTTGAGATACCGCCGAGTATGAAATACTGCTGAAATTAGACTGCTGGTGCCTTTGTCACGATTCTTACAGGAAACCAAAGACATCAGTACATTAGAAACTTCGTCATCATTACCTGACATTCTATTTAGTTGCAATCTTTATGAAGAATATTAAATTTGTCCTTGCAAAGAAACCAACTGCAATTCCATTTTCCCTGTTTAGATCAAACCTTTTTAATGCAATTAACAATCGAATAACATTCATGCAATAGGGGTCATTTCTTAATAACCCTTAAGCTAAAACTAACATATCTTTCATGTCCACAGATCAGATTGATAAATATCATAAGCTCCAAACAATAACATCCTCATACAGATATATAATGGTAAGAACTGAAACAAAGTATTAGTGGAGGTTTTTCACCCAAAATTTGGTATTAAGACCAGAAAGATAAAAAAAAAAAATACAGTGGTTTTGGACAAAGTGAGAGCAAAACCAAAAAGGAGTGACCTACAGAAAGAATTCAAAAAAAAAAGGACACTCCCTAAAAATAATGTAGCTTTTTTCCACGTAAGAGAAAATGAATAATCATGGCAATAAAAAGAATAAACAAATTGAAAAAAGATGAGCTGTTTCAAATCTGGCCATGATGTAGCTGAAGTTCTTGCTATTATATTTATAGACAAAGTAAAAACCACATCACACAGATAGAAGAATTTCTGATGAAATTACAGAAACCTCATGAGACAGTCTGCTGTGCCATAAAATACTGTACAAAGCTGCCATCCATAACAGAGAAGAAAATCTACAAGCTGAATCAAATTCACTCTAGACTGCTGCTCCTCCCTTTCTCCTTTCCAAAATGATTTAAAATGAAAGACTGACTTCTGGTCACTTGCTAGCTATTTGCACATCATTCTGTTCACTCACCAATTACTATTAGTCCACAACATAGTATCCCAGGATACTGCCATCACCAGCTATCTGTTCCACCCAGAAGGAGCATAAAGCAGAAAAAGCGTCTTGTGGATGAAGATGAGTTTATGCCAAGGCAGCATTTTATACTAAAAAAAAGGGTGAGGCTCTTTTTCTGCTGTAAAGGTGGGAAACTAGAAAAATAGACAGCATCCTACAGCCTGGCGTTTTAGGGGTCAGGTATGGTTCCTACATTAATGAAGATGGAAAAGCTGAACTGGTGCTGTTAACTGACCTGAAAACTCCCATGAATTCACTCCTGAAAACTGCAAGGCACATCAGCTTTGAAAGCTTCTGTTTATTCCTCTAGTTTGGTACATAACCCGGAGTTAGCTTTGTTGCTCAACAAGCATCAGTAATATCCACATGCCTTTATCCATCACTCTCCATGACTTTACACATGCAGACTTTTAAGAGATATTCAACCAAAAGACATGCTCTGCCTTTTTATCCTGTATTTTGTTGTGAACAGGCTGCACAAGTGACTATGTAGAAGGAAGATAGCATCATACTGCAATTGTAATTTGGAACTGACATTTAGCCTGGTGATTGCTTTGGTAACCTGCTTTCTGAAATCCAAGAGTTTACATTTACATGGAGTTTAAAGTAACCAAATTTATGTAATCTAGGAAAGAAATCTACACATTTCAACAGCTTGACTTTGTAACAAAAAGTGGCAAGTTAGAGGCATGCTGCTGTCCAGGTTATTTTCCATGAAAGAGAGCGCTCAAAAGTAGCATTTCTGTTCAGGTTTTTGGGTTTTGGAGGTTTGTTTTGTAGTTGTCAGGGAAGGGAGGGCAAGTGTGGCTACTGATTTTATTATTTTTTATTTTTACTTGCAAGGTTTCAGAACTGTTTCCTCATTTCTATATGCAGCTATTTACCTGAAGTTTACAAACACACCAGTCAGTCCTCTAAACCAAGACTGTCAAACTCCCATAATTTTAACTATAATGAACAATAATGAATTATTGAACACTGTATGACTATTTGCACCACAAAAATGGAAACATGGTTTCTCAAGCAAAAGTAAGTCTGATGCAAAAAGAACCAAATTAGCTGTATGAGCACTAATTCCCATCTCTCTTATTTATTTAGGCTTATATAGGAAAGGAATCCTTGTGCAAACAGGGATATCTTAGTGCCCATTTCACAGTGCAGGACTACAGTGCCTCATCCCCACACAAGGCTGAAGGTCCCCGTGGGTCCCATGTTGCACACGGCAGCCCCAAAGGTCTCTCTGCAAGTGCTCCTGTTCAGATGCTTCAATCCAGTCCCAGATGTCTGGCACTTGCTGAAATCAGCTCTATTTTCAGCACTGCAAGCAAGTATGCAAAAGACCCTGAATTAACGCAAGAGATGCTCAAAAGCCTTCGTCAGCTCTCCAAAAGGTCAGGGACAAGCCATAATTTTTGAAGAAATTGAAGAAGTGGCCTTGCAACCAAGACTCATATAACTTTAGTCTTATTTTTAACCACTTCTGAGTTGAAATACAAGCTCTGCTGGATGCTCTGCTGCAAATGACAAAACATGCTCCTGAATTAATGAATGCTTATACAACCTGATTTCATTTTGGTTTCTTGTAGATCACCCATTTCCTTCTTGATTCTCTCTTAGCTGCTCCTCACTGCTTTCCCTGCATAATTTTCCAATCAGCAGTCCTGCATACACACAGGACGAGCAGTTACAGTCAAAAAGCAACACACCTTATTAGCAGTAACTACCAAACCATGTAATAGTTCTTGTGTTTAAAACTCGTGTTTGTGTTTCTTACAGAATAATGCACGATTTACACCATGCTGCACCAAATGAGAATGCAGAAAAGAGCACTAACACAGAGGAAATGAATTTTGACAATTTATTAAAATTTATAAAATATTCATTTTTACCCTTAATAGGCATTACTATTTTGATACCAGTAAACATAGAAGTGAAGGATGACTGACTTAATTTCTCATTCAACAGCTATGCGAGCCAAAGAAAACTAGGATGTTTTATCAAAACAGAAGGGGGGAAAAAAAAAATTAAAAACATAAAATAAATCAAGATTATCCTGTGAAAACCTTTGAACTACAGCTCTGTAATTACACTCTTTAGAGCCAAAGCCGGCATAAGTGCCATTCTGGCACTGCACCAAGTTTTTGGCCAAGTACTTCAAGTGTTAGCTGCTCACACACAAAGGTTTCATCCCTGCAATAACTGAGGGAAAAAAAACAACCCCACAAAGATGATAAAATACGTCTTCAGGCAGCACAAGATAAAACCACTGATCTGTGTCTTCTAAAAGACACACCTGAGTCTTCATGCGTCATGGCTCCTCCCTGTAGCAGGGGTTCCCTGGAACTGAGCCCAGGCCAATAAGCCTGGCAGAACTCTAATTGCTGTGCTCAGTTCTGTGCCCCATCTTTTGAGTCTGCTCTAGTCTGAAAAGCCTGCATTCCAAACTGCTCACACAGAGAATACACTACCAGTGCTCCAGCGGATTTTTTTTTTTTTCCTACACAGACATAAAAAAGTCCATTCTACTGGCTGATTATACAGTGATTTACATCTGTATTGATTCTGATGTCTCCCACCATACAAACTGTCAACACTTTCAAATCCTATATTCTCAAGTATTTGCCATCACTTGCCACCCTCCCCAGGGCATCTCAGTTTTCAGCCCTGAAAAAGGTACCACAGCTTCACGGTGGATTCCACTCTGCAGCGCCATTAACTGTTAGAAAGCCTGGCAAACCACATGCAAATTCACCACAAAGCTACTACAAACACTTCTGCTAACTTTCCTACCCCCTTTCCTTCTTCTAGAGGGCTACATCATGCACATAGTTTGGCTGCAAAATCTTAAAGTTTTCCCTGTAGATCACATGAGATTCAAATAATGAATCCTAAACCATGACAATATAATAATAAAAAAGATAAGTTAGACAAAATTATAGCAAACATTCAGCTATTAGTTAACTCTGAAAACTAAAAGCAAAAGCAGCAGCTCATCAGTGACGCAGGAATCTCTGCTGTGGTGTACTGTTCACTCTCCTATGCCACTTGCTAGTCTCCTTGCAGAATAGGCTCTCTCTGAGCTCTGAAGCATAAAAGAAATGGAAATTTCCACCGACAGGTTCCCCAGCTTTTGCATTTTTGCATAACATTGATAGCACTGCACAACACAGACGAGTGACTGTACTTTCGTCTTACTGTAACAGACCTGCCTCTTTCCAACACACCCAAGCAAGGCTCTTTCCTGGCCTCACCACCCCTATGTTTCTTTCATGTTCACCTCATGAAGATGTGAAAATGGCTGGCAAGTCTCCAGTTAGGAATAAAACATAGCCCTTTTCCATAAACAGCTAAAAATATTTATTACAAAAAAATAAATTTGTGTATCTGTTAGGTATTAGTATATACTGATCCACATTTTCATTACAACCAGGGGTAGCGGACATCAAACAATAGCCACAACTCATTATAAAGAAGTCTAATTTTAATAAAGTACTAAAGGAAACAATCCTGTGTTGGACAACAGCAGATGATGGCATGGTACTTTCTAATACACAGGATCATTTGAAAGGAAACAGATCCAAATGGTTTCTAGGAAGTCTGTGCGATGCAGTGTTTGACAAAAGATTTCTCAATTTCTTTCAAGCACTACAAAAACCTCTTCTTCTCACACAACTTCTAAAAGCAAAGTTTGAGACTTTTCACAAAGGAAATACACATTATAAAGTCAGAAATACTTTTTTAAAGCATGTATATTATTGAATTAATGCACAAGCAGGACTGACTTCCTCCTAAAGCATTCAGGAGTGTCAAAGTCTGTTCAGTAAACAACTCCTGTGATAACTGTCATATTCAGAGGCTGCAAAATCACCATAATAACCATCAAAACACAGGGAAGTATTAACTATTGAAAGAGGCAAATAATGTATGAATATAAATCTAAATAGTAAAGAATAAAATGCCAAAATAAGCCAAAAAGACATTCAGCCACAATTCTACATTCTTAAATTTTCCCTCAATTTTGCCAAAGTAATCTCCCACAGGTTTTTCATTAGAGCTTTCCATCTCCCTCTCTGTACCTGCAACAGACTACAGCTAACAGAATAATGAAGATACTCTCACACTCCTCTTGGAGTAATGATCCCATCAGATTAATGAATGTTAAATTCAGTAAGAAATACCAGGAAGAAAGATGGTCTCATCAGTTAACGGAAATCAGAACCTTTCAGTTCTCTTCTCCCTTCCATTAGAGATCTCTGGTATAATGATGGAAGAAGCATTTAATCTTCAGTATGTAACTAAAAGAACGAGACTTGCAAGATCACAACAATTTACTTCTACCTCTGTTGACCTGGCAATATGGACTTTTGCAAAAGCATTGACAGCTGCCCTTCAGGTCGAACTCCAACCATGTCATGTTACTCCATGCTGTTTAGGTAAAAGGGTTCAAAGTGCAACCATTGCCCTAAACCCCAAAATACTTAATTAAACAAAAAAAATAAAAAAAAAAACCAAACCAAGCACCAAACTAAAAAAAAACCACCAAAAAAAAACCAACAAAAAAATCACCCCAAAAATTAAAAAAAAAAAAAACCAAACAAAAAACAACAAAAAAAAGCATACCACAACTGGTTAGATTTTTACGCCTCTTTTCCCTAAATACCTCTCTAGCAGAGTGTTACGCAGAGGCAAGTAACACTGCAAAGTGGCAGCTCTTGCCACGCGAATACCATAAGAAGTCAAGAGTGGCTGAAAGGACCTGCCAGTTACACATTGACATCTACTGTGTTATTTGGGGAGAAAGAAGAGAGCTGCATTTAGGATTCTGTACTTAAGTATGTTCAACGTATTGTGAAAGTGTCTGGTATGCAGGAGGAGTGTGTCACAGGGCACAACAACAACAGAACAAAAGATGCAGACATGCAGAATCAAGGGTATGCAAAGTCATTAAACTGTCCTTCCAGAGATACAACTTCAGCTCAGCCACGGACACCATGCACACCACTCTCCAGTCTCGAGAAGAAGTCTGTCTAACTTACTCTGAACGTGAGCTAGATCTAGCATTCACTGTGAAACCACTCGCATTACACCAGCAAAGCCATCACATATTTTATGCTGATGCTCTTATACATACTTGTTCTCACACTCTTGTAAATCCTACTAGCAAGTATAGAACTGTGTGGCATAAAAAGACAGTCTTCAATTGTTGTTATCAGGCTGCTGTGATGCTTGTTAAAAAAAAAAGCAAGCTGGCAACAGAAACAGAGACTACCTTCTCCCGGCAGCTGCTGCTTTTCAACTTGCCAGGATAAGTGGTGACAATACTAGCAGAATGGAGACAAAAGCAGCAAAAGCAAGAAAGCCCAGTAACTGCACTGGTTCTGTTCTGCATGCCACCTGGTTACCCAGTCACAGCTCTCAGTTCATCTAATCTATCTACTAAGTATTCCTCAATAGATCATGCATGCCCAGGGTACAAAGATCATTTAATTCCGTATTTCACGCTAATTTTTGATGTCATTTTGGCTTATAAACAGCTACTGCACATGTGTAAATTGAAACATTAATAAATGACACTAAAAACAAGTTTAAAAAAAAAACCACAAAGAAGCCTAAAAACCTCTGGGACTGACCTCTAACGGTGTTCTAAAATAAAACAGAACATGTGCATATATGTATGTGTACTGTCCAAAAAAGCTGATGCAAATATTGTCCTTGAAGCTGACAGATCTTTTGCTAGAGTGACTTAAAATGATTTTGTGACCTGTGTTTATGCAACCCAATCTTAAAGTTTAACTCATAATACAGCACAGAAACAGAGACTTGTACAAAAGGAATGTGCACTGCCAACAGTTCTCTGCCTAAAACTTTTAGTATTTGAGAATGCATTGAGCATTGCCAGTCAATGTTTAATAGCTATAGTTTAATACGTTATATGTTTAATAGTTATATGTGTAAGCAATTCAAACACCTGATTTTCACAGAAAACACGTAAATTTTTACACAACTACCCAACTATTGTATTAATCTGTGTAAGAAAATATATGCAGCACAGCTGTCCCAATATAAAAACAGTTTAAGAGAGAAAAACGGGCTACTGTAAATACAGCATCTGTCAAAGTTAAGTAACTACAGCCTGCATTTTTTTCCCACTTGATCCACAAACAGTAATTACTGGCACTAGCAGGAGGTTTTTCCTTCCAAACAGAGTCTACCCGAAGACAATTTTAGCTCTATTTAATGTTGCTTAATTTTGCCACATTTCAAAGATCCTTCTGCTGCTAGTATTCATATTATATACAAGTAAAATGTCTACTTTATTCAGCATAGAAAACACTCATACACAATCTTTAACTGCAGTAGAAAGTACAGTTCAAAGCCCAAACTTAAGAGATTTGCAGCTATTTTCAACAGAGTAAGAATCTGCATGAACTTACAGTAAGATTCCAGTTGATCTGTGGTATTCTTGTGTGAAGATTTAGACTGAACATAAGCAACAGAACTCCAGTAACCACCAAAGCGCTACAGCTCACAAATTCAAAGAAATAAAGGCCTTCGCAAGGGGAGCATTCCATGATGGTCTCTATGCAGATGAACGCAATCAGTGCCAAAACCTAGGAAGAAAAACAAGTGGAAAAAAAAAAAAATAAATAGATTTCCACATTTTGAAAGTAGCCACAAGTATTCCTGAAATTTCCATTGGGAACATGATCGGTTTACACTCAGGAATGTGTGATTTTAGTTTATAACAAGGCACTGTCTAAAGAGAAAAAAAAAACAAAAGCAAATTAATGCAAGACTTTCTGGATATCTCCTATTCAACAAGTATATTTTAGCAAAATTACAAGCAGTCTAACATCAAAATAACTGAGACACCCAGAAATGCATGAAACCCCTTCAGGACACTGGCTTAACATGCAAATAGCACTTAAAACATTTTATTTCATTTTTCACTCATTATATGCTATTCCAAAACTTGGAATGCATTTGTCTATTGGGCCAACCTCAAGTCAACTATATAGTATTAATATACTGTGACTGTGAAAGACATTTAAATCAAGCTCTCATTTAAATTTCACTACCAGATTGAGATCTAAATATATTCAAAATAAAATAGATTCAGGATCTCTACCAGCCTCCAAAAATCCCTTTTCATGTTTATCATCAATATACTGTTTTTCATATTAAAGCATGTATTATCATTCCTTTGTAAGACAATAAAATCAGCAGCTAACAGAGGAAGGACAAACTCCTGGTGATGCAAATACATATAAATCAGATAACTGTTAGTCTAAATTCTGAAGAATCTCGGTAGAGTTAAATGCAAACTTTTGCAAGAAAAAAGTTTAATTTACTGTTCAGGATAAATCAGTAAATCTCACCATTCTTAGTCTGCCCAATGGAGGAAACTAAAATATATAAAAATTATATACCAATATTAGCTACCACTGACAGCTACCACCTAGATACCACTGATTAGCCACCACAGTGTATACAACTTACATATCTAAGACTGTATTTCAAAGAATTCCTCTTTAAATGTAACTGGTAAAAGAAAAACAGTAGCATGGACAGTTTGATTTTATTGGGTATTTTTAATGTTCACAGCAAGCAAGAAAGGCCTTAAGAGTGTTTTGCTTCAGTTTTCAAGACAACCACCCCCCTACCCACCCACTTACATTTTTCAGAAATAATTCACTTTTTTGCTCTGCCACAAAATTCTACTGAGACTATAGTAAGTCGCTTCAATTTGAAGATGACAGCCTCCTCACAGCCAAATATTCCCCAATTTGAAGGCTTTGTGCAAACAAAACCCAAGTTTAAAAGATTGACAGAAGCCACAATACAAATCAATTTGTAAATCCTTCTTTGCCAATTTCAATAATGCTTTCTTCCAGCACTTTTTATGCTTTACCTATTGATTTGTCTTTGTCTTCTGCAACAGAAGAAGCAAAATGAAGAAAGAGGATTTTGAAAGATGTTACCATTTTGACATTAGCAGTTATTCTGAGGACAATACCCACATGCTTCATTCACTACAGACTTCAGAATACAGCAGCTAATTTTAAAAGAAATTAAAACAAACCAAAATAGTTTTTATCAAAAATCTCACAATTGCGTAGAAAGTCTCCCATAGTTCACTTTGCACAGTCTCTTTAAGAGAACATACAAGTCATTGTTTTTCGTAAAGCTCAAAAAAAGAAACCTTAGCTATTTCAAGCACAATCAATATCATCTAATGCAAAATGATAACTGGCAAAACTTTACCTTTTAGATGTTCCAATAAAGTCTCCACTGTTCTTACCACAATTTTTGATATGACACTTAAAATTTTTATTATTTTAAAAGCAATGGTTTCTGTAATATTCTCTAAAAATACTGGAGCACAAGCCCAAACAATATTAGGTTTATTTTATGAAAACACAAACAGCTCTGAATTGTGCCATTAGCAGTAGGCTGAAGGAGCCAGAAGCTCTGGCAATCACTACTCTGGACAACTGCTACTTGGCATACAGAGTCTCTGCTTTTTTGCTGATAAACATCTTCCACTGACTCTTCTCCATACCAGACAGCATTGCTTCTGCAAGGCTGAGGTACCCATCTTAGCAGTCAAAGCTCAAAACAGATGAAAGATTTTCTTACATACAGGATTAGAAATAAATTAGGTGCTGAAGAGTCACTTGAAGCAGTGAATTCTAATCATTGTATGTTATTTATACATTCTTGAGCTCAGAATAGTTAATAAACTTCAGAGCAATTCTACCTTAAGACTTCATTTTATTGCTTAAGGAATTACAAAATACATTTGCCTGTGACACCTTTCATACTCTGATTAAAAAAAAAAAAAAAAAGGTGTGAACATTTAAGTTTGACTTAATAACCCAAACCATTCTAAAGGCAGGCAAAGATGTGCCATCAGTTTAACTAATGTGGTGGCATTAGTGCACAGTGGTCTAGGTTGGGACAGCCCAGATCTATTGATACATTTATCAGAAAGACTGGGAGAAAACCTCAATTGCTTCAGCCACGAAGTGGAGGCTGTGTTTTGGGAATACACACAATAACTATCAACAGGAGTATTATCATCACAGAGCAGACTGGGACACCTGAACACTTGTTGGTTGGGGCACAGGAAAAGGAGAACATTCCCATGAATATCATTTACTTGTAACACTTTTGTACTTCAAGTAAGATTCCAACTGTGCTACTGTTTCTCCTGCAATAAAAATGTATTTCACCCTTCTCAAAGATCACCCATTCTGCCAGTGCTACAGCTAATACCTTTCTGTTAACTGCCCATTATTTGTTTTACAATGAATATTATGACAAAAAATAAAATCCGAATTCACCACCGCACCAGAAAGCACTATCCTCCCACACAAGCTTTCCTTTTCATAAATATGACAGAAATCTCAGTCTTTAATAAAAAATACTTTCTTTGAAGCATCAGGGTAATCTTGCCCTCCTACACATTTATGAACTTGCCAGAAGCATCCTTCCAATTAACTACAAGTTATGTGACTCTTCCATAAAAGCACACTAATGCTGCTTTCACTGGGCACTCTACTCTGAGTCTAAGTTTCTTTCTAATAAATACAGCAAACTACTCTGAACGTATGAAATGAACACAGAATACATTATAGAATCAAACCCATGATTGACTCAGCTAAATTACTTAGAAGGGTTGTGTAAATGCTCTAACATGAGACAAATCAGCTTGCCAAGGGACATGATGAACTACTACCGGTTCATCCAGTAGTGAATTAATACAACTCTGCTACCAAAAATACCACTTGATTGATGTGGCCAGTAAGTAAACTGATACAATCATAAGCGTGCCCCCAGAGTGTCCCACTGCAAACTGCAGAGAGAGCAGAAGTCAGTCTTGATCCCAGCTACCCCAGTTTATTTTCTGAGGGACTTCAATGCAGGTTTAGCACTAACCATTTTCTCCTCTCACAGAGCTCTGTAATTATAATGAAAACATCTTTCTAACCTATGTTTATCTCCACTGCCTGTCTTCTACCCTTCACTGCCTACTGAATTAGCTAATCTACATGCAGCTCACAACTTACTGAGGCTCAAAGATGCAAAAAGTCACTTCCCACACAATTCCCTCTGCCACACCACACGTCCAAAATAAAAACTGGTGCCTTGTCTTACCACATTGACTGTACGTGCTCTCTGGGGAAGAAAAGAGAACAAAGACACTCCAACACCCTTAGCAAGGATCCATGCTCCATCCAGACACCACTTGAGGGTGCAGACTCACACTGCCCCAGGTGATTACAGCACAAAGCAGCAGCAGAGAAAACTCAAACTTCCCAGCTGATAAACCTTTGCCCTTGCTTTGTAACACAAGTCACCAGTGCTACCTTGGAAAAACATGAGACTGGATTTTCTGGGCCTGTGTCTGCCTCCAATGGCTGCAGTTACAGGACATCGTATCGGAGCACAAGTTTTGGCCAACAAAACACATGCTGCCACTTTTTCAGTGCAGGAGGTGACCCTGGCTTTCAAGTCACACCTCATAATTTAGGGTGAGGAGTTTTGAGGAGTTTTTCCACAAGCTGAAGTTTCAAGGCTTCTATACTTCATAAAAATGAGAAGTTGAACGTGAAGGAGATATTCTCTTACATGAATTACTGCTCTCTCCCTCAAACAACACAGCTACAGCTTTCTCAGGCATAGTCAATAGACCAAGTTTCCTCTATTGGATAAAACAAACCTTTTCACCTGTTTTTCTCTGAACTGGGTACTTTGGAGAGTTTTCTATTCTACCCAAATTCCTCCTATGCCTCAAGCTCTGTATAATTCTCTTTTATTACTATCTTTCACAGTTGCTTTTGGTTTCCCTTTTACTTCCAACTCTTCTTGAAGTAAGCATGGAGGATTTTGCAGTGGATACGTAACTCTGTCATGCTGGAAACATCGGCTTATTCTACTCAATGCTTGGGTTCATGCAGAGCCAACCTAGGCTGCCTGCAAAGCCACCTTCTTCTTGGACAAAGGACATACAAGAGTCTGGTCAACAAAAAAAGGATCAACAAGAATGAGCTTCAGGATAAGCTACGCAAAGGTCTGAGTCTGCCCAGGCTTGCAACCCAATGTGTGCAATACAGCTCTAATTCTGTGACAGGTGGAGTTTGCCTTGTAAATGAAGTAAATGGAGCAAATTTGCCCTGCCCTTCCTCCCTCATCTCCCACCACCACACGATGCAAACGCACAAGAAAAAAAGAAAAAAACAAAACTCCAAGTAGAGGATTAAGCACGAGATGTTATTTCCCAATATTGATGTTTTGTGTGTTTTGTCTTGAATAAACTGGCAAACTGTTACCCACTGTTACTGTTTGGGACTTTCAGGACTGCTAAGGTACAGTGTGAGGGTAGCACTGAACCCCAACTGAAGGCTCCATTCAGAGTAAAGCACACCCTTACTGGAAGGGGATGATGCAGTCACAATTTAGGGCCATTTAAGTCCTGAAAGAGAGCCTCTATACTGGGATCCAATGTCCTTTAATTTAACCACATTATCCTCCTAGCATTATAGTATTCATCTCAACTTTCCTGTAAATTCCCCTGGAGAAGGGCCCTTAATGAAGAAATCATCTGCCTTAGGGCTATGTAAATGGCTTATTTTTACATCAATTTCTTGGCAACACTGGCAGGTCAGACATAAAACACCGTATTTCCCCAAATGGGGAAAATGTGCTATGACAAGCACCAATGCTGAAAGAGAGCTTTTAGAAGGTTGCTAATGGTGTATTTTTCCTGTCAGAGTATGTTGTGTTTTATTTTTGAAGAAAATAATCAAACAACTTAGCACTAAAAATAAAAAACAGCTCTGCAATGAAAACAAAGTAAAAAATGAGTTTTCCTGTTTATCTAAAATGTTACCACAGAAAGCCTTATTGTGTGGTTAAATGACATAATTACGCATGCTTTCCAAAAAACCACAAGATGGTCAGCATTTTTTCTATCCACAGAATTTCAGTAAGAATGTCACACTACCGAGGCATTTTTACATCCACACTGTTTAAATTAATGGTACAGCAGGATACATATGCGCAAAATAGAGAAGAAATAAATTGCTTTTACACCACTTAAAGTATCTGAAGACATTTAACTTTCTTGAACTAAAATCTAGATTTATTGTTCTCATTTACTTGGCCCAGCAGTCCTAACTTAATGTATGAAACCAAGTGGGTCTCATTCCTTGCAAAGCACATGCATTTCCCACATCTAAAACAGCTGGCACAGATCCGAATATTTGGGATCATATGGCTTGAACACAGTTCTGCTTCTCCAGCAGGAAACCATCTTTTACCCTACACAGAAGAATGACTGATTTCCCGCTTGTTCCCAGTCTGCATCCTCAAGACCAAAAGAAATGTGTTATTAGCTCTGGCAATTGAACTTTTCTCATTAAAAAAAAAAAAAAAAAAATCAGGAAAAGGGCACTCACCAGACAGGGCAGCTTAAGCAGTACCAGTGATTCAGCACCCTGATTAAACTGAATTGTGCTCTAACAGCACAAAATATAACACTGCACAAATCCAGAGAAACTCAATCAGAGCTCCAAATTCAACTCTGATTTGGTTCTGGTGCTGACAATAGAAACAGCAGCAGAATACTGACATTTCAGATCTTCACTGCACCTCCAGGTGTTTACATGTAGCTGCAGTCCTCAAGTTTTCATTATTTCTTAGTTCATGTTTGGCTACAACGTGGCAAGACTTCAAGTGCATTAAATATTGTGAATCTGTATTAAATCAGCTGCTGTTCTGCCACCTCCAGCAGGTTTCTGTAATCCTTGAAAGATTCAGCTACTGCTGATTTATTTCCCTTTCTCAACTTAGGCAAAAGACCAATTCTAATTACAGAACATATTTCTGAGGCCAGAAGCATTTTGAAGGCATATTATGAGAAAGGATCATACTTAAGAATGAGGCAATGAACACTCAACGTTAACAACTGAATAACAGTTGCTTCAAAAACCTAAGTACTCCAAAACTAACACTTACTCTAAAAAAAAAAAAAAAGTAGAATGAACTGGACTGAACTAAAAGGAGCAGAAGAGATTCTCAACTGGCTGAAAAAGAACTGCATCCATTTTCAGAGAACGTAATCAGAGTCTGCAACATAATGCAAGCTGCAGGCAAGAAGAAGTAACTTATTTCCTGTTACCTATGCATCAGTGCAGTGTTTGCTTATGGCTTGAACACACCTCTTCAACAAACATTCTTATCTTTTAGATAAATGCAAAACTAATGCTGGTTCAGATGCCATTAAACAAATAGTGGTTTACAGTATGGAAGTATTTTATGGTTTGAGGTTTTTTGAAAGAAAAAATAAACATAGTTCTTCCTGTTACACATAAATAATTTTACACACCCAATGAAAACACAACCATGTTCCTAACAAAACAAACACACACCACAAACAAGCAAACAAATAACAACCAAAAAAACCCACTATTATTTAGGAATATTTCAGGTTTTATCCAACCAAGCAGATGACCCAAAAGAACCACTGAAAAGAATCCAAAGCCAAGACACACTGCAATGAGGAATTTGGCATAGGCATATTACATTTCCTTACAGAAACCTCAGTCAGGTTCAAACATACCTTCCAGATTAGACAAAAAGGGAATGTAACATGCCACCCGTCCCATAAAAAAAGCCCATTAAGTTTTGTACTAACCCCATCCTTTCGAAACAATCATCTTAAGATCACAGAGAGCCACATTTTAAACAGCAGCAAACAAAACATGAAAAATTTAACCAGTTTCTCCCACTAATTTCTTTCCACAGGAACCTGTGCCTCCTGTCCCCAGAAACTACATTTCATGTATATGAGAACTCAAAATATTTTCATAAGCAACAGGTCCTGCAAGACAATAACGAACAAAATCCCAACAGAGAGTTATACATTTCTAACTTTCCCATTTATATGCTGTATTAGTTGCTTAATTCCTATGCAACTTAGTGAAATAAACAGCTCCTAAATGCAAAGGCTTCTTCTGTACACACAGAACACTGAACTGTGCCCACTGCTTCAGGGAATGGACACAAACCAGTAAGACTCAGCATACCCATGCCTACACCAGAGGAGCAGAGGGACACACCACAAGGCAAAGGGACTCTTGTTGTCTAACCACTGCAATATGTCCACATCAGACTTTAGAATAGTGCTCTGGAGTCTGGCAAAAACCATAATTAAATCATGCACATAAAAGAAATTCTTAAACAGTGAAACTACTCAAATAAGCTTCTTCAAGCCCAGTTTTGTCAGAATTTGATTAGCATTTTGCACGCCATGTTCTTAGACAAAATAGGGAAAAACAGGTCAGAAAAATATTACATATTTCTTCAGTGCTGCCATGAATATAATTTTATATTATGCACTGAGTCCTTTGCATCTTCCTCAGCAACTACACATAGTGGAGAGCAGAAGGGTGGGACAATAAAATATTTTTCCATTAATCCTGCTCATGCAGGCTTTACTGCAATAGTAACACAAATTTAAAACTGCCTACAGGAAATGGGGGGGGGGGGGGGGAAGGTCTAGCTTAACAGCTGAGTTCAAGTTTAATAACCCTCACTTTCAGTCACCAAGGCAGGGTAAGATACAACACAGCATCCTTAAGAATTATTGGTAATTCTTATTTTATCTTAAAGACTAATTTAATAGTGTCACTAAAGGTCATTAGTCTTGTATCAGCATTTAGTAGTTTGTTAATAATAAGAACCGTGCAGGATGCTCAAGAGAGCATGTCCAGGCAGGTGTCTCTCAGTATATGGTCCAGCTTCCCATCCCCAACCTTCCAGCAAGGGTACAGTATCCTTTCCAGTCCATTTCCTAGGACTTACTAGTAAGTCAAGCTGTAAGAACTCATAACTTCTCTCACCTTTGCTATTTAAACTAAATGGAAAAAGTTACCATATTTTTGTCTTCAGGCTGCACACACATGTTCTGTATGGTACACAGACACATGCTTTCTGCTGGAACACAGCAAGTTACTGAGACTGTGTTTGTATGACTTTTAAATAAAAAAAAAAAACAAAAAACAAAAACAAATATGGCTATTGCTTCACTTGGGAGAATTCTCTACTCAGCTCTTGAAAAGAGAAAAAGCTTCACTTTTGACCTTGCTTTGTGTGCCCATCCACATACACAGGCCAATCCATATTAGAAACCTGGCTACTCAAAACAGCATCCAGAGTACTGTAAATCTGTAACATACAGTAGGATAAATTAGTTGGTTTTAAGAAGTAAAGGTGCCCTCATAAAATTTGTCAAGTATTTGATCTGCACAGCCTCTTGTTTAACTAGCCTGTTCAGCTATTTTAAAAAGTGAAAGTTCTATTTTAAGACTATCAGAATTATGCTCTAGCCTTTAAAACCCCATTTAATCCCAATTATGACTAAACATCAAACATCCCACAAATACTAAAGCAAGAAAGGAATTTTAATGAGAAAACAATCAAGAACTTAAAGTAGACCTAAGGAATCCATTGAAGTTTTTTGGGTTTGTTTTTGTCTAAAGGAAATGGTGCAAGCTGCCCTTGCGATCCCAACGTTCTCAAGACTGCAATCTGAAGGCGCCCTTAAATGCCATGCCTTAAAAGGCAAAAAGAGTCTAGACATACTGGTAAAACAGAACATTAAAAAAATAGATGTAGGCCAGAACATTAAAGAGCACTGCCAGCTGTACTGGGGAATGCATGAAACCTTCAAGCCCAGCTTGCTGTTTGGACTTAAAAGCCTTATACAGTAGTATCTCATCCAAAATAGGAAAGAGCCCACAGACTTCCATTGCATAACTGCAAATCCACCTACTCAAGAGCAGATCTGCCTGAAGACTGCAAACAAACTTGGCACACTGCAAACAGAGGACTATAAAATGTTGTTAACAACACACAAGCCATAAGGCTCTGGTAACACCATCTTCACCTTCGCTATCACTATTCTTACTGTACTGCCATGAACTAAACATACTGAACATCCCAAAGACTTACAACACTATCCTGGAATTCTGGAAGAGCACTTATTCTGAACAGTAAAAGATACGAATGCTTAATTAAAGATGTCCTCTACATTGTTGTGAATGCTCCATCCCTGGCGGTGTTCAACACCAGGCTGGAGAGAGCGTTGGGTGACATGGTTTAGTGTGAGGTGTCTGCCCATGGTAGGGGGGTCGAAACTTAATGATGTTATGGTCTTTTCCAACCCTAACTGTTCTATGATTCTATTAGATAAGAAGTTTCTAAGCATTAAATGCAACAACTAATTACTAATTAATTTGTTCACAACACTGAAGTGTCAATATCAGTTCCTAGCATGAAAATAATTTCATAAGACCAGTTACTGAAGGCTATTAAATACTTGCAGAACTGAATGCTTGTAGTCAATTCATAAAATAAGGTCACATAAAGATGACAGAACTGTTACAAGCAGTGCTGTAGCACTAGTAAATTTACAGCATTTTAAAATTGTTTAGCTTCAATGTTTAGCTTAAATGAAAGCTACAGCAGAATTATCACTACCACCAGATCTAAGCACAGGACATGTTTTTACATACGGGGCATATGGCTGCTGTGCTTTTAAGCTATGCTGTAATGAAGGGAACTATCACAGACAAGTTCAGCTCATTTGCAAGCTAAACACACTGTGAACATACATACAAGAAGAAAATGTAAAGAAGTGCCTCGAACAATACATTATCCAAGCATCAACACCTGAATATCAAGTCACATATTAAAAAAAGTTTAATTGCAGACAATGCTGAAGACAGTTGTTTGGGTAAAAATGCATCATATTCTCCCACAAGCTAAGGCATTAAATATCAATTTAACCTGCATACAGCGAGATTAAAACATTACGTTACTCCGCTTACTTGAAACCAACTTCAGGCATCATGCCATTCCAGTACCATACTGCAGAGGGAGCAATTTCACCCTGGAAATGTATTACATAAAACAGTGCTTGAGATCTGTCACAGCAAAGACTGCATTACTTGATTCCTGCTGCTGCATACCGTGTGTGGGTTTCTCAGCTCAGTGGAAGAGCCCCCCTCTTTGCACATAATATTTTTGACCCATCTTTCCTCTACTCATGGCTGTACATCCTTACACCTAGTCTACATAGGGTTAGTGTTATCCAGCTTTTGCTTTCCTCCTCCCATATTTGGAAGAGCTAATGGTGTAAGTTTCAGAGAAACCCGAACATCACTTCCATGGTTTTGAAGCAACTGACTACATAAACCATCTGAGAATTATTTAAAAAATAAAAATAAAATTCAGAATGTAAAGACATTTTAATCCAGCTCTAATTTAGAAGTAGTGAGTACTACCACTGCAGAGCAACAGCAGGTAACTCGCTATTAAGACGTCTATTAATTGTATGTCTAGTCCTCTTGCATATAAAATTTCAGTACAAAATGATTCATTGAGGTCTTGATGCAAGGCAGGTATTTCTGAAATGCAATTTTGAGCACAGCATGACAAGGGGTGCAAGCTGACAGGACAAAATGATGCATCAGAAATACGAAGTTCCTCCTATACTCATGATGTTACAAGAATAACACCTCTTAAATGTCTAGTCCTCCTTGGCTTCTTATCGCAAGATGATAATTAAATAACCAGGGAGGCTCATCAAGAAAAGATATTACCATCCTTATCACAGAAATTATAGACATTTCTTCTGAAAGCAGAAGTTAAAACTACCCACCATCTAAGAGAGAAATACATAACACTGTTTACTCACAGAAGAACACAGCCATGGCCAGATGGTAGCTAAGAGACACCATGAAAGAGACCAAAACCCGTTCACCTTTGTGTGGGAAGACAACCACAATCCTTTCTTTTACTGCACACAGAAACAATGGAAAGCAAGGCTAAACAGAGTTACTTCATCATTCTTCCCTCTGTGGTAAATGTCAGTATAAAAATATCACCACACAGCAATGCAGATCTACAACCTTTAAAGAAAAATCTTTCCAAAGAGAAATCAGGAATCTGACACACTGAAGAAACATGCTTTACCTAAAGAGGGCTTCTTAAGCATATCTGTGTACTACACACTCAATCCTTTAAATACAGTATTGCAAGTTTTTTTCTAAGACCAGATGTCAAAGATCACCAGTCTCCACTGTCATTTATAACATCTTCTGAACAAGCAGCTTACAAACACCACTGAGAAACAAAGCTCAATATACAACACACAAAGTCACAAGGATTTTTTACATAAACACACATTACTGTTTGGAAATAAGAATAAATAGAGATGATACAGTTTATCACAGATTGATTATAAATTATTAAATTAATATATGCAATCCTAGGATGTAACAGGAGAGTTATCTCCAGCTGAGGCTTGAAAAGTGGCATTTCATACACACTAAAATGTGTGTCACCTACTACCTGGATTGTGCCTACTGAGAAGCGATCACCCCAGTCAGATGAGCTGCTGGACAGTACCAAGACTACAGAGCCCTTCTTACTAGTAGAGCGCAAAACAATTTTGTCTTCGTTGTGCAGGAACATGAAGGCTGGCTAAGCACAGACAGCTGCTTTGAAGTGCATGAAGGAGTAAGAAGCAGTTATGGAAAGTGGCAATGTTAACACTAGGACAAATAGCCATAAATTTGCCAGAATTAAGCTCACACCAGAAACAAAGTAGGTTACTGTACCTCTGAAGTGCAGAACAGATAAGCAAAAGCTAATTTTATGATGAAACTATCACTTCTGGCAAAAGCCATCAGCTACGGGGCTCCCTGTGACACCAAAGCTGCCTTAGAAAGCTCAGGTGGCTCCTGTAGTGGTCTCTGCTTCTCACTGAGACCACTGAATGCTTTACGTAAGGATAACCTGACCACTGCGGAATGACCTTACCAGGCAGAGAACGTCCACCACTGACCTCTGCTAGGTACAGTCTAGTTTCCTGTAGCTTAGTTAACACCCCATTTACATAAAAATGAACTTTACAGTAACTATCAATTTCTTCACATCACATTCAGTGTCCAACTGGTAACTTCTACGGTTTACAGAATGACAACTATCTGGAAAGCATCAGCTCCTCACTCCAACACGAAAGTTTGCAGATGAGGAGTCACACTGCCGCAAACACAGCAGAAGAGGAGTCATGCTGCTGTGCAGCTGCACAGGAGTACTGCAAAGAGACCCAGGGAGAAAGGAGTGGGGAAGTTAAACATGTAAGATGTGACACACTGGACTGTGAACACAATGAGATGCTGAGCTGAAGAAGGCAGCAATAACTCAATATGAGATACCTGAACACCTCATGACAGTTACCAACTGGATTCTAACAGTTAGCAGTTACCTTACTTTATGGAACATAAATGTTATTACTCTTAACTTCTTAATGGGAATTCTCAACAGTCTTATTAGCCATGTAGGTGTGTATTACAGGCTTTCTGAATTTTGTTTTCCTCATTACAGTAGATTCTGATAGCAATGCATTTTACTGTATTCTTGGCCTTAATCAATTTCTGGATCTGGAAACATGTAATGACAGTAAGCCACAAAACAACTTTTTCCAACACTCAGCTACTCTCCACCAATGAAGATGGAACTTTTTATTCTGAAAATTGTGAACATATGAACTGCTATTCCCACCAGATTTCATTTCTCTCAAAATCTTGTCTCCACTAATGGGCAATAGCATATGCTATAGAGAAGATGATGAGAGTAAACATGCAGTGATGCTTCCCAGTACAGTCATCAGCAACTTGTAGCTCAGAGACCTCCCAAGCAGAAGTATTACCTTCTTTAAAAGGAATCTCTGATGGATTTTTGTAGCATTTGGAATAGACACAGAGAAAGAAAGTCTAGAGCTGTTTGATCCACAGAGGCTGTCACTAATCACCACAAATGCCATCTGCTTTTAAACTAGCACACAGTAAGGTTTTTCCGACACTTGCTCCTTCTATCAGAAGGTTGCTCTGTGATCTTACTGCTCCAGTTAAAACCACTCCTGTCTACCACCAGTATCACAAAAACTGATCAGAAACAATTTTCACATAAGGTGTTAGAGGTGAGAGATGTTACTCTAAATAAATTGCCTGTGAAAACCTGGCATCAGGTGAGAACCAACAGGGCTCCCAGTACGTTCCTGCTCTGTTTTCTTCCCACTCACCTGGAGGCCCCATGAACTGCTCACAAGAAGCCACAGTTTCCAAAGAAAAAGAAAAACAGAGAACAAGCAGTCACAACTCACCATGGGAATTTCAGCAGGAAATACACATCTATACCCAACTTCAAAGAGTTGGGTAAGAGCCTTGAAGGTGCAGAATTATAACAATCTAGGAAAAATAATAATGCACTGAGAAAAGCTGAAGAGAAAAGTAGTCAGGGCAAAAAAAAAAGCAAGCAATCTCATCTAAAGAGAAACTATTTCCAGCAAAGAGGTGGTACCTGCACCAGCCTGCCTCTTCAGGATGACAGCAATGCCCCCCCCCCCCCCAATTCCTCACTTAGTAAACACCTTCCTTCAGCAAGGACACTCAAAAAGGAGAGACTCTCCATAAGAAATTCAAGGGAATGAGGGAAAAAAGCACTGAAGTGAAACAAATCATTTGACGATGTCCATAGAAAAGTTTTCCAGGGATATCTGATTATTGTACAATAATCTCCATGGGAAGTATTAAAGCCCCTGAAAGCATGAGAAACACAGAATCATGCCAAAGAGTAATGAAAATAAACTCCAATGAGCTTTTCGGCTCTGGTCTCCCAGGGCGGCTATCTGATCTTTCACATGTGCCATAAGGCAAGGTACTGCTCCATCTAAATGCTAGGACGTCAGCTGAGACAATTTCCACATAGATTTCAACTTCCCAAAGGAAAAGCATTTCTTTGGTTAGTACACACACATACTGGCTTTCAAGTTCAAACCCTCATTATAAAAAGGCACAACAGCAAACATGACAGCTCCATAGTACTGTACAACCTTCCCTCCTATACTGCCTACTTGCCACCTGCCTGATACACTATCAAGGTGTCCCAGCCACCCCAGCAGCCCAGAACACTCCTTTGCTGATACAACCCAACATGCACTATGTTCCTTCCTTTGAGATTCTTCCTTAAAGAGGAGTACAGCTGCAGCCCCAGTTTCAGCAGATGTTCCCTCAGAGATCCAAATTAACACACAGACAACTTTTTCAAAAGAACAGTAATTCACGGGCAAAAGAGCTACTTTCCGAGAAGGTCACTTACCTACAACTTCCAAAAAGCGGAAAATCAGTTAAACACTAAGCTGCTCCATACAGGGCCTTTTTAGTACTTCCTTGCTGTTCTTCATATTGATATTATTGACCATTAGCAGGCAGACATATGTACTACATAACTGTTCAATTTAACCATGAATATGAATATGAATAAGAAGCCCTAAGTAGTAAAACGTAGTTTTATTAGTTTGCATACCCAACTTAAAAATAACGAAAACCCATACTGCTATGCAACTTCTTCTGGGAGTCCAGGGAAAGAAAACTAAACTAAGACTCACAAATAAGCTGCCCAATACTACACATTAATTGGTTATGATAACAATTCATGTATTAGATCAGTGCCCCTTTAAAGGGCAATTTAGGGCATATTTTCTTGAAATGTTAATAAATATGAGTTAAAACTATTCTCCCCTGTAGCAGCACTTTAATTACCACATGCAAAAAATGTCGTACTGCTTTCCCTCTTGTAATAATTCCTGTAACAATATTCTGAATAAAGACAAATCTACCACAAAAAATAATAAAGCTCTACAATCGCTTTTTCAGTTACATGGTTTGGTTTTTTTTTTCATGTTCCCTGGTCCTTCGAATTTGAATGGGCATTGAGAAGATCCTTTTAAGCCACATCAGTTCACACAATCATCCTTCACACACAGCACTAGGAACTAATTTGCAGGAAGTCCTTCAACTGAAGATTAGAATAAACAGCAATGTTTGTCTTGAGCTGATACTTTTGTCTGCCAATCATGTATGTATTTTAAGACAAATCCTGATGCTACATGAGCACAGACCTTGCAATTTTTCCTGTAGCACTCTTTTTACTAGAATATATTTAGAGACCTTATATCTAAATTGGTACTTGTCTTTGTTTTCTTGTGTGCAATAAGGGGTGCAACAAATGAGTTCCTCCTTGGTTTTACGAGCTAGATCTCTACACTATGGCCTTTGACACATTTTAGTGCCTACAGTACTTTTGTAAAGATATTATTAAACATGATAATTTAAATAATGATACCTGGCAAATAAGCAAATTAAGTACACTCCAGAATGTGTTCTTTCTTTTCCTAAATTGCTCAGTTTTCCATTGGCTTGCAAAATTCAGCAGCCTCCTGTACCAGTCATTACCATGAACTGGAGCTTCTTTCGAGTACAACTATGCAGAAGCTAAATGTGCCAGGATGATATACAGGCTTCCACCTAATACTAGCTAATTTAATTTCTGTTAGCTTTTAATTCATATTAGCTTCTGGCCTACTGGATTCATACGCTCCATAAAAACCATATGCAACAGCTCAGATCCCCCTTTTTAATAAGGCACAAAACACTACTCAGCTCCCCTGAAGATACTAATATGCAATCATACACCTTTCTATCAATGTCCTGGAAATAGCAATATCTTTGTTCAACAGACAAGAAAACTCCTGTACCTGTAACCCCAGTACAGTGTGGGTTTCCCCCATGACTCTTTGCAATGCTTAAAAACTTAAGAGGTGTACTCCACATTCTTTGGAACTCATTCCAAGCAAATCACAGTTTAACAATAAAGGATTTACTTACTCATCATCCACAATCACTCATTTTAATTACAAGCTTTTAATGTGACTTGCCACAATTATCAGTGTACTACTGAAAGGATCAGCAGCATGGCAGAAACAAAAATCCTGAGGGCAGATTATTTCACCACATTAGGCAGCACCACCCCAGGATTTCTACCACATGGGCAATTTTTAACAGTTCCAAGACAGGTAGATGTTGCACAATGATGCAGATTCTTTGGCTTCAATCCTGAAAACACATAACACAAGTACAGCTATTCCCTGTACAGCTATTCCCTGTTGTTAAGACTACTCAGGTAACACACTCATTGCTACCACTTGCAGACCTCAGATTCCATTCTACACTAAGGAGATGAGAAGGAACCAAATGGCACTTCCAAACACTGGATTTTACTGGGTATTCATAAAAAAATTATCACATATTCATCATCACAGCCTTCTATGAACTTGTGTCACTTCTGAACCTAGGATACTGCGAATGCATTTTACATGAAACCTGTATGTGCAACCTTTGTCTTGTACTAACCAGTAGCGATTTTAAATGCTGAACTTAAACATAAGAAATACCAAAATGTTTCCGTCCTCAAAGAACTCACCCATTTTAAGGGAAAACAATCTGTAGCACTCTGCGAGAAACTACTTAAAAATTTATTTCAAACTTACTGGCATTTTCATGAAACGCCCATTTTAAAATAGCCTGAAAGATACATCTGTTGATTAAAAATATGTTAGCATCACAGTGACTTAGAAAATGGATCGATGAGAACAAGCATCAGCATCATCACCAGAACAAGAACGAAGAAAACCCTTAGGTGTCACTACACACATTTATCTTCTGTGATGCTCCATAACTTGCACCGACTTCATAAAACTCAGCAGTTTAGCTGTTCAAAGCACATTAACAAATACAGCTCACAGCCTGTTTCAGAACAGAAAAACACGGGTTCGGGGTTGTTCTGTTGTATTGTGTTTTTCCCCAGAGGCTCTTTTCCTCTCCTCTGTGCACTTCAACACAAGCCATCGCTGCGCAGGCCAGAGCAGCCCAAGGGGTGGACCCATCGCGGAGCTCCACCGCGGGGCAGCAGCAGGGACCCCGCACACACCAGGCACCGGGGCACCTCCAGCCACAGCCGCGCCACTGTCCAACGCCTCTACAGTAAATCATCGACGTGAACCCACAGTTAACACTAAAACTGGTCCGTTGGCTTTTTCTTTTTAAGCTCCACAGACGCTGTAGTGATGGAGTTCTCCGAACACCCGTGACCACAGGCACGGGCAGGCCCTGGCACACACGCTGAGGCGAAATACGCTCCTAAACCCCACCGACACAGCGGAACGCCCCTGCAAAACCCACCGTAATGGAGGCCTGACCCGGGCCGTTTCCCGCTGCAAGGGGAAGCCGCACCACCTGACCTGGCAAGCCCGGGCCGACCTCGAGCCCCCACAAACCCGGCAGCGGGGCGGCACGGCGGGAGCCGGGAGGGCAGCCCGGGCCGAACCGCCCCTCACACCCGGCATGGGGCCGACCCGGCCCCTCGCACCCGTGGGTGACACCGCGCTCCCGGCCGCCTGAAATGGAGGACGTTGGGCCGCGGCCAGCGCCGCACCCGCAGGTACGCACCTCGCCGGCGGGCGAGCGGCACGGCCCCACCGCCGCGGGAGCCTTTCCTCTACTCCCCGCCCTTACCGGTGCGGGGGAAGAAGCCCCACCGGGCGCCCCGGGCCCACTCCCCGCCCGTGGTACCTACCACCTCGGCCAGCTTGATCTTGCCGAGGGTGCCCCGCAGGTAGTCCAGGTCGCAGCGGAGGCCGCCGAGCCCCCGGCGCTGGCTGACGGGCTCCGTAGTGGGCTGGTAGGGACTGCTGGTCCCCGAGATCATGGAGGTGCTGGACGCCTCGCCATCGAAGCCCTCCAAGTCATCGCCGTTCCTCATGGTACCGGTGGGGCAGGGGCCGGTGCCGCCGCGCTGCTGAGGGAATGGCCGCGGAGCTCCGGCCCGCGCCGAGCCTCGCCGCGCTTGCCTAGCGGAGCGCCGGCTGCATGGCCATCCCCATCCCCATCCCCATCCCCATCCCCATCCCCGTCCCCGCGTCAGGCGCAGTGGTGCGGGGACAGCGAGGGCAGCATGGTGCGGTGCGAGGAGGAGAGCTTCCTGCGCCCCGCCGCTCGGGGGCGCACTCTCCCCGCACAGGGGCTCGAAGGAGCCGCCGTGCCCCGGCCAGCCGCAGCGCGTCCGGGCAGGGCTGGAGCTGAGGCAGGCACCGGGACGCCGTCGTCGCCCGCACCCCGCGATTCGCTCCGCTCCGCACTCTGGTCCCAGCAGAGGCAGCTCTACCGCGCTCCGCTCCGACCGGGGCCGCTGCCGCTCCTCCCCTTGCGCTCAGCGGAAAGGGCGGGGAGAGCCCGCCCCGCCGGGCGCGCCGGCACCGGGCGGTGCCTCCACCGGCCTGCGCCCGCCCGCCCCTCCCTGCCCCGCGACCGGCACCTGCCCCCGCTCCCGCTCCGCCCGGGGCCGGGCTCCTGCGCTCGGCGGGCGGTGGGGCGCGGCTGGTAGCGCCCGAGGTGGTGGCCCTCGGGACGGCGTCAGCGCGGGTGTGGGAAGGCCGGCAGGGAGTCAGTGAGCCTGGCTGCGGGAGCGGCTGGAGAAGAGAAGGTTCCGGGAGACCTTACCACAGCCTTTCGGTTCTTGAAAGAGGGGAGGTTGAGGCTGGACATGAGGAGAGAATTCTTTACAGTGATCCTGGCACAGTCGCCCAGAGAGGTGGATGAACCATCCCTGGAGACATTCAAGGCCAGGGTGGATGTGGTACTGGACAACCTGAGCCAGTTGAAGATGTCTCTGCTCATACAAGGGGGTTGGAACTGGATGACTTTTGAAGGTCCCTTCTGACCCAAAGTGTTCTGTGATTCTGTGGTACTGACATTTTAAAGTGTGGTCATAGCTCAGGATTAGTCCCTTGAGACACACAGAGCAGTTCACACCACTCAGAATTACACTTTGAAGCTGTTAGGATGCTGCAGCCACAGTATTTTGAACACTGGAAACCTCCAGGGTATTCTTCCATAAGTGTTACAACAGTTCAAAGTGTAATTTTCAGTAGTGAATGGTTCGCTTTGACAGGGTCTGAACCACTTTTTGGGAACACTTTTGTTATGTCACCATAAATAAGGAGAAATCACGACATAATCTGGCAAATACAGGTGTGTCAAATGCAGCTGAGAAAGTTTTTACATGAGGAGAGCCAGGCAGACTTCTGTGCAACAGTTCTCAAACTGAAATTCAAGTGTTTGGTGTTGCATCCTGTGATGTACCAGCTTTATCTGCCAGATCCCAGCTCTTCTTTCATGGACAGTCTGCCCTGTTTTCTCTTATTTCACATTACCAGTACAGGACTTTCACATGCATTATTCTTCTAGCATCTTCCTCTGACCTCCAAGAGTCTTTCTTACTGGTACAGTTTTCCCTTTTCCATTAACACTATGAGTTATCAACCTTGGGGTTGATTTCCTTTCCAGTTACCTCTGTGTTCTGCTTCATTTCTCCCTTTTGGTTCCCTTGAAAACCCTTTAATCCTTCTTTTTGAGGGTTCTGCCCGGTACCATGTGAATTTTAATTTCAAGATATTTTTCTTCTTTAGCCAGTGTATCAATCAAACACAGGAAGCAAGGCCAAAGAGACAGACTCAGAGCACATCAGCGAAAGACTCAGGGGTTTGCCTACCATTAGTGTTCACTGCTTGGTTACTGGAGACACAGTTCAGAGCATGCAGGCAAGAGAAAGCTTCTTAGCTTCACTGCTATACCCAGCTGCTGGAAGAGACCAATATTCTCCAGTAAGATGAAAAGTTCAGGAACATGCCTAAGAAAACACAGACATTGCCCTTTGGTGAAGAGCAAATGGCAGGCAAATGAAAACCTGAGAAGGGTGTGAAGGATGGTAACTTTTCCTTGGGTCACATGAAACTAACCTAACAATCCAAAACCATAAACAAAAGGGAAAAGTCCTGTGCTGGCACAGGACTGGCCGTGATGGGCTAGCAGGTTTCATAGAATCATAGAATAGTTAGGATTAGAAAGGACCTTAAGATCATCAAGTTCCAACCCCCTTGCCATGGGCAGGGACACCTCACATGAAACCATGACACCCAAGGCTCTGTCCAACCTGGCTTTGAACACCACCAGGGATGGAGCATTCACAGCCTCCCTGGGCAACCCATTCCAGTGCCTCACCACCCTCACAGGAAAGAACTTCTTCCTTATATCCAATTGAAACTTTCCCTGTTTGAGTTTTAACCCATTACCCCCTGTCCTATCACTACAGTCCCTAATGAAGAGTCCCTCCCCAGCATCCCTATAGGCCCCCTTCAGATACTGGAAGGCTGCTATGAGGTCTCCACGCAGCCTTCTCTGCTCCAGGCTGAACAGCCCCAGCTTTCTCATCCTGCCTTTATACAGGAGGTGCTCCAGTCCCCTGATGATCCTCATGGCCTTCTTCTGGACTTGTTCCAACAGTTCCATGTCCTTTTATGTTGAGGACACCAGAACTGCACACAATATTCCAGGTGAGGTCTCACGAGAGGAGAGTAGAGGGGCAGGATCACCTCCTTTGACCTGCTGGTCACACTCATTTCGCAGTCTTATTTCAGTTCTTGTATAACTCTGGGAGCCTCACAAAGGTCCTTTTCTTGCAGGAAAATCACATGTAGGTGATTGCCACTTCCAAGAGATTCTCTGGATTCTTTTTAACCGAAGGCTCCACAGCTCTTTTGGGATCACAGGTTACCCACATTCACCTATAGAGACATGTACCACTTGTTTTGAGGGACTCCTGTGGCAGTGGTAGAAAATTATCCTGAGCAAAACAGTAACGACATTTTTGAAACATGCGGTATTATTTTGGTGTATCTTTTTCAGTTTTAACCGAAACACATCAGTATGTTGAAAGGTGGAATTGCAGAGAGCAAATGAAGGTCAAAGGGAGAGATGACTGAATGATTTAAGAAGGCGGCTAGGTGAGGTGGGGGACACAACGTTGAAATGTATATAAATCATTATAGCATTTTGAGAATCTGATGCAGTATGGACTCCCTGCAACCCCTCTGTTCGTCAGAGTGCTAACTGCCTGGGTAGTGGAGGCACAGTGTGTTCTCTCTGCTCTTGTTTGAAGTGTCACCTGAACAATTGTGACGCCTGTTTGCCCAGCGTCACAGACAGTGGTTTCACAGCCGTTCCAGGGCAACAGGACACGGGCATCACCACCTATGGTTACCATGCCCCTTCCAGCACAGAACTGCCGGCATCCCCCTCACTCCAAACAGCACCATGCCAATGCCAAGCCATAGTGGGCGGTTTCTGGTGTCCTCCTGGACGGGTGGGTGGGCTGGAGAGACTTGGCAATGGCTCCTGAAGTTGCTGCAAGCATTTAACAAAGGAATCCCTTACACACTTTCTTGCCTGAAACAGTACCTTTTGAGTCTGCTCTGTAGCGCTGGAAGAAAAGCAACTTCCAAGTTTAGTACGTAAATAAAAGTATTGATCCAGTAAAAAGGTCACTGTGTTCATCCAACACAAATCACACTGTTTTCAGATAACTTTGTTTTTAGAAGTTCATAAGCTTTTCAAACACAGCCTGCCACTAGGACAGTGGGGAACTAGGTCAACGATCAGCACTGAAAACACTACCACAGTTTCAAGCTAATCAGATCACTGAAGTCATCAGAGTGGGCTTCATACCCAGTATCACTGAAAAGTGAAAGCAAGGAAGAAACAGCACAGAGGGGGGAGGAAATCCAAGTATGCTATTCATAGACACTATAATTACATGATCCAAAATCCGTATTTTTACAGAATGGCCAATTGAGCTTTGACAGAATTAAAAGCATCCCATCAGAAAGAATCTTCATTGATAATGAAAGAATCTCCATTTATCTCCACTGGTGATAAATGAAAACCAACTGGTGATGTAGTTGTAAAAAGCAGTGCAAAGAGAATCTTCAATATTATCACTGATCAAAGTGAAGAAAATCACCCTCATCTCTCATGTTTGATCTCAGCCACTTACAGAGCCTTTAATAAACTTGTGAACTCCTTGTGGGTTCATTTCATTAAGCACATTTAAGTTTTATTTCCAACATTAAAGTGTGTGATTCTATTGCAACTGGGTAGGAATACCGACTTAAAAGCAGATTTTTAGAGCTGCATTAATGTTTTTTAACACACTTAAAATAATCTAATATTTATACATAAAATTTTGTCGTTCTGAATGGTGCTTATTACAAACAGTGCTTAAGTGTAGTTAAGAGCATGAAAGGAATTAGAATCCTAACAGAAAGTTACATCTGTGCAAGTACCTGAAAATTGCTCAGAGGTTCTTTAAGAAAATGCTCCAGTATTTCCACATGACCTACCAAAGGGAAGGAGCACTGGTATGCTGCCAAATTCCAAGAGAGCTGAGCAGTGATTAGAGTTTAACTCTGGCATCAGAGAGGAGGCTTTTTTCCCCCTTGAATTTCTCTCTGTAAAAAATGATGAAGCTTTTTCTCAACTTTATTTGGGAGGAAAAAAACAACCCTACTAAACCCCACCCTAAGAAGCTAATAAAGAACTTGCTTTAGGAAAACATCTGGTATTTTCAAGTGGCTTGAGTAAACTGTCCATTTTCACAGTGTGGCATGCGCACTTTGATTCTGTAGCCATGAGCAACATGGGAAGCAGACAAATAATTTTGCTGAGTCAGAGTTAGGAATTAATGCAAGAGGAATAAGCTGTAAGTTCTGACATGGCCTTTAAGCAGAAGGAAAACTGGACAGAATGATGGGGCATCATGCAGCCAGGTATCTATAACTAGTAGAGGATAACTGAGGCTGAATGGTACAGCAGTATAGCAGTGCTGATTCCCACTTCCCCACATCCAACCACAACTGAAGGAGCATAGCACAACCCCACATAGTAAGACCCCTCAGCATAAAGGCATCTAATTCTAACGAGCTGAATTCATACCATCCCAGACTGGTTTGGATTGGAAGGGATCTTAAAATTCATCCAGTTCCAACCCCCTGCTGTGGGCAGGGACACCCTTCCACTAGAGCAGGTTGCTCCAGGCCCCATCCAACCTGGCCTTGAACACTGCCAGGGATGGGGCAGCCACAGCTTCTCTGGGCAACCTGTGCCAGTATCTGACCTCAGTCACACCAACTGAGGAAAGTACAAAGAGAAGCAGAGAGGACAGAAACTGATTTGAACAGCAATCTGTAAAAGCTTCTTCCACTGAATATCCAGAGAATATTCCGACAGCATAGTACCTGCCTCTCAAATTAGAGGGTTTGGTCAGGGTGCTTCAGGTATGTACCGACAAAGCGCAGCAAGTGAGTCTCTCGGCTTCTTATCTGGATAGAAAAGTGCAGCTTCAGTAACAGAGAGTGTAGGTGAATCCTATTCCTGTCCTGCACTCTAACATTACCCCATAGCGCTGTTTCAACACCTTTACAAGTATTCCAGCCCTTATGCTTTGGAAAATGAATGGAGCTGCCTTGGAAGACCCTACTGGCTTTGTGTGCTTCAGTTACAACTTCCCCCAGTACGAGCACCACAGGCAGCCATCAGGTCTGACAGCACTGGCTGGAGGTCACCACAGGACCTGTCCCTGTATGGAGTAGGCTTCACCCTTAAGAGGACAAGTAGAAGTGTCCAGCAGACATTCTGCACAGTAAGGAGGTGAAAATAATTTCTATAAAAAATAGAAGCAAACCCTTATATTTTTAAGAAAAGTGCCAGCAGACCTTTAATGGTGCTGGGAACCAGCCAAGACTGAGTTGTTTCTTTTGAAAGAATCTTGTATAATGAAGCACACTGAAAAATATGCAGAGAGACTGACAGCAGTGTTTATTTTATTCATGGCACTACATTTATTCAGGGAACAGAGGAAAAGAACCCCACCTGGCTCTGAGAAAAGAGATGGTCTTCTTCCAACAGTACCATAAAAACACACATGCCTAGAACAGAAGGTCAGAATTCACTAATTCCCTCTGACTCTGTGGGCATGGTCATGTATGGCCACTGCGATATCCCATGTTTTTACAGCAAGAGATAGCGTGTGTCGGGTACAGCAGGCCTTTGGAGGGAAAAGGCCCATTTTTATTTGTTGAAGAGGTGGGAAGCTGAAGGGGAGGATGAAAAAATTGTATAAACCATGTTTTATAAGCAAAGTTTTAAAGGTCCCTTAGCAAGCTTAAATGAAAAAAAATATATAAAGAAAAAGATGAAGTACACTCACTACATTCTTTCTTTCCACCGACGATATGGGCCAGTGAAAACAACTGACCTCAACTGGTTTAATACCGTGTGTGCTGTTACCTAATCGATCCAATCCGTGCCCCACGCTCCTGGTGGGGAGCTGCAAGCATTCAACAAGTTAATTTTTTAATTATCCTTCTGAATCTGTTTCACTTGCAGCTAAACTGCAGTTTATTGCTAACATTAGCTAGCATGACAACAGTTCAAAGAATATGCCTTTTTTTCAACAGCACTTAATTCCTCCATGCAGCAGAGCTTTATATTCATCTAATTTGGCTTGCTCCCTTGCAGACTATTTCTTCAGTTATGTGGGTCTTTAACATGTACAGGAAAGTTTTGCCTTTTAAGGTTTGGGTTTGTTTGGGGGATTTTTTTCTTTCTTTCTTTTTTTTTTAAACAGGGCTTCCATCAATTCTTCCATCACTGGCTATAAACTCAAGGCTGGCATATGGCCCTAACTCTACAAAGCCATACACAGCGGAACTAATAAATCCTGATTCCTTGCAGAACTATGTCTTCTCTTACTACCTTCCCCACCTCACCCCTCCCACTGAGCCCAATAACCCAGCTCCCTCCCAAGGGTCCCTTTTCACACACAGCAGGCTTAGCTGCTATTTATGTCCTCAAACTACTGCTTGAGCAAAAAGGAAGCAAGCGCTATGCCAGGTTCCATGTGTGCAGACCGACAGATTGTTGTTTGGCTTGTCTCGCCTATGAACTAGCCAAACTTACTTGGCAATCCCTACCTAAAGCAGAGGAAGTCTTTGTATTTATTGTCTCCACCTAGGCACTAATTTTCATGCAACTGGTATTAAGTCAGCTATCTGAGAGCTTTTTCTTGTTACTGAAGTTGGCCAAAAGATTTACATTATTTTTGAGGAGGGAAGAGAACAGGACAGAGCACAAATCCAAAAGCAGAGGAAACCATGCTAAAAATATTTTAAATAGGACAGCATTCTCTTAATAGTGGTGCTACACTTCTGTTCAGCTAAAAGGTGACTTGGAGAGATTTAGACAAGGCTTTTGCTAAGTCTGGAACTATCAGATTGTGCTGATTTCACTGGCACCTTCTCACTGCATTGCAAGGTATGGGTAAAAACATCCTAATATAGGTAAACAGCTGCTAATTATAGCTGCCTACTGACAAATGCAGTATTTTTCTGGGGCATGAGTGCTTTTCCCAGGAAAAAAAACCTGTGTGTAACAATCCAGGTCTGTAACACACACACATCTCAGTATTAATTCAGTAACCCCAATCGCTAACATACACCAAAGGCTAAAAATATACCACTTGTTTCAAAACCAGCCCATTACAACAGGAACTAACAATTATTACCACCAGATATTGCCAGCTGACAGCTGTTGAGTATTTGTGAGCTGGGTCACAGAGTGAGATTACAGCACAGATTATAAAAGTCTTTATTACTCTCCTTACCAGGCTCCACACCTAAATTAGATAAATCCAGCTCTGGGTTTGGCTGGAGGTGACAAGAGCTCTCCCCAGCCTTGTCCCTTTGTTCCTCTGGATTTAAGAGATTTTCTGTGCAGTGACTGATCTTAATATTGAGTTTTTCCTACTTCTCCCTCTCTGCCTGTCAGCACAATAACTTAAAAGTATTTCAGACCATCTGAAAATACTGAACATAGAATCATAGAATAGTTAGGGTTGGAAAGGGCCTTAAGATCATCAAGTTCCAACCCCCTTGCCATGAGCAGGGACACCTCAGACGAAACCGTGCCACCCAAGCCTCTGTCCAACCTGGTCTTGAACACCGCCAGGGATGGAGCATTCACAGCCTCCCTGGGCAACCCATTCCAGTGCCTCACCACCCTAACAGTAAAAAATTTCTTCCTTATATCCAATGGAAACTTTCCCTGTTTGAGTTTTAACCCATTACCCCATGTCCTATCACTACAGTCCCTAATGAAGAGTCCCTCTCCAGCATCCCTATAGGCCCCCTTCAGATACTGGAAGGCTGCTATGAGGTCTCCACGCAGCCTTCTCTTCTCCAGGCTGAACAGCCCCAGCTTTCTCAGCCTGCCTTTATACAGGAGGTGCTCCAGTCCCCTGATCATCCTCATGGCCCTCTTCTGGACTTGTTCCAACAGTTCCATGTCCTTTTATGTTGAAGACACCAGAACTGCACACAATACTGCAGGTGAGGTCTCACGAGAGCAGAGTAGAGGGGCAGGATCACCTCCTTCGACCTGCTGGTCACGCTCCTTTTGATGCAGCCCAGGATACAGTTGGCTTTCTGCTGTGAGCACACAGTGAAGTTGGCTCATGTTCAGTTTCTCATCGACCAAGGCCCCAAGTCCTTCTCCTCAGGGCTGCTCTGAATCTCTTCTCTGCCCAACCTGTAGCTGTGCCTGGGATTGCTCTGACCCAGGTGTAGGACCTTGCACTTGTCATGGTTAAACTTCATGAGGTTGGCATCAGCCCACCTCACAAGCGTGTCAAGGTCCCTCTGGATGGCATTCCTTCCCTCCAGCGTATCAACCGAACCACACAGCTCGGTGTCATCAGCAAACTTGCTGAGGGTGCACTCAATCCCACTGTCCATGTCACCGACAAAGATGTTGAACAAGACTGGTCCTAACACCAATCCCTGAGGGACACCACTCGTTACTGGTCTCCGGCTGGACATTGAGCCATTGACCACAATTCTTTGCATGCAGCCATCCAGCCAGTTCTTTATCCACCGAGTGGTCCAAATATCAAATTGGTGTCTCTCCAATTTAGAGACAAACATCCTCACTTTCTAATACATAGTCAGTATAGTGAGCCTTTCAAGGGTAATCATTTGATTCATCTGGAAGTGAGAGGTTCTAATTTGATAGTACACGATGATTTATATCAATGGGAAACGGTTTTTACTAACCAACTACAGCAATTCATACTAACATTCATTCCCACCTTCATCCTACCATTTAAGACATACATGATCAATATTGTCATTTAAACTTGAGTGCAACATCTAAGTTTACTCTGCAACCAAAATGTGTGTTAAGTGTGTTCAGATAGAGACTTTAATGACTGGGCCTCTGCCGGGGCATACACTGGTCCTCCTACCACACATGTCCACCATTCCTGTCTGCACTGTGACCGTGCTGGGAATTTGCCATACCTATCCCAGCCTGCCTTGCAGGACAGTCAAAAAGCTCGTATGTGATGAAATCTTGGCTGGGCTCTTTCACAGAGAGTAGCAGGCAACCAAAGGCAAGACAAAAACTGTATCGTCACCTGGGCTGATGAATGAAAGTCACAGAGTGCTCTGTCCTCTAGTCCCTCAGGCCATCAGTCCAGTGAACTATACATAGAGTTGATCTCATCCCAGCCTCGGTAGCCACCTCCATCCATCATCTTTTCAGTGGTCTTACTCTATTCTGTCAATTAACTCTAATGCCATCATTTCATTCCCTTCTAAAGGGAAAGTCCCTCTTTTTTGGAACGCTGTCTATCTGGCAAACTGAGTACCAGAGATTTACAATTGGATGTTCCTTTTTCTCAAGAAAAGTATTTTACTGCGCATTCCTGCAAATATCTATGCAAGACTATTCCTAACACCTTTTAGTTGCAATCACCTTTCTGGGACATTTTGAAGGATTTTTTTGTTTGTTTTTAAGCTTCTGGCAAGCCTTGGACAAGGATGACATTTTACATGCATCATAAAGCTACACCAAGTGTTATATAAACATGTACCAACAGTTTCATTAGTGAATATACGTAACTGAAAATCAAACGCTTTTCAAAGGTAGCTTTGTGCAACCCAATTCAGCTTTCTTGTGTACAAATACAATTGTGTTCTTTCAGGGCTGGACATTGCTATTCCAGCTTTTGTTCTGAAAGGAAGGAACATCATAATTAAGACAAATCAAAACTGGAAAGAAAAAAAACTTTACCCATATTAATTCAATTCCGACACCTGAATGAAACTGCTCTTGGCTAGGAAAAATTCAGCAATCAACTCTTTAAAAGACACTTGGGCTATAAAAATAATAAAAAAATAATCTACCAAACAAGAATTATTAAGGGAACATCACAAGCAATGCATATAGCACCTTCAATGGCACGCTAAGCAGCATTACCTACAGTCATGGATCCCAATCCTGCTACCTTCTGGAGCTGGAACATTCAATCGCTAGAGACCTTCACCAAAACATAATTATTTGTCAGAGAAAGGGGAGTCAAGGCGCTTTTTCTTTAGATAAATAGTTAACGTTGATTCTGACACATTGAAAATCTGCAAAGAAAGGCAACAGAGAAAATTAATTGTTTCTCTTTTTTATGACATTATCTTACAGACCTCTTCCATGAGACTATAAGTGTGGTTTCAGTATGACCCCTTAAGTAACCTGAAGTCTCCGACTAGGAATTCTGGAACACAAAGTGATTACATTGCTGTTTCAGAGGCCAGCAGTGCTACGTATCAACTTACACTGACAAGTCAAGGCTTTTGCATCATTAACTTGTAAACAGCGTCAGCACCATGCTCTTGGGTGCATTGTTGTATCTTGTAAAACAGTAACTTTTTTTAAAGGCAGAATTAGGTGCCCTATACTTAAGATTTATGGAGACATGCATGATTTTGAAGCATTGTAACACCACATTTATACTACCGCTTTTAAAGCACTTCATTTACAAAAATTAACTTCCTTGGCTCTTTCAAAGCATTTGAGTTTCAAGAGGCATTGACATACATGTGCAAGTCAGAGCTTGCCACATTTCACTTTTCCAGAGAAAAGGCAGCATGCTAGATCAGATTCTGCACTCACCTGCACTACTGCAACTCCCATTACATGGAACAGCTGTTTGTAAGCTACAGTGATATGTGACTGCAGAAACCTCAGATGTCTGTGAGACCAGAGCCACGTGGTGTCCCAAAGCATTAGTTCAGACTATTGCTCTTCATTATTTGTGTTTATATTATCTTCTCCACAGTCTGGAAGTTTTATGTCAATGCTTCCTTGAAGGGGAAACTGAATTCCAGCAAAAGTGTGCTTTTGGAATTAACCTGCCTCTATCCTATGAATATATTGTATTTTAATTAAAGACTGAATAACAGACAAGTTATGCTTTTAGTGTTATATACTCAATTTAGATATTCCATGCTGCTCTACATACAGACCCATATAACAGTCTAACATGAATAGCAACTTAGTAATCTGTATCCTTTCCCTTGTATGTGTTTGACCTACAAAGACTCAGAAATCAATGATTATATTCAAGCAAAGGTTCATATCTGAGAAGCTTCCCTAACAAAACACTGCCATGGCTGAAGCACCAGAAGAGTTAACATCACCATCTGGAACAGTACAGCAGTGAAAGATTTATCTTGTAAGAGCAGCTTAGAGTTTCCAGCAAGATGTTTTCCACACCAAAACTTTATTATCCCACTTTTTCTAATTTAGATTTGGAGATATTTTGCTTAAAAAGTCCCCCCCAAATTACAAATGAACAACAGCAAAGTAAACCTTAGAGTTCCAAGTGTGTTCTTCCATTTCATCCACTGTTATGGTCTTTCTGAAGAAAGACACTCTGAACTTCAGTATGTCTTAAGTCTTCATTTAGTTTCCTCCCAAATTAACGTAATAGATAATTCTCTTTATATATTCAAAATATATTTTCTAAATCCCATCTTAAAGGACGTCAATTAATTCTTTAAATTAACAAACTTATTACATAAAGCATTACGGCAATTCTAAAATGATAATCGTTTTGTGGCCTCATAATGATTCACTTCTAGAGAAACTACATATTTTAGAAACCAAAAGCTTAGTTGATTTACACTTCAAAAGCAGGGGGACTCAAGAAACATTAATAACTAGAACTTCAATCTGTGCAGAGGAAGATACAGGCATCCAGTTAAAGTAACAATGAATTAAATGAGCAGAATCCTAATTAAATCAGTCTACTCTTTCTATGCTTACTAGGATGAACTTGTTATACCCACAAAGGGAGAAAACTTAGCTCTGCTATTGGCAGAGAAGACACATTTGCACCACTAAAGCAATTTACTCCTTGAACCTCTCGTAACTTGGAATTTCATGCTGCAAATCTGGGACCAGTGCTCTGCTTGGATACAGCATTCCACAAAATATATTAGAAAGTGTGTATCTTAGCCTGGGAAAACCATACAGCTGTTTCCCCATTCTCATGAAATGTATTACATCAAAAGCAGTTCTGCTGACATAACTGTTTATTTGTAAGCTATCATGAGCACACCTCTCTCTGCTACACCAGCTTCCCTTTACTTACACAAGGTGCATGCTCTGAAGTCCAGACATGAGTTGCATTAGCAAAGGCTGGGACAAAAACTGCGAAGAAGGAGGTTTTCACTGAGGTACACAATTACGCATGCCAACTTATTCCTCCTATTCAGAGAACTCACTGATGCTCTGCTCCCACAGAAACAGGTCTGAAGGGGGATCTTAAAAACCAGAAAAAAAGCACAGCATAAAGCAGTCTGGATTCGTGTTTATTGAAGCCAGTAAAGACGTCCTCATTTTGCCAGCACTAGAAAGCAAGATTCCACATGACTGCATACTGCACCTGGTTAAAGCCATACAACTGGACTAAGGTTTGTTTGATACATTTGCAGTCCTAATTGTAAGTTGGAAAAAAACCCCAATAAACTTAGTATACAGGACAGTGAACTTTCACTTACAGCATGTATATTGTTAAGTTAATGATGTACAGAGCAGTCACTTTCAACACAGTTAAATAAAATATGAAATTCTGTTCAGTTTAAACAGTTTGTTGGTTTATTTTTTAATGCCAATGAAAAAAAGTGCAAACTTAAAATCAAGCAGCATAACCACAGCATTTTTATGGAGGGCCAATCTTAAAACGTTCGTTTTTATTTCAAGTTGAATGCTTTCATCTTTTGTTTTCTTAGTTTAAACATGAACAGTAGATGCAGTCACTGTAATGCATATAAATATAGTCATATAATAGTTTAAACAGTCTACCATACAAGTGCATCTGCAAATAAAATGAAGTCTCACTTGAAAATGTAAAGGCTGTTTGCAATTTGGCCTTTGGTTCCAATGCTTGAAGACACGAGAATAACAACTGTGCAGCTCACCAAAGTTGACAGACTTTGGCAACCACGGATGCTACATTACTTACAACTTACTTTCCATAAAGTAGGAGCATTCTCTTGCAATTAAAAAACGGAAATCTGTTTCTGTTTTGTTAGAAGCATCTTTCTGCAAAGCTGGTAAATTATCATACATTATCAGTTGTGATAACTGTAGTATATTTAACATTTTTATAGAGCTGGAAAGTACTTCAATTGTATGTTTTTGCCATGTTGCTAGAGAAAGTGCTTATCATTAGATGACAAAAAAAACGCAGTCTCAGACTGAGGTTTTCCAACTATATCCTATTATGATCACACACTTGTTCAATTTTCCTGCCAAGTTTTTGATGTTTTAGTTTCTAATCTCAATTCTCAGTGTCAGGAGGACAGTGTGTAATTACTTCTTCTGGTACCCATTACACCAGGAAGTACATCCACGTTTCCCATCAGCCATCCACAGTCTTAGTTTAACTGTTATCTAGACAACAGTGTAGGTCCAACTTCAGGTTCTAGCATTTATTGAAAATAAAAAAATAAAAAAAAAGTATTTTCAACAACTGGCACAAATAACATACTCATGTTAATGTTTGTCAGAGAGGCAAGTAAATACTCTTAGTTTTCTAGATGCTTAGACAGACTTACAAGAACAGCCTCTTGATGTAACATAGGATTTGAAATTAACATCCAGTACTGTGTTAGTGGTCAATCTAATTCTGTATATTTAAGTAACAGCATATATTAGGGAAGTTATATCCAGACATGAGATTTAGTACAAGTTCATATCAATAAAAAGTAAACTCTGTATAATTCAAATTGTGGTTTTCCCTTCAGCATTAAGAGCACAGAACATGCTTGGTATTTTTAACTTCTGGTAGTGTGCACATGTAAAACAAGCATACCGTATATAAGATCAAAGTGCCATTTCAGTAACCATAGCAGTTCTGTTTCTTACACGATGGTTTTATGTGACCATGGACAGAGCTCTGTTAGAGCAATGGGGACAACCACAACCCATGTTTCCAAATGAAATGCTACATTAAAGAAAATACAAAACAAGTTATTGACTATGTTCATCATGTACACATTCACGTTTTTTTAGGTTACCTTCAGAATTGGAGCTGGCTGCACCTGCAGCACATGTGGTTGGAACTAGGGCCTTGAAAGTTTTTGTTTAAAAACCTCCATAGCCGTAAGGCAGGAATCATTTTTAGCTTGATAGCTAGTATTTAGTTACAAAAAGTAAGAAAAAAGAATACAGAGGGTGTCTGTAGCACATTTCATTATGGGAAGATGATAACGTCATCCACCATTCTTCATAGGCTAGCCTCTTGGCATAAAAAAAAAAAGGCAGAAGCTATCAGAAAACAGGATTTAAAATTAAATACAAATTGCCAAACTACTGTTTTAAACTAAACAGTTACTGTTCATACTACAGTGCACAAGTTCAAGCACCTTCTAAAGACACACCACACACTGTGCCAGGCACTTGGATCTAAACAAGTTGTAGTTTCTCCCTTTGTCAGCTACACCAGAAAGGGCATCAACTCTCAAGAGTTTTTTAAAACCAAAACAAGAGTTATAACAATAATAAATTCCCACAATGCTTAGTGTTTGGCCTGGAATTCTCTAATGTAAAGTAGTCTTTTTAATAAAACAGTGATTATTTACCCTATGTGAAACACAGGATTTAACAACATTGCTCCTCTCCTACCAATCCAACATACTAGTTTCTCACTGTCTCAGATCTGTTTCCCCTTTTAGGGCTCCATTCCCTACCTAGGCTTCTTTCATATAATTAATGCTCTGTTATATCACCACCACCACTCCAAGAATATAATGCATTTGCAAACATACAAGTAGCCGATTCCAGAAACTCCCAAAGAGGATCTCATTTCTCTTTCTTGCCTTGCGTGCAGTCAGTAGTAGTATTTCAATGAGAATTATCCATTTTGCTTCTCTGTGTTCTTCACGACAGGAAATGTCAGCTGCACCTGCTTACCTCCAAAACCAAAAGAACTGCCCTATATAAACTCTAAATGGTTATCTTATACAGAGGGATTTTATATGCAAACTTCCTGAATGTGCACTTTTTACTGGGACAAGGCAATGATGTAGTAAACTCATTTCCCCTGCCCCAAGAAAACTGATAGCATCTGCCATAGCAGAAAATTTCTGGTCTTATCAGATCAATATACATAGTTATTTGGTCATTTACATATGTATTTTTTATGCATTATCAAGCTTCGTTCTCTGTTGGAGGAGAGTTTGCTGTTACCATAGAGTCTGGCTTGCGAGCCATCCTATCCAATTCCTCTTGAACATTTGTCAAAACCGGTTTTTGCCCTGAAAAGAAAGAGGACAAGGTTAAAGCAATCTTATTTCAATGGAATAGTTTAATCACTGAACACAAGTACTCATGAAATCACTATGTTATTTAATTGCTCATTATTTCACCATCTGCCCAAGAATGCAGGGCCTGACACAAGTATCAGTAAAGACTGATAAATACTAAGGTTTGATTAACTTTAAAGAGATGAAATATCGAATTATGCAGCAGCATAAAGCACAAAAATATCTGTGATATATTTTACAGCAACTACCACATTTAGAATTTTCTACAAAAATCAACTGTATATGATCTATACACTACTACATTCTATTACAGGTACTGATTAGCAAGGACTTTATTTAAACCCAGATATTAACCACAAGTTTTGCAAAGTATGTAGGACACCTGTTACAAAAATCACATTTGTTTGGTCACACTTACACTTGCTGTGTTTAATATCAAACAACTAAGAAGGAAGAACTCTTTCATGTCTGCAGTCAATGTTTGCCTTAAAAAAGAGGACATGATTACATATTCATGTAGTATCTCAGAGAAGTCATTTCAAAGGACTTCTTCAATTGGAAACAGACACACTGAAGTACTTCATGGTAAGGCACATCTTACATTTTTATATTAGACTCAAAAATTCTTACCAATACTGTGACTGAACCATCAGTTTAATTCTCTTATTCTTAAAATTATAAACCCACAGACAAATTAATCACTAGAATTGGAACAATATATTCTAATGCTTAGACCATACAAACATTTAAGATTAGAAAGCTGTGTTTTTTGACAAAAAGTAGATTATATAACCATGTACAGCTTCCTTACATAGCCAAAGAATTTAACAAGCATCTGTTTTCCAGCTCAAATGTGTGTGAAATATTAGGTGGATTTTTTCCAGGGTACATGCTGAAAACATTAAGAAGGCAAGATTTAACTGTTAGAGATTTAAGTGGTTTTTTCCAAAGACAAAACTAAGTTAAAAGGTTACCTTTAATCACTATAACGGTTTTAGATTTAAGTACATCGTAAGCCACAGTACTCTTAATAGCATGTATTCAAAGCATGAGTATTTAAACAAAATTAAAAGATTGGGCCGTTAACTATATTATAACTTGCAATACAAAACACTTCACATGTAGACTGATCCTATCTTGGAGTTAAAAACCGTAAAATGATAAAAACCACACAAAGTTCTTGCTCAAACAAAAGTAGATCTAAATAAAAATTGAAAAACTGTAGCTTTTTTATGCTACATGAAGTGGACCCTTCAGCCTCCAAAATAATACCAAGCAGCTCTCTCCTGCAATTACCACAATGTGAACAGAAAAACATTGCCAAGCTGCTCAATGACATGTAGGTTTACATACTGCCCTTTACCACCATCGCAGGTGAGCGCTTTTCAAAGGAGAAGAAATACAAGGAGCTATTTAAAAAAAATATATAAATTCCCTCTATTATGAATTGATCCTTGCTTTCAATTTTCCTACCAAAATATTGTCAAGGACAGTAATGACCTTAGTCAATTAGATGTGTTCTATACAATTGTATGCATTCTCCTTTCTAGAATAGTGACAGCAAGGAAAATTACTTCTTTTATCTACTGCACAGGAATAGATGGGTGAAGGCAAATCCTAGAATTCGCAAAAACTTTCTTGTTAGTATAAATTAAATTTTTCAAGTCTAGAAGTTCATGTGAAGAAAAACAGTCCCTCACAGAAACCACAAATTGAAGTTCTTTGAAATATCATGGTCTACACATGGAAGAAAGATAGTCCAGAAACGTAAAGGCAAATAAGATGGGCGACGAATGACACAGCATGAAAAATGGACATGACATTGCAGCATCTGCACAGATGACAGTTTTCTCAAGTAAGAATTAACATAGCAGAAACCAATCAATCAATAAGGCTGACCAGGATGTTAAGATCCACAATGTCTCTCTCATCCTGTGACAAAATCTCAACATTTCAACCACAGGATATTCATAGCTGTGGGAGAAACAGATGGTCTCTTTAAAGCTAAATATTTTTAGTGTCAACCTTCTGAAAACTTAGGGCTCTTTAAACAGTTTAGACATTTTAAATGTCTACAAAGATCATTTTAGCATTTACTTGCAGAAAGGATGCTGTCATAAATAAGACTTTCTCCAAGATATCCTCCTCAACTCTTCCACAAAAGAGCAAGCAATCTTTTCCCTTATGATCAGAACCAGCTACCTTATAATCTCAACAAGAGCTTTTCAAAAACCAGCATTAGGAGCCCTTACCTTCTCAGGAAAGTTTAATCTTACATTGGCTGAATATAAGTCACGAGCACATCAGCTGATAAGGAACAGGCATATTCTTTTGTAAGTGAAAGACAGTTGTTCTGTTCTGAAAGTCAGGGAACAAACGTGAGCTGCCAACTTGATGCAGCCAAGAAAAACCAACTGCAATCTTGAGATCACTCAGAAGTGCTTCCAGCAAAGAAAAAGAACTGCTATACCAGACATTACAATGAGATATCTGGAGTGCTACACACAATTTTATCACTCATGTTCAAGAAAAGATAAGCCAATGATAAGAACTAATGAAGGAGAAACTAGTAGGGAAAACAGAGCTCAACCTCAAAGAGGAAACTAAGAGAGAACTTTCTAATTTAGTCTAACAAAACAAGAAAAGTTAAGGAAGGATCTACAACTGCTGTGTCTAGATGTTTCAGGAGAGAAATAATCTATTTAAATTAGAAGTTAATGCTGACACAAGGAGGAAAAAAGTACACACAGCCATTTGTTATCTTTGAAAAACTCCTGAAAGGTATATGATGTTCTAGGAGACAGAGAGGAAAGAGTAAAGCCCGTTACAAACCAGTTAGTTTTTGTTCTAGTATTTCTTCCAGAAATTGCAATTATGTTTTAGGTGCTTACAGACAGCCTACCAGCACAACAACCAACAGGGATCTGTTATCAACAAGTTGTGTCAAGCCAACCAAATTTCTTTCTGTGATAGATAACAGGTCCTGTGGAGAAGGGAGAAGTGGTTGATATCACGTCTTACATGACCTTTGTATAAATAAACTAGACACAAAACAGTCTTGATATTTCAGAAAAATTCACGTATTGTAATTCATAAAATCACTTATTTGTTATCCATAGTACTAGTCAGTACTAGTCAGCAATCTACCCTGTCCAGCTGTTGAAGATATCAGATATGTAGGCAAGCATGCATGAAGGGAATACAAAGGATTTTGAAAGACAGGTTAAAAGGTAAAAGTTATTTATATATATTATCAAAATGGGCCATAATAATAGAACATAAAACAATGATTAAGCAACTGTATGACTTTGAAATACTAAGGTAATTTGATACAGACTAGAAAACCTCCTACTAGGAGGCAGAAATTGTAATAAACTGGCTGTATTGTTGTAACAAGTCCTGTTTAACATGATACAGGTAAAAACTAGCATCACAATGAGACATCTAAACAGAAGCACAACACATAACATAGATTAAGTAACCCTTATTAAGGGCAGACAAAGCCTTTTCTGATGTACTGCAGTCACTTCTGAGAACCAAAAGAAATAGCTTATGTGAGCAGACATTCCAAAGAAAACAAGTAAGAAGTGTAAGAGCCATAAACACAAGTCCTATGAGGAATGGCCAACAGAAGTGTATTTTATAGTCCAGACAAAAGTCATAGGCAAAAGGGTAACAGCTTTCAAATATGCAAGACTGCTGCGAAGACAAAGAGGCTACACTCCTCTCTGTCTCCACTTGAACAAGACAAATAGTACTGGGATTAAGAAATACTGACTGTACAAGAGAAAAAAAAATAACTAAGAAATTATTAGAATAGACTTCCAGGTGAGATGACGTCTTTTATTTCCATTTGGTTTTAACCACTAGCCAGGAACTCATAACTGATTCTGCTTTAGATAAAGAGCATGCATGAAATGAATAATTTGACACTGTGGTCACTAATAGCACAAGGTTGCACTTGACGAAGCAGGGGACACCTTTCAGTATTTAACTGAAGAGGGCATTCTGGATTAAGAAAGAATTAAGTGTTTTATAATGTAGATACAGTAGTATTATGTAAATAACACAAATAATTCTTTGTTATCTTTGTAATAAATTTTTTAAAGACAAATGACAGAATTCATCATGATAAACAAACAAACAAAAAAAAAAAAGCCACAACAAAACACTGCCTTGCCATTAGTGTCAAATTCTAGCCGGCTTTGAGCTTTCAGAGCACAGAATGTCATATAAAACGTTTCCCCCTAAAAAGAAAAAAAAAAACCTTACTTCCCCTCTCCAGGAATAGTTTCAGTTTAAACTCCCACACTCCATCAGCTGCTCTGCTTTTCTTACTGGCAATGTCATGACTGAGGCTGGCATCAAATACTTTTCATTTCCAGTTCAGAATGCCTGGGCCTTACACTCTCCTCTAAGCATAAGACCCCGTGTGTTTGGCATCACCATTACATTTTACATGGTTTCACAAGTCTGGGATCAGAAGTAGGCTACCTATCAATAATTTTGTAGTGAAATAATTCTGGAAAGAAAGCTTCTGAACATTAAGTGTGATGGGAATGCCAAAACAAAGAGAAGCAGTTAAATAATCCAAGTATTAAATTGCTAATATCATATGGAACAACCACATATTTTACAACACTGAGTTCTGTAAACATACTGAATATTCCAATGGGCTTCTTTTATGCTCACCTAGACCAGTGCAATTACTCACCAGCAAATACCTCATACAGTGCAGTTATACGCACATAAACAGAACAAATCCAGTTGTGTTGGATCACAATAAAATACTAATTAATGAGAGAATAACCTCAAGCTGTGATAAGAAGTAATTCATTTAACTTGAACCCTGGAGAGAGCTCAATAGTTTGACTAGAAATTGCAGTCCAGACCCAATAAACCGCATTTCCTTCAAGCAACAGTTAAGTGTCAAGAAAGGAAGGAATTCTAAAGTAAAAAGGGAAATGAGCACTTTCCGAATATGATCAAGACTCAGATGTTATTTATATCCCAGCAGTGTAACTTCTTCAAAGAATCAAGTTATAACAGGCTTGACAGAAGCCCCAGAGCTGTCAGTTGCAGTATTTTAGAAATTGCAGTTGTTTAGTTCTTTTGTTAAAGACAGCATGATTTGGCACTGTCATCTGCCAAGCTCTGTCACTTCACTGACCAGTTTAAAAGACAGATGCAGTTAGGCCAATGTGGACCTAATAAATTATTGAGAATGTGCAAAACAGCCTGCAATAACAAGTCCAATACCTGGTTTCTTGGCTGTACTTTGCACTCCACCAGCACCAGAACTCCCAGGAGAGCCGGTCTTTTTGCTCAAGAGACTGTTAAAGAAGCTAGCCAAGACACCTTCACTTGCAGCATTATCTGCATAAATAAATTAAAAAAAAAGTAAACAGATAAATAGATAGATAGTATCACAAAATAGTTATTGCTGGTAAATGATGTAACTTACTCTTTACATACATACTTAACTCATACCAATCAAGGAAATAAACCTCAAATATGTGAGTCTCTCCTTGTTCAATTTAAAGACAGTAGTCCTTTGTATTCTTTGTCAAAGTCAAAGATTAATGAAAGCATCTGCTCTTCTGGAATGGGTGGCCGTCAGAAAACTTGAACCTACTTGTGTGCTTTTTTCTAAATGTAGTAGCTAAGAAGCAAAGTATTAAGTATGTTTAGGCAACTTAAGAAAATTATGTATTCTGAACTCTGCTATGTTTTAAGTCATATGAATGACAAAAAATGAGAAAAAAAATCAAACCTGAAGCTATGTCATAAATTCATTCCTGTTATTAAACTAAACCATTCATGAATAAATTCCAAAATCTTTCTACAAAAAAGGATTTTTTTAAATGTAAATAACACATGATAAAAATAGTACAATGATTATTCATACTTTTAATATTTGGATCTGGTTTCTTAACTGATGCTATTGGTGAGGCACTGGGTACACTGGCGGGACCAGCTCTGCCTTGAGTTCTTGGGGATCCTGCAGGGCCTCTTGCAGGAGATTCCTTTAAACAAGTCAAAAATCACATAAATCAGAGAAGAACTTAAATAGCTTAATTACATAATGCAACTGTAACACTACCTAAAACCTACTTTTTAAGCCTTTATATTAGCACTGTAGTGTACACACATGGGGGAAGACAAATACCCACCAGTTATTTTGGGCATATTCCTCCACTGCAGAAAGTTTTCAGCTCAATAATCATCATATATTTCTATGTTTCCACAGCGAATTAGAATGAAGAAATTCATAAGCAACATTTTAAAATATTAACACATTTTTAATTTCCTGCAGTTTTAGGGAGGCTATGTATTTTACACTTACATTTACAAAATGAACCTCTACAGGTCAGAATCACTCCCTCTTCCCTAGGAGAAAACAAAACACCTCCTACTCTTCTCTTAGATTTACTTACCGATGCCCTTGTAGGCGTTGCTGGCTGTTTGGCAAGGAATGACTGCAAAAAAAACATATTAAAAATAATAAATATATTTTAAAAAACACAAAGGAATAAAATACAGCGATATTTATTTGATATTTTTTCCTTAATATTTACAGGCTTCCTCTTTGACATTTATATACTTCCAGACTTCACCACTAGAGGACAGAGTTAAAACGAGTAAATCAGTCCTTTGTCTTACACAGCCTTTTCAGACCATAAACCAGAACCCTAAGACACCGAAGTCTGTAACTTCTACAACATTTATAATCAACTATACAGGAAAGTGTTAACAGTTTTTTTAAACAACAGAGCAGTAAAGAAAATTACAAGATAGAGAACAGGCTAATTTGACACCTTAAAGCTTTTCAAGCGTTTGGCTTTAAGAAAACCACAACCCTAAGATGTTTTAAAAGTATTTATATTCCACAGATCAATACAGCTGTGTTGCAAAATCTCAATTATCTTCTTGCTCTTCTTCAAAATGTAAATAATTTCTGTCCTCAGCATATTTTCTTTTCAACTTGCCAGGGCACATGACCATATTTTCTACCCGTATTCCTTAAAATAAAGTCTTATTTCACAATTACATCTGCATTTGCAAAGCTGAAAAGTGACTTTCTAGTGGTTTAAATGAGGCATGACAAACTGAAGGCAATAATAATGGAGAGCTTTAAGTCAAATCTTATTTAGTAAGGACCTGTTTTATTCATCCATTCTTACCTGCTGCTTCATAAGAAATACTTGTTCATCTTCTGCTACCAGCTCTTTATCATGGACTAACTGTGGAACAACATATCTTGTTATTATAAGTAAAAACTGAAACTACTGCAACTGTTTTTGCGTTTTGGTAATCAAAAGGGAAGAAAAAGAGGCAAATATTTAATATCATTTAAAAAAACCAACAAACCAAACATTTCACATTCAAAAGTAGTAACATTAAAGAAGTTGTCATTAAAAAAAAAAAATCTTCTAAGTGAATGGAGCAGACTAGCATTGATGCCAGCCTGTGGGTATTCTCCTAGAAGGATAAGTACTTCTCATCTTTCTACTTATATACTTACCTCATCTACATGAGGTAGATAGCCTTGTTCATCTTTTTAAGTATTAATCTCATCAGCATCTCTCTGAAGACCCAAGACTCTGTAAAACCTCACAATCAATCCCTCAGCCCCAAAAGCATTACACAAGCTCTTATCAGTCCTAACACTGCTATTAAGCAATGATTACTTCCTATAGGTTCCATGAGTTACAAATAGGATTAAACCTTTTCCATGAAAGCTTCAAATGGCTCTTCCCTCCTCCAAAGACTGGGGCTTGATCTAGAAACATTAGGTGTGTATAGAAGTTGTAAAAGAAGCTTTCCAATATAAACCAGAAAATTTCATTTACAATTTTCCGTATTATCCATTTTACGCATATCCTACTCCTGTATGCCTATACTTGGAAAATTAGCAATAAACAGCATTTATATGGATCATTTACTGCTCTTGCCTTACATAAAGAAATCTGTTATTAATAGTGCATTAATGCAATAGTGAAAGACTATCTTGTTTTACAAGATTTGCCTTTACATGGTAACCTCAATGACACGCGTTTGTATATATGTAAATTGCTGAAGTCCGACAAAGGTATTCTCCCTTTTCAAAAAGGTGATTTTGCCCTACACATGCAGAGAGGTTCATGTGAAATGGTTATTTTTGGACTGCCTTTCATTCACTAAACTGAATGATTTCTGTGTTTGCAATGACTGTGGTATAGAATACCCGTTCGGTTAGTTTGGGTCAGGTGTCCTGTCTCTGCTTCCTCCCAGCTTCCCCTCCTCCCTGGCAAAGCATGAGACTCAGAAAGTCCTTGGTCAGAGTAAACATTCCTGAGCAGCAACTAAAAACATTGGTGTGTTATCAGCATTGTTCCCAGGCTGAAAGTCAGAAACACAGCACTACGCGAGCTACTAAGGAGGAGAAAAATGACTGCTACTGCTGAACCTAGGACAGTATCCACCCCTTATTCCATAACATTTGCGTCATGCTCAGATTCCCCATTTTTTAATATACCATCACTCATATATATATATATATATATATACACACACACATATATATGTATACATACATAGACACACAATGAGAGGGATATTCCTTAGTGCTTGCAGTATTTTAAACAATTGGAAAATGAAAGCCTCATGTTCCACCAATTTGGATACAAAAACCCCAATATTTAATTCAGAGCTCTTCAATATTAACAGGCATTAGCAGCCACTCAAGCAAACTTTACTTATTTGTCAGGGCAGAGGCAAAACTTTACTCCTTTTTACCTTTCTTACAGGAGGTTTTACAATGAAGTCCTCATATGCATCTTCTGGTTTCACTGTTGTGAAATTTTCATGTAAAATGGCAATTTTCTTTTCATTGTCCCAACCAGCAGGTCTATAAAAGGAAGGAAAGCTTAGGCTTTTCAGTCACAAAACCCACTTCTATAGAGACCATTTATTTACTGCCCTCAACTTCCATAAGGCAATTTTATTACAGGTCAGTCCTACTCCTCAGCTAAATTCCAAAGGCACTAAAAAGTTGGAATGGTATACCCTACGTAACATAAATAACATGCACTAAGTTGTTTTTCTTAACTCAAAATTTCAGAAGACTCACATACTGAGCTTTTGAATGACACAAACTATTCAAGTTACTTTTACATATGTGCTATATGAAGTATAGTGCTTAACAGAAAACAATCTGAAACCATGCTGCTCATACAATTGACTTACATAAAAACTGCATCCTTTTCTACCACTAAGGCAGGTGTGGTAAACTGAAAACCGTATGTTTTATGTACAATGTACTTATACAACAGATCAAGGTTCTTTTCCTCCTTAACTGATGTATAAATCAAGGCAGCCCCATCTGATTATTTATTTAAGGAAAATTATATAACATATGGTTTTTAAATTATAGTAAGAATTTCAGAACAGGAGTTAACGGAGACATAAGGACCAGACCTAATTTTGAGAAGCAGTTCAAGGCAATAGTCAAAGCCATTTAGTATTAGGAGACAGCTGAGATTTCAGGTTTGCATGGAAATTGCAAGTTCTGAGGGGAAAACCAAGGAAAAAACCTCATACATGTAAGACAAATCTGTTTTAAAGGAACATAAGTGTCAAATCCAATGCACAATTTAAAAACATTTATCAACAACTTCAAAACAACAAATGCTACATAGTAAATAATTAAATCTTGAAGTGCAACTTCTCAGATTGACTTTATGCGCAATTCAACACTAAAACATATTTTCTTGCTTCCAGATTACAGCAAATCTCTTTAGCACAGGAAAGGATACATTGTAAGCAGAATCCACGAATGTGTGACTGAATGAAATCAAAGTGTTCTTCTCTGTAATCATGCTCCTTCTCTAGTACACTCACTGCATCACACTGGCAGAAAGGAAGAGAGAAAAAACCAGAAAACAGTCATTTAATTCCAGCACATCCTAAAACATCTTCCTGAATATTACACATCACATTTACCATGAGCCTTTGGTTTTAAAATGGCACCAATAACTCAAAAGAGAAAGTAATTAACATATAATTGATAAGGTTACTACCCTTCTGCAGAATTAAAAATTTACTTACTTTTAAAATAAATCGCTTTACTATTAATCCTGAATTCATTCTGCATATCTGTATAAAGCACGTCTTCTACAAGAAAAGTAATTAAAATTTTCTGTAGTAGCAAACAGAATTAGAAACTCACTTTTGTACAAACTACCAGCACAGGAATACCGAGGTTGTGAGTCAGCACATTTTCTCCCAGTGGCAAAGAAACATGTTCATCCTCATGGCTAGAAGGGCCTCTTCTCTGCGGTGATCCTTGGTAGCCTTCTTCAGGTTCCACATACTCTTGAAACTCCTTTATAACTATTAAGAAAGAGATCTTAAGGCACAACAAAGGAACTATTTCTTCTCAAACCGTAATTAACCCATGACTAACTAGAAGTCTCAACTTTTTTTTCTCCTTTTATGAGGCACTCCATGAGAACACAATACAAACTTAAGCCTTGTGGCCCCTTCAAAAACAACCCTCCTCCAGCAGAACTTGCAGCAAGCTAAATTAAGTGCATTTATAGCTGCAAGAGCTACAGTATACACAAATGCACATTCACAACTCAATGCATTTCATTATCGGGGAGCTGAAAACAGAAAACGTAAAAGTAGTTTAGCAGCATAGCTCTCGCTCAGTGCAATTTGTACCTGGTTTGGGAAGAAAGCATGGTGAAAACATAAATGGACCCAGAAAACACCAAGCTGAAACAGCCACTCTTTCTTATAAACTATATGTAACTCAAGCTTCTATTACTCTACATTTCTGTTCCAGGAGTCCAATGCTAGGCATATAAAAATTACACTGCATACAGACTCAAACACTTCTAAATATTATCTGAAGGGACTCAGATACATTTTAGAAGACTACAGTGGAATTCAGAGGAAACTAGATACTTTCTACATTTCCAATTTTGTAGTTTCATGGCAACGATGATCATTCCCCCTATTGAATATCACCAGATATTAAACTGCCTCAGAAATAGTATTAACACTATTTCGGAAGTGCACTATGACCGCACACATGGTTTATCAAAACTGGGCTGCAACTTACAGCCTTTTTATCTTTTTTTCAGAGAGAAAGCCACAGATCTATCTACTTATTGAATGTGTCTGCTCCCAGCTCAGCACTTCCCAAAGTCCCAGGGCTTTCCCCCACATGACAACCCCACCTGAACACTCCTTCCTGTTCAGCCATGAGGAGCTCTCAGGAAAGAGACAAGCAAAGTTCCATGATTTGCTCCCATGAAAGCACCTATTTTAGAAACAGTGGGAGCAGGCTGACTGTATGTACAGTAAGGAAAACTCTCCAAAAAGGCTCCCAGTCTCCAGTACAGTCACAAAGACAGTGTTGTTCAGCACATCTATCCATGCGACAGGGAAGGAACTGCAACTGTACTGCAGGCCACCTGTTCCTTCTCAGGTTTAAGAAGTGGCAAAACCTCCAAAAGGTTTATAATACAAATCTTGCAAAATGAAGTCACTGTACCTTTTCAAAAGGGAAACCATTCCTGCAACAGAATGGGCAGGTGGAAGGAAGAACAAAGCAGAAAAACACTTCTGTTCAAAGCTGCACAATCCACAATTTTTATTTGAAATATAGATTTGTGTGATTCTTGGGGAAAACAAGTGCCTTTGTCAGATAAAAGCTTAAAAACCTACATTAAATATAGACTATAAGACCCTGATCACCAATTCAGTATATCCCAAAGAAATAAATTTAAATTTAAAAAAATCAAATGCAGCTGCGTTTGAACTCTGGGAGGCAGTACCTTCTGGCAGAGAGGAAACAACAGTGCTTGCAGAGAGATGCTTTCCTTTAGTACTGTCTCATATTCAGCAACTGGAAATCAAAATTCCATTATACACTGTGCTCATTAAATATGTTTACTGATTATCTCGCAGGAAGCAAACTTGAAAAATTATCACCACATTATGTGCCATAAAAATCTGTGTGCTCGTTTATCTACCAGACTTGCAGGTTATCTAGGAAAAAGCCTTTTATTCAGAGTTTTGCACTTAAGACAGCAAATGAATGGAAATTTCTAATTAACTGGTTTGTTCTTACGTTCTTGCTTATTTACACAAGCTCCTAAAAGCTAAGTATAACAGGAACCACTCATGTCACAGGAACAATTGACTCCAAGTACTACTAAGAAATCAATTCACAATTACTGTTAGGTTTAATTGTTTTAGTAACAATAAAATCCTCAGTCTTGGATTACTGTATAACTGCAGCACGGAAACAGCAAACACTGTAACTTACTGAACTAGACAGCTCACAAAGGCCTGAGCAGCAGAGCAAGAAAAATGATGAATCCTTTTCCCGAGACAATCATTCCATATTTACACTCTATTAGTTTCACATTCATGCAGCTTTTGGCTTTGTTTTTTTGTGCATTATTTTTACTAATCATAAGTTTTAGTCTTGTGAAAAGAACTCCTAGACAACAGATGTGTGGGCAAAGTAAGTTTCTTTTCACTTTTAGCTTAAGAATTCTTCCAGCCATATGTCAGACAGAAGAAAAAAACAAACTCAAAACTAATAACTAATTCAGCTTGAATGGGACAATACTTAATTTTCAGGAAAATATGCTACTGTTTCATGTATCTATCTTCCAGCGCTCCAGAAGACATTACTATAACAGCCATTTTACCCATATACTTTCTTTCTGCATTTGATTCTTGACAGTCTTCTGCTTTGCTGTCATAAATGGGAAGGCAAAATTTAGATCTTCCCTGAAATAGTTATTCAAACATGTTTTATTTAAACAATGATTTGTCATAGTTGAGCCTGAATTAAATTAGAACATTTAAACTGACATTATTTATATGAACTCACACTGGTCAAGCTTTTAGCAAGGAATTTCCAGAGCAACTCAGTAACAGGAGTGAGTGCAGACTAACAATGTTGCTGGCATACTCTAAATAAGGCAGCCTGTTGCTTCCACATGTGTGTCCTGCCTCCCACTCTGGAAGCTCTTTAAGCACAAAAGGAAAGCTGCTCCTATATCAGATGGAGCCCAGCATCATCCACACAGTAAAACCAAGAGTAAACGTCTCAAATAGCAAACTCAAGACAAAAGGCTAGGTGGAGAAAGGCCATGAGAAACTTGAAAGCAAAGACAAGCACTCCAAAGTTCAATTCCATTGAGAATGGTGAGCTAACAAAAGGACTTATGGAAACTGTTAGTAACATCTCAGTAATGAGCAAAGAACAAGCTAGCAGCACTTTAAATGGATGCTAATGGAACAAAAAATGTTTCTTCAGGGTCAACAAGAAGTAGTGGGCACTGGTACCAGAAAGCACCATAGCCATTCAGCTTGGTCCACACACCACAGCTTGTATCTAAAAACAAGCATAAAAGGAACATGGTTCTGCAGGCTGAACATGCACCCAGGCAATGTTATGCTGCCCTGGGGCTTTACTGGAGTGAATTTACGACATTTCTCCACTCTGCAGCCCGTTTCTCTGTTTTGACTGCCTGCTTTGCAGATGCACTTTATTATCCCTGGTTTTTCACATCCAGGCTATTGCAACACAGTGATTCTTCATTTTATAAATGGCAGCTGATCTCAGACAGTGTATAAAGCAGGATTTTGGTAAGGAAAACTTTGCTGGTGTTGCTTTATTACCTAAGCAGTTACACTAATACAACCAGAGTCACAATAGGAACTTCTTTTAGCATAGCTTGCTGTTAGAAGAATTACAAGCTATGGTGACCAAAGTTTTGAGTACAGAACTGGCCTTAGGGTCAGTCTGCAAAAAGTCATAAGACAAATATCTGAGATGACACAAGTGTCCTACACAGTGACTGAGAAAAGGAGCGAGATGGAAGTTTAGGAGTGAAGACATTAAGGCCCCTGTTTCATCTGGATGCTACTACTAGACCAAAGTTCACTGCTCAGCCATGGGATGGCAGCAGAGTCCTGCAAGCGTGTGAACTATCTGTCAAATTTCCTTTTCCCCATCTTTTATCGAAGCACAAGAAAAAACAGGAATTTCCACAACATTTTAATTTAGAAATCTTTGAGACAACACTATTGGAATGTCTTCTAAGTTCCCCAAACATGGTGGTTTAGCTTTGCCATAGGTGTAACTGGCTCCTTCACACAGTACAGTCTTAGTGAAAGCTGAAAACACTTGCATTTATTCAGATTGCCATAAAATCTAGTGTAACTCAGAACAGTGCAAATCAGGTTACCTGCTGTATTGTGAGACGAGAACTGTTTTTCCACCTCCCATTCCCCCCAAATCTCTCATACAAATGGGAAAAAAAAAAAAAAAAAAAAAGAGTGCTTTTTCTCTTAAAATTGTCAGATTTTACATTTTTATCTAACCCAGGTGGTTTTGGTCATGAAGTTTAAACTCCAGCTAGCATGCTGTAGGCACAAGCCTTTCAGGAAAGTAATATTTAACATTCAGAAAGAATATCAGCAACATAAATACATCTGAATGCTCACAGACCAAAGAGATTACACTGATCCCTGCACTGAATCTAAGGAAGCAACTGGACAGTATTTGCAAGGTTGAAACACGCCAGTACAGCCAGCCACCAGCCCTGAACAAAAGCAGCAACCAGCAACAATCAGTATGAATCTATACTTCAGCTGAAGAGGAATCCATGGGGCTAAGGTATTTTCCACTGAAGGACTTTACTGTGGAGTAATTCAATACGAAAACAAACAGAAAAAACTCTCAAGAAACATTCAAAACTATTGTAGAAAAGAACAGAAGCTGCAAGAAATAGTACTAATGCAGCTACACTTGCTTGCCAGTGCCAGATTCTTTCCTGCCACAGATATGCCAGGAAAGAAAGTTAGTTTATACAGCATTCTTAAAGTCACAGGACAGGAGAGGCTGTAGTGAGAGACAATTAGATGCACCAGGATCACAGCCTAAGCCTCATGAAAATCAAGGGCAGAGAGTTCAACTGGAAAACACACACAGTATGCGAATGGGACCTGGCTTAGATACCACTGGAAAGCAGACAACTCACTATGCTACTGAAATTTGAGACAATTTTTAAAAATGTGATTCTGTATGGAGTCATATTTTACAAAAAATTGGCCTTTATAAAGAAAAAAATTTCAAAATCTCATTACTGCATGAGATGTAGACTATTAATTCTCCTGATGTTTTGTTAGCATAGTGAAACTGGAAAAGTTATTTTAAAGCCTAATAGAGTCTATCTGAATTAGAGTTATAATCATAACTTCAAAGTAATTCTTATCCAACCCATTCTCAAAACACTGATCTGAAGTAATTTATCATTACAAAAGACTGTATGGGTGCACAAAGACTTACACTTCCGTTCCATGTCTCTCATCTCTTCTGGAGGAATTTTCATCTTATCAATATGTTCTTGCAAGACACTGGCCCATTTCTGTAAAGACTCCATAATAGTCCAAGGTCTAGACATATCTGCAACAAAGACTACAATGGTGTCTTGCAGGGATTCTGCAGAAACTGCGAACTTCAATAGCCCTTTATGATATAAGTCTCCATCCAGAATCCAAACGTTACAGCGAGTATGATCTGAAAGAAAAAGTTACAGCTGTAATTCAACAGATGCCAACTTTTTGCTTTGCTAGTTTGCAAGTGAACAGACAAATACATTAGTGTTAAATGGAAGGCCAAAGCCCAGCTACCGGCAGATCTTGCTTGTTTATTAAGACAGGTGCATGTGTACATGCCTACATTACTCGTTAGATGCTTTTGTTTAACAGGATTTTTTTCTTGGTTCAGAATCTCTGAGTTAAAAAAAAAAAAAAAGTACTTTCTGTTCTTTGGCTTTCAGTAAGGACAGCTGGCACAACAGCTTTTAGACACTGCACGGTATTCTTGAATTTGAAAGATACATATATCACAGCTGAAACCAGAATACATGTGCCACATCTAACTTCAAGTCCAGTGGGGAAGCCCTAGATGTCCCTCAGACACGTAAGCTGGTTTAACATACTAAAGACATCTCACAACAGAAATAAGCTGCAAACAAGATACAAGCCATAAGCAGCTTACGTTTCTAGCACAGACGTAGGAGGACCAAACCTTAAAGTTGTTCTGCCTGCTCTTAATTCACATTGGCCTCTACTTGCAGGCTCCTTACAGAATGTGTACCCGACAAACCAGTTGGAATTTTAGTTTCTGTGTTTCTCCCCCCTCCCGGTGTTTCGGTAGCAACTGGACACTTTTTGCTGAAATGCAAGGTGGCGGGTGCGAAAAATCATCTGGAACAGACAGCTGACATGAGAAGTTTTCCCCCAAACCTGAACTTTGGCAAGAATAGAAGAACCTGAAAATAAAGCATCAACTATAAATGATGTATCAGGTACAATAAACAACCAATTCTGTCCAAATGAATAAAATAAATGAATTACAGTATTGCAGAACTTCCTCCTTAAAAGGAACATTTTAGTTTGTTTCTTTCTTCTAGACTTTTCCTAGTACCTCTTCCAAAACATTCCCTATTCTACTACAGCTGTCCAGACGGAACAATGAGTCTCCATAGGTATTAAATACAAGATACATGAATTCTGATATGTGAATTCAGTAAACCAATCACTGCAGAGTCCAGATTTTGAAACCAGCCACTGAGCTTTGTCATTACTCTGACTCACTATATTTCTCTGCCTTCTGCTCTGAATCTTTCAACTTCACGAAGTAAATCCAGTCACTGTGGCTATCATAGCTTTACTCTAGGAAAGAATCCATCAAGATCAAAAACACTAGACTCTAGAAAAAGGCAAATCTTGACTAAGCTGAAAGAAGGAAAGGGTACAGAGATCCACATACCACCCTTCTGATCAGGTGTTGGATAAAATTACTGAGCAGCCAAGTTACAGACAGATTACATCAAGATGCTATACACGGGCAGTCTTCATTTAGCACTGTCATGCTCCTACTTAAGTACTGTTAGGTTGTCATAAGACATACAAGCATCAGTCATCACACAAAAAGGCCAATAGTTATGCCTTGAAAGACCTCCTTACTTCCAGCTGCACATCTCCTATCTATCCTTTGCAGTAAACAAGTGACAATAATGCTTGTGTATCTAAGAACCTCTGCATATCTGTCAATTGTTTTTCTCATCCCCCACCCCACTTCAGGAAATTGTCTCACTGGTATCACACAGGATTCTCACAGCACTGGATATACAAATCTAAAGCTTTCAGCAGACCTCTAAGGGCAAAGGGAAGTCTGGTAAAACTTTGGAAAAAACAGAAATGAAGCTAGGCTATAACGTGAACACACATATATTTACTATTACACTACAGTAAATTAAATGCTTCTGCAGGAGTCTGTTATCCTCCACATTTCAGAAGCATTCTTTGTATATTCGCGAAAGCAGAAATCTACCAGTGCTAGCGAACAGAAACCCTGTGAGCTTGCTGTGAGTTACAGGTTATTAATAGACATTAACTATCTCTACACACAACTGCCCCCTTGAAGCAAACGTGCAAATTTCCAAAACCTAACTTAAGTCTACCCAGAGGCTATGTATGCTTACAACTTTCATCAGCACTATCGTAGTTTGTCCTACTTAAGGATTTCATTTCTGCTTAACATCTGGAATACAGACTGCAACTAGAACAGAGGCAGAACTAGAATGCAGTTGGAACTACCACTCAAATGAAATCAGTCTGCTAGGAAGATTGGAACCCTAGCACTCACATTAGGTACACTTTAAAAGAATAATATAGAATTGTATGAAAACCAAAGGTTTTGCTCCTTTCCCACAGTAAAGTAGTATGGCTTGTGATTTACATTTGCTACACTTACGCATACAGTACTAGGTGTTCAGGATTTGGCAAGAACTTGATGTCAAAACTCAAGTTTGTCAGCACCATATTAAGCTCCCAGTTAGTCATATTATCTGAACAGTAACTGAACCTTTCACAGTGGCTATGACAGAGATGCCAAAACAGCAAACAACTACCAGATCCTGTTGGAAAAGCAGGTGCCACTTATTAAAGACTACTTCAATAGGTGCTAAAACTACATTTCTAAACTATCAATATTTCATTATCCCTTTAGCTACGAAAGATTTCCACCTTTGATGAATTTTACTGTAGGTGGCTGATTCTGTGAACTCCAACTATAACTTCTGTGTTTATTCAAAAGGTTATCAGTGGTAACTAAACAACCCTTGTGCAAGCTGTGAAGAGAAGCAAACCAGGTGTCGTGGTTTAAACCCAGTCAGGTAACTCATTCACTCACTCCCCCCCTTCTTTTCCTCTCCCTACTCCCAGAGGGACGGAGAGGAGAATCAAAAAGAATGCAACTCCCACGGGTTGAGATAAGAACAGTTTAGTAACTAAGGTATAACACAAATCACTATTGCTACCACCAATAATAATAATGATAAAGGAAATAACAAGGGAAGAGAATACAACACCTCAGCACCAGCCAACTGATAACTCACCCCCCCAGCCCAACCAAGCACCAACCGATACCTCCTCCAACCCCGCAGCCTCCCAGCCCTTCCGGGTAACTCCCAGTTACATCCTGGGCATGACGTGCTGTGGTATGGAATACCTCTTTGGCTAGCTTGGGTCAGGCGTCCTGTCTCTGCTTCCTCCCGGCTTCCCCTCCTCCCTGGCAGAGCATGAGGCTCACAAAGTCCTTGGCCAAACCAAAACATCATTGTTATCAGCTCTGTTCCTGAGCCGAAAGCCAAAACACAGCACTGCACCAGCTACCAAGGAGGAGAAACATGACTGCTACTGCTGAACCCAGGACACCAAGGAAAAATAGTTTCCAAGAAAACTACTTTAAGATGTTGACAAAAAGACAATTTTCCCATTAGAAACCAGTGTACCAGCACTTGGCTCAATCTGGAACAACCAGTTCAACTGGAATACGCCTATGATATGACTGAGGCCAGTCCAAACCTGAGGCAAAAACCAAGACTACTTGACTTCTTGACAAGTGAGAACACAACAGAACGGCTCTACTTCACTGCCACATTTGGCACAGCTGGGACAGCTGTACTGCATCTGTAATCTCAGGCAGTTCAACACAAAGTTCTCTGTGGTGTATATAACTGGCAACTAACCCACACAGTACTGCTGCAAAACCAGTCAATGCTTGTCTCACAGTCCTGCTGTACATCCTCATTTTTAACTACTGTCATGGGTTCAGCAGTAGCAGTCATTTTTAACCCTTCTTAGCTGGTGCAGCACTGTATTTTTGACTTTTAGCCTGGGAACAGTGCTGATAACACCAATGTTTTTAGTTGTCGCTCAAATGTTTTAGTCTGGCCAAGGACTTTGTGAGCCTCATGCTCTGCCAGGGAGGAGGGGAAGCCAGGAGGAAGCAGAGACAGGACACCTGACCCAAGCTAGCCACAGAGGTATTCCATACCACAGCACGTCATGCCCAGGATGTAGTAGAGTTACCCGGAAGGGCTAGGACTGCAGGGCTGGAGGAGGTATCGGTCGGTGCTCAGTCTGGTAGGGTGGGGCAAGTTATTGGTTGGCTGGTGCTGAGGTGTTTTATTCTCTTCCCTTGTTATTTCCTTTATCATTATTATCATTGGTGGTAGCAGCAGTGATCTGTGTTATACCTTAGTTACTAAACTGTTCTTATCTCAACCCGTGGGAGTTGCATTCTTTTTGATTCTCCTCTGGGAGTAGGGGGAGGAAAAGAAGTGGGGGAGTAAGAGAATAAGCTGCCTGACTGAGTTTTAAACCACAACAACTACTCTGCAAGAGACTAAAAGTTACTCTAGAAACACATATCCTTTAAGAAAATTATGCAGAGCTTCTCTTCTACCTCCTACAAATTAAGATTCTCATTTCCCAAAAGCAGACTGACCAGCACACACACAAAACATCTGCTCATCACAAAGACAGGCAAAAACTAAAAACTAGCCACATTCCCTGTGAAGTTCCACTAACAGAAGACTCTAGGGCCTGGGCTACACAGTCACTAACATTCCCAGTTAACTTTACAGGTATTGCTGTTAAGTGTTTTTATGCAGATGAATTATGGTGTCATGTAAGCAGAAAAAGACATATGCTCCAAGGATACTGCACCTGGGGCTACTGATCTAGGAGAATCATCTCTCTCAGAATTGCTTCTCAGGCATCCACAAACCTCATCCTGAACAATGACCTACCCAAGGCAGAATTTCGGATAGTATCCTACAAAGGAGATTTTTCAGGTAGAAATTCAGTAGTGGACTTATTTTAAGCTATCCTGAGACTTAAGGAACTCCTGCACATTACAGTGAACAAATATCTAACAGAACTGAACCACCTAATTAACCAGCACAGTGGTGATGTGTATCTTGCCAGCTAAGCTGCGTATCAGCCACTGTCAAGTGAAAACTAAAATGTTAGTGGGCACCTATATTAGCCACAGGGGTCCTTCATAAAAGAGGTGCTTTCCATGTGTTGAAGTTTCCTAAAAGCAAAGAAAGAAACAAAAAACATACCCCTACCCCCCCAAAAAAAAAATAAAGAAACGAAAAGAAAGGAGGGGAGGGCAGAGGAGAATGGAGAAGGGAGAAAAAAGGGAAAAGGGAAAAAAAAGGAAAAGGAGAGAAGAGGGAAGGGAAGGAAAGGGAAAAAAGGGAAAAAGGGAAAAAAAGGGAAAAAGGGAAAAAAATGGAAAAAGGGAAAAAAATGGAAAAAGGGAAAAAAGGGGGGAAAAGGGAAAAAAGGGGGGAAAAGGGAAAAAAAGGGGGAAAAGGGAAAAAGGGAAAGGGGAAAAAAAGGGGGAAAAAGGGAAAACCGGGGAAAACGGGGAAAAAAAAGGAAAAAAGGGAAAAAAGTGAAAAAAGGAAAAAAAGGAAAAAAGGAAAAAAAAGGAAAAAAAGGAAAAAAAAAAAAACTGGAAAAAAGGAAAAAGCAAAAAGGAAACAAAAAGAAAAGAAAACCTCCCCCAAAACCAAAACAGTATTTAACCACTTTAGGCAAAAGGATAAAAGATAAAAGTAGCTGTAAACTAAGATAAACACCTACCAATCTAGAATAATTAATTCTACTTTAAATGTAGGAGGAGCCAGATTCAATTCTCCTTTAAGGAGGAAGCAGGGGTAGGATAAGAAATAACACAGAAGATTTTCCTCAGTATTTCAGACCTATGACCAAAACTCTTTCCTGGACAGAATAAACCCTTCTCAAATCAGGAAGATAAAGGCAAAGAGAGCAAAGAAGTCTTCCAGCACCTGGGAAAGAAGCTGGAAAGATCTCACTCCACTACAGAGTTTCAGTAACCAGCATGGATTTGATACCCCTGAAAATCCTTGTGATTTGCTAGTCTTGAACAGGTTGGAGTATGATGAGAAGCAGATGCCCTCAAAAATTAACATGTGACAGTAAGCTCCTGAATGCTTACCCTGAGTTTCTTTATGGCTTACAAGAATTGTGGGTCAGTTCTAAAGGTTTTGTTCCTAAATACGTATCCAAGCAAACACACACATTAAGAATGCAAAGAGTTTAAAGAAACAAACCCTAACCTGCCCCAGAGAAGGAAGAGTGCTATCTTTGTCTGCTGGGAGGCTTTTTTTTTCACTTGCTGATGACACTAATGAGACAGAAAAGAAAAAGGCATGTATTATTAGATCCTAATACATCCATTAAAGGGATGCATGAAGACCTGAATTCTCCAGCTGAGTTTGGTAGTCAAAAAGGGTTTTTTTTTTTCCTGCTAGTGCTGCTTGAGTTCTCATGACAGGCTTCTCCTAATCATCTAGAATACTCATCACCTCCAGATACTCAGGAATAGCCCCAAGATGTTTCCAAAGGAATACACTTGAGGTCTGATAGACAGCATCAGGAAAAATAGCACACCAAACATTTTTCTGCTCATATCATCTCCTTTGATGTTGCAAGAAGCCCGACGTCACAGGCTGTCTTAACACTCCTAATCGTAGCAGTTTTTTCCCCTGAAGTAGTCTGCAGTACTAAAGAAGCTTGCACATGATGAAAATGCACTTAGACCAAGAACCTCAAGGAGCCAAGAATGGCTCAAGCACTTGAAGTTACAGCACAAGAGTTTTTAGGAACTGCAAGATCAGGTGGCCACTGAAGACACAGGCAATGTACTCATCCTTTCATTGCGCCTAAGTCAGTATTCAAAGGCAGTTTACTATCATGTGAGCACAGGACCAATCTCCATAACAACCAGTTACATATAGTACTTAATCACTCCTGCAAGCCTTCAGTACATTTCCATTTCCAGAATACCATTAGAGGATCTTCCTAGTTGACACATTTTTGGGAACATGGATGAACTGCCACCACTGCTGCCCTCTTCTGAACTGAAAACTCAGAAGTCATGAACAGGAAGACTGTCATTCCCCATTTCTGAAGATCCAAACTATCACAAAATAGGTCCCAGCAGTTTGCCCAAAATGAGACAAGCAGAGAAGCAGATTTATGAACCAAGAACTCCCTCCCCATCTCTTCCTGTCCCCAACCTTCCTAATAATAAATGTGTTCTGATCATCAGATCTGCTTTTAGTCTCTTGTCGTTATCCCCCTCCCATATAGTAAAGAAGAGCAATCATCAACAAACAGAAAAACAAGGGACAAAAAGAGAAGCTTCAATTTGAGAAAGGGAAATTCTAATTTTTACTTCAAGTACTGTTCTTTACTCATTCATTCATACAAAACATTTCAGTTACAGTTCTTCTCACAAACCCCACAAGGAAACAAAACTCCTTGCCCAGAAATCCATACTGAAAATTAAACTCTCATGGATGTATCACTTACTTTGTATAGTTAACAAGTTGCCATACTAAATGACAACATATCTGCTAGTAAGTCAAAATCAGCAAATGCATCTACCCTGAAAGTAAACGAATCCCAAGAGCTGCTCAAATGTACTTTTCCCTTATACACAGGTCAAGCTGTAAGAAGGACAAGAGAAAAATGCACATTGAAGGTAAAATGCATTTCACTTTTTAAGAGACTGATACAACTCCTAAAAGATGCAGAGCAATTCTGGAACGAGTTACTTGGGTATAACCCAAAGTACACCAATGAAACCACTTAATTACAGTAAAGAGATTGCACATAAAATGAACTTACCATCTCTGTCCTCATCATGAATATTCAGATACAAGTATTCCAGCCCTCTTCCTTTCTTGCCATGCTCTGCTCCCTGTATTTTGGTCATAAGTGTAGTTTTACCTGAACCATCATCACCTGCCAGTAAGTTTTTACAGGGAAAAAAGACACTTTCAGAACAAGTTTTAACTTCTAAAAAAAAAAAAAGATTTTTCAAATTTTTAAGTAACCAGAAGTATCCTTGTACATTTTCAGACCATACTTACTTGTTATTTTCTTTTAAGTACTGCAGCTGAATCCAATGGCTTATACCATGACTCAATTATTTTCTGTTACAAAATCACAGAGTGGTCTTGTAACCTTAAGTCTTACACTAACAATAGTGTGTGTGCCTTTAACATAATAGAATAAACCAAACTGTTATAACTTAGTGACACGTAGAGAGAAAGCAATATTCAGCAGATAGGGGAAGAAACATCATGGGACTGATAACTAAGGACACAGTAAAGAAGACCAAGGATACCAGCCTTCAAAATAACAGTGGCGCCCACCGTGGAGTGAGACTGGAATAGAACAGAATTAAGGACATACCAACTGCCAACTCAGCACTAGGACCTCGCAAGCATGTGCAAGCACTGAAGTCATTCAGTAAACACAGTGAGGAAGATTACGGGAGGACCACCAAAGTCTCCTACTCAGCAAGAAAGCGCATGTGTAATCAGGATGCAAATATTATAATTAGTTCTTGGAAAAGCTATGAATATGCATGAGTATGCTAAATGTATAGCCACTGTCACCAAGTATCGGGTGCACTCACCTTTGCAAAACAATTCACCCGTGCGCCCAGTGCTGCAATAAAGAATGCTGCTTTCTCAAACACCAAACTGAGTCTTAAGAGAATTTCTCCAACCGACTTTTAGGGTAACAGTCTGGCCTTGAACACTTCCAGGGATGGGGGAGTAACAGCTTCTCTGGGCAACCTGTGCCCGCGCCTCACCAACCTCACAGGGAAGAACTTCTTCCTAACAGCTAATCTAAACCTACACTCTGTTATTACATATATTATATGTAACTTTTACATGCATTATTATTATTATATGCAATTATTACATATATTTAAACAAACGGAATGTCAACTGAATGTTAAAAATCTCACAGTGCAAATCAAAGAGCAGATCTACGAGTCTGAAGACAATAACAGCATAGATCATACTGCATAACTGCTTTAAAACCTTTGTTTTTATAAAAAAAACAGCCCCAACCATCGAATTGCCCGCATGTGTTACTTACCGAAAATGAGAATATTCTTGCCAGATGGCAATTTAGATCTTGACCGGGTAGAAACTTCGCTTAGTATTGAGGACCTAGAAAAACAGCATCACTGTTCTTAGGCCGCACATATGCATAAACACAACCCACACAGTGCCCATTCGACAGCACCGAAGAGCTCAGCAGATCCGCAAGGACCAATCCGGTTATATTCAGGGTATTTACAAACTGGATATGATGTTACAGTTACAGATTTAAATTCATTTTAAAAGGCCAGAAGTATGCCACCTTTTCAAGAAAAGCTTTTACAGTTTCTAAAATGCATGCAGTAACGATTTTTTCTCCCGTTTTAAGAGGCCAAATTACTGCAAAACACTACTTTTCAACTGGTGACTAACTCTTCCCACAATCCATTACTGTATTTCACACATAGCTTTTTCTGCCGTTACTGTTTCCAAAAGCGTTAACTTAGAAAGAAGCGACGCGAACACCAGAAAGCGAGTCCCGTACAGCCTTTTCCCCAGACCTTCCGCAAAGCCACATCCCAGGGACCCCGCACGCCTGTCCTCCCCACCCTCCAGCGATGCTGCCTCATCCCGCAGGCGCGGGGCTCCCTCCACAGCCAGGAAGGGCAGCAATCCTCACCGGCCCTGCTGCCTGGGCCGGCCTCCGCCGCGGGCAGCTGCCGCGGCGCTCCTGTCAGCGGGACCCGAGTGCAGCCTGCAGCCGGCGCCCATCGTCCCCCTGCCCATCAGGGCGGGGCGAGGGCTGAGGCGACCCAGCAGCCCAGAGAGACCCCGCAGTGACAGTCACCGGACAGGAGCAGTCGCTGAGCTCTGCCGCCGGGGTGGCCGCGGCCCCGGAGGTCTCCCCCCTGCTCCCCCCGGGCACTCACCAGAGGTTCTGCCCCTCCTCCTCTTCGCTGGGGAGCTCGGCGCCGCCGGGCCCATCCGGCCCCAGCAGCTTCTTCTCCACCAGCGCCCGCGCCATCTTGCCAACTGCAGCCACAAAGAGTGACCTCACCCGGGCCCACGAGGACCCCGCTCCGCCCTGTCCCGCCCGCCCGCGGGGGCGCTCCGCGCTGCCGGACCCGCCGCCGCCCCACGCGAGCCCGCCGCCGCTCCCCGCGGCCGCGCTGGTTTCCGATCAGGCGGAGCGCGGCCAGCCCCTGCAGCGCGCCCCGCCCTGGGCGGTGCCTTCCACTGCTGGGAAGGCGGAGAGGGAGACCAGGTCCCGCAGCGCCCCCTGGTGCCGGGGAGGAGTGCTCGCCGCCGCTCCTTGCAGCCGGCTGTGCTGGGTGGCTAAAGCCAACTAAAAATTATATTAATTATTCTTATGCAGTTATATTTTCATGATTCCCGTTATGTGTGGATTCCAAAACACTTCATGCAAGAAAATAAGTATAGAGATTGCACAGTCAATCAAAAAGAGAGAAAAAGATTGACTTGCACAGACGCACACAACAGGTTCCGGCTCACTTTCATCCAGGACTCTTCCCTTCTGATTACACAGTAATTTTTTAATGATGCCGTTTTCAGCAACTTGCATGACGAGAGCAGCTGAAACACTGGACATGGTTGTGGAAATTTAATAAGGCAAAGTGCCGGGTCCTGCATTTGGGCCACAAAAACCCCATGGAACACTCCAGGCTTGGGGAAGAGAGACTGGAAAGGACCTGATGGAGCTGAACATCAGCAGCTTGTGCCCAGGCAGCCAAGAAGGCGAACAGCATCCTGGCCTGTATCAGCACTAGCGTAGCCAGGAGCGTCAGGGCAGTGATCGTTCCCCTGTAGTGGGCACTGGAGGGGCCGCACCTTGCATCCTGTATTCACTTCCTGCCCTTCACTACAAGAGAGACATTGAGGTGCTGGACTGGGGCCAGAGAAGGGCAATGACGCTGGCAAAGCTCCTGGAGCTCAAATATGACGAGGAACGGCTGAGGGACCTGGGGTGTCTAGTCTGGAGAGAAGGCAGCTCAGAGGGGACCTTGTCAATCTCTTCTCTACAGCTCCCTGAAAGGTAAAAACCTAGTGCTAATAAGGTAACTAAACTTTTTCCATAACAAATTAGTTATCGATTAATCACACCTTTATCAGAATAGATAAAATATGCAAATGAAATAGTAAGGCTACCACTGAAAAATCACGTGCTTAAGGGTTTCAATAAAGCTTTCTCTGAAAACTGTGCAATTAGCAGAAATGGCAGTTCTGCCTATTTACTTGAGTAATACACAAAAAGATGTCTGCTACATGCTACTACATACATGTGGTGTTTTCTGTCATAGATACACTTTTCTGTACATACAGCACATTAAACTCACGACAAAATATTTTACCTACTTTAAACATTTCACTGATTAAGAGGAAACAAGACAAAACATTTGACACCAGTTTCTGACATAAATATTAATTTTAGCGATAGAGCCTTTTCTTACAAATGGTGTAAAGCAAACTATAGAGAGCTTCAAACAAAAAGGCAGATCAAATATTACATAAATAAAACATTCAAGAAGGTTCAGAGAACCTCATAAATTATTCTACTGGTATTTTGTTAGCTACTTTAGCATTATTTAAAAAAAAAAAAAAAAAGCAAACCCCCCCAAGCACCAAAATAACAAACTTAGGCAATTACATATAATTTCAATTTACAAAGTGGAACAACTCTGTCAATGAATGTTATCACTGAGAACAGGAGTCCAAGCCAATCTAAATTCTCCGAGGGTTTGTATTGCTGCAACAGTACACCACTGTTAAAAATGCCATTCTTCAGCATTCTGCAACAAGATCCAAAATACTCTTGAAAGGTGTTATTGATCTTTGGTTTTTTCTCACCTCTATAAAATGGAGATACAAGAAAATTTTTATAAATTTTTTATAAGAGCGAGTAGTGATAGGACAAGGAGGAACGACTTTAAACTGACAGATGGGAGATTTAGAGTAGGTATTAGGAAGAAGTTCTTCCCTATGAAGCACTGGCACAGGGTGCCCAGAGAAGCTGTGGCTGCCCCATCCCTGGCAGTGTTCAAGGCCGGGTTGGACGGGGCTTGAAGCAACCTGCTCTAGTGGAAAGTGTTGCTGCCTGTGGCAGGGGGTTGGAGCTGGATGGTCTTTGAGATATCTTCCAACTCAAACCATCCTGGAATTCTATGATTCTGTGAAAATATCAGTGCAAATGTTGACACAAAGCACTGCACAATTTCACAAAACACTGCAGTACGGAAAGACATCCCAATGAACACTGCCCCACACATCTGAATCACAGAAGAAATGATGCCCACCCAACCCATATGCAGCATCTCCCTGTACAGAGTGTGCACGTCAAAGATGGTGAAAATTGCCAGAGAGATTTTCACAAAATTGCCAGAGATTTTTTCCCCTTCAGAAAAGGGACTGAACAGAGAGATCAACTTCCTAATAAACATAGGGATTAATTTAGAGTCATTAACTGAAAATCTTACCCTTTATATCCTGCCAGGTGGCACTGGAGGGTTCAAATGCTCTCTAGTATTTCCCTAGTTCAGTTCTCCCTCTCCAAGCACCAGCCCTGGTTGGATTACATTGGATACTGTTCCAGTGCTCCAGCCTGAACAGCACTGAACTGACACCAAGCACAATCCAGTGGGTTGCAAATTCTGATGGCCTCTCTTTTTTTCCCCCAGTCAGTTCAGGGGCAAAGGCTGAAAACAGAACTGACAACATGCACATACAATAGTAGAAAAAAATATGATTACTTGCAACTGTAACCTGTAGTACTTCTTGGAAGGGTCAACATTTGTCCGTCCTTTCTGAAACGGATAAAACAACAAAATTACATTTCAGTGGTTACCTATTTTTTTTCACTCCACTCAAAAGATAGTTTATTTCTTCAGCTGTGAAATCTTTTCGGGTTCTTCTGTTGTTTAAAGTTTTTGTGTTTGTCTCCAGGGAACATTTTTCATTGTTCTGCGAATATTTATTTTGGTGAAATTAAAAATTATGTAAATTTGCATACTGTTTTGCATTCGGAAATAACACATTATTACTGGCAATACAATCTGAAGTAGTTCTAAAGAAATTATCACTTCGCCAAGATAACGATGGCTCTTCAAGGTTTCTCCACTGTCACCCATTTCCTGAAATACAGTAAGTATTACATTTCAATTTTTTTCACACCTTCATTTCTGTCATGCCTACATAGTTTAAATCTTTAGTATATTTCTGTTATTTCCATGCACATTTTCACTAATGCAGGAAAAAGCATACCTCCATATCTATTATTCAGAAAGGACTGTCAGTTGAAAATGCTTAATTCATTTCAGAGATAAATCAATATGACTGGAGTAGAATCAACAGAGGAATATCTCTAATGAAGTCCACTTTGGTAAAGGACTCCTGTTAAAGTTGACTTAAAAAGAATTCATGCAATTCACAGAGATTTTCTTTGGACATTTATAAATATGTGAGTGTTTTATTAGGCTTTGCATAACTAACCTCATCTCTTTCCACTGAATACTGGTGATTTTCTTTTAAGCACTGACATTCCAGGTTGCGCATTTCTTTGACTCTCTGCCTGTTCGAGTTAGCATCTTGGCTTTTTTGTAAAGCTATGAAATTGTGAACAAGGCCAGCTCTTAGTTACATTAAACTAACTGAAATCTACTGCTAAACTGAATACAGTGTTGCAAAGGAATGTTTACTCTAATGAACTTGAATATGTACATACTGTTTTATTAGGAATATCTCATTTTGTTTAGCTCTTTTTCTCATCATTGACATTAACACATGAGGATTGTTTATGCATTAGCAACTATCAAATTATAGGAACTAACTCCAACATCATTAATACTATGACTGAAGGTACCAGAACATACCTATTTTAATTATTAGCCATTTTGTCTCCAGTAGCAAGCACAGGTGCATTTCTCAAAGCCCTGGCCTAAATGCGAAGTCTGATCTGTAAGTTACACTTATTACAGAATTAATTTTCTGGTAATACTCACACTTTTTATACGTAGGTATCAAGTTACAGTCATTGGCCAAACTCGCATTTTTACTATGTCCATCTCTATTTGAAGTATTAGATTGTTTTTTTCTATCTGGAGTCAAAATAATACCTTTTAAAAAAAAAAAAACAAACAATAAAACATTATGCATTGTCCTGGGTTCAGCAGTAGCAGTCGTTTTTTCTCCTTCTTAGTAGCTGGTGCAGTGCTGTGGTTTAGACTTTTGGCCTGGGAACAATGCTGATAACACCGATGTTTTCAGTTGCTGCTCAGTAATGTTTACTCTGATCAAGGACTTTCTTAGTCTCATGCTCTGCTAGGGAAGAGGGGAAGATGGGAGGAAGCAGAAACAGGACACCTGATCCAAACTAACCAAAAAGGTAATCCACACCACAGCACATCATGCCCAGCATATAAACTGGGGGCAGTTACCCAGAAGGGCTAGATCACTGCTTCATCAAGCTGGCTATCAGTCAGCAGGTGGTGAGCGGTTGTAATCTCTTCCGTTGTTATTTTCGTTATCATTATTATTATTGGTGGTAGCAGCAGTGGTTTGTGTTACACCTTAGTTACTGGACTGTTCTTATCTCAACCCGTGGGAGTTACATTCTTTTGATTCTTCTCCTTATCCCTCCGAGAGCTGGGGGGACAAAAAGGGGGGAGTGAGAGAAAGACTGCGCGGCTGACTGAGTTTAAACCATGACAGTTCTTTTTGGCGTCCAGCGTAGGGCACGAAGGGTTGAGATAACGACAGATCTGACCAGAGTGTGTCTAATTGCATGTGTGATAAGCATTCATTGTTTCGGATTAATAGTCACTCGTCACAATGCTGATTTATTGGCTCTCAGAGTTGTTGCTCTTGATCTCACAATTTCAGCATGTTGTACCTTACTTAGAGCCGGTATTTGCTGTTTTAGTGTTTATCGGCTGGGGGCCTTGGGCTATTCTGGTGTTGTCATTCTGTTCATACCAGAGAGGGACAAATCATGGCAACGTGCTGGGGCTTGGCCTATGCTTACAGAGCCCTGTTCAACACTATCCAGCACCTTCAAAAGGAAAAAAATGTCCCTAGATCTGAGGGCAAAGCAACAGACAGCGCAGCTACTCCAGCTCCAAGCACAGCAGCTACACCAGCCCCAGTGATAAGTACAGCAGCTACTCAAACCCTGACTGAAACAGACAGTGCAGCTACTCCAGCTCCAAGCACACCAGCTTACCAGCCCCAGCAACAAGTACAGTAGCTACCCAAACTTCGACAACAACAAACAGCGCAGCTAATCCAACTCCAAGTACAGCAGCTATACCATAGGATCAATTCGTGCCAACATTGTTTGCCCCTGTACACAAGAGGAAAAGTCAAAAAGAGGCAAGAAAGATGAAGCAAGATGAAGAAACAATGTCCTCACCACCCGGGACAGCATCTGACCAGGAGTTTATTAGTATGTGAATAAGAGGAAGAATAGGTGATGTCTCAACCCTGGACCTCAACCAAGCTACAGAATATGCGAAAAGATTTTACCCGTAAACCAGAGGAGCACATCATCACCTGGCTGCTCCAATGCTGGGACAATGGGGCCAACAGTTGCGAACTAGAAGGTAGGGAAGCCAAGCAGCTGGGATCACTTGCTAGGGAAGGAGGAATTGACAAAGCAATTGCAAGAGAGAAAAAGTCCCTCAGCCTTTGGAGGTGGCTCTTGGCAGCTGTGAAAGGTTTCCATACAAGGACGATGTTATGAGTCGTTTGGCCAAGTGGATTACTCTAGAGAAAGGCATCCAATCTCGGAGGGAATCAGCCATTGTAGAGATGATCTATCATATAGATCATAACAGGGATGTACTCATAGATTGGCATAGATCCCTCATAACGGGGATGCCAAATAACGGGGATGTACTCATAGATCCAGATGAAGTCAAATGTACACAACCCATGTGGCAGAAATTTACACAGAATGCACCATCATCATATGCCCATTCATTGGCAACAGTAATCTGGAATAACATAGTACCGCTAACAGTGGATGACATGATTCATAAACTCTGAGAGTTTAAAGACAATCTCACCCCTTCCATCATCTCAGCTGTGGAAAAACTGTCCCAGGAGTTCAAACAATTGAGAGACAATCTATCAGATCTATTCAGCTCCCCACGTGTACCAACACACATCTATGCTATTAACAAAAGGCGTCTGCTGCTTGAGAGAGAAGACACAGAAGGTATACGCCACAGGCCACCCTGTGGTTTTACCTGCAGGATCATGGAGAAGACATGACAAAGTGGGATGGAAAACCTATCTAGACTTGTTCTCCATATGGGACCTCAAGGGGATTTGATTTTAGGGGAAAACAGCCAATGAACTCAATTGTATGCTGTTGTGTGCTATGTAGCACTTTTATAGCCCACCAACTAGATGTCTTCAGGTCACCAGCGACTGGCCCTGACTTCCCTCCAACCGTCATCCCAACATCCTGACTGAGTTTAAAACACAACATGCATCTTTCTTAAAAAAAAAGAAAAAAAACCCCAAAACATGGGTAATGTTGTAGGAATTAAAATGTACGAGAACCATTTTTCTGAGCCAAACTGCTATCTGGTCTTTGAAGAGAGACTGGAAAAATCAGTTTACTTCAGAAAATATTTACTTGCTAAAGATAACATATTAGCGTATTAGGCTCTTGAAATTGAATACAGTTAGAATTTATTTATTTCTTTTAACAGACCTCCATAGCTATCATAGAATCATAGAATAGTTAGGGTTGGAAAGGACCTTAAGATCATCTAGATCCAAACCCACTGTCATGGACAGGGACACCTCACACTAAACCATGACACCGAAGGCTCTGTCCAACCTGGCCTTGAACACCACCAGGGATGGAGCATTCACAGCTTCCCTGGACAACCCATTCCAGTGCCTCACCACACTTACAGTAAAGAACTTCTTCCTCATATCCAATCTAAACTTCCCCTCTTTAAGTTTGAACCCATTACCCCTTGTCCTATCACTACCCTCCCTAATGAAGAGTCCCTCCCCAGCATCCTTACAAGCCCCTTTCAGATACTGGAAGGCTGCTCTGAGGTCTCCACGCAGCCTTCTCTTCTCCAGGCTGAACAGCACCAACTTTCTCAGCCTATCTTCATATAGGAGGTGCTCCAGTCCCCTGATCATCCTTGTGGCCCTCTTCTGGACTTGTTCCAACAGTTCCATGTCCTTTTTATGTTGAGGACACCAGAACTCTACACAATACTCCAAGTGAGGTCTCACAAGAGCAGAGTAGAAGGGTATGATCACCTCCTTCAACCTGCTGGTCACGCTGTTTTTGATGCAGCCCAGCATATGGTTGGCTTTCTGCTGTGAGCGCACACTGAAGCCGGCTCATGTTAAGTTTCTCATTGACCAACACCCCCAAGTCTTTCTCCACAGGGCTGCTCTGAATCTCTTCTCTGCCCAACCTGCAGCTGTGCCTGGGATTGCTCTGACCCAGGTGTAGGACCTTGCACTTCTCATGCTTAAACTTCATAAGGTTGGCATCAGCCCACCTCACAAGCGTGTCAAGGTCCCTCTGGATGGCATTCCTTCCCTCCAGCGTATCAACCGAACCACACAGCTTGGTGTCGTCGGCAAACTTGCTGAGGGTGCACTCAATCCCACTGTCCATGTCACCAACAAAGATGTTGAACAAGACCAGTCCCAACGCTGATCCCTGAGAGACACCACTCGATACTGGTCTCCAGCCAGACATCGAGCCATTGACCACAGCTGTTTGTGTGCAGCCATCCAGCCAGTTCTTCATCCACCGAGTGGTCCATCCATCAAATTGATGTCTCTCCAATTTAGAGACAAGGATGTCGTGTGGGACAGTGTTGAACACTGCACAAGTCCAGGTAGATGACATCAACTGCTCTGCCCCTGTCCATCAGTTCTGTAGCCCCATCATAGAAGGCCACCAGATTGGTCAGGCAGGATTTCCCCTTAGTGAAGCCATGCTGGCTGTCAGCAAGCACCTTGTTGTTTTTCATGTGCCTTAGCATTCCTTCCAGGAGAATCTGCTCCAAGATTTTGCCAGACACAGAGGTGAGACTGACTGGTCTGTAATTCCCCAGGTCATCCATTTTCCCCTTCTTGAAAATGGGGGTTATATTTCCCTTTTTCCAGTTGTCGGGAACTTCACCTGACTGCCATGATTTTTCAAATATGATGGACAGTGGCTTAGCAACTTCATTCGCCAGCTCCTTCACGACCCACGGATGGATTTCATCACGTTCCATGGACTTGTGTACATTCAGGTTCTTAAGATGGTCTCGAACCAGATCCTCTCCTACAGTGGGCCCAAGGTCGTCATTCTCACAGTCCCTGCATCTGCATTCCAGGACTTCGGTGGTGTGGTCAGAGCATTTGCCAGTGAAGACAAATAAGTCATTAAGAACCTGAGCCTTCTCCAAATCCAGTTTAGCCAGTTCTCCTGATGGCTTCCAGAGAGGGCCCACATTGTCTCTAGTCTGTCTTTCATTTGCAATGTACCTATAGAATCCCTTCCTGTTATCTTTCACATCCCTAGCCAAGTTTAATTTAATTAATTAATTTCTGAATCTGGAGGGGAAAAAAATCTACTCGCTTTTACCAGAAATTAATTAAGTAAAATAATGATATTCACAACTCTACCTTGTTAGTAGTATCTTATTCAACACCTCATAATACAGGACAGGTAAATGTAACTCCAGTACTTAATTTTCTGACAGGTTGTTTTCAGTTACTTGCTCTAGTGTTGATGTATATGTTAAGGTTTACCCTTTTAGCTATTCAGGACACAGAGGCCCAAGTCCTTATCAGAGCTCCAAGCTGGAACAGAAACAGGTATGACAGGATAACATGGCTATAAATGTATAATAGAGTGATGCTGAATCCAGAAACAGGAACTGTACTGTGCTCTGGTCCTGACTATACCTCTCAATTTAAAATTAAAAAAAAAAAAAAACTAATGCCACAAAGCTGAAGAATAGCAGATGGCAAGGAAGCAGCCCTGGCAGGATTTGAAGAAGTATCTTCAAAGTGCCAAATTCGTTCTGAACTAATGTGCATAACGCAATATCAGGATTACAAAATCGCATTTTTCTGGCCTGTAGATATACAGATTTTTTCACAGAATCTACAGAAAAACCCACAACATAATTCCCTATCCACAGCTTCTCATGCTAAACTTCTGCAAAAGAATTATTTGGTAAAGGCTTTTTGCATTAATTTCTAAACCAAGCCCTTACTTTGAAAATCATCCATTTCACTCCTAAAAGTTGGTATTTCTGCATGTACTCTTTTTTTCTTCTTTGGGGTCAGTAGTATTTCTGCAAAATATAAGATGGATACCAGTAAAAATGCCAGTAAGTAATAACTGTTTAATTTTCAAAGTGCTCCTTTAAACAACAACAACAAAAAAAAATACAGGATACGCTTTAATTTCATTCATTAAGAACTATAAGCCTCTCATGTCCATAAATATATAATATTAGAATGAAATTACCTTGTTATAATGTCATACATTCATTCACACTTACTTCAACTTAATATATTCTCTTTATTAGTACCCGAATAAGCCCTTACTTTGAGAACTATCCAGTCTGCTCCTAAAAGTTGGTGTTTCTGTATGCAGTCTTTGTTTCTTCTCAGGGGTCAGCAGTATTTCTGCAAAATATAAGATGGACACCAGTACAAATACCATTAATAACTGTTTAATTTTCAAAATGCCTCTTTTAAACCAAATAAATACAGGATGCACTTTTATTTTATTAAGAATTATAAGCCTCTCACATGCATAAATATGTAATATTAGAATGAAATCACTTTGTTATAACATAACATATATTATATAACAATATAAGATATAACAATATAATATAAGAAAGACACAAGATCCTCAAACAGAAGTTCCTAGTTCTCATCTTGCATAGTACAAATCATTGGTAAATCAAATTAAATGAGTGAGTTTACAGGAGCAGGACAATCAGAATCAAACTAAAATAAGTTCAGTATTTTAAATACTATTTACAACAATAGTTACAATTACTAAAAAATACAATCATAATTACTCTCAGAAGCTGCATATCTCCTATTGTTACAAACAGTCAATTTGAGAAGCTCCTTTTTACGTCTTTCTTCTGCTTCCAGAATGACTTTGTGATGGTCACACTGGTATGGACAACTTTGCAACACCTTGGTAAAGGTTTTACTATTGAAGGACAGTTCTCCTGCTTTACAACCTGGAAAAACACCAGGATATTGTAGAAACAGCAAGCATGAATGCTATAGAAGCCATCACAAAATCCAGTGTTATTTTGACACCATGATCTATAACTTAACCTCCATTTTCCATATACACATCTCAAAAGACATAATACTTTTGTGTGCCTTCTTGTTTTGTACTTGCTCTTTTACACTGCACTTCAACTCCAGAAGGACTAAATGAGGCATGGATCCTCTAGGGAAGTGAAAATATTAGTGGGACTGGAAGAAAGGTGCTTCAGTTCCCTTTGCAGATTTATCCAGGAGCCAAAATATAAAAGATGTCTTTGCTATTTTTTTAAACTTTCTGTGTTATAACAGTTACCTGTATTAACCTGAATAAACAATGTCTATCTTACAAATTTCCTCACAGGAAGCCTTCCTGTTTGGTTTTGGGGACATTCCTAGGGTAATGTATGGTTTAGTTATTCTTGGATGTTCTCATAGTTAGTTACATCAGCTGAAGGTGAACTTCTGCACTGTGTGGAGTTACAAGAACATCACTGGAACATAACTACAATATTCTAGCCTAAAATAAAGCAGTGCTAAAGATCAAGTTGAATTTAGTTTGACAGCTGTATGCCTACATGACGTTCAAAGGTGGCTTACGGTGCTTCACACTCCCCCCCCCCCTTTTTTTTTTCTTTTTAAATCAAGATACACAGGCTTAATTACAAAATACACTTACAAACCCTGAGTGCCAGCAGCATTCTTAGAACATACTGATAAACTGTGTTTAGGAATTAGAAGATGGGATAACTGAAGGCTGCAATCAGGGATTACTGTAAAACTGACAGACTGTACTTAATAGCAGTAACGCAGAGAAAACAGAAGGGCTGCAGAGTATTTAGGAGGCTTAGAAGAGGAATACATGAGGGAACTGAGCAGGGCTCCAAGATTTTCCTCGCTCTTTCCAATCAGAGAAAGGAGGAAAGCACGCACTCGTAAGTGCTCTTGTAATAGCATGTCATCTTTTAAGCTGTTGTATACTATGTTAGTAAACCCACATTAAAAGGTAACTAGACTGAAACTGGCATATGTAAGCTTTATTTCAATATTTAGTTTTTATTAGTGGGACAGGAAAAGGAAAGGAAGCTGTTAAGAATTGCATAATGGATAATCCTGTAGATGTGTTAAAATCTCTGTAAGCCTCCTTTTATGAACTCAAGAAAGAAAGACCTAGGATAGTATTTACCTGAACACCTGAAATCTGCCATTTTCTGGGATGTAGATGTAGCTGAAGTACTTTTTTCTCCTTTGGTTATCTCCGAGTGTTGATCTAAATTAGGAAGGAAAAAAAAACACCAAGAAAACGCAACTGATCTTTTCCCATGGCAATCATGCATCAGCACACCTATATTCAACTGTATTTACTATCTCTAGGTTATTAAAGTTTAATTTACATAACAGCAAAAACTCCAAATGAAATTCCTCAATTTAAATGGATCACATTTATGTTTTTGCAAATCCAGAATAATTACATTTAATTCAGTGCTTTTTTCATCATTCTCCCAAAGCATATTGCTTGTACTTGAACAGAGCAAAACAATCCTGCAAACTTACATTGCTTAACTAAGCTCTATAAACTTTATTTCTATATGGAATCAGATGCTGAAAAATGTGATGTGCTGGAATAATACTTATTCTCAATTTTAATAGGTATAACCTGGAGATAACCTTGGTGGCTTGTAAAGCTACCATTCTGGCAAATACTAATCTAATGAATAATTATAAATTCTATAAATTAACAGGAAACTAAATTATGAATAAAGATTTGATCAAACACGTCCCAGTTTTGAAATAAATGTATCAGACTAAAAAGATCAATGCAAATCTGAAAAACATCTATCTTAAGCACATCTTCAACATGTAGGAAAAGCTTTAAGCAAGTCATGCTCACAGGCAGGTTCTATCCCCGGTCTTACAATGACAGATCCTTACACATTTTCTATTACTGGCTTTCATTGTTCAGTATAGACTGCATTCAGACTAAAATGAAAACATTTATCTGTGATACATTTATGTGAATAGTTAAAATCAACTAAAAAAAAAAAGAAGCTAAAATATGTATTAGAAGAAAAGGAAAATAAATATTCTCCTAGTAAAATTGCACACACTATAAAATTCCCAAACTATGCAAACAGTTAAGTGATACATTACACAATGTACTCCATCATCTAACGATACATAAATTTTGATTAAAAAAAAGTGATAAAAACACACACACCTAATAAAATCTCATCAAGAACAAGATTATTTAAGAAAGGAATATGTCTATTTATACCTGATGTGCATGTCTGTTTCACGTTTTTAATGATCTCTGCTGGTTTCTTAAATAATTGTTCACTGGGAAGATCAGAATGTAAACAGTGGGAAAAATAAAATATCACATTTTCAAACATATATTTACTTGTAAATCAATACATACATTCCAAAGGCAAAACAAAACACATATTAAACATATAAAAGATTAAACTTAAAAAATTCTAATTATTCCATGTTACTGGGGTTGTAGTATCCAGGATGTAATCACTGTGTGTTGGAACTCGGTTTACCAGAGCCCTGTGATAAACACTCCTTGCAGTGCTGTTTAGCACTGGGAGTGCAGTGCTTTCAAGGGAAGCTGACTCATTTGCAATCCTGATTAACGTAAGGATTGCTTAGTGCACACAAAACTTTCACAATCTCTTCCAAATACTGTAGCCTTCAATAGAGGTAGCAATTGCTCTAAAAGGCAATTGATATTTTTTCTTACACTGACTAACTCCTATGCTACCTATGTACTCCTGTGATATGGTGATCATACATTTTTCTATGTCATTGACTACCTCCAAATGCTGCAGGAGCAGGGAGCCTGATCCATGGTTATCCTTGGTTAACTCCTTTTGTGTCACAAATACACATGCAAGGAGAAAGCTTTCCTCCTCCCCCCTCCTCCCAAAAAAAGTCTTAATAGTTTTGTGCTTCAGAGTCCAGAAGAACAAATAATCTGTGTCAAATTATGCTAATCAGTAGCAAAGCAAAATTTATCTGAATGTACCAGGGAAAGTAATTTCGGTGGTTGTTGCAAAGGTACAATATAATGCATGCAAGGAAGCTGCACATGAGCAGGGTTCAGCCAGCCACATTTGTGTGAGAGTAACGAGCAAGAGAACAATGAATGACTAAACAAGGCTCTATCTTTCTCTTCCCATGGAGGGAAGCAATTGAATATGAGGGGAGAAAAGCAGGGAGTGAAGGCTTTTTTCTGTAGCTCGTAAGCACTCCATTTTTTTTGCAGAGCAGATCTGTAACTCCTGTTTTCCTAGGAAATGCACATAAAAGAATTCTTTGTGGCTTCATCCAAATCAATGGTTGAAATTTTGATCTACTAAATCAGCGAGAATTTTGAGGCAAAAACAATGGATGATTTTTCATCAATATGTTGAAGACATTAGGCCTGTACTGGCTTCCTCTACAATGTCAGAAGCTATTATTTAGAGAAAAAGATGGTACTTTATTACTACCATGCCTATCATCTTCAATCTGTGACTTCAAAAACACTTCCACAAAATACTCTCTAATGAGCCACCAAAAGCCTATGCCTTTCCACTAGCAGAAAAAAAAAAAACAACTACTTAGTAAAAGCTAATGTAAAAGGCTAACATTCAATTTAAAAATTATTAAAGAAAAACAAGTTAGTATTTCTGCTTAGGTTTAAGACACTTACCTTACTTGAATAGATTGATTTTTTACACAAGTAGTTCTTTCATTTATACTATGACTTTGTAGTACACTATCTGTTTGCAGTTCATTAACTGAACACAGACTATTCCTCTGTTCACTTTGTCTCACAGAAGCATTTACTAGATTCATAGGGTTAACTATTTCATTTTTCAGTGCAGAAGAATTTACAGATGGAGAAAGAACCTGATCATCTGACTGTGGACAATGTATTTCTTTATGTGTTCTTGCTATGTAAGTTTCTGGATCAGCAGGATTCACCTCACAGTATTTGGATGCTTCAGCACTGGCTTCTGAGGATCTTTCTACAAATACTCCTCCTTTCGCACTTTCCTGTATTGAAAAACACTAGTCAGTGACTATAGAAGCTCCATAAAAATATTAAATAATTCTATTAACAAGATTAAGTAAGATAGACAAGTCTAACTCTGGAGGTAACAGAAATTTCAGAGAAGCTTCAGAAACCCCTGAGTTAAGAGCCCACAAGACAGTGCTGCTGAAGGTGTTGAAAGGGTAGTTACTAAGTGGTAATTCCAGGCTGAAGCACTGGATTTGCTACTAATATGAGGCACTTCTAGAAATGAAAGTATTTAAGATCCAGCTGAATAACTAAAAAACTTGCAGTTCCACACCCAGAGATAACATGCAGTTATATAGCACAAGGAAAATATGCAACAACTTTATTTTAGTTTATGCCCTCATTTTCCATTATCATCTATCTCACAGCTGTACAACCATGGGCATGTCATGGTTGCAAATATTAAAATTATTGCTTCAAATATTTGGCAATTAAAAATAAATCCAACTCTTTTTTCTCCAATCTAAATGATTTCAAATTTGTAGAAAATCTGGTTTTACAATAAATTGAAATGCTTCATAAAAACACAGATGCCTATATTCTCCAATTGCCCTGCATGCTTCTAAATCTGTATGATATAATGGTAGAAGTTGCAGGTTGCATTTTCACACACATCCCATGTTTTCCCTACTTTTCTAGCTGACACTGAAATAACCTTAAGTGTTTACATTTTATTTAACCCAAACCCTGGAAAAAATTGCTTAGTTTTATCTACTTTGGTAAATGGGCCAACCTCATTACACTCTTTTTCAAGCAAGTTTGTTCTGTATAAAATTTCTTTTGCTTCCTTCCAGTAGTCTTCTAGACTTCTTTTTCTGACTTGCATGTCCAACTCCTCTGTATTGGTTGCATTTAATGAATTATAATTTATTTTCAGGAACAATTGTTTAGCTTTATAAATCATAAAAAATAAAACTATTAATATTACAAGCTTTTTTAAATGAACATTTCAATAAGCATTATATTTTAGTATGCTGAGGGACAGCCCCAATAATTTAATGCAAAATATAACCCTGAATAATAATTTTAATATAATTGAATGTACATGTAAATGTTAATAAAATTAAAATATAAAGTGCAGTTACAAGAGGTGAGGTTGCAATTATAGTTGCTATAAGCTTTTTACACAATAATGCTCTGCTTTAAGAAACTCTTGTCATGGACTTAATCCTCATTCTATAGGTCTGTTACCTATATATGTCTCTGCTTTTTTTAAGAAACAGCTCCATATTAATGGGCACTGAAAATCACTACACCCCCTCAATCTTATACAAAACTCTTAGTTATGTTTGTAGCACAAAAATGTAGATACATGCTTTTTTACTAATTATCAACTGCATAATACTTCCACGCTTTAGAGATTAAAGGACATGTCTTTCTGTATTCTACAGCTAATTAAAAACAAAAAAAAGCATAAAAAAACATTTAAAAGGATACTTCAAAATACACCTTATTTAAAAAAAAACAACAACAAAGTATTTTTTTCATGTTGCGAAATAACTGTAGTCATGGTGATTTTGGGCTTGATTATCGACCAGCTTAGCCTTTATAAATAAGGGTACGTACCAAGGAATAGAGTACCAACTGTGTGTTAGATGACAATGCTAATATTTGCACAGAATTTATAGATGGGAAAGCTTTCAAGAACTGGCCCTACATACATAGATTTCACAAATGCACCATTGCAACACTGTTGGAATTTTTACTTTTCTTTCTTGTGCCTAAATGCTGTTATCAGTCCATGGTAGTAAACGTGCAACTTTTCTGCAGAAAACGAACATCACTTGAAGTACAGAGAATTACAAAGTTGCTACAGTGAAAATCACTTAGAAAGTCAACAGAACTTAAAAACAGAAATAATATCTGTATTTTTTAAAGCAGTAACAGAAAGCTTACTCATTTGTTTGCAGTTTTTAAGCACAAAAGTAGCCACTTTGTTTAGTTCCTCATCCTGAGACTCAGTTAATAACTGAATCATAAGTGGAAGACCATTATTCTGGAGCAGCTCACACTGGTTTTCTTCTAAAACAGGATATTGTAAAGGAAAATAGATTGTTTTTAGTTTCATACACAGTTTCATTGTGGATCCAAGCATGCTGTAATGACCTCTTACCTGGGTTGCAGCAAAAGCACTTTCAATCACACAGGATAATTTGACCATAGCTCAAAGCTATTGTAAGAAAATTGAAGGAGGACTGAGATGAATTGTGATAGAGATACAAACTCATTTAACTGTTGCCTAAAAAATCTGAATTCTGGCTTCTGTATTTCTTTTCCTCTGGTATATACTCCTAAAGTATATACACTATATTTATGTAGATCTTGAGATGCAGAAATATCAGAAGTTTGTAACTGGCAAAAGTCAAATAAAATTAGTAGTTTAACCCCAATCTAGCTAATCTGTTCCTCCTCATTAACTATGTAATTAGCTATATTTTTTACTGTGATGTCATTTGTTGTATATATTCATACACCTGCCAACTTCCTAAAAACTAATTCTTTGTTGTCTAAATAAAACAAGGGAATAAGAAAAACAAATGAAATATGGTTATTTTGTTACTGGTGACATTTTAAGAGAAACTTTCATTCTGTTGGTTTTATCATATTTCTATTTGAAAGACATTTTCCATTAAGCTATTTTAGTTAATTCTTCATGAAAAAGCATCTTTAAATCTGATTTATGACCTACTGAGCTTACTATTGGACTTGTTATTGACAAAGGATGATAATCAATGAGGATTTTGAACATAATCCTTTTTTCTTGCATCTCTGAAATACACGTGAAAAAACAGTAGTATAAATAATGATCAGTATTTCACAAGTTCCCATTCTGTTGCTTTTACTGCCATAAAATACCAACTGAAGTGTTAAAAGTTTCCATCCTTGGGAAAGCCCTGAGGAGCCTGGCAAAAATACTTCAGGATTACCTAGTGCTTACATTACTTCAACACTAATACCTTTACATAGCTTTTAAAAGAAATTAACAGCTATGTAAGCAGTGGACAGAAGCTGTATGTATCAAGGACCATTAAAACAAAGCTCAAAAAGACTTGTGTGGCGTGATGTCTTGTAGTAGCTTTCATGTCTGGATGAATTTTATCCTGTAATACCTAAGACCAGCTCTGAATTCCTGCATAATAGTTTGCTTTTTCTATATATTAATATTACATTATTTAAAAGAATTTCCCTTCATTTTCCAGTCTTGATAAATGATACCATTGAAGTTGTTAGTTTGTAACAATTCAATTGAGACTGATAGAAAGAAAAAAAATGTATCTTACCACAAACTTCAGTACAGTGTCCAATGGTTAGAATAATACTAATTTTTTCTCTTGTATCCAGAGTGTCATTGGACAGCAGCTTTAGTAGCTCTGACACAGTGTGGTACTTTGTCAAGACAATACCTATGGTAGCTATTATGTAAAAAATAATATGAAGAAAAATAAACACAATAATAAGGATATAGGCATCATCCAAACATAAAATGCTGTTTTTCAAGGGAACTCTGCAGCCCTCTAAAAGCCTTGGGTCTGCACAGTCCTTCTCTTTCATTTTAATACTTTAAGTCATCACATCCCTCCTGGAGCAGCAGTTCTGCCCCATAGCTGACGCAGCACTTTCTCCCAGATTGTGTGGTATAGAGATGTGGCAAAATACCTGACTAACAAGGGCTTTGCAATGTGCAGGTTTTGTAGACCTCTGCTCAGTCCACATCTTTTATCAGCTCCAGAATACAGCAAAAGAGTAGAATAAGGTTTGACACATGGATTATCTGCCACAAAAATGCTAAGAATGTTTCTGATACAGGGCAACCTCTTCCTGAAACCAGGAACACCACTGCTAGTACATACATGCTGACACCTAATCCTGTCCCAGATAAACTTCTCTGAAATAAGCTCAAAACTAGTGCAGGTATATGCTTTTAAACTTTTTTTTAACTTCCATTCACAAGCATTTAAGAGCACAAGTGTCAAATTTAATAGCCACGGCCAACAGCACAGATTGATCAGGCTCACAGGGTTCTCAAAATCTGATGCAATACGCAAAGACCTCATTAGGATAGCACTCTCCAGACAGTAGATCAAAGTGAAGATGTGTTATGCAAAAATGCCACATCTGTTCAGTTCCACACCTGAGTTACTAAAGCCTCCCAAAGCTTACAAAGGTTATTAGTTTAGGCACAGGTCTATAGAAACAGATCTCTAACTTCAGGATCCAAGCTGACTGCCACACACACAGTTCTCAGCTTTACTTACACAAAACTAGCATCTTATTTTTAATTTTCAGTCTTGTTTAAATTACATTATTTCAGCAATAATGGGAAAGTAACCCACCTCAGATGAACTGAACTGCTCCCCATATACTTGTTTGAATTTAAAAAAAAATCTGCAATATCAATGTATGTGATTTAATGCCCTCCAGCATCCATTCTTATCACTTTTCAATGAAAAACAGACCTGAAAAATTTCATTTTAAAATTAGCATATATAAAAAATGGTAATGCTCTTTTCACTCACAGTCATTAGCAACGCAGGCATCCAGAGTCTTTGTTACTGCTATTGCAAGTTTAATGCTGGAGTGACTCATATTGGAATCATGCGTAAGCCTGGTGAGAACTCTAGCTAATGTATCCAGTCCCCCAACAGAAACAAAATATTTCTGCACATATGCTGAGTAAAAAAAAAAAAACAAGAAACAAAGTGAAAATGTCTTAAATAATACGTGTTGCAAACTGTTTTAGCATTTTAGCAATTAGGCTCATCACAATTTTTTCTGTGACTGTATTAACCATTACATTTCCACCCATGTAACTGAAGTTAAATATATGCTAGTCTCAAGGAATGTAGTAATTGTCATACAAAATAGTTACAAGGAACACATGGCCTTAATGCTTGCATGCAAATAGCAAACCTTATGCCCAAGTTCTACCAACGTCACTGTTTTCAGAGATGTAACATCTTGTATTTGTAAAATACTTTTAATCAAAACAGCTTCCAAAATTTCTTTACTAACCTCACTAAATGTAGTCAGTTTGTAGCTATTTGTGGACTTAAGCACAATGAATACACTGTAAATGAAGATGGTGGAATACAGTTTTCACAGTTAAAGTTGGAAGAACAGCAACAACAACAACAACAAAAAAATCAAACATTTAACTATCTAATTAAACTTATTTTTCCAAAAACAAAAAATTATTTAGAGCTCGAGCTGCACTTACAGTTATTTGCAACTGTGAGACCAACAAATGAACAAATAGGACGAACTATCTCAGGCTTTGTGCAACATTCCAGCCACTCTTTGGCATATGGGAAAACTGAAGAGCAAATGTTTTGATTATATTCTAGAAAAGTGAAAACAAATAATTCCCAATCAAAATGTATTATTAAATTTCAGTTGAATATTAAAAAATTAAACCCAACAATCATTGACAAAAACTAAAACAAACTGTTACCACTTTGGAGAAATACTTTAAACTTTTGTCACAATTTTAACAGCAACATTCTTACCATTCTGGGGATTGTTAACACAGGCACAGAGAGTACTGCAGACTGAGGACCACAGCTGATAGCACTGATTAGTATCTTCATCTGACAGATTGATCTCAGATGCGGAAAGCGTTGTTCTGTTAAGAACAATGCAAACAAGTCCCAAATAGTCAAGCAAACCTAACTGTTGAATAGTCTATCATTTTATGTTTAAATTGCAACTGCCCACCTGAATAACTGTAGCAGTAGGCCAATGCAGCCTGTATCTCTGACATAGGTTTGCCCACTTACTAAAAAAGAACACATGCAAGACTCCTAAGACATATGCAACTTGAGACAAAATCTTAATGTCAAGTTTAATTTACATATATACATTCTTTTCCCATTTCCTAAGCATATATCCCACCCCCAAAAAAAAAAAAAAACGAAATCACAACAAATGCCAATGCATTGGCAAAAATGTTCAATTTCTGTGTCTGTTTTTTATTATATATTGTCAGTAACGACTGGTTTGCATTATTTTTTAACTATAATTTCATTTTTAGTACTAAACCACTTTCTGCTATTTAAGGAAATCCCAGTGAATGATGATCTATTTACACAATTCAGGTTCAGTTACCTGCAATCATTCATCTTTAGAAATTAACTTTACCAAAACATTACTTATTGAAAGTTTCAAGTTTCTGTATTGCAGATTGTCAAATAGAAAAAAAAAATGGTGTAACACAGAAAAAAAAAAAAACAAAATAAAATGAACTTACTATTATTGGAAACCAGTGCTAAGATGACATAAACAGACATTCTTTTCAAGTTCACACCAGAATTCTTATTAATTAAAAATGAAATGAGGTCTTCAAACAATGCAGCAGTACACAAAGTTTGTTGACAATAAACTGAAACCAAAAATAAAAATCATTAAGTCCTAAAACAAGCCATTCATAAACCTAACTTATATTTGTAATATATTTACTAGAGTCTCAGTTGCATCCCATTATGTGATGAGTGGAGACAAACCAGGACAACAAGGTGGCTGAGGGCTTCTCCTGTAGTCAGTGCTAAACCAGCCAGGACCTAGGCAAACTCTGGAACAATTCACAAGTCATTTAACACTTGCTGCTAAGGAAGATAAGTAGCACAGCCGTCTGGTATCATCAAGGCATGCTGCCTACACAATTCAGCAAGGTATTACTCCAAATCTGGGGATAGACTGTGACACAGTGGCATTCCTACTCCCCCTTGCTTGATCTGAGAATCTTATTATGAGATTTTCTGCGACAAAAATGTAACAGAAACTAAGCACAGCAGAGGTAATGGTTACCCAGAAATACAAATAATATTACTTATTACCATTACTCTCCATTGTAATTCCTAATGTAAACAAAGCTGCTTCCTTTACTATGCCATGAATACTTGACTTTGCAAGATCATTTACAAACATCAAACCACCAATTTCTCGAAAATATTCACTTGCTTCACCTATAACATTAAAAAAAAGAACAAAATTAAAGTTTTGCTTTTATTTCTCTTTAAAATTAAAACCTTTCAAGATCCTTTAGGTTTTGTGGTTTTTTTTTTTTACAGTGACAATCAACTTAACATATATTAACATAATGACTGTATTTTTTCTAAGGAAAAACTCTTCTTACTGTTTTGTTGACAAATTGAGTAAATAGTGATCAAAGTGTCTTTCTGAGATAGAGGGCAGTCCATCTGGTATTTAAGGCATTCAAGCAATAAGTTCAGATCTGTTTTCACATCTATGAGCAAACACAAAAAACTTCATGAAAATTGTCAGCTCTTCTTTATGATCTTTATTAGTATTACAATAAACCTGCCCAAAAACGTAGTATGTGTTTTTGAAGTAAAAAAATGTGAGCAAATATGGACCTACACCATTTCTCTCTATCCACAAGTAACAAACATACATATGAAAATATTCCTTTCCGTAGTTTGTTATTCAAGCATGGTGTCTGTAAGCGGCGAGAAGCAAGACACGCCAACCCAATATGGGTGATAAGCAAACTTCTACTTTATTTGTGGCGCACTTCGCTTATATCCGCATGGTGTTTAGCACACCTACTAGTCAGAACAGTATTGGTTAGTTCTACACAGCTTCCTTCACATTCTCCTCCCACATCTGGTATCCGGTTACCTGTGAGGCCTACACCTTGCTTTGCTTGCACAAGGCCTCTAAGGATCCATGGCCTTGCTGTTGGAGCCATTCTGCAACAGGTGTCCTTTGCTAAAGTTACAGCCCCCTTTTCATATTTCTGGCCTTTAATTACTAGTAACAGTCTTAGTAAATGAGATGCAACAGCAAGGTGCATTAAGGGTATTTAAATGAGTAAAACAGAACCATGAAAATATTCAGAGTGAAAATAGAATTGCAGGAATCCAACAAAGCAAGGCTCACTATATGGTATTTACTTACAGAAAACTTAATCCCTTACCACAGCAGCTAGAATCTTAAATTGTTATATTAGTAAGTGAAGACAAAACATTTTCTGGGCAACTACACACAAGCCTAGGTAGGTAGACACTTTTGAGAATCTGTTTCTTAGTTGTATGGGTATAATAAAAAGACTTATTTGATACTTATTTGTGATAGCAACCACAGATTTGTAAACCTTTTTAAGACTTGGGGTTTCTTAAAGAAGTTTAAATACAATAAAAATGTAGGTTATTATTAGGAAAACAAGAAGTGACTGTTGTGGTACTGTCTACTATCTGCAAGTTTGTCATTACATTTTCCAACACAAAATTTGACACGGAAAAAAAAAATTTCCCCAATACCTCATCACCCATGACAAATCTATCACAGCCCAGTAAACCTTTGTAAAATTGATGCAGGTAATAAACGACAAATTATGTTGAGCATCTTACCACACTGTTTTTTCTGCCTCTTTTGAGTTTCCATTTTTGGTTGTATCTCTGTTCTTGCTCTACAACAGCAAGGAAAAAGTGTTTTCTGTTCAGATTAGCACCATTTGTAACACCATATGCAGTATAAACAAAATTTTTTTTCTTCAATACACTCTTTCCAGTTTTATGGTTTTACTCAGTCATCTGACACACAGTTTAATATGCTTTTGCATGGCAAAGATTTCCTTTGGAAATACAGTATTTTACAGTAACACTGCATTTGTAACTATCACGTTACTATCTTTTGAAAGTCAGCATTTTGCAGAGATCAAGTTGATTCCATGTGGGCACCAAATATGTCCCTGTCATTAAAAATATACCTAGTTCTATGTCATTACCACAATAAGTGTGATCCAATTTTCCTTGCAATAGGTTGCCAACTTTGTCATCAGCCAACAACTAGCAGTAAGACCACCAAGTAATGTTATGGAGACAGTCAGTTGTGTTCGATATCCACTACAGAACCTGCAGCCTCCTACTGCTACTCAGTGAGCCACTAAACCATAATTGTGTTGTTTCAACAGTACTGATCAAAACCAAAGACAAGAAACATGAACTGTTATTTCTTAAACTAAAGATTTATTTTAATTCACCAAAGAAATTATCACATTACATTAAGTATGCAAACCAGAAAACCCAACAGGGATTCTACATAAACCTAACATGCCAGCATCTGAAAGACTTGAACAGCAGAGTGAAACTGAGGTCTGGGAACAGAAAGATGGTCCCTTAAGCATCCCCCAGGACCCAGACACAAAAGATTGATGCAAGCACCACAGTAACCTATTTCAATCTCTCAAAAATTATCTATCTCCAGTTAGAAACTTTGTATGAGTGATAAATCCAGCTTAGTAATGGACTGGTTATCCTTCTCCAAGTAAAGCAAAGGCCATAAGAAAATATCACTGCCATCTTAATGAAGACAGAGAGGTCTGCTTTAGTCAGATTGTTCCCATTCTTTTCCTGCTTCCATTAGTTCAAATACTCTGCATTCATCCTTACAATGGCATTGATGAAGTGTGTGTTTTGAGAGGGAATGTTTAGAATTCATCTTTCTTTGCCCTTTCAGAAGTGATAATACACATAATTTAATTTTCTTGCAAATCTAACCCTGCCACAACAGCAGAAAGCTTGCAAGTCTTCCTCACCTCTTTTGCCCCTACTGCTGGCCTAAAACAAAAACTATTCACATACTCCTCAACAAAAGAAAGGCTGCAAAACCAAGCTCACTTTGCAGCTAATTTCATTTCCACAAAATTTAATTAAATACACATGCATACAATTAAAGAGCCTTTAATATGAGAAAAACAAATAGTTTTTTAAACACTATAGAAAGATGTCTTGACCTCAGCTGGATCTTTTGCAACATATGGAAGGTACATAAAGTATAAGCCAGTCTACACTAAAATACAAATAGCTAATATCTGTTGTTGCATCACAGGCCAAAGATGAAAATATAAGTAACACAATCTGCTGCAGCAGACTTCTGGTAAATGCTGTGTGTAAAAGAAAATAATTACCTATCAATTACGAAAAATAACCCATACCATCCCATGAGAACTAAAAAAATTCCACTCTTATAGCAGCACAGATAAATTCAAGCCCCTGCACAGCCACACCAGGCTAAGAACACCCAGTCTCAGGGGGACTTTTCCTTTTAAAATCCTATGGTCAAAGTCACTGCAGTGAAGGAAGTCGGGATAGTTGGTGTCCCGCTGAAACCCAAAAGTATGCCAGCAGCTGAGGCTGCGCTGCTACCTTTGGTGAAACGCCTCAGCACGGCAGACCTCTGAAGTCCTCCACTGCTATTTTAGCAATGTTTCCACCCCCATCCCCTTACACAATTCAGAACTCACTATCAGAGCTCCACGCTGAAGTCTTAACAAGTACTCCAGATCACCCCAAATACAAAAAGGAAAAAATATTTAACTTTTTTTTCAAAAGAAGAGCCAACTGTCTACAGAGGAATCATTTTTCTGCCAGCTTTCGGGAAGCGTGGGGAGTATCACGAGGATGTGAAACAGGGCACATCTACCTGTCGATCCGCAATAGCAGCGACTCTGCTCACACACCAAGGCGCTCCGGGCCTTTCCCGCCGCCCCCCTGAGGAGACCACCCGCCCGCGCGCCTTTCCCGCCCCGCCGCGCGGCCCCTCAGGAGCGCTCTGAGCCGGGGTGCGGTCGGGCGGCTCCTCGCGGGCACCGCGGCCCCTTCCAGGCTCCTCTTCCGCCACCCGAACTGGAGCGCGGCTTCAGGCCCAGGCCGGGGCGCAATCACTCGGTTTCCGTGCAGGGTTCAGTGCAGTGTTGGAAACTACAGCAACACCGCAAACCGCAGTGAGCCATCATCTGACATTTGCCGGACACCAATGGCGTAGGACAAAGAACCTTTTAGCAGGTGAACAGAGCTGCAAACCAAGCTGTCTGGAAGGCAGTCCCTCTCCACAGCCTCCCTGGACTCTGTAAAAGGTGGTGCACCTTTCCCTAGCTCTTCTCACAGCTGGATCCTCACTCTGTAATAGTTACAGTGGCATTTTTCAACCTTTTGGGAGTCCTCTCCCCTCAACCTGAAGAACAGCTTTTACAAGAAGAAAATTAACCTGTAAAAAGCAGCCCTGCTGCAAATCAGGTCAGCCAATTTGTAAATCCATGTACCATAACAGAGAACAGCTTCTGCTGTTTTCTTTCAAAGGTGGATCTGAAAAGTCCAGATTAAAGACAAAAACATTATTAAATTAGGTTTTGGTATGATTTTTTTTTTTGTCCCCAGGGGAGCTGGGGGGGGGGGAATCGTTACAAATAAAGGACCTTTGATTGGTGGGTAATATGGAACAGTTGGTGGTAGTACACCACAGTATTTACAGAACATTGCAGCAGCATTGCTTGGTGGCAAAGAGTGGAGCATCCTCATCTTACAGCTGGAAAGTCGCTGAAGTCTGTGACACACCACTGTAAATGTAAGTGTTATTAAAAATTACAAACTGCCCTGTAATGACTTTGATAACCTCCTGTGCAGCAGCTCCTGCAAAAGAAACGAAAGGAAAACAAGAAAAACAGATAAAAGGTGGTTAGCACTTTACGTTTAAAAGCCAGTAAAAGGATGTTATCTACAACTTGCTACACTGGAATTATTTCAGCAGCACCTGACACAACTCCTGGGGGGGGTGGAAATGCCTTTCAGTACTTCCCATATAGAAGAGGCTCAGACAATTCACTTCAGAAGTCAGCTTTACATATACTTTGCTGTATATACTTTCTCTCCATGTGCATACACACAGAGTACAAATGTGTGAGTTGTGACCTCGCTACATCAAATTAAGAGGTTCAATCAAAAAAACATGTACACTTGAAACTGTAAAATAAATTGTGATCTGTGTTCTCCTGTAGCATGAAATACTCTGCAATTTCTTCAGAAGTTATCTTTACATGTTTTCTAAAGCACTGCAAATACCAAGTTCACTTTATCAGAAGAATCCTACCTACATCCACTGAGTATTTAACATATAATTATCTTCAGCACCACATGAAATGAAATAAAGACGCTAAGATATATCAATTTTGAGCATGAATTTAAACATTTTGTTTTGATAATACCTGCAGGTAAGCAACCAAGTCTATTTACATTTAACAGACACTTAAATAAGTGTATTATGTTAAAGAAAAATGTGTACTCTGTTAAAGTAATAACTCCAGTAGTATTAACTCAAAGGCTTTTTCAAACATTTTATTTTTAAAGACAGTTTTAAGTTACTAGAATTGCTATACTAAGATTATTTATTTGGTTTATTTTGGTGACTTTAAACCTTCACTGTTTCCACTTTTTCTGTATATCAAAGGAGGTCACATCCTGAGAACCCAGAGGGAGCATTTTGCTGTAAAATATTATCTTGACAACAGTCTGTGATTATAACAGTTACAAAGTAATTAAAACAGTGAAGATTTGGACTCAAGCATGTACTGCAACAGGCTGGTTTGTTTCTATGTACCTTAGAAATACCATGGCATTCTTACCTCCCACAAGGGCAGCAATAGCATGTGGCTCAGCAGCTCCATAGCGACAACTGGATAGCAAAGTAACAGTTAGTATTTTGGGGTCAGTTTTACCAACAAAGTGACACTTCAGATAGAATACTTACAACTCTTGAAAATAGTCATCTTTCACCACTACAGACAGCCCATGTTCTTGCAAGAAACCAGCAAGGCATGATTTCAGTTTTCCAGTATCATCTTCTACCTGATAGTTGCAGACACCTAGAAAATAAGTTAACTGGTTCACAACAATAAGTTAACTGGTTCAACACAATTGCAATGCCATATTCAAAGTTAATGGATTTAAATGGCACCACAGTATTTTTCTGAAAAGTTTCTTAGCCAATTAATATATTAATATGAGACTAATAATAATTGGATATTCTGTTGATGTGACTCATGACAATGACAAATAACTGCACAGCTGAACCAATTCATAATCCATGCAACCCATTTCAGTAGTATCAATTCAGATACATCCTTTAAATTCCCTGACACAAAATTCTCACTTTAATTTTCACATTCTTAAAGTTACGTTAATATATAAACAAACCCTCAGCTAATAATATAGTTTATAACTAGTATTACAGTAAGCATTTGATGTTTATATTTCTTTTGATGATGTTAAGTAACTCTGGTATTTACATACCTGGGTATCTGCCATACTGCTTATAAAATCTATCTACAGCTCGCAGCATCAAGTACAGAACTATTTCACTGTCTGGGTTATCCATATGGGAAACTGAAAACAGCAAGAGAATGGATTAGCTGGTACAGACAAAACGGAAGGGGAAAAAGAAAACTATTTTAATTACTTTAAATCAAGTATTTCCCATATGCTTAAACTGTGATAGCCACAGTAAAAAGAAGTTTTAATGAAAAAAAACCCTGCAACTAAGAATCTCAGTATGTCAACTCTCAGATACATGATTTTGACTCCATAGCATAGGACAAACCATACTGTATGTATCTGACATACTGTTCTTTGAAGATACGCATGTTTCAACTCTGACAGCTGCTATAAAATTAAATAGGATAATGCTTAGTCATAATTTGGGGATTTGAAATGCATCTTTCATACATTTAACTGCAATGACTATAACTACAAAGAAGGTCTTAACTCCCTTAACATACATATAGCTCAGTAGTCTTTCTGAACACTATTACTTAAATCACATTGTGTATTAACAACTTATTCAAGGAGCTTTCACTTTAAATTATAAATATTCTAAAAGGTATGTAAGCACAAAATGTATACACTCTGCATATGCATTTTGTCCAAAATATTCAGGGAACTTATATATGCTTAATTTAAACTTTGATTAAAAGTATTTCCAGCTTTATTAGTATTATTTATTAATTTATGACGGTTAAAAAATAAAATGTAGCATTAAGTAACTAGTTTGCTAGTTCACATACTGAAAAGGTAAGCTGAGAGTGGGCAAGAGAATTATTCTCATATCTTCAGTCAGGTGAAAGCACCTTTCCAGCTCTGTCAGAAATAACTGAGGTACAGAAAAGTTTGCAGAAAGCAATGTTTTACTCATATTCTATCAAAAATAAAGTCTTTCAAAATCAAATTGAATTCAACACTCTAGACTTAAAAACCCCATACTTCTAGTTGATGCCAAGTTCTGAAACGGCATGATGAAATAAAGTTTAACATACAAGTCTTTCTGATCACAAAAGCATTTCAAGTTGAAAATTCAATTAAAAGTATGCACCAAAAAGGTGTACTTACTGATTTCATCCTTATTAAAAGTGTTTAAGCTGTATTCCTCAGCCAGAGATCTACATCGCACTACCCGGAGGAAAGCAGCATTAGTGCCTAAGCAGAGTGCAGAAAGGAGAATTTTACCCACTTGAAAGCATCACCAATTACTAGCTCTTTTTAACTCTGTATCTCTGATATGCTAAACATGAAAGGCAAACTCATGATAATTCTATTTAACACTTTTCTGTTTCTTCCAGTAGCTTGCAGTAATAAAATCTGTTAAGCTACATTTAGGTCTATGATCACAAATATGTTAGTGAAATACGTTGTGCTGATTTAGGTCTAGAATCTACACATATCTGCCACATTAATGTAACAGCTCACAAAGTGCGTAGCTCTTCTACAGCGATTCATTAGCCACAGCCAGCAACTTCACGTTTTCCCCTTCCATGCTGCAACTGAACACGGGTTCTTTTGATCTCCTGAAATCCCTACTGCTGCCTCACATACTCTCAATGAATATTCTAACAGCGCAGCTTTGAGCAAGAAAACGCTCTTCTCCAGTGTCATGGCTGTGAAACAACCTGAAGTGCAGCCACTGCCTTACCGCTCAAAAAAGATGAACAGCAAGGTTCTCAAATCCCCAGCAAATGATCTATGAACACAGGGGCAACATGCTCTTCTCTATATGCTTATAGAGAAGTTTTCCAGTTGCAAGTAGACTTAGCCAGGCTGCACTTCAGACATGTACACACACCCAGAACAGACATAACCTAAAATGCCACCAACAGGACTATTCACTGCATCACTGTTTTACCTTTTCAGACTGCCACTTTACAAGGCCCACACTCCAAAGTCAGTAACACAGAATGGGCAATAGTGATTGGGTACTAATCACAGAAAGCAGAGGATACCTGCTACCTCTTGTTTAGACCTGAAAAAGTATCATTAAAAGCTAACCTTTACAGACTCACTACTGAAAGGTGCTGAACATTCGCTACTTCAAGATGATGGATGCAAGTGCTAAGAACTTATTTGAAAAATTCAGATATTAAATTACTGATTAATAGCTACAGGATCATTCAAAATTTTCTAATTATTTTATTATTTGCATAAACACAGCAACAGAATTCAAGTATACTCACAGAGCAATTTTAATTCTCTCTCTGAAATGGATTCAGGTGCCTAAAAGAGAGCATATGTTTAATTGCAGTACATACAATGACGAGAGAATTTATGTTTTCAAAGTTACTAATATGTTTATTGTAAAATAACTAATTCTTGTAAAAAAAGGACTTTTTACATTGTAAATAATCTATCACTGTATGCTTTTTACGTGACCAAACCAAAAGTGGGAAAACAGGCCAAAAATACTAAATTTCATTACAACTTACTTAAGCCTTTTAAAGAGAATGATGTAATTTAGCCTTCTCATCTCTGTCTCCTGTGACTTATTTATCTACAGAATGTCAGGGAAAAAATATTTGTATCCTGTGTGAACAGCCACGCATTTGTAATTACCTTGCCTAGGGACTGTAGCAATTTAGCAGCATGGTTACCCACAGCCGCAATATCCTTCTTTGCTTTTTCACGGTATCTGTTAATAATAAAGAAGTCTTAATAACTCAACAGCACAATTGCACAGACAGTAAATGTAAGTCTTCTGCACAATACTGCTTCATTTTAGAGATTAAAAAAAAGGAGGAAGAAGCTGCCAAGAAAATGTGGTAATACTGTAAAAAACACTTTTAGGCCCAACTATTTGCATCATGTCCAGGATGCACAGGAATCCTAAGTTCATGTTGAGGATACCTGCGTTCAAAGATGACCTTCCTAAAATATTGATCCACACTGATGCTGTTTAGAATTCGTAGTTAATGTTCTTCCACAAAGTCTCTGCCCTTCCTGATCTACCTGGCAGTCCCTTCAAAGGGCATTCATTAGTATTTAGAATTAAGTATTGAAGAGTGGGGTTGATTGAAGAATAGGGTGGATTGAAGAATGGGGTTTATTGAAGGTTCGTAAATAAGTAACCTCAAGAACCTTGGGCTTTGCTAGCAACTATAGAGAAAATGAAAATTACTAAGATAAACTTTGCCAGAACCACCTGGTGGTTACTGATATGACAATGATCCTAAAACAAAGTGATGAAGAAATAACCACCGGGGGTCCGAAAGCCCACTACCACATCCTTGTATGCATACAGGAGGCATTGTCTAAGAAGTACGATGTAATGTATATGATCTAATGAATAGGTATGTTTAAGGACAACATAATCACAGCCTGGTTGATGCCTGAGAGAGACACGCTTGGAGGAGCTATCACCCGTGTCTCCTGGCGCCGCAATAAAGAATAACTGCTTGTCAACTTAAAACTTTGTTGGCAAGTTCCTGGAGTTTTCTCTGAATCAGTATTGAGGAAAACAGAATTTCTGCAGCCAGGTAAATATACACATTGAAGACAAAAAACAAAGGCTGTGTTTAAGCAACAGTTTGCTTTGGACAGCAGTAGCTGGGCTATGGTATCTACTACCTACAGCAAGGTCTTTACTAGATCTGTAAGTAAGGGAATTGGTCACTTGCTACACAACCTTAGGAAACAAGGATACACTGAAGACTTCTGTCCTCGTTCCAAACAGCAGACAATCTATACAGGGAGCATAGTTCCAGGCTGTCATGCTTCCCACACCCCTCCTCACCCCAGGCCCACATACATTCTTATTTCAAATACAGCAATTCACACATTTTGTGAGGTCTGAAGTCATCACCATTTATTATCACTAGTAACTATTAAAAAGAAAACGGTATACTTACACATTTTGCAATTCGATAAATTTACTGGAGTCTGCTATCATATCAGGAATACTGCCCCGGACAGGCAAGCTTCCTTGCCCCTCATTTGCCACAAATTCCTTTATAGCTCGAGCCAATATCCAGAAGGAAGGTGACTGCAAATGCGCAAGAGACAATCATGTACAGAGATGTTACTTATGATGCTTTGTCTGTATTTAAGTCCTACTGTTTACCCTTAGCTACTCATTACCTGCTCTGTGAGTTTTATGCAGCAATCATCATTAAAAATCTCTTCAATGCCTTTTGGAATCTATGAAGAATTACAAAAAAGAGAGGTTATATGTACTTCACTTCTGATTTCTTGAATTATCTCAACACTCATTATATAGGCGAACCAACTCTAAATGACTTCAGTTTCATACCAAAATTTCCTATGGATCTTACATAGTCACTGCTTTTAATATTTTAAATAGTAGCAGTGCCTGAGAAGAAGGCACATACTTCTGATCAAGATTACCACAAACAAAATCTCACCTTATTTCTACCTTTTATTGGGAAGATTTAAAAAAAAAAACAGTAGCAGCATCAGCAAAAGGTAGTACCAGTGCCAGCTGCCATCCTACTTGTTAGAGACAGAGCAGCAAAAAGGCTGGAGAAGTAAAAAGAGGCTGTAAAAGTAAGAATGTTTTGACTCCTTAACTGCTGCAGTTCAGTCTGCCACATAAATTGAAATAAACCATTAATATCCTGGGACACGGTTTGTAGTGGCCCAGGTGACAGCACTAAGCTTTACCTGCTGCTTTCTTGGGAGACTTAACATGACTGTCCAAGCAAGGATCAGCACAGTTCAAATAAAAACGGAATGTAAATTAAAAAGAACCACGTAACATGCTTTTATTCCATGTAGCTTTAGCAATTTACCATGGCTGAGAGATTACAAAAATCAGAGCACAATTCTAAACCATGAGTTACTACTTCAAGATTAATGAAGAACAATGAAGACTTCACTTTGAATGTTTCTAAGCTTGATCAGTTTAGGAAGGAATTTCATAACATGTTTCTTCAACAGGAAGGTACTGAGTTTGCTGAGTCAGACATCCCTTAAAGCCCTTCATTTCTACACAGAGTAAATACTATAGCAACCTGCTTCAACATAGCACAATTTCAACAAATGCTTTTCAAGTCTCTTTCCTAGCCACGTATTTACATCAGACATCACCCACACCAGTGACTGGTAATTCTTCACAATTGTACCAAGCACTTCACAGGTCTTTTAAGAAGTAAGCTGTAAAAGTCTACAACAGGAACACACTACTAATGGACTCTGGTTATTGACTCGTTCTATACTTGAATTCAAGCCTTCAGGAAGGAAACGTAGCTTCCCTGCATGAGAAAGAAACAGAAGAATTTCCATAAACTACAGTGCCACCTAGTCTAGGGCTGGTTTACATTATTTCAATTCTAAAAATTGCACTAATCCTGTTTTACCTAAATACAAATGTTGCAAATGGAATTCCTGCCCTATATGTGCATAGTATGTCCTGAAAAAACACAAAAGCAGTTCTATCTTATCATATGTTTGTTACCTCTGTAGTATTTAATGCTGTGTTCACATTTTTTATAGCTTCTTCAAAGTTTTCCTCATTTTCTGGGGCCCCATTTTCATTCTTTAAGATACCTTATTGAAAAAAATATAATTAAAAATACGCAATCCCCTGACTTACACCTTCTTTAGGTCTTACCAACAGAGCAGACTGGCTTTGAATGTATTTGTGGCATAACAGCTAATCAGCATAGAACTGAATTACCGATAAGATGTACTGATAAAACTACCTACATGTACATTCTGCATATGATTAATTTTTCTATGATGTTAAATAGAAGCTACTTACCGTAAAAATACCAGTTTGCGTGAGAAAAAGCTTAATAATCACTAAATTAGCATAGATGGGGGTAAAGAGGTAATTCAAGTTTCTTTCCCATCCCTACTTGTGTTTTGTGGGGTTTTTTGCTCAATTTTGGCAAACACATATGAAACCACACAGCAAGCCAGACCAAGAAGCGGACTCCACTAAAAACCTAATCTAACCAGAGGTAATTACTACAGCTAGGGTGAGTTCCCTAGTCCAACCTGGAGATGAATTCTTGGCAATTTGCACAAAGGCCAGCATTAAGAGAGCAAATACCAAACTTTCAGTTCATGTTTTTATTCTACGATCACTTAATGTATTTCTAGATCTTAAAAATGCCTCACTAATTTTAGCACCCCCAAAAGGAATTAGATTGAAGCATCTGCAAAAATTATGTCTGTTCACATACTGATTACAGTCTATTTCAATAGCTACACCATCCTTCTCTCCCTCTGAACTGGTCATTTTGAGATGCAACAATCAGCATGTCTTCTTGTCAACTGACCAATCATCTACCTGCAGCTGTTAACAATTACAGTGTCAAAAGCCATCTGCTTTCCTCTCTATCACATTTTCCATATTAAACATCAACATTTTCCACAAGATTTGCTCTTAATGCCTGCCCACCCGAATGAAAACACACTCTTGATGTTAAAAAGCAAGCAGTATGAAACACTGCCAAACTGCATTTACAAGCTAGTCTCAGATCTTAAGACCCACCTGTATAAAACAGTAATTTAGTGGATCAGTCATTTTGCATATGCCATCAGAATTTTAATAACTTAACCCTGACAGAATTTCTGATTATTTCCACATACTGCCTTACACATTTCTGCCAGTATGAGTAAGTGAATTCTAGGACATATATTTACCTTGCCGAATCAGTTGTCTGAAGGCTTCTTTTTCTTTGTAACTCTTAGGAAACTGTTCATTTTTCTAAATTTAAAAAAAAAAAAAAAAAAGAAAACCACACTAAACAGATTTTGTCTTTAAAATATCTACTTCTGGCCTCATGAGCATCCAGGCTGATGAACTCTAGAAGTCCGCCACTGTTCATATACATTCACTTGTATTTCAATTAGTAACGTTTTTTTAATGATTCCACCTTATTTTCTGTATTTGCCAAAACAACAACCTACTTTAGGAAAGACATATCTAAAGTAATAATAATAACAATAAAGATAAGACTGATGACTTATCCAATTTTGCAATATACCTCATTGAGCCATTTTGTTAGATACTTGGCTATAATCACAATCCATGGAGTGTGGCTATGGTCCTGTAATTGAACAGCAGAGAAATCTTTGTCAAGAGAAAAGATAAAAAAAAAGAAACAAATTAAAAACCTATTTGAAATGTAAACTAACATCCCTTCCACTACTCTAAAGACACAGGACATGTTCCAGGTTCAATTCAGAAATAATGTTCTCATCAAATTACTATTCCTTTACTTCAAATAAGGGTGTCTGCACCAAGCTCCCCAGTATTTTTCTTTGGAGTGGAACTTCTGCTATGCACAAATATCCACACTGCAAAGTTCGGCAGCAGTAGGTAATCATAAAAATTAAAAGGAAAAAAACCAACCAACCAAACAAAAAAGATAGGGGATTTAAGGGGAATCAATCTTAAAAAATCAAGTTGTTCAAGAACGTTCCTTACTTCCCAAGACCCCCATTTGCTTAAGATTTAAATGCAGACTGTAACACTTCAGGCACAGGCCAAAAACAGTACTTCACAAGTGATTCTACAGTTGCCTATGTTCAGGCACCAAAAAAAGTCATCTGCCAAGAGTCATTTTCACAGAATCCCTGTTCTGTCCTCAAAAACATAGTGCAAACCACATATCAACCTTTCTGTCCATATGATCCAAGTCGTAAGACTGAATGTGTTCCCTCAGCTCCGGAAACTGTTTGTCCAGTCTCAGATCTTCTAACTTATTGTCAGGATGAGATTCCACAACTGTGAAAAAAAAAATAAATTACACAACACTTCAGTTTTATGTCCAGCTTCAGAACAGAGCTATACATCAAATACAGTGCATTATCTGCTGGTTCAACTACTTGATTCTCAATATGAGTGTTTTCTGTAAGTTATGTTTTATGTCAGGATAATCTCTAATTTTACTATTTGTTGCAGTCCGTAATTTCTATACATTTCTCAAAGAATGGTCCTGGTGATGAACTGCAAACTACATAAAACTTAACAAATACTAAATACATCACAAGACAAAAAAAAAAAAAAAACAAACAAGATAAAAAACAATCAAAGGGACATTTACACATTGAAGCTTTAAACATTTTAGAAAAGTTTATCTCAGAAGATCCTCTAACCTGTATGTTCTTTAATAACAATTCTCATATAACCAACCAGCCCATAAGTCCTGCAGACCAGCAGAGGAATGTTAGAATTCCAGAGAAGTTCAGCCAAGCGCAGCAACATACTGTAAAGAAAAACATTTTTTGATTTGGGTTTTTTTCAGGACAATAATTACCTATAAAATCAACTCTTACACAGGTTAGTTAAGAAAGGTCTCCTCAGAGAACTCTAATATTATGATTCTAAACACATATAAGGTAATTTTTTATGTAAATTTACTAGGTTAGGAATATGTTTATCCATTAGCTTACTCAGATTTCACTCCACCCTCCCAAATGCTTCATATATCTAACTAAAACCTTCAATGAATTGTGAAAGAAAGAGAAGAATTAGATCCATGTGTTGCCCAAAGGTAAGTTCCAGCAGAGGCAGCTCTTATCAGAGGCTTCTGAATAGCACATAAGAAATTCATGCTATTCACTAGGGAATCACCTCTTCAGAAAGTCAAGTTGGCTCTTATTGCTATAAGAGAGAGTACTTCTAACTCCTCTGTAAGTAGGTGGAAGGAGAAAATTTATAAAGTACGAACAACGGCCACTTCCTTACAGAGCAAGTTCTAACTATTCATTTATCTAGCAGCCTCTTGCCTGTGTGGAGGCAGCTGGACTACTGAAAGAGATACATGCTCTTCTCTCCCTGAGAGCTGTCATTTTCTATTTGCACCTTCTACCAGAAGGCAGCATGCAAAAGGCCTCTCAGCATGGTTAGCCAGTTAAAGAAAAAAACACAAAAAATAAAATAACTTCTGGAATTAACAGAGACATATATATGGGACATATAATTACATTCTTGGGTAAACTGGAAAGGCTTATACAAACGATAAAATGCATTTGCAAAAATCTAAAGGTATCACAGACCCTATGATCTGTTAGGTTTTACATAAGAATACTACTTGTTATAGTAATTTCAAACCAGAAATATCTTTCACTTCAGAGGAGTACTTGACATAGGAAAATACACCTGGAGACAGCATCTAGTAGTCAGCATCTGAAGGGGATTTTAAACTGTAAAAAAGCCCATGGGAAATGCCATCATTTACTGCAACATTCCTTCACAATGGCACAGTTCTGTTTTGCATCAGTTTTCCTGCAAGAATTTGCCTACAGTTAAAACCTGCTTTTACAACTGAAGGAAAACAAACATACCTTTCTGAGAGTTGTGTTGCAACCACCAAGTTAAAACAATTGAAAAAGGAAGGGTTATTGTCTAAAAGTACTTCTGGACTCTAAAAAATAGAGAAAAAATATGCCAGGAAGAAAATAGAGAAAAAGTATGCCACTGTGAGAATTTCTGAATACATAGCAAGTCTGTTCAACAGTGAATATAAAAAGTTAAAGTTACAAAATGATGATGAAGTTACAAAATAATGTTTAAAATAAATATATTGACTTTTTGCAAATAAATTAAGATGTTCTTCCTCAAATGCTGTTTTATCATGAAGCTACTTAAACTGCAATGTTACAAAGACAATATACAGCTATTATTTCATACTTTTATCACATTGTGTAACAACGATACATGCAACTAATTTAGGAAAACAAACCTCTTCGACATAGTTTCCAGAAACATCATTATTCAATTCTTGCAAGAGCTCAGTGGCACTCTGGCCACGATTCTGTTTCACAAGAATAAAAACAATGTTTAGCCTCTTCAAATGTGATTTATCCAGTACATCAGTAATACCTATGTTACATGCTAAAAAAAAACAAAACAACTAAAAAAAAACCCCAAAATTTGTTTTTTGTACCCTGCAGTTTCTGTGATTTTTTTCCCCACATTTATGTCTCTTAGCTTCACTCTTTAAACCACAATGCTCTTCCACCTTATCCTTACAAAGACTTTCTTAACCATACCCAGTTATTTTTTCCATTCAGTCTAGCCATAACTAAATTTATCTTTTCACTTATAAGCAACTAAAAAGTAAGCATGGGGAATTTTGTCAAAAAACAAGTAGACTTTAACCTACACATACATGTTTTTAAGCACTACTCATAATACTACATTTGAGTATTTACTCAATACTTCTGTGCTTTCAATACACCTGAAGTGACATCTATTATCTCCTTACCTTACCAACATGTTTCTTTTGTAGAAAGAAACTGAAAAGGAAAAAAAGAGTTATATGTGAATTTTTATTCTGCACATCAACAACATTAAAGCTACATTTTGCAGCGCAGAACATGTTGTCAACTCATACACAACAAACCAAGCTGTTCCTTAAATCTTCTTTTCTGCTCCCCACCACTGTTATATTTTCCTAAGAAAATCTCCTTAAGAAAACTTTTTGGTACCCAAGCCACAAATCTGGCAAATAAGGCCTGCCAAACTCCTCTGAAAGCCAGAATCATACTGCAGACTTGTAAGTACTAATTTCATCATGTAATGGAATATTCTTCCATCTCATACAACCCCTGTAACCACAGATACTTTTGTAGGTATCTACCTGAGCCATAACAGAAAGTGATCTAGACTTAGTAAACAAATTATTTTTACAGGATGTCTAAAGAGCTTCTCATCCTTCCCCCTGCTGCACACACTCTCTCAAAGCTATGAAAGTCAATAAATGGCTTTCAGTCACAGTTTCACAATGGTAAACTAAAGAAGAGTAAGTTATCTTCATCACCAAAATAAAAGAGAATACATTTAGCCATGCTGAAACAAGCAAATCTTGCACTGTCACGTCTCAAGACTGCAGCGAGCATGTTTTTTAAAAATATTTTTGAGTGAAGCAAATAGACCTGTAAAGTATAAAACCAGCAACTAAAAATATATGTCAAATTCAGCAGCTAACAATAGCAAAGCAACTGTGCAGGCTTTGTATGTCACCAACATCTAAAACCACATAAGACTTGGAGAAATATAGAGGCTTTTAAAATAATTTTATAGGATTAACAAGTATAGAGATGCAACTACTTATGAAAGCCTGTTACTTTTCTACTTGTAATAGAAATCAGTAACAAACTTACTTATTTCCAACATCTTCTCCAGAGACCTGATTCCCATCGACAATTGTAAAAGAACCAATACCTTGGGGGGGGAAAAATAACTATCATTAATATTTAGGTATGATGAAGCTACTAGAGGCATTACAAAGAAGATACAGAAAAGCTATCTAGTTACCTGGTAGCACCAAGTTTTTGAGTATTTCAGTCCCTGTTGCTGTTGCATTTATCACACAAACATGCGCAGATTCTAATGCTTCTTGTCCATGGTCACCCCACAGCCTATATTGGGATGGAAACCAAAACACGATGAAATGGTTTCATTTCTGATTGTAAAGCCAACATAAAGAAATAAAAGACAACAGCCACCAATGGAGGCTAGCATACTACGTTCCATTCACTGATGACAGAAGCTAAACACAGTAACTAGAATAAGCTTTCCTTAAGAAAACTCACTGTGACAAACCTGAAGCTTTCTAAAGAGCAGCCCAATATATCAGTCATTTCATTTTCCCACTGTTACATCCTGTGAACATTCACGCCTTTTTTTTGTTTTAACATTTAACTTCTTCAAAACCAGCATGGATCAAAACATTCCTTACACAAATTGTGGCATGGAAACTGAATGCTTTCTTTTTCGTGAGTTTTACTGCAAACAATTTTTGGTTTTATATAATTTGTATTATGAGACACCGAACAGCACAAGCAGATGGAAATCAGTCTCGATGAGTTTGGCAATGTGTTGAAGACACCTATAACATAATATTCAGGCTGAAATCGGGACTTGACAGTACTCTGTCACAAACACCCCACTAATTTCATACGGACAGCAACTTTAGTCTCTTCAGCTGCAGAAAAGAAAGTTACTGAATATGCAAAAAAGCATGACCACTACCAAGACTTTCACACGTATACAAGCCTATGAGATTTACTCGGCACACCGGGCTCTCCACTGCAGCCCTTCTCCCATTTAACTTGTCTCCTTTCTGCCTTTCTCCCCTCTGACAGCACAGCCATTCACAGAGCCGCTCGGCGAACCCGAGAGGGCCCGGCCCGCCTGGGACACAGCCGCCGTCGCGGAGGCTCAGCGGCCCTGCCCGCGCAGCGGGGCGCGGCACCTCTCCTCTCAACCGGGCTCAGAAGAGGCCCGTGCTAGAACCAGCACCCAGAGCCGGCAGTAGCGGCCCGGCCTGCGGCGAGACACGGACCCCGCCACCACAGCAGCCCGCTGGCCGCCCCGTCGGCAGCCCCGCAAAGCCCGGGCAATCCGCAGCAGGTCGCGACCCATGGTACTACCTCAGCTGCCGGTCGTACCGCTGCTCCTTCATGCTGGCCTTGCCAGGCTCCGCCATTGCCGCACGCTCTTCACCGTACGCGCTGCTCATGCGCGAGAGGGACGACGCATGCGCGGAGGCGCCTGATAGCTGGCGTGCGGTGTCGCGGCGGGTCCGGGCGCTGTGGCTCCCGCGGTGCGGAGCTCGGTGCTGGCACGGATCTGGCGCCAGCACCGGTCGGGACTGGGACGGGGCGGGAGCTGCCGCTATCGTGCTGCTGCTATGTGAGACGGCGGCTTGGAAGGCGGCAGAAAGGCCCGGTGCTGAGCAGGCGGGCCCGGGGGCTGTGGGTGCGGGATGCCGTGCCCTTCAGGAGGGTGCTTCTGAAGCGTGTGCCGCTCCGAGAGTTCGTGTTCGGGTGGCGTTTCGCTTCACATCCCTGTACGCTTCACATCGCTGGTGCGGAGTTTTCAACCATTTCACAGAAGCCCTGCAGATACCTGTGCTCAGATACATCGGCTTAGATGCGTGTCGCAGATGGTGTGTGCTTCCCGTACAGGATCAATGCAGGTTGTCCTATCAAAGTGTACAAAAAAAAAACAACTAAAACAAAAAAACAGAGAAATCATGCCGTTAAAAATCACAACCAATCTCTCTAGCACAAAGTTGCAACAGCAAAGGAGAAATATGTGCATGGTTATGGTTCCAGCCTGGGAGATGATGTTCAATCATCTTTGTAATCTGCTTCTCTTTAGTATAGATTTGATTTGTTATATATAGAATAACAGAATCATAGAATAGTTAGGGTTGGAAAGGACCTTAAGATCATCCAGTTCTAACTCCTCTGCCATGGGCAGGGACACCTTACACTAAACCATGTCGCCCAAAGCTCTGTCCAGCCTGGCCTTGAATACTGCCAGGGATGGAGCATTCACGGCTTCCTTGGGCAACCCGTTCCAGTGCCTCACCACCCTCACAGTAAAGAACTTCCTTCTATTCAATCTAAACTTCCCCTGTTTAATTTTGAACCCATTACCCCTTGTCCTATCACTACAGTCCCTAATGATCCCCAGCATCCCTATAGCCCCACTTCAGATACTGGAAGGCTGCCATGAGGTCTCCACGCAGCCTTCTCTTCTCCAGGCTGAACAGCCCCAACTTTACAAAACAGTGCAATTCAGTGCAGATTGCACCGAATTGCAATCTAATTTGCAGATGACATTGTAATACAAAAAGAGCACTTCCTCTTCTGCTTTCCCATACACGATATCTTCTCCAATGTTCCTTTTTCTCATAGTAAATCCTTCCTTCTCTTGAAATCTCAGCCCCTCGTGCAATATTTGTGGGAATGTTCTGTTTACCTAAGTCAAAAGTTGTCTCATTCAGTCCTCACTATCTGCTACAATTACAGTTTCAAATGGATAAGCCATAAATTGTAAGAATTAGTATTTCAGACTTAGTTCCAGAATATAAGTCCCCATTTCTGGTGGTTTTGTGTTTGGAAAGAAAAACAAGACTATAACGTGGAAATTTCTATCATCAATCACTAAATGTAGGCAGTCACTTTTTAAATACTAAAAAAGTTATAAGAAAAACCTGGAACAATACGGCTTTTTACTGTTCCACGTTGGCAGTTCATCCTCCTGTTTGTATTTACCTTGTGCAGTATTTTTTTGTGCCATTTGTGGGTTTTTTAGATGTTATTTTAACACAAACATAAAGAAAGATGTCACCTTACTGTAACTCCCAGTTGGAAACTGCCAGCACTCATAACAGCGATGTAAGGAGAGAGACAAGCTGCCTGGATAAACAAGATACTCTTTCAAGAACCCCAGGTGTAGGCAAGCTCTGGAGTGATGAATGTTTTAACATTTAATCTGCTCCTACTTACTGTACTTCAAAGGCTCCAGAGTGAGCAGCCTGATGGTACTGATGGTGTTTCTGCCATATTTTTGTTAATAGGCAATGACAGATCAGACACACTCATATGCATTAAAGAAGGCACATGACACCTCTTTCAAATGTAAGTTGCCGTTACATACAAATGCTCATCAAAGATAATTACCAAGTTACCTAAGCAAATACACTTTGAAAGCAATTTAGCCATTCACCTTGAAACCAAACAACTATTTCTTCAGTTTGCATCTCCTAAAATGCTCTGCCCCTCTATAGTGATGCAATTACATACCAACAGCATTGTCCTCAAGAGACATCATGTCTTTGTGTGAATGCCTCTCAATGACTCCAGATCTGCATTATAGAGATAACTTACCTTAAAAATTCAAAAATCCAATTTCCTGAAACCTGCGAAGCTTATTAATACGTTCAACTTCTGTTACGCATTCCAATCTTACTTGGAGCTGTGTCACTAAAATGCTCACTTCTATACAACATTTTTAATAAAGAGAGCCCAAATTAAATCATAAAAGTATTCCATATATAGGGATGGGAGAACTGGAGCATTTGTTGTTAGTTCATATCATAACACTGTGACAGGTCCAGAAGAACCTAGGTATTTGTCCTAGGCTGCTGTTCTCTCCACTCATTATTACTGTCAAAGAGGAATTAAACTGTAATTATGAAGATGGGGGAAGACAGAATTATTCTTTAAGATGGATTGAAACACTACACTGTAATGGGTGGAATTACATCTTCCTGTGATTCACTGCCAAGCAGACACTTTCGAGGTGTAGTCAAAGCCTGTGAGAAATCTGTGGATATCGGGAGTACTTCACTTTTAGCTCAGCACTGGAGAAATCCAGCATTTAAGCACTTATCACTCTATTCTTCTCACTTCCAGAAGAACATGAATGTGATGTAATTATCCTTGATTCAAGCTAATAAAACTGAAATCAGAATTAGGTTGCTACCACAAGTGATAAATGACAGTTTGAGGACAGAATCAGTGAAAATCCTTTCTTAGAGGCAGTCACTGTCAAGAGGCGTCAGGGTTACAAAATAATGAGATACCTGTATAAGCAGACATTTTACTCTCACTTTAAGGAAAACTTAATATTTTCCTTAAAAACAAAGAAGGGTGAGTGGGTGGGGGAGTACATTAAACTGTCATGTATACACTGGCTATCATTCGTGGCTACGTGGCTAAAATTCTGTTCAAGCTATTTTTTCCCTCTCCAGTATTGTCATTCCCCCTTTTTCACTTTTCTAAATCAAACCAATCAAACATCTATTTTGTGAAGTCTACTTTCTGCCATATATTCAGCATGTTTTCCCTTGTCTTAGAGTTCTTCCTATGGTCTGCCTTAGCATATAGTATGTCATATGTAGGCATCTGTATGGTTTTGAATGTTTAGCTGAAGTGGTGTATGGTATCAAATGCATGTAGGGCCTCTTCAGTGGAACTGTGCCCTGTGAGCCAGAGCTGCGCCTCAGTTTTCAAGTTTGTCTTGAAAACAGTTGCTCAGTATTCTCTATCTTGCGTATGTTTTTTCCCAAAGTATACTTTGGGTTTTTTTCCTTACAAAATTCCTCTTCCATTTCATCTTTTCACTGGCAAGTTGATCTTTTCCCATGATCTAGAACAGCTTTCTTGACTATTTGCATCTGGCTGGCTCTGTCTACATCATGCTTCCCTGTCTACAATCACAGAGCCACACAAGAGTAAGAGCCAAAGCATCACAGCTTCTCCCAGCTCATTTGTCCTGCTGAGCAGCAAGGTAACCTGATGGCAGTACTGCTGTGCTCCTTCCTATTCCTGAGTCACCCTGAGGCGTGTGCAGACTATTTAGCCACAGGCATACCTGCAGTGTCAGTGCCTGGTGCATGTGCCAGGCCCACAGGGACCTGAGTCGATCACAGGAGTTAAACAGAAGTAAATTAAGAAGTTGACCTCAATGAGTCACTCTAGAATTATCCTGTGTACACTTTTACAGCTGTTTACATCTCTGAGTGATTTAGCTTACATTAGTAAATCTCAAAAGTTTTATAGCTGACTCCTATGGAAAGCTTCTATGGAAAAGGAAGTTAATTCTTACAATGCGGTACCACAATGTAAAAGTTGCATAAAATGCTTTCATCGATTTTTTTTTTTTCCTCCTTCTATTTCATTGATTGCATAATGGAAGGATCCTTATTTCTGTGCACTGCTGTTTTTATGAAAATCAATATGTTTATAAAACCTAACCTTAACTGGCAGCTTTTCCTCAGATCTAACAAAATCCCTACCAAGGAGATGTTTTCTTGCCACAAAGATGTCTTAAGACATTTTATAGCTACAGATTGAGTATTGCATTGTAGCCTCTTCATGGGTTTAGCAGGACGCAGGCAGCTACTGGGTCATACAGATAACTGAGGTTTCACAGATCAGCTCCTTATCCTAGAGTCTGCTGTGTTCTGTTCTCTAATGTAACCAGTTTTATTTTTGTCTTTTTGAAAAGTTTCTTTAGTTACAAAGGAAAAAAATAATTTGCAGATTTGTCCTTAATGGGTGTGATTTACCTTGTTTAAAAGTATCACAAGTAATCTTTCTGAGATGAGAATATTCTTTTCACCTAAGCACCGATTCTGAAGTTTTAATTACAAATCAGGTGGAAGCATCGTTAGTTTTTTTTGCAGCTGGAAGGAGTGTTGAAGAAAAGAGAGGCAGCGATGTTTCTCCTTGCAGAACATAAAAGCACATTACTGTGCCCTCATGCTCAGAGCAGGTTATGGCTCTTGCTCTCACGTTTTGCAGAATGGGAAAACACTACCACTTTTCCCTAAATGCCAGCTGGACAGTCTCCTTCTCTACGTCCTGAGACTTCAGTTACCTCTGTTTTACGTTGTCCTTCTCCTGTGCTGAGTTACCAGAGTGAGCAGGAGGAGCGCAGGTGCTTCCCCCATCGGGCAGGAGCTGCTTTGGTGCTCTGTACCTTTAAGGGGCTGACCCTATCCCACGGTGAGCTGTTATAAGGGCAGGTAGAGAAGCGGTGCCCCGAGCAGAGAGCTGGCAGCAGAGCGGGGCGCAGCTCCTCTATAATGACTGGCCACCGCATTTGGGGATATGGGAAGGATGACGGTAGGTCTTAGCATTTCCGTGCTGCATCTCTCTCTCTTCCCCCACTCGTTTTCTTTCTAGAGCTGTTGCCTAAGCCCTGCAGAGCTCCTCTGCATTTTGATGTCTGCAAGCACCAAGTATGTACAGGAGGTAATTAATTACTTTCTCGATAATAAATAGCACCCAGAAAGTGGCCCCGAAAGAGGCACAAATGTGTGACTGCTGCCTTTCGTTGTTGGAATCAATGTCCCTAAACTGAGGGAAGCAGTGCTGAGTGGGTTTTTTTTCAGGCTGCAGTTATTACAGATGGGTACCTTTCCAAAAAGCTGTTAGGGAAAGGATTAACTGTGTCTATGTCTCTAAAAGCAACTCTTTTAACTAAAGAAGATTTAGTAGAGCAGTAATAGATCTGCTGATCAAGTACAGCAGTTGCAATGTGGTATCTATGCTTCCACAGATGTGAACAAAGTAAGGTATGTGTTATATTTCTAGAACATGAGTAAATTGAACAGATGAGTTTCAGAGATCTCTACAGAACAGTTTATACTTTCTGATTTGACAGCTTTTAATTTAGTCATCCTCCTTTGCTTCCCACCTCCAAGAACGTATGTCACGGTGAGAGGATACATGAAGCTACTGAGCGATTCCTACAGCAGTGTTTTATAGCACCTGTGTCCTTTACAGAGAAGGATGGATGAGTGGCTGATGTCCAGTAAGGCAGTCTTTTGCATAACGTTCAGGAACCAGTCTCTCTTAACAGCCATGTTTTAGTTTCTGTGGGTCCAAAAGCAAGTTTGAATGCTAAGTGAAGCTGGTTAGAGCTATTAGACAGTTTTATGTGTTTGGGCATGTAGGTTATAGTGACAAAGCCAGTCTTACAAAGCTTATAAGAGACAAATTATATTGCCTAAGCTTGTGTAACAGCATTTAAATCTGAATCTGCTGTATAGTCAGGCTGAGAAAAGATGCTATTTTATAAGCTTAGCTGTTTGGAAAATGCTGAAGACAAATAAAAGCATAGTAGATTACTTGTTTTGTTATGTAAACTCAAGGAGGGTACATACATGTGCTTTTCTTAAAAAAGTTTCTGCTCATGAAGGTATGTGGGAGTCTTACAGTTATTACTCTTAATACTTTATGAACATAGCAGTAGAAGATCTCAATTGCTTCCTGCATTACCATACTGAAGTAGAAAAAATCATAACTAATTCTTTGATACAGATAAGGTTTTTATTATCTCAAACAGCATAAGAATGTTCCAGCTCTGGTGGCAGAGAGCTGTTATTAAATTGGTCCTTCTCACAACTCTATTGAGGTCAGGAAGTCCAAAAATGTTAATTATCACACTGTACCCTTCACTCAGGGTAGAGAGATACCATAATGGGCATGAGTAAAGAATGAAGCTGCCTCAAAGATTTACTGCAGTCATAAAATTACTTTAAAAATAACTGCATAGTCAGTAGCTAAGAGATTGAGTCATCTGCATCTAATTTGAATCACCGAAGCTTTTACACTATCTTTCCCAGGAAGAATTAAATGCTATTTCTTTGAGGAGTGCATGTGTGTGTGCAAGTGAGTTTACACCTGCACTGCCTTGGATGGTCTTCAGATACCTCAGCAATGTAATTACAAACTCCACAGAGAATGAGTGGCACAAGTAACTGAAGATGCAGCAGTCTGTGGATGTTCTGACTCCCTTAGTGTGTTTTGTACAAGATAGTTGAATCCCCCGTCTTGCTGCAGCCTGTTTGTGCTAATAAAAACACACCAGCTTAAAATTCAAATTAACTCCTTAGAGACCAAACTTTTGAGTCACTCCTGCTCACCAAGCTTTACTTCAAACCTCATGAAAATCGGTAATCCTTATTTTGTGTATAGTAGGAAGAAAATAATGGTGTTTTCCTTTCCTTCCTTTTTGAAGGACCTTCAGAGTGGCACAGATCTTATCCTATTGCCCAAGGAAACCGCCAGTCACCTATTGATATAGTTTCTGCAAGAGCAGTTTATGACCCTAATCTGAAGCCACTCATTTTCTCCTATGAATCGTCTACATCTCTTAACATCTCCAACAATGGCCATTCAGTTATGGTTGAGTTTGAAGATACCGATGACAAGACAGGTGAGACTAATACACAGCCAACTAACTTGGAATACTGTTTTGTGACTTAGTGAAGGGAAACAAGTAAGTACATTCTATGTGGTGTATTTATGATACATAGTTTTAATTTAGAACAGGGCATATGACCAGAACCCTTTATATTTTGGCTTCTTGAGCCCCATGTTTCTTGCCTTCACTTGAGATGCTAGCAATGCAATATCGCACATCAGAACTCTGTGTTTGGAAAAGCTCTTGCACCCGGGAAATCAGAAGATTGTTTGCAGCACTTACCTTTTAAATGGGGGTTGTCAGTTTGCTAGGCAAGGAATCCATGCATCTTTCCATTGCTCCTAGACCACATCAGCATGCAGAGCAATATCTAAGCTCCTCACTATCATCCTTCCATGATCATCCAAATCAAAGATGCTAACAGACATGCCAGTCCTGTCTGGCTGTCTGCCCAGTTTCCATTGACAGGGGTAGGGAAGAGAAAAGCATTAGCAGAGATGGGGTCATTATAATCATAGTCACTACACCAAGTTGTATCTGGACCAATCACTGTTACCTTGTGTTTGTTTTCTTCTTTCTTCCCTGCCTCATAGCAATTCAATTTCTTCAGAAATTATAAAACCTTCAGCCAATTCTGAGTTGGCAGCAGCTTGTGGATGTTGGACTATCTGCAGTTGTGTATTATTCTTGTCCCTTAGCTCTTGCCAGAGATTATAGTGATTGATTGCTTCTGCTTAAGTGATTGATTGCTTCTGTTAATCCTGCTTCCATGGTAGAACTTGGTTTTGCATCTGTGGTGTAGAAGAGGGGCATTCAAGTGGAGATGATAACTTTTAAACCTATAAGCTGATTTCATTTGGGCATGTTTAGTGATTCTAGCTAAGTAGGATACCCTAGATAACAGAAAGTAACGTGCTTTAAGTGACTTGTCTGTGCTGGTAACCCTTTGAAATAAGGGCTGGGGGTTAAAATTCCAGCCATTCTGGTTTAAAATTTCTCATCATGAATGAATCCACCCAGTCAAATGATCAGGTTTTCAAGCGTCATTACTGACTTTGAAAAGAAGACTGGATGTCGATTTTTCCCAAAAATCTTACTACACAGATCCATTAAGCATGCCACCCTATGAAAGAGAATTTGTAAAATATGTGTGGAAGTATTATCTTAGCTTGCTAACTACATTAATGCAATTCAAACCTGAACTTTATCTACATAACAGTGAACTTTATGCAGCTTGAGAACATCTATTAAGCTGGATTAAATGATACAGACTCAGAGCACGTGGGAATTAAGACCTCTGCCCTTGCTACGCTAAGCCCATGCCTTGTTTCAATAATGCTTTTAAGGAAGAAGGCTGCTAGGAGTGGAAGACATGATTTAAAGTGGTTTTAGTTGTGTTGAAATAGATCTGGTGACTCACAGCTCTGTATAAATGGCACAACAGCATTTTGACAGTAAGCCATCATAGCTAGATTTCTTAAAATAATATTTAAGACAGGTGATACATTTTATTACTAAGTTCAGAAAAATGTACAAGGAGAGACTTAGATTCCTAATTAATACTAAATCCTTTGATTTGACAACACCAGTTTCCTGCATAAAGGCCAGCTGGAACTATTAACATGTGGCAGCTCTGTGCAAGCCGCAGATTTAATTTTTTAAATGAAATATTACTGACTACACCAAAGATGAGTGGTTTATAGAAACTAAATGTCCTTCTAATTTTCTTGAAATAAGACTTTGATCAGGTTTTCATGTGTGTTGAGCAAAATTCATTTGATTTAGTGCCATATAAAATTACAGGAGGAAAACTGATGCTGTTGGTAAAGTATCTTCTATAGGTGGCATCTTAAACATTCATCAGTTCTTAAGTGTTATTTCTAAATGATGTATGAAGTTTCTCTGTAACATTTCCTCCCTTTTACAAGGCAATTTGAGATTCTGAATGGTGTTGTGTGAAGTACAGCCTATTATATTACCTCTTTTATGGGATCAGGTTTTTAAAGGAAACAGAATATAGATAACCTCCACTGGAAGTAAAGATACTCTAAAAAGGAAAGTCTTAGCTGAATTGCCTACCTGATGTGAAGGTATCTACAGTCTTTTGCACAAACTCCCAAGTAGCTCTGTCAAAAATACTTTAGCTACAAAAATTTCAAATTGCTTTTTTTTGGTTTGGGTTTGTTTTTTTTTTGTTTTTTTTTTAATTTTCAACTTGTATTTATTATGTTTAACAGGCAAGGCATAACCATAACTATGGCTGTCACATGTTCATATATCACCTTTGAAAAAAAGCCACAAAATTCTGTACAAATAGCCACTCAATCTTTTTAATTTAAAATTTTACATGAATTCAGGTGCTTTCCAGGAAGGAATGCAACCCTTCTAAATGTCCGGATGATGCATCTTTTTAATGTGGCAATTAGGGAATGTTACTCATTTTTTTTTTTCCCCACTATTGTGCCAACAACAGTTAGTCTTTACTAACAGGAGCTAAAAAGGCAGAATGCTTAAGCTTTTTCCTTTTTTGTTTGTTTGTTTTGTTTTTTTTTTTGCCTAGCTATCAGCAGTGGTCCCCTTGAGAATCCATTTCGGCTAAAGCAGTTTCACTTTCACTGGGGGACAAATCCCAGCCAGGGATCGGAGCACACAATTGATGGCAAGCCTTTTCCCTGTGAGGTAACAATGTATTTTTTACAGTTGGATTAATTCATGCAAATACTGTTGACAAATGACTTTGTCTGCAGTGGGGACTGAATGTCCTTTAGGATTCTGATTGCTTACTCACCATGGTTAGGTCAGCACAGACTTTAATGAGCTGGTGCTATACATAGCTTAGAAATGTCTTTGTTTGGGGGCTCTTGAAGAAGTTCTGCAAAGCAAGGACAAGGCACAGACCCTTCCCAGCTCAGTCTATCCCAAATATGGCAGCATGGCATCCTGGAGTCTACCAGTGAGCAGCAGAGCATAGTGCTTCATGGGATAGGTCACAGGTTAATGCCTGATTTGTTTCAATTAAAGCTGTGTGGTGGGGTGAGTCTTGGCACCTGGTGTCCAGCCAAGCTGCTCTATCATTCCCCTCCTTAGCTGGGCAGGTGAAAGAAGGTGATCAGGATCAGGACAGGAAGTGATCACTTACCAATTAGTCATGGGCAAAACAGAACTTGACTTGAGGAAAATCTGTTTAATTCATTACCAAACAAATTGATAGGATAATGAGAAATAAAACCAAATCTTTGATAAACACCTTCCTCCCAGGCTTAAATTTACTGATTTTTCTCTGCCTCCTTCCACCCCTGGCACAGAGGTATGGGGAATAAGGGTTGTGGTCACAACCTTACAAGTTCTCTTCTGCTCCTTCCTCCTCAGGGGAGGTCTCTTATGCTCTTCCCCTGCTTCAGTGTGGGGTCTCTCCCATGGAAGACAGTCCTCCATGAACTTCTACAACATGAGCCCTTCGCACGGGCTGCAGTTCTTCATGAACGGCTCCAGCGTGGGTCCCCTCCACGGGGTGCAGTCCTTCAGGCACAGATTGCTCCAGCATGGGTCCCCCATGGGGTCACTAGTCCTGCAGCAAACCTGCTCCAGCCTGGGCTTCCCTCAGGGTCACAGCTGCCTTTGGACATCCCCCTGCTCTGGTGTGGGTTCCTCTCTGGGCTGCAGGTGGATATCTGTTCCACCATGGACCTCCATGGGTTGCAGGGGAACAGCCTGCCCCACCATAGGCTGCAGGAGAATCTCTGCTCCAGTGCCTGGAACGCCTCCTTGCCTCCTGCACTGACCTTGGTGTCTGCAGAGCTGTTCCTCTAACATATTCTCACTCCTCTCTCCAGCTGAAGCTGTGTGGGTTTTTTTCCCCTTAAATACGTTGTCCCAGAGGTGCTACCATCACTGATGCCTCAGCCTTGGCCAGTGGTGGAGTCTGTCTTGGAGTTGGCTGGCATTGGCTCTATTGCATATAGGCAGAGCTTCCAGTAGCTTCTCACAGGCGGCACCCCTGTAGCCCACCTGCTACAAAGACTGTGCCATGCAAGCCCAATATAGGTGTATATACAGTAACTTTGTCCAGTGTCTGTCCATGTTGATGGACTGGTCCAAAAGTTTGAACTTGTTAATCCTTCCAAAGATGCCTTTGGAGTAAAAACAACATTATGTTATAAATGTCTGTTATATTAGTGCCTGTTCGCATGAGACAAACTATTTTAGCAACTTCTATTACTAATTTGTTTAATTCCTGTTTGTTATTTTTCTTTAAAGCTCCACTTAGTTCACTGGAATGCCAGAAAATATGCAACATTTGGAGAAGCAGCAGCAGCTCCAGATGGCTTGGCAGTAGTTGCTGTTTTCTTGGAGGTAAGAACTGCAAAAATAGCATGTTTAGATGATGAAAAGCATTATGCTGTCAAGTGTTTGAGAACCAAGCTGCATATTTAAGAAGTGCTTAAGGAAAACAGATGACTTATTGGAGGCAGTAACTCATTGCAAATTGCTGTTAAACTTACATTAGTAGGAATGTTGAGATTCAGATAAGAAAACAACACCTATTCGAAGCATAATTATAGTCATTCTTATTTAATTTGTCTATTCCATTATTTTAGATTGGGCAAGAACATGCCAGTATGAACAGACTCACTGATGCTTTTTACATGGTAAAATTTAAAGTAAGTCTTAAGCTCTTTATATTTGTTTTTGGGATAGCCTTTAAAAATCAGGCTCATGTACATGTTTGAGACAAAAATGGAAAAACACCCACCACAAATTTCCCATCATTAGAATATCACTGTAGTTATATTCTCCTTTTCCCCTGCAAAGTTCATCTCACTTGCCTAATCTCAGGTGCTTCACAAATCTGTGCTGGCCACACTGGTCATTCAGAGGTTGTACCTTTCCCAGAGCATCTAAAAATCAAAAGCTCCATGACCCTTCAGGCTCAGCTTTTAGACTTGGCCAAATAATCCTTTTCCATTGAGCCTCACCTTGAACAAGTTGAAGTTGGCTGTCTGTCTTCTGCTGCAAAGCTCTGTTGGGGTTGTCAGGGTTTAAGCTCAGCCAGTAACTCGGAACCATGCAGCTGCTTACTCACTGCCCCTGCTCTTGGAAGGATGGGGAGAAGAATCGAAAGAATGTCACTCCCATGAGTTGACGTAAGAACAGCCCACTAAGATTTAACACAAACCACTGCTGCTACCACCAGTAATAATAAAGATAAGGGAAATAACAAGGGAAGAGAATACAGCCACTCACCACCTGCCAACCGATACCCAACCTGACCAAGCAGTGATCTAACCCTTCCGGGTAACTGCCCCCAGTTTATATAGTGGGCATGACGTGCTGTGGTATGGAATACCCCTTTGGTTATTTTGGGTCAGGTGTCCTGTCTCTGCTTCCTCACAGCTTCCCCTCCTCCCTGGCAGAGCATGAGACTCAGTCCTAGGTCAGAGTAAACGTTACTGAGCAGCAACTAAAAACATCAGTGTTATCAGCGTTGCTCCCAGGCTGAAAGTCAAAAACACAGCACTGCACCAGCTACTAACGAGGAGAAAAAACGACTGCTACTTCTGAACCTAGGACAGAGGTCCTGAGCAGTCTAGTCTTGTAGTGATATGTGAATGTGGTCTTTAACCACATGTATCTGAGAGCTTCAAAGATTGATACCTGCTGTGCTTTCTCAAGTGCATACTGATTAGACCACTACAAATGTTATCCTTTCTGGATTTACGTGAGGCTAATGCATTCTATAACATGCATATGTTGTATTATGCAAAATTATATCTAATGCTTGGGTGGGCATATTATTTCTTGCTCCTCCATATAATGCCTGTGAAGGACAAGAACATAGCAGTGTGTAGGCTGCAAACACACTAATGATACTTTGATGTTTAAGTGATTTTTTCCATTTGTAGGAAAGAAATAGTTATCCCTCAGCTGTAGTGGTGGAAGTTCTGCAGGTTTGTCACTGGGAATAAGCTGCATATTCTGCTCCTTATAAGTGATTTTACAGACAATTGGACAGTGCTTTTTGTGTGATGAAGTACCTTTCAGATACTCCTACAAGCTGAAAAATCTTGCCCTAGACTATGGTAGTTAAGGCAATCATGACTTCAGGGAAAAACTCCTGTTTCTACAGGTCTTTAGGTTCAGCAACCTACCTCTAATTTTAGACTTCAACATTTGATTTTTAAAGCACGTATTTGTCCTAGCAGACATGACTGAGGGCAAGTTTTCCATAGTGAATATTCTCTACAAAAATAGATGTGGAAGAACAGAAAATAGCAGGTAATGAGACAAGGAATTCTGTTATGATATTATCTAGAGCTCACACTGAACACTATATGTTGAATACGCTTCCTGCATTGTTTTTAGACCTTCTGTGACAAGAGCTGAACTTTGGTAGGGGCAATGGGGCAAGAACTCAAAGTCCAGTAAGCCAGGAGCAGGAATCAGACTTGCCATGTTACTCCTGTAAAACTTGTTATAAGGCAACCAAAGCTTTGTAGACTTTTCCTTTCTGCTAGCTTTTAATGCTGCTGTAGCATTTCTTATTTTAAAATAAATAATTAAATTTATTATGTACTTAAGAGTAAAAAGATAAATTTCAAGTTTGGTTTTTTTTTGTGTGTGTTTTGGTTTTGTTTTTTTTTCCCCCAGGGAACAAAAGCTCAATTTAGTAGCTTCAACCCTAAATGTCTCCTGCCATTGAATCTAGATTATTGGACATACCTTGGTTCTTTGACAACACCACCCCTTAATGAGAGTGTAACATGGATAGTGCTGAAAGAAGCAATCAGCATTTCTGAGAAACAGGTAAATTTCTGATACTCCCCTAGCTCTTGTATGAGTCAAGGCTGGATAAACAGGCAGTGAGTGATTAGATTTGCAGTGGGGCTAAGTTGAAAGACCATTAACTTGTGAATAATCAGGCTGCTTAATTATCAGAGCTTTTGATTTTTTGTTAATACTCTATAGGATCTTTGCTTGAACCTGTTCTATTAATAGATTAAAATGTACTGAATACTTTCCTTTTGTCCAAACCCCAGAATTTTAGTACTGATTGCCCTCTTGAGCAGTGAATTATTTTGCCTGAATTTACAGCTGGAGAAATTTCGCATGCTCCTCTTCACCAGTGAGGAAGACCAGAGGATCCAAATGGTCAATAATTTTCGCCCCCCTCAGCCTCTTAAGGGGAGAGTAGTTCGAGCTTCCTTCAAGGCCTGAAGAAAACTGATAATGGCACTGAGATATCCAAGAGCTTCCGCATCTGAGATACTATAAACAGGAACTCTAGTCTTCAGATTACTTCTGGAATACACAAGATAACCATTTCCATGAACATTCAACCTGGAGGGGGATAATCTTCTGACTTTCTACTTTATTTGAATTGCTCATTCTTTTCAGAAATGGCATATTTTTAATAAAAGGAATAGTTGAGCAAACCACCATGTCTCCAAGACCTGAAACTCTAAAAATTAAGGTGAAATTCAAATCCCACTTTATATAAAATGGGAAATTATGTAGTGATGTAGTACCAGTGGTCACAACTTCTAATTGTCTCTTTTAATACATGATGAAATAGTCAACAATCTTGGGCAAATTGCAATGAAGTTTTCCTTACTGATTGTTAGCATTTCCTGAGCTCTGTTTAATTTCAGGATTGCTTTCACTGTATTCTTGCTGTCTGTCAACCTATAGCGTGCACGTGAATAGCACTAGCAAAATGGTTTTTACTCACCTCAAGTAGCTGCTGGTATGAAAACCACATATACGTTTAATTATATATATTTACAACTAATTTAAAATAATATGAATGCTGTGTTTAAAAGCAGCCCACTTTATTGCACAGTGTTGCTCAGATACTTCTTTCAGCCATGCAGCATATGTATCTATAATGCCCTTGTCAGTTTTGTTTCAAATAACATCTCTAGCAATTCAGATATGTTTTGTGGTTCTCAGTTGTTCATATTCTACCTCAGTTACGTGATTTGCTCTGCAATATGACCTCCTTCACTGTCTGCCCTAGAAAAGTAGAAATTTTGTTTACTGTAAGGACTGCACTGAATGTACATTGCTGCACAATCCCCCCTTCACTATGGCTGCCTGTCCTGTCAGGGATACTCCCTGCACATATGAGGTTTCATCCTTTTACCTCTTAGAAAGAAAGTTGCTTTAGAAAAGCTAAGTGTTAACGTTGCTGCTTCTGCAACTGTGAGACAAATTCAGACTTGTGTACTAAATACAGTAATGTTACTACCCACAGTAACTTCAGACACTTTAATTTTGAGCTTTAAATGTTCTACTTCATTTGTATAGTTCAGATAGAAATTGATGATATTTATCAATTCTTATCAGCTTAGATGGAGAAATCATCAAAGATGTACAATGCAAAGCAAGGGGAAAGGGAGAGAGATGAGAGCAAGAGCTACTGTGGGCTGTTCCTCTTTCTCAAAAAGAAAGAAAGATGCTAGATGTGAAGCACAGTACAAGGAATGGAAAACTAGAATTCTAGACCTAACTCTTCTACAGTTTCTCTGGTACACTGACTTAAATCATCCTGTTCCTCGGTTTCCTCTTACATAAAAGACCTTATAGCAGCCTTCCAGTATCTGAAGGGGGCATACAAGGTGCAGAGATGGACTCATCCTCAGGGACTATAGTGACAGGACAAGGGCTGATGAATGGGTTCAAACATACACAGGGGATATTCAGGTTAGGTATCACGAAGAAGTTCTTTACTGTGAGAGTAATGAGGCTCTGGAACAGGTTGCCCAAAGAAGTGGTAAATGCTCCATCCCTGGCAGTGTTCAAGGCCAGGTTGGACAGAGCCTTGGGTGACATGGTCTAGGGTGAGGTGTCCCTGCCCGTGGCAGGGGTGTTGGAAGTAGATGATCTCAAGGCCGTTTCCAATCTAAATCATTCTGTGAAAAGGAGGGTAACATTGACCTACCTCACAAAGATATTGTGAGGGCTAATTCAGCATTGTTTTAGATGTGAGATTCTTACATAGCAGATGCAAGGGAAACAGAAAATCATTACAAAATGCAATGTGTTTAGCTATTATGAATGTAAATTTGCTAGTAATGCAAACTGATATTGCAGAAAATCAATTTAATTTCTTTTACAAATGAAAGAAATGAATGTGCATCTCTGTTCTTTATTTTGATTAAACCTACCTCTCCCCACTTACAGCACTGTTTTTCTCAGACTTTCATTAACAGAAATGCTGTTTGGTATCTTCAACTGGTGCATCTAACTTTGATCAAGTGCTTTGATTGTTTACCTTCAGTTTCATGGAAACCTTGATTGTGCTACAGTAGAATGATCCAAGGACAGATAAGTTATGGCCCAAAACTTCAGGGCTTTTTTAATTTCCACAAAGTCTACCTCTGTTTAAAAGCTATTTTTCATCTACATCGCAAGTGTTCTCATCTTCTGAGACTAAACAGGGTATTTTTTTTTTCAGCTTAAAGCTTTTACTCAAGAGATTATGACTTCTTGCCTGGTCAGTTAGATTATTATTTTAATGACTTTTATGTCCCTGTTAAAATTAAAACCTCACAAAGAGACAAACTGTAAAATGTAAAAGGTCTTTTAAAAGAATATCTACGTATTGGGTAGTCCAAATACATTTTATTAGGCGTAAATTAAAATACTTTCCTCATTAAAGTGTAACTAATATTATTTACCATGGATAGCTTAATTGAGTACTGCTGCATTGGTATGAGTACACACTTTCGCAGGAGAAGTCACTGGTCAATATTTTCAATTTTCTCATTTTAGGTGTATTAGGAGATTTCTGCCCACTCACCCTTTCATGAAAGGTAAAGAGAGTTTTTATACCAACACATTGTCTGTTTATTTCCCAGCTACAAGCAGTCTAATAAAGTAAAGATCTTATTTATCCACAGAATGTGTCCATTCTGTGACCTTGAACACAGTACTTAAGCTTCTTTAAGGGTGGCTTAATCATGTATAAGAGAAGTGTATAATGGTTAGCTCCCAAAGTTACTGTAAAAGCTTAGCTACTGTAAGGAGCTTTAAATGCTGAATCCTCTCAAGGTGTTCAGTTCCTGGGAGAAACTGGATTATACCTTCCTTCAGAAATAAATTTTATCTTATTTACAGGGTGAGGTATTTTGTGTGTGTGTGTGGTTTGGTTTTTTTTGGTGGTTTGTTTTCCGTTTGAATCAAAGAACATGATTTATTTTTACCCTGGTAAAGCAAAATATAAAAGGAAGCCCTTTAGATTCTTAGTTTCTTGAAACCTTGGTCATCCATCTTCTACCAGCTACGTTAAAGGAAAAACAGCAGTTGACTTTAACTATTCCAGCAAGACTTAGCTCAACTTGTAATAGGATCACAGTTGTCACGACTAAGAGAACACGAGGCCTTGTTATTTAGCAGTGACGGAAATTGCACAGCTGTAAATGCTAAACTTGAAATGCCATCTAGTGGCTGTCTGTTTACCACAGCGCTTAGAACAATTTTTAAGGCCAATTCAGTGAAAACACAACAGATGAGCAAATTAACTTTGACAGCAATCAGTTTTAAAGGTATAGGTGAGTGTAATTGAAATCCCTGTCCTGGCTCTGCATATGTAGTCATTAAAATGCCCTTATTAGATAAAAATCAATCTTACAAAAGGAATTCAATAAATTAATTTCTATTTTTTATTCCTCTCTTCACTGATAGAGTGAAGATACCATCTGCCTGGTAAACTGCACATTATCTTAACTTTAATAGCTATAGTTAAGGTCCAACTTAGTTTGGGGTTTTGAGTTTAGTTGGCTTGGGTTTTGGTGTTTTTTGTGGTTTTTTTTTTTGACATCCTCTGCAAACAGAAAGATTTTTAGGCAGTTTCAGTGATATAGTTGATATGATGTAACAGTGATTTATAATGATATATTTCACGATGAGTGCAAATTAACCCAAATATAAGCATCAGAGAAAAAGTGTTGCAAGGTGTCTTGTCACTAGGTGATGCTTTTGGTGGTGTTCAAAGGTCAGAAAGATAAAAAAAGGATTTCAGAAAAAAAGCAAAGATAAGCCTGAAGAGGAAAAAAAAAAAAGTGGAGGAGGGATGCTACCTTATACCTTAGCCATTTCCTCTTTGAATTCCTTCTTCATGCTAAAGTGACCATTTAGTAAAGATACTGTGTATGGAAACATCTTGCTCTATGCTGTCTGTAAGAGGGGGTCTCAAGTTTTTTCCTCACCCTGAAGGAATTACTGTATACTGATGAAACCTGACTGAGTTTAACATAAATATTCTCAGTTTGCATGGCTGTAAGGCAGAAATTGTTTATTCCTCTTATGTTCCATTTGTACCATTACTTGCATTACATTTGAATTTTGTATTTACATTTTTGCTTGCCCAGGGAAGTTGTGAATGCTCCATCCCTGGCAGTGTTCAAGGCTGGGTTGTAGAGAGCCTTAGGTGACATGGTTTAGTGTGAGGTGTCCCTGCCCTCGGCAGGGGGGTTGGAACTTGATTATCTTCTGTCCTTTCCAACCCTAACTATTCTATGATTCTATGATTTTTGCAAAATTTCAGCCCCTCACTCCAGGTAGTGAACAGCAACATGGTAATGCAAACCATCATTTTGATTCATTTCACATGAGTATAGTGGAATATTAAATGAAGCAGTCAGGAGTTGACTCATCCTGTTCATCTGTTGGAGGGAAGAAGGTGGAAGGAGGACAGGGAGGAAAGGAATATAATTCATTTTCTACACATGAGCACTTTGGACCAAGTTATAAGACTTCCCTGCACCTGTAAGCTGTCCCAAAGAAGTTCCCCAAGAAAACTTACTTTTACAGTGGTACAGAGCCTTAACTGAGCATCTATTTCAGTTTAACAAACCAGTTTGTAAGCAATGTCCAGTAACAATTTTATATGTAGTGTTCAGATCCAGTTACAGCAACTAGAAAGGCCTTTGCCTTAGTGCAATTACATTAACTTAAACTGGATCTTTGGTTTAAGCCCTGCAACTTTGTATGTAAACATGCTGACAGCCTCTGCTGTTGCAGCAGAGGTTAAATGAAGTTGGAGAGTTGGACTGGCATTTTTCCTGCAGTTGTTCATTGTGTTTACCTCTGTTCATTGACATTTGCAGCTTGTTTGCTTTCCTAGCACTTGAGTATTTGTTTTAGATTATATAGGCAGATCAAAGACTGGAATTTGCTGTAACCAAAATAGGAAAATGCAGTTGCTTTGTCAGACTTAGAGGAAATTTGTTTTTCTGTCTCAAAAAGAGATCTCTGGATCTAAGGTTCTAATCAGCCTTCTGTGAAAATTCATTAGGTGATATACAGCAAATTAAATGTATGTCATTATTCACAGGGCAAAATGCACACAATAAACAGCTGACATTTTTTTAAAGGCTTTCAGCAGGAAGATATCCAAGTGTTTTGTGGGCTGGTGTTGAATTCATTTCTGTTCAGAAGCTGGTTAGCTAGACTGTTACGCTCTTTGTCAAAGGCAAGTTCCAACTCAGTCTGTATTTTCTAAGTTGGACCAGAGATTCAATTCATTCAAGGGACTTGCCTTCCTCTGCATGGTAGTTAGTTGGATCTATGGCCATTTTCTGATGTGTATCACTAGACTAAGTCTTTGCACTTTGGGAAAACTTAAAGTAAACTACTTTTCTTTGAATTCAAATTGTGTTAATTACTAGTCAGCTTTGGGGGAAATTATTAGTTGTTTGTTAGAAATATTATTCTGATTTTTAACTTGATTTCTTAGGAACATCAGGCTTATTTAACAGTTCTGTTCTTTGTATGTCCCCATAAGAAGAAATGTTTACAAAGCACTAGTAGTCTCCCACCTCTAATGAATATAAATTAGTTAATGGAAAGTAAGCTATCATAGCACCTGATATGAAGGCAGTGGTAACTGAGATGTATCTGCAGCTTCTGGAAGCAGAAGTGGCATATATCACACCAAATCAGCCACAGCCAGTTGCCCAAATTTGCAAGTGGAGAAAAAAAAAATAAAATGTTCCATGGAAAGAAATCCCAAATAGTGCAGCGTCAGTGTAAGGAAAGTAGGATAGAAAACTTCAGGTTTCCCTGTCATGTTAGTCACAGAATTAGCCTCCTTTTATAAAAGGACATGAAAAATCAGAAACATGCAGTGAAACTAATGAAGTCTCTTTCACAGTCTCACACTTCTCCATCCATACAGACTTACAAGTTGGCTGAACAAACTTAAGCAGTGTACTCCTGTCTCAAAAACACCTGGTAGGATTTCTCTGCTTAGCTACTCCTGAGGTAGCAACTTCAGGTCAGAATTAAAGTCATCATGTACTTGAGTGTCCTCACTGCAACCTGTGTCATGCAGACCTCTCAGGCTCAAATAAATATTTCATTTAATCCAGACCCCACTGAAGCCTTCACTAGGAGCTGGATCATGGCCTAAACAAGCAACACAGGAACGAGCATGAAAATGTGTTTGCAAAGAAAATCAAAGTTGCTGACACTACAAGTCCACGGATAAAATTAAACCTTGAAAAAATCTAAATATAGCATTTCTATGTTTTAACCTGTCCCTGTACCTTAGTGCAATGCCCTGGGAATTAGGGTCATTTGCTTATAAATACTGGTAAGAACTCTCCTGGCAGAAGATACTCAATACTGAGTGTTAGTTTACCTATAAACAGGGAAGCCAAAGCCAAATCCTAGTTTTATTTGGTGAAACTTGAGTTAAAGTGTTTTTGATACAAACTAACAAGATAGAGCACTGCGGCAACCAAGACACTGTTACCACAGAAATTTGCCGTTTTAATTAGATACCCCTGAAGACAAAAGTACTACAAGCTTGTGCAATATTGTTTCTTTCCTCAAATCATATCAAGGAGTAGCATTTCTACTTTTAAAATCTTTAATCATATGTCGCTCTGGCTCATCAGCATAACCGTTTGGAGTGTTTACTCCCAAGCAGGATCCAAATCTCGGTTCAATTTCATATCCAGTCCTGTCAAGTACTGGATATTAACATTGAAATACATTAAGTTTCTTGGAAGCCTCCAATACAGTATTCCTTCTTGTGTTTAGACAATAGCGAATGAAAGCAAATTCTTCTTCTGGAGGACTGTTAATTGTTTTGCCTTCATTAACACATTTCCCAAATCACTTCAGCTTATGCATATGAGTTTATGGAATTACTGCATGAAGTGAGTGATAAGTAGTAGCTGTCAGCTGAACAGAAGCATTTAAACATGCTGAGTGCACAGAAACTCTGAGCCGTCAAGTTAGTTTTCAGGCTGCTCTGTGAGGCTTTATCACTGCTGTGAATAGTGCAAAAGCTTAAAAGAATAGGAGTAAGGAGTACTTTGAGACCCAGAAATGACTGCTCCTATACCTGTGCAGTGGAGCGAAGAGAAGAGGTGCAGGTAAGAGTTGCACTAGTTCAGCAGATTTGTCAGACAAAATAATTATGTCAAACTTAAGATTTTATTTTTTTCATGTGTGTTAAAATATTGCCCTCGAATTTTTCTTTAAAGTGACCTTTTCCCCCTTGGTTTGGTTTTCCATTTGACGTGAAACTATGTTTCATTGTGTTAAAAAAAAAAACAAGAAACAAATGAATGCTCAGACTCATGAAGATGATCGCACATCCTTCCACTTGAGATAGCCTGGGAACACGTTGCTCTCATCTAGGATACCTGCAACATGTTATTCAGATGAAACAATCTTTGGGACAAGAAGCCAGGAGAATAAAAAAATGCACTATTAAAATCAAAGCCTCTTGTGACTTGTGAGCCTCCATTTTCACGTAAACTATCATGCCTGGTTAAAGCAAGGAGTACTTAGTAACCAATCTGTAATACACAATAACATATTAACCACCATGCACTTTGGGCCCGTGCCTTGTCTTGCTACATGGTATAAAACCACTTCGTAGAAGTTTTAACTGAGAGAAGCAGCCGCATGAATCATCAAAAAAAAACCAAACCAAACCAAACCAAAAAAAAAAAACAAACAACCCTCCCAAAAAAACACCAAAAAAAAAAAAACAAACAAACAAACCCAAACCAAAAACCACCAAAAGAGGAGCCCCAAAATGAGACTAACTTTTGCTCTCTGTAATTTATGTGCCCATTTTCAGAGGAGCTTTTCAAGTTTGAGGCTCATCAGCGGGTGGCCTCAGCGCTGAAGAGCGTGGAATTGTACTTAAATGAAGCAAACAAAAATCCTAAGGACCCTGCCTCAAGAGAATGTAGTTTTTTGACCCTTACCCATAGGGAAAATAAATGTTGCTAATGGTTATATTTCCCCTAACACATCTCATCTGCTCGCTTTTATCGCTCACGTTATTGCCGCGCTTGAAAGCACGCAGGGAAGGGAGGAGCGGAGGCCGGGGTCGCGGGGCCTTCTCTCAGCGCCTCGGCGGTGAGGCAGCCAAGCTCTCCCGACCGGCGCGGGCAGCTGAGGTGACAGGAGGCGCCGGGCCCAGTTCCGAGGATCCCTGCTGGCCGCTGGGCCCGGGCGGCAGCTCCGCAGCTGTGCCTGAGCTCGCCGGGCGAAGGCGGGAGCTGAGAACATGGCGGAGGACGGGAGGGGCGGGAGGCCGCGCTCGGCCCCGCGCGCTTCACGCGTCCCGCCGCGTCCTGACAGGACCCCGCGCACGGCCTCGGGCGCGGCAGTTACCGGAGGCGGGACTCTGGGGGCGGGGCTGACGGCGGGGCCGCGGGTTGGGCTGCGGGGCCGTCAGTCACTGCCGGCAGTCCTCTCCGTGGCGCCGGACACCCCGGAACCTGCAGGCGGCGGCGGGCGGTGGGTGTAAGAGCGGCGCAGCGGCTGCCTCTGCGGCGCCGAAAGGGAGCGGGTGTCGGTCGGTGTCGGTGTCGCTGCCGCGCAGGGTGAGCCGCCCCTGCCAGCGCCGCACCGCGCAGCACCGCACCGCGGGGGCTCCCCTGGGCGGTGGCCGCCGGCTCTTCCGCCGCGGCACCGGCTGAGCGGGGCGGGAGGCGATACCGCGGGGCTAAAGGGAGCGGAGCCGGGCCTGGCTTGATGAGTTTGCTGAAGGGGCAGCCTCGCGGGAGCGCGGGGGGGGAGGCCGGTGTGTGGGGGAAAGCCTTGCGGGGAGATACGCGGCTGGAGCTGTGTGTGCGCGATGGGGTGTGAGGAGTCGGTGAGCAGCTTGTGGGAGGTCGTGTGGTGGAGCTGGTGGGTGTGGGATGTGTGTGGGGTAAGGGTTGGGTGTGTAGGGGCTGTGTAGGCAGTGTCGGGAGCGAGGGGAGCATGGGGTGTTGGCCGCTGTATGTGGGAGTTGCTGCAGGGCTGTATAGCTGAATGTAATGGGTATCTGTTATTTTACTGCACAGCGTGAACGCCTCTCTCCTGCGAGCCCCCGGTGTGTACCCCGGCTAACCAGCAGTTGGCGAGCTGTGTTACGGTGGCAGTTTGGGTTTCAGTGATTACACTAATTCACCTGATGAGGAAGTGTTGAAGTGGTAGGTGTGCCGTGTGGGGCGCGTAAGCTTTATGTAATGGGCACTTACATAATGGTCTTTAGCACATTGCTTTTATTAGCAGTGCTACTGTATTTTAACACACTTGTGCTGCAGTGGCTAACGGGTGTGGGTGGGTGTCCTGGGCAGGAGCAGTGGGGTCTGCACACTGCCCTTGAATAGGAACCCAAGGATGTAAAGATGTAGTTATGGCAGTGAGTTCAGAAACGTGCTCCAGGACTGCTCAATGCTACCTGACCTTAGGCAAACACGTGCCTCTGGGGTATTGGGCAACTCTGCTTCTAGGAAAAAAAATGCTATCTTGCAGTGTCTGTCAGTCAGCTGATGTGAGCAAGGTAAGTTTGCTTAAAACACTGTTTTCATTGGCTTTTGAGTCAGGAACATTGAGGTTGTCATTGTTTCTGTCTCTCTTGACATTGGCAGTAAAGTTACACTGCGCCTTTGCCTGTCCTAGTAGGGTCCCATAATGGTAGTGGTGGGGTTCTTGTTGAATGGCTTGTCTTTTCCGTTGTGAAGCATGGATGATACACTTCAGAAATATTTTGTTGCATGTTGCTTTTGTTTTCCAAATAGAATTTCAGTAAAGTCCTTGGGTCCTATCAGTAGGCCTTTTGTTTAGAATAGTTCAAGTCTGGCTGCTTGTTTCTCATGAAATGCCCTGCTAAAAAGAACAATACTGCAGTGGTAGGTAGCACCTTTGGCCCGAGTCCTAGAGCACGTTGTACTGCAGGCCACCTGGAAGTGGTTCAGAGCATACAGAGAACTGTGTTGTTCTAACTGGCTGCTACAGTGATCTTTTGGGAGTAATTGTACTGCCAATGTTACTATGCAGTCAGCTTTCGAAATCCATGGGGCAAAATTGTGTTGTGGAGTAACCATCTGGTTGTACTTAGCCATTTACCACAGCTTGAATAGCTTATTTAAAGTAGGAGACAATATGATGGACATCTCCCATGGCAACTGAAGTTTTTTGGCTGTTTGGATGCCCTGGGTTTTAGTGATGTTGGCAGCAGAGCTCTTCACAGCTGCTTGTAATAATCACACCCCTAATGAACAAGCAAAATGGTAAAAGTTGTCAATGTAACTGTGCTGTATCTATCACTGCCTCAAAGTTCATAATGCTGGGATAAAAGCATTAATTAGCCAGCAGTGGAGTCTCTCTTCAGCTGCACAAAAAGTCCTACCTGTGTCAAGGTTGGTTATGACCTTGAAGGTAAAAAAAATTCCAAACCCAAAACAAAACTAACAATAGAAAACCAGTCAAGCTTATAAGCTGGAACAGAACTGGAAAGGTAGACTAGCTTGTTCCAGGTGTCAGGATCATGGCAATCCATATAAATAATTAATTTCCCACATCTTTTCATTTCTCTGTAAGTGCTGACCTTCTCTTGATTTTGATATCTGGAGTGTATTAACAGAGTTGTGCTCTGTCAGGCTTTTTGAAGTTGCACATTAATTGTCATTGAAATTCCTGTTTCCAAACTCATTGGATGTGTTTGTTCTTGCTCTGTTAGATAAGGCTTTTCTCTGTTGCAGTTTGCAATTACATTCCTTGTAATATTGCAATTTCTTCTTAGCCTTGCCACAATAAGGAAAAACATGCCTGGAAGATAAAAGTTAGCTTTCCTGATGAGTTAACTGGAGAGGGACAGTCCTTTCCTAAGGTTATAATTATATGATGGAAGTTGCATCACTTAAGATGCCTCTATAGCAGTCTTCTGGGCAAAAAGTGTTCTGAATATTTCTCTGAGCTCTAGACTTGTTTTTGTATCACTATGTAGAAAGCTTCTTGTGAACCTTCTAAGTTTTATGCCTTTCCTTTTGTTATATTCCAGGCCATAAGGATATTCTGTGTGACTGAAGGACAGTGCTGCTGTTTGTGGAGTGACTTACGATGTCAAGAACTGTATCATCCTGGATCTTAAGCTCAGCAAGAAATGGCATTGTTTTACAAGGAAAAGGACGTTTGTACTCCATCTGTATCCCAAACAGAAACAAGATAAAATGGAAGCTTATTTGTTCCAAAACACAGCTGTACTCTGCTGGAAGCAGCAGTTTAGACACTGTCTTCTCTCTAAAAGCATTCCGGCACACTTCCACTGAAGAAGAGCATTTTTCTTTCCAGTTGTCTCCATCACAAATCAATGATATACTCAGAGCAGGGGAATTATCCCATAAAGTATTGACTTTCAATGGTAAAAATGCAAATTCTGTGTTGAGGTTTGAAAGTAACCAGTTGGCATCCAACACCCCCATAGAAGACCGCAGAAGTGCAGCCACTTGTTTGCAGACCAAAGGGATGATGTTTGGGGTCTTTGACGGTCATGCAGGTTCTGCATGTGCTCAGGCAGTGAGTGACAGGCTCCTTCATTATATAGCAGTTTCTCTCATGTCTCGGCAAACCTTGGAAGAGCTTGAGCTTGCTGTGGAGTGCATGAAACCAGTTCTGCCTATTCTGCAGTGGCACAAGCATCCTAATGATGTAGAGTATCGAGAAATAACTTCACAATATTTTGAAAACCTTCGAGTTTACTGGCAGCATTTACTGGACCTAGACACTGAGCCAGGGTTCAGTTTAGAAGAAGCCATGATATGTGCATTCAAAAGATTAGACTCAGACATATCACTGGAAGTTCAGGCACCCCAGGAAAATGAGTTGATGAGAAATGTTGCCCTTCAAGTAGCTTTTTCTGGTGCAACAGCCTGTGTAGCTCACATTGATGGTGTTCATTTGCATGTTGCAAACACCGGTGATTGCAGAGCAATTTTAGGGGTTCTTGAGGAAGATGGGACATGGTCTACTCTCCCTCTGACCCGAGACCACAATGCCATTGATGAATTCGAAATTAGAAGACTGAAAAGGGAACATCCTGGATCTGAGGAGAAAACACTATTTGTGAATGACAGGTTATTGGGGATTCTTATGCCTTCCAGGGCTTTTGGAGATGTACAATTAAAGTGGAGTAAGGAATTGCAGCATAGCGTTCTTGAGAATAGCTGTGATGTTGAGGATTTAAATATTTACCAGTACGTTCCTCCAAACTACCATACACCCCCATATTTAACTGCAGAGCCTGAAGTCACATACCACAAATTAAGAAGCAAGGATAAGTTTCTAGTTATTGCTTCAGATGGACTGTGGGAGATGTTAAGTAATGAGAAGGTTGTAAAACTTGTTGCTGGACACCTTTCAGAGCTAAATGTGCAAAAACCACACCTGGCTTTTGAGAAACCAGTTAATTTGGGTTACATGCACAGTTTGTTACTTCAGAGGAAAAACAAAGGCATTGCCTCGCTTGACCAGAACATAGCTACTCATTTAATAAGGCATGCAATTGGAAGTAATGAGTACGGGGAGGTGGACCAAGAGAAACTTGCTGCAATGCTGACACTGCCTGAAGACCTTGCGAGAATGTACAGAGATGATATCACAGTTACTGTAGTGTATTTTAATTCAGAAACAATTGAAAATTACTACAGAAACAGTAAGTAGACCTGCACTGTTGCTGTTCTAAACCACAACTTTGATACTGGAACCATTTCTGTCTTTCTCTGATAGTCAAGCTGTTACCAGTGTTGCGGTCTGGAAGTTTCAAAATCTTTTTGTTACGTACTAGTCTTGAAAGTAACTTCCTAAAAGTGAGTTTGAAAGTTCCCTGGCTTTCTAGGTCTGTACATACTGAAGAAAAGTGTTTTGATAAAAGTTCACTGAAATGTAACTAAACTCAAGATTGCTGACCCAGTTCTGATTCCATGGGAACCACTGGTAAACCTTTCCAAATGAACAAAAGAGAGAAATTATGCTGAGACTGGTGCAATTTAAGGGATGGATAATACTTGTAGCTGCATGGAATATAAGGCTCTGCTCCTGTGGAAAATGAGTAGCATTCTATTGAAGCACTGTATTGAATTAAATAAATAAACTATCAAACCTCTATTTGATGTGTCACATACTTTAACAAATTGCTTTCTATATATGAAGACGACATTAAACAACTTCACAGAGCCCTGGGATTGTCTGACCTTGTCCTGGGTTCAGAAGTAGCAGTCATTTTTTCTCCTTCTTAGTAGCTGGTGCAGTGCTGTGGTTTTTGACTTTCAGCCTGGAAACAGCACTGATAACACTGATGTTTTTAGTTGCTGCTCAGTAATGTTTACTCTGACCAAGGACTTTCTGAGTCTCATGCTCTGCCAGGGAGGAGGGGAAGCTGGGAGGAAGCAGAAATAGGACACCTGACCCAAACTAGCCAAAGGGGTATTCCATACCACAGCACGTCATGCCCACTATATAAACTGGGGGCAGTTACCCAGAAGGGCTAGATCACTGCTTGGTCGGGCTGGGTATCGGTCGGTGGGTGGTGAGTGGTTGTATTCTCTTCCCTTGTTATTTCCCTTATCTTTATTATTACTGGTGGTAGCAGCAGTGATTTGTGTTATACCTTAGTTACTGGACTGTTCTTATCTCAACCCGTGGGAGTTACATTCTTTTGATTCTCCCCATCCCGCCAGGAGCAGGGGGAGAAAGGGGGGAGTGAGAGTGGACGTGTGGTTCTGAGTTACTGGCTGGACTTAAACCACAACAGTTCTTTTTGGCATCCAGCATGGGGCTTGAAGGCTTGAGATAGTGACAGATCTGACCAGAGTGTGTCTAATCGTATGTGTGATAAGTGTTTATTGTTTTGGATTAATAGTCACTCGTCACAATGCTGATTCATTGGCTCTCAAAGTTGTTGCTTTTGATCTCACAGTTTCAGCATGTTGTACCTTACTTAGAGCCGGTATTTGCTGTTTTAGTGTTTATCGGCTGGGGGTGCTTGGGCTAAGGTTCTTGTTTCACTGTACTTTTTGGTAATGACTTGTAATACAATAGACTCATTGATCATGAAATTCATCTGGCTTGCATTCCCAGTGCGGTCATCATGTCTATACTTTGGGAGGCATATAATGGAAGTGTTTAGCAATTACACATCTTTTTTCCCTCCTTGGGTGGTCAACCTATGAAGGAGACATTCCTTCACACCCCCAGGTCCCCCACCAGATTATTTACAGCACCATTTAAGAGTTCTGAATGTTTTGAATGGTTTTGGGGTACCCTTGAGACCTGCCTGCTGATTGTGATGGGGATCACCATGTTGGCACACATACAGAGTGTGTTTTACCCACCACCATTTCATCTGATTTCGAAAGTTAAGCAGAGTCAGGTTTGGGTCTTGTCTAGGGTTAGATGACGATATAGGAGGACCAGGAAATTTTCCCTGAGGCTGGACAGCCATGAATGGCAGGGTGTGTGGGATAGTATGTGCAAGTATCTAGGCCAGTGGGCCTCTCCAGCACACTGGAACTTCCCCACTGAACAAGTGCAAAATCCAGAAAAATTAGTAAAACACTTAAATGAAGTGTGTTGTCATTCTGGTCATACCAGACAGGGACAAATCATGGCAACGTGCTGGGGCTTGGCCTATGCTTACAGAGCCCTGTTCAACACTATCCAGCACCTTCAAAGGGAAAAAGATGTCTCTGTATCTGACGGCAAAGCAACAGACAACACAGCTACTCCAACTCCAGCAGCTACACCAACCCCAGGGACAAGTACAGCAGCTACTCAAACCCCAACAGCAACAGACAGTGCAGCTGCTGGTGCTACTCGAACTCCAAGCACAGCGGCTGCACCAATCCCAGCAACAGACACTGCAGCCACTCCAACCACAGTGATAATCACTGCAGCTAAACCAAAGTATCAACTCTTGCAATATTGGTTGCTCCTGTAGCAAGGGAAAAAGCAAAGAAGAGGCGCAAAAAGCAACCTGTACAATGAGGAAAGATGACGAACCAATGTGTGGGCCTACTGCATGGGGTAGCATCTGGACAAGAATTATTATTACGTGGATCAGAGGAAGAAGAAGAGGTGACTTCTCAACCCCAGACCTCAACCAAGCTACGGAATATGCAAAAAGATTTTACCCATCATCCAGAGGAGCACATCATCACCTGGTTGCTCCGATGCTGGGACAATGGGGCTGACGGTCACGAACTAGATGGTAAGGAAGACAAGCAGCTGGGATCATCTGCTAGGGAAGGGGGAATTGACAAAGCAATTGCAAAAGAGAAACAGTCCCTCAGCCTTTGGAGGTGGCTCTTGGCAGCTGTGAAAGAAAGGTTTCCGTACAAGGATGATGTTATGAGTCGTTCGGCCAACTGGACTACTCTAGAGAAAGGCATTCGGTCTCTGAGGGCATCAACCATTGCAGAGACGATCTATCACAGGCTAGATGCCGGGAATACATCTGTAGATGCAGATGAAGTCGAATGTACGCAACTCATGTGGCGGAAACTTACACAGAATGCACCATCATCATATGCCCACTCATTGGCATCAATGACCTGGCATGACATAGCACCCCTAACAGTGGATGAAACAATTCGTCAACTTGAAGAGTTCGAAGACAATCTCACCCCTTTCATCATTTCACCTGTGGAAAAACTGTCCCAGGAGTTCAAACAATTGAGGGACGATTTATCTAATCTATCCAGCTTCCCACATGTACGAATGCATGTCTCAGCTATTAACAAAGCATGTCCTACTGCTCAAGAGAGAAGATATAGGAGGTACACGCCACTGGCCACCCTATGGTTTTACCTGCGGGATTACAGAGAAGACATAATGAAGTGGGATCATAGAATCATAGAATCGTTAGGGTTGGAAAGGACCTTAAGATCATCCAGTTCCAACCCCCCTGCCGTGGGCAGGGACACCTTACGCTAAATCATATCACCCAAGGCCTCGTCCAACCTGGCCTTGAACACTGCCAGGGATGGAGCATTCACAACGTCCCTGGACAACCCATTCCAGTGTCTCACCACCCTAACAGGAAAGAATTTCCTCCTTATATCCAATCTAAATTTCCCCTGTTTAAGTTTTAACCCGTTACCCCTTGTCCTGTCACTACAGTCCCTAATGAAGAGTCCCTCTCCAGCATCCCTACAGGCCCCCTTCAGATACTGGAAGGCTGCTATGAGGTCTCCACGCAGCCTTCTCTTCTCCAGCCTGAACAGCCCCAACTTCCTCAGCCTGTCTTCATACGGGAGGTGCTCCAGTCCCCTGATCATCCTACCTCAGCTTTGGAGGAATGGGTGTGTGAATTGAAGAGGAGAGCAAAAGTCAAGGCTGACCATCCCATGAAAGCTGCGGCTTCAGTCTCTGGTGAGCAGGTTCCTAACAGAGTGGAAGAGCTGATTTTACTCCAGCTCCTGTGATAAAGAAGACTAATTCCAGTCAACAAGATTTAAGTGGACAACCTTATGATCACTATTAGAGGGACCCTGCCTCCAGCCAGGTGGAGGTAAGGGTCAACTGGATTTACTGGACTGTGGATCAGATGGCCTGGCACATCAATTCCTTTGGCAGCAGAGTGCAGGCCACAGTTCGCTTTTACTTGGAGGGGCGTCCAGTTCACTTGGAACCAACTGTCCCAGGGATGGAAACACAGCCCTACCATCTGAAATGGACTGATCCAGATGCACTGGAATGGGAGAAAGCTCCAGAACATCTGCAATACATTAATGACATTATTGTGTGGGGTGATATAGGGGAAGAAGTCTTTGAAAAAGGGAGGAATATAATCCAAATCCTGCTGAAAGCCGGTTTTGCCATAAAATGGAGTAAGGTCAAGGGACCTGCACAGGAGATTCAACTTGGGGGAATGAAATGGCAAGATGGATGTAGACAGATCCCCACAGATGGGATCAACAAGGCGACAGCAATGTCTCCACCAACTAATAAGAAAGAAACACAAGCTTTCTTGGGTGCTGTGGGGTTCTGGAGAATGCACGTCCCAAATTACAGTTCGATTGTAAGCCCTCTCTATCATGGGACATGGAAGAAGAATGATTTTAAATGGGGCCCTGAGCAACAACAAGCCTTTGAGCAAATTAAATGAGAGAGAGTTCATGGAGTGGCCCTTGGACCTGTCCAGACCGGGCCAGATGTGACAAATGTGCTCTACACCACAGCTGGGGAGAATGGTCCTACCTGGAGCCTCCAGCACAAAGCTCCAGGGAAGACTTGAGGTCAACCCCTTGGCTTTTGGAGTCGGGGATACAAAGGACCTGAGGCCAGCTATACCCCAACTGAGAAAGAGACACTGGCAGCCTATGAAGGGGTTCGAGCTGCTTCGGAAGTGACTGGCACTGAAGCACAGCTCCTCCTGGCAACCCGGTTGCCCGTGCAGGGCTGGATGTTCAAAGGCAGGGTCTCCTCTACACATCATGCAACCGATGGTACATGGAGTAAGTGGGCTGCACTAATTACACAGTGAGCTCGAACAGGAAATCCCAGTCATCCAGGAATTCTAGAAGTCATCATGGACTGGCCAGAGGGCAAAGATTTTGGAATGTCACCAGAGGAGGAGGTGATGCGTGCTGAAGAGGCCCCACCATAGAATAAACTGTCAGAAAGTGAAAAGCAATATGCCTTGTTTACTGATGGGTCCTGCCGTATTGTGGGAAAGCATCGGAGACGGAAGACAGCTGTATGACAATGACAAGCTGCAGAAACTGCTGCAGGAGAGGGTGAATCGAATCCGTTTGCCGAGGTGAAAGCCATCCAGCTGGCCTTGGACACTGCTGAAGGAGAAAAGTGGCCAGTACTTTATACTGACTCATGGATGGTGGCAAATGCCCTGTGGGGTGATTGCAGCAATGGAAGCAGAGCAACTGGCAACGCAGAGGTAAACCCATCTGGGCTGCTGCACTGTGGAAAGACATTGCTGCCAGGGTGCAGAACCTGGTGGTGAAGGTACGCCGTGTAGATGCCCATGTACCCAAGAGTCAGGCCACTGAGGAACACCAGAACAACCAACAAGTGGATAAAGCGGCTAAGATTGAAGCGGCTCAGATGGACTTAGATTGGCAACATAAGGGTGAATTATTTTTGGCCCGTTGGGCCCATGACACTTCAGGCCATCAGGGCAGAGATGCAACATATGGATGGGCTCGTGATGGAGGGGTGGACTTAACAAGGGACACTATTGCCAAGGTTATTCATGACTGTGAAACGTGCTGCAATTAAGCAAGCCAAGTGCTTAAAGCTTCTTTGGTATGGAGGACGATGGCTGGAGTACAAACATGGGGAGGTGTCATGGTTTTCTGTTACCTTGTTGATCACATCTGTGGGGATCTGGCAACATCCATCTTGCCATTTAATTCCCCAAAACTGATTCTCCTGTGCAGGTCCCTTGACCTTACTCTGTTTTATGGCAAAACCGACTTTTAACAGAATTTGGATTATTTTCCTCCCTTTCTCAAAAAAATCTGCTGTATGTTGAGTACTTAAATTTTTCCCAAGATCTTAAGTAGATGGTATCTTGGGGCATAAACAGGTAGCAGTTGTGGATTTGGACTTTTTGTGTACTTTTCTTCTGGATAAAAATTCTCACTGCTTTTTCAGGCATTTAAATAATTTATTTTAAAGACTATTTAGAAGGAAACTAAAACCTGAAAAAGTAGCCATGTTTTTGACTAGCCAGGATTGACTTATAATTTGGTGCTACAATCGCTGAATGCATTCTTTATAAAACCCTCTGTTCTGGAAAACTAATTTGCTCTTTTGTTTTTTCAGCTAGTACATGTTGGAGTACATCCAGCAGCCTGGAGGCACATAGCGTTACTTTTCAGATAAAATGAGTAGGCCTGTTCCCTTTGCTAACAACAAAACAGGATTGCCTCAAGAAACCTGACAGATCTTGGTGACAGGGACTGCAGGAAGACTTAAGGTATGTGTAAAATGTTACGGAGGCTGTGAAATTCTTGTTGTTGGGCTTCTTACAGTAAGTAGAGTTACTGCACAGTGTGCCCTCATCTGTGAGGCTAGTCCTGTGGGATTAGAAGTTTCATCTCCCAGCAACAAGGAATGAAGGTCAGGTCCTGTGTTCACCTCTGGAGGGGTCTGGTCTACGTACGAGGCAATTGGGTGAGGAGCGGAGAGCAGCATTCCAAAATCCTTGTGGCTTTAAGTGGGCTGTTTCTATTTGCTCTTACAAAGCCTTTTGCACGATTAGTTCCATGCCTCAATGCTTGATAAAGATCAAGCAGTAAAAGAATGCATTTCTAGACTACCTCTTAATAGAGAAATTACTTAACAGTGTAGCTAGAGAAACAAAGGGGCTAACACACATTGTTGCTGGTATGAAATTATACATTTTTTAATGAAGATAATCTAGAAAACTTTTGATGTAAACATGCAACTACCAAAGAAATGTAGCTAACCAGCTACATTTTTATCTAGTAATAAAATAAAAACAAGCTGTGTTGTTCACCACCCAGAGGTGAAATCTAGGGTGTCTTTTGGACGAGCCCTTGTGGCACTGCACTATTTAAGTGTTATTCCTGGATATGTTATTGATTGTAGGTTGTTGTAACTGCAACTTGATAATGATAGTTTTGGGGAACATGTTTGAAAGTAGGAATGGTTCTATTTCGAATTTCATGTTAGTTTTGCCCAGCTTAACATGCAACACTATAATTATTCTACCATGGATAAGGATAATGTTAAACTAGTTAGGGGTTTGTGTTTTGTTTTTTGGTTTTTTTTTTGTTGTTGTTGTTGTTTTTCTGTGTTTTTGTTTTTGTTTTTAATTGCAAATAATGAATTTAACAGCATGCTCCCTGCAATTTGTTGCAGGCCAATGAAAGCAACTTATCTGTACGTCTGGTAAGGAAAATAATAATTCCCCTCGTTTGCTCTGTATCATAGACATTTTCATATCGTAACTGTAAACGCAGCTAATAGGCATTAATAAAAGTGGTACTCTGTGATTTGGAGAAGAAGCAGTGTTTAAATGAGTGAACTAAATGCATTAATCTGCTCCTGCAAGCACAATGATGTGAAGATTGGATAGCATATTTAGATCCAAGTCCTCCAATATTGGAATAATATTGCACACATTTTTGCAGCAGTCTGTTTGGTTTAGGTTAGCTTGTTCTGCTTGGTGTTTGTTTTCTTTATTTCATAGTAATCCAGAGGAACGATAGTCAAAAAGTCACACAATTCTCTTTCTCAAAAGTGGCATTATGGGCATTATGACTCTGACATAAAATATCTGAGGTTAAGCACTGACATAAATAGAAGAAGAAATATTATTTTCTTCTTAGAACTTAAACCTTGGGTTGAAATACATCATTTTGTTTTTTCTACTCTAGTACTCTTATTCCATATTCTTAAATTATGATGCTTGCTTATATTTGGAGGGGGTTTTGGTTTATTTTTTGTTGTTGTTTTTCTTTTTCTTTTTTTTTTTTTATAACTTCTTTGTTTTTACAAGTAAAAACATTCATTTTTCACTTAAAACTAGTTTTTATTAAATGGATGAAAGGCAATATTTTAGCTGCTGTACTGGAATCTGTCATTCTTTCTGCTGAATGCTCATATTAAAGGACACCAGATTCCAGCTAGGAGAGCATGAATGTTCAGAGGTAAAAGTGAATAGTTTGAGGAGGCATTGCAAGTTTGCTCTGGTTTCCCCACAATGGAAATCATTGTTAGTATGTTCAAGTAAGGGCATCTTGGTGGTATTGAGGTTCCACTAAATTAATCAGTCAGTAGAGGGAGCACGAGTCCACCCGCAAAAATACCCGAGTAGCGCTTCAGTTAATTTGACAATCCACATTAATATATATTGTATTTTAATCAGGATAGGCTCACATGCACATACGTGTTCATGTTCACATGCACGAATATGTTCATCAGCAGTGAGAACATCACTGTAACATTCACATCAGGTGCGTGTTCAACCCCCCCTACAAATACATCATCTATAGAAACATTGATTAAATCCTTGAATTACAACAGACCAGTCATAAGGCAAGTGTTCAGGTACTTAGTCCTTGAGGCTAAACTTTATTTCCACTAATTCCAAGTGGGGTTGGGGGTTGTTTTTTGTTTGTTTGGTTGGTTGTTGTCTTGTTTTGTGGGTTTTGTGGGGGGCTTTTTTTGTTTGTTGGGTTGGTTTGGTTTGGTTTTGGTTTGGTTTTGGTTTAGTTTTGGGTTTGGTTTGGTTTGTTTTTTTTTTTCTGTTTGTTTTGTTTTGTTTGCTTGGGTTTTTTTTCCCCCAAGAAAGAATATATTCATCTAAACATTGAGGACGAGCTTTTTGGTACAGTTTTCGTCAAAGTGAGGTTCACTGTTCAGAGCTATAATTGTACTGAGAACTGAAAGTAAACTGTGCAAGCTTTGTGGTTTTGTCACATATCAGTTGGTCATGCTGGTGGTGTCTGCTCTTTATTACCACAGGCTTAATAGTTCAGTATTGAAGTAAGTGAGCTTCTCTTGGGGTTACAAAGCATGATGTGACATCAAAAAAAGGTTTTCCTTCTTCATATCTCTTGTGAGAGGTTAACCTTCAAAGAAATATTATTGCCAAATAAAACACAGGAAATTTAACTAAATCTCTGTCTCTATCCTGAAGAACTGACTCAAACTGCTACTGTCAGATCTCTTCAGCTGTTAGTCAGGTAACTGTCAGCCTGTTGTGTCTCACTGCATTAGTTAATTGCTGCTCAAGGACTTTACAGCCTCCTGGCCTGCACTATAGCCCCATGCTAACAGGCAGTGGGGCATCTACTAGGGTTTGGCTGCTTTGAGTCTGTGCTATTGGATCCTCCCAGTGCTTTGGCTGAAGCTCTAGAACAACTTGAAAGAAAGTTGACTGGGAGCCAAGCAATTGTGGAGAGGAAGCAAAATTATTGTGATTTCTATTTGGGTTAAGCAAAGTTAAGCTGGCACTTCGCTTTTCTTTTAGGAAAAAAAAAAAAAAAAAGTATTTTTTTGCCTTCTGGTGAGCTTATTTAAATTAGAAACAAGCCAGAAGGGGAAAATGTGGTCAACAAGCAATGCTTAAAGAGAGCCTTAGGCAGCAGACAAGTGGATCGTAAAGTTTACTTCCCGTTTCTCCCTGCAGACATTTTGCAGCCAGTTCTACAGGGCCTTGCTCTAGAATAGGTTGGTTAATTCAGACTCTGACTTCCCTCTGATCAGCCAAGATGCTGCCTGTAGAAACTTCTTTCTGCAGCCTATGAAGTGCACTAGAAACACGCACCTTGCTCTCAGGCAGGGGTTTCTGAGCTCCAATGGAGCCATTAACATGCTCTTTTCTGTTCTTGTTAAGTGCGCTTTGCTTCGTGCTCTCCTAAATGGCCTTTGTTGCTTTGAGGTGGCTCTTGCATCACTCTTCATGCTTCACAGTTCTGTGGCTTTTTTCTTAAAAACGATGGCAGTTTCAGCGCGTTACCGATTAAATCTTTGATTTCGGACGTGCAGAACCATGGTTCGCCAGAAGATGTCATCTGAGCTTTGCAAGAGGTCGACCTGTGTTGTGAACCTCTTCTGTATTGTTTATGTGGTGTTTATAACTTAAATTTCAGGTGCTGCTGAAAATTTGAGTTTCAAAACCCCACAGATCACCTACACACATCTTAAAAATTCTATGTGATTTATTAGTACTCCCGATTTTGGTACTGTGTCTTCCACACACAGCACTGAGGGAATTCTCTCGTGGCAAGACGTGCTTTCAGCTGGGGGCATATGTGGGTGATCCTACAGTGCTATAAAAAAGCTTTTTCCAGCAATACAGTACAGCACAGCAAATAACAAAACTTCTGGAGTGCTGGGTGATACAGAGCGATTGCTTTGTCCTCATTGTTAACACAGGTAAGTGATGTAACCTCCTCGTAGACCAACTTTACCTTTTAATCCCAAAATTCAGCCTATGTTTGAGTCTCTGTTTCTAAGCCACTGTCTATGAAAATGAAATAATCAGACAATACTGGCAACTCAACTGAAAGATTAGAATGATAGGTGGTAGTGGGGCAGAATAAAGCTGATGTGTTTGGGTTACAGAGCTGATCCTCCATGGACCTTCTTCACACATGGGCTTGGGTCAGGTTCTGATTTCAAACCCATCTGTTATATTTGCTAATCAAATCGTTGCTGATCTATTAAATGTGAAATGTAGTCATCTGGCTGGATTTTCAGAGAAACTAGGTCATGAATAAAATCTTCCAGGGTTGGGGCTCACGTTGCATCATTTTTTTAGACAAAACAGAATTGTCATGTCTTGCTGTTCTCAAGCACATGTAAAGCAGATAAAAGCTCTGCATCCATCCCCTGTTCTGATGGTGCCATGCTTTAAGAAACAGTGGCTTTCCCTGCTGTGCTATCCCCTGTGAACTCCTATGGCATGTATGTAGATCCTCTCTCTCACTTGCAGAGCTATGGTTTTAAGTACAACATAATTCTGTACTTTCCAGACGGTGATAATAGTAGAGAGTAAATCCTGAATGACACTGCCCCTTTTAAAAAAACCCGTGTCTAACAGTGCTGAAAAGGTTAGTTTATTTTTACTATGACTTTGCTTACAGCAAGCCCTGTGTCTTTGGAACCTTTGGCTACAGCACAGCAGATTGCAGTAGTGAATAGCCTGAAAGTTTCCTTGGTGACTTGATGCAGAAGAGAGTGCAAAACCCTCTGTAAAACCAGCAAAAAACTATGTACCATTGCTGCCCTTTGACATCCATGTTACTAAAAGCAAAAGGGGTTTCAATTTCATTTTGACATTTTTCCATGTAGTTTTCCAACCACCCAACATAAAAGTAGGTGTACTCAGGTATCTTCATTCCCTTTTCTGGAGTGCAAGTTAATTTTCTATTCTATTTTTTCCAGTCAGGCTTTTAGAAGCATTCTAGTGTTGTTTTCAGTGAATGCTGGTAATAAATATTTCTACCTTATTCACCTGCCAACTCATCTTTTATTCATCCTGCTGATGAAAACAATCTCCCATGAAACTTCCATTGCCAAAAGAGTTCAAAAACTTACCAACTATGAAAGTAATGGATCCTTTAGCAGCTTAGTGTGAATATTCTATGACCTTGTTACACACTTTTGAAGTTAGGAATTGTGAAGTTCTGATGTTAAAGCAAGAGAAAGTATGGAACATGGTTAATGTAGCGACATTTGAACCTGTTCTTATTACAGGCTATTATGTTCTTATTGCGAAAATGCCAACATTGTACCAAAATAAAGACTTGGCTGTTCTTCTACCCTTCTAACTTCAGAGGTGTGGATTGGTGCAGCTGGACCTCAAGTCCTTAGTCAACAGATGCTGGTGCTCTTGCTTTATGGCAGTGGAACCATACATGGCTACTTGTGAAGTTTAGTGTCTTGGGAATTGGAGCTGAGAATAAATTAATTGGCAGTGTTTATTAACGGAAAAAAGGAAGCACCCACAATACTGACTCTCTTCTTTCCGTCTAGGGTAAGAGTGTGTTTATGTAGGAGCTTGGCGAGATGGACAACACTACTCAGTGGCATCCAGCACAATCAAGCAGAAAATTCAGTGGAAATTTAGCTAAGTGGTAATTCTTTCTTTACACTTGAGTGGAAATTGCTAGTTTATGCAAGCTATTGACAGCATGATCTCAGCTTTAATTGCCATACCTCTTTATTTAGGAACTAGCACATAAATTTTCTGTAATTCAAAAAAATCTTCCTTCAGTTGTATTTTGCAAATATGTTTTGTAAAAACTGTAAATTGTTGCAGGATTCTACATATCTACTTAAAAATTTAACATTACCAAATACATCCGAAACAGGCTTTGAACCAGACCAACTCATTTATGCAGCTTTATACATTCTATATAAATGTATCTAAAAACCATCATTTGGCCTACATATGAAAAGCAGGAACTGTAGGCAAACTACTGTCCTGGAGAGTCATGAGTACAAGGATCCTGCTACTTGAAGTATATGTGTGTGATATGAAGATGTGATTTTTATGTTTTGTGAAGAGAAAGGAGAAGTATGAATATGCATCCAGTTAAACTTCTATCTGAAAAAGTTCTTTATACTTGACTAGATGAAAGTTCAGCTGCTTCAAGAGCTCTCCCATGACCTTAATCAGAGGCATGACTGCATGTTTCTGACACGTTCCTCAGGAACACGTCAAAGTCTGGCTCTGATTTTCAAGATAGTGTTGAATTAAAACCAATCATGTCAATGATGTAGCATTGCCTCTGAAGTCAGATCTCTAGGGGCACTGGTCAATAGGATCATTATCCCCTGAGTTCTGGCAGTGGATTAAAATGGTAGAGTAGAAAATAAGCAAATGTCCACCTCTGAAAAATTATGGAACATCTGATTCAGTGGCCTGGAATAGGAAATACACTGTCATGTTTTCCTTGAGCTCAAGTAAGTTTTCGCTACCATAACATCCTGGGACTCAGTCCAGAGGCAATTGACCTGTCCTTGAAAACTTGGAAGGAGTAGAGACTGTGAACCCCTGGACGTGTACATTCTAATTGCAAATGAGATGCAGTTTTAGATGTGCAATGCCATGGCTGATGATTACAGATCTGTGTTCTTATAGCTGCGCAGGAGTGTTTTGCCTATTAGCTGATACAGTGTATTTTGTTTATTGCTGACCAGTTTTTGAACTTTGCTCTTTGTTTCTGTAGCAGAAATAGGTTAGATCAATAACCTATTAATAACCTATTCAAGCTCAAAGTTCTATTCATCCTCACTCTCCAAACAAGAGGTATTTCCATTGTTCATTATTATGTGCCATTTCCATTTCAACCCCAACCTCATAAATCATAAATGAGCTTGAAGTATTCATTTCCCTCTTTCAGCGCTACCTTCATCTAGTATTTGCTGACATGCCTTGTTACAACTTATTTTATAGCACAGTCAGGCCTTGTTTTCTGAACAGATGAATTCGTTGTTGGACAGGACTCTAAAAATAGACTTTAGGGGCCACCAAAATGAGAAATTCCAGCTCATTAGGATCTCATCTGGAACAATGTGATCTGGTATAGAGAAGCTTTGAGCTGATGAAACAAAAGCAAAGACCTAGCTAATTGGTTCTAAACCTTTACATTATGAAAGGGCTATTTTTGTATTTCTGTTAAGGGTGATAGAAACCATCTGGAAAAGAGATTAAAGGCAGCATACATTGGAAAGAAAGGAGAAAAACTAGGGTAGTTAAAGAAAATATATGAAATGTATACATTGGGTAAACAAATGACTTCTGGTATCTTCTGGTATTCTGAGCTACCTTCTTCAGATAAAAATTAAAATCTTGTCAACCTCCACTATCTTGTTCATATGTAAGAGGCAGTTGTGTCTCCTCTACCAGCACTTGATGCTGAAGTGGTAAAGTTAATTTATGGGTGTGCAACTCTATTTCAATATCTCAAGTAGAATTACTAATGGAAAATGCGTGAATCCTCAAACTATCTAGTGTCATGGAAGACTGAAGGCTTACTGCCTCAGCCAGAAATATGTCCTCTGAGAACACTGACAGTAACTGTGTGCGTGTTCTGCTCTGAGTGTCTGGCATACCGTGCCTTTTGGAAGCTGGAACTCTGGTGTTGGGACATGCATGAAGACTTTGCCCTAATTCTTCCCTCAGTGGCGGGCTTCAAACGTGGTTGGATGCCAAGCTAAGTCAGTTTGTTTTGTTATCATGAAATAATATCCTAACTAATGTCTTTGCTTCCTCCTTCCTTACTGAGGAGCAAAGTACACTAGGTAGGAGAAGACGCTATGTGAGACACAGTAAGTAACTTCGAAGTAGCTGCAGACAGTTTTTCTAGGATATTTGTTCTAGATATTTATTTATTTCACTATTTTCTACAGTTCTCCCAGGACACATTAATTTTAGATTTTTTTACTGTGTACTGAAACCAGTTGAGTTCATGTGTTGCCTCTAGAACCAACAGTTTATCACAGAAATTAATGGCATTATTTTCTTAATAACTTACATGTTTAAAATTATTGTGCTTTAAATAAGAAGCCTGTGAAATATAATGTTAGTGGATTAAATATAATAATACACATCCTTAAAAAGTATATACTGTGCTCACTGTCTCTGATCTAAGCTGCCAATCACCATTAGTTCATAATTTGATGTATAGATCTTGACCTGCCTCATTAGTTACCAGTAGTCGATATTGGGCTACCATTTGACTCATCCTGTGTTTAACTGCATACTGATGGATGAGTGGACTGTTTGAGATAAAATAAGAAACTGCTTACAGATGTTGTTGTGTTGAACTAGGCCCTTTCACTTTGTGAACAAGCCTTGCTGACAAGTGTGATGCTGCACGGTCTAGGTGAAAGCACAGCTCTTTCCCAATGCATTACCAGAAGGCCTGTGTCCTTGTGAGTTGGCTGATCTCAAAGCCACACCAAAACAACTTGGTGCACATGAGACAAACACCAAGGGTAGCACTAACTATCTCTGGTCATGCAGTCGTTAACAGGGACAAGCTAGTGAGCCAATTTTAAGAAACTGTTATGTTTCATAGTCTTAAATCTTTTAGAAATGATGATTCACAACCTTTATTCATTAATGGGCATCTGATTCATAGCTGGTTACAGTGGAAATAGATTGTTATATTGTGGGATAATTGTTCATGCTCCTTTGTAAAGACTCTGCAATTATTTCTATTATTGATGTCTACTTGGAGAATTTATAGCTTGTCTGTAAAAACCTATAACCTGTTAAGCTACAGCATTAGAGCACTCTCTAGATGAAGTGATTTAAAGTGGTCATTTTTAATTTATGAAAAGGTTTTCCTTAAAGATAAAGAAAAGGTTTCAAAGCATTCACAGCCTTTTCAGTAGCATATAGAACTATAGCTTTTATTTAAAAATAAAAAATTCAATAATTTTGTGTTCATTTAGATAAATGGAAAGGTTTTGTAGTCCCACATTTCAGCTTCACACACTGATTTTCACTCTATAAAAATCAGAATATTTGGAGGTAATCAACAAATTTTACAGGAAAATAAACCCTGTAATTATTTTTATTTTCCTCAGGGAAGGGATGAAAACTCTCAATTTCTATGAAAAAGCAATTCAGAACTTCCCTCAGCACTTTTTAAAGTTAGATGACTTATTCAGGGCCAGCTTAGATGAAATGAAGTATTAATTTATGAAGTTTCACAGTCTATAACTTAAGACCAATTCAGGTTGAATCATGACAACACAATGCCATTAGTCTTTAAGGCCACGTTTGTTCCTTCTTACTTTGTGAAGAACCTTGCTGCTTGTGCCCTAATTGGGTATGAAATGTGCTGCTTCCTTCCTGCACAGCAGAAGTTTGGTTCATTCCATACGGAAAGGTTGCTCACTTCAAATCCCTTTACGAATGGTCCCTAGTAGGTAATAGTGAGGGGGTTTGTGGGGAGACTGTTGTGGGGTTTTATGTGTTAGTGCCCATTTTACTGAATTGCCTGAGAATTCCAGGGGTCCGGCATAATGCTGAGAGAGCTGAGCTGATGAGTGGCATCAGATTGTGAATGTTCTTCATCATCTCAAGCTTAGAGAAGCTGACTCAATTTGGGAAATTTTTATTCATAATAAGAAAACTGATAGTAAAAGCAAATCTGACATTTAGCACTCGTTATTCCCATAATTTGGTCCAAAATACATTGTTAACTTTCAGGTAGTCTTTGGCAAGCAGGAACTATCAGTTCTCCTTTACTGAACAAACCTCTTTTGGAGACTGTGACTGCTGAGACAGATCTTAGCAATTTTGCAGAAGTCACTCTGTTCTGAGCTGATGGAATTTATACCAATGATACTGTGAAGTAATTATCTAAGAACAGATTTGTCCTGGTCACTAGGGCAGAAAGCTTTCCCTGTTGATATGAAATGATTGTTAGAAATTACTGTTTCTTCTTAGTTGCAATGTGTCGGAAGTGGGTGAAAAAACAATGTTAAAACATGGAATTTTTGTGGGTAAAGTAAATCCATTATAAGCTTTCAGATACCGTGTCTTCAGGATGCACTTCTGTCCAAAGGCCATACAGTCAAGCTTAAAAAGTAGGTTATTCCCATCCTATTGTTGCAACCCTTAATACATAGTTACTTTAGCAGTAACTATGCCAGTAACTATGCAGTTACATCCTTCTAACTTTTTTCTTACAATCCTTTCTGCATTTCTTTTTATTTTATGTAAATACAGCTAATTGATATGAGATATTTCACCTTTCATTATTGTCTTCTGAAACAGTAATTGCTGTCAAGATGAAAGTGTTAGGAGGGTAGGAAAGAAAACAGGCTCATCTCTATTTATAAATATATATATATATGTATTTTAGGCTATCTTTTAATGTTTGTCTTTGAATTGAGGCATTGTTTTCTCTGAGGACTCTGAAATGTTTACTGAAAAAGTTAGAGGGTAACGGGAGCAGTGAGTAGAACAAGACTGTTTTCTACCACACTTTAGACTGACCAAAAAGAACTGTTCTTATGTTTGTGTCCAGCTGGAACACACAGAATGTGAAGATCCCTGGTTTTAATTTGTACTTTACAGATGCTTTGGCAGTAAGCACAGCTTTGCTCCAATACTCTTAATATCAGACACCATTTACCAACTGCTTTATTTCTGTGTTCTTTTATGGAGTGTTTCAGCTTCTTAGAGGGAGCACAACAGGATTAATGAGATAATCTTATCTTTTACAAGGTATTGGCAATGGCAAAGTAATAAGATGTACGAATAGTGCCTGTAACCTAATGTACAAATGATTTTAAACCTTAATTCTATAATAGGTTTTGGGTTGTTCTCATTATATTTAACTCAAAACTCAGTTTCAAATCAACAGGTGTCCAGAAAAAGTCAGGGAAAGGGAACAAACAGAAGATAATTTGTTTACAGTTCAGAAGGTATGTTTCAGTTAAAACCACAACTGGATGCATACAAACTTGTACTGATACAAAAAGGAACCATGTAAGTTATGGGTAGAGTCTCTAGGCTCTATGTGCTAATCAAAGGAAGAAAGCTGCACTGTCTGGGAACAAATGCATCTTTCCAGGTTTTAGCTTCAGGAAACAAGCAGGTTGCTTTGCCTCACAGCTCAGAGCATTTGGGCAAGAGAACTTGTTTGAAATGTGATGCTGAGCATTGTCTGCTTTACAGTAAAAATATCACAGCTCTTCCAGAAAAGAAGCGGTAAATCTACTACTACTGTTGAAATCTGGATGTAAGAGGAGCAGAGTTACTGTATTCAGAGATGTTTGTTACCAAGAAAAGCTAAAAATATTCTGGGTTTGCACCCTTTGCTGACAGTGTATAGGGCTTTATCTGCAGGACTTCTCTTGGCTGTTAGCAAGGGAAAACAAGGAAGGAGCCTTAATGAGAACTTTAACCAAAAATGTGTTTCTAGTGCATCTAATTTTTTTAGTACAGATTCTTTAGACTTTTATAGTACAGATACTTTCTGACTAAGGAAATACTTTAAACTGGGGAAGTTCACTGTGATTCCAGTCCTTATCTTGTGTGTTTAGAAATCTGCTAATCTGAACTGCATCCATGTCTGCTGAGAAGTCTATTTATGTCTGTTTCTGGAAAGGGAGGGTTTTTCTTCTGTGAGCTGAGAAAAGGTGAATGTCTTAAAGAGACCCCACCCACCTCTGACTGACAGCTGGTGTGCATATTACACAGATGACAAGAACTATTCAGTTCTCGGTAAACAGCCGAGCTATCTGCCTCTCACCAAATGGTAATTACACAAATGTCTGTGTCTGTCAAGTGTTCATGTTGGGATTGTAGAGCATTTGACTCAATGCTAGATGTGTACTTTATCTGGCCTGCTGTCAGCAGAGTCCTCATTTCCACCTAGCACATCAAACTGGGGATGAGAAAAGCCTCCCTAAGGATTATGTACTTGACAATTTGCATGGGACAGTGGTGCTCGCATTTGACATCAAGGTTTTTAAAAAAATCTTAGAAGTAAACCAATAACATTTCTGGATAAAAACAGTCTAATATTGTCCTATGGTCTTTATAATTGATAGTTGTTTTGATTCTTCACCTTTAAAGACTAAATTACAAGGGGATTTCAGACATTAATTATGAGTTGCCTGTAGTTTGCATAATGGCATTCCCCCTTTTTGGCATTATTTCAGGCTTGAAATGAATTCAGAACAATTCCCCTCTACCTGGTAACATGCTGTCAACTGAAAGCTGTGTGCGTTGTTCCAATATTCTTACTGCTTATCTAACTCAGGCTGAGTAATGTAATCATAAACCTTGTGTGTTTAAGATACACAGTGTTTCTAGTTAAAAACAGACAACCAAGCCAGTAGAAAAAGAAAAGAATTAAGGCTTTGACCTTTTGTTTGGGGATCAGTCTGGAAAATCCTTGGTATCACTGATCCACACAAGTGTAATGTGCAGCAGGTTATAACATCCTTTAAAGTGAGCGTGTAGGCAGGTAAGCCAATAGTAAGATGAGTAGTTGTCTGAACTGAGTTTGTTTACAAAGTATATTACTGCACATCAACGGTAGGCATTGCCTGCTGGCTATTTCGCTATGGACAGTTCTACAATTAAAGGTGTTGTGCAGTGGAATACAACACCATTCACTGAATAATATATATACTAAACAAGTGACCAGCTCTGACTCCAAAGACAGCAAACAGTTACTGGAGTGCAATGCTGCTGCTTAGTTAAAAAAACTGTTGTTGGTACCTTTGTATAGTGCTGTGTTGGTATGACTGCTTGACTTTGTTTCTGGACAGAGCTTGCTGAAGGAGGTCTGCACCACCTTTCATTTTAAGGGGAAGGCAAAAAACTGTTTCTAATGCCTCTGTTTCTTAGTACAGATTGTTTAGGGGAAGGCATCTTTTCAGCTGAGAGCATCCTTGTCCATATGGATTGATTTTTCTTTTGGAAGTGTTTGCACACAGGAGGTAGTGAAAAATGGTAAGAAGTAATATTTCCTTACCCTGGCTTAGTGGTCATACTGTAGACAAGCCTCTTAGTCACTCCTCAGTCTGTCCTAGAAGAGCTCAACAAGACAGTTTTATCATACTTAAATTTTCTAACTTTCAGATTTTATAACATTAATAAAAATGAGAGACATCTGGTGTATGATAATGCAGCTCCTTTCTGATAATGACTGCATCTCTCAGGCTCTAATACTTAGTAGTATTTTAGCTTTTTTCTAATAGGTGTCAGAATTAAAAATCACTGTTAAATTTCTAAGGTAAAGGAAGGGAACATTTTCCTATATAAAAGCAGCTAATTATTTTACTATATATTTTTCTGATGTCTGTATTCTGGTGGACAAGGTAAGTTATGACTCTTTATTAATTTTATTTGAGCCTGTTTTGTGTTGTTTTCTCAAATAAAGGAGTCTGGCAGATAAGGTACGAGAAAATGCATGTTCTTCCATGGGCTGTTTCCTGTAGTCAGACCTGGCTGTGGATACCTGAAAAAGGCAAAGAAGATATTGCTAAAGCATAGGTATATAGACATAAGCATTGTATGACAGCTTTTAGAAATAAACCTCACTTTTTTCACTTGCATCATCTAAAAGCATAGTAACTTGTCAGTCCTTTTGTTTTCTTTTGTTCTTTTCATTTTAGTGTTTATAAGGAAAGCTTTCCATGGGAGCTTGTAGTCTCTCTTGCAGCATCTGAAATGGTCAAATGCTAAAGGAGAGGGATATTATGTACAGGGGGAGAAGAACAATTTACTAGTTGGATAAACATTAATGAATAAATTCATTAGCATGCCTTAGAGAGGAAAGTCTAAGGGACTGAATTTTTACTTAATGACTAGTGGATATCAACATCAGTGAGCAACTAAGCTAGATAGGTCTGTATTCAGCTGTAGCAAGTGCTGCCCAGGCTTTGAATCTAATCTGGTCAGCTTTCAATCCTTTCAAAGTAATTGTGAAATGAATTGCCTTCAGTAGTCTTAAAAAGTGTACCTTGAGTATGCCCTGCTAAAATAGGACAAGTTGGAATCATCCTACTTGCAGGCTTAAGCAGCCTTAATGCACTGGTATTTAGGACCATATTTATTTGCAGAAGAAATAAGTCTCTATTCACAGATTTCTTGTGAAATTATCTTTTAAAATTATTTCAAATATCGATAAAGTGTCCATACACTGATTCCCCCTCCCCCCCCCCCCCCCCCCATACTTTTATTACATAGATTTGCTGTTAAGTCACATTGACGAAAAAGGGAGCAGGAGCAAGAAACTTCAATGGAAATAAAGCATTAAAAGGAGATCTGGGGATCTGTTCCATTTTTTTGTTTTGGATGATGGGCCATGGATTTGTTTTTATCTTCCCACTATTTATCTGGCCTGAATGATGCATAGGGACTTCTCTCTTTCTTCTAGTACAAGGGCTAGAGGCTGAACTGCAGGCATGAAAGAGTAGCAAACCATACCAGTAACTTGCACTACAGCTAAGTCTGAAGGCAAGATGAAAGCAAATCTTCAGTCCCATAGAACTGAAGCAGTGCTGAAATGAGACCTCATAAAACTTGGAATTTCTGACACAATTTAAAAAAGTGTTTGTTGGAAATCACCAGGTTTGGCAACAAACAGGTTTTAACAACAAAGGAACTACCGTAAGGCTGATGAGGGTCTTTGCCAGCTGAATTCATGGCCTTGGAGATTTTCAATCCTCTCTGGGTAATCTCTTACTTTTCTTAACCACCCTTGTTGTAAAGAATATTTGTCTTATGCCTTTCCCTTGTTGCAACCTGTGACTGCTGCTTTTTATGCTTTTGTGGCATTCCTTTGGATATAGTCTGTCACCGTCTTCTGTATAAGCCCCACCTTTAGACAGCAGAAGACAACTCTTAAATTCCCTTATGGCCTTCTTTTCTCCAAGCTGAACAAACTCCATTCCATCACCCTCTTCTTACACATTATGTGTTCAAGGCCCCTACCATCCTTGTGGCTCTCCACTCTACTCTCTCCAATGGAAAGAGCTGAAAGGCCCAAAACTGGACACAATATGCCAGATATGGCTCCTCACACAGCTTCTTCTCTCTCTTCAAGTTGTCCTTCCACAGTGTCTACTTGTTTCTATCTCCCTGTATTATGTTTTCCTAGGTAAAAGTTGATAGTCTGGGCCTCTATTTAGTCAGCTGCAAATGACACCATTATCATGAAAATGGTAATGATTATTTGAAAAATCCTACCAGTGATATTAAGATTTATAAGGATGGGAAAATTAAATTACCTTCCAGATTCTGTATGTACTGTGGTAAACTAGGTCTAATTTATGAAGCATTTTTTAAGCTACAGAACATTTAGTAGCAATACACATTTCCCTGAGATTTGGCTCTGACTACAATAGTAAATATCAGAAACACAATTCACTATAATGTTGATAGCAATGACAAAATTGGGTGGTGCTGCCAAAATGTTACTGTTCTGTTATGTAGTTGTACTGAATGATGTGAGGTAAAATAACAGGAGCTCTGCCTACACACTAGCTTCTGGTGCTGTTTATGGCTGGTAAAGTTGTGTTAGTGGGAAATCATGACTTGAAAAAAAAATGTTTGGATAAGGACATCTTCAATCTGCACTATGAATAAATAGCGAGCTTCTATCTGCCAGAGGGTGAATTTGGCATCTGCCGTTAGTACCACATTTTCTTATTAAAATAAATAAATATATAACTTGTCTCCAGGTCATTAAATGAGGAAATGTATCAGAGTCATCCTATGGTTACATTTCACTTCTAGTTAATTCAATTAAAATTATTTTCAGTATCAGACAACCAGACATCTTAGAACTTCTTGAAGTGACAAGTCCTTAATACCCCTGCAATGATTTGGAGGGTTATCACAGGATAACTCAGTCTCTATTTTCTAGGTCAGCTGTTCCTTTAGTGAGTACAAGTAGCCAGTAGAATAAACATATTCCCCTATCTCTAAGAAAAAACACAAGTCCTCTGACAGCACCTGAGCTATGTGCAAAAGTAGTCATGCAGGCTAAAGATCATCAAAGTTTCTCCAAGCCTCTGTGCCAAAAATAGCAAATGTTTGGTATCTTAAATCAAAGGGTTGCTATAAAAAGATGCTTCTAAGCCTGTGGAGTATCCATGTCATTCGACAGGATGGTTTATTTTTGGCATGAGCGTTGACACAGTCACTTACAATCAAGGCAGATAGAAAGTCACTGAACCGTGAGCTCTAGGAGCAACATTGCACAAAGAGCACTGTGACTCTCACGTGAGGAAAGCCAGGGAACATCACTGTCTGTGAGCTGTGTATCTTAGAGGAGAAATTACAATTATATAATACAGAACTGTATCGTTGTTGCTGTAGTCTTCTAAGATCTGTGCTTCCCAAAACAGCTCAAAGGCCCTGCATGTGGTGACCCTTTCTGTAGGCTAAAAGGGAAAGATGCTGCATTGTTTATCAGTCAGCAGCGGCTGTTTAAGTGTCAGAAGACATGTTCATTACCCAAGAGGAGAGCTGGAAGGCTCTCTGTTATCGCAGCCCTTTTTGACCCCCATACTTGAACTCTGGGACAGTTGTTTTTTTTTGATAGTTGAAGTAGAAAGCTCTGTTTCCAAAAAAAGTTGCCCACTTTTCTGCTCCTCAGTACTATTGTATTTGAGGGCTTTGCAATCTTGCCCTCAAGAACCCCTGCAAATATTTTTCAGGCACATACAAGCCAATAACTTGTTCAAGGTCGCAGAAGAAATCCCTCATGGTGCAGGATGTGAAAGCAGGTTTCCTAAGCGTGTCTGTCCTCTGCAGGACTGTCAGCGTCTGACAAAGGGTATCCTTTGGTAGAAGATTTTCTTCTGGCAGACAGGCCGAGTCAATTTATTTTACTGGACTTCTGTAGTGCAGTTGTACCCAAATGCCACCTTTTGGCCAGCACATGCTGCAAATGGCAAGATGCCATACCAGTGTGCTGGGGAAAAAGACCAAATGCTGCAAGAGAGCAGATTGCAGGCTGGCAGCTCAGACAGCAGTTCTTCCTGAGCACTGCTGCTTGCTGTGCTGCCTGCCAGAGTGTGCCTTGTAGGAAAGGACTTGTGATCCCCAGTCCCTAATTTGCACAGGTGTAGTATGAGGTAGGATCTACACCTTAGTCCTTTTCTTCTTAATTGAAATTAATGAATTATCCAGCTTCAAATTCCAATTTCTTGCTGAGGCTAAGAAATGGCAAAACCCAGCTGATGTTGTTACAACAAATTCTTGGTCTTGCATATTAGCTGTATATATTCTGCTTTCAGGATACATAGTTGAATATAGTATTTGCGAAGTTTCATGAATTAATTTTATACACATTCTTGGGATCTCAGAGAGATTTGAGTCTTCTCATTAATTTACTGAGGCTATTTTCAGCTTCTGCAGGTAGTAATAAGTAACTCTGCTCCTGCTCTTTTTTTAATCTTCATAAGTTTTTTAAAAAGACTCTTTCCTAAAATAAGGCTCTCTCTGCTCCCATGTTTTTCCACTGGATACAGCATTCTGTGTCATTCAATGCATCTTTTCAGGACGCATGGTTTGATCTGGCAGCAGAAGTTGAAGAGCCTCCTGTTGATTACACAGACTGCCTGGGGGTCCTGCAAAGATCTTCAGTGGTTGGTCATGTTCAAGTTCCACCTCACTGTTTCTGGCAACAAGCCCATCACGCACAGACATTGTTGACAGGATGGAGGCTAAGGAAAACGTCAGAAAAATGTCAAGAAATGAAGCATGTGTGTGACTTCCCTCTTTCCCGCAGATTATTAGAAGTAGAGGCATAGCTCTATGATCGAGTCCTGTCTTTCTGTAGGGTTCTGTTTCCATTTACAGCCACAATTCTATTGCTTCTGTTCCTCCAGGTTACATAAAATCCTTTTTAAACACTGGAAACATTTGCATCTGGTCCTTGCATATATTACTCTGTGCTTGCCTTGATGTTATCATCTTCAAAATTACATTAAAAGCTCAGTTTTTTTCCTTACAAAATGATTAAACAGACTAAAATATATCTTAGTAGTGTGAATACAGGCTAATTCTAGTGCAAATGTGAAGTACCTGTACCAAAGTTAGTGACTTAAATGAATTAAAAATCAATTTACTCAAAGCAAAATTAGACAAATTTTCTGTTACAGGTTGGTAACAAATCTCCTTCTGCAGAAACACTGAAAAAAAATAAGCTTAAACCCAATACCATTAATTTGCCCCTGAATTCTTGTAAAATGAAAGCCCTGCCAAGTTTCCAGGGAATGTGTTTGATAAGGACTGGGCATTGCCGTGACCTTACTAAATGCTCTCCTAGTGTGGGAATATATCTTACACACTGTGCCCAGTAAGAATAGTAACATTGCTAACTTTGCAACAGATAGCTAAAACCAGACTACTTCACACTTTGTGTAAATTATTCCAGTATCTATGTGGATGATGTGCAAAAACTAACATGTGAGACCCAAGGTTTGATTTAAAACTGAAAGGGTATGAGAAGAGAGAGCTCAGATGATGACTTGGGTAATTAAAACTGTCTAATCTGGCTCCTTTCTGATTCTAGAGTTACGCATGAAGGTTTACATTGCGATTCAGCCCATTAATGATGAATAATTGGATAGACAACTGTGGAGCTCACATCACCTTCTTTCCATGGTTTGTTGATGGAAAAATAGCACTTCAGTGGTTGAAATTCGAGTGACATGAGAAGTATAGGTGATATCACTAATGCTCTTCCACAGCACACTGGGGTCCAGAGATACCCCCCTCTCTTCTCTCCCCTCTTCCTATTTATTTTATGTTTTTAAAGAACTGAAACGCTGCAGAATCTGATACATAGGTAGAGGCCTGAATGCTGTGTTAACAAAGGCAACAGCATTATTACTTTGTTGACCTCCAGTTTCTAAGGGACTTTTGAAGGTAAGCTATTTAATTCTGGTTGAATAAACTCTGCTTTGTAACACATTAAACGCACTCCATAAAACTGCACAGTTAAGCCTAGGTATACTGCTCATTTAATCTATTTTTGAAGAAAACTTTGCAGACTTTCTCTATAGGTGTATTTTATTGTTATGTTCAATTTATAACAGGGCTTGGCAATTGTGTAGTAAACTAAAACATATATTGAAAGAGTACAGTGTGTTTTGGGATTGATTAGCTAGCCAGCACACCAGTTACCAGAGTTTAGAGTGAATCTGCTGTCTAAAATAGACTGGGACATCCAATCAATACATCCATTTTTCAAAACAGGGCAAGACTGTGAAGTCTGACAGAATGCACTGGCATGGAAGTGGTCCGTGTTGTTTGTATTTTTGAATAGTGTTAACACAAAGCTATGTATTTATTTGATGTTTCAATGAAAACCTGCTATGACTTGGTGATAATAAACTTTGTAATAGATTTATGAGTCTTCTTTGTTTAGCCATATTTTCAGAATGGCTATGACTGAGTCTGACTTTCAGAAATTCCTGTTCCATGCTTTAGGAGTGGTAACTCCTTTGAAAATTTAGAATAAACTTTGCCAGTTGGCCTATTTCAAAGCGTAAGACTACTTTAAGTTCACATGACGTATGAGCTGGGAGAAACTAAATAGATGCAGGTGTTTACAGTGTATTTGCACTCTATGTTCAATGATATATGTATTTTACTTCTATATCTGCATGGCCTTCTGCTATATTGTTTTTCTCAAATGTCTCTGAATATTTCCAGTTCCAATACTTATTTGTATTGGGAAATAATTTATTATTTGGCATTCTCAACATGAAAATTTAAGAAATTCGTAATGTTTGCATCAAAAACCAAACTTTCACTGAAAGCTTCTATCCCATGTCTGAATGGATAGAAAAATACTGTATTCTGTCACAATTTTGAGAAGAAATTGACATTAAACTGTTAGAATTCAGATATTCTTGTCATACATTCCTTCATATTTTCTAAAATACATACTCTCTGAAACATCATAAAAATTTCACTTTTCAGCCAAGTGAACTATCTACCTTGGCTTTTCAGGTTTTTTCTATGCGATTACTGTTTCGCTTTTTTAAAAGATGAAGTTAATCAAAATGATTTGGCAAACAAAATCAAATGAATTGTAACTACCCTTTATTACCATGCTGTATCTTTCCAAATTTATCCCAGCTTTTCTGCAAGATGCTCATTTTGCTAACAATGAGATTTTAAAAATATTGCTTTATGCACTCTGTGCTCTGCAGATCTAATTTTCAACTAGAGTCTGCAGTGTTCTGGGAATCCTTGCATAATCTGGAATGTGCTATAAATAGAACATGCACTCAAAGGAAAGAAAGCGTGACTTATTTTGTAACTATATGCTTGCCACAGATCCAGCTTTCATCCAAAGTCAAATTGCTCTTGTCAGGGCTGCCAAGTTGTCAGTTAGGCAGAGAAATTTCCTGCAATGTGCAAGGTGACTTTTCAGACTAAAGGGAGTGGGGGAGGAAGGAGGTTTCCCTTCTGCTGAGTAACTGGTTTCAGTCCTTTTACTAGGCTGTTTATATCTTCAGTTGAAGATACTCACCCACAGTGAGATCAGACTGACTGTTCAAGAAGGTCTATGAGACACTGAGTTATGGTCTGTATTGGGTCCCTGTTGGTACCAGCAGATCTACTACTGAAAAGAGCTGAACATTTGCAACACGGAGTAATGAGGACATAAGTGAGAAATTGTACCTTCATCCCATTTCTGTTTGCCATTCACAGCTGCTGATCTGACAGAAGAGGTGGTTAGGTCTTCCACAGGAAGAAGCCATATGGAGACCACTGCAGCCCTCTTAAGACACTAGCTCTTAACAGGAGGTGCAGCTTGCAGTAAAGGGACTTCATTCCAGGAAGAGAGAGAAAACAGCAATGCAAGAATCAGTGTCTGAGTTCAGATTTCTGTCTGGTTGATTGCTTGCTTACTTGTGTGCCAATGTTTGAAGGGCATTCTGGAGGAAGAATGTGGCTCTTACTCACTTTCTCAAATCTGTGATCTTACCATGTTTTGCGTCTTCCTTAGGTCTGTTCCTTTGAATCTTTCTGAATCCAGATGAACAACGTGATTTTGCTGTAACTATGGAAAGCTCTGAAATACATACCTATTTTGTGTCTTTCTACTCACTCTGTCTGTGAAAATCGATTCCTTCTTCTAATTGTATTCTGTGAATGCTCCTCAGTCAGGTCATCAAATAATTGCAACGACTCCATTCCCAATAAGCTGAAATGAAAAAATCAGTCTGTCTTATCCAATTTCCCCAAAACTCCAATATATCAAACTACCTAATCTTAAACACTGCAGAAATATTAATAAAATTGGAGGATGATAAAGAGATGGAAAAGCAGAAACTCATTCCTATACCCTGGATTTCTGCATATGTCACTGAAATGATTGAATTTTGAAATGGAGAAAAAGCAGATAGTGGTAATTTAGGGTTTCTGTCATCCTCATTGAATAAGGTAAAATGTTACTTTGTAGCTAAACCACTCCTACAAAACAGCCACTCTTGATGACTTAAGAAGTCATGGTGAGATCACCACAGCAGAGGGAATCCTCAAGAGCCTGAAATTCACATTGCAGCTCCAGTGGACCCCTCTTCTTTCCTGCCAGGAAAATTTTGTGTGGCTACACCACTTGTCTTAACAATTTCTATTTATAATAACCCTCTTGGGTTTACTGACAGTTGGCATTACTGAAAGCAAACTTTACCCTACTGCACCCTGTGCTTGGGTGCACTTGGGCAATGTCCAACTCCAGAGTGAAGACCTTTTCTGTAAAGCTGCTCAGATGTGAGCCAGACTACAGTGACATTCTCGAATGATGTTACAAGATACGGGTAAACTCTATTAAGTATGTTTGGGAACAGTTTCCAGACACATGGTTCCGACTAGGAAGAATTTTGGTATTTTTCACAGCTTGGTGTTGTTTTGATCATGTGCACAGAGAATCAGCCACCAATTTCAAATGAAATCCCACCTCTAGAAGGAAGACCTTGTGTGTAAATCACCATTCTAAGCTACTAGGAAAGAGTCACTGTAGTGAAAGATGGAAAAGTTTGTCTCTAAATTGAGCATGATTTACAGTTTAAAATAAGAAATCAGTGAAATACTTGATGACTTTGAAGGTTTGGAAACCCCAAGAAACATTTGTTGAGCCATTATTAGGACTGTCAGCCCTGTTCTTTAAATCTAGCCTGTTCAAATCAGGAAATCCTAGTGGTCTTGCATTATCCCATTCTGTGTGGTCATAAAGTTAGCATAAAATATAACCTCAAACAAGCTATGTTATTGGAACTTCTTATTTTTCTTTTCTTACTAATTCTAGTAATTTTCTGCCACTTACATTAAAAAAAAATAAATTAAATCAGATGGGGACTCTGGAGTCAGAAACTTTTCTTCTTTTGCTTTTGGTAAGTGACTAGGAAGATTACTCTGTTTCTTAGTCATTGGTATGCTTTGAATTTGATCCAAAGTAACAAGGAGGAAAAATGTTGAGGTGTTCTAATAATCGAATTTGTGGTTCCAACTAAACTTTGAAAAGAGGATTATCTGAATTGCAGAGGAGCTTTAATGTTTTCAGTTCCCTTCACTGTTCTGAAACCTCATATATGGTAGCACTTCACACAGCTGGACCTTTCCAGTGAATCTTCTTTGATGAGCTCATGCCCTCTCAGAAGTATCACAGCCTCTTTGGGAGGCAGGAAAACATTCCCATTGTACAAAAAGGTCAGGCTGAGGTACCGAGAAGGGAAATTCCCTGGTTGTGCGCAGTAAGCCTCAGCTGCCTGGACTTCCATTCTACCTACAAAACATACCTGAAACAAAACTGGAAAGGCTTGTGAGAGCCCCTGGCATACTGTATATTGCATTGAATCACGTAATGAAAAATGACTTCCTGTGAGGTTGAAGAGAAGGAATATGATATTAATGCGCAGCTTGGGTCATTCAGGGGATTAGAAAAAGTAAGTCATAAAACTGTTTAAGGAGAGATAAGAACAAAGTCTGTTTGAACTTATGAAAGTAAGATACCAGGTAGGACACAAATGCTAACTGTAGGAGACATTTTTGAGGAGTCCAGTAAAAATAGCAGACAACAGGCGCTTGTTTGAGACTTGATAGTGTCAGGTACTATTCATTTTTTATATCTAACCAAACATTTTCTGGGGACTTTTAATCTGTTTTCTCACCTTTTACCAAGGAAAGGTAGAAAAGAAAAAAAGAACATGAGCTGGATCCAGAAAATCTTCACCAGGCCTTCCCACGGTACACACTGAACTTTTCCCTTCCATCTGTCTTTAGTTGGTGCCTCTGGAAAATCTACAGACAGCAGAAACATCTTACACTCAGAAGGTCACTGTCTCTGGAATCTGTTAGGCAAGGTGGTAAAAATGCTGTCTTTGAGGACAGTGACTTAAATCACTGGATAACCTCAGCCAAGGAAAGAAATGAGGCTACTGATGCTCTCCCAGATTTGCCTTCTGAGAGGAGGAATCAGATGAAGTGCTTGAACTCCACTGAGCACAGAGAAGTTCTAATCACAGCAGGTTTTGTCCATTCAGAATGTAGTTCCCATAATCAAACACCCAGTAAATAAGTAAGTAAATAAATACATAAAATGGTTAGAACTACTCCCTTAGCCTGTTTCCTGTGCTCTCTGCCCACATCCCTGCTTTTTCCTTGTCTTCACAGACACTCTGAAGTTACTTCTGTTTTATGTTTGTTTAGAACTCCATGCTAAAGCAGATTCTTATATTCTGATGGTACAGAAGATTTATGCTTACAAGTCATTGGTATAAATATCACTAACTTCTGAAAAGCAGTCCCAGATTTATTCTGGGAAACAACTTTCTCCTAAAAGCACATTTCTTTAATGCTGACAATAATTTTCTTTATATCTTACCTTCTTATGAAAATGAGATGTACACCATCATCTTATTAGCAATTACACAGTCTTATGTCCCTGACAATGTTTTAAAACCCCTGGGATAATTTTAGCCAAATTTGACAAAACAAAACAAAACAAAACAAAACAACCAAAACCAACCAACCAAAAAAAGTCTAATTCATTATTAAGTTTCAATAAAACTGAAGCCTGTATAGAAGAGAAAATCTGCGCTAGAGCCCATCACTGAGGGAAGCAGAGGTGCACACACTCTGTGTCGCAGAGGCCAGCTAACCAATCTACAGGCAAGTGCTGTCTGAGGATGTTTCAGACATGCAGGGAGAGAAACTGTTAATACACTGATGTGTATTTGTAAGTATTTGTGGAGATGAAGAACACAAATTGATAGAAAGCAGGCCTCTCATTATTTCCAGTGCTCACAGAAGAACTTGTCTTTGATCAGCAGAGTCTTATGAAGTTTGGAGACCTGGAAAGATGCTGGAATTCTTCCCTAGTGTTGTGCTTTGACTTTTAGCAATAAATTAATATGGTCAAACAATAAAATGAAAAGCTGCTTTTGAAACTTTGACCCCAAAGTTCATCCTTAGTAATTTAGGTTTTACTTGAGCAAGGCACATACATGTATCCCGAAGTAAAACAAGCAGTAAACAATTGTTTAAGTACCTTGCTGAACTATATCCAAACATCATAAAAAGGCACACATAATATTCTTCACTAAAAAATAATTAACCTACTAAACGACTGTAATCTTGATTCAAGTACCTTTACAGTAACAGTTTTTTAAGGCCTTGGTAGAAAAACTGAAGTCCTTTTAACTCATATAAAGCTGTACTCTTGAAAGAAGCCAATATCTTGACTTGACTTGGAATATTGGAAGTGTGATTCCCAAAATAGCATATGGCTGACAACAGGCTGTTATCTAAGTAGAACATACACTTTTCCATTTTATCCTGTGTATAATATTAAATGTGGTCAGTTGGTTGCTGTAACCACAAGAGAGATTTCCCACATGAAGCAGAAATGGACACTAAAAATTAATCAGTGCTAAAAGAGATAAGGGTTAATCAAGATTACTGAAACTAAGTCTCTCTTTTTAATGTTATTGTACCCAGCTTTGGAAGATCTCATCACATTCATTGTACACTGAGTATTTTTGTATTTTGCTGACAGTCTTTAGCAATGGTGTGCTCTTTATCAGTTCTGGCTGTACACATAGTAGTTCACTCAGGTTGTATTGGTAACAGGGCCCAAGCCGAAGTGAATTTCTTACTTTAGTATTAGTATTTAGTATTTAGTATTAGTATTTAGTATTTAGTATTTAGTATTATTGCTAGGAAGCTATTGTTTTATTCAGAATTACTGCTTGGCTAGTATAAAGAAAGAAAAGCCAGATCCTTGATTAGTAACCCAGTATTTCCTCCAGTTGTCTCTGCTTAGACCCATGAGCAGATCATAAACTACCCTTTTTTTTTTTTATTTTTCGCAAGAATTTGGGTTTAACAGAAATCTCTAATGCACATGAGAAGTCAAAACCAAAATCCTGTGTGTTTTAACAGTCTTGATAGGACAAGAGGTAATGGGTTCAAACTTAAACGGGAAGTTTAGGTTAGATATAAGGAAGAAGTTCTTTACTGTGAGGGTGGTGAGGCACTGGAATGGGTTGCCCAAAGAAGTTGTGAATGCTCCATCCCTGGCAGTGTTCAAGGCCAGGTTGGACAGAGCCTTGGGTGACAATGGTTTAGTGTGAGGTGTCTCTGACCATGGCAGGGGATTGGAACTTGATGATCTTAAGGTCCTTTCCAACCCAAACCATTCTATGATTCTATGATTTGTACATTGTTTTTTCTCATCAACTCTTACTTGACTTTCATATGATATGTTCTACTCTCATAATTTGGAGGGAGTGTATGAAAAATGGCCAGGTACATTAAATTATCAGTGATATTTGTAATGTGCCTGTCTACTATCATGTAGCAGAAGGCAGCTATGAACTAGGTAAGGCAAAATGTGAGTAATAGGGGAGCAATCACTTACTTGTGCATGCATGTGACTTTCAGACAAGGTGAAAGTCACAGAGCTGCAGAATGCACACAGAAAAAGGTTTTCAGATTGAGTGAATCAATTGCCCATAATTTACAGATTGCGTTATTACTTGGAAACATTAATATTTCAGTGTTAAACACTGTAACAAACCCCACTGAAAGCTTGGTTACTCTATTTGAGGAGCTTTAAAACAGACTTAAATGAGATGCACTTTCAGTAAATTCTCCTGAAATGAGCAACATGCATTTCAGTGAAGTGGGAGTCACTTCCTGAACTTTTCCTTATTTCTTTCAGCTTCCTGAAAAATATATCTTCTATGGGCTGATATACATTTGGAATACTTAGGGAGGGAATCCCTGGTGATATCACTGTACACACAGGTGCTGTGGCTTGAGCCAGCCGGTAACTCAGAACCATGCAGCTGCTCGCTCACTTCCCTTCCCTTCTTTCCCCTTGCTCCTGGAGGGGTGGGGAGGAGAATGGGAAGAATGTAACTCGCAGGGGTTGAGATCAGAACAGTCTGGAAACTAAGGTATAACACAAACCACTGCTGCTGCCACCAATAATAATAATGAGACAGGAAATAACAAGGGGAGAAAATAAAAAACTATAAGGGGAAAAGGAAATCAGTAAGCAGAAGTGATGCACAATACAACTGTTCACCACCTGCCAACCAATACCCAGAGCAGTGAGCTGGGCCTTCTGTGTGACTCCCCCCAGTTTCTGTACTGAGCATGACGTGCTGTGGCACGGAATACCCCATTGGCTACTCTGGGTCAGGTGTCCTGTCTCTGCTTTCTCCCGGCATCTTGTCCCCTCCTCCCTGGCACAGCATGAGAGACTGAAAAGTCCTTGATTGGGGTACGCATCGCTTAGCAACAACTAAAACCATCAGTGTGTTATCAGTGTTGTTCTCAGACTGAAGTTGAAAACACAGCATTGCACCAGCTACTAGGAAGGAGAAAAATAACCGTTACAGCTGAACCCAGGACAACAGACACTAAATGCAGCCTCAGACACCTCATTGCTTTCAATGTAATTGAAATTCTCCACAGAGTATTTAGTGAGAAAATCTAGATTAATAGGCAATTTATGAGGTTATCAGATATGGTCATAGAATCATAGAAAAGTTTGTGTTGGAACGGACCTTAAGATCATCTACATCCACCCCCCCCCAGCCAGGGACTCCTCACACTAGATCATTTCACCCAAGGCTCTGTCCAACCTGCCAGGGATGGAGCATTTACCACTTCTTTGGGCAACCTGTTCCAGTGCACCACCCTCACAATAAAGAACTTCTTCCTTATATCTAACCTAAACTTCCTCTGTTTAAGTCTGAACCCCTTGATGATAAACATATAGTAAGCACATAAATAGACTATTTTATAATTAACAGAGTTCTGGTTTTCTGAAAGATTGCTTTGAAAAATAAAACCAGAAAGTGTTTACTTTGTTAAATCAATGTTTCTTGATGTATAGAACAATTTCATATTGGAAATGAAAGAATTATTAAGTTGCTATATGGTGCATTTACAGACATGTCACTGTCTTTATTGCACATTCCTGATAAGAAAGAGCAAAAGAAATAATTTTAGGTTAAATTCAAGAAGGTATCTAACACAGAGAGAGCTTTTTGAGGGATATTGTACTAGCATGAACCTTTTCAACTTTTTTTTTTTTTTCTGGTATTATTAAGAAGTGAAGTTTTCAAGGAATATTCTGTGCATCTGCAACACTGCTTTTATCTGTTTTGCATAATATAAGGGGAAATTGTCAGCTTTGACTTCAGGGAAAAGCTCTGCCACTTGAGGCTTGATCCATTTATGAGATTATTAGTTCAAGGAGAGTATGTTTCAAGTAAACTCACAACATAAACAGAAATGTTGCAGTGTTTCCTTTCTTGCCTAAATAACAAGGGGTTATTGCTTTAAAACATTTATACGACTTGTTCTTTTTGTCTGTTTAAATTCACAACATATTAACATCCAAGTATCTTTACAAGCAGCTCCATTGGGTTTATGTCCACTTTGTTGCGTTATGAAGGGTAATTTATGTTTTTACAATTAATATATTGGATAATTCTTCTCCATTATCCTGAAATAAGATAAAGATTGTAATGAAAGATAACACATTTTAAATAAAGCCATTAGGAAGAGATTTTGTCTTTAACAGAACATTAAGTGTTAAGAATGGTAGATGGGTGAAACTTCGTAGTTTAAACTGCATTGAAATGAGATGCTAAAATTGTCTGGAGGGAGGTAAGAAATAGCTTTCAATGTTTCTTGTGAAAGCACAGAGAATGCACTCAGCGGCCATGGCAGATCAATGCTATTCTTTCTAGGGTGGTCCAACAACACCATCTAGACCAAACTCATTGACCATGCCAATGATCAGCCCACAAGCATGGCATGACTGTCAGGCACCCTCTGAATTACACAGGGGCATGACTTATTCAAGTATGCCCAGCAGCTTAACAAGGCTGGTAGGCTGTCTGGCATGCCTGGCCCTGCAGTAGCATGCAGATCTACTCTTCTTGAGTTTCACTATTATCATTGGGAAGCTTTTCTAATATCTAACCTGAACTTTTTTTTGGTTCTTATCCTGTCCATCCTGGGCAGGATTTCACTGCTTTTCCAGTTTTCAATGCAAGCCCATTTTGTTCATTCTTGCATAGAAACTAAAAGAAGCCTCATGTGGCCCTCTGAATTTTCTTAATCTCAGCAACAGCATTTTTGAAGAATGGCCTCAAAACTGAGGCCCCAAATGTATTCCAGCCAAAGTTGCACCACTGCAGAATAAAAGGATGCTTTATGTATGTCTTTTAGACTACATTTTCATTTAAACCTCTCAGTGTCTTATCTTCCATTTTTTGTGACTGCATTAACAGTGTTGACTCATGTCCAACTTCTGAGTCACTTAGACTCCCAGGTTCAGCATTCATGTTTCCTTATCATTTATTCCCCATCTTTTATTTCTGCAGTTGGCTATTTCTGTTTAGAACATTATAGCACTTACCCCATCGACCTGTATGTCTTTTCCGACGGCTTTCCAAATTTGTACTACGCATTTTCAGACTCTCCCGGCTTGCTAGCATCTGCAAATTTAATAAGCACAGTCTCTATTCTGTCTTCCAAGACACTGCTGAGAACAGTGAGCAGCACTTGTGCAGGACAGACTACTGCAGAATCCGGCAAGGCAAGTCCTTCAGTTTTCATGAGCAATCATTGATGATTGCAATCTCAATATAGTTTCCAAGGAGCCCTGCACCCTTCCTACAGCAGTTTCATCCAGAGGACACTTCCTTCTGTGTATGTTACATATGAGACAACAGCCAAGGCTTTACTGGACGTGAGATATTTGACTCCTACTGCTTCTTCAGAGGGCCAGTTACCTTCAACAGAATGGAATTAGATTGACTTGACAGAATTTGTTCTCAATAAATATGTCTGTGAATCTTTGGGGTTTCCAATGTGCTCTTACATAATGTTTTGGAAAATACTTCAGTATTTTTCCAGGAATTTTAATAAAGAGCTGTGCTTCGTAATTTCCCAGATGCTACCTGCTTCACTTTTTCTTAGAATAGGCACTACATTTCTTTTTCCTTTTTCATTTTGTACCTTTGTGTACCATTTTTTTAAAAAAGAGCTATTATGAGCTGCAGAACTGCTTCAGTTACTTTTTTCAAATATCCTAGGGTGACAAGTTCACCCAGCCCAGTTAATATGAAAACTCCCTAATCTGTATTTTATTTCTTCTAGGTCAAGATCTTATCTATCCCTTGCTGGTACTAATTATGTTAGGCTCATGCTATTGTCACTGATCTTTTTTAAAAGGGTGATGAAAAAAAGATAATAAACACTTCAGTCTTCTCCAGAACTGCCATTTGTTGATCTCTTCCAAGAAAAGTACTTGAAAAGTACTAAGCCTTCCCTTAGATTTTTATTTTTCTTTTAAAAACAGCGTGTGGTTATACTGCCAAACACTGATACAAAAACCATCTCCTATTCCGGAAGATTCTGTTCTGGAAAATGTTTCTATTGCTGTCGTCCAGATTTCTTACAATACAGATATAGGAAGCATTTCCTTTTGTCCTACAGAGCTGAAGCAATAATGTTTTGAAAATCTCTTTGGCCCATCCTAACAAAGCTCATTCAAGATGAAAAAGTAATATAATTTTGAAAAAGCGGCTGTATATTAAGCTACAGATACTTAATTGTGTAGACCTCAGGTTACAGACAAACAATTTTTCAGAGAAAATAAGCAATCAGAAATTAGGACATTATCTTTACGGAGATCATGAATTTAATCACAGGATTGCTCACAAGAACACAGATGCTCAAGTAAGAGTCACGTGGAGGATGGAAACATACCCATCACTAGGCGAATAGCATCCTTAATTGCTGTCCTTACTTAGAGGCAAAATTGAACCAGTGGAGAGAATTACAATTTACTTCTGTTTATAGTGTGAGCAAATCTGGATAATTTTTTAGCTATTTTAAACAAGATAAGCTCCTACGAGAATATATCCTAGGAGATTAATACTATATTCTCCTATATATTGCAGAATAGAAACTGCAATTATATTCTATCTGGGGCAGGGAATGACTCATTTAGATCTATGTCCCTTGATTTTTACATGTATGTAGCATTATGGAATTAGTACATGAGTGATCAAAAAAGCTTTAGCTTTGCTTAGACAACCCCCCTTATAACTGCAAACCAGTACAACAGAAATGGTGCATTATAACGCAGCCTGAGACACTGCTTATTTCTATTGAGTCTTACCCAACTCATTATGAAGTCTTATGGGAATAGATGACCAAGTTATCAAATGATAGCCCTTTATCAGATATCCCATGAGAGCTTCAACCTGTGTGGAATTGTGACTGGCCTTGAAGGATTTGTGTAACAAATCTATTCCTGAAGTTTAATTGCTTGTTTTCAGGAGTTGACTTCAAAATCCAGTGCTATAGGAGAATTTGGAAGAGCAAGCAGAAGAGATCTGAAGACCTGCATGCTGACAGAAAGCTGTGTGCTGATTTCTAGGGAAGTAGTGGATACAAGCTGCATCTTACACTCTGAGTTGCAAGAAATTTTATTCTCTATACTCAGGAGGATCTTCTGTCCATTCAGATTCTACGGCTTTGATTTCTCTTCCAAATGATGCCACTTTTGCCCATTCACTCACAGAGCAGAGTAGGCCTTCCTTTTTTATCTTGAGAGGTTCCTTCAGAGGAAATGTATTGGTGGTATCTCCTTTTCTGGTAAAGGCAGTTGCTCAGGAAATGAGTGTTATTCATCCTTTTTGCTTAAAATATGTCAGAGTTAAAGAGCTGAAGACTGATTTCCATATTCTCTATGCTACAGAGTTCTTCTATCTTTATGACTCTATCAGAAAAGCAAGGAAAATTATAACTAAAAATGTCAGGCATCTCCAGATGGTTAAAAAAATTCAAAATCACTGTTTTGGAGCTGGCTTTCAAATTAAGCCTAAGTCTTATTTTAGGTACCAAAGGCCTGGATCCTCAGAAATTCATCTTCCTAAAACCCATCTGACTTCACTGAGAGTTAAGTGCCGCAAATACTCTGATACTAAAATACTCAAATACTAAAATACTCTCATAAATCCAGGCAAATGAAGTCTTTGATTTGCTCTATCCCTCAGTTTGAACAAAAGATACTTGGCATTTTGCTAGATCACTCCTGGAGTGGCAAGAAATATGTGCTTTGTCTTCCCTATTTGATTACCTATTACAATTTTTCTTCAGTTATATGAGTTACATGTTCTTCAGTTATAGGAGAATACCCTGCATCTGGAACTTGACTGTTTCAGTGTACGGGGAATAGCTGAGGTTACTGGTTCCCTTCTGAGTTGTTTATGTGCTCTTCCTTTGTCTTTGCTGTTGGGCAAATGCTAAAAATAAGAATTTGCTTATCTAATTTGTATGGATCTTCACAGTGTATGTGATTTCACTGTCTCCTTTCCCCTCAAGCAGTGGACAGATTTTCCAGACCTTATGACTATGGACTATGCATTCATTGCTGTCATAAGTCAAAGGATTCTTCTTTTCAGCACTGACATGCCAATTTAAGATACACCCAAGTTTTCCATAAGGAATAGTTAGAGATAACAGTTTCTGTTTGTTCCATTTGGGCTCTGGATTTACTAACTCCAATCTGAGTACATTTATTTCCAGTCCTGGAAATCTAGTTAACACCTTGTAAATTGTTTACTGCTAGCATGCCTAAATATGTGCTTTTACCTATGAACTGATCTTTATTTAGATTAGATAGGTAAATTATATTTTGTGTCAGATTAATAGCTTGTATGACTGAAGAATAATCAGGGTAAGCTTCCCTTTGTTGTCAGGCCCTATGCTAAAAGCTTCACTAGAGATGGCATTTTGGAGAAAGATCACGTTATTCTGCCTTCAAGCCTGTCCTGTCACTTACCTTATCTGTGTATCTGCTCTTATTAACTCAGATCAGCAAAAAAAGTTGCATACCCTTAGAAGCTTACAGATGGTAGGAGGGATGAAAAATGCACTTTCTCCTCTTTCTGTACACATCATTCTTTTTTTGAAGTTTAACTGAGGAATGACAACAGAGCAGTTATGTTTTGCTAACTTGAAACGTCTTGTAGACGTGTAGAGCCAGCAAGCACAGCAAAGCAGAGCAACAGGAGTGATCAGGTTGCAGTGGTGGCTTGCAAGGGGCACAGGGCTGTGATGGTCAGGGCCAAAAAAGAGAAAGAAATTCCTTCTGAACATAATAAAGTCATCTGGGGGACCAGCCAAGGACAAAAGATATGGGCTACACAAGAGAAATAAACTGTGATATGTAAGAGAAAATAATCAGGGCTGAGGGAAAAAAAGGAAGGTCCTGGAAGACCCTAACTTAAACCCAAATAAACAAAAAACCCACAAAACAACAGTGATAGTGCAAGTATTTTGCATTTTTTTAGAACTGTATTGTTAAGTGACTTAACAAGCATATGTGTCGACCTATTTACTTACATGATTATGTTCTCTCATGGTTGGAATTTTGCCTCTGGAGGAGCAGAACTGACACTGTGTTTAAATAACAAGGTTTTGCTCAGCAAATGCACTACAGATGTCATGAACATCTCCATGCACAAATACGTACCTGGAGCCTACCTGAGCCAAAAGGAATTTAAGAGCATAGGAGCTTAATATACAGGGGACCAGTTTAGCATATAGTTTAGTAACCAGCTGGCAAAACTTTTAGTTTGAGAGCAGATAGACCTTTATCCACATTCTGACCCCAGCTGCACCACCAGTATGAATGCAAGTTAATTAACTTGTATGAATACAAGTTAATTTCCAGCTCTGTTTGAATTTGCCCAGTAAATACATTGCCCCTGAAAACTCAATTTGATCCTTCCTGTGCAACCTCAGTTTTATTATGGGACAGGTCAGGTTCCTTGAGGGAATAATGAAACATCTAAGACATCTGGCAAATCTCCTCTCTGACAATGATACAGTGGTAAAATAGGTCAGTGCAGTTTAGGGTTGCTTTTGAAGCTAAGTGATAGGAGACTTTTCTAATACAGGAGGCTGAATCCTAGGGACAGTGAGATTAGTTTTTACAGGGAAGATGTAGAAAGATATAAAAGAGCTCTGAAAAAAAGAAATTCAAGAGGTTTTAAGGCTGCAAAACCAGACAAGATTAAACTAATTAAATACTTCTAAGTAATTCAATACAGCATTGGCTGTTATTTACAAGTGCTTGAAAGGTAGTACAATTCCAATGAATCAGTATAGTACAGTATATAGAATCATAGAATGGTTTGGATTGGAAAGGACCTTAAGATCATATAGTACTAACCTCTCTGCCACAGGCAGGGACTCTCAACTATACCATGTCAGCCAAGGCTCTGTCCAACCTGGCCTTGAACCTGCAGCGTTGGAGCATTTACCACTTCTTTGGGCAACCTGTTCCAGTGCCGCACCACTCTCACAGTAAAGAACTTCTTCCTTATAGCTATCCTGAACTTCTCCTGTTCCATTATGAACCCATTACTTCTTGTCCTACCACTAGTCCCTCCCCAGCATCCCTGTAGGCCCCCTTCAGATACCAAAAGGCTGCTCTGAGGTCTCCACGCAGCCTTCTCTTCTCCAGGCTGACCAGCCCAATTTTCTCAGCCTATCTTCATACAGGAGGTGCTCCAGCCCCCTGATCCTCCTCGTGGTCTCCTCTGGACTTGCTCTGACAGCTCCATGTCTTTCTTATATTAAGGATACCAGAACTGCACACAGTACTCCAGGTAGGGTCTCACAAGGCAGGATCACCTCCTTCGGCCTGCTATACATGTAGGATGTGTATTAGCATAGTATACAACAGACAAGCTTACACACTTCTTCTGGACGCATGAGTATACTTAAATGTAGTAATGAAAAAAATTAAAAGCAAAGGAGGGTTTGGTTTTTTTTTTAAGATTAAAACTAAGTATCCTGTCCTGAGAGTAACATTTGGAGTTGTTTGCAAACAGATACAGCTTTAAGTATTAAAAACATGGTAGATAAAACACCATTCTTAGCAACATGAGTTTTTCTTTTTAGGTAAAGAATTCTGGTTCCAGCAAAGCAAACTTAGGAGCAACTTTTGAAGCCATCTGAAATTACCCATAGCTTACAAGAATAATTTCTGAAGGTGCATATGTCTAACGGAAGTATGTAGCCTATTTGCATGGCACACTCAGATATTTAAAAAAAAAATCTGTTTAATGAAAGACTACAAGAAAAATAACAAGTAGCTGGAATTAGGTCAAGGCCTACAACAGAATATTTAATTTGGCTTCAATGAAGGGGCCTGGATTTATCATTTGCTGTTAATCTGGGCACTCTGTTTGTCCTTATTTATCTTCCCTTCAGAGCTACTGAGAAGAGCTTCAGAAATGCATTTCAGCACATTGTGGAAACAGCCTCTGCTCACAGCTAGTAATGAAGAAATAATGTAATTAATTGCTGTTATGTAATGACACTTGGTAAATTAATGTGGACTGCTACACAGTAAATAAAAACTAGTGCTATTTCTGGAATACCACTTAGAAACATCTTGACCAAAGGCCTGGAGCATCCAAACATTTGACTGATAATTTTTTACACAGAAAACATTGACTGTTGGCTAAAGGTGTTGTAAGGGGGACTCTAGAGATTAAGAGCTCCTGTATCACTGCTGAGTAAGGACAGCACAGCCTGTGTACTTCACCCAGCTGCCTCTGTCACAGTCCTGCAGCTCCTTAGTTCCTGTCATCTCTGCTAAGCTGGCAGTGGCATTCAGTTAATTCCATCAGCTCCTGGGGACGAAGTGATGTGGTTTAAAACAAAGCCACATGGTGTGCTGCATAGGGAAGCATAAAGTACAAAATGCTACTTTCTACTGACACACATTCCCAGAGAGAGCCAAGAAGCTCTTGTGGGTGGATATTAGGAATCACCTTTTGAAGTTAATAACCTAGGATTTTTTAATGTGTACTCCTTTCCTACACTGTATGGGAAGTTTAACCATAGCCACAGTATCTAAGACAGCACAGTCCATGAGGGCCATGCAAGGACTCCTGAACAAATGCAAGCAAACACACGGTAGAGCATTTCCTCTGCGAGGCCTTACACCCACGAAGACACAGCCTGTTGACAGAAGAACTGTAGTAAGCATGCTTGGTAAAGGAAGCTGCTGAGGGAGTGCTCCCTTTGAGAGGATCTGTGGGTGGGATGGAATCGGAAAGGCTGCCAGGCTACCCTGTGACTCAGAGAGGGAACTCCCACCTACATGGGGGGAATTCAGAGCCAACAGGCAGAAAAGCTGAAGCACAAATTGTGGGTGGCTGAACTGGCTTCTGTCACACCCTGTACTAGTAGAGCCTGATGAGAGCCCTTGCTTGTTATCATCCCTATCTTTGTCCTGAAATCTGAACCAAAATTAATAGTTTTTATTTTTGCAAAGGGGCTGACAAAACAGTATCTCTTCACCCTAATGACTAAGAGATGCAAAGTAACCTCTTGGCCTTGGTTTGGGAAAGTTAAGAGCAGGTTAAATTATCTGTTGCTATTACACATACTTTCATCTATTTAGTTTGTGATGCATTTTGAGGGGATGGCTTTTTTTTTTTTTTTAATCAAGGCTCATACATTTCCAACATACTATTTTTAAATTTCTCATCTGCCCATTTACTTTGATTTTCAAATTCTTTCTTTCCTTTCTCATTTGAATAACAAATCCCAAATAACAAATTTAAACTGCTATTTATAAAATGCAGTGGGTGAATTGGGGCTTTTGCTGATTACAGTTAAAAATTTACCCAGTTTTGAACCTTATGTTTAACCAGTAACTGTTTCTTTCCTGTTAATCCTATTGTGAATAGAAAACAAACTGCATTGATAAGAAAATCAATAGGGCAAATCTGATTTTATACTGGGAATCCACTAACCTGTAATTTGATGTCTGATTGTTTGTTTTTGACTCTTTTCTGTTTTATTCTTAGTGTTTCCTTCAGGCTTCTTTGAAGCTGCTCACCAGAAATCACATGAATGCCTCATAAAGCCTTAATACCTGAATATTCAGTTCAGCCACTCTGGTGCTGGCAGTCCTCCCAGGCTCAAGACTGCTGAGGGGATGGCCATGTGCAGTGGATCTGGACCGAGGGACGGCCACCACTGCCTGGGCATGGGCTGCCTTCCTCATCCCTGTGCCCTGGAGGAAGAGGGGCTGAAGGATGTACTGGGCCACAGACAAAAACCACAGACAACAACCCAAGTGCTGCCAGCATGGAGGAAGACAGCTGTCTTTTCCCTGCTCTGTGCCCTGCCTGTGGCTGTGCAGGCTAACCAGGGCAGCCCAGCACCAAGGCCCACCACCACTCTGCGAGGTGAGGTGGCCATTTTCCCTGCCGGTGCCCTGACACGAGGCAGGTGTTAGCACAGCCTGTGTGACCCCTCCCTCCAGGCCAGGCAGCTATCTCCCCCTCAGCACCCTACCATGGGGTAGCAGAGCTTGTGAGCGCTACTTGACAGACAGCTGTCAGCATCCTGAGGCACGAATGGGGGTGACCAACCTGAGGGCTCCAGCCTCACCCTGGCACTCCATTTAACCTCACATATGTGCTGTCACCTCCCGCTAAGCTGTGAGGTGCTAGTGATGGTCTCTAGCCCAGTCATTGGCTGTGCCTGCTGTGGTCTTGTTCATCTGCACCTTCACCTACGACTTTCTGCCGTGGCCTCGGACCTTCCTCCTCTCTATGGAGCTGCCTGGTGAGGCTGTTCTTCCAGCCAGCCCCTGACCCTGGGGAGGCAGCGACCGCCTCGGCGGCTACCCCGGAGCCACGGTGCTGCTCGGCGGCAGCTGACTCCACGGGCTGCGGAGGGCGCTGCCTGACGCAGCTGCGCCCAGCCTGAGGCAGCTGGCGGCCCTCCCAGCGGCGCCGGGCCCTCCGCAGTGCCGGGTATGCCAACAAGGCAGCAGGTTGGTGCGTAACTTTGATACCCAAATGTTAAAACCCCACCTAGCCAAAGGCTGTTTTCTGACATTATTTATAGTTTTTTCCTCTCAAGGAGACTATTTGCATGTCAGAATGTTTCTGTGACACAGTAATGCTGCCTTTGCGAAAAGGTTTCAGCATAGGGAGGCAACCAAAACGGCAAGGTTTGAACTAGCCTAACCCTCGGTTGTCATCTCAACTGTTTTCCTACAGCTCTGGTGCCCTTTCTGTGAGTGACAGGGAGCCGTGGCGAGCAGCAAAGTTAATCTTACAGTTACCTTTTCAATGCCTTCCCAATTTAGCTTTCTTTTTTAAAAGAAGCTCTACGTGTACTTGGCCAAAGGACAGGATGAAGAGAAGGAAGAAGGGCAGGCTTTCCTAATTGGGGTTTGCTAATTATAGCTATTGTAGGGTTGCTCTTCTTATTGTGAAAAAAAGAGTCTGCTCGAGCTGGCCAAACACCCAGTTTTAGAGATATACTTCAGTTTCTAACTTCCGGGCTTTTCCTTGATCTTTGAGATTTTATTTATTTATATATTTCTAAATTTGAAAGCATAACTGAATTCAGCTTTTGGTTCCTGTGTATTGGTGCATTTTTGCATTCAACTCTCCTAGAACCATAGAATCGTTAGGGTTGGAAAGGACCTTAAGATCATCAAGTTCCAGCCCCCTGCCATGGTCAGGGACTCCTCACACTAAACCATGTTTCTCAAGGCTCTGTCCAACCTGGCCTTGACGACTGCCAGGGATGTTTTAGGCATCAATAGATTCAAACTTAAACAGGGGAAGTTTAGATTGGATATAAGGAGGAAATTCTTTCCTGTTAGGGTGGTGAGGTACTGGAATGGGTTGCCCAGGGAAGTTGCGAATGCTCCATCCCTGGCAGTGTTCAAAGCCAGTTTGGATGGGGGTCTTGGGTGATACGGTTTAGTGTGAGGAGTCCCTGCCCATGGCAGGTGGTTTGGAACTGGATGATCTTAAGGTCCTTTCCAACCCTAACCATTCTAATTCTAAAACGCATTTGCCTGCCTCAAAGTTTAAAGTATCTTACTGTCTTTGCTGCTTCACTTTACTCTTTTCCTTTTCATGCTTGTCATACTTAATGTAGAGAAATGTTTCATCTTTCAAAACCTGTTAATTGTCATCACTTTTATGTGGGCACCAGTGAAGGACTCCTTTGGAATAAACTGTGACCATCTAAAACAAACGTTTATTTTTAATGTTATTTTAAGATGGATTGGTTCCCTGATCTTCTTCATGACACATTTGGCACATCAGTGTTGCTGGCATAGTGGAAGGAGCAATGTGGATGCATTTGAGAGCAGGAGCTGTTTAGGTTGGCAGCATTTGCAAGTAAATAGCATGAGGGGTATGTGGACCCAATCTGGATGCTTGAAACAGTTGGCTCTGCCTAGTAAGGCAAGTAAGTGGTGGAAGCAGTCAAAAAGTGTGATGTCTGACTGTCAGAGAGACTGCCAGGACTCAGGAAAAAGAGGAAGTTCAAGCCCAGGTGGAAAAGATCCTTTCTCTGAAGCAGACTTATACTTCTGTTGCTGATCTTGATCACTGCTTGTCTGTGAATGGTTCCACTACACAACAAAAGGGAACTGTTTGGAAGACTTGTTATTTCAGTGACAATGCAATTTTATTGAAGTCTGAAATAAGCTTTAGGTTGCACATCATAAATGTATTTTTTTTCTTTGCAATCAATAGTGAATTCTCTTTGTGCAAATTGTTCTCCATCCCAGGCACAAATGGTGCATGGAAGATGGTAATAAAAGGTACCTTGTACTTGAAAGGCAGTATTCAACTGAGTGAGAAATAATACAGGATATCTAAAAACGTCTTTAACAGAAACAAGTAGTGCTACTCACTGGAGGACAGTAATGTAACTTGGTTGTCTAATTGTTTCTTTCCTGTGGTTAATGGACTTTAAGTGAACTATACAAGGCTGAAACTTGATGTGAATCCATGCTATACAGCAGGGAAATGGCATAGGAAGAGCTGAATGTTCACTTAGAAAGGTGGCGTCTGTGCCTATTAGACACCAGAAAATCTACATGGGAGATAAATATAGATGAGGGACTATGTGTAGCTGAAAATAATGACTTACAGACCTCCTTTTTTATAGTTCCTCATATATCTGTCCTCCACAGGGTTCTTCTATGTATAAAAAAGGATGTCAGTCATTTTCCCTACTTTCTCTACGTTTCTGCTATCTATTTTTCTGGAAACTGTAGGGCATGTGCTGAATTCCAGTTGGGGAGACCCAGATGACATTAGTTTTATAAATTAATGTGTTTATAACACAAAGCCTCCTCATCTCACTATATCTTCAGCTCTCCTACATTCCTGTAACCTTCACTGCAATTTCTCAGATCTTTCTCATATTTCCTATGGTTTTCTGCTACCCTTCATTAGCTTTTTACTGCAGTACGCTATATTGTCCCATGTTTTCCACATGTCTCTTTGGCCAGCTGGCTGAGTTGCACACGGTACCATAACTGATCTGAAGCCATTGTGATTGAACAGCCTGGTGTCTAGAGGTTATATGTTTTTTATTCTACTGGACACAGGCGTCATAAATTTAACTTAGGAACAGTATGATGTTTCTGTAACAGCCCTGCAAATCATGTGAAATTTTTCACTAAATTAAAATTTTGTTTTGAGACTGACAGATACAGAAATACTTAAGTGCATAGGTGCATAAGTTTCAGTTCTTCAGAAAATCAGTCTATATATATGTGACTTAAAAGAAGCTTTTTCATTTTACAGAAGAGCAAGATTTGATGTTATGTGGTGGTTCTACAGGGTAAGTTATACTTTCAACCGTTAAGCTCCTTCTAAAACCTCAGTACTGAGTACCCCAAGTCATTTGTGCACGTCTAACCTTAGACTTAGGTCCTTATTCTCTTTCTCATTATATGAAGCCCTTCTGGCAGTGTTATGGCTCACATGAGTAACTGCGGAGTAACAGCTACCACACTCCAGCTAAGCAGTGGCAGTGGTCTTTGGTGCATGCTGTTTTCCTGCAGCATGTATGAGGTAATGCAAATGAGGTGAAGTTTTGTTAAATGGGTGGAGTAGGAGTCCCAGGTACTTTTGTCAAAGAAATCATAGAGGTTGGAAAAGATCCTTTAGATAATAGAGTCCAACATATATGAAATCTTGTAAACTCCTTGGTGTTGGAGAATATACTTCAGGGATATTCCTACATGCAGCTGTATTGTAATTTTCCCAGGTCACTTGGCCCAGTGAATGTGTTATTTGACCTCATACAGCTGTTCTTTTCCCCACAAGCTTCCTGTGAGGGAAGCAAGGTGAGATATTACAACTACACAAATTACTACTAAACAATTCAGAGAAAAAATACATTCTCATGAAATGTCATTATTTCCTTGAAAGCTATAGGTTAAATAAAAATGAAAACTATGGTTAAATAAAAATGTTAGAGTGCATATATATGTAGAATGGACAAATGGATTGGACAGCAGTCTTATTCCTGTGTTTACTAGCAATCTGTATGGCTACATGTATATTCAGGGTGATTGTGCATTTTAGTGACTGAAATACGGAATTAGTGATGTTTCTAGAGGTGGAAAAAGCTGTACATTTCTGAAAATTAAGAGAAAGCTTCCAAGGGAACATTTTTGCCTCTTGAAACAGGTACTTCAGAAGGAGATTTTTCTGATTTTCTTTCCCTAACTGATTACAAGAATAAAATTATTTAAATGTATAGCATTTCCACTTAAAATTGTTGCCTTTTACTTGCGTATGACACTATATATCAAAGCTTGAATGTTACTTCTGTTGTATACAAACAAGTAGAATATTGCCCAGGTTTAATCTTTGTTTTACCATTATTATAGTAACTTTGCCCACTAAGTAATAGGATTAGAAGTAGTAGAAACATTTTTATGTTAGTTTCATATGGAAATGCTTTTCATATGGAAATGCCTCAATTGAGCTTGTAAGCCTTGTTGGGTTCTCAGCTGCACGAACAAAAAGAGCAATTATTGATCTAAATAGGTGACAATCCAATAGCCTGACTTTTCCTTTAAACTAGGAGGAGATACATTTACCAGAGGAGTAGAGAATGTATTTTGTTATCACTTGAGTGTAGTTACTAGGCTAATTAGTCTTATCTTTGTGAAATGGGAACTTGAATATGTGTATTTTTGTAGGTACATGCAAAATGGAAATGTGTATCCATGTGTACACCTAGGAATATATCCCTGTCTCTATGAATTGGATACTAATGGTTCATTACTGGTTTACTGAGCAGATTAGACTAACAGAAGTTTGTCAATATAGGTGCATTTGTACATCAATTGAAAAGATCAAGATGGTGCTTACAAGCCTCTGTTTCAGTTCCAGAACAAACATTTGCCTTATTTAAGGTGTTGCACCATTCTGGGGCTGGAAAAAACGTTTAAAAATATACTTCATGTTTACATTCCTTGTACACTAGTGGCTCTATTCTCATTTTTGGTTCGTTTATTTAATCATTCATTGCTCATTTTTAAACTGCTTTTGGACTGGAAACTTGTCTCATTTGGCCCCTTTTTAGCTTGTGTTATTTCTGGGTCTGAGTAAGTATTACACATATCCACCGTGAAAGCAAAAATTATGTATGGGAAATTGAGAGGACCTGTCAGAATCATCAGCATGTCACTATAAACATCTGACATTTGAACTGTCAGGCTTTAGATTTTAACAAATGCAATTTCACCTCCCCTGCCTGCTTGCTGCTTGAATATTAAGGTAATTCTGGCAGAATATGCTTTCTGGACTGCTAAAAATAGAAACTTCATCTTAATGACTTCAGTAGATTGCTCATGTCTTAAAGACACATTGGTAAAGCAGTTTAGGCGACTTCTGTTACATTTGTATAAACAACACCTGGCTGCCCAAAGCAAATGTCATAGGCTTAATCATAGAATCATAGAATCATAGAATAGTTAGGGTTGGAAAGGACCTTAAGATCATCTAGTTCCAACCCCCCTGCCATGGGCAGGGACACCTCACACTAAACCATCTCACCGAAGGCTTCGTCCAACCTGGCCTTGAACACTGCCAGGGATAGAGCATTCACAACCTCCCTGGGCAACCCATTCCAGTGCCTCACCACCCGAACAGGAAAGAATTTCCTCCTTATATCCAATCTAAACTTCCCCTGCTTAAGTTTTAACCAGTTACCCCTTGTCCTACCACTACAGTCCCTAATGAAGAGTCCCTCCCCAGCATCCTTATAGGCCCCCTTCAGATACTGGAAGGCTGCTCTGAGGTCTAATCAGTGTGCTTCAACTAAATCTAGACCCATGAGCATATCTGTTGTTGGATAATATCATCTCTATTTCATCAGATTCTTCAGTTGAGGACCTGTGGAACAGTTCTTTACATTATGTGTAGAAAGAATCTTGTTTTGGAAACAAAGACCTAACTAGCTTCTTACCTGCTACTAACCTCTTATCTATCACACAGTTTTGGTTTGTTTCTTTTTTTTTTAACCTGTCGTGACAAATTAGGGATTGTTGTTCATTGCAACAATTCAAGCTGTGGAATTTAATAACAAAGGCTAATGTTCACAGATAAACACATTAATACCCTTGCACTGATGCTTCTTGCAAAGAAGGAAATCCTTGCAAGTCTGCAAGGAACAGTGGATCTGAATAGCTCCTGAGGATACTTCTCTCAGATTCTAACTAAACAAAATGGTGTTCTCCAGAGGGCTCTATGTAAAATATTTGCCAAATATCAGCGAGAGACTTGGTTCATTTGGAGATTTTACCATTTTAAGGAAATGAATAATCGCAAGAAAGAAGGAATCCCTGAAATCTGTTAGGTTATCCAGCTGCATTGGAAGAGTTGACAAAGCACCTTAGTGATAGGTTTGCTGGGAAATACATAATTTTCCTGGAATAAATTTAAAAATAAACTTTTGAAGGAAGCTAATCAGATGGACTAATTGCCTGACATGTAGCATATTCAGAATCCTGTGCCATGAAAAGATGCTAGTATCTTCTGCATTCTTCTGAACATTTAACTCCTACTTGGCAGAAATATGTGCTAGAAACAAGTTACAACTGTCTTCAAGTCATTAAAAGAGACAAAAATGATAGGTTGTTTTTCAAAGGCTAAGAAAGCTGGATGGTTTCCAGGTGGGGAAGGGAGTGTTCTTGCTCTGAATGCTCTCTATTTAAACTTGGTCCTTTTCTCAGTAATTAAAATATATATTTCATTAAAGTTTCTTCTTTTCAAGCTTGTGTCTGCTTTGCAGAACTTTTTTATTCAAGGTGTTGGTTCCTTCTACCCCATATAAGCTCACTAGATGAATTTAAGTTTCTAGCTATTAACTCATTTTAGCTCCTCCTCTACTGCATTATTTTTCTGGAAACCTTTTGGGGCAGAGCAGTACTTCAAGCTTCCACAGGTTTATAAATTTTTTTCCCACAGTATTTCTACCTAATTTCAGTAATCTTCTTTTTTTTTTTTCCCCTTTTTCTAGATGGTATTTTTCAGTTCCGAAAACAACTGAAAAATGTCACTCTGTCATTTTCACTTTACATGTTTTTTTATTGGTTTGCAGTTTGATTTCTATGCAGTGTTTAGTACTAAGCCTAAACAGAACATGCTGTACTGCATGACCTTGGGTACACTTCCACTTACCTGTTTGCCCTATCAGCTGCTGTATTTCAGCTGTATTTCTAGGTAAGAGTGACTAAAAATGGCTACAAAGGTACAGGTGGTGGTTTTAATTGTTTTACAAGTTCAAAACTGTGAAATCAAGCTCAATTATAGGAAAACTGCCCTCCTGTCATTACAAACCAAGGCAAAATCCCTTATATGAAATCCCTGTGTCGCAGAAGTACAAAATAACTCTCAGCCACTCAGGGTGGGTATTTATTTTCTATAAATTCTAAATCAGAGGTCTAAATGGGCAAAAGTAGTCTCAGCTGAATGACTGTGTTTCAGTTTCCAAAGAGGATCATCCAGACCTTTTTTACTAGGTTGCTATATGAGTTTCATGCCACTAGTCTTCAGTGCCACTGTAAGCATAGGCCGCATTTATTTAAAGTAATTTCCATCAGGCAGTAAAACTAACATTTCTGCTGTAATGCATAGATAGCAGTTTTACAGAAAGCTGTTGATTATGTTCAACTTTAGGGTTAGCTACTGGGAAGATGCTTACTGCTTCAGGGTGGGGGGTGAAATAGGTGTTTGACTTCCTGCTGCTCAACTCAAGATGAGTTCTCACTGTTCACTTCCCTCTTATATTGTGAATATGTAGTTGCTGGTTTCTGGCACAGAAACTAGCTTTGTTCTGAGTAGTTAATGCAAAGTATTTCCTACCTTGGGCTAGTAAGATAGCATGTTCAGATCTGATTAAGGAAGCTGAAAGTAGCAAGTGACAAAACCAGTGTAATTTTAGTGGATACAAGGGAAAGTGATTAACAGGTAGAGAATATAAACAAAACTCTTCAGCTGTCTAAAGTGGAAGGGAATAGGAAGACTGGCATGTAAGCTAGTTGGCCTCTTACTTTCACAATAGGAAGTATATAAGACTTCCTTAATTTTTACTCTTCCCCAAAGAGTGATAATTCTTGCTGGTTTGTGTCATCTGAAAAGCCTGATTCATGTACACGTAGCTGAAAAATTGACCTCCCATAAATTGAAGCTTGTTTAAAGGTACTTGGTAGAGCCTTTTCAGAAATATGTACACTTATGTTTTCCACCAAAACACAAGTTTTTCTTGGATCCAGAGGGTGTTTGACATCTGCATGTGAATTACAGCAAAGTCACATTTTCTTCAAAGCACTTACATGGTTTTGGAGAGTAATTCTTCCTTTCTGCAAGCTTAGGTGTGTAGGATACAATTAAACAGTTGCAAAGATGCAGTTTGTCCGGAGGATTTACAGTCCATCAGTTGATGTGCACCACGCCTACCCCAAACTACCTTACTGCAAAGCAGAATGGCTAGCTTAACCTTGCCAGCTTTTCTTGGCAGTTAGGATAGACAAAGTATTTATGTTGCTCCAGATGACAGGCAGGATCTTTGATGACAGAGTGTGAGCAAACCTATAGAGGTCTAGTACCAAAACAGGGATTTCAATTACAGAAGAGGTTCATTGGCCATTTAAACATTTGTATTAGTATATGGCCCCAGTAAATTCATGTTTCTGTGCTTCTTGGTGGTTTGCCTGTTGATGTTTTATAGCTGTAGAGAGCAATAGTACTTTCTTCTTGCTGGGTTTAATTTTTTTAAGAATAAGGGTATGAAATGAGTGATAATGCAACTGCTTTAACTTCTTATGATGCTTATTCATTGTCTGTCATGCCATGGGGACAGTTTAGGAGTAGCTAGGGAAAGCCTTTAGTGAACAGTTTATTACCTAGTTTATCATATAAAACCAAAAAGTCATTTAATTGCAATATTGAATAAACTTTATTGGATTTTATACAGTTTATAGAACAATAAAACTCATAAGCTCTAATTACAAGTTACTGTTTAATTCCTCTGTGTCCCATAAATTTACAGTGGCAACAAAGTTGTTAAAAAGCTTCCTAAATAAATCTGTAGCACTTTAATATATTTTTTTATTAAAGAAAATGCCTTCATTTCCTACTTTTACTAGACTATGGAGCATAAGAGTTTTTTGTTGGTTTTTTTTTTTTTCCAAGCTTTGTGCCTTGTCAGTTGATAACTAGAAGCAAGAGGCTAGGGGGTAGAGAGGAGAAATTCCAATTTGAGGAAATGGATGAAATCTTTTTTAGCAGTATTGGTTGTTTAAGAATGCAGTCAGTAATAAAGTGGAGAAGTCCAGTGAATTATCCACAGACAATGTGATCAGGATGTTCTATTTTATTACCAGACGCAATAATGCTACTTTTCTCATCAGGGGGAACCAGGCTATTTTCTAATAATAGGTACCCTATGTGGGAAAAGGGGGAACAAATTCTACCTAATTAGGCTGCCATGGAGACCAGACTAACTTCTACTTTTTACTGCTTCTCTCTGGCCTGAGTATACTTTCATCCAAGTTGAGAGGAGCCTTACCTTTAACTTAAGTGGAATGGAGTGAAACCTTCTCTTTTGTACTTTCTGGGGTCTGACCCCTGAATAAAAGAGTGGCATTTCTTGTAGTGAAGATAGTGTAAACACCAGCACCCAAACTCAGGCTCTTTCTGGCTGTTTCCTTGTTGCTTTTAAAACCAACTCAAACTTTCAAACTAGGATGAGAGGTAATTACAGTTCTAATCGTTGCTTTGCCTTAAGGAAATTTCTTGATGATATCTAACTTTGAGTTTAGCTTTTTAATTTTGCATGTCCCAGTAACACACTTACGTACTGAAGTGAATACAGCACAGTTTTTCTGGTCCATCCATTCACAAGCATCGTTTGTAAAATTATCTATCTACCTCAGTTTGCCAAAGCATACTCTGGACTGTGACAACATTGTCTCATGAGCTTTTTATTTACTCCCAAGACCAAATGAACAAAGATAATTAGTATAAATAAACCTGCTGGGGGAATAAAATTAAAAAGAGTTACATATTTAAAGATACTTAATTCAGGTTAAAACTTCTGTTTGTAAAAGTCCTCACTATTTTTCATTTAAGTATATTTTAAATTAAGGGAGTAAAGGGGAAGTAAACAGAACTGGATGTTGACATTTTCAGCAATGAAATATTATTAGCTGTAAAATAAGCGATACAGGTTTTCTGATGGAAAAATAGGTTTAGATTTTGGGTTTTACAGACAGTTACATTCCTACAGTTTGAGTGATACCAACAGTGATGCCAGAATCACTGCAGAATCACTGCAGGGCTTGCCTTCCGTCCTCCCAGCTGCTTATTTGCATTGTCTGTGCTTAGCACACAAGTGAAGAGTCACTGAGACCAAGGGACCAAAGCACTCTTTCCTCCAAAGGAGAGGTGAGTCTGTCATGGACAGATACATTAAATAGGAAGAACACAAGATCAAATTGCCTCATGTGAGTACTGCTTTCAGCTCTGAGGGTCTCCAACCCACGAAGGATATGGGTTGTTAGAGCGAGTCCAGAGAAGGGGCACAGAGGTGGTCTGAGGGCCAGAGCACCTCTCCTGTGGAAACAGGCCAAGAGGGTTGGGCTTGTTCAGCCTGGAGAACAGACCTCAGAGCAGCTCCAGTGCCTAAAGGGGGTCTGCAAGAAATCAGAAGAGCTGCTTTTTATAAGGGCATGTAGTGACAGAGCAAAGGAGAATGATTTTAAACTGACAGAGGGGAGATTTAGATTAGATCTTAGGAAGAAGTTCTTGTCTGTGAGGGTGCTGAGGCACTGCCACAGGTTGCCCAGAGAAGCTGTGGCTGCCCCATCCCTGGCAGTGTTCAAGGCCAGGTTGGATGGGGCTTGGAGCAACCTGGTCTAGTGGAAAGTGTCCTTGCCCATGGCTGGGGATTGGAACCAGATGAGCTCTAAGATCCCTTCCAACCCAAACCGTTCTATGATTATTTATGGAAGCACTTTCTTATCTAAAAACCAGAAGACTAAATTCCAGTTCTGCAATGAGACCTGAGCCAATATGTAGAGCTGTAGCTCTTAACTGAAACATGTCCCACTTGAGAATGTCGTGATATTAAAAATTAATATTGACCAAAACCTTCTAGCCTTTTTTTGTCATTAGCATGCAGCAAGATAGTTAGTTACACTTCCTTCACCAATTTTGGGAGTAGAGTGAAAGAAAATGTGTGGAAGTGTTTTGGAAAATCCAGAGCAGGAAATCTTGAGCTGACAGCTAAATTCAGTTTTGCTTTCTTTGTCTTCTGGAAATTGGTGAGAGAGAATAATCAAGCACAAGTGAAGACTTGAGTATATAGATATGATTTAGCGGTGGAGTTGGCAGTGGTGGTTTAATGGTTGGACTGAATGACCTTAAAGGTCTTTTCCAACCTAAACAATTCTGTGATTCTATTAACAGCTTTAGATGGATTAAACCCTAAAGGGTAGGTAAGGCTAGATCAACTTGCACACTACTGAAGGAGGAGGAGGAAAGTCGCTGCCATATGACTGTCACATGAGGTGACGTGGGTGCATCCCTGTCTTCTGGGGTGGATATACAGTCTTCTCGGTGCTCTTAGACCTTTATTAGCAAACTAAGAATTTGTTTTATCTTTAGAATAATTTTTGTGGATATCTTTGCCCATGTTTCTTCAACCTTGTTCCTAGCCAAATAGGTGAATGGACATACAGAATGTCAGCTGTGAAAACCTCTAACCATCTCGCTGCTCTTGCTTACTGCTCTGGGGAGAAAGGAAAAAATATTCTGTGTATTTTTAGCTATGACCAGCAATGTGACAGTGAGAGATACAGCAAAGAAATAGCTGGTAAAGTTGCTTTAAAATAGTAAGGAACTTCTTCAGCAATAACAACTTTCAGTCCCCACTTAGCACAGTCAGCTGTATAAACTAACATTTTTTAAGCAAGAGCTTGGATTAGGCTCAATTTTATATTTAGCAGCCAAGTTTAAGTTCTGAGAATGAATGTTTAACCCTAATATGGGATACTACTAGGCACTGTTAAAAGTAGGTGAACAACTTGAAACAATTAAATGGTGAATTTTAGTTCATATATTGTCTGCAAATGTCTGCACTTATAAATACTTATTGTCAATCAAAAAAGTTAGGCAAATGTTTTGTATGAGGAAAAAATAGCTCTGTTACACTCTTCAACATCTATAGGGGAATTATAAATATATCTGTTAACTTTAACACTCAGCATAGAAACAGTCTTTCAGCATTCAGTTAGAGACCCAAGTTGTGCCAGAAGTTGAACACCTGTAAGTTTTACAAATGCACTGATCAGTTTATCTGTGTCAGCCTGACACAAAATGCTAATTAATGATGAATCCCTTTTAGCATCTAGCACAATGGATCCTGATCCTTGAAATTTAAGGATTGACAACTTAGATTTAAAAAGGGACTAGATCTGTGTATGTGTAAGAAGTTATACTCATTGGCACTGAAACAATTCTAATTGGCATGTTCAGTATCCTAGTTCAAAGCTTGCAGAAGTGTCCACCAGAGACGCTCCTAGAATGGCATCAAACACAAAGCTGTGACTGTCACTTAGGGTTGCTGCTGTAGAGTCCTATGCCCCTGTGTGTGGACCCTGTGAACAGCAATTCCAGTCAGTTTCTGAGTTGCTATTGGATGAAGTACAGCTCTGATTTGGTAAAATATGAATGTTCATATCAATAGATTTATTACTCACAGAATTAATATCAGTATCTTGCCTGCTGTCTTTTGAGGCTGTATTTTGACAAGAGCCTGGTTTCTGCAGCAAAGCCTATTCAAAGAGATCGTATGCTGTATTTCACTGCCCCTTTATGCTAGCACAAGGAGCAATGATTAGGTTTGTCCTGTAACCCCGCAAGCAGTTGTGTATGCATTAATACTGGGTGAAGCAAGACTTAGAGGAGCTCTGTAGAGTAGTGTCACTGCCAGAACATATGAACTACACCTTCAGGATCTACCAGAAACAGGACCAACAGGCTGATGCAACCCGAAATCACTTCAGATGCAGCTATGGCTCAAGAAAGCACACTGTGAAATAGTTGCCTGAAGGTAGAGGAGTCTTTTCTTTGGTATTCCTTTTTTCAATATTGTTTCAGCAGACTTTCAGTATTTTAAATGTGCTAGAATTCTGCCTCTAGATTGCTTATCTTTAAATCATCACCTGCGTTAATTATTGCTACATTTTACTACTTTTACTGCTGTCCTCTTAAAATAAGAGCTATAGGACAGTGATCTGATTTTACGTGACTGAGACACAGTAAAATAGCACAGCATAAATATTAAACATTTCCATTTATTTTTTCAGAGCATTCACACTTAGGATGTTCCACTTAACAACCCTTAAAATAGCCACTTAAACTATTCCCTTTCAAACAAAGGAGATACATGCAAATAAATCACTGCTGCATTTTTTATGACAAACATCAAAACATTATAGGGAGCATTGCTCCCTATATATATACTATATATATATAGGATATATATACATACACACTATATATATATCCAATCATATACTGAATCATAATCTCTTTAAAATAAGTGCCTACTGACCTTATAAGATATAATTGGGCTTTTGAAACATCTTATGGACTCAGTTGAAACATGCAGCAGTGCATTAGCTATTAAAAAAACCCAGCTCATTAAACTGGCAAATTGTGTGTTTGACCATCATGCCATTTCTTTGGTTTCCAGATCATGTACAACCGGGAAACAGGGTCAGGACCTTAGTGCTGAAGAAATCTCGTGAAATAATGCAATAATGAAGCTAATGTATCCTTACTGTAGACCAGGCACTGAGTAATTACTGTGCTTTTTCAGTGTTTTGCATTCACTTTAGTGTCCTTATCCACTGATATCCACAACCAGTACTGCCAGATCATGCCATAGCTGTCCACACAAGGCTCAATATATAACTTACTTTCAGGTTTGTCAACAAAGAGCTGACATCTGATGCTGCAGCCCACTTATTAAAAAGAGATATACCTCTGGAGGCACATCACACAGGCATGTGATTGTTATAGCTAGGAGTTGCAAACCAAGGAAGGAAGCTTAAACTGCTCTTTAAATCCAATCTGTGTGTGCTGCCCTGGGTTGAATAATTACTGTTTGGTCATGCTTATTTACTTCATGTCATACTTGCTCTTTATGATAAATAAACTTGCTGTTTATGATCAAGCTACATACTGAGCTGATTTTCAAGGAGGTACTGAAAGCTTGGGCACTTTAGACAAATACCCTCCACATTATGTACAATTCAGTCTGATGCAAGCATGGGAGTAGGAATCGAAGAGAAGCTTTATTTTTGGCATATTATATACTCACTGAATAAAAGTGCCAGACAGTACTAGTGGGAGCTTAATATGACCTAAAAGATACCAGTTCTGATTTACTGCAGTTAAACACAGTGGCCATAACACCTTATTTGAAGAGGGAAAAGTCTGCCTCATTCCAACAGGAATTCTACATCTCATGAGTAGGTAAATGGCATCAGCCTCAGAGGTGTCGCAGAGAACTGCACGATGTTGGGGGCAATCAGAGAGAGTAGACTCCATGACTGGCACATTTCTGTGAACTGTTTCAGATGTGGAGAAACCAAGCAGTAATAAGCAATATTCTGGAAATAAGGAAAGGAGAACATGGAAATAATATTGGAAATAACATTTTAGATGGACAATACTCAGTCTGCCCTGAACAGTTGTTGTGGTTATGTAGTATTCTATTCTCTAGATTCAAATTAAAATTAATCTATCTGGCAGCCCTTCTTAATTTTACACTTTAATCTTACCTTCAGTAGAAGCAGGTCTAAGCTCTTAATCAAGGACAATCGAGGAAGCTCTGCACAGATGCCAGTTGACTAATAAAAGAGCAAAGCGGGTCACTGTCCTCTTCTCTGGGTGGAAATAATTTTCTTCAGCTGTGCTGCAGCAGTAGCAGTCCTTGGCCTTTCCACACTGGTGAATAAGGGCCTGGAGAAACTTGTGAGCAATATTTATAAATGGATCTTGTAGGTCACCGACAACAGCCGGAAAAAAGCATGTTGGCAATCTGTTCTTAATTCTATTTTAAGATGCCATGACTTTCTCAATGACAGGTACAACTTAGACCTGCAAAGCTAGAGGCAAAGATCAGTATATGGTATATATTGAAGGCCATTTGCCTCAGGCTCATGATACAAATGCTGAAAATTACTGTGGAGCAGGTCGAGATGATGACCCATTCCATACTTCTTATATGACTTCTTTTAGTGTTATTTGCTCAGTACTGTCACTGTTGCTACCTTCACTTACTAACCCACTAGGCTCCAAGGCAGCAGGTGTCTTTTCACAAATGTGGATTATGTTATTTCCTGCCTTGTTCAGCCTCCTGTGTCCTCTGGATTAGCCATACCATAAATTTCACAAAAATTTCATAAAAACCTGTCAAAACAAGATTTACTATTTATGTAGACTTGTTTTAAGCAGCTCATATTTCTTTTTAGTTTTGTGATTTCATCTCTTATTCATGTATGAAGGATCTAGCCAGCAACAGTAAGCAGACTCTTGATTTCTCCTTTTTTGCTTATTTAGTAAATCACCTCTCTTCTACAGTCCCCCTCTGAAAGTGCTGGAAACCTTTGCAATTATGCCACCGATTTCTTCCAAATACACTTGAGCTGCCTTTCCACCCAGTTATCACCCTATGTACTTGAGTCTATAGTATGGAAGACAGTTTTAGGAAACTGTTTGCCAGTGAATGATTGAGCATAAATAGTTTTCATTATTAAAATGTGTTTTTCAGTTAAAATACAGTGTCTGAACAGATCATTAGAATGGTGTACTGTTAGGACATTGAGTGCACCTAATCTAGATTGGAGGTGCAAGGGAAAACACAGTCTTGGACAAGGTTTGTTCTCTCCAGTTATTTCCTGGATTACAGGTAGTAAGACAGAAACAGGGACAAGCAAACAATTCACTGTCTGTATCCTGCTGCAGTTGCAGGTAACTTACCAAATACAGAGGTAACTGCTCAGCAGCAAAACAGAAACTTGAAGAGTTTTTGTTCTTCGCGCAAAGCAAAAGATAGCTTTCATGTACGTGTTGTCAGACTAACAGAACTGCTTTTGCTAAAAATGGGGAACAGTTGGCAAGAAGTATTATTTAGAGTAAGGTAGCAAAATAGCATCATTGAGAACACATGGAGTAACCTGAATGTAAGTCTGGTAGGAAGTCAGTGATATAATATGCAATTCTCTGAAAAATAGTTTTGGGGGAAGGAGAGAAGGGGGGTTGTGCTGGATGGTTTTGTTTTGGTTTATTGGTTGTTTTTTTTGTTGTTTTTTTTTTTTGCTAAGTATGTAAACACATACATACCTAAATATTTCTCACCTTTTTGGGAATTAAGTGGGAAAATATTTTCTTTTAATCTTGTTTTGGAATGTGGACATTGGGAAGCTTAGGATGAGTTGACAAATCAGGCAATCAGTGAAATGCTGTGAATACCTCTCTAATTTTATAGATATATAGATTATAAAATCAAAAAACACTATTCTGATCATCAGTCTGATGGTGCCCTAAATCCTTATGAGCAGCTGCAGGCGAATCAGGGAGGACAAGGGAAGAGAGTTCGTCAAATTAGCAGTCTCCTGTCAGTATCCTAATACACCTCTGGACATGAATTATGTATGGTATAGACCAATACTTAACTTACCCACTTTTATCTCAAACTTTTCTCTTTTTCTTCTTTGTTCTTTAAGAACAAAGCTGCACAATGTATAGGTTGTGTGAAGGTGTTCCAAAAACTTCTGCCTGTAATTAAGTTATGGTGAGATCCTAATAAGATCACTTACTAGGGTAGGGAACAACATGATTTCTTCTTCCCCCTTGCCTACAGACTGTGGACCAGTGAGTCCTAAGAATTCTACTGGTCTAGCTGGTCCACACTATCTGACTCCATCAGCGCATTTCCTAGAGACCCTTCTTGAATCCTCTTCTTGTCTTCAGGACAGATGAATGTACTAGCTGTACTATTTGCAATTAAATACGATTGGGAAACCTCTCTGGGTTTTAATTTCTCTTTTCATAATCTTATCTCTTCACAGTCTTTTCTATTTCCCAAAGATGATGTCTAGTTGAGGTAACAGGACAACAGGGTTGTTTAAAATTTTTCTGATACCGATCTTCAAGAAGCAAAATCCCTCCCTGTGACCTTGCTGAGCTTCCAGAATGCTGGAAGGCAAATTTCACTCACAAATGGTTGTCTCTGAAGATGTCCTTAAAAATTAAGATCTAAAGTCTGAGGGCTGCTCTGCAATGATAAATAACAAAAATGACCTTAAAGTAGAAGCATATTAGTGGGTCTTAGCCATTATTGGTGGAGTGGAGAAAACTGGAAAGCAAATGCTTTCTTACTGTCTATGTGTTAGGCCTGAGGTGGAGTTCTCTGTTTTGGGACAGCGGGAACAATGCGTGCTTTGGGTTCCAGCTGGGTGTTTCCCAGCATTAGATCCACATGCACGTCTGTAGGAGAGCCATGCAGAAAGGACCAATATCCACAGAAAAAGTGAATGTCCAAGAATTTGGAATGCTCAGACAACTTTAAAGCGCATCCTATTTCTTCTAGCTTTTAGTAGAAAATTGTGTGCTTTTGAGGGATTGGCCACCTGTGATGTACTCATCTGTTTGTAACTGAAGATGTCAAAAAGACAAGTACTGTTTCTAAGTTCTTATGCCTGTAAGGTGCTGTGTATTCTAAGGCATTAAGTCCCAAATACTTTTGCTGTGTTTTAATTGATTACTTACGTAAGGGGAGTGAGGGGTGTGGGGTGGAATTCTGTGCAGTTTTGATCTGCAACTAATTATAAACTGTAACATGGTTAAGTGGCATTGTTTATAGTAAGGGGCGGATATGTAACGATGTGAAAGAAATTAGGATAAATGGGAACATGTCTACTATAATATTTCAGATTAGAAGCCAGTTGGTGTTGTATGAAGTCCTAGACCACACAAACCAATGCTAATGATGGAAGAGAGTTCATATCATTCTCTCTTAGAGGACCTTAACAGTGGTAGGAAGCATTATATCTTTATTATACAGAATATGTAGAACTTTGTGGCATCTTCATTTCTAAAGATATTTGGAACTCAACCATATAAGGCCCTAGAAACTAGATTCAACTTCGAAATTAGTCTTCTTGAAGTTAGTTAACTTTGAAATTATTTGTCAGAAGGTGACCTCCTGAGAACCCTTCCAACTTAAATTATTCTATGAATTTGAAGTTTTGTATTCAAAAAGACTTAATCCCTTTCCTGATAAGGGAATCAATGAAGACTTTCTAGAAGAGACTTTCAACTGTTCTTTGATTATTTAAAACTGTAGATCATGTGCATTCAAGGAAAATACTTGCAACAGTCTTTTAGAGAATACCAAGTTTGTGAGAATGCATCCTTACTTGCATATGAGTGATATTTTGTAAGCATAGATTTAGAAGGAACAGCTGAAAATGGAGTCTCTGCTGTGTCATTACAACATCACTAAAAAGAAAACTTGCAATTCTATGTGACTCATGTCTCAGGTGATACCATGTGATGTCTGGAAAATAGAGATTTTTGAAGCAGAATCAACATAATGCTTTTTTGTGTTCCATTGATTCAACCTCATTAAAGAAATATGCATAATTCTAGCCTCCCACAAAAAACAAACAAAAAACCAACCAACCAACCAAAAAAAAACCACCAAAAAAAAAGCCAAAACAAAACAAACAAAAAAAGAAAAATAAAACCCAGCACAACACCCCCACAGCAAACTTTTCTTAAATCAGAAAGTAGAAATAAGGTCACAGAAAGGATGATCAGGATTACATGGGAAGTCTCAGCCATGTGAGTCTGTGACTTCCAAGTAATTTGATCAGTATGTGTAATTGGTGTTAGTATTTCTCAAATTACAGATATAAGTTATGTAGTTAGGAAATCTCTACAAAGATAATGGACAAAACAAGCCATGAATTCTTCTTACTTGACAACATGAACAAATGGTGGAAGGAGTCATATACTGCTTACCTTTGAACCTCAAACTGTGATTAGTCTTTCAAGCAAACAGTCGTGGATTAGTGAAAGTAACAAACCGGTATGTGTGAGGCCCATGTGCATAATCCTGCTCCCAGCACCCAAAATTGTGAGTGGACTCTTGGAGACAGGCTGGGAAAGCAGCCCCTTTGACAACAGTGAACCTGAACCTAAGTCCAGGCTGGACAGAGCCTTGGGTGACATGATTTAGTATGAGGTGTCCCTGCCCATGGCAGGGGGGGGTGGATGATCTTAAGGTCCTTTCCAGCCCTAACTATTCTATGATTCTAAGACATCAATGTCTAATAGTAGAAGCCTAATGAATTTTTCATATGAGAGGCTAAACTTCTTCCAGCCCTGATTTTGGAATTGTTTAGGATTGGGCTTTTGGAGTGCTTCATACTATTTAGGAATGAATCACCCCATTTGCTTCTCACTGTAATTGTCCATAAAGAAATGTGATCACAGTCATCTTGTTGACCTTACCCTGTTTAATACATTCAGTGATTTACCATTCAGCAGTTGTCTCTGGCTCAAGGCGATTTGAGTGCCAACCTTCATCCACTGCAGCCAGCTCACTACAGCCTTGTGTCACAGATGAATGTTTAAATTACAGCACTTGCTTTCACATATGGCTCTTTCATTCACAATGACAAGAGTAGATTCCCCATCTGCTGTCAGAGCTAGGTGTGATTCAGACAGAGGCTAAAAAAGAAACATTCCTGTCCAACTTACTTGGATGTTTTTTTAGGTAAATGGGTTGGTGACGTCACCAAAGCGTGAATCACTGCAGAGAAGTAGTTTCTAGAGCAATAAATGGCTGATGCCTCCGTGCTGCTGTGCTTCAGTTAACAGCTCTGGTCCTTACAAATAGCCTGCTATTTTTTACAATTAGATTGCTTCCCAGTGTCTGCTGATTTCAAGGTAGTTTTTGAGGAAGAAATGTCAGAGTAAAATTTTGATGGTTATGACGTGCAGTGTAAACTGGATTATCTGGTTGCCAGACCCCTTGACATATACAAAACTGACACAACTTTTAAGTCTACCTCCACACAAGGCTGCACTGTATGCATTTTGGAAGCAGGGTGCATTGCTACAAATGCCTTAAGCCCAGCAAGAGCCATTTAGCTGTTCATTAGGTGCATTCATATTGTTTTTAATGAGACAGTGTTGTGACAATAAGGGGTAAGGTCTCAATTTGGTTATGAAACAGCTAACTTGATTTTTAAAACAAAAGAAAAGACTGCAGGAAAATACTTGTTTTGCATGAAAGAAAAGGTTTTTCATCACATTGCCTTAATAGGTTTCAGTAAATTTTCTCTGCTGTAATCAGCAATAGAATTTTGCAGGAATAAACCACCACATCAAAGGCTTCTAATAATCCTGCAGCATTCACTCTGTGCCACAGAATCCCGTTCGCAGGTCCAAATGTGCTGGTAATCTGCCCTTTCAGTAATACATGACCCACAAAAGAAGAGTTTTATTGTGTCGTGGTTTAAACCCAGTCAGGTAATTCGTTCGCTCACTTCCCCCCCTTTCTTGCCCTCCCCCTGCTCTCAAAGGGACCGAGAGGAGAATCAAAAGAATGCAACTCCCACGGGTTGAGATAAGAACAGTTTAGTAACTAAGGTATAACACAAATCACTACTGCTACCACCAATGATAATAATGATAAAGGAAATAACAAGGGAACAGAATACAACACCTCACCACCCGCTGACCGATAACTCGGCCCCCAAGCCCGACCAAGCTCCGACCGATACCTCCTCCAACCCTGCAGTCTCCCAGCCCTTCTGGCTAACTCCCAGTTACCTCCTGGGCATTACGTGCTGTGGTATGGAATAGCTCTTTGGTCAGTTTGGGTCAGGTGTCCTGTCTCTGCTTCCTCCCAGCTTCCCCTCCTCCCTGGCAGAGCATGAGGCTCACAAAGTCCTTGGCCAAACCAAAACATCTCTATCAGCTCTGTTCCCGAGCCGAAAGTCAAAACACTGCACTGCACCAGCTACCAAGGAGGAGAAACATGACTGCTACTGCTGAACCCAGGACATTATCCACCCCTTATTCCATACCATTCACGTCATGCTCAGATCCCACATTTTCAATATACCATCACTCTTATCTCGGTGCACTCTTATCTTAGTGCATGGACCAGACCCTATAAAGCTGCTGCGTCCATCTGGTCCATGTCAGGCTCCATCTCTTGTAACAGTCTTCCAGAGCAGGAGAGACTGTGTGCAGTGTTCACACTCGTGAATAACTAGGGCAATAGTGTCCATTGTTAAGTCCACCCCTCGATCATGAGTCCATCTCTATGTTGCATCTCTGCTCTGATGGCCTGAAGTGCCATGGGCCCACCAGGCTTAAAATAATTCACTGTCCCCTTAAGCAGTTTCTGCAGCTTGTTGCTGGGGACTCCATACAGTTGCCTTCCATCTCCGATGCTTCCAAAGCACTGGAGGGGCCCAGTGGACTAGATACTTGCCCATACTGTCCCACACACCCTGCCACTCATGACTGTCCAGCCTTGGGGAAAATCTCTTGGTCTCCCTATATTGTTGTCTAACCCCAGACAAGACCCAAACCTGACTCTGCTTAACTTTTGAGATCAGACAAAATGGTTGTGGGTAGAACACAGCCTGTGTGTGTGCCAACATGCTGATCCCCATCACAATCAGCAGGCAGGTCCCAAGGATACCCAAAGGCCATTCAGAGCCTTCAGAACTCTCAAACGATGCTGCTGTGCTTGTCACTGGGGCTGGTGTAGCTGCTGTGCCTCCCGGCTCTCCCACCGCCAGCTTCTCTTTCCCTGAGTCCAGCTCTTCCTCCTCTGCCTTGCTGGGAAGTGCTGCGGGGTCTCCTGCATCCTCCTGGGGCTCGGCGGGCGGCTGCCGGGGAATGCTCTCGGCCGTCGCGGGGCTCGGCTCCTCCGCGGGGCTCGGCTCGGCCGCGGGGCTCGGCTCCTCCGCCGCCTTCTCCCGCTGCTCGGCAGCCGCTTCCTTCTGCTCCTCGACCGCCCCGGCCTCCTCCACCGGCAGCCGTCCCCTGGCGGCCTCCGGCCCCGCTCCCGCCGCCGCTTGGTCCCCGGGGCCGCTCTCCCGGGCCGCTTCAGCAGCCGCCGGCTCCCGGGGCCGCTCCCCCTCGGCTCCCCGCAGCCTCACGAAGATGGAGGCGAGGGCGAGGGCCAGGACGGTGAAGAGCAGCCGGACGACCAGGTACAAGTCCACGGCCACGTCCGTCCCGCCCTGCTGCTGGAGCCCACCCGTATTACAAGCCATTGCCATAAAGCACAGTGAGACAAGAACCTTAGCCCAGGCCCCACACTTGATAAACACTATCACAGCAAATACCGGCTCTACGTAAGTTACAACGGTCTGAAGCTGTGAGATCAACAAGAACAACTCTGATACCCAATAAATCAGCATTGTGATGAGTGACTATTAATCCAGTCAAATCTGTCGTTAACTCAACCCTTCGAGCCCCACGTTGGGCGCCAAAAGAACTGTCGTGGTTTAAACCCAGTCAGGTAATTCGTTCGCTCACTTCCCCCCCTTTCTTGCCCTCCCCCTGCTCTCAAAGGGACCGAGAGGAGAATCAAAAGAATGCAACTCCCACGGGTTGAGATAAGAACAGTTTAGTAACTAAGGTATAACACAAATCACTACTGCTACCACCAATGATAATAATGATAAAGGAAATAACAAGGGAACAGAATACAACACCTCACCACCCGCTGACCGATAACTCGGCCCCCAAGCCCGACCAAGCTCCGACCGATACCTCCTCCAACCCTGCAGTCTCCCAGCCCTTCTGGCTAACTCCCAGTTACCTCCTGGGCATTACGTGCTGTGGTATGGAATAGCTCTTTGGTCAGTTTGGGTCAGGTGTCCTGTCTCTGCTTCCTCCCAGCTTCCCCTCCTCCCTGGCAGAGCATGAGGCTCACAAAGTCCTTGGCCAAACCAAAACATCTCTATCAGCTCTGTTCCCGAGCCGAAAGTCAAAACACTGCACTGCACCAGCTACCAAGGAGGAGAAACATGACTGCTACTGCTGAACCCAGGACATATTGAAAGAGTATTTAATACTAGGCAAGAAGGTCCTCTCAATTTCGGTAATTCAGTCTAAAGACAGGAATTTGAGGCCAGAAATCTCTATCTTCAGGTTGCCTTCAAAACTAATAGGATCATAGGAGTTTCAAAGGTGCACTTTTTAAAATATAAACAGTTTCCATGGACAAGTGTGGAGCCAGAGATTACCTAACACACAAGTATGTTTTCTGCTAGTCATTTTTCCTACTTACTCATCTACCGAAGTGCAACTTACATCCATGTATGACACCTCAGAATTTGGTGTGCTGTCTGCTCTGCTGGTCCTAAAAGATGGACAGGAAGATGCTGGTTTTGGCGGCAAACCCAAAATCCATTCTTACCTTGATCCTGAGCAATGACCTGCATTGTGTAGCTGCCCTGTCCAGCCCCTCCATGGCTTGAATTATCCATAGTGTCCATTGATGGCAAACCACTTCTGCAACTCATATCTTGCAGGGCAGCTGTAAAGTGAAATGTAGTGGTGAATTATACTGAAGTTTGTTTAATATTTTAAGGAGTGAATGAAGGGATATAACCCAGCCAGGGCTGACATGCCAAAGACAGGTAGTGAAAAATTCAGAAAGGAATGTACCTGTTAGGGCTTCCTGATGTTTTTCATTTGTAAGATACAATTTTTCAGCTGCCTATAAGTTTGCCTTAATTTTAAGAAAAGTATCATCTTCCTTGTCTACATCAAAGCAGTTAATTTCTTGGGATTGTTTCTATTTTTATAGTCATGTCCAGGTATAATTCTAAGCAATGACAATGTTTGGGCTTTGTGTACGAAATTCCAGTTATCTTTTGTTTGAACTGCTACTGTACCTTGGAGCCATGATGACTGAAATGGAGCAGAGGCTTGAGAATAAGGAATGCTGGGACAGGACTTGTGTAGTTTACTGTCAGGGCAGAATTGTATTCTTGGCCATTGGGTTTTAGTTTGGTTTTAAAAAATGTCCTAGCTTTTTAAATACTTTTGCACTGTGTATGTTGTGATGTTGAAAGCTGGATGGTTATGTGTAATACATGCTTTAAAACAATCTTAGAATTTGATTGTTTGCAGATGAAATAACTTTTACAGTTCTTGGAAGGTTTTGCACTGGCAAATGACTGTGAAGGGCTACAACAACTTCATCACAGCAGGTAGCTGTGCTGTGCAGGAGGGATGCCTGCCTTTTTTACTTGCAACTTAGGCATCCAGTGTATGTAGGATGGTAGAGAATAATAAATCAGTGACTTATGAGGCTTGAAAAGTAAGGAGCTGTTCTAACCAATCTAGGAAAAGAAACATCAACACTAACAAACTTTGTGTCTGAGTTAGCATGCAGATGTGGTGGAACTTACATGGAAAGATGTGCTTTGAGCATTGGCTGAAAATAAAAATTGAGATTTTTATGTTTCTTCTTATAGTATTCCCTTGTATTCAGTCCTATTAACCAGTGGTTCATCTACTTTGAAAAGTATCTGTGCTCCTGTGTTACTGTTGTTTGGGTACACATTACCAAGGCAAATAAAAAATAATTTGAATTGTAGACTGTGCTTTGAAAGAAATCCTGATTAGCTCATTAGTGCCTGTGTGATGCTGGCAGGGTGACAAAGCATCTACAACTTATTTACTGCCTCAGTTTGAATCAGAAGTCTAGACTCCTGCATTTACAACATGGGCAACATTTTTACTCTTGCCCTGGATGTTCCTTAAATAATTGCAGTGTCCATTTTAGGTTCTGAATAAAAAATGAAATACCAATCTGCTATGCCATCCAAAACCCTGTAGGTTTTAGAGTTGATCACAGATGACTTAATCATTTTCAAAGCATCCACATCTTTTTCATACACTTTCCTCATATGGTAGCATTGAGCTGCTATGGTATCAGTTGGTTTTCTTGTGTTAATTTGACAAGCTCTACAGCATCATCAAGGAAACAAAGTTCACATGTCCTTTTGAACAAAATTATTTATCAATTACCTTTCCTCATAGATTTTGGCTATTTATTTGAGAGTGAAGCATATAAATATGGGTATAACTAAGAGTAAATAATGTGTCAGTGATACCAGCTACAGTTTATAATTTCTGTATTACAGTTCTTGCAGGACAGCCTTTATGAAGAATGTTTTGGATTTGGATCTAATTTTTTTATTTCCCTATCTCTTGATACAAGGCTGAAACTTTCCAAGAGTTTGAAATAGGTATATAGTTTTGACTAGAAATATAATGAATGAATAACATAAAGCTGACAAATTTCAGCCAGCACCCACTTCAGTTATAAGATGTGGTTGCCACCAAACTTGCACAAAAGCTGATTTGATTTTCTAAGGGAACAATTTGAGATTTCACAACCAAAACACTGAAGTTTGTTTTGTTGTTTTTTTTTTCCTCTTTCTTTGTGGGTGAGTTTTTTTGTTTGGGGTTTTTTTTGTTGATTTGTTTTTTTCTTTTTTTTCTTCTTTTTTCTTTGGACTTTATCTAGTATTTAGAATTATTTTTCTTTGATTAAATTTGAGGTTCACTCATTAAATTTCTCAGCAATAGAGCTTATAACTAAGATCTAGTGAGATTCCTAGTTTCTTGGCCAAATGCAAATCCTGACCTAAATCCACTGGGACACCAGCCTATTTCTTGGTGCTTTCTTTTGCTTTGCCTCTTGGTATTTTCTCTTCTTGGTATTGATAAATCTTTCCATAGTCCATACTGTTAGGCACACAACAAGAATCACTCAGATACTCCAGACTATGTTGTAAGGAATTCCTGTTACATTAATCAGCAGCTGTGTTGAAAACATCCTTTGCAGGACAGCAAGCACAGCAGGCACAGCTCAGATTTAAATGCAAGACTTCACTGGGGGTGGAAATCTCCTTTTCCCCCTATTTGCCCAGGGCACAGTTCCCAGTGCTTTCTGCGAAGCGTGTGCATTGCTTTCTCCTGCTAAGAACTTCCTAATTTGGTCTGCAAATAGTAAATGGAGCCTGTGGAGGTTTTGGCATGTGGCTTCTTTAATAATGAAGATCTGACAAAATTGTTAAAAAGAAGATGCATTTTCACCACAGTGCCTTCAAGAAGTCAGAAGACTGAAATTTAATGATGTTTTATTCACTCAGAGAAAAAGAATCTGAGACTCACTAGGTGAGTTTAGTAGATAGAGCTATCCTCAATTCTCAAAGGGTAAAATTGAAGCAGGATGCAGTTACAGAGAACAACCAAGGTTATAGTCACTTTTTTTTTTTTTTTGCTTGGGCCCTTTTTCTTAATTTCTGGATGTAGTTTACACTTCTGGTAATTCATTTGATTTAGTATTTTCTCAAATAATTTAGCACAATTAAGGATTGAAAACTTCAAATTGAGTTAAACACCTTCATTACCTCCATCTAGCCTGCATCCTCCCCAGCTTTATGTTCCTCTGAAGTAAAAATAGTAAATCAATTGGATGAGTATCTCCTACCTAAGCAAAACTTTGGCTACAAATACCACAATAATTCTATGGACACTTAAATTACCAGCTGTCTTGGATGTCGTGACTTCCAGACATGCCTGGCTTGCGTCAGGACACTACACAAACCACAGTGCGTTGTAGATACAGAGTAGAATTATTAGTAACTTTGATGACTTACCAAACACCAAACCAAAGTCAGCATTTATCTCCAAAGATTTAAAATGAGATTATAATAATGTAATCATCATCACTCTTTAAGGGCTACTCTATAAATGCAGAGCAAATAAACACATTCATGTTCTGAAGCAGTACCCTGTGCTGCACTTAGTAGCTGTGGTCTCTCTGGAGTGATTATATTTCTAATTACCTGTAATCATCTTGGGTTTTGAGTCTCTTTGGAAAATAGATTTATGAAAGACTAGAAAAGAATCACTTGTTTACTTCTGTAGTTAGTTTAGCAATAATTTTAATAGCAGCTACATGAGCGCTTGTGTTTTCTGTGTACCTCTTTCTTTTGAACTAATCTCTGCAATCTTTTAAGTTAACAGCTGTGGGTACAGAGGCTTCAGAATAACAAGCACTGTAGTGCTGGGGATCCCTGTTACAGGCAGTGTGAGAACTTGGGTCATCCCTGTTTGCGGGCTTGAAACTCTTCACCTCTTGTCCAGGAGCACAGGAATTAATTTCTGTAGCTTTCAGCAGCAGATGAGCTGAATGCATTTCCGCTATGGAACTTTTTCCCAGCAATGTGACTGATGTGTTGATCAGAGGGAGGAAACTGACTGTCCATTTCTTAGTAAGTTAAGAATTTACCCTTTGAATTCTGCACTTCAGAAATCTGAGCCAGGCTCATTGAAATCAGAGGAATTAAGCACTCTGAAGAGTATGACAATATTAGTCTGGTTTAGAAGAGATCTATGCATTTGTTCCTCAGACTTTGGGACCTAATTATCTAAATTCTACTCAGGAATTTGCCTCATTAAACCCCAGCATTTTTTTGATCAGTCTTACATTATTTGTGAGTGTTTGTTACATAATTTATGAGTATTTTGTTGTTTTTTTAAAACAGCTTAGTCTTTTCCCTTTGTTTCAAAGTTTTCAGACTTTGGCTACACATCTTCCACTGCCATTATGTTAAGTCCCTTTAGATTCAATATGTCTAGACTTGCACTGTATAAAAATAGAATCTGCTAGTGAGCTCGCTCCACCATTGTTTTCTCTAGATGCTTTTGTATGGAGTGGAACTAAGTGGTGGTACTTGCTGCTCCCCAGACATGCTCATGATGTGAAAGAGAGAGAGCCAACAAGGGAAGATGGAAGCCAGGAGTGGCATCTGTACTCAGAGAGATTAAAGCCTGCAGAACCCAAGAAAGTGCAGGTAGCCCCCGCTTTTGAGGACTTTGAAGAGCACGGGCCCATGTGGAAACAGAACCACTGGATAAAAATAGATCTGCAATTTTTCTCCACAAGGTTTTCAGAGTTCAACATTTGTCCCTCAAATATAACGCTGCATATTCCTCTTGTTACACTTCAGTCTTTTCTGCAGTCTCTGCTGGGGTGCAATAGGTTACATTATGTGTTAAGACAAAATGTCTTTTTAGATGGCAATACCAATCTCCTTACTTTCATAAATTGAACCTGGGATAAAACACAGTTTGAACTTTTTCTTTTAAACATATAATCTTAAAGCCCAATTCTGAATTAACATCTTCCATTTCTGTTTTGGACAGAGTTTGTGCTAAAATTTGTTTGCTGATAGTGGTCAGCCTTGTTCAAGTCTGTATGTATTAGCTTATTGACTGAGAACTTGCTGGGTACCGAGGTTTGAATATAGTGATTTACCTTATGTCAGTTTTGTCAGAAGCTAGAATTTCCTTGCAAGTGACAGGCAATGACTAAAACCATACTGCTCTAGGTGACCTCACTGAAAGAATATTATCACTTAATTATGTCTGCTTAAGAGTATTAGCACATTCATTGATGATACTAAAAACCCCAGGTTTTACCCTTTCATTGACATCAGTAGAAAGGTAAGGCTGGTTTGCACAGAAGTAAACCAATAAGGATGTACTGCATTATACAATTACTAAAAGGTAACTTTTTTTTCATTGGTTTTATTTATTAGTGACTCATGTGGTCCCAGGACAAAATCAACACCATATTTTCATTACTTTTATTGTTGCCTTTTAAATCTGATGAAAAAAAGGATCCTATAGCTCATTTCATAGTCCTTGCCAAGCAGGGCTCTGACTAGAGTGGGGAAAAGGTTAGCAGAAGTATAAAACCAGGTCTTGACAGCCCTATCTTCTGCTAATGGAGATGACTGTACAAATAATTCATGTTACTTTTACAAGTGCAATGACTTAATAGTTCACTTCTCTGTAGCATCACTTGCCACTTCAATTACAGCCAAATTGCTTAGCTAAAGTTGAGGAAAAACTAAACACTAATTTTCAGGAGCTTAAAGCTGTATTTTAGGAAGAAGATAATTTAATTCTAATTAAACAAACAAACAAAAATAAAAAACAAAAACAAAAATCCCCCAAACAAACAAAGAAAATAACCCACACCCATTCCCCCCCCCCCCCCACAAACCACCAAACAGTGGGTATTTTTCTTCTGCAGCTTTATATTGCATTGTGCTGAGCTTTTCCAGACAGGAAGAAAAGGGAAATGTTTGGTTTTCATAGAAAAGTGGACTTAGCTGGAAACTAGATTACAACAAACTGAGTTGTGTTGGGTTTTTTTCTTTAATTTTAATACTGTTTCAGCTTCATGGAAAGGGGTAATGGATGCCTGTGAATCCAGCAGACAGTTAGTAGGCATGTTGTAAGTCCTGTTAGCAAATGCAAAGCTCCAACCTGAAGCTTCATCCATTTCTGATTTCTACATTGTAAGAATCTTTTCAGTGATGATGTCTGATTTACCTTAGTAAAGCAGAACTGCTGGTAAGTTGTTTGGAATGGAGAGCTGTTGTCCCATTCTGTCTTTCCAAAGTATCAGTATAATAATGTCATACCTGAGTAGATTCCGAAGTGCTGCTATGCTACAAGTAGTTAGTGAAGCTGATACTTGTACTGTGAGAGTAAGAGGAGGAAAAAATTTTGATTCTACTGCAATGAGATGCTAAACATGGCAAATGGTCTTTTTAAAATACATGACAATTAAAAAATCTCTAGAACTTAAATTTCTCACCTATAAATTTAGGGTCTTTATTGTAAGGTAGTTAATTATATGTGAGCTAAATAGCAGGTAGAAAATATTAAAGGTTAGCTCTGCAGAGAGGTAAACTTCATACAGTACACCTGGATGAGTACATCATGGTAGCCCTGGTCAATATATGTTGCAGTAAGACAAAAGTGCTTTTTCTCAATTGATTTTGTTTGTTTTATTTTCTTTTTTCACTGAAGAAGGGCTTCTGTACTTTGCCCTCCAGTCAGGAAAAAAAACAATATAGCAGCTAAAGCAGGGCTTGGAATATTCATTTAGGTATTTTCACAAACCCTGGTTACCTTAAATGTTCAGAAGAGGAGACCTTCACGTTTATGAGGCAGACTGGACTGCTTCTAATAATCCTTATTAGATATTACATTGCAAAAACACAAGAGTTCTTGTGTCTATGGACAAAATTACTCCATAAATTGGTAAATATCTGGGAATATAATTTAGTTTGTCAAATCCCATCATAATCAGGCAATTCTACTGACAAAAACTAATGACACTTTGTTACGGCACCACAGCAAGAGCAAACTGTGGACAAAGCTGACTGAATAAAATTGTAATAAAAACCCAACCAAACAACAACAAGAAACCAGCATGCAGACGGTCCTATTAGTTTTCCATGCATCTGCTGTTAGAAATGGTATTTCTAGCCCTACAGGTTGTATTAGGAGCTGCCAGTATTGTAGCAATAGCTGCATTAGCTAATGTCTGAGGTGAAAACACAAATAGTGAGATTCTGTTTTCAGTTACAAGAGAAATCCAGAATTACTGTACAAAACTCACAGTTACTCTGAATTGTTTTTTAATGGAACCTTCAGGGGGGAGGGGAGGGGGGGAGGTGTTATGGAACTTACTGTCTAGCCCAGAGATTTAAATGTGGAAGTTAGCTTAAACTGGTAAATCTCTTCTGCTAGATACTTTGGCCTGTGAATTATCCTAGCTAAAATGTTGACTTAGCAATACTAGCATAACTTTGAACCTTTTCTGTACAACAACACATGGATTTTTTAAGGGACTCTACCTGAACATGTAAACATCTACTGGCTTAATTAAAGTTTTTATTTTAGTGTCTCATAGCCTTTTTAGTTTGAACCTATTTTAATTCACTGTTTCACAAGCTTCAAATTATCTCATCCCTGGCTAAAATCCTATGGTAACTTTGCAGGCCAGATGTTTGCAGTGCCAGTGTGTGTGTCATTTAGCCTTATGAAGTTTTCATCTTCAGAAAAGTGAGTAAATTTGAGTATCATAGCCTTACCTTTGTGGTCACGATGGCTATCAGTATACCTGCTTCTGTATCTTTATGAATAATGAGTTGTCTGTTTCACATTGAAAAAGATTATAAAAGTAGCAGCTTTTACTGCACTTCTGGTTTTTATCTTGAAATGTGTTACTTTTAGCTATAGCAGAGGAATTGGTATAATCTATGATAATTGCTGTAGTGTTCATATGGGGTGCCTGATATTCTTCCTCCACTTTTAAGTGTAGAATTAGTTCATTTAGTAGTCTTTTGGCAGCATTATTTGTAACATCAAGGAGCTCTAGTGGTCAAAGTCCAGCTGTGCTGTGAGCTTTATCATGTGTACAGTTATTATCCATATTTTAGTAATCCTAGAATCACAATTCAGGGTAAATTGACCATGTGAATTAAGGAGAAGGGGAAAAAAAACAATAGAAAACAAAACACACACAAAAAAACCCAAACCAAACTAAAAAAACAACAACAAAAAATAAACAAACCCCAAACCCCCAAAACCTCCCCCCAGACAAACAAACAAACAGGAAAACCAACAAAAAAAAAACAAAAACAACCCACCCAACACAGCAGGGGAAGTGACAAAAGCATTTTTGCATGGGAAAACTAATGTACTGTATCTGGGATTAATAAATATACCATGCAATACATCCATTTCTCCCTTCCAGCACTATTTATGCAAGTGTAGTTAGATTTCAAAACAATGAACTAATCTTTGTGACAGACAATCAGACTAGAATTAGCCCAATTCTCCTAGTGAAATTAATGAAAATTTTATCACTGACTTTGGTGGGAACAAAGTTAGATCAACCCTTAACCTTTGCCATAGCTGTCTACATATGAAAGTGATTGAGTTGCTGAGTTAACTGAACATTATTCAGTACTCCAGAGTGCAGTTCTCTAAGATGTCAACACTCCTTTGACAGCTAGCTATTAGAGTAAAGTTTCCAAGTCTGGTGTGTTAATCTGTCCCCTCTGAGATCAAACATTGCACCTTCTATAATAAGAATGACAACATCTTAACGGGCCAGATAGTTATCAGGGATGCTTGGAATCACTTCTGTGTTTTGTGCTGTATTTATCTCAGCCTTAAGCCCTCACATGCTATTTTAAAAGCAATGGAGAAATATTGAGAAAAAGGCTGTCAATCTTATTGAAGTTGGTCTCAGTTCATCAGAGTATTTTCCCAGCCTACGTAAGCCAGGTATTCAAAACACAATGTTGCACCAACTGAAGGAGACCTTGCCAGACCTGGAACAGTAGGTCAAAATCTGACCAACTATAAAGGCTTCAAGGGGTACTTGGTATTTTGAAGAGTTCTTACAGGTGTGTAGACATCCAGGTTAGTATGCCCAGTGCTCATGCTGTTATTGCAAACCTTCTGAAAAGTGGTACTTCGATATGCAGGAATTTTAAAACGAAAGGCAACTATTCCCCCCTTCTCCCCTGCACAATTTTTCTGTGACTCTGTCTGTGTGTAGGCATGTAGTATTTAGAATAATTTCATGATCCAGGAGCTTTAATTCTGATTTACTTTTTTTTTAACACCTTGAGATGGTTAGCCATTCTGTAACTCAGTGACTGGATGAACAATCTATACAAGCAGATTCCTCAGTGTTTATCCAATATATGTACATGTAGGAGTGGGTAAGTCTTCATGCATGCATATATAGATGGTTCATACACCCCTTTTCCCCTGAGGTAACTAATATGTGTACAGCTAGCAAAAAGAAAAAAAAATGCAAACCAAAAAACCCAAGGATATTTACTCCAATATATGCTTGGAGGTGCAGGAGTAGAGATATGAGTATGTGTTCAGTCACACACAAATCATGTCTCTGTACAATCACATACAGGTAAGACAGCAACCCATGCAATGGCATAGAGGTAGGTAATCAACTCATTAAGATATTGGCTTGTTACTTATTGCTAATAAATAGATTTTTAATATGCATCCTTATGTTTTTCCCAGTTTGTTGGAGTGTTGAGCTATGTGTCTGGGGTTCCCCTGTGTGTGTGCTGGGGAGGGACTCTTCATTAGGGACTGTAGAGACAGGACAAGGGGTAAAGGGTTAAAACTTAAACAGAGGCTGTTTAGATTGGATATAAGGAAGAAATTGTTTCCTGTTAGGGTGGTGAGGTACTGGAATGGGCTGCCCAGGGAGGTTGTGAATACTCCATCCCTGGCGGTGTTGAAGGCCAGGTTGGATGAAGCCTTTGGTGGCATGGTTTAATGTGAGGTGTCCCTGCCCATGGCAGGGGGGTTGGAACTAGATGATCCTAAGGTCCTTTCCAATCCTAACTATTCTATGATTCTGTGTAACAGGCAGGAGAAAAGAGGGTGGCTGCAATGATAGCCACTTAGTGCATGACGCTTCTGAGAGTGTTTGCAGGTAGAGGGTGTTTCCCACTCACTAATATACTGCTACTGTCAGGGGCAGGAATTTAGTAACAATAGAGTATTCCTTTGTGAAAACTTAGGAGAGTTGTTTACATCCACCATATTCACGTTAATGAAAATCTTACATCTGGCAAGGAAACACAAACGAACTTCAAAGCTTCGTGACCCAAATGAAATATTTGATGCAGAAGCAGACATTCTTTAATAAGACACTATCCTGACTCTCTGCTGCTGGGTCTTTGATGTTATAGGTTTGACAAGAGATAATCTGCTTTTAGGATTCAAGATCTGTTCTAAATCTGATTACAAGAGAAGTCAAGATAACAAAGTTTGAGTGATCTGTGCAGTAATTAATCTTCTATAGCAGACTTAATTGTGAAATTGTCTGTATTGTGAGTGTATGTATACGAATACTCTATGTAAAATGGATCTGTAAGCCAGACTGGTAGCTTCAGATTGTGAGTGCCATTGGTATTTATAAGGCTCCCATAAAAATACCTATGTCATTGGAGCTGCAGTAGTGCTGTGTCACTGGGGAATCACTGCATCATCCTTGTGAATCATCGTAATGACCAGTGTAATGAATGTGAAGTTAGCAGTTACTCTTTCCTATGAACTGCAGAAAAACTTCTGCACTCAGAGCCATTCAAATAGTCTGCAGCTTGAGCAAGGAGCCCAGTTATGCTTCATAGCACTGGCATTCAAATTGTAATCTTCCAAGGTTATCACTCCAATTCCTTTGCTTATCCATCAAATTTCTTTGCCAATCTGAAATGAAAAGGCATTTGATACCAGAGACTCCTGGCTCGGTATCTCACAAGCAGTTTTAGAGCTATTTGTCTTTGGGTCATTAATATTCCCGGGTTTTACTGTGATGATCTCACTTCCTGCAAACAGTAAAAATAGTGAGTTGAGAGTGAATTACAAAACACCCCCCACACAAATACAGCACTTGAAAAGTTGTTTTCCCCACTACTCCAGAGGAAAAAAAAAAGCTGTTTAGAATTAAATTCAATTGGTTTTATTTTCAGTGGTTTGAGACAGTTCTTATGTAACACACATTATACAAAGAATGTGATAATTTATCTTTGCAGAAATACAAATAAAACAAGGTATTAAAGCAGAAGGACATAAGAAATAGTGAATATTTAGATATGATAGATTCATCTCCAATTAGATTAATGGGGGGTTTCATAACTTTTTAATATTTTTTTTCCCCACTGTTTCTCCCTAAGCTTTTTCTCACAGGTTATTACTTCATGAATGACTGTGCCTCTTCTAGATCAAAATCTATGAATTTTTCAAATGCTCTTGCAAGTTCTGTAAAATAGTAGTAATAATAAAAAAGACTTTTTTCTCATTTAGCAACTATGAGGTAAGATCCTCACTGAAGTAAAGCTTGTGCAGCTGAGACTTAAGTAAATTATTCTTTCTCAGAGCTGTGGTGGACTCATAATTTTACAGCCCATGTTACTGAGTAAGAACTGTTCTCACTTTTGGCTGTATTCTCCTCGAATGCTATCTGATAAAACTCCTGGGTGAATGCTGGCAAGTTGTCACTTTCATCCATCACTGTTATCAGCAGCATAAGTGGATTGCTGTACAGCCTGTCACTGTTCCCAGCAAGAATCTGAATCTCACACTGATACAGTTCAAATTGATGGGGGGGGTGGGGGGGGGGGTGGTGTGTGTGTGTGGGGAAGTATGATTAATAAATAAAGTGTTTATTATTAATCTTGGTAGAATTTAGCATGAATATTTCCATTTATATGAAAACTGCTATGATCTTCAGTAGAGTTGTAATATTCAACTCCCTTTTAATGTTAAAAAAAAATATTTGGAAAAATAAGGATGTGTAGGACTGAAAGGGCCAAAGATTGTTAAAGTTCTGTGTTGAGCCTCACAGACTACTTGTAACATTTGTTATATAAAATTTTTCAGTAAGGTTTTTTCAACAGATTGCACAAAGCCCAGTGTTATATTAGCAGAACTAAAGGAAACAAGAAGAGGAGAGGAGAATACAACAGTGGACAGCTAGTGTATTTAAAAAATAAAAAATTCCTTATATCTCCCCTCTGACAACTGTATTTTCAGCTACAGTAAGGCATAAATGTGAACGCTTATGCTACTCCATGCAGCATGTGGACTGTGCTGGTAGATAGTCTAAGCTTTTGAACTGCTAGCCTACCTAGTTTGGAAGTGATGCAAGATAACCAAAACAAGCAAAGTAGTCAGTCTTGTCCAGAAACTGAGAATTTCTGCCATGAGCTGGACTATGAAGACAGAGATAAAATTACTGTCTATTTATAAACTTATCTGACAAGTATTGATCCGATTTCAAATAATGGTATTTCAAAAGAGAGTTTGCCTATAGCAAACTTTAAACGCCATTCTCAGCTTTATATATTCCAGAGAAAAATCTAAAGCTGAAAGGTAAAATGTCTTATCACTGACAGAAAAAAGACTTCAGTATCCCAGATGGCAGCTTGCAGGCTTTCCTAATACGTGGAAGTCCCAGAGCTCTTTCTATAAATATCTAGGACCATATGTTCCTACATCACTGAAACATCAGTAAACTCTTTCCATAGAATCATAGAATGGCTAGGGTTGGAAAGGACCTTAAGATCATCTAGTTCCAATTTCCCTGCCATGCCTCCCATGCACCCTACCCCTATACTTTTTCTGTTACTTCCCTTTGGAAAACTGGGACAGTAGCATCATAGTAAGGACATCCAAAAAATCCAAGGCAAGGAAGTGTAGACAATAAGATCTGTACTCTATGTCTACCCAGCTCAACATTTGGCACAGTATTCTTTCTTCATAGTGCTTGTTATGGACTGATTGATGCTGGGGTCAAGTCTAGGAGGACATGAAATGGTATTTAAAGCATAGATTTGCTAAACAGTGCTGCTGCCAGACCTGCCTTGCTGCAGGAGCACCCAAACTGCTTTCTGTGCTCACTGTTCCTTCAGAAGGCTCTGTGCAGCACCTTTAGCCCATAATCTGTTTCTGTCCTCACTGGGCCAGAGGCTGGGCTTTCCATTCTGACTTTTTTCAGGTAAATTATAGTTGGTTTCCCTGGTATTTTGTGGGAATTATGACTACATGTAGGAAGCTTGCAATTTAGTCCCATGAAAATAACTATGGAGAAAATACAAAGGAATGCATTACTTACGTAAAACTCTAAACAGAGTTAATTCTTCAGATAGAATCAGAACTCTGTTAGTTATATTTGACGAATCACTGTTTTTATGGTAGAGGGTCAAATCCTTTTCCTAATCCCGTACAGTCTTTCTGTACTGGAACGTAGAACTGCATTCTTCAATTGATATCAGAAACTTATTCCTCAAGGAAGAAGTTTGATGGAGAAGGCACTGAACAGAATGTAATTCCTAAGTTAGTCACAGACTGCCTGTATGAATTTGGGCAAATTACTCTAGGTAGTGTCTTTTCTTCGGCAGCAGAAAATAATAGCATTTTCCCACTGCCTGGAAATACTGAAGAGCTACCCATTAAGGTGGCATGCAGGGACATAAACCCTAGTGTTGTGAGACAAAGGGTTATTAACACGCAAAAGATTGTTTCTCTGTCCTTATCTTTAAGCATCCTATTGTTTCACATATGTAAAGTTTCCTTAATCCATATTAACAAAATCCTCTGTGTGCTCAAATCCCCTGGGCACTAGTTGAAGTCATAATACAGCTTCTGACTGCTTGTTCCTTGTAATAATACTTACCTCTGCCTGACTTTAATTGTCAAGCCCTAGTGTTGCATAAGTATTTCCACCTGGATTAATGTAGGAAAAAAAAAATCCAAGGGGAGCTCCCCTTCAAATACTAATGGATCTTTCTACCCTCCCACTGAACCTGGAATCATGGGCAAAACATTAAAAAATATGAGTAACATTGGAATGGTTCAGTCTAAAGGTCCAGGTCACACAAAAACACCATTACATTTTTTTGCTGGCAGCTACAGAAGTTTGCTATTAGGAGGCAGAGAAATTAAATTGCACTTTGGGTGGACGTTACTAATTTCTTGTGCTATCATTCCATCTCCTTGCCTATTCTGAGTATGAACCAAGAAGCTTGTCTCTGATATTAGCAGCCCAGAATTTGTTCTTACCAAGATAATTTAATTCTTTTTATCAGTTACTCTTTTTAGAGAGGCAGCAGGCCTCAGGATGAAACTGGGGACGGCATTGCTCTTGCATCTAGCTGCAGTACAGTGTCTGCTCTCAAAGCAGCTGTGGTTGGAGACTGTGCCAATGTGTTTTGCCATAATAGGCTTCTTAAACAATTTATGTTATCAAAAAATGTTGAGATATGCTCTACTAGCTATAGAAGGCATCTGAAAATCAAGAAATGCTGGACTTGAAGATTAATTTCTGCCAGACTCATTCTATGTATCATTAGGCAGGCTATTTATGACTCTGAAGTCAACTGGTTTCTGTTGACTTTAGCTGGATTTATCATTGAACATCTAAATAGCCAACACTAATCTCTGCCTCAGTTATTGTACAATATAGTAATTCATGCCTGCCTCCTGCAATATTGTGGGACTTGTATACATAATTTTATCAATCTGCTTTGAGATCCTTTGAATTTATAATTATGTTATAATTATTCAGACTTCTGATGAGATAGTTCAAGCCTCCACAATTCCACATTTTATAGCAAATAAATTCAAAAGGATAATAATGAAATTGAAGTGAAATAATGGAATAATGAAATTCTTCTAGGACTTTGGGACACGTTTCCTTGTTATTACATGGTGTAATCTTTCCATCATCACAAGCCAAAGCAAAATCAAATCAGTCAAAGCTTTCCCTGAGATGCTTTGGCAGACTGAAAGTTAACTCATTTTCAGATTGATTTAAATATGAAATTGAATTAGCCAAGCTAAAAATACTTCTGCAGTACTGCACTGGTGGAAAGCACTGAACATTTTTTTTGCCAAATAGAAAGAATGGACAGCAAACTCTGAGAAAATTATAACCCATTTTTTGCTGTTGCCATGGAAACATAGCTACAAACACTTGTGTTTAGACTGTACAGTCCTCATGAAATACAGCTTGTCAGTTGTTTTTATAAGATATAAACCCTTTCGACTCCATGGATGCAGAACAGTTCCTAACAAGGAGAAAGGAGAAGGTGACTGTTACAAATGAGATATATGCAGTGCCTCATCAGTCCTCAAAATAACAAGGCAAAGCCATTATGAAGGCCTCATTCTAATTTAAACATCCATTTGTTTATGCTAACATTAATGTGTTTCTTGGGTGATTTTGTTTAGATTCTGTGCCTTTTAACCCATATGACTGTACTCCCAAAGTATGTGGTTACATGCAATGTAACTCAGTCCCTCGCTGCATTACTTGCTTTGCTATGAGGAAAGACAGTACAATCTCTAATCCTTGTTTAAAATGAGATTGTTATTTTAAGTGACCTTTTCCTACCCCTTTTGCATCTTTGCATGCCTGAGGGATTCCCTTTGGAGTTCTAATAAATAGAGCAGCAGGCTTTACTCTGTGTATTCGACAGCCCTGTGTTCCTGTTAGTGCTCAAACAGTGCAAGCTGAACAGGCAGTTATAGTTGGAGTTATAAACTAGGAAAATACAGCACTGATTTTAAGTATTTCTAGGAAGGTGAAAGTGTGGAGTTTAGCCTTTCAGGGGAAAAAAAGAAAGTGTTTACATGTCCAAAACACAGGCATGTAAATGACTTCACCTTCATGTTAATGAAATGCACTTTCATCAGCTGTCACTCAAAGATCATATGGCAGAGATGCATTTCTGATCACCTAATTAAAATTCGTCTATTGCCATAGACATTTCCAATGTGCAGCACAGTAAATCTGCTCTTTGGAACAAACCTGCGATCACAGCAGCATTTCTGCAGATGCACAAGAAAAGACTGAATTTAATGGGATTATTCATAAACCTAAATTATCACTGATTTGCTGTATCAAAGACAATGTTCCTAACCCAAAGGAATTACCCAGAGTAGATGTAAAATTGCAGGGGAAACTCATCTTGTTGAAGTTGAATGATTTTGAAAATCTGGATGTCCTGACACCTTGGAAATGATCTGTGGATAACTCACATTCAGGACTTCTGGAGCAAAATGGCACCTGGAGTTACCTAGTTGTTTTCCTCAGTTGTGATTTCCACTGTTGGTAAGGCACAATGTCCTAGAGACTGATTCCTCAAATCTCTGAGTTGCACAATTAGATGATAATTGCTGAACTGGCCTGTGTCTTGCACAGAGCTGTCTACAAATAAGAGAAACTCATCAAAGACGTAATTCTTTTGAAAAAGCATGACAGCTGGTCTAGAAACATGAAATTAAGCTCACTCTTGTTAATTGCTGCTAAATAATTAGAGCCACTACTTTGCTACAGGCATATTTCTGTATTCTTGGTTCTGTGTATTTGTCTGTATTTGTTTACTGAGGGTTACTGCAAATGGTAGTAAGGTGGTGGACATGATACCTCTGCTGAGCCTGCTAGAAGAGAAGAATCTGGGACTCTTCTGGGACAGTTCTGTACCTATTTTCCATGATACTTGTGTGTCTTTCAGAGGCTTATAATGATTGTATTGATCACTTGTTGCTGATTATCCTGGGTTACTGGCTGCTAAGTCTTCACTTTAAGGTGACGGTAGCATCTGCTGCTGGAAAAGAAATGAAGCATTGCCAAGAAAACTTCTGCAAGCAGCTTTCAATGAGAGGTGCCAGAAAAGCGAAACACAGTTTCTGGGCTCTGAGGGGAGAAAACTGGTCTGCTGAGGGATAAATGGAGTATGTAGGTAAATGAGAGACAGCCACTGTAGATATGATACAAATCTTGTTCTAGGCAATGCTGTGACCTGTTTTCACTATCACTTACCTGAGGTGACATTTGTTTTGATATCATTGTGACTATGCACCATAAAGCATGGAACACTACTTCGTTATTGCAGTCAATTGTGAGGAAAGCCTTTCAGAAGTTTAATTTAGGAAAGTTCCCCCTTCCCATTTCCAGTGGAGGGGTCCATTCAGGGAAGCTAATTTAGCTACACCAGCTTCTAAATCCTTAGGCACCAGGCATCCTGATCTGCCTGCTGTGCCAATGCTGTGGGTGTTACTGTCTAACACTGGACAGAGATGATGTCAAGCTGACTCATAATGACCAGTGTTTCCTTGATGAGGACAATTCAGACTGATAACTCCAGCAGGTTGCCACTGAATTACAGGCTGCCTCCTACTTTATGCTCTGTATGGCTTTTCTGTGAGCAGAAGGTAGCCCTTCCCAAACTGCTCTGTATGGACCTTTCCTCTAATTGCAGAGTTTTGCTGGATTACCTTCCGGCTTCCTCTGTACAAGTCATCTCATTGAAAGGAGTCAGGAGTATCAGGAATGGGAGGGGTTGTAGGACTTACGATGTATTAAAAGACCCTGGCAGGGGGGGTGCTGATTTATCTTTGAATGTTCTTTCCTCGTACATTTCTGATGAGCTCGTGATGCAGCTTTCCGTAATGATTCTGTAGTGACTAATACCTGAAAGCCATAGAAATTTCTCTGAACTCTAGAATGAGAGAAGATGTGCTCTTCTGTTATCATGAAGGAGGCAGAGGATGGTTTTGCTTTTATATCAGAGAGGGTGAGATATATATCATGTTGCTGTGTCAGTACAAAAGTAATAGCAGCCATGAGAGAGAAATTAGGAAAGCCTGCTATTTTTCAATCTCTTTACCCAAAACAGAGTTATCTGGGTGAAGTTTTTCACTGTTAAACTGTTCCTGGAACAAAAGAAATCAACTGAATGACAGCTGTATTTTAAACATCAGAGGAAAAGTATTAGACTAGAAGGCTCAAAAAAATCTGATGTCATCTGAACCTTTCTTTTTGGAGTTTGTTTCTTAATTTGACACATATTTTTAGTGATAGTTTAAGCAACCTTCATCTAATCTAAGAAACTAGCTGTCCAGATTGGTTATTGTTCCTGGCTGTTATTCTGACCTTAGCCTTTATCTAAAACGTAAGCAAGGACTTTGTTAAATGATGTCCACCAGCTGTTTTCCAGGGGAAATACTCTTCACCCATTTCCATGAAAACACTTAAAATTACTGTCACAGCTTTAAGTTTGTTTTTAAGTGCCCTTCCCATTATGGTGGTGAGCCTTACATAGCATTTGGAAATGTAAAAATAAGTCAAAAATACATTCAGGAGCAGAGTTGAATTTTTAATTTTGTAATTAAATAATTCTTCATGCTATTTCATGAAGAATATGGAGAAGTGACCAGGAATGCACCTCTGTGTGCTGTCCTAACACAGTACAGTAAGGTACATTTAAAGAAAACATTGTAATCTGTGTTAGCTTCGTAAAATATGATGTTCCATAATTGCTTTGGAGTTGCCATGTTCTACTGCAGTATTTCCAGGAGATTTTTCTCTGCATAAAATGGCATTTGCAAAATGTTTAAGGTAGGAGAGCCCATTAAAGCCCAAGGTAAGACATTCATTCTCCAGTGAGTATAGCATGTGATTAAAATTTCTCAAGCTAGATGCTCTGTTTGCAGTGGGCAGACAGTCTTTGCAGTCTCTCTTGAAACATTTGACATTATTAATTTTTTGTATTCTTTTTTAAGAAAGTATTTTTTCCCTGGGTCGTTCTGTTCCCTTTTTCCTGCTGATGCAAAATAATAACGCACATTTAACGTAATTCCAAGTTATGGGTTTAAAAAATATAGATTTACTTAATCCCCTACCCATATGTACTGACTTCTTTAGTTACAGTCTCCAAAATTTTCTATGACTGTTACATTAACATGGACTTAGTCTTTTGAGAATCTTTAATGAAGTACACAATGACTGCAGGCACACAAAATGGACTTCAAAAAGACCTTTCACTGCACTACAAAAAACCCTAATCCAACCTGTCATTAATGGTGATGCATTGTGTGGGTGTACACAAAGCATCAGGCGGTGTTTTTCCAGGATAACAATTTGCACATTCTCAGTGTACTTCATAATCTGCAGACACAGAAAAAAAGAAAAATCATCTGTAAAATGAAACTTTGCATCTTGGAATTTACTCACAAAACAACTGAAGGTAGAGAGTCATCAGGGGCAGCGGCATCTTGTGGTGGGTGTTTTGGGATCATTATTAGAGTTGGCTGCTCTGTGCCAAAGTGTTATATTTCTATTGCTTAGGTAACTTAAAATCAGAACTGAAAGCCTGATGGAAAATCTTACATCAGATATTACTAAAGGGCCATCTTTTCATATAAAACCAAAAGGTTCCATGGTATGGCAGCTGCTGTGTTGTATGCTTTTGTTTCTTTATTACATATTAATTTGGTTATTCAGATTTTTATCAGTGAAAAAAAAAGTTCTAGTGGAAGGTGTCCCTGCCCATGACAGGGGATTGGTACTAGATGATCTCTAAGGTCCCTTCAACCCAAATCAGTCTGTGATTCTATGATTCTTTTTGTGTTAACAGCACCTAAACAGCTCTCCTAACCTAGAGCTTATTCCTAGTTCTAAAAAACCCAGTACAGCCTCAAGCCTCTAAAACATAATTTTGTTTAGTTCACATGCTTGTCTGCATTGAACATGGTCTCAAAATAGAGAACTGACTTCTGTTTCCTAAGGCTTAAGGTCTATAATTTTCCAAACACTTCAATACAAAACAAGAGAGAACTGCCCAGCTGTATCTTACCTTTTACAGATAAAGAAATAGCTCATGTCCTTGAATCCATCTGGAATGTATGATCTGAAGTTTGGCTTGAAGGCTGTATGAGGATGTTATGCTGTATCTCAGCATTTGATGTGGAAGGGTGCTGTGATTTAACCTCAGCTGGCAGCTAAGCATCACAGAGCCGTTCCCTCACACCTCCCCAGTGACCAGTGGAGTGGGGAAGAGAGCTGCGGGGAAAGAGTGTGAAGTAGACAACAGATTTATGGATTAATTATAGGGGCCAAGACCTTATTGGTCTAATTCAGTCAGCTTCCCTGATATGAACGATGTACATTCTTTTCTTTCTATATTTTAATACAGTGTTGCTTAATTATTCAAAATAAAACCTACTTGGAAGTAAATATTCCAGTGTTTACATTTGTATGTGCATTAAACAGATCTTAAATCACTTTTGTGTCCTACACTAGAGGTGGTTGTCTTTATGGTCAAAATATAGCCAAACTCTACCTTTGTTTCTGTGCCAGTGTAAGTGGGATTTTCTAGACACAGTGGAAAACTTTCATGGGTTCGTTGCTAATGCAATCGTGTAGCATTTGGTAAATGTAAATTGAATGGTGGTGTCAGGATCATATGGTTTGACATGCGTGGGGAATCCCAAAGGACCTGCTAATTGCTTGGTCAAAAATGTGTATCTCTTCTCATGAGGGATAGTAGAGATCCAACAATGTTTTTCAGAACCATCCTGAAGAGTAAGCATTAAGAAAGCCTCTAATTCCCATTTGTATCCCCATTTGTATGAAACTGGAGACAAGCCATGTTAAGGGTTAACATTTGGAACAGTAGTAATATTTAGAAAAGAGCTTAGGAAAGTGCTGTTATATTAAATGTCAGAAATGTAGCACTACGGATTGTAACACTGTTTCTACATCTACTTTTTCTTTGTTCTCAAGAATTTTTGTTAGATTGGAGCAAATGACAAGTACCCATTAAAACTCATTCAGCCTTCACACTATGAATCCTTCTGCTTCTGTGGCATGAAGTAACTTTTGCCTTTCTTATAAACATATGGAAATGCTCAGCAAACCTTTTATAACATCTACAATAGGATGAATATTGCTTTTAAAAAACACCTTCTGAGACATGATGCAGAGCAGCATGACCAATGCAGGCAAAATGTATATATCGAGGAAACCATCATGCTGAGGACAACAAATTATTTGAGACAGAAAAAACTTTCTTGTGATTAATCAAGGATCTTATTCTCTGGCTTACACCTCATTTTCATCAGTATAATAAGACAGAGTTTAGTGGAGTTATTTGTGAATTATAGCAATGTGAGAAGAATATAATACCAAATAGGTCATATTCTCTGCTTATTTTTGCCTCACATCCTGACTGCCTGGCATCTGTGCTGGCTTTAAAATGTTTCCTGTTTCATGTAGGAGCTTTTTATACTGTTTGTACTTGCTGTGTAAGGGAGAGGAAAATTAATCGCAGTCTAAATTAAATCCATATGGGATGCATTTAGATATGACTAAGAAGACCCCTAAAAATATGTTAACTAACACACTTTAAAAGTATATTGTGAAGAAAAGAACATTTTAATATGTGTTTGCAGGTCAAGGAGATCTGTAGATTGAGTGCCTTTACAAGATCACATCAAGGAAACAGCATATTTTCTTGTCTATCACCACTCCAGTCTTTGGCCATGTCCATTACGTGTTTGTTACCTAAGGTGTTTGCAGGTCAAGATGATCTGTAGATTAAATGCCTTTACAGGATCGCCTCAAAACAACAGCATATTTTCTTGTCTGTCACCACTCCAGTCATTGTCAATGTCCATTATGTGTCACCTAAAGTGGTCTAAAACAACTTTTTCTTTTCAGTCCACACACATTCGTGTTGTAAACCCTGTTGAGAAGTAAAATACAATTAACCTGATTTTGTTCCTTTTTGGAATTAGTAGACCACAAGCAGATACAGAACTAGTTTAATAGACCTTTTTGTCGGGAAGCTGGGCAAATCTCTTAATTTTCAGAACATTTCCAAAACATGAGTGACTTGCCCTTTGAGGACTGTTTGAAGCATTATTGCTCATATGCTCATCAGATGATTCCCAGCTACAAGATATTACAGAAGAATGGACAAGCTCAAGAAGCTTGAGAATTTTCTTTTGATTTCTGACTTGTGTCCTGAAGATTTACATTTACATCTTCCCCATTTCTCGGACAAGCAGAATAATTTTAACATAAAGACTTATGTACACTAGCATCTTAAAAACTAGCCAAACAAGGTTTAACTATTTCACCCTATATGAAGAGCCTGAAATCTCCTCTACTTCCACATTAAAATACTGTCTCCTTCTGACTACGTTTGACTAAGCAGTACCATTTGCTGTTCAAAAATATGTTGGGAAGTTTATCTATAGAACTAATGATAGAACAGTCCATGTTTCTAAAATAGTCTCCTTTTAGCCTGCTTATCTCTTCCCTGACATTTCTTACTGAGCATCAGTGAGCAGGCAACTTTGTACTGACATCTGAAAGCAAGTCTAGAGCAGCAGTGTGCAAAAGGCTATGGAACAAGCAGTCACATGGTTTCTATATTTTCTCTCTCTCTGTTTACTGTGTTCACAATGCCAAATATCAAATTAAAAGAATGCCCTAATCCCAAAGAGTAAGGCATGGTATTTCTCCTTCCCACATGGATGGTTGTGATTATCTTTGGGGAGGGAAGGCATTTATACTTGTTCTCTTGATATTCAGTTTTACTATCTTCTCTGGGAGGGCAAATAATTTCTGAACTTTCTGTATAAACACTGTATAATCGACAAAAATTGGATTATTTTAATGAAATGTCTGACTAAATTTGCAAAGATTAGCACATATGATCTGTAAAACTTTGGTTTTGAATGTAGGAGGAGACAAAGGAATGTGCCTTTATAGAAAGGAACTGGGAAGTTTGATGTTACCTTGTGTTTGCTAAGAAATGCAGAGAAGACATCTTTAGTTAACACTGGCATACTGCCTTTTGTCATCTGGTACTGCTCATGCTCCTGGAATTCAGTTCTTGATGTTCACCATCTTTTTGAAATACTAATTTTTAGAGCATGTTTTATAATACATGTTACTAGAGCTGTAGGAAAACCTCTGTTAGTTGCTACTAATAAAGGGCACATGAAGTTTACATGTAATCATAGTTTACATTAAACACAATGAAGTTTACATTTAATCATAAATTTATTAAAAAATTAAAATATTTAAAATACAGGGAAAAGAAATAAACTGGGGTGTGGAGATGAGCTTCCTCTGTCTCTTCTATCTGAATTTCTGTCCTTCATCTCACCCAGGAAAAAAAGGTAGCAGGGAGACAAAAGACAGGCTCATATTGAGGTCTCCAGGTGATGCCCTTGCTGCTGCTTCTCAGGGACAGAACTATGGAGTTACAGTTTTCTCTGCCTAAAGCTAACAAGGGGGTGATGATTTTTTTTGTATCACTTCCACTGTCTTGGCATAGCCACAGTGCAATTTGCTTATATATAGTCCAGAAAGAAACAACATGAACAAACAAGTGCTTGGGTATTGCTTTGTTAGTATTGTATTGCCACTTCAACAGTATTGGGCTTTTTGGATGTTTGAGTCTACCACTTCATGTCAGTATACATTAATGTAACGAGATCCATGCACATTTTCTGCCTTCAGAGAAACATCTCCTAATTTGGATGCTGCAGTGCATATGTCTGATGACAGCCAAATACTTCAGTTGTAGATTTTTTTACTGGCCTCACCTATATTGAAACTTTAGGGGGATGAAAGTGACTTTATTGCTAAGTGTGGCCTGAATTAGTGTCAGGGGAGACAGGTGACTCAGGATACATATCCAGAGAAGTGTAGTCTACTTGTGGAATAGGCTATAAAATGTGATTCTGTCATGAAAGGCATTCAGGAAATAATAGAGGTGTCTATGAAGTTGTCACCATGAGATGGCTAAAACCCCATGATTTTCTTTCAGTTCACACCATTTATTAGTGAGCCTGGGGGAGATTTTACTGTATTTGGGAGGACAGAATATCTAAGAGTAATCCATGTTCTTTAATTTTCAAATTCTTATTTGGTAGGGCGATTATAGAATAACAGAATGGTTTGAGTTGGAAGAGACCTTAAAGCTCATTTAGTTCCAACCCCCTACCATGGGCAGTGACACATTCCACTAGACCAGCTCCAAGCCCCATTCAGCCTGGCCTTGAACACTGCCAGGGATGGGGCAGACACAACTGATGCTAGCTAATAATGTGGGCTTAGTTTTCAATTAATAATCATTTTATCTTAATTTCTTTAATTAACATTATTTGCTAATTATTTTATGCTTGGACACTCACATATCAAAAGCTGATCACGTAGTCCCTATAAGATCAAGGCTACTTAGTTTTTCCATTCAGTGATCTCCAAGCACAGGGATGACATAACAAGCAAGCACATTAAAAATACAAAAGAAAATGGGTGAGTAAAATACCCTTTTTTTTTTTTTTAAGACTTGAGCAAAAAGTGTGCATTGGTTATAATAACTGCTGGAGGGAAGTTTAGCAATGTGACTTTAAGGACTTAGTCTGTATTCAGTAGCTAGAATATTCACAGCAATACATGCATCTGGAAGTAATTTTAAGGAGAAGGTAAATTCACATCAATAGGCAATTTAATTTTTTACTTAAAGAAGCACTATTTTGAGTAGCTTTTCAAACAATATCAAAAATGTCTGTAAATACTTTTTCACATTCATGTAATATCTATTTCAGCGCACAAAACTTGATCTGCACATGCAGTTGGACAGTTCCGAGCTCCAAGTACACTTTTAGCACATGCAAAACATTTTAAAATCACCTTTGAAAATCTGTGCAGTTGTTCTACTCTATGACAAATAGTACAGTTGTATTAGGACCACATTTGTGCTCATGCATTCAGAAAGTGTCAGGTAAAGAAAATGATACTAAGTCTGAAAATAAAGTTCCAGTATGGGTTACACAAGCCTGGACACTGTTTTCAAAGATACTGACATTATCAGCATTGACTTGAAGGGTCCTAGCTGGTGCTGCAAAGCACAGCAGCAATAAAATGGCAGTGTTCTGTTCAAAGTCAATTTAAGTGCAGCCTAATGAGTCACTGAAGCACCTATTAAATGCCAGATGGTGCTTATGACTGGAAAGTAGAATGGGCATTTGTTATTCTAGCAGAGGGCAGTTACTGAAATCAAACCAGTTGTTGGGAATTAAAAGGCAAGCTTGGTATCAGTGACATTTGTTTCATTTTGGTTGCAGGCTTCATGATAAGATTGAACAAGACCATAACACTTAAAATTAAAAGGTCTTTTTTTTTTTACTAATTATGATGCCTCCCTCAAAATCTCTGCACCTTATGAGATCCCAAGATACAGAGAAGTACACAATATAAATTGTTTTCAATATGTATTCTGAGTGGCTCCAGTCAACAGTGTTTATACTCAGAAATTTAGGATATTGTGTTTGGTTTTCATCATTTATTGTGCAATGCTTATATGATATAGCAATTGTAAAACTAAAGGTAGGCTAGGTGGGTCTAATTCTTTGTTTAAAATGAAGGTGCTGACGAAAAACTGCAAAATTATGGTTCTAAGTAACAGAGACCCTCAGTGTCATCTAGGAAGTATGCTCTGTGTCTCTGATAGTTCTCCTCTCCTCTCTGAACTAACCTCCCTGTCGTCATACTTTTTTGATGCACAACAGTTAGGAACTTGTAAGATATTTAAGAAGCAGGAATGGTGTTTTGTGGCTGCATGTTGCCCTGTTAGGGACCCCATGCAGAAAAATGGAGTAAGAGCTGTGACTCCTCGGATTTACCACAGAAACATTTTCAAGTCCAAACATTCAGGAGGTTTTTTTGAAATTATTTCTATGAAATATTTTTTAAAAATCCTTTTGTGTTTCTGTTGACATTTTTCTTGGAGGAAAAACTCTTTCCAAGTATTTCTTTTAAATGTTGAGATAATTCTTTTAAGTAAATAACAACCAGGCAAAACTTTGCTAGTCCATTTTTCACACTGAATTCCTAGGCTCAGTCTGCTTCAAAAATGCTATCAGTAGAAAGGTTTATCTGGCTATAAGACAAAAAAAGGGACTGCTGGAGACAGAAGTATTAAAATCAATCTATTTTTACCCAATAACAGTGGCTTTTTCTTGTATTTCCTGGATACCAACAACAGGGGCCAGGAAGAGCAAAAGGAATTAAAAAGCACGTAGCAAGCTAGGATTGAAAGTGATTTTTTTTTTTTTTTGTATGCTGCAAAGCTTTCTTGCAAGCAGCACTACAGTAATGTAGGTGACCCAGTTTAGTCTGTTTGGCTTATACCTGTTCTACAGTGGTGTCATTTCACTGACCTTTGTGGGGCTACCGAACAGTGAAAATGAGGGTAGCATCATGAGGGTGAAAATGAGGGTGAGTTTTTATGGTAGTGTAAAGAATCCAGTGGGAATGAGCCATCTTACTTTTCAGGTACCAGTGCATATTCTTTTCTGCTAATAAGATATATTATTGATAACAACATAATAACCTGAAAGATAAATGAACTTTTAATTCAAACAAAACCAAATACAATTTGTGTTTTTCCTGGCAATACTAGGATGACATCTTTCCTTTACAGCAATAGAACAAACACCAGTCTCATTCAGTGGCATATCTTCCTGAAAATTAGTCCTGTCATTCTGAAGTTGATCAATATGCATTAGAGCAGACTTTAGTCCTACTTTCTCCTCTTTCTAATAAGAATAATTGCTTGTTTATTTGTACAGTGTCCCTAAGTACATTCCACTAAGTTCTTCAGTGAAATACATAACAAAAATGTTTGCATATGTTAATGACTTAAAAATACTCTTCTATGTTTAATCTTTCCTTTATATGTGACATCAATGGCTGGAAACCAGGCTATACTTCAAGATGTTCAGACTGTTTCTAACAGTAGATAGGATAAGCATTAACTAACATAGAGGATTTAATCTAGAATAGTGCTGAACTTCCACTGAATCCTTTGGAATTCAAAATATCTTTGTGTCAGGTTTCTAATCACAATTATCTGAACACATCTCCCTAATCTGGAGTTGCTTTTAATGCTAAGGAATGAGTTCTGAACCAGCCTCCATTTCTGCATATGCATTATTGTCTGAGGTACTCAGCTGACCTCAGTAATTGGTACAGGAACCATGTACAGTCAAGTTTTGTGGTCTTAAATAAACTCAAGCTAGAGAGTTGTTACAGTTTAAAGACGGTCAGAATAAAACTTGAATAATATACAACTGTGCACTTTTGAAAAATTTTGTCTCAGGATGAGTTTGTGGTTCATTCTCATCTGAATAACCACCATCAACCTTGAACCAGGTCTAAATAAAATCCTAGGGTAATTAAACAGGCATTTTACACCAGCAGCTGCTCCAGTGACAATATTTGCACACTTATAAAGGCCATGTAGAAGAAATTCATCTTATCCCCATCCCTGCAGAAAAGATGTTTGTAACATCACTGGGCACCAGACATGGTAAAACAGAAAATACTAGAACTGGTGGACTGACAGGTGTCACATTTCCATTATTTGATCGTTCATGTTTTCCACACGTTACATCTTAGGTAAAAAGCATAGAGTAAAACTCTGAATGATGTCAGAAATATATCTTAGCTTGTTTAATAATATAATGTGTTCAGGACTCCTTTATGTGCCTGAGTGGAACAAAGTGACGAAGAAAATTATTCCTGCAAAATGGGGAGAATGGTTCATACTCTGTCAGTGTGCATCTGTATGTGCAAGAGATTTATCTAAACACCTGTAAGTCTTCATTGTTAATCTCTTACAGTGCTATCACCTTGTTTTCATACTTTTCCACTCTACCAGGTCATTGTCTTTGTCAGTCTACACCCTTTTATATCTAATTATGGAACAAATGCAATAATAAGCTGACTGTGGATAGATTTATAAGGTTACAGGGCTCATCTCTTCCAGAATCACAGTAAGATTTCTGTTGATGGTGCAGACTCATGAAGCAGGTTCATAGTGTGCTCTAGGGTCAAAATTAACTCAAACTTTATATGAACCAGAAAGACTATCTATGGTACAAGGGACACTTTTGATTCACTGTTATTCTTAAAGTCATATTACAGTGTTACAACCCAAATATCCCATTATGATATATTGCTGTGAATATGATCCATCATCCTTCGATAAGTACTTGCCAGATTCATGTTAAAACTGGATGTCACTTAAGAAATCTGATATTTAAATATCCCAGTGAAAGGTAAAAGGATTTCACAGTGAAATAGAAGTTCATTTGTACTAGATAATTAGAATCAAAAATTTTATCAAAACAGAATGATAAAGATGAAAAATTACTGTAAATACTTCGTTTTTTTTTTCTAAATATAAATATATTAGAGCAGTATGGAAATGCTTATGTTTACTGAAAGGTGAATGGTGGAAGAACAATATGTGAGAAAACAATGTTTAAAGCCAGCTATGCCTATTGTCTGGCTCAGTGTCAGAAAACAGGCTGAATTGCATCCCTGGTATAAACTAAATTAAAACAATTGACTAAATTTAATTGACCATTCCCATGATATAAAGCAACAAAATCTAACAGTGGATGAATGCTTTTGTTTTCTCCTGTTTTCTTCTAAGTACTGGACACTGTTTTAATCTATCACTATTGTCTGGTTGCCTTTTAAATAAATTATTCTGAGGAAAAAATACTGATTTACACAAAAAGAATAGTAATAGCACAGTAGATGTCCTGGTACTACAGTTAGTCATTAGAGCAGTAGCTCTGCAAATGCAGATGCACATGTTACTTCGAATTTAACTCAAGTAGGATCAGGCACATGTCTAAATATCAGCATATATTAAAGTTGCAATATTAAAGGAAAGAGTGATATTAAAGTTGCCTTTATTAAAGCAATCTATCAGGTTTAGTTCTGATTCATTCTTTAATATACATCAGCTTGTACAGAAGGGCTCTAATCACTGAAAGTTGTGGTAGAAGAGCTTTGGTAAATTATGCTGTGGATCTTCAAAATGTTGTTCTCAAATATGAATGGCACCTCTCCAGAGTATCTTGGTCTTATTTTAGCCCTACCTTCCCTGGTTCCTTGAGCTAGGCCAGCCTGGTGGCCAGGATAGAATCATAGAATCATAGAATAGTTAGGGTTGGAAAGGACCTTAAGATCATCAAGTTCCAACCCCCTTGCCATGGGCAGGGACACCTCACACGAAACCGTGCCACCCAAGCCTCTGTCTAGCCTGGCCTTGAACACCGCCAAGGATGGAGCATTCACAGCCTCCCTGGCAACCCATTCCAGTGCCTCACCACCTGCACAGTGAAGAATTTCTTCCTTCTAGTTAACCTGAACTTCCTCTGTTTCACTTTAAGCCCATCACCCCTTGTCCTATCGCTACAGTCCCTCATCAAGAGTATCTCCCCAGCATCCTAGTAGGCCCCCTTCAGATACTGGAAGGCTGCTATGAGGTCTCCACGCAGCCTTCCCTTTTCCAGGATGCAGGGTATGCACTCTCTGGCAAAGTGCTGGTGTGGAGAGTGAGCTGGGGAAGATCAGTTCTCCAAATCCCCCATCATATGTTTAATTTCTTGAAGCTGTCATTTCAGTTCAATGCAGCTCTTCTGCAGCGTAAAGTATGGCAGGAGCATATGCCTTTGTAGGACTCTGACCTCCACTCTATTTTTAATCAAATAAAATGAAAGATTTTTCTGCAGTTTTGTTGTTGTTAATTGCCTCCCAGACACAGAAACATAGTTTTGCATTTAGTCATTCAAATATTCGAGATGTTGGAAACAAAAATAATCAGGAAACCTTTGCTGGGATCATTTTCTTAATTTCTCTGTCTGAATGCATCCATCTGTCAAAACATTCTTGTGCAGAACACGTAACATGAGGTACAGGTTTTGAATTCTTTCTGTGCATAGTTTGATAATTTGTACAAAATCTACTTAAAAATAGAACTAATTTTTCTTTTTGTGCTTTTTAAAGTTACTGCATCTTTAATGACAGAGGAAATACAGCTTTTGGCTACAGTTGGGTCTAAGGAAAAACTTGGTGTTTCATCAGGGTCAGGATTTAATCTGTTGTATTTGCCAGCAGGGTTGGGCAGGAAACCATTTTCTTACCACATGATTCTTGGATGCATTCAATTTTCTTTTCTTATTCCCAGCCTCAGGACAAGCCCCCAAAGTACTCTCTGTTCTTATGAGGGAGGTGGAGGGGGAGTGAAAAGGAATCTCATCAAGTAACTGCATACAGGTGCATCCATATTCCAAGATGCATTTGTTCAACTCCATTGGAATAGGTCTGAATTACAGAAGACAAATGAAAACCAGTCACTTTCAGCTCAGTGCTCCAACCATCCAAGTAGCAGGTATTTTAGGATGGCTTGCTTTTGCAGCTTAAAAATTCCTGAAATGCACCTGGGGCCTCTTCTGTATTGCAAAGGTGTAGGAATGGTACCTGATGTTTCAGCACAAAAAGAAAACACATGTGGACATAGACCAGACAAAGAACCCCCAGATAAAGTTGGATTTTATCTTTATAATAGATAAAATTATAAAGATAATTTTACCTTACAACTCTGTCTATTCAGCTTTTTAAGAATTCAACATGTAAGATGGCAAGCAAAGTTTTTTTAAAACTGAAGCTAATTACTGTATGCAAAGCTTGACATAGGAAAAGACTGTGCTGGGCTGCAAATTTACAGAATCTGTTTAAAAATAAAATAATCCTAATGAGAAGATAAAAAATGTCACACAGCTGAACTTTGACCTAAAATGAATTCTTGCTTCTCCAGGTGACAGCCTGTAGATGGCTACAAAATTAATGGTTAATTTCATAAAATATTCTGATTGAAGAGGAAATAAAGAAAGAATTGCTTAAAAAAACCCACAACAAAATCCCAAACAAAAAAAACACCCAAATAAATGCACAACCACAAACCAAACTCTCCCCCCTCCCCCCCCCCAAAAAAAAAACACACCAAAAAAACCCCCCACAAAACAACACAAAACCTAAATCCAGTTCTCTTCCAAAATCAATGCAAGTGTTTTCATAGAGTCATAGAATAGTTAGGGTTGGAAAGGACCTTATGATCACCAACTTCCAAACCCCCTGCCATGGGCAGGGACACCTCACACTAAACCATGCCACACAAGGCTCTGTCCAAACTGGCCTTGAACATCGTCAGCGATGGAGCATTCACAGCTTCACTGGACAGCCGATTCCAGTGCCTCACCATCCTCACAGTAAAGAGTAAAGAGTAAAACTTCCCCTGTTTAATTTGAACCAATTACCCCTTGTCCTATCACTACACTCCCTCATGTAGAATCCCTCCCCAGCAGCTTTATAGCCCCCCTTCAGATACTGGAAGGCTGCTATGAGGTCTCCACGCAGCCTTCTCTTCTCCAGGCTGAACAGCCCCAACAGTCTCAGCCTATTTTCATACAGGAGGTGCTCCAGTCCCCTGATCATCCTCGTGGCCTCCTCTGGACTTGTTCCAACAGCTCCATGTCCTTTTTATGTTGAGGACACCAGAACTGCACACAATACTCCAGGTGAGGTCTCACGAGAGCAGAATAGAGGGGCAGGATCACCTCCTTCGACCTGCTGGTCACACTCCTTTTGATGCAGCCCAGAATACGGTTGGCTTTCTGGGCTGTGAGCTCACACTTCTTTAAAATGGGGGTTATATTTCCCTTTTTCCAGTCATCGGGAACTTCACCTGACTGCCATGATGTTTCAAATATGATGGACAGTGGCTTAGCAACTTCATTTGCCAGCTCCTTCAGGACCCGTGGATGGATTTCATCAGGACCCATGGACTTGTGCACGTTCAGATTTTTAAGATGGTCTCAAGCCAGATCCTCTGGCCCAAGGTCTTCATTCTCACAGTCCCTGCATCTGCCTTCCAAGACTTGTGTGGTGTGGTCAGAGCATTTGCCTGTGAAGACTGAGGCAAAGCAGTCATTAACAATCTCAGCCTTCTCCAAATCCAGGGTAGCCAGTTCTCCTGAGAGCTTCCAGGGAGGGCCCACATTGTCCCTAGTCTGTCTTTTATTTGCAATGTACCTGTAGAATCCCTTCCTGTTATCCTCAACATCCCTAGCCAAGTTTAATTCTAACTGGGCCTTAGCTTTCCTCACCTGGTCCCTAGCTTCCCAGACAACATCCCTGTATTCTTCCCAGGCCGCCTCTCCTTGCTTCCACCTTTTATAAGCCTCTTTTTTCCCTCAAATTTTCCTCAGTAGCTCCTTATCCACTGAAGGAGGTCTCCTGGCCCTCCTGCTGCACTTCCTTCTAGTTGGGATGCAACACTCCTGAGCTTGTAGCAGGTGATCCTTGAATGTCAACCAACAGTCTTGGGCCCCCCTGCCCTCTAGGGCTATATCCTATGGAACCTTACTAAGCAGGTTCCTAAAGTCTTTATCAGTAACAAGTCTTCTCTGTGGTTATCTTGATACTCTGCAGCACATTAAAGTCACTGTCAGTAATAAACTGCAAAGTAAAACAAGCAAACTGCAAGATTAGGCTGCTTTCACTCTATGTTTTTGTCCTTACCAATAACAAGAAGTTTTCACTTGTGCAAGTAAAAATACTCCTGATGAGGCCAAATTCTGCTCCCTTGAAGTCCAGGGCAGTAAGCTTGCTGTGCGCTTTTCTCACTGTCCTGAGGATCTTGATTTTGACCATCTCATGATCACTGCAACCAAGGCTACCCTGGAGTGTCACATTTCGAACGAGCCCTTCCCTGTTGGAATGTCAAGCATGGCACCTCTCCTTGTCAGCTCCTCTATTACTTGCAGAAGTTGTCTTATTTGTTCTGCTGTAACTCAGAAGTAGATAAGGCTCAGAAGCAAGTTCATACTGGTTCTCTAACTTGCAAATGGATGCTTTCCACGAATAACAGAGATCCATGAAATTGCCAGTGTTAAATTTTATCACAAATTCACAAGCCAGCATTTGAAGTTATGTGAAATTTAAGAAATATCTTATTTGATCCTTTGGGTTCCAATTAGTTTTTGTTTTCAACTTTTCGTTATTGATTGATGGCTTGGCTTCGTGAGTGAAGATTTGGGAAGGGCTTTTCCCATGCTTACTAGAAGCAGAATGACCAAGGGCATGTGGGATAGGCAAATCTGGTTGGAAAAAAAGGCAGCTTAGGCAATCAGAAAGTGTCCAACCAGGACTTTCATCTCCTTTTGCAATCTCAAGCGACCCATTCCCTGGTCCGCTCACATGCAAGGTTGGACTTTTCACTATACCTCTACAGTTAAACCCTTAATTTCTAATAGAACTGAGATTCCAGCATAATCATTCCTTTCCAAAAGGTAGATTGGGTAGGATGTTAATATAAATTTCAGCTATCCTTTTGATAAATTTGCGATTCAGAATTAAAATGATGTGTTAGAATTATATCCCTTTCTTTGGAAAACTAATTCTTAGCAACATTCTGCTCTGTTGAAATTTCTGTGTGTTTATGACTTATTATTTTAATGATTTCTTAACCTGTGAACTGTAAGTGCTGAGAACATTCCAAAGAAGGGTTGAATTTATTAGCGATTAATGTAATGCCTTATTCTAGTAGTGACTACCTGATCTGTCTTATTTATATGGTAAAATAAATCATCAGTGGAGAAATTGTTCAGCTTTGGTTTTACTTTGTAGAACCATCTTATGCTTGTTCATTTTTTCGGCACAGTGTGATTGTGTGTCACAGAAATTGCCCTGCAATTATTTTGTTTTCAAAACGTATCCTAACCCTGTGAACATGCCATACATGTTCATGAGACAACATAGACATCTCACTATGCCAAATTCCACCTTCATTTTCCCAGTGGTAGAAGAACCACTGGGAAAGAACACAATTCTAAACCAACAACCTTTTAAATATTCATTTAATTTTACACGTTCAGTGTACCCTGCTGACATTGCATGTGTGTTAGTGTTTCCAAAACCAGGGCCTGAAACTGCTGACTCTTCAGAAAAGAGTAGGATTTGTCCTGTGAATTTAATAACATTATTTGCATAAATAGCAATCAGTTGAATAAGGAATTATAAAGCTGGGAGTACGTTTAGCAATGAAGGTGCTGGGCCTTATCTGCCATTCAGATAGGAATGGAAGTAAAGAGTATTAAGAATTTCACTTGTTTTTTTTTCTGTTCAACTTTCTGGAAATTACAAAGGATAATATCTGAAACAGATATTAAAATGCAGTTAGAGTTCTTCATCTATTATTCACCAAGTGACCTTAATAAGACATTTTCAGTGTCATAAAAAATGTTCTATAAATGTTTTTAAAACTTGAATGTTTTTTCAGCTTTTCTCATGCAGTACAGTTAAATTCAAGGAAGAGGAAAGGAAAATGCCTAAACTATCCCTTTGGTTAACCAGCCTCAGCAAGGATTTATTCCCTGAAATGGATGGGATTTTGCTGGATTATGTTAGTACCAGGTGGAGTTTTAATTAAACCTCTATCCTGCTGTTAAGAAAGCAAGCTTTAGAACCAGTGAATTAAAAATAGCCCTTTGGGGGGTGGGGGAGGGGAGAAGGAGGGAGGATAAGGAAGGAGGGTAGAGGTGATTCTTTGAGATGCAAGACATTTCTCAGCAAACACAACATGGAAGAACAAACTCTGCTTGAGCAGCCTAGACACTTCACTCGATCTTCCTCAGACACAGCTCCTTGTTGAAGTCAGCAATCTGTGCTGCAGCTGAAGCAGCTCCAAGGCAAGAAGTTAGTACAAGTGAAATTTGCACTGCTCTGATTGCCCTCCTTTTCTCTGCTTCAGCCCAAGAACCCCTGCATTTGCCTGGACAGCTTAGGAAGGGAACAGTTGGAAGCAGGCAGTGATCAAAAAGTGCACTCTGCCTCTGGACCTACAGGTCTTCTCTGGCATGTTTATCCCACCCATCCATCCATCCACCCCTCATCTGCAATTTCAGCAGCAAAGTCAGGTGATTTACTTCATAAATATCCTCAAATGGAAATACCAACTTGCATATAGATTTCATTTCAATATATTCCTTTTTGCTCAGCCTTTTATGTGACTTCTGTGGGTGCCAACAGAGTCACTCTTCCTATGATACCCAAAGAAAAAAAAAAATCCAAGAAAAGCCAATGTAAAGCAAATGTCATTTTCTAGACATAATTATATCTTTAACACTTGCCAGCAAACATACCCCATCCAGCATTAAACTGAACATTTAGAGTGCATGAATGCTTCAAATTCTCTTAAAAAATAAAAAGAAGGACTATAAAATACTGACATTTATTAATGAGGAGAACATTAAACATCTTTGTTCAGTCAAGAAAGACCTGAAATTACCACCTGGAATGCTGCTTTGCGCTTACGATATTCACAACATCCAAACTCCTGTCAAAATTTGTCTGTGGTTTGTTCTTTTGGGCTTGACATCTGCTCTACATCTTGTTTCTCAAATAAATACTGCATTAACAGTTATTTAGGCATAGTCATTCAAAAAGAAATGTTAAAGCAGGCAAAGCCCTCTCACTTTGAAGGCTGGAGATGTCCTTATTCACCATGGACAGGTGGGAGGGAGCACTGAGACTTTAAAGGGGCCACAGTCCAAGACAGCAGAAAAGATAGAGAAAATCAACTAACACCCAGTTTCTCTGGTTAAAATGAAAATGCTCTTTAGTCCATCTTAATCTTGAAGGGCAGAACATTAATTTGGGAATGAAATAATAAAGACATATTAGTTAATTATTCACCTTGTAATTAAAAATGAACCAAGTCAGGATCTGTAGAATTTAACTAAGAATTTCATTTAAAAGTCACTTTCTGAAGGCTGAGTATGAAATTGTTCATTAAAAAGTTCTTATCACATTTTTGCTTTTAAATTTCCTTTCGAATATTATGTGTTGTTTTCTAGAACTGGTCTAAAAAGAGTTGGATGTTCTGCTAATTAAATCTCTCAGAAGATAGAGGCTACTTTGCCTGATATTTGCATACTAAATATTTGTTCTTGAAAACTTGGCCATTCAGAGTTCTGCTCTGATGCTTGAATAGCTCAGCTTTTGAATAAATGTTGTGCAGGCATGCACGGGTACATCAGCTCTCCAGTATCTTGAAAAAACAAATGGTGAATAAGAGACAGATCTGCAGGAAGCATTATTTGCTCACTCAGTGCTGGCTACTGATTTATTTTTGTACCTATTTCACTTCTATGCTATACCTTAGATTTTTAGTATTATCTTTTGAATTATTACATAGGAGTAAAAGAAAGAAAAACAATTCTGCAGGTAGTGACTGCATGTAGATGCATTCATTGTGTGTTTATCAGACATTTGAATTGAGTATCTTTACTTGCACAAGTGAAACATTGCTAGTGGTAAGGACAAAAATGTAGAGTGAAAACAGCCTAACCATGCAGTTTGTTTGCTTTACTCTGCAGTTTATTACTGACAGTGACTTTAATCTGCTGCAGAGTATCAAGATAACCACAGAAAATACTTATTACTGATAAAGACTAATGAGTTCTATATTTTCTTTTTTTTCTCTAACCAGTTTTTTCTTTCTGAATTTAATGGACTACCACAGTGATGTGGACTGTGAGCTGTAAACCCTGCAGAGAAATGTCAATTTGTTGAATAAAATGCTTTTATTAGTGCTTTTAAAAATCATGGAAACTTTCCCATTGCTTGTATCTTTAATCCAACTTGTTTAACTTGAGTGTGTGTCAGACTTCTAAGAAGATTTTTCGTATGGGACTGGGTAGGAAGGCTATTGATCCAAGAACTCTGAATAGTCAAAAGGCAGAAGAGCATACGCAGCAAGACTCCACAGCCAAAAAGATTTCCATTGAAAAAAATTACTATAGGGTAGAAGTGAGAGGTTGCTGTCAGATTGCTTAGATTTGTTCTTTTTTCTCCATATTCTGATGAGCTAAAAATCTTCTATTCCCTTTTGCCTTGTACCCCCTGTACCCTTGTACCCCTGACATTCAAGGAGAGAGTAATTTAATGTGCTATGTCTTAATCAGGGACTTACATGCAGCAAAATCTGACATTTTTATCTAGACTATATTATGTAAAGCAGCGAGCTGGGGGACCAGGTTTGTGTTACAGCTGTTGACAGATGATGTTTTTCAGTAAGTCATGCAGCAGCAGAGGAGTGCCGCTTTCCCATTCCCACCGTACCGCTGAGCCACTGCTGCAAGGGTGACAATGTGTAACAATGGAGGTTGAAAAGATAAAGTTGAAGTTGACATGAAAAGCGTGTGACAAAGAAGCCCAACAACTGAGATACCCATAGCTGAAAAATCCGTGAGAAAGTTGCTCAGCACCTGTCTGATACTCAAAGGCAGTTACTTTTTCTTGAAGAAGGTTGGTAAGCACTGCTCAATAAATCCCAATGGCAGGCCTGTAATAAAGTGGAGCTTATGCAAGTTGGCACAGTTTGAAATTTCACCATATGTTCTAGTTCAGTTAAGATATATTTCTGTTGCTTTATGCTTTTTGCATCCTTGATCTGCAAGAGTGATAAATAGGGCATGATCTCTTGCAGTTAGCATTGCAGCGATAGATGCATTACACTCCTGTGGCTCAAATACCTGCAGTAAGACAACTGAACACCTGCAATTAGAAATGCAAAGATTGTTCTCATTGAGCAGTCCAAAATCAAGCAACACTGCTGACTTTCTAGTGAGTTCACAAGCTTTGTAGTCAGCCAAGAAGCATGCAGCAAAGTGAAGCGTTTTCAACATTACTCATGCTATCTACAGCTTTTCTAGATCATCACTTCACCTAAAAATGTATGAAAACCCAGGCTTGGGGTTCCCACAGCACAGAAGTGACATGTTCATTTGGACCTTGCCAGCTTAATTAACATGGCTGTATTTCCTACTACCTGGAGCTCCTGAAAGCTCTTTGTTAAGCATAATGCATTACAGTAATCCAATTTAGATGTGACAAAAGTCATGTTCTTCTGCCAAGGCATCTACTGCACTGAAAACTGTCATTCCCAAAGTAAGGGTCACAAACTTCAGTGGAACTGCCAGCCCAACGCTGGTGTAATTATCTAAGCTAGTGTAATGAGGCTGATGAGAGTGGAACTTACTGCCAGAAACAGGCTGAGGAGATTTTTAGGGGGTGACTAGACTATTCTGAATAGGAACACTTGCTCTCCAAATCCTGTTTTGTACTTCAGAGAAGCTTTTCGGAGGGTGAGAAAATTAATGTTTTCAAATGTATTCTATTTATGTGTCTCTGACTCTGCTAAATTTTAGTTCAGATTAATATTTTCTTCAGGTCCTGTGATAAAAATGGTAAGTATTAGAAAAAAATCTGTAGGCTCCTAATTAGTTTCCAATGATTCATTCAGACAGCACATTTATAAATAGGGGTAAAAAAGGGCAGGGGGAGGAGGGGAGCATGAGAGAGAGAAGAGTCTTTAGAGCACATGCTGCCCATTTTACCCAGTAGCCAGAAAATTTCTGTGGTACATAATTGTATTATCTTGATTGTGAAGGGCTCGGTGTCAGAACTAAGTTTCTTAGCCTGCCTCCTACCTTCTAGTGCTAGTATACTTCCTACATTTTTAAGTTAAACAGTGTTGTTCCCCCTTGGATTCTGAACAGCAGCTAGAGAAATCTCATTTGTAGATAAGTAATGGGCATTTGTTCTCCCTTTTATCTTTTACTTCTCTGTTCAATGTCCATGTCATTGAGCACAGGAAGAGCTGACATAATTTACTGTTTCAATTTTTAGAAATTTGTAACTTCAATAGTGTTGGAGTTCAGATATCCCTTTATTCAAAGAGGGAGTCAAATTGTCCATTATAATGCTAGACACCATGTGGTAAATTATAAATTAAATGATGATCCTGGAATGCACAGACATCACCTGTGACTGTGACTGCATACTCAGTGAGGTCTCTGTGACGGACATGCAATTAAACCTGTACATTGTCCCTAAATAAAATCTAGAGTACTAAAGCAAGTTTCAGCATGAGTATTGCCCCACACTTTTTTAGATTATGTTAGCAATCTCTTAACACACTGGATTCGTAATCACTGTCAACTCACTATACTTTCCTTTTCAATAAAAAACAGTGATGTTATGCAATGTTAGTATGTAGAACATGCCCTGTTTTTTTTAGTCCTATTTTAAGAACATACGTCTGAGTAAAACTACATTTTTGGTGATTCTAAGTCTTCCCCCAGCAGTTAACATTTTGTCTATATTTATGTGACATGACTTTATGCTTTATAGTTTTGGCAGATGGAGGAATGATTTTCTTCCCATTTTTCATATGGTGAGGAATTTACAGGAGCTAGCTTAGCAATAGCAAGCAGAGGAGGCTTTGATTTGTTTACTTAACTTATGTGTCACATATAAAAGGCAATGTCCTTCCACTGTAGTTGTTAATAACTAGCTGTTCCAAATGGATTTGTGCCAACACAAAATCCACCACCACAATTAGCAGTAATAGGAATTTCAGCTGGCAGCAGCAATGAAGGCAGTAAAGATTAAATGACTGTGTGAACTGTCCCTCCGAATTAACACTGATGTACATTGGCAAATAGTAAGAAAACTCACACCACTGTTACCCTCCACTCTGTTCTACTCTGGTAATAATTAAGGGAAAATACAGCTGTCCACAACTCAGTAGTTCTCACATGGTGTAGAGTCACCCCAGTAATGACAAGCATCTAAGTATCCACATCAGTAAAACATACCAGATTAAAAAACCTTATAGATGACTTTCAGATGCTTAAGGATGCAAATAACCTTTCGAAGAAGGTTGGTTTTGAGAGGTATTTTTCAGTTACGTGCCTATTACTGACTTCTAGCTGGTGTTGCACATGTACTTCCAAAAGCCTACTTGAAAATTACATTAAATGACATCCAAGAAGTTAATTTATTTTTTTTCAGGGTAGAAAATCTTCCAGGAGCTACAGAATCTCAGCAAAATAGCATTCATGGTAATACCTCTATAGCATAAAATACGAACTTGGCCTGGAGCAGGTTACCAGAGCTGCAGTAACGACAAACCCTCCCACTTCTCATGAGCCATGGCTTAATTATGCTAATCCTTGTACAATCAAATAAATGAAAAAAATAGTAGAATGAGGATTTGAATAATTATTTTACAGTATTAACTGATAGAATACATTATAGATTAGCCCAAGTTTCTTTAGAGTGATTCAGCTTGCTGTCTCACAGTGTCCTGTATGACATAATTTCAAAATACAAATTATTTTCCACACTTTAAATGAACCTCTAGCAATGTGCTAGAGCACCTCAGAAATATTTTAGGCTTAAGAGTTGTCCAAACCTAACCTTTGAATTCAGGAACACAGTAAAACATCTGATTTGTAGGTCAGGGTGTGAGAAAAGCACAGCTGTTAACCATGACCTTGAAGAGGCTTTGCAGCTGCAGTTATGGTGCAGCATTAGGAATGACACATCTTCATAACATTTTGTACTTTGTGAAATGCCATATCTTAACCTATGGGTTTGCAGGACAGCATCTGATTCCTTGTATTTGCTATGGACAGAATTAAATCTCGCAAGTCAATCTAAGATGTCAGTCCTTTCCTGGTCATTCTGAAAGCATCCAAAACACAGAGGCTTTGCAGATATACAGGAAGCACCGTGCAGTTTTAGCAGTAACTTTAGCATGTGCATGAATAGGTATGTGCCAAATTTATGCAGATGAATTCGAACATCTTTGCTGTAGAATTTTCAGGAATAGAGCAATTGCTTTGTGTTGACAGTTAAAAGCTTCCATGGAAATAGATACCTGGTGCCATGTTCTGGCACTGGTTAGACATTCCAGTGATAAATGTTTGCCAGGAAGCAAGGCTAGCAAAAAAAAAAAAAAAAGCCAAATCCAATTCAAATTTATTATCAGGTAAATGTGAGTTTTGGCAGCAGGACAGAATTATTCACTTTAGACTTCACTCGGGACACACAGTGAACCCCTCTCTTCAAAAGAAATGTGACCCATTACTAGCAACATAGGCTAAACTGTGCATCTAACCAGTTAGGTCCACCAGTTGCACATCAGGAGACACTAATTCTACCATGTATTACCCATGTAAATCTGATGCCATTTTTCCCAGTATTTGCTGTTTCCCGATTTCCCAGTACTAACTGCCCAAGCATTGGGTTAACCCAGCGGAGAGGTGATTGTTGGAGCTTGGGGGAACAATACATAAGGTGTAACAGCTGATGCAATGAGCCTGCTGTATGGAAAAGGTCAGCCCCTATAAAATCATGGGCAAACTCTCTGAAGAACTGGGCTCAGGCATGGACAGTAGAAAGAGACAAGAAAGCACGTTTTATGTTTTTTGAGAAGTAAGTTTATGTATTAAAGAGAATGCATTCTATGAAAAGGCATTTATAAAGCAAATACAACGAGTCCAACTTTTTCACTGAGACATGATTGCTTTTCAACTTCATGAATAGCAAGTAGGGAAAAATCATGGACACACATTAATTATAATACAGTAAAATGAACATGAAAACTTTAACAACACTGAAGGCCACCATACACCACAACTACAACTGTAGCCTACAATTGTTTCAAGCAGCCTTGCCAGTCTGCTTTTAATTTTTTGAAGCCACAAGAGGGTTATCTACAGACTTGAGAGTAGGTAAGTATACTGCTCCCAGAAAAGGAAAAATCCCCAAAATGTAACCCAAATCCCCACATTTGGTTATTGGCTATAATACAATACCATCAAGTCAGGAGAAGACTTAAAACAGAGAACATTACAGGCTTTTTTATCAATATAGACACCAGACATCTAACTAACTCAAGGCATTATACACAGTCCTGTTCCGGCCAGAGCTGAGAACCAGACTGAAGGCACCCCTTCCCCCTATGAGCTGTTAAAGTAGAGTATTCATAAAAGCAGGGTTTACATCTGAAAGAAGCTATCCATTAAAGAAAAGGACACAGGATATTCCAAATTCATCTTGTTCCAGAACTTTCACATGTAAATCTGTGCATAATGTTTTGTACGGTGAAAAAAGTCAGTATAAAAATACTGCTGTCTTTTATCCATACTGTGAGAAAAGCACAATTTATAACAGGAAATAATACTTTATTATAAAATTTACATGTAAACAAGTAACAAATTAATTGAAGAATGGTTAATGTAAGTGCAAATTAACTTCATAAAACGGTATCTGTTCTGTATTTAAATATATATAATTTGTTTTGTCACATTCTAATGTGGTTCTACTCCACCATCCCCAAGTTTCAGTTTAAAAAGATTTATCATTGCTTGCTTTATACTAAAAAGAGCGTACGAGCCTGCGTACAAGTTTAAGTTTTGCTCTGCAAACAAGACACATCTATGGTGATACTTATCATCCTTTCTTAACATCTGATATCCACAGGACAAGAAGATATATAACATATATACACAGTGAAAACGTGGGCATGTCAAGCCACTTAAATTTAGTTCATTTGCTTGCACAAATTGAAACTTAAACCATTTATCAATGAAGCAGACACTGTACTGTAACTTCCAGACTTGCTTGCACACCTTAAGGCATTAACGAGAGTCTCAATTGGTAAGTCATTCTTGTTATCACCATGAGGATCATCTGTACAGTTCTTGTAACTGTCAATTGCTTGTTCATCACCCACATGCAACAAGCTGGTCTTTCTGAAAGCTCCTAAAGCACAGACAAGTCATGGCAAGACTTTGATTTTGCTTTGAAAGCCATCTTCTTGTTGTTCTTTGCCACAATTCTCCCCAGGAATCGTCTTGCCTTTTTGCCTATGCTTTCTCTTCTTTTTGTGTTGGCCATTCTCCGAGCGTTGTCTTCTTTGCTGTCTTTGCGAAGTCTAATCTGCCGAACAATACCTTCAAACAGGTCCTTGACATTATGATGAAGAGCAGCTGAGGTCTCAATGAATTTGCAGTCAAACACAACGGCACAGGCCCGTCCCTCTGAATGGAAAGAGAAATAGAGATGAGTAGAGATGGAGATTTTGCCTTTATATATACTGGCAGAATAAAAAACAAAACAAAATTTGACTTTAAGTAAAGAAAGTGCCTTCAATGCCACAGAAGCGCTTTACTACATTGTAGGAAAGTCCAAATTTGCACTCATGATTTTGCCCCCTTACTCTTCTCAGGTTTGCTGTGGTAGGGTCAGGAATCTCGTTTGACCAATGGCACTGAATATAAGGCAATACTAGTCTTCTAGGCAGAACATCCCAGTATTGTTTAAGAGCTAAAGCTGATATAGGATTGGTACTTAGATGCACACTTACAGTTTGACAGCAAGACTGTGAGGTACAGAAAGAAATGGGCTTTACTTCTACTGGAAGTCACTGAGCTACTACGAACCTCTGCCTTGCTGTAATAACTGAGTTTTCCACACTAGCTACAAATGAAGCAGTTGAAGTCCACCAGTCAAGTCATTGAACATACCACTAGACATTAGGAAGTTGTACACCACTGGATTTGAATAGAACTGCATTCAAAACACAAGATGCTCAATGTTCCAGATGTAAGCATGTAACTCTGGAACATCGCAGTAACCCATGTCCAACTTGTGGTAAGTCGTGGCAAAGTTGTAAGCTTGAGCAAAATACTTATGTTGCAGCTAGGACAGGTTAACCATGCACTGCCACCAGCCTGAAAAAAGTGACCATCTGATGAACTTCAGTCAGTCCCCTGTGTGCAGGCATTTAACACAGGGAACACGGCAAAAACAGATCACCACACTCGCCACTGTTTTCTGTGGGACTGAGTCTCCCTGCATGAGCCAGCTGGCTTGATTTTTCCAGCATGCCTCAACTTATTTTTCTACATTAAAACCAGACCATTTCTATTAGCCATGATCCTCCACAGCCCTTGCTACTACTGTAGCCACAGCTGTGTAAGTGAATGGTGTCACTTACCGTCAACTGAGACTTCCCGGGATCTGACCAGGTCGCTTTTATTGCCCACAAGAATAATAGGAATGTCTTCCGTTTGCCTTGCTCTTCTTAGCTGGATTCTTAGCTCAGAAGCCTTTTCAAAGCTAACTTTGTCTGTCACTGAATATACAATAATATAAGCATCTCCCATCTTCATACAGTGGTTCTGAAGCCACTGGCTGTCATCCTAAAACAAAAGGCAAGAAACAGATTTATTGCACTGAAAGTCTATTCAACACTGTTTAAATTATTGTAAGCACCTTAAAGGTATTTTTCTTAGCTCTATCATAAAGAGTTAGTGAAAGTAAGCCAACCTCCCAGTTTAAAAGAAAAAGATTTAAGATATATTACAAAAACAAAATTCTTTTGTTTCTAGAAATTCTGTCAGGTCTGCACTGCTCACATTGCAAATCCCTAATTTTACAGTAGCTCCCCTGGCTGCTCATGTAAGCTGCTGCTTATTCCAAGCATTAAGGGATTCACACTCCAACGCTCTTCAGATTTTTAAGTTGTGTGCGTAGCTAAAGAAATTAGTTGCAGGAGCAAACAAAGGCAGCACGAATTCTAATTGTTAATGTCATATTTTTTCATGTCAGTTATCTTCTTTAATGTTAGTTATCCGACTGGAGAACTAGACAGACATAGCTGTGCTATTTCTGCTTTTCGGAAGACTGAACTACTGACAAGCCATGACAAAGAGATACCAAATCTGTAATTACCTGCTCCCATATATCGAACACCACGAGAGACGCCTCTTCTCCATCAACTATAATCGATCTGTCGTACGTATTTCCTACGGGAAAGACAAGTACACAAAAAGCAGTTACTCTCCTGCGTCCCCGCCGGGGTGGCCGTAGGGAGATGCCCCGGGAGCTACGGGACCCCCGCTCCGCCCGCAGCCTCACCGGCCTCCTCCGCCTCCGCGCTGTCCTCCACGCCGCCGAAGATGCGCGCCAAGCTGGTCTTGCCGACGCCGTGCTCGCCGAGCAGGATCACTTTGTAGAGGCTGCTGTCGGAGTCGCTGCCCGAGGAGATGACCGAGTCGGAGGAGTCGGAAGCCCAGCTCTCCCGCTGCGCCTCGCCGGGGCTGTACGAAGTGCAGCGCACCAGCCCGGCGACTTCGTCCTCCGGCAGGGCGGCCTGCAGGTCCCGCTCGTCCACCGGCATGCTTCGCCGGTGCAGATGCTGATGCACGGAGAAGGGCATGCTGCAGCGTCGCTTGTCCAGGTAGAGCAGCTTGTCGCCGCGGTTCAGAGTCATAGAGGTGCCGAGCTGAGGCCGGAGAGAAGAGAACTGTCAGCACCCGCCGCCCTGCGCCGCAGAGCCCCTCCGTACCGTGCCGTTCCGCGGAGCGGCGCTTACCTCAGGGCGCTCGGAGAAGAGGGAGCAGTGAGTGGCTTCTCCGCTCCTACCGCTCGTACTGGGGCTCTCTCACCGAGGGCTGCCTCTTCTCTGCCGCTGCCTGTATTTATAGCGCCGACAGACGGCTCGGCCCGCCCCTCCATGACGCGTCCCGCGGCACCCTGCCACCGCCAACGGGGGAAGCGGCGCACGCCCACGGCAGGGTGGCTCGGCTCAGGTGGATGCTGCTCGGTCGATCTCGGTTCGCCTCGGCTCGGCTCTGTTCCGTTATGTTCGGCCGAGGCCGACGGGGAGCCGCGGACCGATCTGCCGGTGGCAGCGAAAGGGTGGGCGGTGGGGCTGCCCCCCCGTGGGCCCGGAGGAGCCCATGGGGTAGGCTCGGAGCGCTTGTGGGGGAAGCACCGCCACATGGATCAGTCCCACGGCCCGCTCCTGCCGGCCCGGGGTCCCGCTTGCCTGATGGAAGGCAGTATTCCCGTGTATGCGGCTTGTTGCCACTAAACAGTCCTTTGTGAGAGAGCACCTGTTGGACTCAGGTTTCCGAGGCTTGTTAGGCTCTACGTTACTGACCAGGAGTTTATATGTCCGCAATAATGTTAGGGAAAATACTGTCAAACCTGCAGTATTTGTTTCACTTGGTGCTTAACTTTACTCGGTGCTCAGAAGGGAGTTAGGAGAAAAGAAGCTGTGCTACGGCTTGCACGTAACAACCTTGCCAATGCCTTCACATGCAGTGCTAACTATTTAAGAGGTCAATATAAAACATATTATACACATAAAGGTCAAATTCTTCTCTTGATTTCACCTGAGCAGCAAAGTGAAACAGTGAAAGTCTTATCTCATAAGTGACACAGTCATCACCGTGTGATCGAGTGAAGAAAAGACTAACCAGATTACTATACTTGTATTCCGAATGGCTCACCCATGCATCGTGTATACAGTTTGTTGTTTACCTAGCAACGAAATGTGTGAGACATTTTTACAGCCAAAATAACTTTGGCTGCTGCTCCCAAAAGATTAGACCCTGATCAGTATGGGAAAATCCCTGTGACTCTGGGCAGGGACAGTTGCCATTGAATTCGTGACAGTTTAAGGATTTACAATTCAGCTGCAGAAACGGTGCTAAAGAAAGCAAGAGGTAGGAATGTGATGGAAATGGAGTTATAGATATAACACAGGATATAGGAATAAAGTAAGGAGAAGAAAAGAGAATGGGATTGGGCTATGGGTTTGCATAGCCAATGAAATACAGCGTATCAGCTCAGAAATGTCTTTTTTTTTCTTACAACATTAAACTCCTCAGGTTTCGTAACTGCAACAAAGATAACTATAAAAATGCTTTGAATGGACTGATCACAGGGAATGAATGTTTTTTTTTCCTATGAAATTGAGTGAGTGAATATTCTGTTGGTTTGGGGTTTTGTTCAGGAGCCAATTACAGTCTTCCAGTCCTGCTCTCCGGGTCCTTTTGACCCTTTTGCCCTGATAACTGCAGTTCGAAGTGTTAATGTGGCAGTTAAAGATCACCAAGTGCTTACAGCAAGTTCTTTCTGCCTGTCTCACAAAAGAGCAACCAAAATAGCCTTGTCAGTTTAAATAGAGTTTGGTGGTGAAATGAAGTGCGTGCTTCAGAACAGGATTATAAAGCTCTGGTTAGCAATTTAGATCATATTTAAATAAATTATGGTTAGCATTTGAAGTACAGCATGGTTACTTGGATAAACTGGAATTTGCCAAACCATCTTGATTAATCTGTATTTATATGCCATTAATTATGTAACTACCATGTAATGGAAGGAATGGTTTGTCTTCAGTTAACTTTTTAAAAATTCGAATGTTTCTGCTTAAAATTCTCAGCTGAAGATACTGTGAGTGGGTTTCTCGGTCTGTTGGACCAGTGTTTCTTGCGTGCCTTTACTGTGTGTCAGGGTTAAACTTTAGAAGTTGACACATGAAGTGGAGGTATCCTTATTTCTTTTCTGTCAGAAAGAAGGAAAATTGGCAAAGATCAGAACCAAAGATGCTGAGGGCCCCTTCTGTGCTGACTGGAACCAAACTAAAAATGGGAGTTTCCTGGTGGGACTTCAAGAAGCTATACTCCAGGCCTTTTGTTGGTGAGAATTATGAATATTTTAATGATGTACAGACCTCTTGCTAGCCAAAAAATAACAGGAAAGGTGTATGTAAAAGTGCTAAATAAAACCATTGAGAGAACAGTGTTTCAGCAGGAAAAGTGACTGAAAATAAAATAATACCTACTAGAAATCGTACAGAAAATCCAGGACTATGCGACAGGTATTTGTTTGGTGCCAGCAGCCAGGTACAACTAATGAATTAATGGTTATAGAACACCACCATGGTTACGAGATACCACTCACGATCTGGCACTGGGTTCTGCGAGTTGTCCTTTAATGCAAAGTGAGATGGCTTTGGATTAGGTCTCCAGGGCTTCAGTTGTTCAGAGGGGTGAGTACAAGCACATAGGAGTGCTGTGCCAAGGTAGTTAGGTCTGTTCCCATCTGCCACAGGATTTGTGCCTGGAACGATAGAGAGGCAGATCACAGGGGTCACGTAGCGGGTTCATCTCCTCTGATATTAATAGGTCCAGCTATTTTGTGAAGTTCGAAGGAATTAACAGATAATTCAGGTTAATCACTTGAGACACATAACCTGCTTCTTCACATAGCATGTAATTCTATTTGCTGTTAATTATTGCTATATATTCATGTATACATTACCTTGGCACCTGCTGATTTCAATGGGGTGCATATGAGACCACCTTGAAATGTTGATCTTTCCATTTCCTTGAAGGATTTTAAGACCATCTCCTTTCTCACCTGCCTTCCATTTCCACTTATATGTGGCTGTTCTTCTAACAGATGTATTAACTCTAATTAATTTCTATTTTTAAAAAGATTTTAATGCCTTGCTTTTCTACTCTTATTTTCTGTTGTCATAGCTTCTATGGTCTAGGGTTTGCTTTGATTCAATGAGTGCTTCAGACATGTCCTGTAGACTTGCTGGTTTTAGTAGGCCTAATATACCATTCCTTATATACCAAAATGGAAATGGGAAATTTTATATTTTGGTTGGATTTTACATGGAGCAAGACCTGGAGTCTCAGTATGGAGGGTGAAAGTCCACTCCAGCCTGCATGGCAGACTGTAACTGCACCAAATCAGGGTTATAACAGTGGTTCTTCAGTCATGGTTGGTTCCTGGGCAGTTCAGGTGCCTGTCCCTGCAATGGCTGTGTCACAACCAGGAGTAGAGCTGTAGCCCAGGGGCTGCTGTCTAACTGCCTGGGCTTAAACCATGACACTAACCCAGATCCTTGCTGTGAGGAGGTATGGCTTAGCAAAAGTTACAAGCAAATTCTGCTGAGGTCAGGAGTCATATTTAGTCTGCAGGACCCCAGTCAAGGACATCCTAATCATCAGGGTATTCTGGGATCCTGGCAGAGCCACTGTAACTTCCCATTTGTGAATCAACCTAAAAACTTCCCTTTCGCTTGGCTGCCCAGCCAGCATCTGTGGTGTGTGTCTTGTGGTTGTCATGGAAGAATTTCATCTGAGACTTAGAAGGAAAGGAACACTGATATCCTGTATTGTGTGAAATTGAGCATGAAGCTCTCTAAAAAGGGATTACCTTTTCTCCCGCAGTTTGATTTCATCTCTATATGATTTTCACTTTTGTTCTTTCATATGCTTTCCACTTTCCTTTCTTTGTATTTTACTGTTGTACTATATCTGGTTTCTTTCTTTCGTCCTTTTCTTATGCTGTCTCTCTCTTTTTTCCCTTTCAGTTTTCCTCTAGCTTTTTAGAAGTGTTGGTGTTCACTTCTAGTGCACTCTTTTGCCCTGAGTACTTTTCATCATATGGAAATGGTAAATATGCAGTCCAATCCTGGTTTTCCAGTTATTTATTCCTGTGGTAATAAAGCTTGTGCTGGGAGTTTCTTTATGCTATATTATGTGCACAGTGGATTTCATGGTCTAAATGAAAAGCACAGCCATCGCAGGGGCTGCAGTGATAGCTAAGCATGTATAACCTAATACCTAACCTCCTCTCTTTTGAATTTTCAGATAAAAAAATCAGGATTTGGGGGATTGAATTAATTTTATGTAATTCTACCTTATCAGTGTTTGTTCAAGGTCAAATGTCATAAATAGCATTTATATTTTTTACATCAAAGCAATGCTATCACTGAATTCCAGTTTTTGCATTTGCTGCTGTCTTACACTGGAATTGGTTCGCATTTGATTAGGAATAATAGAAATATGTCGAACAACCCAAAGTCTGGGTTATCAGCAGTGAGATTTAAGAGAAGTTGTTTTTCTCAGTGGGGCTCCATGCTGGAAGTCGTGGATTTCTCCTGTACTTACTTTTCAACTAATCTGCACTGCCTCAAGTCTAATTAATCAGCCATTATGTGGATGAAGTTATTTCTATACAAACTGCAGAGATCTCCCCAAAGGTCTGTTCTTGCCAAGTTACATGAAGCATTACTCTTGCAGAGTCTGGCTACCTTCCAAGTACCTGGACTAAAACAGAAATAGCAGCATTTATTATTTTTTTAATTACAGAACTGACAGACTTGGGGCAGTGGGAGAGGAGACAGAGGCAGAGGAGTTGGAAACGTTTTGGGGTATTTTTTCTGACCTAACAAGATCAAACAAACAAACAAGCCAATTTTTTTCCTTATCCCAAAAAAAAAAAAAAAAATAGGATGTAGTACAAATGTCTTGTCAATTTGTCCTCACCATCACCCTTAAAATCACAGATTAGTGTGTGCTGAACAGATACGGAATAATTGGTTTGGTTTGTGGGTGTATATAAACACATATTAGACCTTTACATGTGTAGCCAGTGATATATTGCATTGTCTTGCAGTTAATATGTAGGGATGCAGAAGTAAGCTACAGATTGACCTGTAAGTGTAGCTGTAGCAAAGGCTGAATCAATTTCAGCCTTCACACTACCTACCACCTTTGTGGGAAAGCCTGATGAATGTCACATCCTCACTGAACCTGTGTTTGGACATTACCAAGGGAGGGCAGCACAGCCTCTTAGCCAAGGAGCCCTGCTTTTTCTTAGAATTACTCATGCATTTAATGACAGATCATATTTTGTTGGAGTAGTGGTAGCCATAAATTGGGGCTGCAACAGTAATATGCGAGAAATACGAGCTTTGTAGTCCATAGAAATTGACATAGCTTAGAAAACTCACATGGAGTGCTACTAGGGAAATGCAAGCAGAAACCAACTAAATCCATTATTATATCTACAAAGTTAATCACACGCTGCTTCCTCTCATGGCTGCTGTGCTTCCTCTGAGCTTCAGACCGCAAATTCTAAAGGGCACTGCTAGGCACTGCAGAAGAATGTAGCGCTGTTTGTGTTTTTCAGGTAGAAAGTGATAGAACAGGTACGTTCTAAGCCCGTGCTTGTAACTTAAAGCAAAGGAACTTAAAGCACAGGCATCTCTTTCTGAAACTTTTGCAAAAGAGTGCAAAAAATAACTTGCGCTAAGAATAACTGGAAATGTGGTTCATCCTCCTGCTGCTCTGAATTTCTCACTGCTTTGAGTAAGCTCAAAAACCTCCACTACTAGATAACCTCATGACCAACAGAACCAGGTGAATCACTGCTCTAAAAAAGAAGTTGCGCAAGTGGCATATCTAATTTCATTTTTGCCCGTGTCATTCCCCACTTTTTTTTTTTTTACAAAATGCACCACACTGTCAGTAAACTGCCCTGTTAGAACACCTGTGGGAAAGCAGTCTGTGTCAGTATGACTTCATTTTTGAACTGATTTTTATCTTTTTTTGAGTTTATTTCATAGGGACAAGGTAACCACTCATACTGTACCCTGCTACGAGAGTTAGAGTTTGGATACGCGCTTAGTTTCCTCAGTCACTGCGGAAGGGACTCGGAGCACGTACTGTGTGCAATCAGCTGTTTGCTCCTATTGAATTTCAAGTTTGGAGTAAAATCAGAACATGACCTAAGATATTTCCATAATTATTTTCTTTTATCACCCCTAATTCCTCTTTTTCAGTATTAAACCTGTCATGGCTAATGTGCATGACATACATCACCCATCCATGAGTGGAATGCTAAATATCCTGTTACAATTCCTGTGGGATGTATACTCCTTAGTGTGGATTTCACAGGCCCATTACAAGAAATATCTAGAAGTCTGATGCTATGAAAAGGTTTCTGAATTTACAGATTGCAAGAGACAGTTGGTTTAAGGAGTGGGCAATGTAAATGTCTTGTGTTTTACTAAGTACATAGTGGTAAGGAAGGAAATTGCAAATGTAAGATTTATTGTTTACCAGCAATAGCTCTTGGCAAGAGGAACGAATCTATTTACAATAACAAATTAAAGGAGCTCTACTGGGTCAGACTCAATTTACAGGCAGTTTCCAACAGCTGTCAGTAGATATCTAAAGAGAATGAACAATAAGAATATGATAAACACAGTTAAAACTCTCCCCATACAACCACCAGGCTGAAAGTATGCCTTCTGTTCAAAGGCCCTTAATGTGGTTTTTCTGCCTATTTTTCTAATTGCTTTTTAACTCACAGATTATTGATATCCTGCAACACCCCCATTTACTGTACTGTTAAACAGAGAACAAGATTTCCTTTATGTCTTCTTCATACATGATATGTTTTAACAGCTTTCTGCAGTAGTTATTTCTCTTATCTGAGGAATCTAGTATTCAGTCACTCCTTAGGTAAATGGAATCTCTACATGTATCTTTTGTAATAGAGCTTTTTAGAAGTTAGAGGATGAGAAGCACATAGGTTAGAAACACTGCATGTGCACATGGGCTTACACAATGAACAGTGATGCTTTTTGCATTCTATGTTAATCCTGAGAATTCCTAGGATCTGTTTATGCTATCAAGTGAGCAGTGAGTAACGTTTTCATGGACCTACTGTAACTCCTTCTTTATTGAGGAACTAAAGATTTAATAGGCAGTAAATTAGGTAGAAAACAGCCTAAAACTGACCTTGGTAAACCACAGAGCCCATTTCTCCTGTAGGCCTGGAGGACAATGTCTTCAAAAGTTTCCTGTTAGAAGACATCTTTCAGATAGTACTGCAAAAAAAAGTGCAGGAACTTGCAGAAGGACAGTATAACTGTAAGGGAAAACTTCACTGTAGCATGAGATTACAGCAAGGGTGCTGGGAGTACAGCAGATTGCACTAGTGACAAAGCTTTGCTTACATTTCAACACAGTACAGGTGTCAGAGGAAAGAAGAGCCAGGGATGTGGGGTCAGAAAATCTGGATAAAGTCATTATATTGTAAATGTTTCCATGAATACGACAGGTGAACAAGGAAAAGTATCCTTGCAATGAAAAGCCGTAAGTAGGAGCAGACCTGTGGTCCTCTGAGAAAATGACCAACATGCTTCCAGCATGCAGAGTTGCACTGATCCGTCGCTGAGGGCGTCGCACAGAAACACAATTTATAATGTGTCTGGCAATATGAAGTGAAAGTTTACCTATGCTGCCCTCTTCTGTGTACTAGATAAAAATTAAAAAAAAAGATGAGGATTTTTTAATCTATCTTTTCTTATACAGAAAAATTTCGTTTTGTGTCCAAATGTGCATTTATAATGCTTAGAATCATTGCAAGTTATCTAAAGCTCCGGGTGGGGACTGCTAGTGATGAGAATTAAAACATAGCTGCCCTTTTCCTTTAGGTGATAAAGTCTGATCTTGTTTCCCTGTGGGGAAAATTCAAATTCTCTTTTATTTCAACAAACGAAAGCTTGAAGCAGGGAAAAAAAATCACAGTCATGGAGGAAACATGAATTTGAATTAGAAGGCTTTACACTTTTTTATAACCCAGTGCAGAATTTATGGTATCTTTTCCTGTAGTGAGTGATGTAATGGAATCATTTGTGCAAAGTGTGTAGGAATTTGGATGTGAGAGATGTTATAATCTGTTCGAGGAAAAACTCAGAATTTGCCCATTTGGAATGTGCTGAGTTTGGCAAATTCTACATTTACATCATAGCAGCAATAGGCATCTCTGCTGCTTCAAAATGCCTCATTTCCTGCTTTGCCTCTGATGCTATACAAGATACTTAGATGAAGATCTTCAAAATCCTTATAGTACAATTATACTAGAATCAAATCAACTTTCTGATATTCAGTATGAATTGTCAAAGTTCTTTCTGATTTTATTCTTGAGAAAGATTGTAATAATGATTTTATATAATATGCTTCATTACCTACCACTTTCCTTCCAAAAAATACAAACTGATGAGGATCTAGGCTCATGATAAAATACAGAGAACAAGCACAAGCATAGACTGAAGCAACAGAATGGTATGAAGTATGTATCTTATAAAAAGAGGATTATAGACACTAGACTTGAAAAATACAATTTTATGAAAGCAAATGCAGTTCTTGATTTCAAAGCCAGCCCTAACTCAAAAAAGCTGAATCAAAACTCCAGGGCTAGAAGTCTCTCAGTCCTAAACATGAAACTACAAAATCTTCATGCGTATGAAGGACATTCTATACCCAAACCAGTTACAGTGGAGCAGGTATGAAATAACTCTGTTTCCCTGGTCATCATTTCCCTGTTCCTCCCACAGGCAACTGCCCCACATCTAGTGAATACCAGCACCCTGAAATCTTCAGTGAGGCAGTGGCATGCTGAGTTGCTGATCATGTTGGGGATGTGCCAGGGAATTAAAGCTCTAGCTCTCAATCTCTGCATGTCTCATGTGGGAGGGTGGAGTTCCCTGTCAGAGGTTCCTTTGACAGGCACATTATAATGTAAATCTTTGGGCCTTAAGCATTTTGAGAGGACTTTCTTAATTTTCCAAGTCATCAAAGCTACTTACATTCAAAGAAGGATAATGATTCCATTCTCTAATGGTAATGGATTTCAGGAAAATAAACCCAGCATATTTCCCAATTTACAGTTTTGAAAATGAGATCAGAATCAGGCCTCCACGCTTACTCACAGCAGTAATTACCATGAGCCAGGCAAATGCTTCCTTGGAATCAGACTCTCACGTCAAAAGCATCAAGTCTGTGATTTCACTGCCTGCTCATGCACCCTGGGCTGTGGGGTGAAATGGTCTTTATTCAACAATTAATGTCAAAAAGAATATGATGAATACAGTAAATTGCTTTTCCACAAAGGCTCTTTCTTTTCACACTCACCCTTTTCTTTCATAATCTTTACTGAAGAAAGGGTTATATGTTTGCATTATTCTTCTCCCGAAGCACATCGGCACCACCAGAATCATTCAGATGAATCTACAGCCTTCTAAGGTAACAGGCACATGTAGCTAGGCAACCAAAAAGGATATAGTATTTTTCAGGAAGGAGGACTTTGCTAGATGATCTCATATAGATGCAGTAGGGTTTTTTGCCTTATAAGAAGAAAACGTTTCATTGGAGAAATTAGTCTGTTGTCCTGTCATCATCAAGTCATCTCGATGTATAGGCTTTTTCTGATTAGCTATGACAGAAGATAACTATGCTTTGTGTACTGCTCCTATTTATTTCTCTGTGTCTATTGCCTATCTGTAAGGTTTTTTACAAAGATTAAAACACAAATGATTTTATGGCAGATTTCATTAACCCTCATCCTAATTAAAATAGAATGCTTCAATAATTACCAAGTCAGCTGAAATAAATAATAGTTCAGCAGAAAAAGTGTCAGCTTTCAAAAGGATTTAATGAGTGGAAAAGGCATGCTGTTGTATGTACAGTCCATCACTATATGTAGGGACAGGGCTGTTGTGAATGGTGAACACTGGTTTTGTGCTTATGAAGGGATTTGTTTAAATGCAAGTAAAAACCTGACGTGATGTAGCTGGTACAGCATAGGTGTTGATGCCTTTGGTACTCTGGATGACAATGATGAACCCAGCAAACAGAGGATGGCAGAGATCCAGGCCAGCTTCTGCAATCTGGGGAACAACTTCCAGCCTTGAGAGGCAGTAGGAGCTGTGAGATGCTGGATGAAGACAACATCCCTTGTTTCTCATCTGGGTTTGTGCTGGCCAGGTCTCAGGACAGGCACTGACCCGTGTGAAATTGTAGCAGCATCTGCTGTCTGCCCTTACCAGGCCCTCAGCCACACTGGGGTTCACGATCTCAGCTCATGATTTCAGTTATCCCGTTTCCCATTTCTCCTTTTCTACCTCTCGCTTCACGTATTCCATTTTGTACATCTCACTAAGTTGCCAGTTTGTCTTTACATCCAAAAACATGTTTAACTTGCAGTGGCTTCAGGTTTTGTTTCCCAGTCTGGTGCAGCCAGTATGGCTGGGACAGGCCATGCACAGTGCATGTAGGAGATATGTGGGCACCAGGGAACACATTCTGTCCTGGAGTAGGGCAGTCCCTCGCAAGTAGTCCATGTTTGTGAGAGCAAATACCCTGTGCATTGCAGTTTCTGTGGCCAGCACTTTTTCTGGTACAGACCTGAAAGCAGCTGATCAGAGACACTACACCACAGTCTTGGCAGCTTTCACGTATGCATTTCCTTTCTTTGGCATGCTATTTTATTTGTGTATTCCAGAGCCTGTTCTGTAGGTGGCTTCCATTCTTCCCAGCTGGAGCAAGGCACAATTCATACCACGTTCTCTCTTTCATCTAGTCATTCTTCATGACAAAGCAGGGATTGCCCTGTTAGGCATGCAAGCCAAAAAAAAACCCCAATGTATTTGTAGTCAGTGGAAGAGTCAAGCAGCTTTGAAAGGATGAAGATCGGATCACAGTAAAATGTCAGAAGAAGGTACAGTGTCTTTCTAACATTCAAATCAAAGTTCCTGCAGTTTCAAGCACTAGTAGAATATGTTACAAGTGGTAAACTAGTATGATACATTAATTGATGTGTACACAATTAGGATCTAAGCTATAGTGTTCATCCAGCAGTAGAATGCAGAGAACTATTAGTTATATGACTAATAACTGCATTAAGTACTCCTTTGGAGTTAAATTCTTAAAGTACAGATGAGCTGAAATACGTACATGCAAATGGCATATGCATTTAAAGTAAGGCAGTTAGGACTGAGGTTAAAGCTGATACAATGTTTACTTTTTGTTTGAAAAAATAAATTAACTCTCAATGAGTGGACCAATATTATTGTTACCAACAAAAATATATGCGACGAGACGTCATCACTTCCATGCTAAAAATATAATCCAGAGTATAACCTCAATGAAAGCATTCAAATTTGCAGGCTCAGACCCAGAATGGTGAAGGAAGTGGAAGAGGAACAAATTGTTTAAATAACAGCTCCTGTTTCAAGCTGCTGGTCAATTTTGTCATTAATAAGACTCAATAAAATAGCATCTGACAGGCTTTTTGCATTATTGACTTTCATTTTTAAAAAAGTGTCTATAAATGCATTGTTGTGAAATCAGTACCAATTTGAAAAGAAACAATGTGGTTCATTCCTAATCTTCTGTCAACCTAAAAAGTAATTGTGTTCTTAAAAAGTTGGCTGCAGCATCAATAAAACTGTTTTCTGATTTTCAGTAATAAAACTAGTTTTGTTCTGTTAAAACTGTTAGAAAATAAAAAGAAGTGCAATCTATTGGCATTTATAGTTTTTCCCCACAAGCATTTCAGACTACGGTGATGATTTATTTGCCACTTTGCAAGGGAAATAAAAAGCAGTGCTGCTTAGATACTTTCATAATCCTTAGGCAGAGCATGTGCCAGCTCTTCCATTAGCAAAAGTGTAGGCAATCAAGCTGCCAGGCATCCTGGGGTTAAGAAAGCTCCTGGCAATCTACTGAGGTTATTTTGGTCAAGGCCATGTGTGACACATCTGATAGGAACTCAGATGTAACTAATTTGGGAGGGTTAGGAAAAGACGTGCTATGATAAACCATCATCTCACAATCACATCAAAATAACGGGGAGGATCACGTCCAGCAGACAGTGTTTGGCAGTGATGACTTGCCAGTTGCTTGGGTCTTCCTGCTTGGCTCAGCATGGACACAGCTGCTGCCCACACTATTTGGCCACTGCACTTCCAATCTGGCAAGGTGTGCATCTCCTTATGCCAACTTAAAGCATTAGTTTCACATAGATACTTTTCCTCCTCTTGTTTGTGACTTGCCTGCAGGGGGACACTGCTACCACAGCAGTGCAAGGGCACTAACTGGATGGGCTGTGTAACAGCCTAGCAAGAGGAAACAGGTTCACGCTGTGGCCATTTCTTGGCTACAGGCCCCATATGGGAATCTTCCCTTCAGGCAACCAGCTTGTAGGGAACAGGAAACAGGAGGGGTGGGACATGTGTAGCATAAGGTAATGGGAGCTCGTAATTTTCCCTGTAATTTGGAGGATAAAGCCTCCAGCATCATAGAAGCTCCCTGTTCCCCATGTTGCTAGTGGCAGCACAGTGAGGTGTTGTATGCCCTTGCTATTCCCTTTTCTCTTGTCTGCATCCTCCCAAAGCTCCCAGGCAGCAGCGACTCCCCATTTTTCATGTTATATTTATTCCACAGACTTGTTGGAAATGAATTGCCGCTATGTTCTGTCCCTCCAGCCCTGTGCTGGAAACTGAGCTAAATGCAGGCACTGGAGACTGTTTTAACTTCTGTGCCTTTGCATCTGAAGCTTGCTTGTGCTGAAACATGATGCTGAACAGCATCAAAACTGATGAGACACCGAGCAAGTTACTCAGTGATCCTGACGGGTGCGTGGAATCAAGTTAGGAGAGCAGGGTTTCCAACCATTCACCCAACCAGGATGTTTTTATCACTGCAGACACTGCTCCTTTGATCCATGAAGGAAACCTAAGGAATGGAGGTAACCTGCCACAGGATGCAAAAGCTCTTTTACAGTTAGGACATGAAGGAAGAAATAGATGATGTGTGGGCAGCTTACACAGAATGCAATAGCATGTCTCCTACAGCTACTGAACTGTGTTGAACAGAGGGGGCTCAGCTCTTTGTAAAAATCTTGTGTACTTTTAACATTTTGTGGAATGAATTAAAGTTTTATGTGTTTTCTATTACATGTTGTTCTCAACTGGATCAGATGTAAACATAGAGGTAATAGCCTCAGCTTCCCCTGGTTTTATTCTCTTTGTTGATGATCAGCTTTCCATAGGAACATTTGAAAGATTTTGCTATAAACTTTCCTTTTGTATAGGGAAAAAAGTTGACTCTGCCACTTGCTCAGTGTGTATTTATGCCAAACAGTGCATTTCATAAAGAAAGGGAAGGGAAAGTGGCATAGTCGTCCACTTGCAGGGAAATGTTTCTAACAGCTATAAAAATATATAAAAAAAAAGGGGAAACATGTAGCTTATAAATCAAAGCTCCAGAGGAAGACCTTCATCAAAGCACTGTACTGACAGTAAACACATCCATCTTAAGCAGGGTCAGAAGACTGAAATAACTTTCGTTAACCAACAGCTCTGAGCATGTGACACACTGCTCCACCCAAGGAGCACAAGAAATACTGCCATCAGTGTGAAGTTCTTCCAGGCAGTTCAGTTGCATCTTTGGGTACAAAGCTGCTAAGCTGCTTCCCTGCCACTATGAAATTGGGGAACGAAGTCTTCACGCATTTCAGATTGCTTCTACAAGGCAGTAATGGCAGTACAGAAGCTGCTGGGAAGGAGCCTGCCTCCTCTCATGGAGCAGGACTCTGTGGGCAGGCCGAGGTCTGGGCAGCATGGTGAAACTGTGTGGGTCTGCAGCTCAAACACGGCAGGCTACCCGAGTGCACAAGGCAGCCAGTTGCCCTAGGGAGCTCCTGCTGCAGTGTTTGCAGACTGAGAGCACTGAATGCCATTCAGCCACCCATGGAAGGCTCTGTCCAGAGCCTAGGAATGTGAAACAGATGTCTGCCTCTGGCATTCTTCCTGGATTTGAATGAGGCAGCTGCTCTAAAGGGTCACAGTTTCTGATGGAATGTGTCCTGTTGCAAAGCATTCCAGAGGCTAAATTTAGGGGTAGCTTTTTGGAAAAATAAAAGTCTGAAAAGAAGTACTTGTAATAAGTTAATGTTTTCTTCTCTCATTTTCTCTCGATACAGCAGGAGCCAGCTAACAATCATTAAAAGCAGGGAATGGAAGATTTTTGCTTGAACATTATCATTCAGCAAGTACCCAAACTGAGGGAGCCTCTATAGAAGGACCTAGAATCTTGAGCAAAGTAACTGTGGTTTGTTCTTAACCATTTTTATCGTCTCATAAATATAACATCCACATCATTTAAAGCAGCATGCCAGATCTTAAAGCAATAGAATTCTCCAACCCCGAGTAGCAGAAGTCAGACCTTTTCTTTGATATCCCATAATAGTTCCCCATTTTCTGAAAAGTCATCCCCCAACTATAGACTATATATTTAAACAATCTAACCACATACTGTTTCTTCTGAGCAAGTAAATGGTGCAAATTGCACCTCAGGATTACTGTGTACAATGTGCTTCATGGGGCAAGTGCCAAATTCCCAATAAATTATTTGACACTACTATTATGTAGTGGTGAAAGCTAAGCAGAGAGATTCAACAAAGCATAATCCACTATTCTTTCTCTACTTGGAGCACAGGGTGAAGCAATCTGTTGGCAGCTTAGTCATCCTTCTGTTTTCCCCCTGGCACATATTTGCATTCCTTTCTTCCCCAAAATCCAGGAGGGCAAAATTAATTTCCTATTAAAAAAACTCAACCAAACAAAATGGAAAACAAAATCAAACCAACCAAGAATGCTGCCTACAAGCTGTCTACATGCAGTGCCATGGTTGAACTTTCATTCGTGGTGCAAATACTGGCAATGTCAGAACTAATCAGTTCAGCGATGCAGCAAGATAAGCAGGGAGGAAAGATAGTAGTAACAGCTGGACCATTCTGCTCCCTTCACAATAGTACTACTAAATAAATATTGTCTTTATTTACAGTTTCATTCATACATCCAAACAAGTGTTGATCATTCAAAGGAAACTAAGATGAATAAACAGATTAAGACTGCTGCAGAATTAGCTTTCTGTAGAAGACCTATGCAAACTGGGTGCCTCATTTCTGAAAACAGCAAGATTTGCATTTGTTTCTGTCCTATTCTGCTGTGTGATTTTAGATGTCACACTTGGATCACCATTGCCTCAGTTTCCTCAGATGCTCAGTACAGACTAGACTGGCCCACTAGGCTTTAGTTTATAGTGTTCACAAGCTTAAACAGCATCTGAGACCCTCCAAGAGAAAATGCCACTAAAATATCAAGCATTACCATCAAACAGGTGAGCACAATCTACTTTTCTAGAAGTGTATTACTATACAGGTAACTGACAATGATGAAGGTAACATTGCATGTGAGCAGGCACCAACATACCCAATAGGATTTCATTAGGCTGTTAATTTTCCATGTGGTCCATGATTAGAAACAAGTTTTACAAAAATTCAAATTAATTCTGGAATTCTTTTTTTTTTTTATTACCAATTTCTGCCGAATACAAGAGTTGAGTAAATGACACATTTCTCAGACCAGAAGCTTAGGACATGTAGTACTATTAAATCTCAATAGCGTTAAGCAAAACTTGTCATTCAGCTGTCAAATTTTGCAAGGACATGGTACAGAAAATAACTGTACTGTTCTTACTGAAAACTATGAATTATTCTCTCCTGGCAGGCACATGAAGAAAAAAAACCCAACAAAATAACCCACCTCAAAGATTCTGTATTTCCTACCACAATTAATGAGTAATTAAAAACAAATCATACTTTCTATAGGTCTAGGGAATCCTCCATATTTGTGTAATCCAAGGTAATGTAATAAAAGCCATGTAGATTATTCAAGTGTTTACACTTACTGCTAAAATGTGATGCTACTTTGCACACATGAATGTATACAGTTTTTGACATCTGATGCTAAAATTATATTAGCAGTCCAAAACAGTCATATGAATGTAAAGATTTTAACTGCCAATTAGCTTTGTGTACTTGTGTCCAGGGTTCAGCTGTAATGGTTATTTTTCTCCTTCTTAGTAGCTGGTGCAGGACTGTGTTTTCAACTTCAGTCCGAGAACAGTGCTGGTAACACCGATATTTTTAGTTGTTGCTAAGTGATGTTTACTCTGATTAAGCACTGAAAAGGACTGGCTCTGCCAGTGAGAAGGGGCACAGGAAGCTGGGAGGAAGCAGAGACAGGACACCTGACCCAAACTAACCAAAGAGGTATTCCATACCACAGCACGTCATGCCCAGTATATAAATTGGGGGGACTTACCTGAAAGGCCCAGATCACTGCTCCGATCGGGCTGGGTATCGGTCAGTAGGTGGTGAGCGGTTGTATTCTCTCCCATTATTCCCCTTACCATTATTAATTTTGGTGGTAGCAGCAGTGGTTTGTGTTATACCTTAGTTACTGGACTGCTCTTATTTCGGCCTGTGGGAGTTACATTACTTCGATTCTCCTCCCCATGTCTCCGGGAGCAGGAGGTGAAGAAGGGGAGTAGCAAGCGAGCAGCTGCATGGTTCTGAGGTGCCACCTGGGCTTAAACCATACAAACTTGTGAAGTCCATTGTGCAAAATCCACTTCTAAATTGAGTTTATAACTAATTTTGGATAGTGAGAAACTGGATAAACCAAGTTGAAGCCAATCTTTTTAAAGAAAAAGACTTCCTATGCAATGACTAATAAGTTGTAAAAATCAATTTTCATTGTATTTTTGTAGCTGCCTGTAAGCCAATTTCCCACAAACCATTTTTGTAGGAGTAAGAAAACATTTAAGAAAATCAGGGTGATTTTATTTTGAACACAGATATATGTATAGTATAACACCAGCATCAGCACTTACATACGAAATCTGTTTAACATAGTAGAATACCAATAATTTTCCCATCCGGCAATTATGATCGAGCAGACAAACACTGATTCACCACTTCCAGTAAGTGAGAGTTTTCCAAAGCAGCTGCTACACGTTCTTTATCGGCAAGCTGTTTATTAACTGTGCAAGGAAAAAACAAAAAAAAAACCAACAAAACACATTAACCCAGTCAAAACATTGGTATACAATATCTTTTTTAAAAGCATTTTACATTGAGACACATAATCATACTGCTGCTATGGTACTCAAGTACACCACAAACTGCAGACCATAGAATCACAGAATGGGTTGGGTTGGAAGGGATCTGAAAGCTCCAACCCCCTGTCACAGGCAAGGACACCTTACACTAGATCAGTTTGCTCCAAGTCCTGTCCAACCTGGCCTTGAACACTGACAGGGATGGAGATGCTAACTGCATTTAGCAGATGCTAAGTACACTCCAGAGTTGCAGTCTAAGTCAAAGCTACCATGTTACCACAAGTTAAACCAGGAAGCTGTTTATGATCCAGCAGCACAGAGCTATGCATGTGCAGGTGGAACACAAGAAGAATTGTCCCCCTAGCCTCTCCCCATTTTCTGAGTCCTCAACAACCAAGGCAAATCAATGACAGTTGAGAACACAGGTTGCCTGAGGAGATGTTTAGAATACATAGAAGAGTGGCTGGAAAGCTGCTCAGCAGAAAAGGACCTGGGGGTGCTGACTGACAGGGGCTGAACATGAGCCAGCTTATGCACAGGCAGCCAAGAAGGCCAAAAGCATACTGGCCTGTATCAGCAGTAGTGTAGCCAGCAGGGTCAGGGTAGGGATCATCACCCTGTACGGGGCACTGCTGAAGCTGCACCTCAAATCCTGTGTTCAGTTCTGGGCTCTTCACTACAGACATTGACGTGCTGAAGGAGGGCCAGAGAAGGACAACAAAGCTGGTGAAGTGCCTGGAGCACAAGTGTGATTAGGCAGAGACCCGGGGCGTTTAATCTGGAGAAGGGAAGGCTCAGGGGGGGACATTATCACCCTCTACAACTACCTGAAAGGAGACTGTAGTGAGGTGGGGGTTGGTCTCTTCTTCCAAGTAACAAGCAATAGGATAAGAGATAATGGCCTCAAGCTGCGCCAGGTGAGGTTTAGACTGGATATTAGCAAAAACTTGTTCACAGAGAGGGTGATCAGGTATTAGAACAGGCTTCCCAGGAAAGTGGTGGAATCACCATCCCTGGAAGTGTTCAAAAACCATGTAGATGAGGTCCTCAGTGGTGGTTTAGTGGAGGTCTTGGCAGTCCTGGGGTAATGGCTGGACTTCATCTTAAAGGTATTTCCCAACCTAGTTGATTCTGTGATTCTAATACGATACAGAACAAGAAAGACCATACGACAGAGGCCTAAAAACCTTACCTGCATGCTCAGAGACATGTGTTCCTGGTGTAATATGAACATCCAGCTTAAAAAGCACCACAAAAGAAAAAGTCAACAAAATACTGGAAGGTCAAGTTCAAACTACTTAATAATAAAAATTAGTAAGCAGAAGAAAGGAAAAAAGGATATTCTTGCCAATGTATGATATTTCTATATGATATATAGCAGAATAAAGTCTGAAATAAGAATATTCTGCATTCCCACCTGCTTAAGCCTGCTTCAGACAAGGGGGAGCAGCACCAACCTCTCCTCCTGTGCCGCAGAGCACTGAGGGTACCCTGTGTCCTGCTCACCCTTGGCATGACTGCCACACAACTGCAATTCTGCATCAGTATCTTAGCCCACTTCCCTCTCTGGTTCCTGGTGTGTTCCCTCCCCCATAATACTAAAATAGCTCTTGCTATTTTTCACTATAAGTTAGTCAGCTTATTTTTGCCTTTTATTTTTTCCTTCTTAAACACAATTCCTCTCTTCTGCTTTCCACAGTGATTTGATTACTCACCTTAAATCTCTCAGGCAGAGACCTAATCAATTTTACTTTTATGGAGAGGCCGATTAAGGTGGCCATGCTGCAGTGAGGAATGGTGGGGGTGAACTCCACTACCACCGTGCTTTCTGCGTCGTTCACCTGTTAAAACGAACACCTGCAGTGTACAAACCACGACAGTACCGCACCCGCTGCCTTCACCCCGAGTGCCATGCAATGCAGCTCGAAGCCATGCTTGGTTGCCCGTGGGTTTGTTCACTGACAGGGTAAGTAAACCTGCACAGACTGCTGCAGCAGGCCCGCGTTCATGTCAATGATGGAGCGGGCCGGCACAGGCCGCACGGCTCCGCGGCAAGCGGGGACCTCACCTTCACCCGCACTTGCTCGACGACGTTCAGCTCCTCCAGCGTGAGGGGGTGCTCGGGGTCGTTAATGGAGCGGATGAGATGTGTCGTGTTAAGGAAAGCGGCTCGGAGCTGCACCGACCTGGCTCCGCGGTCCCGGCCCGCCCGCCCGCCCTCAGCCCAGCGCGGCCCGGCCCGGCCACCCCGGCAGGATATCGAAGATCTCGCGGTCGTCAATGATGTCGGGCAGCTCATCGTCCTCCTCCCGCGCCGTCACCGGCCGCTCCCCCGAGCGGCGGTAGATGAGCGGGTTGGCGTTCTCCAGGGGCGCCCCGCCGCCCGGCCCCGGGCCTGGGCCCACCATGGCGCCTCTCAGCCCTCCCACCTTGAGTGCGTCCGCGGCGGAAGGAGCCCGGACTCCGATCGTCGCCGCACCGGGAGTGGGGCGGACCCTAGACCGCGGTGCCCGGTTACCCGTGGCGATAGTGCTCCCTGTGGGTGAGCCGTGTAAGTGGTGGTGTGTGCGGGAGCGACGGGGGGAGCTCGGGCGAGTGTCGGGGTCGGTACTAGGGCAGGGAGCAGCGCTGAGGGAGGGTGTTCAGCCGCCCGAGCCTGGCTCGGCTTTAACTAACGTCTGAGGGTGAAAACCGAGTGGCTTCACCGGAGTCAGCTGCGCTGCGGAGTGTGTGAGGGAGCTTAGTGCCGGAGGGGGCGTGCTTGGTTAAAATACAGACCTCATGGCAGCCTTCTGGTACCGAAATGGGCATAAAAGAAATCAGAAGAGGGGCTTTTTACAAGGGCATGTAGTGACAGGACAAGGGGGAATGGCTTTAAGCTGATAGAGGGGAGATTTACATTAGCTATATGGCAGGAGTGAGGGTGGCGAGGCGCTGGCACTGGTTGCCCAGAGAAGCTGTGGCTGTCCCATCCCTGGCAGTGTTCAAGGCCAGGCTGGACAGAGGGGCTTGGAGCAACCTGCTCTAGTGGAAGGTGTCCCTGCGGGGGCAAGGGGTTGGAACTGGATGAGCTTTAAGGTCCCTTCCAATCCAAACCAGTCTGGTATGAGTCTGCTTGCTGCAACAAGTCGTGGTCACAGGTTTAGTATCTTGTTCCCCAGGAGAAAGGCAGCAGTTTCCCCCAGTGGCTGACAGAAAGAAAAGACTTGGATGTTTCAAAAGGTGTTGCAGCTGGAAGAAAATACTTATATTGGGGTTCTGCTGCTCAGCACAGGTGTGTGGGGGGATACCTTAGGTGTGCTTCTGACTGCGTGGAGTTGGGCCACATTGAGTTTGTCTCCATCGGGACCTGTTTACACATCTGCTGATACTTTAAATGTGATTTACAAACTACCACTGAGCAAAGTTTTCATTTATCTCTGCTTTCATCTCTGTTTTGTATTGTATTCAGTTAATACATAGATTACATTGGCATTAAAGTTCACTTCTTAATCTAATCCTTTCTTAAGTTGGTCCTTCAATTTGTGTATGCTGTTTTGGATAATAAATTTTAGGTGGTAAGGATATTTTTCTGGCTGTTTAGGAAGTACAAAGCTGACTGAGCTGACTCATCCTAAGTGGTGAAGATATTGGCTGATTTTAAAAGTGGGGGTTTCTGTGGTTGGTTAGTTTTCTTTTTAATTTTAAAAATGAGAGTTCAGTTTGGCAGCACAAGAAGTCCATGTTCATTGGATCTCAGTAGTGGAAAGTGTTCAACTTAAGTAGCCTCATGGAATCCTACTTTTTCCAGCTCCTCTCTCCCTGCCTCATATATGTGCATGTATGTGTCTGTGCCTGGGTGGATGTATACATGCACAGACAGATGCACACACCTGTTCCCATATATTGAAATCTGCTTTCTGGTGTTGGTCTGTCTTCCTGGTCCACAAGAAGAATCATCAAAAAAATCCCAGGGCTGTTTACATTGGACTGGAACAACAGTAAATGCAACAGGTAGCTACTTATAGACAAAGTGAGATCATGGCCCTTTCCCACTTTTCTGACAGAAGTACATATTCCATAATGTATTGATAAGTAGACCTTGTTTTTTGGCCTCCACAGAGGCTGTTCATGGAGAAGAAGCTATAGTCTGGCCCTTAAATTTAATTTCCTCTTTAATTCTGAAAAACACAGGAGGCCTATTTTTATTCAAGAAGGGATAAAGAGCTATTTTGAAATATACAGTACAACAGAGACAGAGAGGTTGCCAATGACTGCCTACCAGAATGAACACAAGGCTCTGGGACAAAAGATTTTTGCTTCAGTACTGCACTAATGCTAACAAGTTTCATAACAATGTGTTGATTTAAGGATAAACTACTGTGTGTGAGAGATTTATGTAGAAACCTTCACCCAGGAAACCTTTACTGGCATAAATAAAAGCTTTTCAAGACAGCTGCTACATTGTACTGCATTTTTGCATATGATTTGATGCTGCAAAAATAAACACCAGTAGTATGGATAAAGTAGAAGGATGCAGTTCCAATGTTAAAAATATTGGAAAAGTTGAATGGCACTAATAAAATTGGGTTTCTTTTCTGGGCAGGCATCAAAAATATCAGGTTTGACTGAAACGGGTGTAAAACCAATCACTTCAACTTTAGAATTTTTACTACCAATTTTGGTAAGTACTGTTGCACTAATAATCTGAGAAGTGAGATTTTAATGCATATAAAAGATTTGTGATGTCTGGTGTTCTCTAATTTCCTGCTTCTTATATGACTATGTCTTAGTCATAGTGTTACTAAGACAGGACTTACACAAATAGGGTTGAGTCAGGCCTGGGATTTGGGAAAATTCTAGACCTCTGAACCAGCATTTTTATCTTATGTATTTGTATGTAGGCTTACTACAAATAGTGTCCCTAATCTTATGGTATCTGATGGTTAATCTCCTGGTTGATGGATTTCAAGGCAGGATTTTTCAATATGTTCATATTAAATTAAATGCAACTTTTAAAGTAGGTACTTCACACTCCTAGTTTTGAAATGTATCTTTCAAGCAGCAAATTCTAACGCTAAAAACATAGGCTGCCTTTGAAGAGCCCGTTGGTCTTGGCCTGTAGTCTAATACTCCATAAACCTTTCACGGACTCAGGGAAATTACTTTTTTAATTCCCATCTCTCTTCTGAAGAAAACAGAAGCCAAAGGTAATTAAGAGAAGTTTCTGGATCTTTGTTGATTCCTATAGCATTTCAACCCACATAAATCTGTTGCAAAGTTGACCTTAGGTGGTTTGTTTGGTTTGTTTTTTTGGTGTTTTTTGTTTGTTTGGGTTTCCCCCTTCCCAGAAGGTCTGAACAGATTTTATGTAAATAAAATGGTTTCCCATCAACCTGGGTGCTACCCTGGAGCTTTGTGCCTTTGCAGAATCTCTAAAGTTTAAAAGCATTTTTAGCTGCTAATTCACAGAGTGATAATTTTTGTGTTTGTGTCTTGTTTCCTTTTTCTCTTAGGATGTACCATGAGAGTTCCTGCCTGTGACAGTGGATGAATATCTAGGAAACAGGTGTTCCTGCTGAACTATGGGACTGATTTCTGGAGTTGGTAGGGGATGCAGAAATATCCTTACCACCCATTAAAGCATCCAATTGTCGCAGGGGTGAGCTAATGAACACCAGTAGGATACTCAGACTTCTTACTACATGCTGGATCAAATGTTGTAGCCAAAAATCCAGTCATGCGTAGGAGGCTGTTCTTGAAATTCCCCCTGGGAACTTGAGGGTGAAGAGCGATATAGGTATGCAGGCTTGTGTGAAGCAAGTGTATGTGCTCCTTTATCTTTGTACCAGTGTTGTACTTGTCCTCATAGTCACAATATATTGAGAGGAGAATGTAATAACACAGGTAGATGTTTGCTAAGTGAAGTATACGGGCTTAAAATTTAAAACATGCTAAAGCAACCTGGAATTTGTCCTTTGGCCTACTGCTGCTTGGGAAGTCAACAGCTCTGTATTCTGGAGACTTTCTGGTATTTAAGTGTAGACAAGCCATGCCAAAATACCCAGAACTGGAAAATAATTTGATGTTAGTTTGTTTTCTACAAGTTTTCCTGGGGTGAGACTGGGGTTCTTGGTCTCTTTTGCAGGTAGTGTTCCAGTTGCATTGAATAGAGCAAGGCTTGGAGCTCTAATGTTTAATTTTCTGCGTGAGATCTAGTGGTTAGTTTGAAGACTATTTTGTCCTTGATTTAATTAACATTTAAGCGTTTTATGTACAATGGGACTGGTCCATTGAGCAAGGATTAAGGGTGTACTCCCAGAATTGCCTTTGTCGTGCCAGTTTGGGCATTTTCGTAGGATTCTGGAAGTTTTGGTTTCTTCAAGCAGAATCCCATCTTGCTACAGTCCTAATGGATATGCCAGTCATGGAACAATTACATACAAGATGTCACATCAGGAATACTACAAATCCAGCAATTTGCTTTAATTGCATATGACTAAAATAATAATACTTGGGATGGAGTATTTTCTTTCCCATGAAACAAATTAGGAGCAGTTCTTATTTTGACAAAGAAACACAGAAATTCTACTTATTTTAAGTTAATTCACCATTTTTTCTACTTTTATTTTTGTCATTTGCACAGTAGTTCATAGTCTGTTTCACAGCCCACATAAATGAAAGTATTTCCTTTTACTCCATTGAACTTTGGACCAATACAATTATGTTGTAAAAGCATTTGTTAATCTGTTACTAGAGCCTTTTGATTTTGCTTATATTTTATATTTACTTTTTTACTAATGTTACCTTACACGAGAAAACACTACATAGTTCTTTTTCTATTTGCCTGAATTTACTGAGAGCATTAAAATAGCAAATATTTTTATTGGTTTATTGAGATGCATTTATAATTAATAACACACTGTAACTAAAATTATTTTCACCTAGCTGATAGAGTGGACATATGTGTAACTTTATTTAAATTCATTTTCATGAAGTGATAAGACATGGAATGACCTTGTCTTCTGTCAGAATGAAGAAATCTTTGCCTAGTCATGTTCTGAATAATAGGACGGATTTCAGGTCCACAACACAATGAAAGTAAACCATGTGGCCCGTTCCTTGAGTAGACCACTCCCATGCCTTTTAATGGGACTCAGGAAGCGTGGGTTCTTTTTTTGGTTCTGCTTCTGATTCCCTGAACAATTACAGGCAAATCACCTTATTTCCTTGTACCCCAATTCCCCCATTTGTAGAATAAGGATAATTATGCAAATCTCATTCATAAATAGAATTCTGTTGATAATTGCTGTATTACTAACATATGACAAGTACAGTGCCTCTGTTGTAATCTTAAATTGTTACAACATATTCAAAGAGTTGAATGCTGCTTTTGTAGGAGCAATATTTTGACTTTTGCCACACATAATAATTATAGTGTATTTTGTCTCTCAGGTGAAGTTACAGAGGAAGAAAAGCACCTTACTAGACTCTAATGAAGTACTGGGTTAACTTGATCAAAATGGGTAAGAATCATGAGATTCATGACACACACTACTAGTTTGTGCTGACTCCATAGTGAGTTAGCTCTTTTGTTGATTTCAGTCTTCTGTGAATTCCACTGTAACTGAAAAGGACATCACTCTTTCTTGGTGTTTACAGAAATCCTAATGGAGAGGGTTTGATTGATTGGCTGTCTTAGAACCTAAATGAAGAATACTTACAGATGAATCTAAACCAAAAGAAAACGAGAAGGCTGAAGGAAAAGCAGGTAGTTTTTTTCTGGAGAAAGTTGATGTTTGAAAAGACAAATAACAACAGAATGGAGAACAAGAAGGTTATTTCAGAGTTACAGTTTATAGTCTTAACATGTGTATAATATGCAAACTATGAGGATAGTAAAAGAAATTATTGAAAGTGATTTTGTGGATAAAATTATGTTTCCTTTTACCTTTTCTTGACAGTTGCCATATTTGCAATTATTGACTGTAATAATTCCAATTGAGCTGTTTTGCCTTTGTGATCCTTTACTTTTTTCTTGGATTTGTCTACAAGAGAAGCCTCACTTATTAAACACAGGTACCAGATTTCCCCACTGCTCAGTTTTTTTTTATCATTTCCACATGACTGAAGACAGAATGTAACATCAATCTTGTTTTAATGACATGAAATCAATAAAGACCCAATTTGCAAATAAAACTGTCTTTTGATGTCAAGTGTATCAGCGATGGTACAGAAGTTTTGGTTTGATTTAGATACAGAAATTTCATCTGTGGGGAAGGGAAAAAAAAGAGAAACTAAAGAATGTTCTGCTTTGTAGGTTGGTTTTTCAACAGTTACTGTGTTTCTGACTATTGTGATATACAGTCTGTAACAGTAGTGCTGGAATTAAGACTTCTCTCAAATGTTAGAAAAGTGAGAAACGGTCTCTACTACTCGCACTTTTTTCCTTTTAAATCCAGCAGTAACTCCCCTAAAACAATCAATGTTGGTAACATTAATTATACATTTCCTGTCCTTACCATGGTGCTCTTTATTGTGCTCCAAGCTGTTCTCTGTGCTATCAGTCACTTACAGATCTCTGTTTGCACTAGGTCACAGGCCTTCATTACTAGCAGTGGAGAGAGATTAATTTGTACCAGAGTGATTACAGTGTCCTTTCTAGCTCACTGGCACTTGGAGTGTCAAGAGCAGGTCTTAAACACTGACTTCTTTCTCTGCTATGTCATTTCTTTCTTCTATCTGGATCCCAGGACACTCCAGCTGTCCCAGATGTATTCCTGACCATACTGCTACATCACAGCAGCATTATGCAGCTCCGCAGATCCTACAGGACACTAGGCATCTGTTCACCACTTTTTGAATCTCCCTTCTATGTCTCTGGAATAATTTAAGATTGTACATAGATATAATGTCTTACAGCAGCTCAGTGGCCATCCCTTCTTTTCAACTCATTTTATTGGAAGAAATAAGTTGGGATTTCCTGTGTCTTTTTGCCCAAATTCTGTTGCCAGTCAGAACTCAGAAGGTAGGATTAAACTGTAAACACAACTGCTGTTTCAGTAAGTAGCAATTCCTGCTAAGCATCTGCCCCTCCTCCTTTGTTTTCGCAAAGATCTTTTATGAGGGGAATACAATCTCAAAATAGGCTTGATAGATTTTCATTGCACACACAATTCCCCTGAATCCTGTACCACTCCCTTTCAAAGGAGATAAATAAGCAGCATTGTATGTATATGTACAGAATATAAGCTTATCTTTTAAGTGTATGCAGAGAAGTGCAGTGGTGCTGACTTCTTACGCAGAGGCAGAGTGCTAAAAATAGATCACAGTGGAAAATGTCAAAATATTTTACTCCTATCTATTTAGAGGGGAGTGTTCTGATAACTCTGTATCATCTCAGAGACATCCCAATGTGAGATTAACACATGCTAAAGAGACAGGCAGTTAAAGCCGTCCAAACACTAGCTTCGTAGACTCTAGCTCTAAGTTTTACACACTATAGCTTTATTGAGTTCTCACCAGGGGCTGAGTAAAAAACCAAACTGACCTGTTTCAAATGCAGAGTTCTAAACATTTCTATCATACATACTTGAGGCAAAATGTAATTGTGAGCTCTTATGCAATTATGAGCCTCTAAATGTGCTATTTGTCTCTATTTTTCAGCTGTTGAAATAAAGAAAGGTAGCAGTGCATTTAAATGTAGAGGCAAATGTCATCATATGTCAGGAGGCTTTTTTATTTATCTCTGCATAAATAAATAAATTATTTATTTATGCATTTTTCACTGAGGGTAAACTGCAAAATGTTACCAAAACGTAATGCCAAACAGGATTCAAGAATTCCACTTTTCAGGTATGTAGCACTGTCTCCAGTTTGTCAAAAGAGTGAAAGTTTCCACAGTTGCAGCGCATACAGGTCATGCTTGCAGATCCATACAAAGTATCTACAGGTAAGGCTATAGGGTCCTAAAATCCAATTTCTTTATTATCCTTTTGTAAGTAAAATTGGCAGAGTTTGCAGAAACTGTTTTGCACTTGTAATATTTTTAGAATGGCTTCTTCCCTGGGACTGTGGATTGGATATGGGTTAAGACGTTTTGTAGAATGGGTACTTGGGAGAGCAGTAGTGAGTAGAATGAAGACTGAAGATTAAGGCTTGGAAATAGCCAATGAGGGGGGGATATAATGGGAAAGCAGATGAGAAAGGACAGTTCAGTAAAATCAGGAAAGATCAGGGAGAGAAAAGGAACTGTTTATGGAGATAAAGTCTGCAACATCAAAAGGAGAAAGGAGCAAGCAGAGTTCAAAGCATTGCTTTGTAGCAAAGCATAGCATCGGCATAGTTAACAGCGTGGCTGCCGCAGCGCAGAGCTCAGTACAGAGGGCAGAACTCTCCTGATTAACAAAGCAAGTGCTTAAGGTACGCAGCATGCACTGAACATGTACATCTACCTGTCAACGGTTTGCTCTCTAAGCAGTCCAGTATAAAGTTGACTGGGGTTTACCTATGAGGGCTATAAATCACACCCGTGCAGAAACACTTAGGAAGATCTGGAGTAAAGTACACAAGCATAGCCGTAGTGCACGGGACTACTAGGTGCATAATATAGGTGCTGAACTGCTCTAATGACTGCGGGTCTTCACAGCTCACTTAGCTGAAAACAAATGTGCAAGCAGTAGGTGAATCTATAGAAATGCTGTCTCTGGCAACTGAGAACTCTGATGATATAAAATTGCAAAATGGCCTTTTTGGGGCAAGAGTTGAGCCTTGCCAGAAAAACAAAAAGGGGAACAAGGGCCAAAGCTTACATAAATCTAGCACAATCCCTTAGTTAACATGGGTGGATAATCTCTTTCATTTCTATTCAACTTCCCTCCTTTTTGTATTGCACTCCAATGACAGATGTGAGTTCACACAGAAGCCCATGCATGCTTCTGATTTTTCAGAGGTATTAAATGTATAGTTCCACCCAAACCCTTCAATATTGTTCCCACACTACAAAAACTGAAAAAACTCACCAGTTTAGTATTGCAAAACTCATGTTAGATACCAAACAACCATCCCTGAGCATACAGGACTGAGTGACGGAGTATCCACCCTGCAGGGAAGGCTAAGATTCTTCTAGTATTGTTTTTGTCAAACAATATCCTCCTGTGAGAATAAAAATACCTCAACTTTTAGTTCAGCAAAAGCACATTTTTCAGGAGTATTGATCTGGATTTTGTGGCTATATTGTGTGTTCCTTACATTGAGATACTGATGCCAAAATGAAGTAAATAGGTGTAGTGAAAGTATAGTTCTCTTCCTGATCTCTTTACTGTGTGGTATGAGGAAATCCCAGCTTTATTGTGAAAAATTGCAGTGTTACAGCAGCAGGACAAGTCTCCTGGTGTAGTAGAACGCTCTTTTCAAAGCATTTTAAAGCACACAGTTGATGCCTGAGGTTTTGTGAATGAGAGAAGGAGCACTAGAGAGCCAGTATGAAACCTGTGGGGCCGCTCTGAGAGGCAGGAAGTCTCCCTCTTGCCACATGCAGCGCAATCGTGGTGGATTTCCCCTGGAGGAGTGCCTTACGAGCAGGGCAGTTGTTCTGGATGCCCGCAGTTGGGTTGGCTCGCAGCTTGGGTGTTGCTTTTCCTAATCAGTATTCACCTTGCGTAACAGATACACATACTGGAATATATAAGACAATGCACTGAGAACACAAACGTGACTAGCTTGCAAGATGGCAACTGGAAAGGACGCGTTGCTGCTGTGCTTGATTCTCACCATCCGGGTCACAGTGCTTGTAGCTACTGGTAAGCTGCAAAAGGGCTTTTCCCCGTTGCCTTCTGTAAGGAAATAGAGCAGAGGTGCAGCTTGCTCCCCTAAGAGAACCCCACCTTTAAGCTTGCTCATCTAGGGGAACCCCAGCTTTATCAGAGGAGCTGGGCACTCAACCTCACTGCAGTGAAATTGTCTGAATAGCAAGAGTTCTTAAATAATTTCTGTGATCTGTTTTCAATCGTTTGTCTTATTTGCCTTTTTTTGCAAATAGAAAAATCAAATTCTTGTTCCAAAATCTTGGCTGATGAGACACAGTAGATGACAGATCCAGATTTGTAATTTGGTATTGAGAACTTCCATCTTAAAATGAATCTTGCTTAAATCTTAACAGTATTTGTATATGCCAGATTATTTTCAGTATGTTAGAAGCTTTTTCATTTAGCTGTGTACCCTATATGAAGCATCTGGAATGTATTTTGTGTGCTCACAAATCTTTTCCTAAAAAGGAAATGCCTTTTCTTAATGATAGCAACCTCTTGGACTTTTAACTAACAACTTGGATCAAAAAGGATTAAGATCTATATGCAATTATTAATGTGTGTATGTAGTAAGAAAATACATATACCCAAGATAGATCATACATACAAACCAATCAAAATGAAGGCTGAAATAATGTCAGTTATATTGACTAGAGTTTGTTGAAGCCTTATGCTTGGAAATTAATTGTTAAAGCAAACAAAAGGTGTGTATTTATGTAGCTAAAGCTCTTAGAAATCTGGCAGTTACTCATGAACGGACTGATCATGTGACTTTGTGTTCATATCCTCCAGAGCAGAAAGCAGAGCAACCAGAAGTGGTGACCAAGTACGGGACACTCCGAGGGTACCAATTCAAAGTAGACGCAGCTGAGAAGAGTGTGAATGTTTTTTTGGGAGTTCCTTTTGCTAAGCCCCCTGTTGGACTACTGAGGTTTTCTGAACCCCAGCCACCTGAGCCATGGAAGGGTGTCAGAGATGCCACTTCCTATCCACCAATGTAAGACAGTGACAAAAACATAGATCTTTATTAATATGGAATTCCAGGACACTGATGTACAGGGCAGCGAAAATCCACAAAGATTAATTCCTTGGTGCCACCTGCAACTGTTACAATGAATGCATTTCTAAAGGCATCTTTATAAGCTTCTGGTTTTATTAAAAAATTCTATGTAATGGACATCAATGATGAACTAAAATGGACTGGCACTTTGCCAATAATGTTCTGTTTTGGGAGCATTTGGCCATAACTTAGCAATGTTTATAAACTGTGTACCTTTGGAGCAGAAACAGGAAGAAACTGAGGAACTGTCGGAATGCAATATTAGAATTAAAAAAATGCTGAGACACATGCTTAACAGGACACACAAGAAAGGCTGATCAGTTCTAGTCTATACTGTAAATGTCTTACTCCATTTGTACAGTTATCTCTGTTTCTTGTTGTTTTTTCTTTTATTCAGGTGTCTACAGGATAAAGAAGGACAGCTTTTTTCGAACTATATTACTAATAGAAAAGAAAAAGTTATCCTGCAAGTGTCTGAAGATTGCTTATACCTAAATGTGTATACACCCGTTTCTACAGGAAAACAGGAAAAGCTGCCTGTAAGCAAAATCATTATAAGACCTCTAGCAAAATTATCTTACAGCAAACCTACGACCTGTGCTGTATGCAGACCTAGACGTGCAGTGTGGTAATGGTGATTAACTTACGTGCTTTACCCCAGTAGGTATTTGCTGAGATTTAAGAGACACAAAATCCTATTTTATAAATAAAATGTTATTGATATTTTATTTAGGTAATGATTGATTTCTTCTGAATAATCTGTGAAAAGTCATGGGGCACTGATATAATGTAAGTATTTAATAAAATCAGTGCTATTTTGTAAGATTGCAGGCCTCATATTGAAAGACTTCTATTTGTGAAATGAAATCTGAAAGATTCAGGAGTGAAATAGCACAAAATACTGTATATTGGCTTATATTTAGTTTTTATCACTGAGAGCTCTTATCTGTGCTGGGTTACTTCTGGTTTTGTCTTTTCAGGTCTTTGTATGGATCCATGGAGGTGGATTAGCTCTTGGAGCAGCTTCATCATATGATGGTTCAGCATTAGCAGCATTTGACAATGTGGTAGTTGTAACAATTCAGTACAGATTAAGTATTCTTGGATATTTTAGGTAAGATATTTTATGGTGTTTTTTTGCTAAGTGATTTCCAAGATTATGTGTGCAGAGCCTCTGTGTAGAGACATACGGAATACTTGCTTATGCAAAGAAACTATACATTTCTTAATTACATATGCAACAGTTGGGAATAATTTACAAGTCCCAAATCAGCTTCCAGGTCTGTTCTTGTTCGACTGCTACTCTGATTTCAATGCTTTGTGAGCATTTATTTTTTTAGTTATGTAGAAAAACTCTGTGTAGAGAATGGCAGCTGATTTCTGATACCACAGATTGTAATTTTTCTGCATTTTTCTTGCACTGAGCATTTAAAACAAATCTGTTCTTCCTCTGCAGCACTGGTGATAAGCATGCCCGAGGTAACTGGGGGTATTTAGATCAAGTAGCAGCTCTTCAGTGGATTCAGGAAAATATCATGCATTTTGGAGGTGATCCAGGATCTGTCACTATCGCTGGAGAATCTGCAGGAGGAATCAGCGTTTCTGCTCTTGTAAGTTTGTAGTAATACTGAATTTTAATTACTTGTGGGGAAAAGACACCATCCACTTTCACTTGTAGTACCTGCATGTAAAGTCAGTGAGAGAAAAGGAATTGTTTTGCAGGAAATGACACATCACCTTGGTCTATAATACAACAATATAATACAGCTTCTGAATGATGAAAATGGTATTTTCATACACAAATCTTGTAGTTCAGACCCAAAATGTAACTTCTCATCTGCTAAATAGAATTCAGGGGTGGAGGGGGAAGGATTTCATTGCCAAAACCCCCAAAATTTATCCTGAGAAGTTCTTTACGGGGACGTATCACCAATTTCCTGGTTGCTTTGAGAGCCACTTGTGCAAATGAGGTGAATGGTCATAATAGCTGAACGAAATATGCACGTTGTGACCCAATGATATGTAAAATTTTTATATCAACACTGAGCACATTGGCCAAGAGTTTCTTCTTATCCAGTCTCTCACAATTTGGTACAGATCACATAGTGAAACCAAGGTTCAGAGATACATGTGATAAAAATCCCTGCTGTAAGCTTCTGACCTCTGGCCAATAGCTCTTTATTCCTCTTCTGCAGCACAACCAGACTATCTTGGACACTGTTCTATTTGATCTATATCTGGCTTGCAGTGTAGTTCCATGAAGTCTTGGAAGGAAGCTGCTATGGTAGAGCAAAAGGCAGGCACAAACGTCGTATCATTGACAGTGCTGCCAGAGCCCTTTCCATAACTGAATTATGATCAGAGCCTACAGAATAACAGTGTTACGACATTTGTTTTCAAAATATTTTAAAGGGCAATTCCTCATACTGAAATTTTAAGTCAGTGGTCAGAACACAATGCTTGTCATGCTTGAAATGCTTGTTATTGTTTTTTTTTCACAGATCTTATCTCCCCTAGCAAAGGGCTTGTTCCATAAGGCCATTTCAGAGAGTGGTACTGCAATCAGAGCTTTGTTCACTGACCATCCTGAAGAGGAAGCACAAGTGGGTATTTTGTGATAATTTTAATTATTTTCCCAAATAGTTTTACGTACCTTAAACAGTGTATTCCAAAATATAGAAACAGATTTTTGTCTTGTGACACTACAACCACAGTCATTAAAGACAGTATTTCTGTGCAAATAATTCATATTTAATGATGCCTTGCTTGTCAAATACCCAAATATCCATATATGTCTGAGTGAAAGAGAAAGACTAACAAAGTGATGAGGGAAGGGAGGGAAGAAGTGTGACATGTAAAGGAATACTATAACGTATACTGACTTCAAGAAAAGTTGAGATATAATTTTTGGCTGGAAAACAGCACCAGATTCTGAGCATTATTCTTTTTCCCTGCTATTTGGTGCCTGTTGTGTGCAAATAAACAAGACTTTATTCTGTTTTTTTATATTTGAAAAGAAGAGCTGGTTTCAACCTTTTTTTTCTTTTTTTTTTTTTAATAATTATTATTTAACTGGGAAAAACAAACAAACAAAACTCCCAAGAACCGAGATTTGAAAATCTGGGATATAAAAGAGGCAACATTATAAAAAGCTCTGTTTCTCTAATGATGACTGTTATTCCATCAAAAAGACATCAATAATTGTATAATGTGCTCTTTGTTACCATCTATCTATCGGTTGTATTCTGACTATGCATCCCTCTAACTCCTTTATGTCATCCAGCCTTCTCAGCCCATGTTATTTACCAGAATGACTTTCTCGGTCTATTCGTATATCAAAATACTCTGGAGGGACGTTTTGTCCTGCTCATCCCACAGTGTGAAAGCTTCCTGTTCTCTACGTCTGCAGGGGGAGCATGTGTGGCCTCGATGATCCTTACGCACAAGCTTAGACTTCCCCCTGCTGGATTCTCAGTCGCAGCTTCAAATAGAGTCCCTATTGGAAGTATCTGAAAAAGTTTATTTTTATCGATTGCAGAGTATTGCTGCTGCCTCTGGCTGTGAAAAACCGAGTTCAGCTGCCATAGTTGAATGCTTAAGAGGAAAAACAGAAGAAGAGATAGTACAGGCAATGCTAAAACTGGTATGTGAAATTACACTTTTTGGTTTCAAATGGCATTTCAAATTTTATTGTAACAGAGTATGCTGTTTGGCTGTTGTAATATTAGAATGTGAAGTGACTGTAATATCTGATCTGCTTGACCCTCTCAGGATTTGACAGCTATGCTATGCTATACCTCACCTGAAAAAATGTGAACAGGTTACTTCCCTTTCATTCTGCGTGGACTTTAAGCTACCTGTATTTTGCTGTCATACTGTACCAGGAGAAGGAAAAGAGTGTAGAAAATATCAGTTTCTCCTGGAGAACCTGAAAATTAATTACTATATTATGTCATACTTAAAATTTCTTATCACAATGCTGGAGTTCATGTTCCTTTGCAGTTTCAACACAAAAATTGGTTTTTTTCCCTGACTGTTCCACACATGGAACTAACTAAGAGATGTAAACTGGACATCATCATCTATGTTTTGCAAACATTAAAAGTATGATGTTAATCTTCACTGAATCTTCTGCAGAAAATCTTTCACAGAAAATTTAGAGATAGTTTGAATACTATTAATTATTAGATTTTCAGTTGGCACTTAATTTGTTTTTCTTTGGCACTACAGTAAAAAAAAATTGCTTTTTTTTCCTAGAAGCATAATTAATATATTAATGAAGCTTTGTGGTTTGTGGTGTTTGTTTTTTTTCTTGTCCAGCCTTCCATGTTGATCAGTACATCTATAGATGGCGTGTTTTTTCCAAAGAGTCCCGAGCAATTACTATCTGAAAACGCGATCAATGCAGTCCCATATATAATAGGAGTAAATAATTGTGAATTTGGATATGTAATTCCTATGGTAAGAGACTGATCATGTTGTTATTTATGTATCGTTTTGTTAATACAGGATTATTTTATTAATATAAGATTTTCTAATAAATACTATTCTGTATCATGCAGATGATGAAATTTCCTGCTTACACAGATGGTCTGGATGAAAATGTTGCACGTCAAGTTTTACAGACCTCCTTAGCATTATCATTTAAGGTAAGAGGCCATTTTCAGAATAGCCCAGTGCTGCTTTTTCACTGATCTGGTTTTGTGTTTGTAGTCCTGAAGGAGTACATGTTAGAGAAAAACTTCTCTCAAACAAAGCTGTTTGACAGCGTCCTATCATTGGGCAGTACTGGGAAGCATTTGTGGTGTATTCCTGTCATTCCTGCCATTAGTGATTGAAAATAGACTCTAAATTTCTATCCTAAGTACCTCTCTTCTTAAAAGAGTTCTGTGGAAATCCAGAGGTGATTCAGGTACCTAAGCATAGGCCTCTTGTGACATTTTAGATACCTTAGGTTATAAAACGTGTATGACATGAGATCTATAGAACACACCCTTATGAAGCAGTAGCTGGAGACCAGAAAGGACAACCTGAGATGTTTAAAATGGCTCTGAGAGACCTATGTTCAGGTTTCTTGTGGTTTTGCTTCCCTGTAATGTACATACCTCTCAGCTTTCCAGTTCCCTTGTGCTCTCCTGAAATACTAAGTGCAGAAAAACACATATTAATAGGTAAGAAGGATTTTATAAATGTGGCTAGGATTTGGAATGGATCATTCAGTGTCACAGACAACCATCATGAACTTGGAAAGGCTTGTTTTTTTGAACAAATTATGTCTATCTACAGCAATAAATTAATTTTGTGGAAACCAACAGCATTTCTTATGAGAGTTACTTCCACAGAAGGCAGAACAGGTTACTGTATCTATTTATCAGCATCGCTGACTGATGTTTATCTAAAGATGTTTGAGCTTTAGATCTTGCAAACCTCTTTTCCCTGAGAACATCTATAACTGATAGCTGTGTAACTCCTGATTCTGAGCTTTAAGCCACACTCTGACACAGTTGAGGATTTTCTCTGAAAGTAGTAATGTTTGGGGTTTAGCCAGGGACGTGAAGATGGCACACTCAATTAATGCTGTTAATCTTTATTATATTTGTCATTATTATAAGAAGTATTTTTGTTGTTCATTTCAGGGTGTTGCTTCTGAAGTTGTTGATCGGGTATACAATGAATACATAGGGAATGCAAAAAACCGTGCTGAAGTACGAGATGGCCTTCTTGATGCCTTAGGAGATTCTCTTTTTGTTCTGTCATCCATTGAAGTGGCTAGATACCATAGAGGTATGTCTCTGATTCAGCATCTATTAAAAGAAATGTGTAATTCCAGGGGTGTGTTTTGGACAGTACAAATCACACTTCATTATCCAAAAAAAAAAAATGATAGTGTTTTCATTTTACCAAAACTGCTTGTAATGGAAATTTATTATCTTTTGTGATAGGTATAGTCACCTCTTCCACTAACGCTCTTCTGTATCTTTTCTACTAGATGCTGGCAACCCAGTCTACTTTTATGAATTTCAACATCGACCAAGTTCAGGGGAAGGTGTTATACCAGAGTTTGTAAAAGCAGATCATACAGATGAGATTGCCTTTGTCTTTGGAAAGCCATTCTTGGCTGGTGATGTATCCATTCTTCTAATGTATTCCTTTTAAAACATCATTATTACTCATTTACTTACTGAGAGGCTTTAGAATAGAAATGTTTCTTTTAGAAACACTGGACTCAACATAAACATTTTCTGTCTTTAGTAGTAGCTGCTTTTCATGAAATCATTCATCTGCTGTCCTCCTCTAGAGCGCTGCTCAGGTAGAACTATAGCTCAGAGTAATTAGTAGAACTGATTACAGTCTATTGGAATTTATATAGCTGCTACTCTTTTGATTATTCAGGTTTTAATATTGCTATTTTGTCTCTCACTTTGCAGGGCATGCTACAGAAGAAGAAGAAAAACTTAGCAGAACTATTATGAAATACTGGACTAACTTTGCTAGAAATGGGTGAGAATTGTAATGCTAATTACAGCTCAAGTTTTGTCTGTGCTGCCTGAAATATATGCCTGAAGGAATACTCACATGGTGGTTCCTACAACTGTGATGGAATTTAAGATAAATACTGAAGCAAATTATTTCTATACGTAATGATTTTGAGAAAATCTTCTAAACAAACCTGCAGACCAAAGTAAAAAAAAACAACCACCAAACCTCTGTTATTCCATCTGCAGTGGAGTTTTAGATCCAAAAGTAATGGCAATTATTAAACTTTTGTTATTCCATTAATGAGCAGTTTGATAAAAAACATCCATCTATTAGGTACTAGAATCACATAATCTGAGCTTGTGTTAGTTTTCTGAAATACTCTCAACCAGACAAGACAGAGCACAACTGACAGGCAAATGAAAAGCTAACTTTTCTTTATGTTATTTCCAGAAATCCCAATGGAGAAGGCTTGGTCCATTGGCCTCAGTATGATCTGGATGAAGAATACCTGGAAATAGACCTAACGCAAAAGGCAGCAAAGAAATTGAAAGAACACAGAGTAGATTTTTTTATACAGCTCACAAAAGAAATGAGGAATGAAAAGAGAAAACACACAGATTTATAAAAGTTGTAGAGGGTAGAGATTGTTTACGAAACCTGAAATAAAGTCAAACAAACTTATTTTGTCAGGATGCAGAATTTAATAATCACCTTCTAACTCACTATTATGTAATCTGTTGTCAAGATCACAGGGAAAGGAGAGAATCGAGGGAAATGTCAAATGTTTGTGGGACTAAAAATCACTATTTAATGAAGCAAGCAGAAAAAAAACACGATCATTCAGGCTCAAAAAGACCTTGGTATCTATTTGGTGGATATCAAAACTGAATAATGCTCATGTGAGAAGGGGAAATGAGGGAAAAATTGGCAGACATTGAAATCTGTAAGAAATTATCTATAAAGAATATATCAAAAGTGTCAGACATATGATATATGTTTATTCCCCTCTTCTTCCAGACTAGAATGGTCAGATATCATTCTTACAGACTCTTTGCACTTTCTTTAATTGGAAATAGCTTGTAGGGAGCACAGCATCCATCAAAAGAAACTCAGTCAGATGGGCTTGACATCTCACAAATGAGGACAGAAGATCTCTACTTGTTTTCTAGTTTTGTAAGGTGTTACAAATTAATGTTGCTTTTGATTTTTTGGAACTTCCTTTTCATTCACTTAGCTGATACAGGCTAATTCTAAGAGGTTAAATCACACCCAGGAAGCCGGAAATGTGTCCAGTTTCTTTGTTCAACCTGAAACGTTTCAGATAGGATTTTTCCAGCCTTTTTTTGCAGAACCTGAGTATGGAGGCTCTAGGTTTTTTACAGACTATTCTGTGGTGTGATTATCTGTTCTTGAACCCTTCCTGGCAAAGAGTTCACAAGTCATCGGCTGAAGGCAGGAGGTATTGCTGGCAGGAAAGACACCCACTGAGACAGAGGGGAGAGCAAGTATGATGTTGATCACTGCATGTTGTTAGCTCAGTATTGTTCATGGGCTCACAAAAGGAAGACCTGCTGCTCTGCAAAGTACGCACATGCAGTCTTCCTGACTCTGGCCTTCAGCTGCTGTTCACTGTGACTTAGTTGCTGAAGAAAGTACTGTTCATGAAGGAGTAAAGCACAGTTAATAAAAGAAAATTGTCAGTCTTCTGTTACACTGATTGCAGATAATTCCGTCTACACTACTGTGAAAAACCTGATTCAGCTGCAGTGATTCACTGCTTAAGAGGAAAAAAATATACCAGCAAAAGAGATGGTAATCATAACTCTATTAATGGTTGCTAGTGCTGTACTTTTAAGACAGAATAAATCCTTCTTTAAGATGATAATAACTCAAAGCAAATCCATTGTATCACACTTGCTTGGCTCTTGCAGAACTTCACAACAGTGGACTGGAACAGTAATAATGCACCTGAAGAATGTGAGCAGGTACATTCCCTACCTTGCATTTCAGGGTAGAACTGCATTCATCACAGGAATGTAAACAATTAAGTTTATTTTACCCTTGGAATGGTCATGAACACCAACTAGTTAAAATTGCAAAGATGGAACTGGCAGCTTTGTGCAGCCCATTGTGTCACCTTTGTCGTCAGCAAGGCACTTCCTAGCAGCTGGCTGATTTTCAACAGTGTGTGCAAGAAGGAATGACTTGCATATTGGAGGAAGTAATACAGGATTTCTCAACCCTTTCTAGGAAGTGCAGCCATGAAGAATGCTCTCCTTGTTGCAAATGTAACCTTTTGTTAATAGCTGTTTTATCTGTTGCCATAACCAGTTTTTCCGTATCACTGTGCTGGCTTGTCAGTGCTTTTGGAATCTTACCATGTAATCTGATTTTAACCCTGTTACTCATGCAACTCTAAGACGTTAGAAACTCATTAAGAAGTTACTGTCTGTCTTGAGTGCTATTAAATTCTTAACTGGTACTAAAATTGCATAAGAGAAACTCAGAACAATGCCTGAGAATTAATTACTTTTGGCATTATAAATTATAGCTAAAAATAGGTCACTTGAGTGATTTCTTTAGGTAAATACTAAGAGAGCTGAATTATTTTCTCAAGCAAAACTGACAGATAAGTAATGAAGAGGTATTTTTCTCTCCAGCGTCCTCTCGCTATTGATGCAGTTGTGAACTGCGTATTTCTCCCTAAAAACCCATTGCTGCTGCTGGCTGAAAAAAGTCTCAATGCAGTCTGTAATTAGACATAACAGGACTAACAAACCGCAAATTTGGATTTATGCTTCCAACTGTAAGATACATACAATGCCTTTTATTTGTATGTTGATTTATTAACTATTCAAGCTCATGGGAGCTAACAGAAAACATTCTTTCACCCTGCAGGTGCTGAAATAGAGCACAGAGTCCCTCACAGTGAGAGGCAATTCTAATGTGCTGATTGTTATTTAGTGAGGGTAGGTACTTCAGGCCTCCACTAGTCCCTCTTCCCTCTCCCTCCTCCTCCCTCCCCTCTTCATTTTCTTAGATACAGACGCTGTGGCAGGATTTCCCCATGTACTGCAATGTCCTTGAACTAAGTGCAAAGTGTAGAGGGACATTAAGGTTGTCATTCAGGCTCTACACAGGGTCCATCATTTGGGGGTCTTGGAGGCTGGTTCCCAAAGCTCCAGGAGACTCTTCCCCTTCAAGCTCCTGCAAACCTCTTTCTTCCAAGTGAAGCTGTAAGATGTAACATTGAACCACCAGCAATGAGTTTCAATTACTTCTTTCACTTGTCTATTAGTGTAGTATAATTTCAGGAATTTCAGCATCAACCAAGTGTCCTAGGTTCAGCACTAGCAGTCATTTTTTCTCCTTGTTAGTAGCTGGTGCAGTGCTGTGGTTTTGACTTTCGGCCTGGGAACAACTCTGATAACACCGATGTTTTTAGTTTCTGCTCAGTAGCGTTTACTCTGACCTATGACTTTCTGAGTCTCATGCTCTGCCAGGGAGGAGGGGAAGCTGAGAGGAAGCAGAAACAGGACACCTGACCCAAAATAACTAAAGAGGTATTCCATGCCACAGCACATCATGTCCAGTATATAAACTGGGGGCAGTTACCTGAAAGGGCTAGATCAGTGCTCGGGTCAGGCTGGGTATCAGTTGGTGGGTGGTGAGTGGTTGTATTCTCTTCCCTTGTTATTTCCCATATCATTATTATTATTGGTGGTAGCAGCAGTGGTTTTGTGTTATACCTTAGTTACTGGACTGTTCTTATCTCAACCCGTGGGAGTTACATTATTTCTATTCTCCTCCCCATCCCTCTGGGATCAGGGGAGAGGAAGGGGGGGGGAGTGAGCGAGCGGCTGCATGGCTCTGGGTTACTGGCTGGGCTCAAACAATGACACCAAGTTCAACTTCATGTTCAAAACCCAATTCTGTAAATGCAGATCATGCAGGTGACATTTGCTTTGTGCTTGGGAAGTCCTTCTTGGCAGGTATCTTAGCAGGTATCTGTGATTTGCTAAATCATAGAACCATCATAGAATCCTAGAATGGTTTGGGTTGGAAGGGACCCTAAAGCTCATCCAGTTCAAACTCTGCCACGGGCAGGGACACCTTCCACTAGACCAGGTTGCTCCAAGCCCCGTCTAACCTGGCCTTGAACACTGCCAGGGATGGGGAATCTTTTTGTTTACTCATTTGTATTTGAGCACTGTTAAGGTAAAAGCATTTCTAGTAAAGTAAGAAATTTCAGTACACTGCAAAAACACTGGACTCATGCTCCTTCATTACTTTGTTTAGCTGGAACCAGTGGCAGGACATGCATTGAAGCAAAGCTCCTGTAACACCGCAGTGATTCTTCTACGTCGTTTTCCGCACACGAAAACCCCAGACGTGCGGTGCAGCAGTGTTCACCTCGTCCTTTCGCTCCGATTCCGGTCGGCGGGGAGCTCTCATCGAGCAGAATACCTGAGGCGCTGAAGCTGCTCCGTCGGGGCGCGGGAAGTTCTCGTGCCCCGCCTGAACACCACACCGCCACCGCGCGGTCTCTTCTCCTAGCGCCCGCCCCGCGAGCATGCGCTGTGGGGTGCCGCGTCCGGCGGCGTTTGGCCGCTGGTGGCCGCCGTAGCGGGCGGGCGGTGCTGGGATGGCGGCGGGCCCGGTGGTGTTGCTGGGCCTGCGGGATGCCGCTATAGTGGGGCCGTGCCGAGGGAGCGGGCAGGACCCTGCCTGGGCTGCCAGCAAGCTGGGCGGCTCCGCGGTAGGGCTGGGGTCGCGCGGGGCGGGCGGAGGGTGGTGGCGGCGGCGGTGGGGGGGGGGGGGGTTCGCTGCACGGTGCTCCTCGGAGGGTCCCCAGTGAACGCTCGGCGCCATTCGTTTTCCAGGACTGGGTGCCGTCCGTGCGAGCGGCCGCGCCGCGGTGCGGGGTGTGCGGACGGCTGCTGGCGCAGCTGGTGCAGGTGTACTGCCCGCTGGAGGGGTCTCCCTGCCACCGCCTCGCCAACGTGTTTGCCTGCACCGGGCCCGGCTGCGCGGGAGACGCCCGCAGGTGAGGAAGGGCTCACGGCGGCTTCCTTCGACACGTGCGCAGTCCCCCCGCCGCTGATAAGTGTTACCAGCTTGAATAGTTTGTGCTTTACGTGGTTTTGATTCATCTTCTTCTTCCTTTACACGGCTTGTTAAAGCTGGAAGGTACTGCGCTCCCAGTACTTGCAGACACAAGAAAAGGAAACGCAAGATTACAGTGTAAAACAGGTATAGATAACAACCTGCCTTCTTGGGTTCTGTCGTAGAATCATAGAATAATTAGAGCTGGAAAGAACCTTAAGATCATCAAGTTACAATCCCCCTGCAATGGGCAGGGACACCTCACACTAAACCATGTCACCCAAGGCTCTGTCCAACCTGGCCTTGAACACTGCCAGGGATGGAACATTCGCAGCTTACCTGGGCAACCCATTCCAGTGCCTCATCACCTTTGCAGTAAAGAGCTTCTTCCTTGTATCCAATCTAAACTTCCCCTGTTTATGTTTTAACCCGTTACCCCTTGTCCTATCACTACAGTCCCTAATAAAGAGTCCCTCTCCAGCATCCTTATAAGCCCCCTTCAGATGCTGGATGAGGTCTCCACGTATCCTTTTCTTCTCCACACTGAACAGCCATGACTTCTCAGCCTGTCTTCATACAGGAGGTGCTCCAGTCCCCTGATCATCCTCGTGGCCTCCTCTGGACTTGTTCCAACAGTTCCATGTCCTCTTTATGTTGAGGACACCAGAACTGTACACAATACTCTAGGTGAGGTCTCAGGAGAGCAGAGGAGAGGGGCAGGATCACCTCCTTCAATCTGCTGGTCATGCTCCTTTTGATGCAGCCCAGGATACGGTTAGTTTTCTAGAGCTCACACTGAAGACAGTTCATGTTAAGTTTCTCATTGACCAACACCCCCAAGTCCTTCTCCTCCCGGCTGCTCTGAATTTCTTCTCTGCCCAACCTGTAGCTGTGCCTGGGATTGCTCCGACCCAGGTGTAGGACCTTGCACTTGTCATGGTTAAACTTCATGAGGTTGGCATCAGCCCACTTCACAAGCGTGTCAAGGTCCCTCTGGATGGCATTCCTTCCCTCCAGCGTACCAACCGAACCACACAGCTTGGTGTCAGCAAACTTGCTGAGGGCGCACTCAATCCCACTGTCCATGTCACCGACAAAGATGTTGAACAAGACCGGTCCCAACACTGAACCCATGAGGGACACCACTCGTTACTGGTCTCCAGCCGGACATTGAGCCATTGACCACAACTCTTTGCATGCGGCCATCTTCTCCATTGTTTCAGTGTGCTGTATGAAAATAAGAAATACAGCAGGGTTGGATGAGTTTTGCACCTTATCGATAGTTAAGTGGCTATAACATGTTATATATAGTTGTTTAAGTTACCATACTTAGGATATGTAGTGACAGGATAAGAGGGATGGCTTCAAGGTGAAAAAGGGTGCATTTAGATTAGACATTAGGCAGAAGTTCTTCACTGTGAGGGTGCTGAGGCGCTGGCACAGGGTGCCCAGGGAAGCTGTGGCTGCTCCATCACTGGCAGTGTTAAAGGTCAGGTTGGATGGGACAGGGAGCAACCTGGTGTAAGGAAGGGCAGGAAGGTGACCCTTCTGTGGCAGGGGGTGGAACTGGATGAGCTTCAGGGTCCCTTCCAACCCAAACCAGTCTGTGACAACCTTTTTTAAGAATCTGTGCTATGTGCCAGTTTGATTCACATATGTGGTTGTGTGGATAATTTGTGGTTATGGAATTTTGACACCATGAGTACTACATGTTATTTACTAGAAGATTAACTTCTTGTTTGTGATCTATGTTAGAGTTGTTTTAAAGTGGAGATGGCAATGCAACTGTATGGTCAAAATTGATAATTAATATTTTAATTGAGCTACCTAAATACTGTTTTTCAACTTTAAATGTTTGGGCTGTGCTGTTTAGGTTTGCGTCTTTAAAATGATTTCTAATTTAAATATATTTTCTAAAAATTATTAGTTCTGATTAATCTGACTCAATTACTGTTAATATACTTCTGGTATTCTTGCTCTTGAAGAGCAGCTGCATGTTGGCCTAAAAAGACTGAAAGAGGAGGATGGCTGTCAAAGTAGTGATGACAGGCAGAAAGTGTTTATTCAGCTGCAGCTTTTGTACTGTAAAATTTTGGTCTGTGGTAAATGAGCTTGTATTGTTGTTGTTCTTATTATTTTCCTCCATATTCTGCCCTTTGAGCTTACCTGTGTTGCAGTAACTGTGCTTCAGCTAAACGTGCCCAAAGTAGCTGTCAGTGGCACTGGCAGCAGCCAAGGTATGGCAATGTGATGTGCAAAGGCCAGGCAAAAAGCTGATGAATTCCTGCTCCGTTTATCTCCTGTGAGATTTTTTTTTTGCCATAACTCATAAACGTATGGGTTTTTTTGCCATGGCTGCAGTACCGGGAAAAGTAAATGTGGGTACACTGTCAAGTATCACTGTGAGGAGAACAGGTGAAATAGCACAAAGCATTAGGTTAAGGTTTTGGTTTTCTTAACTTTTATGAAGCTATATTTGAAGTGCATTAGGGTGGCTGATCTTGACAATGTTCTTTTTACTTTTCCTTTAATCTTCTTTTTTTTTGTTTGTTCTCAGAAACAAGAATCACATTTCACTCCAAAGGATTGGTGTGATGAAGCAGATGACTGGGGAGTCTCTGATGGAGCAGAAACTCCTGCATGTACCTCCCTTCAGCTGCTTGGCTTAAATGAAGCAGTGAGCAGCTCCTTGTCCAGAGAGGTGGAGTGTGCATCCCAGCTCCAACACCTTTGCTTGTCTGAGGCTGTGGATTCAGGTTCCCTGAATACACATTCTCCAGTCAGTGAGAGAATGGTAGTGGAAACATCTGGTTCAGCTCCTGTGTTTCAGCCCTTTTACATTAGTGTTGTGGATGAGGAAGACTACATTGGTTTCCTTGATACAGATCATGCAGACAGGCTATTCAAGGAGTATCAGCAGAGAGAGGGTGTTGATTTGGAGCAGCTGATGTCAGAAAGGTGAGAACAGGTCTGGATTTCACACTGAACTGAAGGGATTCCATGATTTCCTGTCTGATAATTGTAGTTGAAACCCACTTCTTACTAAATCTGAATGCTTTCCGTTTGTAACCATTGGTGTGTAGTACTTAGCTGGAAGAATATGACAATACACCCTGCTGTGTCAGATTTTAAATTGTTCAGAGATGCATCTGCTTCTGAGTGACTGAGCAATTGGAATGTCCTTGGGCTCCAGATAGAGCAATGGACTGTCAATCTCTGAAACCAAACTTTTGTGGTTCAAACAATGTCTTACACTAAATGGCATGAGTTTATATTGTGACATTTGACTTTTTTCTTTTCAAGGCTAAAGCTTTTCTTACATTTCAATCCATTTTTAAGATTTGAATTACTTGGGGATTTTGGCTAGAGACTGGGATGATGGAAAGACTCACAAAGATTTTGTAAAGGTTGTCTGAAGACAGTTTTTGAACATAGTTATTGAAAATATTTCAGTTTTAACTTAGGTGGTCACAGCAAGCACTTGAATCCTTACTGGTTTGATATATAAACATGTGGTGTGACTTATCCTGATTTGTGGGCAACAATGAATTTTTTGGTAACTAAGGCTACTGCCAATTGGAGAATCTACATGGAACGCTTTTTAGTGGTGGTATTCTTGTTGAGTTTTGTTGGCCTTTAATGAACCACAGGACTTTAATTGCATTTAATTCAAAATTTAAAAAGACAACATTGTAATTTAAAAACTTGTGAGAAATTACTAAAAGAAAGATTTTTTGAAGTAGTAAAGAAGTATATGGTAGACTTCAATCTCATGGTAGTTTGAAAGACTATTAGTAATTGTAAGCCACCAGAAGCAGAAGAACTAGAAGCAAGATGTTCACTTGCAACCTTTAACAGGAATTGCCTCTTAATTTAACATGGATGTTTTTTTCTGTGCACTTAGTACAATTTTAATGTGAATCATAGAATCATGGAAACGTTAGGGTTGGAAAGGACCTTAAGATCATCCAGTTCCAACCCCCCTGCCATGGGCAGGGACACCTCCCACTAAGCCATGTCACCCAAGGCTCTGTCCAGCCTGGCCTTGAACACCGCCAGGGATGGAGCATTCACAGCTTCCTTGGGCAACCCATTCCAGTGCCTCACCACCCTCACAGTGAAGAATGTATAGTAACTATTGCTTATTTAAAGCATGCGTATTGTACTGAAAGCCTCAGTGAAAATTTTGTTTCTGTTCCTGCTCTAGTTTTGCCGGTGAATGTGGCAATGAAAAATATGAGAAGAGTGAAGTCAAAAGCAGGGACCACAGATTCCATAAATTTATGAAAAGAATATCTTTGTGTCCTGAACAGATTCTAAGGTATGCTGATCATCTGGTTGTAGCAGGGAGATACAGATCATAGATACAGATTGTTAGTACCTCAAAATAAACTATTTCATTTGAAATATATATAACTTTTTATTTCCTTATAAGAAAAATTAAAAGGGCTGTTATAATTTATGTGTGGTCAGACTTCAGTCCCTGGTTGGGCTTTTTTGTGCAAAGTGTAAGTAGATGAGAAGCGAATTAAGATCAGAGACCCTGGATCTGGCTGTGGGAGACTTTCTTCAACATAAAATCTGATGAGAACAGACCCAGGCTGTCTTTGAAAACTCCCTGAAATCCACACATAGTGGTTTTCAAGAAGCATTTTTGAGGTGGAAGTGTAATACCCAGTGGTATGCTGTTGTGATAGATTTCCAGGGCAATCTGCTCCTCTGAAATTTTGTAACCTTACTGTAATTGCTAATTGTTTCAGTCCCAAAGATATTGCTGGAGTAAGAGATTACCTGTTTTAAAGCCTGAGTTCTTCTGCAGCTTATTGTGATTACCCCTTAGGATGCTGCATTCTTCAGTTCTTGTAAATCTGTAGCTTTTCCTAGGATAAAAGCAGATTTAAATGCAGAGCAGCTACTTTCTGAAAGGGGAATTAATTCTGAATGGAAGTATAACAGAGAGTTCAAATCATAAATTATTAATGGTAACAGATAACACACATGGTTTTCATAGATCATACCAACTGTTATTTTTTTAACTTCTTTGTTCCAGATAGCCCAGTGCAGCCTATCTGGTCAAGCTGTCCCAGTGCAGTGACAGAACCATTGTTTAGCTAGTTTTCAGAACCAGGTACAACTAACTGGTATCTTCTTGAGGAGGAGGTAAAGTTTGAGGGTCTGTTTACGCAGAGAAGAAATACTAGAAACTTTATGTATCAAAGATCATAAAGAAAATATACTAATGCAGAGTGCAAGTGACGTTTTGAGACAAGTTTTTTTTTTTTCCACAGGATCTGTCACTTTGCAGTATTATGCTCTTTGAGATTTTCGTTCTTCTGAAACATCACCTCTGGTGATCCCTATGACTGTCACTAGTTGCAGTCTTTACCTAGCCCTCCCTTTCCCCTTCATGGGTACTGTGAGTATGCCTGTTAGACCCCTGTTGCTCCTAGAGGTTGATCTCTGTTGAGCTTTCAGCTTAGCACAGAATCCTCAGCTTGGCATTCAGTAGAAACTATCTTCAGTCTTGGTTGCCTGTTAGTTGTGGAGCTCTGGTAACTCTTACAAATACAGTATCAGTTCTGTGGCATAACTTAGAGTGGTTTTGAGAGGTATTCTGTGCTGAATAACTGCCACTGGTTAGGATTTCATTTTTCAGGAAAGTATAGTGTGTTTAATTGAGTCAGGTACAGCACATTTTAAAGGTGTCAGTTCAAAGCATTTGTGGTCTTTAAATCTAGCTCTTGCTTAGAGATTTTCGAGGTGTTGGCTTCACAAGTATTTCCCCCTCCTGTCCTGGGTTCAGCAGTAGCAGTCATTTTTCTCCTTCTTGGTAGCTGGTGCAGTGCAGAGTTTTGACTTTCAGCTCGGGAACAGAGCTGATAACAATGATGTTTTGGTTTGGCCAAGGACTTTGTGAGCCTCATGCTCTGCCAGGGAGGAGGGGAAGCCAGGAGGAAGCAGAGACAGGACACCTGACCCAAGCTAGCCAAAGGGGTATTCCATACCACAGCACGTCATGCCCAGGATGTAACTGGGAGTTAGCCGGAAGGGCTGGTGGACTGTGGGGTTGGAGGAGGTATGGGTCGGTGCTTGGTTGGGCTGGGGGGGGCGAGTTACCAGTTGGCTGGTGGTGAGGTGTTGTATTCTCTTCCCTTGTTATTTCCTTTATCATTATTATTATTGGTGGTAGCAGCAGTGATTCGTGTTATACCTTAGTTACTAAACTGTTCTTATCTCAACCCGTGGGAGTTGCATTCTTTTTGATTCTCCTCTCCGTCCCTCCGGGAGTAGGCGGAGGGAAAGAAGGAGGGGGGGAGTGAGTGAACGAGTTACCTGACTGGGTTTAAAACACGACACCTCCCCATCTTTACTCTTTGTTTAATGGTTCGTCTGAAGCTGAGTCAACAATTCTAGCTCCTAATAATGTTTTTTATTACAAGCAAGTTCAGAGGTTTTGGAGAATCCTGAATGCTGTTGCCAAAATGTAAGTTTTCTTCCAAAATTCAGATTAAAAAAAGTATATAATTTTTTCCTTTCTTCTCCTAGATACTCCTGGGGTGGCCAGCCTTTATTCATCACATGTCCTCCAGGCAACTTTACGAGATGTATTCCAGCCTGCAGTAACTGTGGAAGCAACAGAATATTTGAATTTCAACTCATGCCAGCACTGGTCAGCATGCTACAGAGTGATTCAGGTGCTAACCTTTGACTTAGATGAATGAATACTAGAAACAGTCACCTTCTTGGTAAAGTTTATGACTGTAATTTGGATTGTTTCTCAGTAACCATCCACACTGATGTACTTCACTGTGCTCATCTTTGTATATACAATCCTCTCTGTTTCCATTATCGATTTCACTAAGTGAAAGATACAGCTTTGGTTTATGGAGACTCTGTGATTGCAACTTCATCTGCTCACAAATGAACAGCATTGTAGATAACTCCTGACCTGGGGAGTAATTTGTCTTTATTGCCTCTTGAGTGAGGCCTTGAAAAATAAATATTGTCAGGTAAGATTGCAGACACTTAAGGTCTTTGAAAATTCTGTTTGCTTTAAAATCTTTACCGTTAGAAGACTGAATATGAGAAATATTTTTTGAATTGGCAAAGACTGAAGTGAGCAATGAGCAACAGCTCCAATGATACCATTTTGTCCTGGGTTCAGCAGCAGCAGTCATTTTTCCCCTTCTTAGTAGCTGGTGCAGTGCTGTGTTTTTGACTTTCAGCCTGGGAACAATGCTGGTAACACCAATGTTTTCAGTTGCTGCTCAGTAATGTTTACTCTGACCTAGGACTTTCTGAGTCTCATGCTCTGCCAGGGAGGAGGGGAAGCTGGGAGGAAGCAGAGACAGGACACCTGACCCAAACTAGCCAAAGGGGTATTTCATACCACAGCACGTCATGCCCAGTATAAAAACTGGGGGCAGTTACCCAGAAGGGCCACATTGCTGCTCGAGTCAGGCTGGGTATCAGTTGGCAGGTGGTGAGCGGTTGTATTCTCTTCCCTTGTTATTTTCCTTATTGTTGGTGGTAGCAACAGTGTTTTGTGTTATACCTTAGTTACTGGACTGTTCTTGTCTCTCCCCGTGGGGGTCACATTCATTCAATTCTCCTCCCCATTCCTCTGGGAGCTGGGGGAAGAAGAAAGAGGGGGTTGGGGAGTGAGCTAGTGGCTGTGTGGTTACTGGCTGGGCTTAAACCACGACACATTTTTCATACTTTTACATTATGTGCCTTTGTTGCTTTGTTTTTAGGTTTGTCAGTGGAATTTGGAACTGCTCTTGTTTACACATGTGAGAGAAACTGTTGGCCAACAGATCACCACACCCCTCTTGAAGAATTTATATTTGTACAAGAAGACCCAGATCAGAGATTATTTAAATAAATTGTATTTCTCTGCCTAAATGAAAAATCTGGTGATTTGGTTTTGTGGTTTTTTTTTTACTACAGGTGAAGGTGTAATTATGCAAGAGAACTTTCCTCAGAAGTGGTGAAAAATGAAATTGATGTGATGACATTGTGCTTATTTCCACAAATAACTGATTGGACATGCCTTTAAAATGTGGTGAAAGAAACTTGCATACTTTGGTTGCACACAGAAATTGTAGAGATGGTTTCCTGAGTGTAGTTAATGCTTAATGTTTGGGGTGGACAGTAAAGTAGAAAGTATAGCTAACTGTAATGAGGCAACCTGTTAATTCATCAGCCAAACACGATTCGGTTTTTAGAAACTACAAGCAGTGAAGAACTTAATGTAAGCTTGATTTAAAAAAACAGATCTGCTTTGTTTTGACCGCAGATTGTAAACTCGGTGAGTGGTGGCAGGAGCGCTCTTATCACTGAGTCTTCCTATCATGAAACTTTTCTCTATGTTTTGCTGATGAGAGATGAGCTGCATTAGCATGGTGAAATGTGCTCTGACAGGTTGCTTTGAATGGGGAAGAAGTGTTTTTTTGTTGGAGCTTCTTTTCTCTCAGGTACAGTGATGGGGTAGGTACAACACCTGCCTTGTTACTGCAGCCTGGTCCTTGCGGGCTTGTCACGCTGCTTTAGTTCAAAACAGTCTAAAGCCTTCTGTGGAGTTCCCTGTTAGCGTAGGCTGAACTGCAGTATTTTAATTGACTTAACGGAGTAATTTGAGTGTCTTTGAGTGTGAGTTTAAAAAGGGGAGGGGCGAGGGCTAACATGATGGAACGTCTTTGAAAAACTACTTTTTGAAGGAAGGATGCTCACCGTGGGGGGGTACAGGGGACGAGTCAGTCGGGCTAGGCTTGCAGATACACGTCTCGTGCTCGGCCCGGACTGCTGCCCCCGCTCCCCAAGGTGCCAGCCTGCTCTGTTTCCCGGCCACAGCCGGTAGCCCGGGTCCCCGTGTTTCAATCCCTGGCTGTAGCCCGCGAGGACGGACTTCCCTGGAAGTCAGGCAGCCGAGGCAGTCTCCAGCCGAAGCAGGGCCGAGCGACGGCGGTAGGAGCTGGTCTCGAACCGGCGACAAACTCCTCCCCGCCGCAGCCTTCGGGGGCGGTGCACGGAGAGAGCCGAGGCCCTCCTGGCTGGCAGAGGGCGCTGCGGACGAGGCGGGCGGCCGCCGCTCTGGTCTCGCCCGGTCTCGTTGTCCGGAGTGCGGCCCGGCTGGAGAAAGTCGCGCGCCTTGCCCCGCTGCCCGCCGCCGTTGTTCGCCCGCAGTCATGTCGGTGCCGGTGCCGGTGTCGGGCCCCTTGCGCAGCGAGCTGGCGGAGGCAGTAGCACAGGCGCGGCTCCTGGTGGTGGGAGCCGGCGGCATCGGCTGCGAGCTCCTCAAGGACCTGGTGCTCACCGGCTTCAGCAACATCGACGTGGTGCGGACCGGGCTGGGGTCGGGGGCTGGCGTGGGTGAGGGGCCGGCGGGGAGGCCGGGGCGCCGGCGGTTCGGGGGGTAGGGCGGAGGCCGGGGCGGCCGGGGTGGGGTGGGGTGGGGGGGCGCTGTGGCTGCGCTGCCGCTCCCGCCAGCCGCATTGTCTGCGTGTTTTCAAACTGCTCCTGGCCCGCCAAAGCGGCCGGGCGAGGCGAGGACAGGCCCCGCCACAAAGGCGCCGCGGCCTGCGGGCGCCATCCGCGTCCCCGCCTCAGAGCGGCCGGGCCGAGCTGTGCCTGGACTGCCCGGCAGAGCGAGTGTTGCTTCCCCCCGGCGGCCCGTCCGCCGTCCTGGGTCCCGCCGTAGCTCTGCGGAGGAGCGGTTGCGCCTCTCTGGGAGCCCGTAGGTGAACTGTCCCAGGAGACAGCAGTGTGCCATGTTGGCTGCCCCACGAGTGATCTTCAGAGATCCTAATGCCGCCTTCGCTGATGCTGCCAGTAACGGTCCAGTGATGGAAAACTGAATTGGTGGGAGGTGAACTGTATTTTCAGATACCGAGCTGTAAAGCTGTCAGTTTTAGGAGACCGGCCACGACAGCTTCCTGCGATCTGTGCTTTCAGTTTTGCGTCCTGATGCTTATCTCTTGTGTATAGGAAGGGCAGAATTGAGAGGTGGTAGAGAAGAAGGGGTTGGAGAGAAATATTATTAGCAAACGTCTGATTACCCAGCTTTCAGACCTTTATTAGTAATGTCTTGTTTTATGAAAAGTATATGGTTTTAAGAACTCATGGGAGTACAAAGCCAGGTGGAGCACAGGGCTGTTTCCTTGAATACATATGTTCATGTTTGTGCCTGGCCAGGAGTCACATCTGAGAGTTTTGCATGACAAGTTGTCAGAAGTTTTTACAGTCAGACTTGTTGAGCAAAGCACGCAGAAACAGCTTTTGTCTAAAACTGTATCTGCTCGTAGAGGTGTGCAGCAATTTGCCTTGTTCAGAAAACTAAGGCCTTTCTACTGCAATATTTTAAAACTTGTAGGTTATGCTTAAGTGTAACTCCAGGTTGTCCCTTTGATTTCAGTCTACGCTGACAGCCCATCTGATTTTAGTATTGTACTGGTGAAATAAACATGTGCAAAAAAGTGGAATCCTGTGTGTCCTGGACTGGACTTTTTCTCCTCTTTACTTTTTCCTACCTTGCTGTGTCATTTGTGTACTTCTGCAGCCCATTCTAATAGAAGGAGTGTAATATCTACTGATTTTCCAGTTAGTCATTAGGGATAAATCTCATTGCAGTACACTTATTTTTTTCACTTACTATAGTTTGATTTTTTTGTATTGTTTTTCAAGGCAAGTTGGACTCCATTAACTTAAGTACATGTTGGATCAGGGCCATCTTAATTTAAAAATACATTGGCAATGTTCTATGCAAGACAGTAATGTTTTAATAACGTATGGAGTGGGTGGGCAGAAGATGAGGTGAGAGCAAAAAGAGAATTGGTATACAGAGATGAAATGTGCTATTGGGAGAATAAATTGCTTTTATCAACGTTAATGGTATTGTTGAGGGTTTTCGTTGGTTTTTAAATACTAACAAACAAGGCCATCTGAAAAAGCTTTATATTTTATAAGTTGTGAATTAAAAAAAAATATTAATACTATTAAAAAAAATCTAGTAGTTTTAAATACCTGACAACTTGCAAATACGTGATTTCATTAAGTATACTTTATGGAAGGCAGTGCCTTTGTCCTCATGAAGAACAAAATCTAATTACTCAAAATCCAGGTCTGAACATGAATATGTATATTCTTATGAAGCTCTGAGGCCCTTCCTTCTGACTTACAAAAATTGGAATAATGTAAAAGCTGTTTTAATAAGAGAACTGTTATATTCTGATTATTCTGAGCTAGACTGAAGCTTCTCGTGAGGCTTAAAGGTGTCGGGTATTCTCTTCGGAGAAAAACTTGCTTTGCTTCTGTTGGCCTTGGTAGTACTGTTCTCAGGTGTGGGTTACATCATTTGTTATCATCTCCAGTTAAACTCCTGAATGCTTTCTTGGTAGTGGAAGTTTTAGCAATGATGCACTTGATCATTACCACTTGAGGTTCTTGGGCTTTCTGGCTTTGGACTAAGCAAGCTTTTTGAGCATGTCTCAGTGAAAGGAAAGGAGGTAGAAATGTGTTTTCACTCAAATACCATTTTCATTTAAAGATGCAAGATCATGGGTAGTTACTAGGATCCTATAAAAATTAAGAGTCTTTATACTACTTTATAATACTTCCCTAAAGCATTTTGTTTTTTCTGTTTACACATATTTAGTGTTTAAATAAAATTCTTTACTATTACAATTCTTAATATATTAAAACTTAGATTTAAAAAATACTCTCTTCAGAAAACAGGCAGTTTAATTTTGGAGCATGAATCTCGCATGCAAAGGGTCTTCACTGAGAAGCGCATGGCATACTTTTTCACTCTTCAGGTTTGGTTAATAAAATTAGAAGTGTATGAGAACACCCTCAGTAGATCATGTTTCAACTCCATGCTGCACACTTGGTCTGATAGTACTCTCCATATAGCTGGAAGCATTACTGTGTTGATTATGTCAACAGTGTGTATGGGAATTGGGGAGAAATATCTCTGAGGCTCCAAAAAATCGTCTCCCATCCTAGTTAAAAATGTTAGGTACAGGAGAGGACTTCTTAAAGGATGGTGGATCAGAGCAACTGTTTAATTAAAGCAAAAGTAGTGGCATCAAAGGTAGGAATAAATCTCAAATTTCTAATTAAATCTTAATTCTCGTGGTGGGAGGTAAACACATTTGAAATTCTGATGCTTATGTGCAGGTATTAATAAATAGAATCATGGCCGTTAGGGGGACTACAGTCATGGCATCCTTTGAGGTTGCACTTCACAGGTGTTCTGTGGTACATGTTCTTACACATCTTGATTGCATGATTGGATTTTGGTGGTTTGTTTGTTTTTTTTTTTTCAAATAGACTTCATAATTTTTTAATATACAATTAAGCAGTTAGCCCTGGTGACAACCAGTAAAGCCTTTTGCTCTGGAGTGTATGTATTAGAACACAGTGCAGCCCTCAGTGAACTGATTCAGTTGCTCAAAGCCATGTTCAGATGTAAAGTAGAAGTACTAATTAGTTTGCTGAATAGCCTTTCTTTGACCTTGGGGAAGCGTGGAACAGAGCCAGTGGAAAGGGTGGTTAGTCCCAAGTTGAGTCTTATGTGACTTGGCTAGACTGACGTCTGCACTGTCCTTTTTGAGTCTGTGCACTGCTCCTTATGAATTCTCACTAACATCTTTATTTTGCAGTAAACAGCAGAAGGTCAGTAACTGATTGTCCTAACTACTGTGCATACCTATCTCAAAATTCACATGTGGTTTTAGTAAGGACTCTTTATTCAGAAAGTTCATTGTATGTAACCCTTAATTTTTGACATATGGCTCCATTGTTAGTAATTATTTAAAATGACTGGATTCATGAAGATGATAGGTGATCACTCGTGCCTCCACAGTTGTTATAGTGCAGATGTAACCCCTGAATGCAGGTCTGAAAAGGAGTTTGTAAAGTTTATGCATTTTGGTCAATCTCATTTGCTTCAAACTCTGTTAATGATTATGTTCCTTTTGTTTCTGTAAAAGTGAAATGGCTGTCTCTTGTGTGTTTATAGATTGATTTGGATACTATTGATGTCAGCAATCTCAACAGGCAGTTTTTGTTTCAAAAGAAACATGTTGGAAGATCAAAATCACAGGTAAGGAAAAAGTCAAAGACCATGTTTCACTGTCTACAAAATAATACTGAGTTTTAGAAACATGTCACAGTTTTGTTTCGATTGTGAAAGGGAAGTGTTGGTTGGTTGGTCTTGACTATCCACAGCATTTCATTATAAAAGTATTTTAGTCTCTTAAGGTAGTCAACTTGATACTCAACTGGTATTAAGTCTATCTTTAGAAGGAAAGAAGAAATAATAAGTGGTTTTTTGTTTGTGTTTATTTCTAGGTTGCCAAGGAAAGCGTGTTACAGTTTTATCCAGAGGCTAATATTATAGCTTACCATGATAGCATCATGAAGTAGGTTTGGTTTTATGCTCTAATTACATATTTTAGTTTATAAGTACTGTGCTATTTAAGTGCTGTGATGGGGTGCTTTAAGATATTTTACACAGCTACCAGAGTAAGAAGAAAAAGCTGTTAGACTACCACAAACCTGAGTGGGAGTGTGGATTTTGAATGAGTTTTGAGTAGTTCTGGTGCTACACTGTAGTCATTTGCTTATATCTATTTCTCATTTTATTAGCAACATTTAGTATATGAATTTCTACACTGTAAGGCTGTCCTGGTGTTTTGAGCCATTATTAGGTTAAAGTAAATGTGAATGTTGAGTCTGCAATGAAAAAAAAGAAGTCATTTGTCTTAGGTAACTGAGTATTATGTGTGCCCAAAACTGTTAAAATTTAGTCTTTATGATCCATAGCCAGTGACTAGAGTACAGGATTATGTAGATTTTCATTAACTGTTTCCTATGTTTTAATTTGTATTTATTTGGTTTCTTAAAAATTGATACTGTGACATGTTAAGGTTTGAACTCTGATGTTAGTAGTCACTGAAACACTCATTGCATCCTTCTGAAACTGTAAAACCGTTAATCCTGTTTCCTCTTTATTCTCTCATCACGTACGTCTTTAAATCAGAAAAATGCAATGTAAAGGTACTAAAGCATCAAGATTTTAAAATCCTGTGTCTTGGATCCTAAAAGTATGGAGGTACAATGAAAACCAATTGAGCTATCACAGTGTAATGACTTATCAACAGTCTGATGAAATGGTAATTACAGTGTGCACATTTTAGCCTCAGCTGGTGGTTTTTAAGGTCAGTCACCACAGCTCAGCCAATTTACTCATATTACTGTCGGAACAGTATAATCGTTTCTTCATTGACTGTCTGTTTCATTGGTCAAATTAGCACTAATTGCAATAGCTTCCTTCCAGCAGCATAAAATCCATTATTTCATCCAGTTTTAAAATGGGCAGAAGGCAAATGAGGCAGTCAAAGGCTAGCAGTAAGCTCATATTATGTGTAACCTATCACATCAGTCTGCTCTTTGCATGTGTATAGTTTCTACTGTGTCATAATAACCAACAACTTTGATATACCATTCTGAGTATTGTTTTTCTTTTCTGTAGCCCTGACTATAACGTAGAGTTCTTCCGCCAGTTTACGTTGGTTATGAATGCTCTCGATAACAGAGGTGAAGTTTTCACTACGATTTTTATTGGAGATGAAAATAACTGTTGTTCCTATGAATAATCATACACACAGAACTTTAATGTGTTTTACTCTTAGTATTTCTGCAATGTCAGTTAAATAATAAGTATCCTCTTAACCTCTCTGTAGTTTCACTAATACTTGTGTGCTTTACTAGAAACTTGAAAGGGTAGTTAGTGCTTTTACAGGCGTTTAGAAGGTAAACTTTAACTGCTGTGCTGCTGCTTTATAGGAGCTGATGATTATCATATCTACATGTGTAACTTTATTCAGTTGAATTTGTTATATTTAATACTGTTGATGTATTTTGTGTTAATTGAAAAATAACTGCCAAAAAGGTGTAGTAGTGCTTTATGATGAAATAAGGCACTTAAGGATAAATGTTTGCATAGGAGTCTGGTTTGAATTTGGAGAAGTAAAACTTTTTTTTTCTGTTTCTCTTTAAAATCTCTTGGTTTGCAGCTGCCCGCAACCATGTGAACAGGATGTGTCTGGCTGCTGATGTTCCTCTTATAGAGAGTGGAACAGCAGGATACCTTGGACAAGTAACAGTTATTAAAAAGGTTAGTTTGTTTATTATTACTGTTGTTGCTTGAAGTTTAAATCATTGGCTATTTTAAACAACAGGGCATTGGGTGTTTTGAGATAGAGTTACAGTGCAGCTGGTAATAGCATATGCTATCAGTAGCCTTCACAGTGTGACACGTAAATATTCTGCTTTTCACCAGGGAGTGACAGAATGTTATGAATGTCATCCCAAACCAACTCAGAAGACTTTTCCAGGCTGCACAATCCGAAATACACCATCAGAACCTATCCACTGCATTGTGTGGGCTAAGTATTTGTTCAAGTAAGTGATTTATTTGAAAACAGGTACTGTGGTTCACTCTTCTGGTTGCTGAACCTACAGACAGAGAAATAAAGTGAACATGCTCTTTTTGGTTTGTTTTGTGTTCAAATGAATATGGATTATAGGGAAAACCTCCAGTTTTTTGGCCTGGGTTTTAGGGTGCGATTTGGGGCTTTTTTAATTTTAATATAAAGATGAAAGGTCAGCTAGTACTTAGACCTTGCTTTAATATCACAGAAAATCTAGTAGTTTGGGACAGTACTGTTTACTTTGTTCTTCACCTGCGTGTGAAGTTAACACATTTTTCAGTTTAATGCATGTATTAACAGATGTAAAGTTTGCTGGGATCTTGGAGGGTTATAGGGAATGCATTCAGTACTGCAATATAAATACAGTGCTAGGTGAACTGTTGAGTGAGTAATACAGAACTGGTTTGCTAAATTAGTTTTTGTATTGGACATTTTGTGTTCCAGTGTTAAGACCATGTGTGATGAATCCCAACAATTTAAAAAGCAGTGTGTGAAATGGTGCTCTGATAGCAAGAATTCTAAAGTGGATATATATATCTCTTAGCAAATATTTCAGTCATAAGATACGATAAAATTCTAGTATGGTGTTATTGTTCTCAATTATTATATAGCCAGTTGTTTGGAGAAGAAGATGCTGATCAAGAAGTCTCTCCTGACAGAGCTGATCCTGAAGCTGCCTGTGAGTGTGAAATAAGCCAAACGGTTCTTGTTTCTATACATCTCTTAAGGTTAGAGAGTTCAGCTACTTTTTTTTTTTTAAGATGATTCCATTTACTGTGCCCTTGAGCAGTAAGAGTTTGGGATGTGCTGACACTACTTTCCCTAACAGATCTTCATGTACATGGTGCATAATTTGGTTCCCTCCTACTGTCGCTTATATTTGAAACAATTTCCATGTTTTTAGTTAACTTGATCCATAGTGCGTACCAGAGGTTTTTGCATGGAGAATATGCAAAAAAAAAAGCAAACCAACATTGCAAAGTAACTACAGCTTAATAGTTTCACCTATCAGAAGTGTGGCCCTTGTGGGCAGCCTAAAACATTATTAAATGATTACTTCAGCTGTCATGAAGACTTTTTAATACAGTGTAAGATGGGTCACTGGCATTCACCAAATTTTCTCAGGTAGTGTGTGTAGAACAGCTGTGAGGAGCACAATCAATATGCTAATCATAAAGCTCCAGTTAACACGTCCGAGTGTTAAGATATGATTTAGATGAATGGGCTTGTATATGTGGGGAGAGTCCTGTTCCCTCTTGTCCTGGGTTCAGCAGTAGCAGTCATTTTCACCTTCTTAGTAGCTGGTGCAGGGCTGTGTTTTTGAATTTCAGCCTTCAAACAACGCTGAGAATGCCAGTGGTTTTAGTTGTTGCTAAGTAATGTTTACTTAGCTTGCCTTTTGAACTGAGAACTGAGTGGTGTTTGTAGTCACTCTATATTTTCCATTCCTAGCTGAGGGGTTGCAAGGAAATAGCAGGATTGTATGTGAGCTCTTCTAGACTGAAACACTTCTGTGTTAATCTGTATAGGAAATATGCCCATTTTGAGTGATGTTTTTATGGCTATTCAGTATTCTTCTATAAGGACAGTAACTGTAGTTACTGTGCAGGTGCATAAGCATTATTGTTTCTTCTTTTGGATCCTTTGATAGATGAACAGACTTGGGAGAGGAAGCTTAGAGAATTCTCTGAACATCAGATAGTGATCACCCAACAGATTGTTCCTATAGAATGTATAGAATGAAATAACTGAGCCTTTAAAACAGTGGTATATAAAGTTACTCAAAACAGTGGCTTCTGGAATACCTGGAAGGTAGCAGACAATGCCACTTATTTAAACAAAGATACCAGGGCAATTACAGGAGGTCCTCCTGTAGCTGAGCTGTAGTGGGCAAACTGTCCATAGCAATAGTGCTGTTTAGAATCAGTGGAACTGCGTGGTTTATCAGGGGAGAGCCAGTGCAACCTTTGCAAAGGGAATTCATGCCTCGCATGGCTCTGCAGGTCCTTTAAAGGAATCGGGAAGCCTGTGGACAAACGTATCTGGTTTACGGTCTTCTGAATCTGCAGGGGGCACTCAGAAGCTTTTGTGAGGCACCTGAAGGAGCTCTGCAGCCATGGGAAGAAAAAAGGATGGAGATCCTGAGGTGGCTAAACTACTTAAATGATAGAGATACGTGGTGATTAGAGGAGAGTCTCAGATTGGGGATGGGACCAGTGTTGTTCAGCATCCAGGATTAGGCAAAGTCACGATGATAAAGATGAAAACTGACTGTAAAAAGTGGTGGAATGCTGCACAATGACTGGGCAATGTGACATTAGGTAGATTTGGTGCAGATAAATATAAAGTGATGCAAATAATGCATTGGTGAAAAGGGGAAACATGCACAACTTTACATATAAAGGATGGTCTCTGATTTTTCTTATTCAGTCAAGATGTTAATAGACAGTTTTATGAAAACATCAACCTGCTGCTTATTAGGAATCATGATAGCAGTTGCTGGATGTGACTGGGAAAGAAACACAAAATGAAAAGCATCTGTGTGCATGTAATGTTTTTGAATAGAAATAACCAGAACCAAGATAAGATGGGTGTTTTTGTGTTGAAGTTCTAACCAAACTGAGACTGGAGACTACTAAAGGAGAATCACTGGACATACATGAAATCACAACATTACGTGGAGAGTATCCGGGAACAATTGTTCACTCTTTCTGCCAATAAAGGAAAGAGGTGACAACAAGTTAAATTAGTGAGTTGCAGTTGCAGACGCAAACAGGAGTAGTCGCACTGTTGTCTAATTCAGCTTTTTTGGCACAGTAAAGCCATTTTATGGTCTGTGCATAAATTTGATTATTGACTCCAGGGGAAGCGTTTGGATGGGAACTTTCCTGTTTTTAATTGAAATATTGGTTCATATTTATTAATAGGGGAGCCAGCAGAAGCAGAAGCCAGAGCAAGAGCATCCAGTGAAGATGGTGAGATTAAACGTGTTTCAACTAAGGAGTGGGCTAAATCAACTGGATATGATCCGGTTAAACTTTTTACTAAGGTATCTTCTTTACCCCCATAAATTTCTTTATTTGAAGTGCATGAGGTGCTGAAAGTTGCCAAACCCCAGTTTGGACACTTAATGCTAGCTATTTATTATGCAGTTATGCTACAACTTCCACCAACTTTGCTGTAATACTGGTCTTTTACAACACTTGTTTGTTTTATGACATTCCATCTGTGTTGTACAGATGGCTTCAGCAGCTTGTCTGTACTGTACAGAAACACTGCATTCACATTCCTTTTAATATGAAAAGGTAAACCTGAGTTCTGTAGGAATTTCACTGGGTATAATCAAACAATCTGAGGACCTAAAATCTATCAGTCATCTGTGTATAATCAGACTCCGGCATGAGAAATACAAACCGGTTTAAGAGTCTTCCTTCCAAATAGTTGCTGAAAGTGGATAAATAGAGGAAATTTGTATAGAATGTAATGTTGATAGTTAGTAATAACTTTACTTTGGAAACACGTTGGCAGATAGTTAGCAATTACTTTGGAAACACATTGGCATGTAGGTAAGAATATGTTGGAGAGCTACAAATAGCTGTAGTGTTGGCTTCAGCGGGCAAATGAACCCACTGCATGTTTGGATTATTGTTTCTTGATTTTTACTTTCTTCCTTCTCAGATTAATCAGAGCTACATCTGCTTTATGTAATAAGTTTTAGAGGATGAGGAATATGAAATTTTTCAAATCTGTTTTTATTTATGTGTTTGAAAATATTTTCAAGGACAAAAGCAAGATCTCATAAATATCATACTGATTTTTCAATTTCACATCAGATATAAAAATAAAGTATGCCCTTTTTTTTTACCTTTCATTTTGATGTGTTTTGTTTTTTTTTGTTTTAATGTTTCCTAGCTTTTCAAAGATGACATTAGGTACCTGCTGACAATGGATAAACTGTGGAGGAAAAGAAAACCTCCAGTACCACTGGACTGGGCTGAGGTACAAAGTCAAGGTAATTATCCCTCCTCCCACTGTTTATTTGTAAGGCATACTTGCTGTTTATTAAGGCATCTCTGTGATACTTAATTTTCTCAGTGCCACAGTTGAGTACTGGAAAATCATCTTAATTCTTTGCAATTACGGAAGATTTAAAATTTTTCTCTATATAGAAAACATTTTCTTTCTAAAACTGTTTTGCAGTTGTTATTTTAGATATTTCGTATTGGCTGTAGAAAATTCACATTTCACAAAATTATGTATCAGCTTATTCTAGGAGCACTGATGTATTTATCTCTGAAAGCTGAGTTTTGCTGAAAATTTACATTTGCTGTAATTCGTTCATGTGTAGGCAATTGGTACAAATGTAGTTGCAGTTTTAAATGGAGATTTGTTGTAAAATGTTTGGGCTGCTATAATTTAGGGATATTCTTCAATTTAGAAAAGACATAATTTTGCTGAAATTGGAAAATGCTTGGCTCTTTGAGAGAACTTCTGTGAGATTTTTAAGTCTTCCTGATCTTACTTTTTTTTTCCTTTTCCCAAAGAGAAAAACACATCTGATCTACAAAATGAGTCTTCTGCAGTCTTGAAGGATCAGCAGGTTCTCGATGTCAAGAGCTATGCACACTTATTTTCAAAGAGTGTTGAAACCCTGAGACTTCACCTGGCTGAGAAGGGTGATGGAGCAGAGCTTATATGGGATAAAGTTAGTCTGCCAAATACATAAGAACCAGTTATAGTCTACATGTATAGTACAAATATTAATTATACTCAGTTTCATTCCAAAAGAGTACTCTGGTACTAGTTAGAACAATGTCTGGCACCTCACTGAAAGCACTTTGCATATGTAAACAAATACAAACTTTAAACACTGTGTTTTGTAACTTGCTGAGCGTAAGGATTAACTGTGATGTAAAATAATTCACCAACTTCAGAAAGCACAAATTCAGAAGTACTTGTCATATTTTGATTTTGAAAATATTTTAATAATGCAACTTCACTTTTTGCTTTTTAGCTTTCTCTAAAACATGCTTATAAACAGTGAGTTGTAGTCAGAGTTCTACTGAGTTGTACCTTCTAATTATCTCTGATGATAGGTGTCTGATATGAGTTTCACTGAAGAAGAAAAGAATTTTCTCTATTAGCGCCACAGGGTAATCCTCATGCAGTCATTGTCATTTAGCATAAGAAAAAAAAGTAGTCCATAAATACAGGAGGGACAAAATAATAAAATAATATTACAACAGACAGTAAAAATACTTCTTTCTGAAACACCCATTTTTGAAACTGAGCGTAAAACATTGTAAGATTTAGGATTTGGGTATTTTTTTGAACATGCAAGGCATTTTATTGGTTCTAATATGCTACTGAAATAGTAAGTACAATTGCTAAACGTGCATTTCAAGTATCACTTCTCTGACTAAACATGGCATCTGAAAGAGGAAGTATATTGCCTTTGGAATGGAATACTGCACAGACTTTTTTTTAAGGTTTTAGGAAATGCATGCTGCAAGTTTTTTCCAGTGACTAATGTGATTTTTAAATACTTAATGTATTAACTTCTTGTCAAGGATGATCCTTCTGCGCTGGATTTTGTCACTTCTGCTGCGAACCTCAGGATGCATGTTTTCAGTATGAATATGAAGAGCAGATTTGATATCAAGTGTAAGGATAAAATACAGCACTGTTTTATTTAAATAATAATTTAAACTTTTCATTTACTGTTAAAAACCTTGCATACTCTTGCTTATTTTGCAGCAATGGCAGGAAATATTATCCCAGCTATAGCTACTACTAATGCGGTAATAGCTGGTCTCATAGTGCTGGAGGGTTTGAAGATTTTGTCAGGAAAAATAGATCAGTGTAGAACGGTAAGTAGGAATGAGATGCTTTTACTTTCTTGTTATTTATTACTTGTTTAGAAGTCACAATCTGCTTTGACTATTCTGTAGTTTTACTGTCTCTCAGTTGTTGCTTCAGTAGATTCTGAATGTGCTGGGAACTTTCAATCACAATGAAACAAAGAAGTAGAAGCCTTAAGGAACATTAAATTCCTCTGAGTTAATAAAAATCATTTGCTGAATAGGATAGAGAACCAGACTGACATCATTTGAAATATCGTTGTTTCCTCTTAATTTGGCAGCAGCTGGTCAGTCAGCACAGGTGTTCCTGTGGACTGGCTGTAATACATACTTTTTCCTGTTCAGCAGGCATGTCAAGAAGAATGAGGGAACAGAACAACCTGTGAGACTAAAAGAATAAATCTGTAGGAAAACAGGTTTTATGACTGCTGTTACTTACAGAATAACTTGTTTTGTTCTTTTCTGTCCTCAAGATTTTTCTGAACAAGCAGCCAAATCCCAGAAAGAAGCTATTGGTTCCTTGTGCTTTGGATCCTCCAAATCCCAACTGTTATGTATGTGCAAGTAAGCCAGAAGTGACTGTGAAACTTAATGTACACAAAGTTACTGTGTTAATGCTCCAGGATAAGGTAAATCTTGAGTATCAGCTACAACTTTTGTTATTATTCTAATACTGTAAATTAGTAAAGTTAGGGTTTTGCTCTGTGTATTTTGACTGAACACCAACTTTTATATTTGCTTTACATTTTGCATTTCTCTGAGCAACAAGACGACCTAGATTAGCCAGTCTGCTTCTTACCCATGTGTACTCTTGTATCTTGTGAAAGAATGTTTGTATTTTATGACTTTGGTTGTTTAAAAGCCTGTTTGTATTTAACAACAAAAAATGAATTTGTATTTCAGTTGTTCAGTAGCCACAATACAGCTGTATAGTCACAGTTGATGTGTTTCTGCCATTTTATGAAGTGTTCTAAATTTTTTTCAGCATATCTAAACCTGTAGATTTCAGACAGCAAAAAATATCATTCTTTTGTTCATGGAAATTTAAAAGAAAAAAGGAAAAAAAAAGTATAGGCATTATAGTTTTTCAGCAGATGTCTGAAAATGAACCAGGATAAGAAAATCAATATAATTCAAGGTTCTTTTTTGTAAGTGTTTTTAAGTCCAATCTTAATTAAATAATCACCTACATCTTTTCAGATAGTGAAAGAAAAATTTGCTATGGTAGCACCAGATGTACAAATAGATGATGGAAAAGGAACTATTCTTATCTCTTCAGAAGAAGGAGAAACAGAAGGTATGCATACTGAAGCCTTTTAGGTAAGGGTAGATGCAAACTAGGAAGAAATCAAGATATGCAGAATGGAAGTATAGCAAATGTTCTAGGGTTCATCCTATAGGCTAATGTTTGAAGAGAGCTGGATTGTAAGTATTTAAGTGCCTCAAAAATAGCTACTGGTATCATCTACAAGCTTGCATGTCCAGCTCAGTTTTCCTATTTAAAGTACTTTTCACCTGAAGTGTCAGGATTCCTTTCAAGAGTAGGTATTCACCTATGAAAGTGCATCAGTCATTTTCCTCTCTTCACAAGGCTGCTTCATTTTCTTGTTCTTAGATTGTGGTCATTTTAATGATGCTTGAAAGCACTGTTGTAATACAAATATTCTCTCCAAAATGTTTCTAAATGTAATAATAGTGAAGTGCTTGAACATGATGCACGAGGGGTAAATACATCAAACATAAGCAGTTTTCGCTCCTGATGGCTATCTTTAAATATAGCTAATAAATGTTAATCTTACGTTTCTACATAGAAGTTCTGGAGTAGTCATTTCATCATACTTACTCAGGTGTAAAGGATCTTTACATAAATAGCTGTATACACTACAACTGTACGTACTGCAGGTTTTCACTTTTTTTGTAGCAAATAACCACAGGAAATTATCAGACTTTGGAATTCGAAACGGCACTCGACTGCAAGCCGATGATTTCCTCCAGGACTATACACTGTTAATTAATGTGCTTCACAGGTAAGGATGCTGAAATAATTATTTTTGTATATAGAACAGTTCCACAGGGAATTTCCAATTAATAAATTTTAAATTAATGAATAAAGCTCAAAGATTAAGTTGTAGACAGAAAGTAAAGAGGTAAAAGAGGAATTGTTATTTTTTAATGAATTTATAAAGTTTAGGGTGTTTGGGTTTTTGTGGATTTTTTTTTTTTTTTCGTTTTGGGGGGGTGGGGTGTTGGTTTTCTTGGTTGTTTGGGGATTTTTTCCAAGAGTAATTGGAAAATGTCTTTTGAATAATTTGTCATTGCACAGCATAAAAATACAGTGCAGAAAACAAATTTACTTTTGAGGCAGCCAGCAAATGAGAAACTGCTGTTAAAGTCTTTTAGAAGGCAGAAAGCCACCCAGGCTACTGAGGTAGTAAATCCCATGTTTGACTACCTGTGTTCAGATACAGCAATGCAAATAGAAGTCACTTTGAAATAATTGGTGTGTGTATTTAACCCTGGACAAGTAACATACATTTTTGTACAGTAATTTTACACACTGCACTTTGAGTGAGAACAGGAACATGACATTGAGGAAGAAAGGTAAGCTCAGGTAATGCTTTTAAGTCATGTCACTGGGTGGAACAGTGTTTATGAATAGCTAAAGCATAAACAGATTTTCCTCTTTTTTAATGTGCTTTTCTTGTTTTGTCACAGTTGCAGGGTGCTCTAACACTGTAATGACATACATGCTTTGTTAAAAAGACAGGATTTTTTTATTTTCACCTAGTTGTTTAAAAGCATATGTATTCTTCTACAGTGAAGACCTAGAAAAAGATGTAGAATTTGAAGTTGTTGGTGATACCCCTGAAAAAGTTGGCCCTAAACCATCAGAACCAGCATCCAAGAACATTACCAATGGGAGTGATGATGGAGCACAGCCCTCAACATCAACAGGTAAGTAACAGTAATAAATATGAAATAAAAAAAAGTCTTTCAGTAAAGTAGTCCAATTAAAATGGTTGTCTTCAGTTTTATGACTTTGCCAGCATGAAGTAAGAGGCATTTAAATTGCCTTAGTGTATAAATATAATATTAAATAGAAAAATGCACATTTACAATTGCTAAAAAATGCACATTTAAGATTGTTACAAAGGTTTACAGTACATACAACCTGAAATTATATTATATTTAACTTGCAAGGGTTTAGTGGGGTGTCATCTTAAATGCATCATTTTGCACAGTGTTTTAAATCACGTTAGACCCATTCTATCTGATGGTCATGCTATTGCTTGGACAGGAAGTATCAACCAAATTTATCACTTTCTCCTAGCAGATTAAAAATTACTTTGTGGAAGTCTTTGATCATGTTTTATTTTGTTAATTTAAAAGATCTCTTTATTATCTGCTTCCAAAATAATTCTTTTTCACTTGTCAAGCAAAGCATGGCAAGAAAATAGTATTTCCTATTCAGGAAGAAGTACCATCACCTTCCTAATATAGAGGATATGAACATACTCAAAGTAGGTTAAGTTAAATCAATATCAGATGCTTCAGCACTGAAGGCTCATGTTCTGGAAACATCATAGTGTTCTATAGGGGTAGTGTATGAATCTGAATACTTGTGACATATATGTTAGATATCTCTTAGTTCTGTTTTACATTTTTCAGAATACTCTTGCAGTTAAATGACAATAATAAAGAATGCTTCAAGCTGTATTTGTTGTATTAGGGACATTTTTATGTATGAAATTTGGGTTGAGAGTATGCTGTCTTTACAGTATCCACTTGAATTAAAAACATACATTTTGCAGCTCCAGATCAAGATGATGTATTGATTGTTGATTCTGAAGATGAAGGTACTTCAAGCAATGTTGATGATGATATGGAAAACAAAACCCTCAAGAGAAAACTAGAAGATAAAGAGTGTGTCAGTACAAAGAGAGTGCGTACTGAGCAGACAGAAGAGCAAGATGAAATTATAGCATTAGACTGAACATGCAAATGCCCCTTGACAAAATGATTCAGATAATGTAATACAGTAACAGCATATTATGTTGGGATGTGAAAGATGCACAGAACTAGACTAAGGCCTTTGTTCCAAGTGAATACCAAAACACTGACTTAAATAATTTGTATCTGTTTCTCTTAATGATAAAGGTCTCTTCTCAATAGACTCAGAAGATTTTCTGTATGAATTCCATATATTAAATGTAGTAGAAACATAGTTTATAAATACTTACAGATAATTATTTGCTTAAACAGTCATAAAAAAAAGCATGTTACTATGTGTAAATACCGTTTAGGTATAATTCAATAGGACGAAAAAACCCTACCATTATTTAGTAAAGGGTAATGATCTGATGTCCAGATGTTGAGTACTTTCATTTTTTTATCTTTGTTTGTTTTCTTGAAGGAAAAACAGGTTTAGCCTAGTCCTAAACATTTTTCACACCCTGAACAAGTGAAGAAAAAAATTCAATAAAAGAGATTAGTGCCATGTTCTAACAGCGGTTTTGAACTTCAGCTGGAACTATGTACATTACTGTAAAACTGTTAATTTACTCAAGTTTTTCAGCTCGTACTGCCTGGTATGTCAATGTAAGAAGCAAATTTTTGTGTATTGTTACAGTTTCAGGTTATTTATATTTGATGTTTTGTAAACTCAGATACTACTACTATACTGTACATCTGATGGACCAAATAAATGACATCTGAAATACTTGCTATATTTGCTTGCACTTACGGGATTTTACAATGTATAGCCTTCAAAAGTTACTGTATTATTTTCATTTTTCTAAACATAACCTAGTAGTACAGAACTTAAGCTTCACTTGTTTGAGGTGAAAGGGGATTTTTTTTAATAAAACTTTTGTGAATGGTTCTGTTCTTGGACAATCAGTTATTGGCCTCTTCAGTTGGAGCATTTGCACCACCACACGCATGCTTTGCCACCTCATGCCTTCAGAAAGAAGAAAGCATCAGTCTGTTGTACTTCGCATCTTGCGCACAGGACAAAAGTGCAGTGTTGAATCGGTGTCTTAAAACCAGCTGCATTCATCTAACTATTTTGGTAGCTCTCAAAACCATCAGTGTTGATCTTTAGAACACGTTTATCAGCCTTTGCTTGTCACTGCACTAAAATTGTTTTCCAGCTTTGTGTTAGTGAACCAAAACTGCTACTATTTATATGTAGGTATGCCGAATTAGCCTTTCAGTGCAGAGGAAAGGATTGGACAAGATTTATTCTGTTACAATTTGCAAACTGAATTTTGAACAAGATGTTAACTGTGTAGAAGCAGAAGGTAAAAACTAACTTTTGAGTTAGTTGCTTCTTGGACAGCATGCGTGAAGGCCAAGAGGTAAAGATGTAAATTAGAGGCATTACAGAAAGGATTTTTAATGCTGTGGTGAGAAGCTTTTGTAGTTCCTTGCTATGAACAGCTGATGCACTAGAATTTAATATGTCTAGTTACATCTTCCAAAATTAAGGCTGACATTTTGGGTTTAAAGTTTTACTAAAAATGAAGTTGCTGGTTGGTTAAATTAGTTATTTAATAGCTTAGCTGTGTAGTAAGATGTACTTATTGTGCCATGACAAAGCTTTATCTAAGCTGATAGCATGTGTAATGTATCTAGGACAGTCTGATCCTACCTTACTGCCCTGCTTGTACTGGTTGATACACAGGAACTTAGCTTTCAACTATAATTCTGGTAACTTTATTGTTATTAGTTTTACTGAAGTTGAGTGTTCATGACTTGGAAGTTGAATGGTGTATGACCCGAATTAACACACAACACCAACAGATTTGGGGGTGAGAAGGTGGGGGGCTAGTCAGTCCCATTCAGTCTCACTGGCTCCTTAAGTTACTAGTGCTAACAGCCTAAGATGACAGTGCTGGAATTATAAAGTATTTGGGGTGCTGCTATCCAAGAAGGTACTTGGTAGTTTTTCAGGTCAGTAGATAACTGTCAAGAAGGCCAGATTGTAGAAATGTTCAGAATTAGACAGTGTATCTTTGATGGAGCGGTACTGCTGCAGGACACTGGCTACGTTAAATTTTAGAAAATCAAGTAATTTTAATGATGCACCATCATTTGGTTTGCAGCATGAAAGGCAGTCTAGAATTTTAACTACCCAAGCATTTTCATCTTGATGTATTTACGAGATGTAATTGGGTTGCTTTTGTTTGGTTAGTAAGTTAGATGGCCAAAAAATGCTCTTACATCCTTCCTGCAAAATAAAGTGAATGATTTTTAATCTCTTCTTTTCACAGGCTGCTCCTATAGAACATACAACAGGCTGTTCATACAGTGTCAGCTGTTCTAATCGGTTTTTAAGTTTGGCAATGCTGAATGAAAAATGCAAGCTGCTTCTGTGCTAAGTGAAAAACTGCTTTTCAGAACTGGAGTATGAGTGTCCTTAATTGGCTTCTAGTCACCAACATTGTATTAATGTAGAATTTTCTACCTTAACTTTCTCATGCCCTTAAGAGCAAGTTATAAATTGAAGCATTTATTAAGCTTTCAAGTAATTAAAAAAATACCACAAGGCAAGCCACTTTTCAACTGACAACTTGTTCAACTGCTAATAGCAGCAATACTGATATGGAAGGAAGTGTAGCTGGAAAACGAAAGATTGAAATGTTAAAATGGAGGAGGAATTCTTCCTAGCGCCTTAGCTTCGCAATTCTCATGTCAGCTCTGTCTTCACTAACAATTTTTGAGGCAGGCTTATTAAATCAGTTTAGAAATTCCTATTTGCAGTGGTACAAATTGCTCCTCTGTCACACAGCGTTCTCAAGTTATTTATACTGCAACAAGTTTCTGTAAAGCAGATGATAAGCTTTTCTGGCTGCTTTTCATAGTAACAATTCATTCTTGATGCTTTTTTTATTTATGCAGTGAATTTCAGTTGCATGTATGAAAAAGACAAAGTAAAATACTTTAGCGTAGCTGAACATAGCAGTGTATCTTTGTATGCTGGTTCAATATTCTTTTTACGCAGTGGAGCATGGAAAGAAATATCAACCACTGTTGATATGCAGCAGTTAACTAGAGATTCATTAAGCTGCTCTGGCTTATGGTGAAGAAATTTGTAACGACTTCCCACAACCTTACTGTAAAAAGAAATAAATGTATCTTTCATAACAGCAGAAGTGCATCCGTCTGATTCTCAAAGCATCTAGAGATTACCCTTAAGGGGCAACTGATAACAGACAGCCCACCTTTAAAGAGCAACTTTAACCTGTGGATAATTAATGTTTGTAGTGCAAACTATGTGACATTTTAATTTTACTTCATGAAACCATTTCACTGTTGAATCATAGGGATAGATGCATGCCTTCCTCGCCTGTTGGCTTTGACAGCTGGGAAACAGGTTGATGTGCCATTTCAAGTTCTGACCTTTACAACAAAGACCTCTTGCTAATCCCATTAGATAAAATAGGCTTCTGTTCAGTTAGTATATACCATTGATACCTGTTTCAAGCCATCTTTCTACTGACCCAAAATTTAAAATTTGGATTAGAATACTGAATAAACACTGAATTAAGGAGCATAGATTCGTTTTTCCTTGTGTGCTGTTTCTGTGTGTATACGTAGATACATTTTCTTTCTTCGCTTTGCAGCTATAAGGACAAGAAGCCCACACTTTTGTGCATCTAAAACACAGAAACCAGGATCAAAGTAACACAACAAATCTTACACAAGTCAGTCATCTGTGTTTTCCTCACCTGAGGTTATTTCTGGGCTGGTGTCTAAGCAGGGGGATTACAAATAAGATAGACGTAAAGAAAATGGAATAGGAGGGGGAGGCAATTTAGTGCTTTGTTTTGGAGGCCTTGATTCTTTAAGGGAGGAATAGGATGAAGTAAATAAAGGTACACCTTGATATAGCTTGATACCTGTTTCTGTTAAGAGAGGGAAATTGCTGTTTAGGTACATGTCATTATTTGTCTTTCTCATCCACATACTCCTTCACTCACATGAGAAACGCGGACAAATTTTCAGTATGATTTCCAAAAGAAAAGATAGGGAATTGTTCTGCCAGTCCTCTCCAGCATTTGAAGCTACTTGCAAACATTAAGCAATTACATCAGTGATCTCAAAGCTACTGCAATTCCATCAGTAAGTGGCTGTAGGTAAGGAGAGACAGACACACAGAACCACTTCTACAGTAGCACTTAGCCTTCTGAGGTGCGGTACTGTGCTGGCCTTTATGCAAGTCCACATGGGAGTTTGCATCTAACCAGTGACAGCTGGAGGTAGCCCGAGAGTGTTGAGAAGAAAGGGTAGCTAAGAGACCAAACTAGGACTTTAGGAAGCTTCTGGGAGCTGTGGATATAAAGGGGACAGAGAAAAGGTGGTGCGTAGGTGGGCCTGGGAGAGGAATAAAGATGTTACAGAGGAGTTCCAGAAACAAAAGAACACTGACAAGGCTAGGTGAATACAGTGGGAGGAACCTGGAGGTACTGCTTATAGTGGCTGAAGAGTAGGGTAAGTCTGTAGCAGTGGAACAGCTCTGTGAGACAAAGGGTGTGATAGAATTGCAGGTTTTGGAGAGGAAGTTACAAGCAGGAGAATGCAGAGCATGTAGAACACAAACCTGTAGGAGACCATCCTTCATTAGTTCCAATGCTTATGAAACAGCTCTATACTTTTTGCAAATGTCTTCATTGTTTTCAGTTAGCAAGTGTTATCTCTGTAATACCATTTTATATGGAAAATACCATTAAATGTAAATGTAACTGGTGGTGTCCACAAACCAATGTCCTCTTTCTTCTGAAATGATCCTTCTCATTGCAGCTGAAATGCGTTGTATTGCCAGGTCAGGAGGTCAGTGCTCGTAGCTTGCCTTGTTTCTTGAATGGCAATGATGAGATGCATACAGTTAATCTGATGCTTTTCATCAGCGAAGAATAGGGAAGCATGTGTATAGCAGTCTGACCCTCACACAGTGTTTCTGGTTTTTATTAAATGCACTAATGCTATCTGATTTCTTTGCCAGATGATGGTTTGCAGTATCATAATGAGGGCTTTCTTCTAACGTGCTAATGTGTCAAGATACATTTTAGCTCTTTAGAGCCCTAAATCCCTGAATTAAGAAGCTGTATTAACCTATGACCTCCTTAAAAGTACTAAGTAGGTACACTGCTAATTGAGCTGACTTATGTATTTATGCAAATGTAGTGGCTGCTGTTAAGCTAACTTTGTGTTTGAATATACAGGGATTATGTCCTGTGACTGCAAGGAAGTATGACTAAGGCCATCTGCAGTCTCCAAGTACGAGCCAATAAAGGGCTTTAGCCAGAAGCGCTATTGTCTGAAATATGTAAGAGAAGATGAAACTATAAAAGAAATACGATACATAAATGGTGTATTAGTTGTAAGTGCTTGGACATATGTTGTCTGTCTAACCTAGCAGGTCCACAAAGCGCCTGTTGTGACTGGAATTTCACAGAGGCCTGTCCGAAGTTAAATTTGTGCAGCACAGTGAATAGCTGCACTTGCAATGAATAAGAAGAATGTAAAAAATGTTAAATAGTGTTTTATTGCAGATTTAGAATGAGAAATGACCTGTACGCCTGCAGAGTGGTGTTAGTCAAAAATACTTTAAATAGTTGTGCCTCGCAGTCATTCAAAATACAATGTGCTCTGTCTACCAGGAGATGGTGCCCTAAAACGCAGTCAAAAATTTCAGCTTTAAACGCTACGATCGACTGTAAATGAGTATATTTAAAAACATGGCAGAACAAGGTGATTTACAAACCAATCGCCTAAGTCCAAGTACATATTAATATGCAAACTTTACATTCCAAAAAGCTTGCTTAAAGTTATCACAACACAAATTAACACAGGACCCAAGCGTGCAAAACAAAGCACTGGAAAATACAAAACCACTATCACTTCCAATAAAACTAAAACTTCAGTCCCCCCATCCTAAACAAAAATATTCCTCAGCATAATTTTTGTATGAAATGCATAAGATTTTTGGTGGTTTGCTTTGTTGAGGGTTTTTTTTTAATTAAACTTGAAAAAGGCCAGAGAAAAAGGACAATCACTATATTCCTCACCAAGAAACCAATCAGCTTTAAAACTGGAAACCAGAACAGTAAATCCCTGAGTAATAAGAAGCCTTATTTACCTTCTGGCCTTCAAGGTATAATTTCACTGATTTCTTTAAAGCTGGAGACAAGGAGGAAAACTGCAAAAACTCAGGTAGCATCCAGTTCAGTAAGCAAATCTGTAGAGTAGCTTCAAATCATTAAATTAATGAAGTGAGACAAAGCATTCCCCTCCTGCAATGTGTCAGTAGAACCACATTTGATATAACATACACCACAGTACAAGCCAGTGGGATTTCTGCCATTGTCTTCAATAGGGCTAGAGTTTCACTGGTGGACTCTTACATGGACATGTTCTCTGCTTTCTTGGCATTAAGCTGTTTGCAACTCAGGGACACAAAATCCCCAACAAACCACCAGACCCCCTGCCCACTGGCTTGGGCAGCCCTTCCTTAAAGGCACTGGCAATTAGGAGAAACAGGAGTGTGCTGCCTGCGAGGCCCAGCTGGCTGGTATTCACAGATCAATAACTCCACCTGGCTTTTTTGCTCCCTTAAGTCTCAGACAAAGGAGTTTAACACAAGCAGCTGGCTTTCCTTAATATCTGATTTACTGATATAACTTAAAATCAGGGGTAAGGACTGCCACCCCAAATTAAGAAATTAGGTTCAGCTTTTATAATGCTCTATGACAGCTCTTGTGCTCTTGGTTGTGGAAGTGAGTCTTTTTGAAATATATACATTTTAGTGCTGGTTGTTATAATTCAGCAAATGCATTTAGAATAAAGTGAGAAGAAAACCACATCAGGATTGCTGAGCTGTAACTTTTGAGTTTTCTAGTACATAAGAGAGTGATAGGGGTACTTATTACAGCAACAGCAGCTTCAACTCCACACTTTTTGTTTGCACAGCCCAGCACATATGGTCCTCTGCGAGAAATGCAGCAGTGCTCAAGTGTGCTATGTACCACTGCAAGCATATTTATTTCACCCATGTGTCCTGCATCTGTGGCTATAGTGTGGATAAATGTTATGTTCATTACATGTATGATAGAAGTACAATTTACCGGTGAAAAGGGGGTCTGTCTTATTACCCCTGGAACAGGGCTGAGGTGGGAACACAGGGATAGTCTGGCCCAGGGCTAAACCAGGCTCATCTGGGCCTGGCTTTGAGGATTTTCTTATAGAGCATAAGCTCTCAACAGTAAAAATAAGTGATTTTTATCATCTGATTCACACTGCTTATTAAAAAAGTGTTTCCTTATATTCCCCATATTCTCTTGGTCTCCTGATTGATTTTCCCAGGAGTTCATCCTCAACATGCTTTAATGACTTGCTACCACAGAAACTTGCTACTTGCTTGCAATGGAAGCAATATAGAACTGTGCTGCCTCAAAAGGTGGAAAAAGGGCCAGATTTCAGGCTCAGAAGGGTAGAGCTACAGGACAAGTTGCTTCTGCTGCAGCTCACACTTCTGACTTCATGCAGCACCAGCTCTACAGTTCTTACAGTAAAGACAGACACTCATAATGCTTCCGTGCATGAGCATACCAGAGGGGCCTCCCAATATGCCCTACCCACTTCTAGATTAATCATAAAGTTATCTAATGTTGCAAAGCTTTTTAAAACAAAACAAAAACTTAAATTAATTTTTCCTTATATGTGATCTGATGGACCAAGTCCCCAGGTTGTCCATGACCCTCCCCTAGTTTCTCAGGAAGACAACCCTGTAAAAATCACAGTAGGTAGGTTCAAAGTCTGTAATGCGATAGAGCATCCTAGCACAGGCCCCAGGAAGGTCTGAAGAAGGAGCTCCTACTCATGAAGGCAGCAGCTCATGAGACACCCACTGTCCCAAACAAACACTATGCGGAGTCCCAGGTGGGGTAGATAGAGGGCTCAAGTTAATGGCAATTTCCATGTGCTCTGTGGAAGGAACCTCTCTTTGATCTTGGTGGGTGCATGTCTATGCCATGTGGCTAGCAGCACAATTTGTGTCTTTGCTGACAGCTTTACCAGAAAGCCCAAGGCTTGAATAAGACTTGAACTGCTGCTTTGATCCTGCTCTGTGCTGTGCACATTTGCTGGGAAGCTTTTGCTGCTGGTCCATGGGTCTACACAGTGTTAGCTGGAGCAGGGATGGAATGCACCAGGACACAAAGCTGCAAGAGGTTCTCCCAGCCATCACACACCTGCAGACTACAGGTGAAATGTAACTTGTCCCACAAGTAACATCTTGTTTAAGAGATTGGCAGAAAGTGTAATGAAAGATGTGAACATATATTAGAAAAGAACACTTGGCTCCCAAGATCGTTTGTATTGGCACACGGATGATCATATTCACTGTGACTACCTCTCCCATGTCTAACAGATTTGCTTTTCATGTCTTGCTCTATGTATTTATATTATTTGTTGGATTTCCACCCCCCTGCCACCCCTCCACACAAACAGATTGCCAGTCAATTGCCCTCCACACCTGGGGACATTTTTGAGTACACAATTGCTTTTAATGTTTAATTAGGTATGGGAACAGGATAAAATGTTCTTGGCATGGCACAATGGCTATAGCTCAATACTGCAACGCATTTCTCCCCTCTCAGGGTGCTCAGCACCTGGCAGTGTGAGAACATTGTTCAGGTACCCATTGTTAGGGCTTTGTCAGCATTTCTGCCATTAACACAATGATCGTCAGGGATTTCAGCTTAGTTGCAATAAAATTAACTGTAAGGTGCTGGTTTAGTAGGGGAGTTCTCAGTTCAGTAGCCGTTTTGGGGCGTTATTTTCTGGCAGCCTTTTTTGTGTATGTACAGATGTAAATGGCAAGCAGCGCTGGGTCTTGTTACCAGATCAACAGATGCAGCTCTTGAAAAGTTACACAGTAGCTTGCTTTCTTAAACTCGTGTCAATTCATAGATTGCTTTAGGCCACAATATGTTTATCATATGTCTCAGCACTGCCTATAAAAGAAAACGAGGAGGCTACCTAACTGCTAATGGCGATCAGCTGCGGTACGGACCGTGGGTGCTGAGCGGGTCACCGGCCCTGCTCCGCGGTTACGCACACGTGTAAGTCACGGGCAGCACGGCGCTAACCGCAGCCCCCGACCCCGAGCTCGGGGGATAGAAGGGGGGTACCCCTTTCCGAGGGACCCGCCAGAAAGTTCCGTGGAGGGGCGAGGGCAGCGGAGCCCCCCCGGGAAAGTGGGACCCCAGTGGCCGCCTCCCCGACAGACCCGTCCGTGCGCTGCCGCCCTAGGTGCGCTGCGCCGAGCCTCGGCTTCCCGGTGACAGCCCCACCGGCCCGCGGCGGCACCGCCAGGCAGCCAGCCCTGGACAGGGGGTCTTGGCCGGTGCCGGCCACGGAGAAGAGCGGGCGGCGCGAAGAGGAAGCCGCGAGCAGCGCCGCAGACGCCCTCTCCCAGCCTGACTCGGTGAAAATCATTGTTTGGCTCCAGCATTAACTACATTCCAGCGGGACGCAGCGCCCAGTCTCCTTCCTCGCATTCCTGCCCCACACAAAGGAGTCCCTGCCTCGCCGCGTCCCGCGCTCCGCTCGCCGGGCCGCAAAGCCCCTCCGTGCCGGCCGCCACCTATCGCCCCCCGCCCCGGGGGTGCCGACCGGATCACGGCCCCTCCGCGAGGCGGCCGGCCGGGGGCGGCGGGGGCAGGGAGCCGCCGAAAGCAAATTCCTCCGCGCAGCGCGCCATTGACTGGACCGAGCAACTTATTTAAGGCTGGAAAGTGACACAGGGGTTCTCATCTTCGCTCGCCGCGCTCTGCCGGGGAGCCCGGCTGTACGGAGCCGGGGATGCCGCTGAGGTGACTGTCGCCTCGCCTGGCCGCCGCCTCGCAGCCTCCCGGCCAGGGAGCCGCGTCGCCGGCACTGCCCTGCCAGGACCGCAGGAAGGGGCTTGCTTTTGGGGTGTTTTTTTTTTCTTTGGTTTTGTGGTGCTTTCTGGAGTGTTTTGTTTTGTTTTTTTCCCCTTTCTCTGCTCCGGGCTGTGCTTTCACAGAGTTCGCCGTGCCTGCCCCGCCGCGCCGCCGGGCACCGGCCGAGCATGGAGAAGTACGTGGAGGACATGGCACTGAAGGCTACCAAGTTCATGGAGGATCTGTCCCTCTACGAACCCTGCCCGGAGGGTCCGTACGGCCGGGGTGGCCGCCGGGACATGGTGCTGCACCCCGACCTGGAGGAGACCAAGCGGGTCATTGCCGCCCACATGACGGCAGAGCAGCGGGGCCGGAAGATGAACGGCACCGCCGCGCCGCCGCCCGCCGAAGCCTTCCCCACCGCCGCCCCCTGCGGCAAAGTCTACCCGCCCGCGGCGCCGGGCGTCCCGCTCCGCGCCGCCAACGGCCGCGCCGCCGAACCACCGCCGGGCGCGGGGCCGCTGTGCTGCGAGGAGGGGCTGTGCACCCGCTCGGAGGTGGCGCTGCCCTGCTACAGCGGCTTCGCCGACAAGGGCAAGCGCTACTCGGCCGAGGGCTACCGCTACGCCGCTGGCAGTGCCTATGAGGGCGGCTACGTGGCCAAAGGCGGAGGGCGGGTGCCCGGCGCCGGGCCGGACGGCAGGTACGGTGCAGCCAGCCTGGCCGCCTCCTCGCCGGGCCCCGTCGCCGAGCACGGCAAGTTCTCCAGCCCACGGTCCAGCTTGGGCGGCGCGGCCGCGCTACCCTACGAGAAGTTCTCCAGCCCGCGGTCCAGCCTGGTGGTACCCGGCCAAGAGAAGTACGGCAGCCCCCGCGCCAGCCTGGTGCAGTACGACGGGGCCGCCCTCAGCCCCCGCTCCAGCTACGCCAGCACGGCCAGCGACACCAGCAAGCACTCCAGTCCCCGCGCCAGTCTCACCAGTTACGACGGCGCTGGCGGCAGCAAGCCCAGCAGCAACCGCACCAGTGGCATCAGCATGGGCTACGACCAGCGCCACGCCAGCCCCCGTTCCAGCACAGCCAGCCAGTACTCCTGCACCACCAGCCCTCGCTCTAGCTACTCGGACTCTAGGTACGGCCCGCCGGGCAGCAGCGCCGAGCCGGAGGCTGCGGGCGGCGCTGGCTTCGTCTTGGCCAGTCCCCGCTCCAGCCTCTGCGGCCCCGAGGGCCGCGTCGCGGCGGGAGCCACCGTGGTGAGCCCCCGCTCCAGCATCTCCAGCCAGAGCTCGCGGAGCTCCCGCGGCTCCATGAGCGCCTACTCCGAGCTGCAGCTGCCCTCTCCCCGCTCCTCCCTTCTGGGACCCGGCCTGCAGGAGGACGGCGCCGCGCCGGAGCTGGGGGACGTCTACCGCAAGATCCATGCCCAGTCCCCGCCGCGGCTTGACCAGCACCACCCGGCCGCTATCCCCGAGGCCGTGCCCCCCTACCCCTACAGCCCGACCAAAGGCTCCGTTTCGGCACCCAAATTCAAGCTCCCCTACCAGGTGACGCCGTGCCGGGAGAGCGGCCCCAGCCAGGCGGAGAGGCGGCTGGAGGCGCTGACGCTGGAGCTGGAGAAGGAGCTGGAGATTCACATGAAGAAGGAGTACTTCGGTGAGTGAGGAAAGGCGGTGAGGGGCTGGGGGGCGCAGGGTGTGGAGCCGCGTGTGGTGCCCGGACTTGCTCCGGGCCAGGCACCTGCTGGAAGGCCGTATCGCCGCAGTTCTAACTGTCCAGCTGGTGTCGGAAGGACTTGCACCATAGCTCGTTCCTGGGGGGTGATCTTTTCTATCTAGTCTTCACAGACTAGGCAGAAAATGCCGGGACGTGGTGCTTTCCCGTCCACGTGCCGATGGGAGGCTTGTCTGAGGTGTTGCAGGAGCTGTCTCTCTTGCTCTTGAGCTTACTGGTTACCTACACCCCTGAGGCTGTGGCGTTTGACATCGTCCTGTAACGATGTCAACGAAGTTACCGTTGTGCGATAACTCTTACAGACATGAGTGTGGCTGGTGAAGTAACATTTAGTGGCCCGTTCAGTAAAATCCGTGTGTTAGTTTTAGTAAGAGTGGAATCCTGGCTTTGTTTCTGCCCTTGAGAGCTTGAAAAGCTGTCATGGGTCGTCACCTTCCCGAGGATGGGAGTCTGGGGCAAGGAGAGCCCTCTGTCCCTGCTGAGGTTAACCAAGCCCGTTGGTCATCTCCTGAACTGTTATTGCTCCTTCATAGAACAAAAGTAACTTCTTGATATGAGTGAATGCATTTTGTAGTCACACTAGTGATTAAGTTCCCTTGTCTTTCTTGTTTTGTGCTGGGTGGAAAAGGCCAAGATGCCTTTGAAAGATGATCCTGGAGCATGCAAATACTGCGCTGTGGGCTGCAGGTGAGCTGGGTGACTGCAGGACCTAGGCAGTCCTCGGGAGCAGGTTGTCCCCAGCTCAGTCGTGGGGTGAGGGCTGTCGTGTAGGGGTGCAAGAGCTCCCGGCAGAGGAGGGATAAAGAAGCTTCGGAAGAAGAGGGTCTGTGGGTGAGCCAGCCCCCACTTGTGGCCTTTGAGGGGACACTTATCTCTGCTTTTGTGCACTGCCTTCACGTGTGAGAGCTGCTTCTTAGTGGCATATGATATGAGCCTTGCTGAGGATGGAGTCGTGGATTGCCTTGGTTCCCAGTTTAAACACGGGGATTCAGAGTGTTTTTGGCATGGTATTGGTGCACTCTGCATGGGAAGGTGGAGTTGCAGGGCTCCTTGCAAGCATCTGCAAGAGGCTTGTAGTGAGACAGACCTGGGCTGATAACCGAAGGTAGCTAACAGAGCAGTACTCTCCCCTACTAGGGAAAATCTTTCTGTGAACTACAGCGGCATCATTTCTACAAGCTGTTGTCAGCTGCCTAAGGGAAGCTGAACACAGTGCTTTCTGTGTCCCTCCATCCCTTGTGGGACTGGTAAGAAAGCTAACGGTCATCCACGGCATCTTTTGCAGGGTCTGGAATCTGGCATGGTGCTTCTCAGCAGCTGAGGACAGTAAGAGTTTGCTTCTGTCTGTGCAGAAGCTGAATGGGAGGGCTCAGTTAACATGCTCACTGAGTGCAGGAAACGCTGCCTTCAGAGTTTCTGTGGTATGCATTGGAGATTGGGAAATAAGATGTATTCAGAGTAAGAAACAACCTTGTCCTGAAGCTCTGAGCAGGGTTTTCAGTGGTCAGGGGAACTGCATGGGTGATCAGCAACTCCAGGAGCAGCGCTGGGGAATCTGTTGCGGGTGGGTTTTTCCTAATTTGTAAGAATTTGCCAGTTTCAGGTGTCACTATTTGCAGGTATATTCTGTAGTAACATGTTGCAGCGTGCCGTGAATGTTGGCAGATGTGTCCCGTGGAGGATCAGCAGTAAGCTTGTGCCTTTATGCCTAGGGAACATATGTACCAGCTGCTCTGTGGATATTTGTTGTAGCAGCACAAAGACTGCCGCTGTGACTCATACTCTGGGAGCAGCTGAAACCCAGAAAACTGGGGTTCTTTAAAGGAGAAAGTTGGTTTGTGTGAGTTGTTGAGGTTTTGATAAACCCTGGTGGGCTTGATCCTGCTTTTTTAGTTCAGGTCATACATGTGGGTGAATGCTGAGCTTCAGCTGAGCAAGCACATTGAGGGCTGGCAGGAACAACTGCAGGCTGATGGGTCAAAGACAAAGTGATAACAGGATAGGGAGAAGTCTGTACCTGGGAGGGTCTTACACAATGCTAATGAAAGGGAGCAAGGAGAAATGCATTGGTTGGTGTAGCAGTTCACACATACTGCAGCTGGTCTTTGCTTATGTGTTCACTCCCTTGGTGCTGGTGTCTGGCATGCCCTGGAGGCAGTAGTGAAGTGTTCCGTGGTGCACATGGAGAACAGAAGTGTTGAGCCTGGAGTCTAACAAGGTAGAGGGAACAGAGGGGATGGTTTAATGCTCCTTAATAAGGAGATGGTTTAATACCCCTTAATTAGATGAGCTCAATTGTCCAGTGAGTAAATGCTTATATGAGGACACTGGTAATTTTGGTGTTCTCCCCTATTGCCTCCTCCCACTCATACCCACTCTCCCTCCAAAAGCAAAAGAGGGTGAGGAATTGAAAATGAATTGAAAATTTGAACAGTGTATTTGAAACTGAGGTCAAGTGACTAACAGGAGGAGGAACACTACCCTGTCTTCATTCTGTTTGTGGGTTAGTTTGAGTGTTCCCTAACCATGCTCATGCTGGCAGTCCCTGACTGCTCTCCCACATCTCACTGCTCTGCTTCAGTAGGAGCCTGCAGTCTGGGGCAAATAAATAGGTGATGGAGGGCATGTGTAGGGTCTGAGCATTGAAGAGGCTCTGGGGGAGCCGAGCAGCGTGCAAGCCAGCAGGTCTAAGGGCCTGACAGCTGTCTGCCCATGCTGGTATGAATGGCTCTGAGCAGCGCTGTGCCGGGTGCTTTGCTTTGCTGCCTCACCTTCTCCTTCCTCCCCTCTTTTCCGGCTGGCTTCAGCGTATCTGTATCGAGGAGGAAAACGCCCTTCCGCAGTTGGTTTAGTGTGACTGGAGATGACAGCGCCGCAGAGGAGCTCTCTGCATCTGCCCTAACCCCAGTTGCACAGCTGCAGGGAAGCGCCCTGCCACTTCCAAGTGCTCCTGCCAGCACGTTGCAGCCACATGGGCGCACTGATCTTGCAGAATGCGGAGCCTGCAGGGGAGGGAAGGGGAGAGGGAGGGTTGTCCCGGGCTGGATTGGTGAGCTGCTCCGATCCGTCCCTGTCTATAGGTGTCTGAGCTGACCCGAGGGAGAGGGTGCTAAGAAAGGGTTCCGAGAAGCTGACACTGTTCCTTTGGCAGCAGCCTACAGCTGGATTGGGTAAAGCTTGTGGCTGCTGCCTATGCAGCCCCAGCCCAAACGGCTTCCTCCGCCACCCTCTTGAGACCTCCTGCCTGTCCCCTGTCTAGGTAGTGACAGCTTAGTAATGTGCTTGGTGTAGTGGCACATGCTAAGAGAGGTAATAAAAGAGTATTTTCACTTGCTTTCATAACTATTCTCAGCTGAGTATTTGTATGTGATGAGGTAAATTGCCAAAGTTGTTTCAGGGATACTTTGAATTGAATGTGCGTCCTGAAGTGTCAACAGGATATTTGTGGGTGTTGGAAAGTCATCAGCTCAGGCGCTGCCTTAAATCCTATTTTCTCTGCAGAATTCTTCAGTCTGACTACATGTTGAAAAAGGCAGTTTAAGGCAAAACCCTGGCTTTTGGCATGGTTATCCACATCAAGCAGTCCTTGTGGGACTGACTGTAAACCTACAGCTTGTCATCTGCTGGGCAGGGAAATGTCATCGTGTTGAACAGTCAGGCTGATTTGGCTGTTGCTTTTGAACAAGATCTCTATATGTCCTGTGGCTGTGCTGGCCTGTTGTCAGGAATGGAAGGAAAGCCGATGGAGGGATGCAGGCAGCTATCATGTGCTCCTGGCAACTCCTGCTGTGCTGCAGCCATTGTCCAACAAGGGCTGTCTGCTCATCATGGTCAGGGTGGGGGATCCAGTGCAAGAAGTGACTGGATTGTCTCACTATCTGGAGGTAAAGAGGAGATGGAAAATGCACTGTGAGAAAATGAGGCAGGGAAAGTGTGTCTCATTTCCTGCTTGTGCAAAGCCTAGAGACAAGCAGGTTTGCAGTCTTGCTGGCATCTTTCAGTACCCCCATGCAGTGCCCTTTGTGAAGGTGCTCTTCTCCCCCTCTGCGCATCAAGCGTCTTCCTCCCCACTTTGTGGTCACCTCACCCCCTTACCTCCCACATCAGATATGCAGGATACAGCAAGTTCATACCACATGTGGTAGTGAGAAACAAGCTGTCCCTTTGCAGAGGGTTGTCACCTTTCTTACTTTATGCCTTTGTCTGACCCTTCTGTATCCTGAGGGAAACAGCCCCTTTCTCAATACCATGCAGGAGGTGTACCAAGCAAATCAGGAGTGAGTTATATCTTGGAATGAGATGCAAAGTCTGGATCCTGTTAATAACTATAGTCACCTGTCTAGCAAAAGTCTGCTGTTATCCTAGCAAGTAGGCTTGCCTTTTGGGAGCTCCTGGATCTTTCCAGAAAGCCACCCAGTAGTACCAGCACAGGGTTTTTTGGAGCACCACCAGGAAACGCTGCTGGTAACATTCTGATGAAAAGCCTCTGGCCTGGTAGGTAGGTGAAGGGAAGAAATAGCTTCCTAGACCGATCCAGGACCTTTTTGCCCTTTATGTACGTAGTCATCCATGCAAATCTGGATTGGGTTTTGGGCCCTACACTATGCTTGTGGATTAGTATTTGTGTGTACAGGTTGGTGGGATGGGGAGATGTATATGCAAGTGAGATCAAAATTAAGACAGACAACAGCGGTAAGTCCCTAGAAGCTGCATTGTTTAAAGATGAAATTTAAAAATCTGAATGGAATTTAGGTGGGCTTGCAGTTGGTGACCAGAACACTTGATGTATTTGCTAATGTGTTTTAAGCTTTCTTTGTGAAATATTAGATCTTTTCTATTTCCATGAAAATGGAGGTAACAGTTGATAACGTCATACTGTGTGTACCCCTGTGAACATTGTGCCTGATGGCTTTTGAGGGGATCGTTATATGCAAACTGTGTGTGGAGAAAGAAGTTTCTTTTTGCCTGTTTCAGAGAGTCGGTATCTTTGTGGAAAGGATACTACTGGTTTGCAAGGGCTGAGTGGAGCCCGTGTTGCAGTTTGGTGTGGAGCATGCTGTGTGCCTGCTGGTAGCAGACCCAAGGGGCTACTGGCTGAAACACTGAGCAATTCATTATTTCTGCTCTGGGTTTCTTAGGGCTGTCACAAGCTCCAAGCCAGGTCTGTACTGCATTCCCCAAGCAAAAGCTCTCAAGTTCTCAGAAGTAACATCAGGCTTTTTAAATACACCTTCCCTGTGCCCAAAAAACCCTATCAGGTATGTGGCCTTAGGGTGGTCAGGGAGACATCCTAAGTGAGATTAAAAGCACAAAAATCATTCTCCAGCAGTTCAACTTGTCAGCTGTTCACCTGCCCTCTGTGCCTCATCTTCCACAGAGATTTATGGGCGCAGATGTCCCAGTTTGGGGTTAAATCATGCACTGGAAGTTCATACATGGTGGAGTGTGATTGGGAGTAAATAGTTTAATGGATTCTGTGGCTGCTGTAGGTTGCAGAGTAGGAATGTGATGCTGCTGTGAAAGAACAGGTAACTGTCAAAGTAGCTGCAGTTACAACGTGATTGAAGTTGATGTTTCATAGTGGAAAATTCCCCTGAAGTTCATGTTAAATGTAACTTCAGGTGCTCCTGCTGATGGCTTGGTGGCAGCAGCGAAGATACTGGTCTAGCCTGAAATCCTTAATATCCACAGTTAATAAAATAGGAGGTTGATGTCTCTGTTACAGCCATGTGGATACTGGATGCTTAGAAAGCCTTCTCAAAGCAAAAGTATTTGCCAAATACTCAAATGATTATTAAAAAACGGGGGGAAAATATCTGGCACAGTAATTTCCAGATGTTTCAAAGGCTTGTTCAGCAATGGAAAGGGAAAAAAAACCACAAAGCAAGAAACAACCCTGCAGTGGTAAGTCGAACAGTTCTACTAAAACTGAAACAATTGCAGAAAGATGGTACATCTAGATTAGATAAAGGAAGAAGTTCTTACACTGTGTTCCAGTGCTGAGGCACTGAACTCACAGAGAAGGCCATTAGAACAGCTTGCCCAGATAAGCTGCAGCTGCCCCATCCCTGGCGGTGTTCAAGGCCAGGTTGGATGGGGATTAGGTCAACCTGATCTAATGGAAGGTTATGCTGCCTGCAGCAGGGGGTTGGAACTGGATGAGCTTTGAGGTCCCTTCCAACCCAAACCAGTCTGGGATTCTATGAAATCACTGTCATTGGGGTGAAGGTGTTGGGATCCTGTGGGACCCTGCTACCTGGGTCCCCTGCCTCTCTGATGGAAGAGGAGGTGCAGCTGCTCTTGTGGTCTCTTAAAAGTCTGTGCTTTGTCCTGCAGCCTACCTGAGCGGAGTGGTTCTGCAGTCAGAATTAGCTGTAGGCTGGAGAAACTAGGTTTCTCTTAGAGTATAATGTGGTGTTCGATTTTTAGGTCCATCCTGAACAATATGCCTCCTCTCTGACAGAGCTGGGAACGTATTTTAATTTTAAAGCAAAATTTAAGCAGCAAAAAGGAAGAAATGCAGGAATGTGCATGGTATCTGTAAACTTTATTATGAGCTTAAAAAGGCTTGTTTTTGAGGGCTAGATTCAACTGCATGCAAGGATCAAGTCCTGACAGGATGGAGGTGCCTGGGGCTCTGATGTGGCATTGCTTGGAGATGCTCCAGGGGCGTAACAGATCCCATGGCTTGCAGCAGGATTCCCGTTGGCTTATTTGGTAGCAGGAAGGACCAGCCTTCAGATTTTAACAAAATTAGCAGATGTGCTAACAGTTGACCAGTAAATGCCAGTATTTGGCTGGATGTTTATATGATTTTTCACTGTGCCTGTGTGTATGCTGTCTCTGGAAGTAGATTTTGTCCCTTTTTTCTATATTGGAGCAGATATTTCTGTTGTGTGGTACATTTTATCTGTTTCTATTAAGCTTACTGTGGTGTTTTAATTCCCAGTCAGCATAGCTGTGTTTATTACTGTGCTGTGATACCGAGGAGCACAAGAAAACGGCCAAGCAAGTCATGTATCTCTTCCAGCTGGACTATTTCACATCATCTGAAACTTCATTCCTTGTTTTTTTGGAGCAGTTTTACTAAATCTGTAATGTCACATTTATGTGTTCCAGCAAACTTTTAAGAAAAGGCCTATGACTCATTAAGGAAAAAAACCCAGCATCCCAGAGCACAAACACTCATTTAATGCTCAGCTGAGAACTACTGTGAGTATAAAACATGTAAGGGCTTACACAGGGGGACTCAGCTGGGGGTCAGGATTTATTGCTTGTGACATCTGTTTCCAAATTTGAGATGCTGGAAAAGCTCCTCTTGGCAGGTTTGCATGAAAACCTGTAGGCAGTTGGGTTCAAACCTCTGTTCTGTGTTGCTGGGGCTGGGGTGGTGCACGTGTGCTGACAAGAGCAGCTCAGCCATTGTAACCCAACCTAGATGCAAGCCCAAACCTTCGCTGTGCCTGAGATTAGGGGGCAGCAGTGGCAGCTACTGTGTGCTTGGAGGAAGGGGTGTATTGGTCAGGTTTGGTAGGTGCTGCCCACTGGGGTTGGGCTGGCATGAGATCTGCTGATGGCTGTTGCACGCTGCTTGCATGCTGCAGGCATGTGTGAGAGTTTTCCCAGTGATGAGGTTTTGGGAGCTCAGGTACCTGACAGAACTGAGTCCCTTCAAGTGCCAGGGATTAGAAGTCGAATGACTTTGAAGAGGGATTTGAGTGGGTTGGAATAACACCACCAACAGCGAATGCTAGATCTGGGGTAGATGGTTAATTCTGAAGTCTCTAATTGCAGGTAGCAGCACTGAAATGCATCAGGGTTTTTGTGAGGGTTAATGTGTGTATTTGTGTCAGGAGAAGTGCAGGGAAGGCAGCATGTAAACACAAAGAATATTAATACTACATATTGGCATGAAATAGGGAGTGGATCAAATGGACCACGAGGAGGCATTTTATAGGTTATAAAAGGTCATGTCTGGCTGAATAAGGCATGTTTCTGTTCAGAACATGTTTATAGCTTTTGTGAAGAATAGATGGCTACTGTGGAAGAATTGCTGGGGACTCTCAGATGCTTTCCTGGCCATCCAAACATTAATTTAATCGGTGAACTGTTTCGCTTGTGACACCACAAAACTTCTGGAAAATGAAAACAAGATGTTGTCTCCCTTTTAATGTGCTGCTTGAAAAAAAATCGGAAATTTTCAAAGTTAAAATAAAGAGAAAATTCCTAAATGCAGTTTGACACTTGTGCACATTTAGATGCTGCAGCTCACTTGGATCATGTTTCCTGTGGTCTGTGGAGACCCTGTGGCCTCTCCCAGGCATGGGAAATACCCTTTTGTTCTGGCAATCATACCATAAACCTTTCTCCTGTGCTGCAGGCTTGTCCCCAAGTGTATGCAATACAGGGAGCTGGGATCCCATGAGTACAGCTCTGGGGCTGGAAGCTGAGTGATTCTGCTGTGCTTTCTCAGTCTCCTCTAGTGTTCCCTGTGTGCTGGCAGTACCAGCCCCTGGGGTTTCAGGGGGCAGGATGTAGCTGATTCGAAACCTTTGTTGGGAAGAGATATCTAATGAGATAGGGAGAGAAGTGTGGTTGGTTGTTGCTGTAGTACATCAAGCACTGACCTGACTGAATTGAGATGGCTGAAGTCTCTGCTGCTGTTAATTGATTCAGTTTCCTGGCCTTGTGGATGTGACACTGCCTTTGGTAATGTTAGAGCAGTTTTAATGTCTTTTTTTCCTAGTGTGAAATTCCCACTAAATCCATTTGTTTGGGCCAGGTGATGACTGACGGGGAAATAATCACTAGGGAAATGGTTCTGAGCAAGGGGATAGTGAACAGATTTTGCCACTGTCCACGGTTTCCTCTGCTCAAAAAGCATGCTGACCAGGCCCATGTGTTGCTGCCCGCTGCCCTACCTGTTCTTGTCATCAACATGAAAAACAGCAGGATCAGACCCAGGGTCTCTGTGGGCTGTGTCACCTGGCACTCTTCTTTCCACTTCTCCGTAACTAAGCTAGTTCAAAGAGAATGTTGATTTTAAAAAAATAGTAATGAAAAAGGTAGAAGAAGCAAAAGATTTTGGAGTCCAGCATCAGCTGAGACAAAACAACTGTTTATACCAGACAGCAGAAAGAGCTGTAATTGATAGAACATTGGCACCCTGTGTTTCTCTTTGTGTTGCAGCAGTTGCCATGCTGTTAACCTTGAGCATCTCAATTCTCAGGTGTAGATGGGGGAAACAGGTAATTGACAAGGCACAAGTTCTGATGAATGGCTAATAACTTGCAGTTCACTCTCTGCCAAGCCATTATGTGAAAATTCTCTGTAATTGGTGGGTTGCCCACTTTTAATCAAAGCCACGTTTCGCAGAGCTAAACACTCAATAGAAAACAGAGCTGCACAGCAATATGTTAGAGTCCAGATTTTGAGCTGGTTTGAGAAATAAGCATGTAATTTTCTGAAGTGTAAGTCTCCTAAGAAGAGCCGGTTGGCTTGTTGTACGTGTTCCTGGCTAGAGCAGGGCTGAGCCTCTGTGATACAGCCCTGGAAAGCAGCAGTGGTTCACAGCAAGTGATGCACTTGCTCTAGTGGAAAACCCCTGCAACACAGGTGCAGACCTTAGTGGCTTAACTCAGGAAGGAAACCCCCTCAAGACATCTCACAATGAAATCCATGCAGGGTATTAAATAAGTACATTTTTATTTAGAAAATGGAACCCTTACCTGGTAAATCCAGACCTCTCTCATTCATGACAGGCCTGGTTAGGTCATGGGGGCATGTTTGGCTTGTTTTTGACAGCTTGTAGTCATCTCTACTCTAGTTGTTTTTATTACACCACAGAGACCCGGGAGTAAGTAAATTCATGTCTGTGTTTTACCCTTACCATGTTTCTCTGCCTGGCTTGCCAGGCTGCCTCTGCACCTCCCAGGATATATCCACTGTAGAGCTGTGAGTATATAGCTGCTTTGAGCTGTGGCTGCAAGTTTAGCAGCTGGGAGTTTAGTACCTTGACAGATAGACAATAGATTCCAGCCAATTATGATGTAAATAACAAAGAGCAGGTGGAGTTGATGGTGTGAAAGAGGATTATGATGCTCTGTTAAGTCTTGCTGACCTCTTTCAGCTTGTACAAAGCCAGCTATTGCCTCTGTGTTCCCAAGTTACTCTGCTTGTTTGCAGGAGACAGGTTTATGGAAGATATGTGTGAATCTGAGGAAAGCAGATCCCACCATCCTGGGGCATTGAAATGCCAGTGAGAAGAGACTATATCCAGAAACTGAACCTGACTCTGACTTTCCCATATGCGTGATTTTGGTAGGGTGCGGTACAGGTAGTTCTGCATCCTCTGCTTTTCCTCTCCTTGTTGTCTTGTGTTCAGAACAGAAATAATTTAATAAATGACTTCTATCTAATAAATGATAATAAAAATATCACAGCCTAAACCGGGGGAGGATGTACAGGGCAGAGGAACATAGGTGATTCATGTGACACACATTGCCTCTGATTTGCAGGTAATTATAGAGAACTCCTTGATGCTGTGTGTGCTGTGAATGAATGCTGGGGTCTCCAGGTACTGTTGCCCCTTTGTTCCTTTTGATGCCTTTTTTTTCAGCAAAATAAAAGGTCCTGCTTATTAATATTTAGTGTTTTCTCCTAAAATGTCCATCAGGTGTTGATCCAGATGCTGTGTTACAGATAATTAGAAGAAAGCTTTCTGTTTTGCTTTGCCAGGAAAGAGACCATCCCAGTCTTTTTTCTGTATCTTAGTTTTGAGGGAGACATTCCAGTGTGAGGTTGGAGAAAGTGGCTGTGCTGGGAGGTGTTGCCTGGTCTTGGAGAGTGGTTCACGGCTTCCTGATAGCAACACACACAGCCTGTGCAGAGCAGGTCACTGCACAATTCAGAGAAAGCAGAAGAGCTGAATCCACTGCAGGTTTGGGCTTGGAGCTTTGAATGCAGCAAGGGCAGGCACAAGGCATGGTTTGCCTCTTGCTGTAGTTTCTGGCAAAGCGGAGATGCGGCAATTCACTCACCAAATCCCACACTGCCCTAGAGCTTCAAAGAGCCCTTGTGTGGGGTGCAGTGACTCGAGAGTGCCAGACCATGCTCTTTTAAAAAACAAAACCAAGAAACCACTCTGGCATACTAAGAAAAGGGAAAAGAGAAGGGGCAGCTTGGGTTAGGCTGAAGCAGTCTTCAGTGCTGTGTAAGAGCAAACTGCTGTTACTCTTTTGGGAAAAGGCTTTCTCAGCTCCTGCTCCACACCTAGGAGGAATTCAGGCTGGTGAAGAACCAGCCCAGAAAGAGGTGATCCCTGCAGGCCGATCTCCATTTATTCACAAAGAAGATACTTTGAAGACGCTCCAAGTGCAGACTTGCAAATCAGTTTTCTGGTGTGCCAAGTGTGTGAAGCTCTGCCTTTCCCTGCTGCTGCTTCTGTTCCCCACCTTGCAGGGCTTTGCCTGCTTCCCCATGAGGTGGTGGGAAGGGAGAGGGTGGCAGCTCAGACCCATCTGGCTGCAGCAGTGGCTTGGCTCTGGTGGGGTCACTTGTGTCTAATTTATTTCTAAGGCTCATGAAAGAGAAAAATGCCTCAGAACACCCTGTCTCCTGAGCTTAAGGCTGAATCTTGGACTACTTTGTGGACAGAACTTCCTTTCAAATTACTGGATGTTTTGCTTCATTAAAGACTATCAGAATTGGGAAACATGGTCTTAGGTTGTTGCAAGGTCAGAGAAAGGGTGCGTTGCAAGGTCAGAGAAAGGGTGCATTGCAAGGTCTGGGGTCTTTCATTTTTTTTCTGACAAAGTACCCCATGAATGAGTATTGGCTTGGAGGTTTTTCATTCCCAAATAGGTTGGTCAGCGCAGTGTGCTTGCGTGGGGAATTTCTAACCCTGCTCTGCAGGTGGGATGACAGAGGAGCTGCTGAATGCCACTGTGCCTGGATGGAAGCAGACCTGGCTGCCCCGTCTCCCAGCAGTGTTGTGTGTTGTGCCTGCGGGCTTTCAGCACGGAGCTGAATCTCACCCATGGGAGCTGGAGGTCAGCGGCAGCAGCACTTTAGGGTGAGGGTAGGTTCTGGGGTGCTGCTGAGAGCACGCAACCATGCACAAACATTAGCTGGACCTGAAGGCGCAGACATCAGGGTTAACAACTAATAGAAGAATTTTTCCCTTCTACATTCAAGTGTCTCTTCCTCCCACTCATCCAGCCTGTGTGGTTGGCGTGAGGATGATGTACCCATTCACCAGCATGTGCATTTGCAGGGGTTTTAAATTCATGTTCCTAACCAGTGTGTAAAACACAAGAAATTACTTTGATTCAAAGCAGGAGAGGGGGCTGCTGCAGAGGGTTTTAGCAAATACGTGTCAATATTTGCCTAAATTTTTGAGAAATGTTATTTCACCTTTATTGTGAAGCTTATGCCTGTGAGTTTACACACGCACGTTTTCTAGGCTTTTGCCATTTCAAGGCATTGTTTCCAGAACTCCCAGCATCAGGGCTGAGCTGAAAGTGGCTGTAAAACCACTTTGTTTTTAATTTCAGCTGTTTTCATTTTGAGCGCAGGAACATGTTAGAGGGGCATTTAGTGGGAATGTTAGGTCATAAGCTTTATTTTGCTTCTATTTCTTTTATATTGGGTTTGGACTGCAACCAAACTGCAGTGAGATGGATGGGAGTCTTCCCTTTTCAAAGGACAAGAAGTACATACCCATGTAGCAATCATTTGTGAAAACATCTCCCTAAACAGAAGACATTCCTGTTTTAAAGAAGGATCAGCAGCTGGGGCCTGGGTATGCTGCTGGTGCAGGCTCAGTTCTGCACACATCATTTCCTTCTGTAATGCTGCTGTTCTGAAAAACAGTTACCAGCCAGAAAAAAAGAAGTATTCAATAAGCCTGTGAACAAATTGTAGTTTGAAGTTTTTGTTTTTTTTTTTTTTTTTTTTTTTGGCCTATAGTTTGCAGCTTCTCACCAAGCAGTTGACTTAAGAGAACAGAGTTAGTGTTGTCTTGGGGTCTAAATCAGAGTAGGACTAACTCCAAGGTCAAGTGTGACAGTTCAATAATAAATAGCTGTATGTTTTTATCCTGTGGGTCAGGGCATAATTTTCAAGCCTGTGGTGAGATGGGGTTGTTCTGTGCAGGCTGAAGACTGGAGAACAGTAATCTTAAATAGGAATACAATATTTTGAGTTTTCTTTACTCAAAGAGCTCCAGGATCAGGTAATAAAGAAATGGTACCAAGTAGTGCACTGGCCAGTATTGTACAGGTGAAGAGGCTGAAGGCCAGGAGACACTCAGTATTTCAGGTCTGAGCTGAAGGTCCTTCTGCTGTCAACAGATGCTTAGGTAAAGGAGTGGGATACTTGTCAGGATGTAATCCTTAAACCCAGTACTGTAGAGGAACAGGGCCTTTTTTTTTAATATTATTATGAGATGCAAGTTTCTTTGCAAACTCCTGAGTGGTATCACACATCTTTACAGCAAGTATTTTGGTTCAAGGGAAGATCCTGTGCTTTCCATGACAGAAACTTGCATGAGCCATTCCTGTCAGCCTGAGTCATTGATACTACTGCAAGATAAAAGCTATGGCTCCCATCAGATGAAGACCAACGGGGAGCAAACATCTGTAGTGACTACTTAGTTTTACTTGCTTGCTTGAAGAGACATCTCTCTTTTTGGCTATGATGGAAGGCAACCAGAGAAAACATTTTGTGACTGATACTAGATTGAAACAGAATGTTTTAATTGAGAATAAACAATGATTCCTTTTCTGAAATGGACAAATAGCTCCTCTGCAGAAATGATAAAATCCTTCATCTTTCAAAGGTACCAGTGAGAGAAGCAAGGGATGTGTAGGCATCAGCTCAGTACCAACTTTGTACTTCGCTCTTACCCTTACAGAGACAGCACAGTAGAGAGATTCTTTATTGATTTAATAAAAGCTACCCTTATTTTCATGAATATAATTACTGAAGAGGCTACATTCATCTGGAAACAAAGGCTTTATTAATTAAAAAAAAGGGGGGGGGGGGGCAAAAATAAGACCAGTACACCCCACCCCCCAACAAATGTACCAATTCTTTTAGCTGGTTTTCAAAAGAAGTGTTATGGATTGTGGGTCTTTCTTAGGGAATATTTACAAATTCATTTATTAGTGGATACAATGAAAAGAGACATTCCAGAAGGACTTCACTGCAGTTGAGGGAATGGTTGCATTAGGTTATGCTGCCATTGATTTAGTGTGAGAAGGAAAATCCCGAGTGATTTACGCACTGATCCTGAATGTTTTGATTAAAGGTCAGTCAGAAATGCACTTAACTGTAATTTGGATGTCTGAAGCGAATCCACTGGGGAGTTAAATCTCTAAATAGAAGTTGAAGGTATAAATATTCACAGGTAGCTCTTTACATACTTATGTCATTTTGTTGTGAATTTAGTTAGGGAAAGCTTTACTTGAAAACTGAAGTCCAGTCTCTGCTAGAACCTACAGCAGGGGAGAGCATTCCTGTGGACTGTCCTGATGTTGGTTATTGCATATAAAAATTTTGTACCCTACTAACTGAGAGGAATTAGAAAGTAGCTATACTTTATATAGGAAGAAAAGGGATCCAGGAAAGCTGGTTGATGTTTTTCAGGTATTCCTGTCTCCAAGCTCAGGAACGGTCCATCCTGATGTGCAAGAACTCAAGCAAGAGTGGCAGGAGCCCTGCATGGATGCACAAACAGCTCCAAAGGAAGAAATGAAAGGAAATGTTAATGTGTAAGAGGTGGAAGCAGGGCCAGATGACCGGGCAGGAATACAAATATCTGAGCATGCATGGATGGGGTCAGGAGAGCCAAGGCTAGCCTGAAGCTGAATCCGGTAAAAGATGTGAAGGTCAGGAAGTGCTTCTGCAAATGTATGAGCAAGAGTGAAAATGTGGAGCAGGGTACTGGGTTGTTCTTCTGTGATAAGAAGCTTGGTGAGTAAGGGGAGAGCAGTGGATGTTGATCTTGGCTTTAGCAAAGCTTTTGATACTGTCTTCTGTAGCATCCTCCTAGCCAAACTGATGAAGTGCAGCTGGATAAGTGGGCTGTGAGATGGACTGAAAATGGTTGAGCTGCTGGACTCAGAGCTGTGACGAGCAGGGTGAGGTTAAGCTGGAGTCCGCTCACTTATGGTGCACTTCAAGAGTCAGTACTGGGGTCAGTACTGTTTAACTTGCTCAATGTCCTGGATGATGGGACAGTACACATCTAGCAAGTATGCAGATTGTACTATGCTGGGAGGAGTAGGTGGCAGATCAGGTGGATGATATGTTGTCATTCAGCAGGACCTGAAGATACAGGCTGACAGGAAGCTCAGGAAGTTCAACAAAGGGAAGCACAAAGTCCTGCACCTGGGGAGCAACAACCTTGTAAAATGGTCTGAACTGGGGGCCCACTGGCTGGAAAGCAGCATTGCAGAAAGGCCCTCTGGTGTTTTACTAGACCTGAGCCAGCAGTGTGCCCTTGTGGTAATGAAAGCCAGCACCATCTTGAGCTGGTGTTCAGACCCATCTGTCTTGGATCATGGGAATATCGAAGTAGAATGTATGCCCTGGATATCTGCCTGGAAACTGGGTGCCCACATGCTCTGTCCATGCGCTGCAGGTCATAGAATGGTTCCTCAATGTCTGGGCAGCTTGCCCACAAGAGCTGTGTGTAAACAGGAGACTGCAGGGCCTGGAGGCTTGGAGTGGGTTGTGTCAGCTTCTGTCAGGTAGGTCTTGGGTGGGAGAGGTGCCAGCTCTCACCCAGTACCTAGATGGAAGGTGCTGCTGCTGTGATGCGAGCCTGTGGGGCAGCTCAGATCTTAGCCAGTCTTACCAAAAGGAGCCCCACTGGTGCCCACTTCTCAGGTGAACCCTTTCAACCTTAAAAGGCCACAAAACATGTACCACATAGACCATAATCAGATGTGAAATATCTTCTGTTGCTTTTGTCAAGATCCTAATCTGAACCACTGCTTTAGTAGTAGGGAAGGTATTTACCACTGACGTTGCAAGTGGGGTTTCCACCAGGCTCTGTAATGGTGGATGAACAGACAGTGAGGTTGAGGTGGAATGGGTTACCCCTCTTTATTGCTTCTCTTTATTGCTCCTCTGTGTTTCGCTGAGTATTTTAATTAAAACCAGATAAAGGAACATTTTTCACACAGTTTCCATTTTTTAGTGATTTCACCTGCTGCTGAAAATTGCATGAATACATAACACTAAGGGAATGATGTCATAGGATCAAAGAATAGTTAGGGTTGGAAAGGACCTTAAGATTATCTAGTTCCAACCCCCCTGCCATGGGCAGGGACACCTCACACTAAACCATGCCACCCAAGGCTCTGTCCAAACTGGCCTTGAACACTGCCAGGGATGGAGCATTCACAGCTTCCCTGGGCAACCCATTCCAGTGCCTCACCACACTTACAGGAAAGAATTTTCTTCTTATATCCAACCTAAACTTCCCCTGTTTAAGTTTTAATCCATTACCCCTTGTCCTGTCACTACAGTCTCTAATGAAGAGTCCCTCCCCAGCATCCTTACAAGCCCCCTTCAGATACTGGAAGGCTGCTATGAGGTCTCCACGCAGCCTTCTCTTCTCCAGGCTGAACAGCCCCAACTTTCTCAGCCTGTCTTCATACAGGAGGTGCTCCAGTCCCTTGATCATCCTCATGGCCCTTCTCTGGACTTGTTCCAACAGTTCCATGTCCTTTTTATGTTGAGGACACCAGAACTGCACACAATACTCCAGGTGAGGTCTCATGAGAGCAGAGTAGAGGGGCAGGATCCCCTCCTTCAACCTGCTGGTCACGCTCCTTTTGATGCAGCCCAGGATACAGTTGGCTTTCTGGGCTGTGAGCGCACACTGAAGCCGGCTCATGTTCACTTTCTCATCGACCAGCACCTGCAAGTCCTTCTCTGCAGGGCTGCTCTGAATCTCTTCTCTGCCCAGCCTGCAGCTGTGCTTGGGATTGCTCCGACCCAGGTGCAGGACCTTGCACTTGTCATGGTTAAACTTCATGAGGTTGGCATCAGCCCACCTCACAAGCGTGTCAGGGTCCCTCTGGATGGCATTCCTTCACTCCAGCATATCAACTGAACCACACAGCTTGGTGTCATCAGCAAACTTGCTGCGGGCGCACTCAATCCCACTGTCCATGTCAGTGACAAAGATGTTGAACAAGACCGGTCCCAAGGCCAATCCCTGAGGGACACCACTCGTTACTGGTCTCCAGCTGGACATTGAGCCATTGACCACAACTCTTTGTGTGCGGCCATCCAGCCAGTTCTTTATCCACCGAGTGGTCCATCCATCAAATTGATGTCTCTCCAATTCAGAGACAAGGATGTCGTGTGGGACAGTGTCAACTGCTTTACACAAGTCCAGGTAGATGACAGCAACTGCTCTACCCCTGTCCATCAGTTCTGTAGCCCCATCATAGAAGGCCACCAAATTGGTCAGGCAGGATTTCCCCTTAGAGAAGCCGTGCTGGCTGTCACCAAGCACCTTGTTGTTTTTCATGTGCCTTAGCATGCCTTCCAGGAGAATCTGCTCCAAGATTTTGCCAGGCACAGAGATGAGACTGACTGGTCTGTAGTTCCCTGGGTCATCCATTTTCCCCTTCTTGAAAATGGGGGTTATATTTCCCTTTTTCCCGTCATCAGGAACTTAAAGAGGACTGTCAAGAGAGGAATGTCAAGAGGAATGAATGCTCCTTTTATCTGCTGTGAATAGAGGTTTCTCATCTCAGTTAAGCGTTGACTTTACAATTAAGAGAAGATTACACATCTCTGTTATTTTTTATTCGGTCTCCTAAGACATAAATTAACCTTTCACCACTTTGTATAACCTTTCAAAATGGAGAAGGAAGGTCTGGCTGATAAATTGCAGAAGATCACATCTATTTGGAGATATTTACTGTAACTAAAAAAGTGGAAAATCACCTTCCTAACCCCGTGGCGTTTTCTATCTGCTCACGGTTTCCCTGGTTTTGCCGTTCTTGGTTTTCCTTTTTGCTGCCTCTAGAAAGATTTTTAATGAATTGTCCTGGAGGGGTTTGCTCCACAGCTGTGCTTAGCTGTATTTTTGTACGTGTTGCAAAAAATTTACCCACAACTCCTTTGCTGCCTGATGCCTGGGGGCAGTGGAGTTGATGAGTTACTAAATGAGTGATGTCTGAGTGGTAGGATGCTTGCGGGGATGGTGGGATGTTGAGAGGGGAGAGAAGAGCATCTCGCTTCTGGTTCATCACTTTGAGTGTGTCATCCATCTCCAGAATAAACGGAGTCCATCTTCCAAAATTCAGCTTAAAATGAAGATGCCTTGCCATCTTGGCATGGAAACAGTGAGCAGGGTGGGTTACTTAGTACTGGTTTTGGGAACAGGCCTCCTGTGATGTGTGGTTGGGTCTCACAGTGCTGAGGGCTGGTTGGCAGCTGCCAGCGTCTGTTTTGTGAAGACCGGACTCATTAGGCACCAGGGCACCAGTGCTACACTAGTGATTGTTTTGAAAGATTAATCTTTTTATCCTCTCAAATAAATAGCCTCTGACATTAGCCATTGGGGCCAAACTATATTTCACTGTTTGCATCTCAGTGCTAAATGCTATAGCAAGACGTGTTCTTCAACAGGAGCAGCTTAGCACTTCAGCTAAGTGGCTGCTGGTTTCTTCCCTAGAGGGTTTGGCTGCAGGTGCAGTGGGCAGGTTGTGAAAAGTGCAGATGATGCAAAAACCCCATTATAGTTGGGGTTTGCCTTTTTTGCCATGTTCTTCATGAGATAACTCACTCATCAGTGTCTTGCACTTCTTTTTTTTAGCTCTGTGCTCAGCTTTTGCAGAGCAGCCAGCTTCTACTGTTGGTCTGGCCTTGAGAATGTAAAAGGTGCCTGGCAAAACCCCAAGTAGGCATGCAGCCTGTTAAGTTGGAGGGTGGTTTATTACTAGCTGGGAAACAGTCAACACATACCACTTATTGAGTGCTGTGACCATGCCTGTTTCCCACCATCTTCATCTGAGAAAACTAGCTCTACTCTTCTTTTTCGAATTTTCCAGCCTTTTATACCCTCTTTGTGTCAAGATAAGTGAGACAGGGACAAAGCAGGGGAGACGGATGGTCCCAAGTGTGATATTCGTGCATTTCTGGATCATTCCTTGATACCAGTTGGATCAAGTGTGTGTTCACATTTGTCATATTAGCCAGACAGACCACGTACCCTGGAGTTCACGCCAGCTGCTGAGAGCAACCTGTTACCTGATCCAGCAAAAAGTCAAATCAGTCCAGACATATGGTACCTGACCTAGCAGAAGTGCTGCTAATACGAAGTTAACCATCAGTAGTTTACACTGTGTAGCATCTTCTGTACAGTACCAAGAGTTGTAAAGGCGGATTTATTCAGTCATTGGAGCACATCTACTGCAGTAGTACTGCACATCTCATTGGAAGGGTTGCTTTGCTATTGAGAAAATTAAGATCTGTGTACTCCTATGGGTCTGAGTGGTGCTGGCTGGCCACAGCTGCCCTGAAGAGCAAGTCGCTGAAGTTAAAAATGGAGCTCAAGTCCTTTGATGGTCCTTTCCTCCTGTAATCATCAGTGCAGACAGGAATGTGACTAAAGCCTGAAACAATCACCACTTGCCTGCCTTAGATATGCAGTGGAGAGCTGCTGAATGCATGGGACTGTCCATGTCTGAAAAGCCTCATTTTGCTATGGAAATTGGCAGCGTGTTGATTTTCTAACTTTTACCTTCCCCTCCAGTTGGATCCATAAGAAGGACATGAGCCAATATATGTATACATAGCATTTACTGTTACTGTTTCCTGGAGGTTGAGGAGGCAAAATTTGAATATCCTGTTATGTTGTTAGTGCTGTATTTGACCAGTTATCCTAAGGGTTTTCAACTTGCTAGATCAGGACAAGCTTTTGTTATGGTATGGAGGTCTTCTGTGTTCCTGGATAGAGGAGTGTGGCTGTTTGCACAAGCCCTGAGCACTTCTCTGGACTGAGCCTTGCAACTGCAGAGGCAGGGCTTTTTGCTGCAGCTGAGGCAGGGAAAGTGAGGCTTGCCAGGCTAGGTAGGTACTTCAGAACTAAAATCTTTCATGAGCTGAAGGGAGAAACCCCTGAAGTGTTCAAGGCCAGGTTGGATGGGGCTTTGAGCAACCTGCTATAGTGGAAGGTGTCCCTGCCCATGGCAGGAGACTGGAACTGGATGAGCTTTAAGGTCCCTTTCAACTCAAACCAGACTATGATTCCTGAAGGATATCCTTGCAGGAAGGCATAGCCCTCCTCCTCATGTTCTCAAAGCATCCTTAAGTCACTTGACTTGCAGTGACTGAGAAAAAAGCCACCACGTTCAGAGGGTTGAAGTGACAGGTTTTAAAGTAATTTCTAGCTTTCTTTAAGTAATTCAGTCTTTCTAAATATCTTCGTATATTACCTATATGTATGCATGCTTTTGTTCAGGCAAGCCTATTTATACATCTGGAAATGATAAAGAACATCCATGAGGCAGGTGAGAACTAGTGAGCCAGTGCTGGTAGCACCTTTGAGGGGTGGGTAGTGGAAATTTGGGGCTGCTGTGGACATGTAGCGCTTGGGTACTGCTTGTGGCAGCAGCTGCTGAATTTATGACCAGACATGGTTACCTAATGCCATGACTTTTCCAGACTCTCATGCATGTTCTGGAAATGAACCGTTATCTGAGAAAATGGAGAAGTGCACCTGGAAACTTTTAGACTAGTCTCCTTGTTTAACCATGAACCCATTTTAAATATGTCAGGGAGGGCAGCTGTAATAAATGACCTTTTCCTGCCATATATTAGAGTGATGACTCATGTGCAGTGTCAGGAGAATGTAATGAAAAGTCTCTCCAGCTTGACATCTGTGCAGTTGAAAGCTTTCAGGTCTGACATGCTGTGGAGCACAGGGCTTTTGGGCTGCATTGTTGGTGCTTTCAGTATCACTGCTGTCACCTGGTTGCACAGATTTTTTTCTAAGCCAAAGCATTTATATTGATTCTGTCTTTTCCATGTCATCTAGAAGGCTTTTTGTCTGAAGACCACACAGGTGTCAGAGGCTCCCATAGAATACCGAAAAGAGCCAAGACACAGAGAAGCTAAATGGTTTGCTAAAGACAGCTAAGAAAGTCAAAAGGGGCTGGTACAATAGAGTTGCTCACTGATTGTGTACTGTTGTGTATATAGGAAAAAATCTGCTATGCCTAGATAAATAGATTATTACTAATATGTGGTATCAGCCTGCACAAAGGAAAGGTGATTAAAATACAAGCTTTAAGTACTTTGTTTATTGTTTACTTGCTGTAATAAAATTGTCTGCAAACCTGCCACTGGAAACAGCTTGAATAAAACTTAGCATGTCCACGTTTCAACCTGCAGTATGCCAGAATAAGTCTAAAACAAGGCACGGGCAAGCATCTTATCCCAGAGCTTGGATAATCTCCAGTTTATCTGCAGATAAACTTGCAGATTATCTGCAAGATAAACTTGCAGAAATTAAAACATTGGTAGAAATTGCAGTATCTATGTTAATTAAAACCCACATGTTTTTGTGTGAGTGCATTTGCAACCTGATTTCTTCTTTTTTTCTCCCTGAGAAATCTCTGTCACTGTGTGTCAGCTGCCACTTCTTCTGTTGCCCATTCAGTGTGAAGGTCTGTCTCCTTTCTCCGCGTGCATGTATGGCAGGGCTGACTGCCCCTGGTGCTCTACAGCAGCTTCACAACAAGAAATTTGCTCAGCAGCACTGGGGAGGTTTGGATGTTGGTATTAGATCATTCTTAGCTGAAACTGGGACCTGCAGGAGGATTGCTCACGTCTGCCGTCTGCGTGACCTGTGTGCGTGTCTGTTTGGCTTGCCTGGTGACTCTGGATGGGATGATGTATCTTCTGCTGCTAGAAGTTGTACAAGCTCAAGGTTTTGCTGGCCTAGCCTATTTTCACCTGATTGCTACATCCACCGTGCTAGAAATGTCACATTCTACGCTAGGCTGAATTATGTATGCAATCACATATAATTCCATGCAAATTAAGCATGGTTTGAGCTGAAAGGTTGGGTTGACGCAGTCCTTTTGGGCTGCATGAGGATGCATGTCAACAGTGAGAGATTCAGATGTTCAGCAGCAGAGGGGCAGCAGGACATGGAAAGGCCTTTACAGACACTCTTTTTCCTTCCAAGTCATTCATTCCCAGTGGTGCTCTGCTTTACCACTGCAGCTGATTACTAATCCCAGTAATCACAAGGTTCTAGGAGCAGGATTTTCTTGTGTGTGTTTTTGTGTCTCTTTTTTCCGCCCTTTTTTTCTTTTTGTCAGTAATTCAGTTGCTCCTGTTATTTGCTCCTTGTGCTGTGGCTGTCATCTTGAGCACGAACCTTGAGCAGTCAGCTGAGCTCTGAATCGTGGACAAAGCACCCCAAAGTGCCACAGACGATAGAGCAGCCACGGAACGACTTGGTCTTCCAGTTCATTGCCTCAGTAGCAAAATATCTTTCTATAAATGCCAAGTGAGATGTATAAATCATCCTGGAATTGCCATGCACTAAATCAAGAAGCAGAGAAACGAATGAATATTTGTAAACCAAGTGTCAGTGTAACTAAAACATGGTGCAGAACAACAGGCCTGTGATATGCCTTGTGCCATCGGGAGGCTCCACGGCGGAGTCAGAGATCCACACAAAGGGAAGTTATGCAGAGGCATGCTGGCTGCGGCTGAGGCAGGATGAACTGTGTGCAGATAGCGTCAGTAATTTCATGGTTCAGAGCAGTAATTTCACATACTGTATGAAGCAATAATACTGTATGTTTGCTGTGTTAGTTTCAGGCTTTCACTGGGCGACCAGGTGGATCTACTTGAACAGGAACAAAAGCCTTCCAGTTTCCAGTAGCTGCTAATCAGAGCTGATCCTAGCTCCCATGACATCTCCCGCTTCATAGTGTTGACCTGGAGCTGCTGTGGCTTAATTTGTCTGCACAGACATGCCCTGGGCTCCTAGCTGTGAAAATACAGTCAGGGAGGGTGCTGTTCTAGAATTGTTTCTGCAGCCTTCTGTGTTCCAAACTCTTGCACATCATCTCACCCTACAAGAAGGTTTCTGACAAAACAGTGCAGCCCATGTATTTACCAAAGCAAGTGGGAATAGGTTGAGGCTAAGCCTTGCTGGCAGCACCAAGTCCTTAGGCAGGTAGAGCTCAATTCCTGTGTCCGGAATCAGCACTGTCACTCCTGGAACTGATCCCAGCACCTCCCTTAGTGGGCATGATGTCTCCTAGCAGTTACGTCCTATATGAGCCATAGCCTTGTTAAGCGATCGGCAGAGTGGACATAATTGAAAGTTATTCCAGGAGCTGGAGTTAGAACCTAGAACTTGTTTCTGCAAAAATTCCAGTGAATGTGAACTTCAGTGTGTTTGTAACCAAACATAAATTAACCTCAGATTTTGGTTGTTTTGAGTAAGTTCAACACATGCATCCCTCCTACCCAAAGTCTGTACATGGAGTAAAGTCTCTTGTAGGAGGCAGGTGCTGAAGTGATGGACATATTTTTAAGTCAGCAGGTAGATATCTCAAGGTCCTATAAGTGGGGTTTTTTTGTGGGGTTTTTACCAGCTTTTCAAGGAATAAGGTTTAGCAATGACAGCAGAAGGTTTCTTGGTCCACAGCCTGCTTCTTGTCTTGCTTTGCTTAAACTGTTATTTGGGGTAGGTGTTGTGGCGCATCCTCCTCCAGTTTAGCATGCCCCAGCCTCCAGCACAGTTGCTGCAGGGAGCAGATGGGTACTTGAAAGCCAGAGTGGTGTTACTGAATCGGGTGAGGTCCCTCCTGGCTATGGGATGTTGCGGTGCCAGGTGTGAATGAGAAAGGGAGCGTAAAATGTTTACTTGAGCATTTCCCACTTTTCTTAGTTTGTCATTTTCAACCTTAATTCAAGCTGTGGTGTCTTCTGAGCCTGCTGCAGAGGGCAGAGCCAGTAGCTTAGCCAGACGAGTCCCTCCATTGTTCCTGTCACAAGATGCTGATGCTGAGTGTGTCTGGGATATAGTTATTTATTTATGTATTTATAACTTGTACATACCATTTAGTTTTTTGCTGGCTATTCAAGCCATTTGCTAGACGTCTGCCAGGTGACTGAGTCCTCCAGCCAGAGCCACCCGTGGTGGTGAGGGCCAGGAGGGTTTCAAGGGCTGCCTCCTTTGCTGCCGCCTGGTTGCTAGGTAGAGGCTCTGCCCTGCATAGGTGCCTCGTTTCTTCTATCTGCCTTTGCCTGGGAGATGACGTGTGTCAGAGGATCCCTCCTCCTGGGGTTGCTGGAAGGAAGAGAGCATTCTTCTCTCCTGAAGTCAGCTCTTGGCACCCGAGCTGCCACAGTCCAGGATGTCTGCCCAGTAGCTGCTGTCAGCTTGGGCAGGTCCTGCTGCAGCAGTGGCACGGCTACCCAGGCATGGGCAGCTCTGATGCTTCACTGTTTACTCAGCTTCTTAGCAGTGTATTTCTTCAAAGTTAGTAGCAACACTGTGTAAAACCTGGTCAGGCGTGAGATCACCAGCTGCAGGCACTGCAGCCTATGTGGGAGACCACCTCCCATGGCCATGGCCCTTCCAAGGCCTCCTGCTCTTGTAGCTGGCCCCTGTTGCTGCAGTTTGATCTCTTGAACTGGGTTAAGGCCTCTCCTCCTCCTTTGCTCTTCCCGTTTCACAGCTGTAGGTTTTCATTTCATTGTCCCTATGCTTTGGTTGGGCCACAGGTGTGGAAAACCATGTTGGGGACTTACATAGAGATGGTCTTTTCCTGTCCAAGAGAAGAGGGATTTTGCAGTCGCCCAGCGTGATGTTCACCAGCCCTTTTTCCAGCACTGCAGCATGAACAGAACTGCAGAAGCATGGAGGGAGTCATCTGTGCCATGTGTTAGCCGTTAATTTTAGCCTTACCATAACTCTTGATGACAGGGTTTGGTGTTTTCTACTGTAGGCAGCATGTAGCACTTATCCTGGAGATATGGTGTGGCTGTAAGATAGCAAAGCTGCAGCTCATCCCTAAGCTGCAGTGCGCTGTCAAGCAGTGCGATAGCCAGTTTCTCTTTCTGACTCACATAGCTGCTCTGTACTGGAATTGAGAGGCAATGGTACCATATGGTACCATTTTTATTGACTTTGTGCTAAACCCTTGACTTCAGGTTAAGCAAGGATGGTAGTAGGCACAGGCTGAGTTCCACACATCTCTTGAGAACAAAGCTTAGCCAAAAGGTTGTTATACATTAGCCAGACAAGTCTCTCTATCATTATTTTATATTGCTATTGTAGGTACTTTATTGAACGTTAATCTACTGCTTTTTCCCTAATTCTGGCTACTTGGAAGTCTGTATGAAGTGCCAGCCTGTACTGGCATGGTCAAAAGAGCGTCCCAGAATTTGATGTACAGGTCTCAGATAGATCTTCTGATGTGTAGGCTACTACAGGGAACTCTTCTAAGTATGTTATAGCAGGCTGACCAAAAATCACATAGCTTTAATATCCTCTCTGGATTGTTGCTGATAGTTTTACTTGCTAGAACGCATTGCATGCTCTTGGGTCTGGAGCAAAATCACTGACTACACCAGAAGATACCCATCGTATTTTCTCCCAGTGCTGATATTAGCTCTTGTTGATGCATGAGTTACCCAGAGCATCATGCTTCTGACGACTGTGTTGCCGTACAGTGCTGGAGGCTTGCCTGGCTTGCATCCAGAGATGATGTTCTGACTGACATGGTCAGGCTCAGTGAGGTGGATTGCTTAAATGTGTGGGGAGCACTGGCAGTGTTCTGCGGCTGACTCCAGCAGGGAATCTCTGGGAGCTTCTTCTCTTTCTAGTGTTGTTTTTGCGGTGGTCTTTTGCCATGGTGTGCGGAGTTTGTTCAGTCTCTACTCTCATGTTTGGTTAAACACTGCATGAGGATGCAAAAGTCTTTTCGCTGCAGGGAAGGAATGCTGTGACGCTGTGCTCCTTGCTCAGCCAATCTTTGTGCAAACTTTGGGTACATGCAACATCTTTTTCTAGCTAAAGAGAGAAACCAGATCTGTAGGAGAGCTGATGCCTTTAGGTGGAAATGCAGTATTTGATGTGTTAAAAAAATGGAGGCACATTTGGCTGCTTAGAATAGTGGTGTTGGGGAGGGGCAAGGAATTGTATAGAGGCTGAAAGGGTTGATCTGAAATCATGTCAAGTGAAGTGTCACAAACGAGACATGCTGCTCTGTAACAGAACATTCTTCATAGGCAGTTTAACAAGCTTTGGAATTAAATCTGGAAAAAAAAAAACTGATGTGGCTGTTATGTCAGGGCTTTCACAAGCTTGCAGTCTGGGCTGTGACTGGTAGAAAATCAGACCAGAGCAGCCATGTAATCAGTGCTTTTCCTAGGCAGTTATGAGCTCACACTATACTCACACCACAGCTGCATATATGTTTTCCAAAATACACTTTTGGAATTATACATACATTTTCTTAGTATGCTAATCGTCTCTGTGGTCATTCATTCCTGGAGTTAATGACTAGTCTCTTAGAGAAAATGAGTTAACAAACTGACAGCTGCTCCTAACAAATCACTTGCTGGAGAGGCCAGTGTAAATTTAACATTCACAATAAATCCTTCTTTTGCTTCTGATGGTTGAGTGGAGCAATGGCAAAGAAATGAGGCAATAATTTCATTTATCAAAGCAGTTCATGGCAGATTTGAGCATGAGAGCTTATAGACAGAGATGCAAGGGAGTTACAGACTGGATTTCTGCTGCTCTTTGAGTAATACTAAGTGTATATGGGAAAGGGTAGATCTCCTGGTGTAACCTCACAGTTGGACAGACTAATAGCTGCCAGTCCTGGGTATGTTTGGCATGAAAAGACAGGCAACAAGGGTGGAGATAAGTAGGGCGCTCCAAAGGGGTTTCTTCTGTCTCTATTGCCAAGAGTTAACTGAATCTCATATCAAGACCTGACACTGAAGTAACAGATTGCTTGTTTCAGATGTGAACCCCCATGTTCTCATGGTCGTTGTGCATGCAACCCCTTCTGTTCACAGGTTCAGGAGGGACCATTGCAGAATTCATGGTAAGACAGAGGGCAGGTTCATGGATGCTGTGCTGCTGCTGGGAGTAATTCTTGCAGCTGCTGGCTGATGGGGCACTTTTTCTGATCACAGTATCTACAGTAATCAATAACCATCTTTAAGCAGCAGCTAACCATTAACTCACAGCAGATAGCACACGTTTTTCATAACCTTTGGTTACAAAAAAAATAAATAGACATAACAGCCTTGGATAAGACAAGAAATTTTCTGAAATTCCCATTTGCTGGATCAGAGTTGAGCTACCCTCAGGATCAGCGTTTTCTTAGCACTGTATATGGAATGAACTGATGGATTTAGTTGGCAGCGAATTTGTATTACAGGTTTAGCTTGGAACATTGGTGCCTGATAATATTGTAGTTCCTGCTTCATGGAAACACTGACATCAGGTTTAAGATTTTAAAATTGTTGTTGTTTTTCAAAATTACAGTTTCATGTGGCAAATATGCTTAGAGTCCAAAATGACAACATTGTGCTGAGCTAATTGAGTGAAAGGTTAATTAATCTCCCTGTGATATGAAATGAGGGAGCTAAAGGTATAAACACCAAGAAACCTGTGATTTAAAGAAAAACCTTTCATTTCCACATTTGAATTAATAGTATAGGAAAATTCTTTTCTTCAAATGTAATATGTTTTTCAGTTGACACTATCCTGATTAAACTGATCACACTACACAGCCCATACAGGTGGCTGTGTTAATGCTACACTGAACTGAAACAGCTCAGTTTTGGAAATGGCGTTGCATTAGGTTTATGTGGCATGGGTTTGGTAGTGGGAGGGATACAGGGGTGGCTTCTGTGAGAAGCCACTGGAAGCTTCCCCTGGGTCTGATAGAGCCAACACCAGTTGTCTCCAAGATGGACCCTCTGCTGGCCAAGGCTGAGCTCATCAGCAACGGTGGTAGTTCCTCTGGGATAACACATTTAAGAAGGGTAAAAAAAACCTGCACACCTGCACCCAGAGAGAGGAATGAGAATATGAGAGAAACAGCTCTGCAGACACCAAGTTGAGTGAGGAAGGAGATACCCAGGCTGGAGCAGGTTAGCTCTCAGGACTGGTGACCCCATGGGGGACCCATGCTGGAGCAGTCTGTGCCTGAAGGACTGCACCCCGTGGAGGGGACCCACGCTGGAGCCGTTCATGAAGAACTGCAGCCCGTGCGAAGGGCTCATGTTGTAGAAGTTCATGGAGGACTGTCTTCCATGGGAGAGACCCCACACTGAAGCAGGGGAAGAGCATCAAGAGTTCTCCCCTGAGGAAGAAGGAGTAGCAGAGACGTGATGAATTGGCTGCAACCCCCATTCCACATCCCCCTGCAGTGCTGGAGGCAGGGAGGAGGGGGAGAGTTTGGGAGTAAAGTTAACCTGAGGAAGAAGGGAGGGGTGAAGGAAAGGTGTTTTTAAGGTCTGGTTTTATTTCTCATCACTCTAATCTGTTTTGATTGGTAATAAATTAAACTAATTTCCCAAACTGATGTCTGTTTTGCCCATGGTGGTAATTGGTGAGTGATCTCTCCCTGCCCTTATCTTGACCCACAAACCTTTTGCTATATTTTCTCTCCCCTGTCCAGTTGAGGAGGAGACTGATCAGAGCTGCTCTGGGAGTGTCTGGTCAGGTTCAACCCACCATATAATTGTACATAAGAACTACTGCATAGGAACTGTTTCAGGCAGAGAGTACTAATGTACTGCTTATGCCAGTTTGTATACTGGTAGTGAAAAAAAAACAAAACCCATAGAAACTCAATGAAGGCACCAAATGCTTTGTTAGCTTAACTCTGGTTTTTCTGCTATTAAAATTTCTACCACTTCATAATATGCTAATTTACCCCCAAAGAGGTTGCATTTGTATTTTCTCTGTGTGTGTCTGTATAAAATGTTCACAGCACAGCAGGGGAGAATTTTGGATTATTAAAGCCAAATTTTGTAATTCTCAAGTTCCTAGACTCTGAAAGTGTATTAGCCGTCTTGTTGATGCTAGTGATTAATGCTAAGCTCATGAGTGTATTTGTAGAAAGAGACCCTCAAGCACATGGATCATTACAAAGTTGTGTGAGGCAGAATCTCAATTTTAGAAAAATTTTAGAAAAATCACACAGCCTTGTCTTGGGATGTACTGTCCTGCTATGGTCAAATAGAGACCAATGGACATCTTGGAAGAATTTACAATCAGTAGTCCTGATTATGTGACAGAAAGACATGATTCTCCTCCAGCATTCCATTTCCTCTTCATGAGGATACAGAAGCAGTGACTTTTGAGTTATCTGGCTGCCCTGGTTTTATTTTAGGAAGGTTATGTATAGATAGAAATAAATGCATAGGCAAAAGACTCTTAAAGCTGCAACTATGAGGAAAAAGCTTTTTAAAATGGAACAAATAACCACTCCTAAATCCCTCTTCTAGAGAGATTATTGAAATCATGACCTTTCCTATTAGCTGGCTGTGCTTGGAGGTAACCACCAACTTTACGAGTGCTGCTCTGGTTCTTCGTACTTTGGTCTCATGAGAGCTTCATGAGAGTCATCCCCAGCAGCATCAAGAGCAGGCTTGGGCAGCGAAGGTGAATTTCTGACCCCACTGAAGCAAAACTGCCAGGCAGTATTTTTTCCCTTAGGAAGATAGAACCCTTGCTCTTCTGTTTTGTAAGGTGCCAGGTTATGTTTATGTGGTTAGATACTACTATCTAATGTAACTGTGGAGAGTTAAACAATTCTCAAATGTGACTGACAGGCCCGTTTTTCTGGTGCTGCATGGCTTTCAACATGGACCAGTGCTCTTGGTGTTGCCTTGCTGGAGAGGGGCAAAGAGAAGTCTTTTGGGTTTGGACTGGATTGTTGTATTATTAGTGATTATTGAATGTAATGTGATGGAGCATCTACTTGTGAAGGTGAAATCATTTCTTGGGCAAATGGAGTTATTTCTGGAGAGTGTGTGTTTTTTTTCTGTCCTCTCTCGTTACACCTGCCTCCTTTGGATTTCTGTCTTTAGCCAGCCTCAGCCTTCGTGGATAGAAACACCAGCAGAGGCTTCCCTCCCTTTTATTTTGGGTGAATTTCCATGTGTCTGTTTCACTAAAGCCATCTGCTGCTGTCTGGTGTACTTGAATCTGTTCAGGGTGAGGATCCCATTGATTTAGGGCCTGATGGGGGGCGGGGGGGGGGTATCACGAGTGATATGAATCAATGGCCTGGAGCAGTGGAGAGTTCTAACTTTCATTCTTTTTCCTTTATAGGTATTTGTATAAAGTGTGGAAAAGGTGTGTATGGAGCGAGCCAGGCTTGCCAAGCAATGGGTAACCTATATCATACCAACTGCTTCACATGCTGCTCTTGTGGTAAGTTAGATCTACCATAGCCTTATTAAGTGGCTTTATTTTGTAATATATATTCCTTTAGCAACAAGTATGCAGAGTGAAACCTCATCTTGCCTGCTCTTGAGGCAAAATTCCCACGCAAGACTCCAGCTTCAGAAGTTGTTTTCTATTTGCCATCTGTAAGTGTTCAATGGCATTTTCCTAATGCAACAGCCCAGAAAAATAGTATTTGGTTAGTTTAAGGCCTGCATTTACAAAATGGCTTCAACCTGGCCATTGAAGCCAGATCATGAAGCACTACATACTTCAGATCACTTGTGTTTACAGAACTGTAACGTGCATTTATCATTTTTATAGAAAAACAGTAAAACTTGTGCAGCCAAAACTGTATTTTCCCTCACTTCCTATTTCCAAATGTAACTCTAGCCAAGCACATATATTTGTCATTTCTGTGTATACCTAATGCTCAAAATTGTTCTCTTACGTTTGAATGCAGTAAAAACAAATAGAAACTGCATGTTGAAATACTTTAAGCTATTTCATTTTGCAGGAGAAAACTTGCGGGTTTATCGCTAGTTGCTCTTTGCTGTTCTTGGGAGCCTTTTAGGTTTCTCTTCAAACCTGAATGCATCTGAAAGTGATCTATTCCGTATGTGATTTGGGGAAGTCATGGTTTTGTCAGGGAAAACAGGACTTGGAAAATTCAGGGCAGCACTTTCTGAAGTGTTTGCTTTCAGTCAAGCATTGTGAATTTCAGTTGGAATCTTCCTCAGTGTATTGTCTGTAGCTGCTGAGAGCTCACAAATTTGCACAAGTTCAAGGGAAGTATGAGAGCTCAGTTTTCATGAGTCAGGTAATTTTTCTTGATACGTCCACCCATTTATTTAGGTACCTAATTTCTGAAAGCATTTGCCTGGATGTTGAAGATCTTGTTGCGACGCATATACACAGAAAAAGATTTACTCTGAGTAGAATATGCCAAGTGTACATTGTTTATAAAAAGGATTAATTAAGGATTAGAAAAAGAGTAAAAGATTATTGTCATAGAACCAAATAAGTTGATAATGAAAAGACTATTGTAAAGTTGACTTATGAAAGGAGAAATGTTGTCTTTTCTCCTGAGATTTGTACAGATAAATATTAGTTTAAAGAAACCTGTAACCTGAACATAGAATTTAGTGACCTTTATAAATGACTCTGGAGCATTAGCAAGTTCTAGAGTAAACTCATCTGAAACCTTCAGGGATCGCTCTTGACTTTTCTCAAGTCTGACAGTGAACGAGCAAGCTATTTTGTTGGCTCCCAGAGTGAACAGCATCCTGTTTAGCAGAGGATTACAAAATATGGTATCAGATAATATCTATCCACTCATTGCCAACATTAGCCTAACCTAATTGTATGGGTGAATTTCAGCTTCTTCTCTGGGGCAGATGTGTTTTATTTAAGTAATCAGGATACAAGCTTGCTACCACAGAGATCTGTACACAGGTCATTCTGTTCCTCAGAAGATTGTGTAAGGGCCAAGGAATGTATTTTAAGAGAAAAATACAAACCCAACTTTGTTATTCAAAAGGACAACAAGCTCTTCTGACTGTTCTAGCAAGGTGTGTGTGGCCAGTGTACATCTACGACAGGGCGACTTGAGACATGTCTGTTGGGAGCATAGTTTTGCCCACCTCACAATGCCAGCGGAATTTCATGATTCACAGTGCTTCCCATGAGTCACACACACACATGAGGAAATGGTGTTCCAGGTTGGTCTTCCAAGCTTCTTGCTGTACTGCTTGTGGGCTGGAGGGCCCGGCTGTCATTCACCAGGATATTTCACAAGTGAGGGCTTGGATTTCCTTCTGCCTGCAGCCTCTGGTACAATCCCATTGAAAGGGGAACGTGCGGGGACTTTCTTATGTTAGGCACTGAAATGAGGGGTGTGCTGCTAATGTGGCAGAGTGACATAGAGTATTAAAAGGGAGGAGGCAAGCTAATTGTGAGAGCCCTGTGTATGGGCAAATTATGGGAGGGACATGTGGCTGGAGCTTGTCGATACTTTTACCATTAAACAGCATTAGAAAGTGGTCTCGTGTATTAGTCGCAAACATGAGAGATCTTTTCTGGAGGCTGAAATTACACAAGTCAAATAGGAAATCAAAGACAGTTTTTGAGGAGGATTAACTGCTGGAATGAAAAAGCAAAAGAAGTGTTAGATTCTCTGTTCTTTGTTGTTTTCAAATTAAGACCAAATATCCCTCTGGAAAGTGTTTTAAGTTGACCCCAGCGGGACACCAGGTCCCCACCAAAGCCGGTCTTATCAACACCTTGCCACGCTAAACCCAATACAACTTAGAAATCTGGGACAGAGTAAGAGTGCAGGCTTGCCTTTCTTTATTTCCCAAATAACAAAAGGGATCCAAACTGTCCTTCATCAGTTATCGGTCTTACTTTCAATATAACAGATCTAGAAAGTAAAAGGCAGTAGCTGAAGAGGAAAAATTCTGTACCTGAAGACGTTTGATTTAGGTAAGGGCCAAATATTTAACCAGCAAAATTAAAAAAATATTTCAGATCCTTGGGAAAACTTGTGGTTTGGAGACCACTCAGGCTGAAATGTGATAATGAGTGATGGGAGTTCCAAGGACCTCATTTCATCATGCAGAAGTGAGAATTCTCAACTCAGCAAAGACAAATTCAGTGATGTAGAGAAGTGGGAAGGGACCCTCAATAGGAAATTTTGCCCGAGTCAGAGTCCCTTCTTGGTCACTTCTCTAGCTTTGGTTTCAGTTCCAGGTGCCACCTATCAGAGTTCCCTGGTTGAAAAGGGCAGTGTGTGACAGAATGGGCCATCCTGCACCTTCTGGGGAGTATGTAGCGCTTGCCCCAGTGCTGTCCTTTTCAACTCCCACCATTGCTGGAGAGTTTGTGTTGCTTGTAGTTAAAGAGTTAACCTAAAATACACTTACAGATGCAGGCATTTCTGTGAAGACTCCAGCCTTGCTAGCATAGAAGTATGAGGATGCAAAGGATGGATTCATCTGCAGCGGTGATGGTTAGCTCTTGAAACACAAATGAAGAAAGATGAGGAAATGCTCCAGAGATACAGTAAATAATCAGGAAACTTATGTCCCCTTTAGAAGTTTTTGTAAATGCTCGGATGGTAAATCTCTTAATTGTCTTCTAAGTTCTGAGAATTTTGGGGATAAAACTCAGTAATACGTTAATTCAGAGTTGTACAGGATGTCCTTAAAAAAAAAGGAAATCTTGCCAGTGAGCTGAGATCAGAATAGAAAGGAAAAGTGTAAATGACCTAGCAGGCATATTTTATGTGCTGCATTTCTGGCTCTGTATGTGTTCCGTGGGCTTTGGATAGTTGAGCCTTGCTCCCATAACACCATTTTAGAACTTTGCTCTGTCAGTTAATTTTTTATTACATCTCTGTGTAAACCCCTGTTGCTTTCTGCAAAAAGCCATGCTCCTCAGATAGCTTTTTCAGAGGCCTGATAATTCTCTTCAGGTAGTGTAAAAGCCAAAGCAGTCTGGTTTCCTAGGATCGAGTAGTTCAATGCAGATCTTTATCCACAATCTCTTACAGAAAGCAAATGAAGCTTTTTAGGATGGTTTTTAAATGTAGATTCAAATCTCAGCCCTAACACCAGTGGAACCTCTTGATTCAGCAAAACACATAGACGTGCTTAAATATGTTATATTGCTCATGTGTAATTATGCTTTGCTGAATCTTAAAGAACAGAGATTAATTCAGGCAGCAACATACACTATCCCTTCTGTTAAGTGTAAAATTTTAGTTTTGGCAGGAGTTCAGTTGCAAATTTTGCTTATGGAAGATAAAAGCTGATATCTGCCTGAAAAGCTCATCATCTAATTCCTCTTGGTAGTATTTCAGAGCATAACAAGATTTCTTGAAAAATAACTGCAGTAATGCCAAATTGCTTGTATACTATAAGTGTAGGTGATCAGTTGCAGGAATTAATGGGGTCTATTTGATACTCATTACAGAAGGTAACTTACCATGTGCCTCCAGTTTGCAGACCCTAGTGCCATCCACAGCATCTCTTCAGGCTGAAAATCCGAATCAAGTGACAGTGATTGTAGAAACTACAGTAAGATACATCTTTACAATGAGGAATATCAGCTTACTATTTGTTACTCTGAGATTGTAGGAAATGGGCAGGGAATGAGCTTTGAAGAGCTAAGGGTTTCAAGCCTCTGTGTACTCTCAAAGCTGAGATGTATTTGACCGTAAAAACAAGGAACATCTTCTGCTCTTACATGATGGCAAATGTTTGAGCAAAGCATTCATCTTTAATTTGCACTTTTGTTGATGGTTTTAAGGCACAGGAAATCATCACAAATCAATCAGAAGCCTAAAGCAAAACATGTAGTCCCAAAGATACATAGCTTATTTCTTACCTGGTAGCTATTGATCAGACTGGAGCACTCATGGGGTTTTCATACAGCAGTTTAAGTGACAGCTTGTAAAGGTATTGCAGTTCAGCTGATTACTGGCATGGCTGCTGCTTCAACACCAGCCTTTGTTCAGGCTTCACAAGCTCATTACTACAATATGATCCTCTAAGAGAAGGATCACAGCGAGGGCTGATAGCACTGCTGTTTGAAAAGGCCAGTGTGGGACAGCTGTAGCAGTACGTATCATTACCCTGAAGGTATAATGAGCAGTTCTGAACTAGCCCATGCCCTCCAACTGGTGTGAAAGGGGAATTGGTTCATGGTTGTGGACCCAACCTACTTTTTCTTGGAGACAACAGCTTCCTTCTGACTGAGGCCACTCAGTGCTACTGTGTGTAGATGTCTCTTAATAGGAGGTTGCTCATGTCCGGACTTGTAGGGAGAAGTTCCTTGTGACACTGGAAATGGTCCTTTGTGTATTTGCTGCCCTGGGTTGAACCTTTGTTTGCTCTTGGTGGTAGTAAGGCATAGAACATCTTAAGGGAGCTGTGTCCCTTCAGTGTACATTTATCCACAGTTGGTGAGTTTTTAAAAAAAAACAGTTCCCAGTGGAAGGTTCATTTTTAATTCGCGTTTGTTCTGTCCCCACAGCATAAGTTTGGCATGAATCACTGCATCCAAACTGCACACTGCCAGTACTTGCTTTGTAGCCTTAAATTGTCTGTGGATGTGATTTTCACATAGAATAAAACAAAGTTCAGTGTCAAATGTGCGAGCTCTACACTGTATGTTCACCAATATTAGAGTTGGTAATCACAGAGGTACAGATACATGTGTGCATGTCAGTGGCTTTTAACTCTTCAGTACCTCATGGCTGACTTTTAGCTGATGCAGGTGTAGGTTTGGTATCTGTTCATCTGAGGGCCACCACTTTATGCAGCTATTCTGAGCACCAGGGAAACACAGTGAGAACACTTAAGGGAAAGGAGCTAATGAGTATTGCTGCAAGGGGTACATTGCTGCACAGTGAAAGTGCTAGGTAGCTAATGTCCTTGCACGCTTTTCCCTGCTGTTTTCTAACCACATGCTCTCAGACTGGAGCGGACTGGAATTTTGGGATTTTTAGTCTGTAATCCTGCCAGAACCATTGGCTAATACTTGGTGCTTAGGGGAGGACAAGCCGGCGGGTGATTCAGTGCTGTGCATGTGGGAGCATTCCTCCCTGACCCCCATGGCCTGGAGCGTGAGAGCTGGATGCCCTCAACTTGCATAACTGTGATTGTTACTCATCCCAAGCTCACACCTTCCATTTGAATTGAATTCATGGCCACCTGAGTGTTTGGTAGTTTCCAAGCCATAACTGGAGCTGGCAGTAGGTCCTGATGCGCACCACTTACGGGCAGTTACTTTGAGGTGTGATTCACAGGAAAAGCCAAGCACTTAAGAAGAAGTGGAGTTTTGTTAGGAAAAAAGGACTGAAGGATTTGCTGTACATTCTGCTAAGGCTGCGGTTTGTGTAGATGTGTAATGGAGATAACTTGCAGCGCTGCTGCAGGACTGCAGAATTTTGCCTGAGCCATTCTGCATCATCAGGATAAGTTACAGCCTGTGCTTAGCCCTGTGTTTTCCTTTTTAACACCTATCAAGACAGATAACTAAAGCTATTTCAGGTATGTCTGCAGCTGCAGTCCCAGACAAACCCATTAGTGCAGATCTCACGGAAAGGGAGGTGCTGGCTTTAGAAAAAATCAGTCAGTAGAGATGACAGCTGGCTTCAGATGGTTCGGGTTCACCTTGCACAAGGCTGAAACATGAATGAGTCTAGGCAAAAGAATGTAATCGTGTCTTCTGGTAATTGAAAGTCCAACTTGGATAGCAGCCCATGTAAGACACCAAGTACCTTTGGGTACTGATTGGTAGAAAAATGTTTCCTTTATCTTGATTTGTGGTTAGTCTGATAATATTCCAGGCTTTAAAAAAAAAACAAACTAAAAAGGATGGGATGGGAAAAGGGTAATCAGAAATGTTTGAGATGGGACTGACAAGAAACTCTCCTTTTTTTTTAGAATGTATTTAGTTGGATTTTGTATTTTAGGAGGTATTTAGTAGTTTCTCTGCATTGCTGTCTGTTGTCCCAGCTAGCTCTGGTCCAGTGGGACACTGATCAGTGCGCTTGACTTCAGATAAATCATCCAGTCCATTGACTGTGCCCCTTCTACAGATGATACTACTAGATGTTACAATTAAAGGTTTTCAATTCTGTGACTACTTTAAGTTAATTCAACTTGAGGAGAGAACCTGTTTTTTAAGGGTGGATTATCTGATTGGCTCAGTCCTCGGCCTTAATTCCATGGGGGCATCTCAGATGCTTGAAGATGCATGTACTTAAAGTTTCTTTTTGGTTGGGGCAGTCTTCTCTGAAGGCTGCTTTTAGCTTGGTTTTAGCTTTGGTAGATCTGGAGGCTGATCCCCAGGGAAAGGTGGTGTAGATAGGTAGCTAGCTGACAGAGAAATAGGAAATATTTCCATTCCTTATTTCTGATTATCAGAGAGCATGTGATCAGTAGTTGGCTGGTGGCTTGTCCCCTTTTTTTTCTTGAAAAGTGGTAATTGCATTCTGCTATTAATTATTCCAGCATGAAATCTGTGGCTTTTGATGGTTATTTTAATTGGAGGGGGTTGCCTGGCAACTAATGATGAAAACTTTACTCTGTGTTGATTGATGACCATAGATGTATTCCTTCCACAATATTTTAGTATTCATAGTGCAGAGCCAATCACTGACAGGGGTTGGAAAACACATAAAATACAAAAAAAAAAACCCAACCAAACAAACAAAAACCCCTCTAATTAACAAGGTTTCTTCCTGTGTTTTTTATTTCTCTGTAAAAACCACAGAGAACCTAATCACTTCCTTGCATAGTTTTGTGTGTTTGGAATGCCACCAGTTGTTTAGTCTAATGAGATTTGCTAAGATTGCTCTGTTTCCTTGTCAGCATCTATTATCTGCAGGTCTCGATTGTCTTAGGCTGAAAGCCACATCTCTTGCACCTTTTTTTGTCTTTCCATTCTATTCTTTTTTCCTCCTCTTTCTCACCTCCCCTTCTTCTGCCCCAGTTTAAAATGTTTTCTTGGAACACATCTCAGTTTATCCAAAAGAGGAGATTCCCCTGGGCTGCTCTTGAGTTCATCTCTCAAAGGAGAAGAAATCCAGATAATCCAGAACAGAGCACAGGCAAGTCACTGACATTATCAACAGATGTTTCTGTTTCCTATTCCCCAGTTCTGTAATTTTTAAGTATTACCTAAAACTAAACGGGGAAAACAGGTGGCAAGAAGAAAGTGAAGGAGAAAATGAATGAAACACACAGTTGGCTTCCTGTAATTTCAGTAATCTAAGTTTCTGCTATATGTTGTCCCTATGTATTTTGCAACCTGCAAATGTCCTTTAATGCCCTTTAATGATGTCCTTGATCCTTTAGTCATCTGTGTGTCTCTTACCATTACTTCTCTGTACCAACCCAAGCTGTGGTCTGTGGGCCGCCATTGTTTTCTTGGAATGTTGGAAGAACTAATGGCGTGAAGTGGAAAACTGTTTTTGCTGCTTCTGTTACCTTCATTCTCATGCACTAACAAAATGATTCTTTTGCTTTGTATCTCATCCATGCCTCCTGTCTAGGCTAGGTTATTAACTCATGCTTAGTAATTCCTGTTTACTGCTTATTTCAAGGGAGAGGTGTCAGTATAGCCTGAAAACTCATTGATGTTCCACACCAGAAAGCAGCCTGGGTTTTACTTACAAATTAATTTTGCAGATCAAAGATATCCACTGCCACTCTTCACCTTTAGGATGCTTTTACTTCTTGCAGGTCTAGAAAAGGTGTTTCCCATAAGAATCTTACCATGTACAAAACTAAATAATTTTTTTTTTTTTTCCAGTTTGTTCTCACATTTATGAGATTAATGGTGGCAGCAAACTTTAGTGTTCTGTCTTTCAGGCTTTCTTCTGGTATAGGGTACTGGCAAACAACGGAGAAAAAAGTTCATGATTGAGAGGGTTGATAGGTTGGTGGTCACAAAATCAGCCTGTAAGGCACAGGATGGGGTTTATTCCGCTTGCTGTGGGCTTCCTTCTCATCTTGGGCCGATCACTTACCCATGTGGAGATAATCCGTCTCACCTACCTCACATGGGTGATACTGTGCTGATTTCATTAGCGTTTTGAAATCTTGGAGATCCTGAGGTTGAAGTATTGAAGTGAGAAGTTTTATAAATTATTAAATAATTATTGTTAGATCACAATAGATGCATTTGCTGGAGGAAGCACTTGCAGTGTCTGGCAGCCAAGCCATACAGCTGCTGCAGCATGCTACTGAAAATAATTACTTGGTCAAATAATGCATATTTACAGTTTATGGAGGACTGTTTTGAGGTTTATATATCATTAAATACATAGGCTAATGCAAGATTTTTAAAAGACTACTTTCCCAGCACCACTCCCCAGAGCCCCTAGTGCCTGAGCCACGTGAATAATGTTCCCATTCCTCTGTCCAAGACCAAAGTTGTGTTTTTAATTTATTTTAAGTATCCAAGGAATGCTGTCTCCAGTATTTGGAGGACTCTAAATCGGATGTGAGAGACAAATGCACCAGAGAAGCTTATCAGAGAAACAGGCTTGGCATGAAGCCTACATAAACAACCATAAATCTTTTCTCGTTTAAATGACGGGACTCAGGAGGATTGGCTGATTATGGCTGCAGTGGGCTGTCCTTGAGCACCAAGGAAAGTGCTTTGGTGACCCCTGGTATTTGACATGAGTGGAATGTTTTGCTTGCTTATAAACTTACTGTTATAGAGTGACCAGCTTGGTTCTGGTAAATGGACTTCTATACGTCACTTTCAAAAGTTATTTACCAGCAGTGGATGTTTTCCTGTCCTTAGACTTCTCAGGAAATTTTAGCTTGGTTTTAACCTAGGTAAGGGAGAGCTTTTGTTCCCAGCCACTCTTCTCTGCCTCTCTCCCTCAAAACACAGCACAGGAAGAAACTCAGTAAATTTGACTTGGCCAGAAAGCATTTTTTCCCCTTCCAGTAAGTATCTCATTTCCTGAAAATCCTGCCTTTGACCAGTACTTCTACCAGGACTTTTTAGATTTATCTTCACCCATGGCCAAATCACATTTCGGGTAGTGTCAAAGTATTCTTGACTTCGTGGAGAGTAGCATGAGCTCTTAGCTGGGCAGCAGGAGCCTGCTCCCCATCGCACTGACATGAATGGTGTAGTTTGCCCTAGGTGAGCCTGCTCCCTGTACTTGTATTAAAGCAGGTAGTTTTGCAGTATAGCTTTGATTATGAACACCTTACCGGAAATAGTAAGGAAATATTTTATGGTTTTCTTGAGCAACTCCTAGTATCTTACCAGCATGAAACCTGTATATGGGTGCCCTGCATTGAACTGACAAAAATAGGAAATCTTCATGCTTGCAAACGCAATCCAACAGTCTCGAATTAGGTACAGTAAATACTTTCTAAAAACAAACCTGAAGCAAAACCCCACCATGGCCTCCTGATGGCCAGCGTCCAATCCGTATTCAGTACTCCCTCCATTTACAGGATTATTGACTCCATTTGGCAGTTCTCAGGACCAGTATCTGATTGAGCGCAGGCAGCGCGTTGGCAGCCAGCAGGGTAAAGCGATATGCTGTAGTGTAGGTGCATGCCTGGAAACCCACGCTGGGCTGCAGAGGATGAAAGCAGTCTGACTGGGGCTGGTAGAGAATAGGCAGATGCTCTGTGCTGTCCCTTCAGCATTCGCCTTCTCTTGGTGATCCACCCTCTCGTGAGAGCTCACCTGCTCTCCTGCCTCAACACTGAAATAAATTGAGAATTACTTTTTTAAGTGGTGGAGAAAGTGGGAGTGTAATAACCTTGGGTGTAGCCCTGTGTTCCTTGCCTGCCTCAAACAGGCTTAGCTCATGGAAGGAGTCAGGAGGGTTTCCTTAGGGAACAGCTTTGAGCATTTGCTGGGCACTAGGTCCTCTCACTCCTCAGGGACTTTTAGTACTTGAGGAAACAGGTCTGCATCCTGTGGTTCTGGGCCAGAATAACCTCCTACCATTGTTTGAGGTAGTGTTGGCTCAGACACTTTAGCATTTCACCCACAACCTTGCTGTTCCTGGGTGATGAAACAACCACCCTGCAAGCTGAAATGATGCAGAGCGTTCCAGTCTCTGTCTCGGTTGGACAGAGCCAAGTGGCACATGAAGATGTAGGTCAGTATGTTTGCACTTAAGTTTCAGTTTGTGCATCAGACATGACTAGAGAGGTGTGGAAGCCTGGTGGAGGCACCGAAGTGTGGCTTAACGCTCTTGAAACATCTTTCTGGTGAGTGGTTTTCAAGCACTCCCATCGCATTGAGCAGCCTGGAAAGAGTGCTTCGGAACAGGAAGGTTCAGGGGAGGCTGCTGACAGGTCTGGCCTCCAAGATGGGGTTCAAGCCCCCTGGTAAACTCAGTTGTTTGTGAGGTTACTGGGGCCTTGCTAAGTCGTTCCTGAAGTCCCCTGTGAGTGCTTGCTGCGTTGTGGTGTTAGGGGTGCACTTGCAAGTTTTCCAGTTGCATGGATACCCTTCCTTTCCTCTGGCCCATTCATCACAGGGTGGCACAGAGGCATTGGGTGCTCATTGAGGGGTTCCCTTGCTGCTTTGTGTGCTCCTTTTGCATTAATACATGCAAACCCTGTCCCCCCATATTCCTTCCCTTTCCTCTTCAGAGTCCCATGTAACCTCATCTTCACTTCTTTCTCTGGTGTTAACTGCATCTCCCCATGTGACTCAGCTGGTCAGTCCCTGGTGCTGCCATCTCCTGCCTGATCCTCCTAATCACCTGCCTTGCTTTCCACTGTCAGGGAGTCTTCTTCCAGCAGTGCTCCCTGCTGTGGCTGTATCCTTAGGTTTGCTTCTTTCTCCCGTAGGCCTTGAGCTGATTTTTCTTGCCTAGAATCATCAGGTCTTGACTTTCTTTGCTGCGCTCCTGTGAGCTTGCAGTGTACTTGGAATAGTAGCAAAAAAAAAAAGTGAATGATAAGCTAGGCAAGAAATAAGCAAGGAATCTTTGTAACAAGAAATAAAATCAGTAGTGGCTGCTGGCTTCTGAGAGCACTGTTGACCGACGAGTGTGGGTGACCCATGGTGCCAGCACACACGCAGAATACGGCTGCTAATATATGCCAGCGCTTTTAATTGTACCTGTGCAGAGTGAAAGGCATCTGATTTAACGGGTATTTAAAAGCAGGAATGGATTTAGCAATCATTTTTTATTACTGACTTGTGTGTCTCAGTGGCTGTCTTATCAGCGTGTTTTAAAACACAAGTATGGTATTTCCTAACACTAAATTGGATATAGTCATAGAAACTCAGTCACTTAACTCGGCAGGCTGCCTGGGTACTCTACACTGTTCCTCTTCCAACTGCATTCCCTGCAAAATTTTTCCTGGAAATAATGCAAATAACTTACTTGAGTGAGTCAGTGGATTACCGACCTTAGGAACCACAGCAGTGTAAATGCAGACCTATGGAAACAATTTGTGAGTCAGTATTAACAGTCCAGTGGTCTCTAGAGCAGGAGTCTCCAAAGTGGAGGCGTTTATAATTTATAAGCAAATAAATATACCTGTATTGGGGATGCATGCTGAAACATTTTTTACTGGTAGGGGAGCAAGATTGAAAAAGTCTGGAGACCACTTGCTGTCCTAGAGGAAGAAACCCTGAGGAATATACAGCCACCAGGACTTGTTTTACTGTTTCCACAAATTATTTGTCAAAGGAGGATGTATATGCTTGGGGAAATGAGGGTGGAAATCATCTACTTAAATTCTTAAGGAGACAAGTAGGTGAGAGCCAGAGATCATGTTTTCTAAGCTTTGTTTTTTAATAGATGGGTTTTTTTTTATTGGCCTGGTTAGATTCTAGTAGCAGATCATCCCTGTTATTACAACAGTTGTTTTTCAGGCCACACTGTATAAAGTTGGTTCAAGTAAAGTGGCCAGCAGCTAGAAATATCTCAGAAGTACTGTGACATCCAGATGATAATGGTGAAGAGAATTTGGTGTTGCATGCAGAGATGGCACAGCACTGATGCTGGCAGATGCAGACATACAGTACCTGCACATGGAAACCTTGGATAGATTCCAGTTAAATATTTGCAAAGGGTAAAGTTGTCTTTTATCAGTGAAGCTCTGCAGCTGATTCTGTGCACTTTGGGGTTGATAGCAGACAGTGCATTTGGTGTTTGTGGTTTGCTAGAGCTGCTTTTTCATATTTGCTGTATAGCTGCTTTTCCACCTAGTCTAAATAGTGTGCTAGTGAACAGGATATACAAAAACCAGAAAACCAGGGGAAGTCAAAAGAAGGAATAACCAGGTTTAATATGAGCATGGCTGAAGGCAGGGGTTTTGGTTGTCTTAGTCATTGCTGGCTGTAGTGGCGAGCTGATGTCTCATGCTGGGTAGGGAAGAGAGGAAGGAAGTGGATTTAGTGGAAAATTGATTGCATCTACTTGGGCTCTTTCCAGCTGAATCCTGAGTTAAGTACGTTCATCCTGAGCTAATCGTTGGGGAGAATTGGCTGAAATCTCACATACTTCTTAAAAGAAAAACTAAGCATTAAACGAACAATATCCTTATTGTACCTGAGTGCCAAAAGAAGCTAGTGTACTATCAGGAGTTCTACCTATTCAGTTTTGTATCTACAAGCTGCTTGTGGTTTTAGTTCTAATGTGACCTGCTGCAGGAAGCTGTGGTCAGTCCACCACAAAACATCAAGGACAGGGCATTTTGGAGGGCTGATTTCTGATTACATTTGGAATTGGCTGAGCAAGCCCTAGTTCATTTCAATAATATGGTACAACTGTAATTTTCAGGTTTATTTTACTTACAGCAGAATATACCGGAATGTGGTGTAAAATACATAGCTAAGGTTCTAGTAAGGTTTTGTTTAAAGTTATACAGAATAAATCTGAAGTAATGTTACTCACATCAGTATAACTCTTCACCAGTGTGAGCAAGAGAAGAGTTGTCTCTAATCATAAATAATCTAAACCAAAAAATGTGCTTGAAAACTGGCAGATTGTTTTAATACTTTGCTATCCTGAGAATATTTAGGTTTTTTTCTACTGTGTACTAACCTGTCTGTCCTAGGGATCATTCCCCAATACATTCTTCCATTATCAAACAAAAAAAAAGTTACTGCTCAAGATACTATCTCTAGGCATTGTGTATCTCAACAATTTCACTTTATTGTTAAGGTTTATCTCAAGGGAATGAGAACTGGGCACTGTGCACTTGATTTCAGAAACACATGGGTGCCACTGGTGTTGGCTGCTGAGCACTCTCTCGACGTGACTGAAATCCAGCATTGCTGGTATGTTGAGGTTCATCAGCAGCGCCCTTTGATGCTGCTCACACTGAGGTGCTGACGCATGCAATGCTATGGGGAGGAAGAAAGTAAACTGTTCCTGTGCAAATCCATTCTTGTTTTTTTGAGACAACGCAGAAGATAGTTTAGGGAAATTGCTCATCTCCCTTGAGGCTGTCTTGCATGTTGCCACAGGATTGGGCTGTGTCCACTCCTTCTGTTCAATGTTCTTTTATGTGCAAAGTACTAGGAGTGAAGGTGATGCTGCAGCTCACTTTGTGCAGAGATGACATTCAGCAATCTGACTTGTTGCTTCAGGTCTTGATCAGATTTCTGATTATCCGTTTCAGAGCCAGGCTAAGCTGTGATTTTTAGTTGAGGCTGAACTTGAATGAAGAAGAGAATGATGCCTTGCAAGAAAGAACCTAGTAGCAATGGTGAGGGGTCTGCTTTGTGTTTATCTCAACAAATTTACCTACCTAACTTTTGCTAGCTAAGTTTGTCATGTGAAATTTCCAGTGGGTTTTTGCCCTGCTCCAAATGTCCGGGTAGCAGTCCAGATGGTGTAGGGACCAGATACCATCTTTTGGATGTATTCCCAGAGAAACTGTTTCCAGTTGTATCTTACAGCAGTTCATGTCCTGTGAAAGCTGCTCTTTGCAGTACAGAACTCAGTGGCTTGGTCAAATTTCCTGCAAGGACCTCACACATAGAGTGTGAACTTTTTGAGCCAGGACTACTGGTTCCACTTATATGTGTCCACTTCCGTGTTGTACAAAGAGTACCTGAGCAGAATCTTAAAAATAGATGCTAGATAAAAATACCAGTTGTGCCATTCATTTCCACAGTTGAAGACTTAAGTTTCAGGCTTTGACTTCCAAAGCTCATCTCTAGTCTGTTTGTGATGGCGGTAGAGGCTTTGTTCTTTAGGATGCAACAGGAGCTTGAGCTCAGTGGAGGTTTTAAGCAAACAAAAGGGAATGCTTCATACAATGCATAATGCAGTTGTGGAATTCGCTGCCATACGGACAGCGTGGAGGCCAAAAGTATAAATGATCTCATAAAGGAATTAGACAAATTAAAGAAGGATTGGTCCAGTGAGGCTATTAAACATAATAGTTATGATGCAACTGCAGTGCAGGAAGGCCTTAAGTGCTGGCTGCTGGAAGCTGGGAGGTTATTCTTGGGAACACATCAGCCTATGTAAGCCCTGTTTCTGATGCTCTTTCCCATTCAGCTTCCACTCTTGGCCAGAGCTGGATACTGTGCTAGAAGGATCCTTGTTGCTGCCATCATGGTGGTTCTTGCTGGAGCTCAAATGAAAACCACCTACCACGTTGCATGGGAAGCTGCCAGCAGGGCTGCTTGGGAAGGTTGCGTCCTGCAAAAGCCAGGAAGACTTGGGCTGGAATAGGCTGTAGTTTGGTGACTCATGGATTTATTTTGCCATAGAATGGGTTGGCACTGAGACCCTGGGATAGTGATAAGACAAGTACTCTTTCAAGTTCTGGCTTAGAGGCAGCAGCTGGGAAAGTGGCATTCTTTGCTGATAACAAGCTGGGTCTGTGATGGAGTGATGAAAGCTTCCCACAGTGGAAGCCACCTTCAAGGGAGAGCTCTACCAGTTCCCCTCACATTTTGCTCCATGCTGGGGAGGCCTCTTGTGGTTCTTACTCAGTGGTCTGTGTTGCTTTGCCCTTCTTCACTTTTTTTTGCCTTTGTAAACCCAGCCCCAGGAAAAATAAAAACCAACTTAATTAAAGTACGTTTAATTTTAGTTTACATTTCCCTATTAGTATGCCTGCTTGCTAGCTTACTAAGAAATGTATTTTAAGATGTATGTTGATCCGTAAGCCTAAAATAGCTATTAGATCAATGCAGGTATTTGTATTTCTGTTTTTAAATACATGCTTGTCTTATGTTTTTACAAACTCCTTTTCAACATGGGTCCTGTTGGAGCTCCATGGAAATAATTTATGCCTTAGCCCGGAAATTGATGGGTGGTATGGGATAGAATAAATACGTAAGTGGGAGAGAAAGGAAACATCTGCCAATTTTAACTTTAGTAAATTATATGGAAGCTTGAAAGTATCTGCTAAGTTTATAATACGGTCTGTACAGGAACGCTTTGCCCAAGTACTAGAGGTCAGAGATCTTCTCATCCCTGCAGCATTAAGTAACCTTTTGGTTAAATAACCTGACTGAAGAGTAGGAGGAGAGGGGAGGGAAGAGAGAATTCCACACTAGAGTAAACATGGCACGGAGATTATGGATACCCTGCCAAGAAAGGTGTGGTTTTCCAGCAAGGTAACAAAAGATATTAGCTAGCTATCTACATAATCCTGCTGGAGACTGACAGTGTAAGTAACACAGCTGGGTTGGGGCAGAAATGTACCGTCCACTTCCTCTCCACCCAGTATTTGGCTTGCTGGCTTTGGTGGTAGTGAATGCTGCAGAGTGACCAGAGCAAGAGACATTACCTGCCTCAGTGCGACGGTTTTTGGTAGCAGAGGTGCGCTTTCTGGATAGATGGGTGCTTCCTTCAATGTGGTAGCTGACACAAGGCAAAATGCTAGGGAAGATAACGACGTTTTTCACTTGACATTGTGGCAGGTTAAGGTAAACTGCAGAGGAGATGCTGGAGTTTACCGTGGGCTACAAACATGTCAAGATGATGAACTGCCTTGTTTTCATCTGGATTTTACTGCACGTTAGTGAGTGCATAGCGAAGACAGACTTTTTTTTTCTCACAAAGGTAGTTCCTTGGGGCAGGTCTGCAGCTTGTATAAATGGTGATGAATTTGGTGATGCTGTCACGATTCACACCAGCTGCAAGTTCAGCTTTGCACAGTCTGCGGGGTGGGAGGGGAGTGGTACTAGCACGTCTATGCAGCAGGAGCTGGCACGCTGCTGCCGTGCCGGAGAGGTGGCATAGAGCACAGAGCAGTGCAGAACCTGGATAGCAGCCCAGAAATGGAAATGATAATTGTGTTATACAAGAGCCTACTTTTGTGAGAGCCCAAGGAAGAGCTGGGCAGAGGTAATCGGGAGGAAAACCAGTTAACTGCCATCTGCCTCTCCAGGACATATCAACTTGAGATGGAGAGCAGGAATGAATACTGACTTTGTAGCCACAGTTAATTTGTACTGAAAAGCTCTTTTTTACTGTACAAATATGAATTATTATAGGAACTTAAACTATGGGGGAATTTTCAATTCAGATTTTAAAAATAATTTATTTTAGATCTAAATTATAATTTTAAACCATTTTTAGGCTTTTCCTGCATTGATACTTTTAAAAAGTAAATCTCCTAATCTCTTAAAAGTGTTCATTCATATCTTGCCATGTCTGCCTACCTGATGATAATATTTGATTAGAATTTGTTCACAGACTCTGAATACTCTTCCCTGAAAGAACCTATGTAAAGGCAGAAAACAATACACATCCTGTACTCCACCTTCATAGGCCTCTAGCATACGATGTCACCTTTTGTTTGCAAGAGTTTAAATTTCAAATAAAATCCCAGCATTCTTTCGGGAAAAAAAAAAAAAAAAAGGAAAGGGCCTCTCCCCTGCTTAGATTGTCAGATCCCAGACTAGCCCGGAATTGAATAGGCCAAGTTGGTGACCTCAGGCAGAAAGAATGTTGGTTATTTACGTAGGGCTTCTGCTATTTTAGCAGCAAACCTTTTCTTCTGAAAGGACAATGTATACTGTTTTGTGTTTATGGCCAAGTAAAAAGCTTGTACATCTGAGATTTGCATCGTAATAGCCTCGTAACTCAATATACAGCATCCTCAAAAATAGCAGGGCAAGGCTCTGTTTTGTCTTGGGCAATGTGGGTCTTTTGGAGGCTTTTACAAAAGTTCTCTGAAAAACTGTGCTATAGGTTCAGCTGCTTATATGTTTGCTTTGGTGGCTTTTTTCCCCTGGAGTTCTTCTTTTTTTCCAAATCAAAAATTACACGTGGTTTCTGTATGAGCTATCAGGCCAGTGCTCAAAATATTTTGATGCATCTCAAGCTAAGCTGTGCCTGCAGCTTGAAACCAGGAAAATGTGTGAGAGTGTGTGTGTGTAATTCACACACTGAGCATTTTTCTTGAAATAATGGAGGATCTTTACAGGCATTCTGGCCTGGTGGATGAGCCTGCAATTCCAAATGGTTTTTAAAGTGTGCTTTTCTCAATAGATCGTAACCATGAGGCGCTATTGTGCAAGTAAAGCACACATTTAGGATCCAATCCTGCATTCCTTAAAGTCAATGGGAGTCTGAGCGTGAAAAGAATGCAGGATTGGGTCCTGAAACAGGGGAGCAAAATTGTGTGCCAGATTGCTTTGAAAAGAAGAATACAGCACATCCACAGTAGCTTTTTAGTGTTTCAGATTTCAAACGGCTGGAGTCTGTGAAAAGTGGCTTCTGCCAACAGGCAGTATCTTCTATTCAAAGGAATCTGGCATTGATATTTTTTTTCTTTTTTTTTTCTTTTTTTTTTTCCCTATCTTAAAAACCTTGAAAGCCCCAGAAATTCACCCCTCCTTTCACAAAGCCTGAGCATTTGAGCATTGTGAGGAGGGGACAGTGCCAGTGGGGGATGGAAGATTCTCCAAGCCCAGGGGCTGGAGCTGGAGCAGCCCTCGCCATGGTCCTCCTGCCGTCCTTCCTGTGGTCCTTTGCTTCCCACATTCCCTTCCCGCTGCACAGACCTTTCCCTGCCCTGGCACCCGCAGTGGAGGCTGAGGCTGGAACACAGGACCCCATCATGAAGAGTTGGTTGCTTGGTGACTTTGTGTGAGTCCCTTGTAGAAGATGGAAGAGGAAAATGTAATTAGCAGTTATTCCAGGGCTAAAGTAGCCTCGGTGCTCCCCATTCTCAAGTGGGTAGAGTGGCAGGAACCCCATGTAAAGAAAATCTCTGTGCAGATAGGCAGTCATAAGCCAGATGGGAAGGATGGAGAATGGCAGGCCCAAACTCCCATGTCAGTTAAAAGAGAAATGGCAATAAAGTATTGGAAGCTTTTGTTTTCTTTTGGCACATCTTGAATCCTGGGCAGGTAAGCCTCCTCTGCCAAGTAAAAGAGAACAGTGAAATCCTGGGTGAAATCCTGTCTCAGTTTTGAGATGACTAGGAAGAGGAGGTAGCAGAGGTGGGTTGTTATTATTTAATGTTTTCAATGATTTATCCTGTGTGAGTAAACTTGCTATTTCTCTTGAAGTTTCAGCTCCTGGAATCATCCTGTGACTTAAAGTTTAGCGTCCACTTTTTAGAAATAATAATCGTCCAGCCTGGGTGTTTGTGGAGAGCAGACTGGATTCTGGAGGTTCCCTTTATCCTTCGGCTCTCGAGTTATTTTGGTCCTGGTTTCTCAATCATTAGGATGTGTACGTAAGAGAGCACAGAGGTCCCTCTACAGCCCATGGGTGCCATGTGGGGTGTAAAAGTACATTTGGGAGCTGTCTGCATTTGGGAGCATGAGCAGCCTGTGAATGTTCACCACATACAGGCTCTGAATCAGAGCAGCCTACGTCAGGGCAGGTTTGGCGTGGTGAAGTTTGCGTTTGCATTGAACAGTGATGGAGGCTGTGACCCCAGATGGGCAGCAGGCAGATTTGTCTGGTTTCACTTCTGCAGGGCTTTGGGGCAATACATGGCAATTTTCCTTCCCTATTATAGAAGCTGGGAAATATTTGAGCAACTGTTGTTGCATATTAATCCTGTGTGTATATTTACATGTCGTTTTAGTCTGGACGCTTTGAGAGACTGTCACTTAAGGTGCTAACAGGCAACTGGTAACAACGCTTGTGTCACATCAGTCACTGCAGAAATGGTGTCTGAAGCACTTAACAAGCAATTAGGTCTGTATTTAACACTACTAACTAAAACAGTTATGCTGCACAGTTTTTTCGTCAGTCAGACATGAAGAGTCAGGGCTGCCATGCTCAGGAAACGGTGTGAGTCGTGGACCAGAGCCTTCAGAATGCAGAGATTCTCACCAAGTGTCCATTTCATCCTTAGAACTGACAATAAGTAAAATAAGAAGGAAAGGGAAGAAATCCTGGTGAGAATCACAGTATAGTTTGGGTTGGAAGAGACCTTAAAGCTCATCCAGTTCTAGCCCCCTGCCCTGGGCATGGACACCTTCCACTAGACCAGGTTGCTCAAAGCCCCATCTAAGCAATGAGAGAAGCAATGTGATGTGCTTTTTTACCTCCAGAAAGAACTGTTAAAGAAGGATGCTGTGCATTGTTGGTGCTGTGAGACAAGCATAGAGCTCCTCACGGGTGCCCCTTTCCAACAGGAGCAGTGCTAGGGGCTCAAGCAAGTCCTGATGCTGCAAGGGCAGCCGCAGCCGTCGTGCCTGGTCTTGCTGCACCCTGCACCCACGTGCTGCCTGTGCAGAGCGGCCATGCCCCATGGCAGAAGTGGCAGCAGAGCTGAGGTCTGTGCTCGTGTGTGGTCAGACCTACCCAGGCATGTCCCCAGCCACCAGGAATAGCAGGTACTTGAATAACACTCCATGGCGATAGCTTGGGCTATACAGGCTTTTAATTAGCTCTGCTTTAACGAATGTCTTATCTTTAGTGGAGATACATACAGCTGAACTCTTTGATTGCACTCCATATGGGGAGGTTTTAATTACATTTTCTGACTCAAATACAATCCCCTTGGCCCACAGAGCTGTAATGTTAGAAGTAACAAGGACATTATTAGTCATCTCGCACTTTGTCCCTTTTAACGCTGAAACTTCCCCGCATGAAGTTCCGACAAGAGGCACATCTATCATGAGAGAGATCGTGATGGTGAGGAGGGATGCTGGTTTTATCTGGGAGGCGGGGCTGGGGCTGCAGAATTCCCATTATGTCAGAAGGGAGCTGTTTGGTTTCAAGTAGCATCAGGCACTGAAACAATGCAGGCTTCTCACATGAACTTGCTTACATTACAGTACTAGTAAATCATGATTATTACCCAACGGTTGTATGTTTTTAATCATCAAAGTACTTAAAATATTATAATAATGCTTGGCACTCTTCAACTTCAAAGCACGCTGCAAACAGTAATTAGGTCTAATAACCATGCTGTGACAGTGAGACACTGCTATCTCTTGTCTTACAAAGGCAAGGGGGTTGTTAGCCCCCGACGAGGTTGCATCATCCCATGTGAGACTAGAGATCTACCACTGAAAGCTGTGACTTGATAAACTCACTTCCCTACAGGCAAATACACCGCTGCCAGCAGCGGCAAGGAGGGCTTTGGAGATGCTTTTGAGGCTAGTGGGGAGGGGCAGGACATGTTCAGTGCTCTTTCGAGCACCTCTTCAAGGCTGTAAAACCTGGTCTGCTTCACATTTTGTTCCATGAGGGCCTGGAGCAGCTTTTGAAACACTGTTGGAAAGAGTTTTACCCCATCTTGCCTGCCTGGCTGGTGTGTTTTCACCACCCAGCAAAGTGTTGTGGAGACAGGAAAGCATAATTGTGGACAGCCAGTGTCAACTGTGGGTCATTTTTCCTTTTGCAAGCTGAACCTTCTTTTGAGTTGAGTCCTTTGCTAAAGCAGCAGCTCTCCTGTGCCTTCCATTTAGTTTGCAACGCATAAAAGATAAAACTGTGCAGCAAGCAATTGCTGGACACATTTAAATACCAGAGACTCATAAACTGGTTAAATGTGAGAATTCATATTAAGAATCTAGAACTGATTCTGATTTTGTAAATATTTTTGAAGTTCAAAAGCTTGCATTCTCGTGGATGTTTGTGTGGTGGTTGCAAACACCAGTTGTGATTGTTCGTTGTGACAGAGTCATTTCTAGCTTGCATTTTATTAACTACTAGGTTATCTACAGGAATCTTTGCTCTCTTTGCTGGAGCATTTGCGAGGTCTCTGTTCCCCACCTGAGGTGGGGGAATCCCTTTATCCTGGCACTAAGAACCCCTCAAAGGTGTGTTATCAGTCAGGAAAAGTTACTCGCAGCAAGCACTTGGTGTCACCGTGAGTGCATAAGCTTTGTTTTCTACAGTTAAACAAGGCTGAAGAGCACTTCAGCGGGGAAAAGGAGCTCCCCTATCAAAGCTGGTGTTACGTGCCTGCAGGCAGGCTGCAGGCTGGGTGATTTTACTCCATCCGTGCTCCCCCCAGTGCGTTCCTGGCCAGCCTGCTGCTCCCCTGGTCGGTGTGAACTGCAGCCTCCCACTGCTGTTGGGAACTGGTCTGACAGGGCAGATGTGCCAAGGTGGGTATCCAGCGGGAGGAGGAGAGAAGCGCAGTGTGTGTGTGAAACCCCGTGCTTGTTGAACTCTGCACTAGGCTGCTCTTTGTAACTGCTCATTATTATTATAATGAGCTATCTGCAAGTTGCATCAAGTTTTGTCAGAAACTCTTGACATTTTTGTTTCAATATTATGAAAGTAAACAGTAATCCAGGCTTGGCTACATGAAGCCATTCAAAGGAAGGCCCGGCAGTAGGTTCTGTGGACCAGTGGGCAGGGTGGTATTACTTGTCTATCTGGCCAGGCGCTTGTCTCAGCTGGCTAAAGCAGTGTTAGAGGTTTAAAACTTGTAATCTCTGCCTGATTAAGAATAATATGTTATGGCTACAGAGAAGAGGCTGGTGCTGTGCAGTCCCTTGAGTTGCTGCAGGAGGGCCATGAAGATGCTGCACGGGCTGCAGCACCTCTACTATGGAGGCGGCCTGAGAGAACTAGGCTTGTTCAGCCTGGAGAAGTCTCCAGGAACACCTTGTAACAGTCTTCCAATACCTGAAGGGGGCCTACAGGAAATCTGGATAGGAACTTTTTACAAGGGCATGTAGTGACAGGACAAGGGGGGAATGGCTTTAAACTGACAGAGGGTAATTTACCTTAGATCCTTGGGAGAAGTTCTCCCCTGTGAGGGTGCTGAGGTGCTTAGAAATGTTGCCCAGAGAAGCTGTGGTTGTCCCATCCCTGGCAGTGTTCAAGGCCAGGTTGGATGGGGCTTGGAGCAACCTGCTCTAGCAGAAGGTGTCCCTGCCCATGGCAGGGGGCTGGAACTGGATGAGCTTTAAGGTCCCTTCCAGTCCAAACCATTCTGTGATTCTGTGGTATGACCTGGGAGGTGAAACTGCCTTGTCCAGTACATTGAGCTCAGGGCAGGTATCCTTACGTCAGGATGCTGCATCCACCCATCTGCAAGGCTGCCCTGGGGCTGGGAGGCATCAACACTGCTGCATCTCCTCAGGATTTGTATCTCCCTGGCTGCAACTGCCAGCACTTTCCTCTTGATTGCAGATTTCACATGATGCCCGGACATCTGCAGCGTTCAGTGTTTGACCGTGTTCAGTGCTGTCATTTAGCAAACTCTTCTGGAGGGCAAGTGGAATGTGTGTTTTTGCCTTTATTTCTAAAGTGCAGTATGTAGAAGCCAATATAGTGCAGCAGGGTTATTTGTGTGAAAATTTGCTGTTTCTTGTTTATGAGATAGTGTAAGATCCCAGAATGAAATTCTTCTAAGGTAAAAGGCCTGTCAATCTTATTAATTATTGCTAATAATAGTAATTATCATGTGAGCACACTGCTTGCCTGCTTTATGGGTTTAGGCAAGTCAGTTCCCTAATAGATGGCTGTAAAATGAGGAAAATGGTATTTTTCCTCAGTGCTGAAAGGTGTTGCTCTGTGAGTGCCGTGTGAGTCAGAGGTGTTTTACCAAGGCAGCTGTATGGCAGGGGCAGCAGGGGTCTGTGTTTGGCAGAACAGGGTGTGAGCAGGGGCTCATGGGTTGTGCACTGGCTGAGGAGGAGGTTTGCAGCGAGGTGAGCTTGTTTCATGTCACAAGGCCATCAGCTGCCAAATGCATCTGATAACATAAATGTCTTTTAGACCCAGTCCAAAACATCACTTTTGCCTTGTTAGCTTTGGGTCATAGGCTTCTGCCAGTGATGCTATGCTATGGAAACAACAGGAGCAGAATTTGGGGTGTTTCTTTCAATCTCAGCACTGCCAGGATCTGCACACTGGGATGCAAAGTGGGATGTACAGGTCCTTATTGACCTTCTGCAGCTCCTCGGGAGATGCTTATGCCTCCCTGAATTAGGGATTTCCTTTCCTGCAGAGATCCTTGCAGCAATGGAGTTCAGGATTTGTCCCTTAATTATCTCTGTTGCTTCCAACCATAATAGTGGTGTGTGGTCAGGGTGGTGGCCAGTGCTTCTCTGCCTGAAGCAAATGCTCCAGCTCTGCACTGGTGATGGTGTGAGCAAGGTGGAAGTACTTCATCAGCACATCCAAGGCAAGTCCCTCTTCTGGGTGCAGCCACTTGACTTCCATCATCTAAAGACAAGTTGTATATCAGTTGTGGGTCTGGCAGAGCCAATGTGTCTTTCAGAAAGCCATTCTGGCCTTTTTTCTTTTCTTCCCTCCTTTCCATTTACCCTTCCTTTACCTTTCAGTGGAGAGGTTTAAAACAACTTGGATAAGCAGTGGGGATGATCCAGAGGTGATTGCTCCTGCATCAGTTGAGAGAGGCCCTGTGACCCACTAATTGCTGTCCCAGCCCTGTGCCTTGTTTGTGTGACATGTAGGATGGACCAGTTTGACCTAAGAGTCCCAGAGGAGATAGGACAGTCTCAGTGCATTGCCCATGCTACCAGGCTTCTGGTCCCCACCAGAGCTACCAGGCAGCTGGACAGACAAACAAGAGCTGACTCCACCTACCAGCAGTATGGAGACAGCAGCCCGTGAGATCGACAGCACAAGAATGTGCACACAAAAGAAGCATTTCCCTCAGCCACGACAGTAAAACCGCCAGACAACCACATGCAGCATGTGATTTCCCAAAAGCATCAGCCCAGATCCCAGCTTCTTTGTGCCGCACACTGTTTCCCAGGATCAGATCACAGTGGCAACGTGTAAAAGGCATTTTCAGGCACTGAAAATTAATTATATTTTCCTCAACATTGTTTATGGAAACCCTGGAGAACACTCCTGCCCCTCTGTGCTTGGCCAGCTGGCTCAGCTCACCGGCCCTTGGAGTCAAACCCTCTGCAAAGGCCAGACATGTTTATGGTGGAGCCACTCACGCTGCCTTGATGAGAGTCATCCAGGCTTACTCTGTGGAGTAGAGGCTTAGGCAGCGGCCAGGGGTCTCATCTGTTGACCTATAAATACAGAGCCTCTTGCCCTCTTCCTCACTCTGTGTCACTGCAAACAGCAGCGGGTACACATAGTAGGCACCATGCGCTCTGCTTGCCAAGGCTGCAAACAGCTTGTAAGATCCCCCAGACATTTGGGAGCTTTGGCCAGTGGGACTCTGGCACAGAGTGGAAATAAGGTGAGACAGGATGAGTGCGGTTTCCCTTCCCCTCACTGGTTTTCATTGATAAAATGGCGTTGCTTTCAGTGGAGCAGCTCTGGTTAAGACAGAGCTGATCTATCCAAGAACTGTTTGGCCTGGGTGTTTTTTGAATTCCTGGCTTTAATCTTTTTTGTTGTGACTCTCTGGAGTCTGTTGTACATTCTTAGTTGTAAAGGGAGCCATCAGTTAATGATGATCACAGTCTTTGTCAATAGAGTTCCAGAAGCGCTAACGAAATGGCAAACATTCAAACTTGAAAATGAAATCTCTTGTTCTCAGTGTGATTTTTCTTCCCTTCCCTCCATCATGCGTGCCTTGTACTGCTCTAGTAATGCAGGCAGCTCTGTGTGTAGCTGCTGTGGCATTGCTGAATGTATTAATATTTGTAAAGGTGACAGAACATCCATTTGCAGTGTCCCTTGTTTGGTCCTTCAGAGACAAACACCTTGCTGATTGCAGTGGATGTAAGTCTGCTGTGATTTCACCTGCTAAGGAAACACTCTTCTGTAAACAGAAATTTACAAATGAGCCTTTCCCCCCACCCCAGAATAGTAATTTTTGGGTTTAGATTTCCAGGAACTGGTATCAGCTGGGTTCCATGACCTGTACTTAGAAACAACATTTAGTTGATAAGGAATTTGTTAAGGCAGAATGGAGCTGAGAGGCAAACCACCACCCATTTCTCTGGATTGACCCAGGAGGAGGGGAGGGGCCAGGAGCTGTCTATGCAGACAGGCACAGCAGAGTGTACTTTCCATTTAGCATCCTGAGTTTGGGTTTGGGCATGGAGCACAAATCCTGACAGTACTATGTTTTAACAGGGAGAAGATTACGAGGAAAAGCATTCTACAGTGTCAACGGGAAGGTGTACTGTGAAGAAGACTTCCTAGTAAGTAAGATTTCAGGCTTTTTTTTTTTTTTCTGTTTTGTTTCTAAACCAAATTGTTCTTTTGTATTGGTTTGTTTGCTTTGAGACACAGTTTAGTCATCTAAGGCCTCCTGCCAGTACTGGAATTGGGAAGCATTTACCACTAACTCCGTAACAGCAGGATCAGGCCCTTGGTTTGAAGTGGTGGCTATGAAACCAAGTACATAACTGTCCATAAGCCATCACAAAGTGTAAATTATGAGAATAAACACTGGAGCTGCTCAAGCCTGGGACTTGAATTGCAGCCACAAAGGCTTGCCTGCCAAGCTAGAGCTCAAAGTCAAACACCTGGGGAATACCAGTCATAACAAGAGGGGAGACGTTTTTGACTGGCGCACGTCATGGCCATGTACAATGTTGCTTTGTTGCAGGCACAGTTTTAATCACCACCGTGCTCGGAGTGATGTGGAGCTGCATTGTGATTAGCTAAAAACTGTTAGCCACGGAGGAGCAACTAATTTTCTCTCCGTGCACACAGAGCTTTCATAAATGCTATACTTTAATAGGGACTAAGTCATGAAAAGAAAAATGAAGCTTGTTGCTGAACTGTGTTGTTCCAGAAATAAAATATTTGTGCAATTAGGGGTGAGGATTGTGCAGGACACAGAGAATGATTTGATAAGTGGCAGACCATTTATAATTAAGAGGACAGCATGTCTGGGAATTGAAATGAGAGAGGAATGATATATTTTAGCTTAGAGGATGAGATGTTACTGGACAGCCAGTATGTTGAATGTATACTTCTATTTACTGAAATACCAGCTTGGGTCTTCCAGAACTACTTTCCATTTCTAATGAAAATATGGCTGTGCTTTTTGCAAAGGAATTATTCAAAATACATCCCACAACAAAAATGTTACTGGCTGTTCAAAGAGTGTGCAAATGCATTTCTCATCAATTCAATCCATAAAACTCATGGAAAGTCCCCAGAATACAAGCCGTATTTGCCTTCATCTGTGATACCTTTACTCTCAGCCTTCCACAGCTGGACCATGTTGAAAAGAGCAAATCATATTTTGTGCAGAAAGTAAGTTTCTTGTTATAATTTAAACGTGTTACTGTTTTGCTGGCATTTAGGAGAGAAAATGAGTTTTCTCCCTTGCTTTTTCAGCTTTTTTCTTTTCCCCCTGTGTTTCTGCAGACGCATGGAGAGAGGGTGAAGAGGTGGTGCGTGAGGTGGAGGGGCTCAGACCTTTGAGATTTTTATTTTGAACTGTGTACTTTCCCCATGGCCAAAACCTTTCATCCAGATTTAGTGAAATTATTATTATTACTAGCTTGTAATTCCAGCCTAAACATGAGAATTTAAAAACTTAAAATCTCAATCTGTTGGAGAACATTCCATTTTCAAGGGATGAGAAGCCTCTTTGGTTCTTCAACATGTTCTGTAGTCAGCTTCTGAAGGGAGATACTTGCAGTGATTTTTTCCAAGAGATTAAGGGCCTGATAGGAATAAATTATGCATGTTAGGGAACTGTTGGGACATTTAAGACACAGACTTAAAAGTCCAAACCTCCCACAAGTGCGTCTTAGCAGATTCCCAGTAGTACAGGAATGGGAGAGAAGCAGACCAAGGGACTCTAGGCTGTGTATGTCAGCAAAGAAATCAAATTCTGACATTGTCCCTGCCTGTGTTAAGCCAGCTGCTTCTCAGAACGCGATTTCATCTTCTCTCAGTTCCCCTGAGCAAATGTTATAGCAAGATTACTAGGAATTGTCTTGTTTCCCTAATAAAATAAAACAGCTTTGCTTATTTTAGAGTTCTGTGGACAGAGAAAGCTCAAAGTTTCTCTCAAAGTTGGAGGAAAAGGCTGCAAAGTGGCAGTTATAAAGGAAATTATTTAGCTACTTCATATTTCCTCTTGCCCACTTGGAAACTTCAGTCCTAACAAGAGGTGTTTTTCAGTCCAAAGCAGATAGCCAAAGATTTTTCTGTTTAACAGAATTCAGTCTCTATTGTAACTCAGTGCAATTTTATACGTGGATTCCCTGCTGACAGTATGGTAGTGGGCTATCAGGGATGTCATTCTTAGGTAAGAACATAGGAAAAAGATTATTTTAATTTGGAGAGGTAACAGAGGTAGTCTACCTCTGTTATGATTGTATTCCAACTAATAAAATACTGTCCAAGTGGTATCCTTGCTGTTCCTTAGCTTCTGCTTGCCTGGAAGTTGATCAGGAGAATTAGATGTTCCTATAGGTATTGGAGCTGGGTCACAGCTCTTCAGAGTTGTGACCCTGCAGCTTGTGACCTGGTTATGTCAAGTATGACACAAAGATAATAGGAATTGGAAAGCAGAGCAGCTTCAGAAAACTGGGCAGGAGGTACTGTGCTATCAGGCTGGGGTCAGTGGTGAAATCCATGTAGTAATAACTGAATTGGAGGGGCCTGGCTAGGCTTGCAATAGCAGGATGCTCTTTCAGTGGATTGCCAGGGTCAGATGTGAGGATTTGCGCTGCTCACAGTCCTGCTGAAGCAGCAGTGGTTTGAGTGATCCCCTCATTTGCCCTTTCAGCAAGAGGCATGCTGATGGGAAGCAGTTGCAAATGTAATGCCAACTGGGAGCAGGGGTGGTAGGAGTCTCCCCACTACCTGGAGGAGAACCCAGCCCCTTCCCATGCTCAGCAGGCAGCATGGAGGGCTGTAGCTCTTGCAGAGCTCTGTCCCTTCCAATTGTTACCTCTGTGTATCCCATGAACGTGATGCAGGTGCTTCTTCCCCTTCATCCCTGACATCATTCTGGGGATGTCCTGCAGGCCAGGCCAGGCCAGGCAAGACACAGGAACTTGTCAGTCCCACTTTAGGGTTGTAGTAAATAGCACATGAACAGTGATGGGTGGAAAAGCTGAAGCTGTTCTTGCTGTGGACCAGTCAGTGTAGGAAATTTTAGGGAAGAATTTATATTATTTATGGGTTTCTTCTTACTGTAATTGTTAGAAATGTTTAACATCCTACAGATGTCAGCATTTTAACTCTACTGTAACACTGCTGTTTCCTGCGTCAGAACAGCTCCTGCCAGAGCACAGTCCCCAGAACTGTGGTCAGTGGCTTGTATATGATACCTGGTTCTTTAACTCCCACTCAAGACAGGTCAGCGCCTTCCCTCTATCAGAGGTGATGCGTGGAATTTGCTGCAGTATTGCATATGGTGCATGAAGGCAAGACCTTGAGAAAAGTCATTACCTGATCCTTAGAAGTGCCAGAGTTGTTTCCAATCAAATTGGTCCATAAAAATGTGACATAAGGAGCTGTTAGTGTCAAGTGTTCAAAATTGGGGCCTTTCTTTGAAAAGTGCTTTTGATTTCTGGACAAAAGGTGTTAGAAAAATGTAGATGTTAATTCATTATGAGCAATTTCCACTGCACAGCCATAAAGCTGTCCAAAGTGCAGATACACCTATCAAAACCTTTGGCAATAGCCACAAGGTACATTCTTCTAGCAAATAGTTTTCCCACATGTTTGCTCTTACTGAGGACACAGATTATCTTTGAATCAGGCAGCTTGTTTTTCTCATTCTTTTCAGGAAAGAAATGCTAGAAGTTCTTAGACATGCTTGTGGAGCTGTGGATGGGGAAGGGATGCTGCATGCCATAGTCATCCTCATACATCCTTTGCTTTAGCTCCAGGGAAGATCCAGTCACACTTTTTCATGCCACCTTAAAGTAGCAAGTCCAGCAGTATCCAAGCCTTGCCTTAGCCTTGTTAGGATGGTTATTTCATGAAAGGAAATAAAACAAATGGCAGTTTAATCCTTCCCTGAAAGCTGTTCGGACTCAGATGGGTAACTAGCCATAACAGGGACACTGTTCCTGGTGCAGTGAACGAAAAATAAATGCCTTGCTGTGTAATAAATAATCCCAGTCAGATGTTCTTGTTCCATTTTGTTGATAAATTGCTGTATAATCATGGGTGATGGAATAATAATAATTCTGTCTTTCCCTTTCAATGCTTAAATATGTAAAGAAATCTAAAAGAAATTACCGTTTTTCTTGGCAAAAAAGACTTAAAAATGTCACCAAAGCAACCTGAATCTTACATCTATTATCTTTTCTTTTTGCCCCCTTTTTTTTTTTTTCCTTTTTGAAAGGTTTTCCCTTTTTCTCTTGAGGTAATGAACATTATTGAGTGGGGGTCCAGTAGAGGTTAAGAAACTGGAGAATTTCCCTCCAGGGAGGAGATGAGAGGGGTAAAATGAACCTCGTGACAGATGTTAGTTACATTGCTTAATGCACTAGTGGAAGACGCTTAGATGCTCTGAAAATAACCAATTACAGACGCCACAAGCTGCAGAGCATAGCATTAAGGTCATCCAAACCTTCCTCTTTTAAGATTACCTCTTTCACTGGCTTATAACTTTGCCAAATTTAATCATCTGGGTTGAACTTCTTCATGCCAGATTTTTGCCTCTGGCTAACCTTGCTGTCATTAGTTGTTGAAAGTTTTACTAAAGCTGTTCATCCATTTCAGTAAGACTGGAGGAAAATCTGTCACTTTGCCCATAAATCCTCAAAGAGAAAAGCTCTAAAAACTTCAGTTTGCATGTGCCAACCAGAGAAAGAGACTTAGTGCATTGTAAGCCTCCAGGCCCTTGCAGGTTGCCTCTCGAGTCTTCCTTCTCCTCTCAATCCACTTAACAAAAGTTGGCTACAGAGAACATACAGGGCCTCATCTTCCACCCACAACTGTAAAACTCCCAATGATTTAAATAGGTGATGAGGGTGTGCGAGATTGATAGAGAGGTGGCAAATGGAAATGATGAACCTTTCGTGGGGAGAAACGAGCAGGATGTCAGTGGGGGACCATCTGAGTGATTGACAGTTCAGGAGAGCAGGGCTTGTGCCCTCATCTCCTGTAGCACCAAATACAACAAGACCCATACCCTAATTTGGGCCTCTGGCCATGGCTGCAATGTAAATATTAACTAGGCTATTCTTCTCAGTTTGTGCATATGCTGTTTCCCAAGCCTGGTGGTGGTGGAAATGGCCTGCCCACTGGCTGAGACCCTAGGAAGAGTTTTTATTTAGTGTAATGGAAGCTGGTGTCATCTGGAGTCAGAGGTTTGATTTTCCATCTGAGTGAGTATAAGTATTTGGAGATCTCCCTTGGGAGGTGAGCACTGAGACTAGTGCATTAGTCAGAACCCATTGCTGCGGGATGAGACTCTCAGAAAAGCTAGACTCAGTTGAAAAGGTAAGTGATGAAAGTTGCAGCTCGTGTCTATTTCATATCTAATGAGAATCACAGAGCAAATGGAGTTCTAGATAATTATGAAGATGTTGTGTTCAGAAGACTTGCTATTAAATGGCATACTCCAGTCAGAGAACAGGCAGATATGGGTGTTTATTGATATGTTTAACAGAATGATTTAATCAAAGCTTCAAAAGGGATTTGCTGCAATATTTCTGATGTACAGAAGTGTAAGGAATTCTGTGAGTGTTTTCAAGGCGTTGATGGTTCTAGGCAGGGACAGGAGGTGCCTTTCAAGTTCCAGAAGTATCATGAATGCCAAGTGTTGCTGTGGTCCCAAATACTGTCACTGAAAACAAAGGCAAACAGATAATGACGTGTTACTGTAATCAGTGCATGAGGGAGTGAAGTTCGTGTTGCTACTTGTGTCTTGCTCCAGCCCCTCCCTGCCAAAAAAAGCTTGAATACTTCCCTTCCTTAGTTTTTCCTAAGTTTGTAATATACCAGAGGTCTGGTTTTATTTTATAAACAAATTTGACAGTAAAGACACTTAATTGGGGTGTTCTAATTAGCGTGTTGCATCAAACCTACAGGTGGGCTTTAAAATTTCAATTTCAAAATATCTGGGGATAGTCAAATCCTGATTGGCCTCTACACTTTGGGCTTGAATGTGAATCGGCATGAGGAGCATGTCAATCTGGCAGTTTGGGTTCACCTCTCATTGCAACACAATACTGTAGTGCTGTATTCCATATCAAGAAGTTACAAGCCCATTGAAGCTGGTGACAGAAGTCCCATTGACTTCAGGGGGGTCTGGATTTTCTCCCAGGAATTCATCCCAGAGCTAAGGTCTACATAAAAATGTTGGCATTAAGGCTGAGAGGCTAAGGGTGAATGCTGCATGGCACAGCAAGTGCCGTTAGCAGGTCTGCTAACTGAAGAATATTGGTGTTTTGAAATATTCTTGAAATATCAACTAGAGTCCAGAAAAATCTCTCAAGAGCAATACACAGGCAGTACCTAGACTCAGGTGATAACGTAGATAACCATAACGTGATGAAAGGTGTGTATTCACTTAAAGGATGCTCAGTGTTTCCTCAGCTAGGTTACGAATTGTCAGACAGGTCACAGGAATCACTCTCTGAGCAATAACGAACTAGACAAGGAAAGGATGGGTTTTTTTGGAGATGTGTCACTAGGTGCTAGCTTTCGCAACTGTCCATACTTTACATTTGCATTTAATGGAATGTTTTGAAGAGTATGTTACAAAGTCCAATTGGTTTCATGCCAGATAGTCACTCCCCTATTTCCTTTTGAGATGGCAATACAAAAGTCAGATTATTGCATTTTTCTTAATATTACATTGAAAAATAAATTGCAATAACTCAAGCACACTTAAAAGAAGTAGAGCTCTAATTATGTGTAACTCCTGCCAAACACTTGGAAGCAGGCAGCATTAATTTTTTTTCGATGGGAAGAGTCAAAAAAAAAAAGCGAGAAAGTGGTGTGTTTCCACTTCTGTAGTAAACGATGGTATTAGTTTCTGTTATGTTTTGAATTGAAATCTTTCAACAACTGTTTTGAATAAAATCCAGATTTACTTCTTTTTTCCAGGCAGATACATTCTAATGGAGGCAGCTCTTTTGCAGCGTACATAATAGATGGCAGCAGTGACAATAAATAACCCCTAGCAAGAGTATAAATATATGATGTGAGTCATTTATAGATATTTGGGCTGTATGGTATGAGGCAGAGTTAAGAGTTGTTGCTTCAAGCTTTTTACTTGATCATTGTCACTTCAGAGGTTCCGCAGGAGTTTGTTTAAGGAAGTTCTAGGTGAGAAAATGATTATCATCTCTTAATTAATTGGACAGAAAGTAGTCTTCGTGAGTGTACACATGAGTCTGTGTAGGCTCTCCAGGAAGTAAATGGCTGTTCTCTTCTCAGAGACTGTGAAATGCCTGACTGCTAAGGCAAGATTAGCTGCCAGCTGAATTCCTAACTTTTGGCAGAGTTTTGTGAATAACCAGACCGACTGTTACCTCTGTGCAGAACATGAAGTCCCTCCTTGCCCTACCCATGTCCTTCAAACATAACAAAGTGGAAACGCAGAAGCAAGAAGATAAGCTGTGGTAGTGTTTCCTCACTGGCAGCAAGGCAGGGTTAAGCAACAGAGTATATGAAGCAGTTTCGGTGAGATGAAGAGTAAGTTCTGGACTGTTTTCCTTTAATCTCTGCGACACCTGCCATGAGGCTCCTGTATCTTTGAGCCTGAGAAGGCCTCGTTTTGTTCAGTTCAGTTTGATTGCTGCCTTTCAATATGTGTGGAAAAAAAAAAAAAAAAGACAAACAGCAAAACCCATCTGCATGAAACCAGATTTGATATTTTCTCCCTCTCTTAAAGTGATCCCATGAATTTCTTGCATTGTTGCGTCCCATGTACTGAGGATCCCATGCAGAGAGCAGACAATAAAGCAGCGAGAAGACAGATGCTCCGCTAATGGGAAACCAAGGAGAGGAGAGTCTGTGAGGGATTACAGGCAGCCTGGGGTTGGAATACATTATTAGCATAGCACCCAATTCAGAAATTAGTTTTCAGAATTAAATGCCTGAGGCGTTTTGGCAAAAACTCCTGATCATCCCTCTCAGAAGCCCTTAAAGCATAAAAGAGTAGGAATCTCAAGTCTAGGCTGAGCAGTCACACTGGGTGAGTTTGCAGTGCAGTAACAATGAATTGTAGTTTTTATGGCTTCATACCATTACCGGGGCAGCAACTGCCCCACCTACTGAAATGTAACCCTCTCGATCTGCTTGCAAAAACCTTTAGCAGGTTTTGAACATCCTCATCAAAGAAGAAAGCAGGCTTGAATGAGATTCCAGGATCTGTTTCCAGGAGGGAGGTTTTGTTTTGTTGAGTGCATAACAGCAGGGAAGTGCATCAGCCTCTCCTTGGGCACGGTTAGGCATGTGAAGGAGAAGCAGCAACATGTCTTTTCAGAGATCTGGCGTTGCCTGAGGTAGAAATTTGGGGTCCTGCAGCCTTTTTCAGGCATGCTATTTTCTGAATGCTTTTTGCTTTAGAAAACAGCGATAAGAAGATCAAACTTTAAAAGACCCCGTGTAGACAACCAGGCTTGGTTACAGGACTGAGGGCAGACAGGAGAAATTGTTTCTCATAGTACTTAGTGGGATTATCCTCCATGCATAATTGTTCATTATATGCGCAAAATTCATTGTTAATTTCTTTTGGATGTATTGCACATTAGACAGAAGAGTTGTAAACCCCAAGATTATCACAGGGGTGATATCACTAAGAGGCCTAAATATTCAGGACAGAAGGGGACTTGTTTTCTTCTTGCATTGAAACAAAGACTCTTGGACAGAATCATTAGAGAGGTTTTTTTGCCTGTTTGATAATCAAAGTATATTGGACAGCAAACAAAAGAAAGGATCAGCAAACCAAGTCTTCTACTTTGTTTTTACTCTTCTATTCTAACATAATCAACATATTTCTCAAGGTTTATTTAGTTTCCCAGAGTATTATTTTATATAAGTATCATTGGGAAGCTTGATTACAGGGTCTTGATTCATGCACATGAAGTGTGATTTTGTTATCCTGGGAGGACAAGGTAAATACGGGAGGAAACACCTGGGACCAAACTAAGAAATCAGGAAAAATACCATGCCAACTCTTCAAGATACACTTGTTTTCTTTGCATCATGGTAACTAGCATCTTATTTCTAAGTCACAGAAGCGAGAGTAGAGGGTAATAGTTAATTTTCATCTTTGAATCTTAGAGGTGTTCTTTTAATAGCAACTTCTTTCAAAGTTTTTATATATACTTAGTGAGTATCTATAATGAATATTTGGGAAAGTTGAAAATTAAGCTTCTTATGTGTCCTGGGTACAGGCTGTCTGTAGACTTCTGGACATTTCTGTCTAGTTGGAGACTGGTTTGTATTTACGTCATTGTACTGGTCTGCCAACAAAATAAAAAAAAAAAAAAAAGAAAAAAGCCCCCCCAAAAAGCCTGGCACGTACAAAACCTCATAGAGTAAGTCTAGAAATGAGCCCAGAACTGCTTACATCCCAAACAAAACTGCAATATAAAATACCCTGTGCACAGGAAGCATAGCTGTGAGTTGGCGGCTTCTCCACAAGGCTCTTGCCTATCAGCCCGTATTACTTCACTGTTCACTTCAATTTGTTTTTCACGTCTCCAGGTTGTGAGGGGGGGCTGGTGTGTGCAAAAGCTCATTTTCCCCACTCCAACTGTGTCAGTAATAAAAGAGGCTACAAGTCTGTAGAGCATAACCTCCTCTTCTCTTGCAGTTACCTAGTTAGTTCTGGGGGACCAGTGCTTCTTCCACCCAGCCACATTGGGCATCGACCACTGGGGAAGCTCTTGGGTGTGCTGAGAGATAATAAAGAGGCCATTCTGCCTTGTCTGCAGTCTGGAGCAAGTAACAACTTCTCATTGCACACGCAGGATTTCTGAAGGTCAATAATAATAAAATGCTTCAAAGACAGAGGTTGCCAATTTTAATTAGTATTTTAAGACTTCATTGGTAAGCTCTGCTTCTAAAATTGAAAACTTAGCACAAGAGCCCTGTTTGAAGTCTCCAAGTTAAGAACAAACACTGCAAAGCAGAAGTTGACAAGCAGAGAAAATTATTTATTATTTACATTTAAACACCAGTCTTCACATTATTACCATCATGTAGGAAACTGCTGCAGGGATCTGAGGCTGTTTTCTCTGTTCCAGGCCAAGTAGATTTAAAACACAAGCAGAGATGAATCCAAAACTCTGATCTCACTGTTTGTCTGGGATCAAGACTGTGATCAGAAGAGAGTGTAGTGGTAAAGGACAGTTCCCCAAACCCATGAAATATGTTATCACTGCTATTAGACTTACTGCCCTTTTGCAAAGTCTTAATTGGGTAATCCAGTTCTGGTTGTGTTTGACAAATAATAATTCTCTTGTTAAAAACAAATCATGGTTTTAATTTAATAGGGTTAGTCATATAAAGAGTGATTTTGTGTCAGCAAAACCTTTCTTTCTGACAAACGGTCTAATTTATGACAATCTAGTTAGCAATAAATGACATTATTCTGACCACTGTACCACTCTGTTCCAGGGGAGTAATGTTCCCTCTTAATCAATAGCTGGATAAATGCTCCTTTGCATTCCTTATCAAATGACAGCCAGATGGAGCGGGTAAATTCATTCCAGCAGGATTTTAGAATTAGCTGGGTTTGTACTATTGTTAATCTTCTGCTGTCTGCGCCACTTGGACCTACCCACCTGTTTCCAGTAACCCTCGAGTTTGCAACCTTAGGAAATAGTCTAGCCAGATGGTTACTCAGATACAGTGCAGCCAAGAAGCATCCCAATCAGTGAAGCCTTTTGTTCTGCATCTCTAAGAAAAAGGCAAACCGGTATCTTGTAGTAATAGCCAGCTAGGACTGTCTGACTCTGTATTTGTTCCTGAGCACCCAAGTCTCTTTCCATGAAGTTTCAGTTTCTTAGGATTACATAAAATGTGTTACTCAGTGTGGAGTAAATCTGGAGCTGTGACAGCTTCCATACTGTCGTGTACTGACTTTCTGGGCTCGTCAGAGAGTCTGCGAGACCTTTTCCTTTATAATTACTCTGTTGCATAGCAACAATAGTTTTGTCTCCAGTGTATTGATTGGAAATAGTATGTGATCCTCTAACACCAATAGAAAGGAAAACATATGGCAGCTCTAGGCAGGAACCACTTGCTTGTGAAGTGAGAGGACAGTTAATCTGCACTAAATCAAGGGGCGATGGAGCAAGCCCTAAGCTCTGTTGGGATGAGGCTCTGAAGATGCGTTAGATGCATGAGCCAGTTAACCTGTGCTCTGGGAGTAGAGTCCAGCTTACAGTCATTCTCCCCATTCCCCCTCTTTTATCTTGTGCAACTGAAGTACATTTCAGGTGAGCTTTGCTACAACCTTAATTGCTGAAATAAGCATCACTCTACAGTACCATACAAATAACTGGGCACCCCTTCCCTCTGTCAGGAAAGAGTGAGCACCACTTTGCTTATATGGGACTGCAGTGGCTGAGGGTACAGTTCAGCCACCGCAAATACCAGTTTCAGAATTACACGGCTGGAGTTCCTCTTGCCTGTAGGGCGGTTGTTCGGTACACCAGTTGTCTGGCCTGATAACCTTGGTATTTTTTGTACGCTTCTAAACGCAAGGCTAAAGACAGACTTTGGCATCTGAAAAAGGATCTGCTTTGGGGACGCAAATACAAGTTAAGGTCAAAATGACTGAGGCAGGGAACATAGAGCTTTGGTCCCAGGTAGGCCGACTCCCTGCTGCTGTGCCCCTGGCATTTGAACCCGAGAGGGCTCTGCTGCCAGGCATGCCCAGCCTTCCCATTTCCCACTGAAGGCTGGAGCATAGGCTGGTGGATGGGGTTTGTATCGTCTTTCTGAGGTACCTCACTGTTCACATTGTGCAGGGAGCCCGAGCTCCTATGATTGGACTTTTAGATTCTTCCCTGGATGAAATGCCTGGTATCCATGAGACAGCTAAATCCTCCTTGGGCCTGCATTCATTTTTCTAGCCTGCATGTAAGAGTGAAATATAGGTCAGTATCTGAGATCAATAAACATCTGTTCACTAATTTGAACAGGAGTTGAGAGGGAAGTCCTGTGTTATTTACATACCCAATATTATCAACCAAAAGAGTTAAGTCAAGTGAGTTCTAACACACCAAACTTGACAATTAGGCTTCCAAAATAAAAATCAAACTTTAAAATAATATTGCTGCTTTGAAAATCTCAATGGAAACCTTGCAGGGGAAAGCCAAGCTGGTATCTGAGCATGCTGCAAGAGCAAAACAAAGGCTTCTACTATGTCCCAAACCTATTGTATAAGTTTGTTGCCATATAGATAGCACAGGCTGGAAAATAGCATAGCGCTCACTTAAAAGGTATTTCTGCAGCTAGAGGAGTGGCTACTAATAATCCTCTCTTTTCTGTCGTTTGAATAGTATTCAGGTTTTCAGCAAACAGCGGACAAGTGCTTTGTTTGTGGACACCTCATAATGGAAATGGTAAGAGACCTAAATCCCTAACCGTGGAGCAGCTTGCTGTTCATGTACTTCAGGCTCTGCACTGTGAGACATTGTGCTTTTCACTAGTCAGACTGTCATTGTGTCCTCACCACTTTCAACTATCATTTGAAACTTAGGCAGTAAATAAACAGAAATACCTTTATGCTCTATTACTTTTAAAGTACAGTAAGTTGGTCTTCTTTTCTAGCTGAGATCATGGAAAGCTGTTGTTCTGCCACATGCCAGTTTAAGAACAAAAAGATAAATGGAATTTTAATACTAAGGAGGGAAAATACAGCACAGCTTTGTATGAGAACATGGTAAAGGAAAATAGGGTGTGCTCTGTAAGACAGTAGAATAGCAAGAGCTTGGTCAGGTGAAGGGAAACCGGGCTAGAGAGGAGACAGTATCAGTAGTCCTGAGGTTGTTTCCTGATATGTTACTTACTTTATTTACCTTCTGCCAATTGCTCCATGTCAGTTAAAATGCATTTTGCCCTGGGATTTGTAGGGACACAGCAGTCAGAATCAAAGCACTATGGGTTGGGCCAGATACTGCTGGCATCATTTATTTCAGTAGGTGAAAGTAGGAAGAATCAAGTCTGTTCATCCTAATGAGAAATTCCCAAACAAAATGAAGTGGCTTCCACACTAAAGTAGTGCAGATCATGTAGTATATCTGTTTTCCTCTTTCTTTAAAAGGTACATGAACCTCAGTGTGCCTAATGGAAATAGCTATTGCGATGCACACACAGAGGTTCGGTACGAGCTGGAACTGAGACGTAACTAACAAGGATTTTGGCTCGTATCCTGGCACCACTGGTTGGACAAGGATATTGTTTATTTTAGCCCAAGAGCAAATTTCTAGAGTTCTGTCATGCTGGGAGGGGTATCCTGACTTGCATGCTTTGCGCTGGCCCTTAATGGCAGAATCCCAGGCAAGAGTCCATAATTGGTGGAGCTCTGTAGCTGGAAGCTTGGCAGGTACCTGTCTGCCCTTCTCCCATCTGGAAGTGTGCTCTGACAAAAGGAAACAGCTCTCGGAGCTCCAGGAATTAAGCAGTCTTGTCTGGTTGATTCCTTGGTGCTGCTCCGTAAGAGTGCACATACAATAAAAATGACTGCACAGCAGTGGTGACCATGTGCAGCTGAGGAGCAGGGAGCTGCACAACAGCCCTGAGCATACCTGAAGCTGTTCAAGGCTGAAAGTGCAGTTGAATTAGGTAGTTGCTCTGTGCAGAGGGGTGGCTGCCAACTATGCCAGGCTATGGCATGTGTGTGTTGCATATCTGCCTCATTCACAACACACACGGGTGAGTTGTTTCTGGCTAGTAACAGGCTTGCAAACCAAAACTGAATTATAGGCCTTCATTAGAAGGGGGAGAGTGAAGGTTAAATTCAGTTGACTTTGCACATTTTTCCTATGTGGCACTTCTTATTTCCTGTTGAATTGATCATTATTCATAGAATCATCTACAGGGCCATGGAGATTGGCACGTGGAGATCTTCATCTCCAGTTTATTAGCAGCTCCCAGCTGAGCACTGCTGCTAGCAGATACTTTTTGAAATTACCTTCCAAAGGTACTTCTTACACCTGAAATGTACGCAGTTGGTGCTGTAACCTGTTGAGAGCTGCCTGAAGATGATACCATGTCTCACTCTTCCCAAAGGATTGTTCATGGGCTTGGTGCTTCCTCCTTGATGTCCCAGTGCCACAGTGAGGGTAACAGACAGGGATATCAGGAGGGTGGGGATCTGTTCTGTGGTGGTGTAACTGAGACTGACTGTGTCAAGCCCTTCGCTTGAAACCTTTAAAATGAAGTAGGGAAGGTCAGCATGGGAAAAGCCTGGGCAGATGGATGGATCTATATCCATACACATGGAAACAGATGGAATTTTAACAGAAACTTATGGGCCCCTATGACTGAGTGATAATCAGTCAGTAATTGGTGAATTTGCATCCTTAATTAATGAAGGGACACCTAGTTATTTGATTGGTTTGGTATTTTAAAGTTTGAGTAATGACTGGTGTGGATTCTGTCTGTTAGAGCCTGTTGAGTTTTGTAAATTAACTCTGTATCCCATTAACTTGTGTTTGGCTGCCACAGATTTTCCAAGAAGTGGTCTCTGAAGTTGTTTTTAATTTCTGTTGGCAGTACTGGCCCTGCAGAGCTACGGCTGATGGGTGTTAGACTGATTTTCACAGTTAGCTCTCTTTATTGGGAGCCAACTGAAACCCACTGAAATAAGCAAGTTGATTGTTTTAAAAGCCTCCTGCTGACAGATCTGTGGAGTGGTAATTTCATCCTGAAGAGCTTTTCTCACTGTCGTTATTAAGAATCGGACACAGCGGTATATGAGGGTTGGATCTCATGTAATCAGGCATCTACTTATTTTGCTGTTTGCCACCTCTTAAGATCTTACAGGCCCTTGGAAAGTCATACCATCCTGGCTGCTTCCGCTGCGTAGTGTGTAACGAGTGTTTGGATGGAGTCCCTTTCACTGTAGATGTGGAGAACAATATTTACTGCGTGAAAGATTACCATACGTAAGTATGCAAATCCATTGATGCTTAGTAAAATTATAGTAGTTAAATTATTGGTATAGTTATATGCCTGTATAAGCCTTATAAACCTTATAATTATAAGCCTATGCAAGTTGTAGATAAAAAGGGTCATTCCTGTTTGCTCAGATGTCTAAATGCTGCTCTCACATGTTGGCATTTGTAGAGCTTTTTAAAGTTATATAAAAGGTCACTTCCTGGGCCCCGCGCAACATACAGTCGCCAAGTGAGGTTGAAAATGTCAGAGGATGTACTTTTCTGGTGGCTGTTTCTCTACTTCTTTTAGGACTTTCAGTATTTATTAGATCAGTCTAATTCTGCAAGTGATGTTAAGTTTTTACTGGCTGTTTCGAAGAATTGACTTTCTGGTAGCGCATGACACTGGTGAGTGTAAATCAGGTTAGTTTAGACTGGACAGTAGACATGTAATTAGCAGCTAGTGTTAGAATGATTACGGCCTCACCTGACAGAAAGTTTGTGGTTTAAGTGATGGCATTTGGACTCCTTTCTCCTGCTGAAAGGTAATGTGCTGTTAGCTCCAGTCAACCAGTAACTCAGCTTATGCTGCAAGGGTACTCAACTCTATTGGTACCAATGTGACTGTTTCAAGGATAGAGTGAGTGTTGGTCCAGTTGCTGTCATAAAATGCAGCTGTAGACAGTAAGACCAGTTGATGTGTTTGGTTTAAGTAGAACCTAGCCACGAGCAGCCCCTCTTCTATTTAGCATAGTTATGTCTCCCTGGCATCAGTGACAATCCCCAAGTCAGGAGCTGCTTTGCAGTCAAAGCAGTGAATCTCTGGAAGAATTTGAATGATTTTGAGTAAAGGTAGGTAAAAGAAATGGCATATGTGGGAAGAGGGCTGGGTTCACTATGCCTAGCGGTCAGGAAGAGCTAAACAATAAAGCTGGACTAGCGTTGGTCTCCTTTTCCCCTGAGTATCATCAAACACTTAGAGTAGTTTTGAATCCTGTGGATCTCCATTTTTCTAAAAATAAGGCATGATTAGAATAGGTCTTTTGGTTGTACTTTTTGAAGAAGCTTTAAATGTGATTTGAACACTTTCTTCTTGCACCCTAGGGTTTTTGCACCAAAATGCGCTTCCTGTAACCAGCCGATCCTCCCAGCACAGGTACATGTTAGCATGCATCGATTCTTTAGAGAAAACAGCTGTTGGCATATGAACACTTTCTAAAAACACATTTGATGCTTTTCTTCCTTCTCCCAGAATCTATACTGTCAGATACTAAATTAAATACAGTTCAGAGTAATGTCACTCCCAAACATTCACAGAGGTTGTAATAGTCATACTACTTATGCAGCTTAGCACTTTGTATCTTTAGGGTGCTTTCCAGCTCTTAATTATGCTGTTATAAATCTCATTTAATTGAAAGCTCTGACTGGGCCTCCAAGAACAACCCAAGAAGCCTTGCTTATTTTTAGAATCTCCTATTAGCTCAAGTAGCAATTTTCCTTGTCTGCTGCATCTGCATTTCTGATGTGGATCTGTTAAGATGCTCAAACTTGAAAAGGCAGCTGAGGGTTTACCCTGACCCTGTGAGAAGGCCACAGAGTCTCTTGTCCTGTGGCGGCAATGAAATAAAAGTGCTTACAAGGGTTGAGAAGGCAGCAGAAAAGTTGGCTGAGAGGGAAGCCAGGTGAAGATAATACTTGCAACCTAAGCCTATCCTGACAGGATAGTTAGCATGATAAGACTTCTTCATTAAGACATCCCTTTTCTGCCTGCCTGCAGTGGTGGTCCCTCAGACTCTCAGGGTGCAGGACCCATTGCTGAGGTCACTGACCAGATCACTTGTAAGCAGGGGCCTTAGCACCTCCCTCTTTTTCCTCTTGTCAAGTTTATAGAGCCAGAGCTTGCATCCTATAAGCTGCTATGCCTGGCACTAGAGCTTCTCAGCATGCCCAACTCCATCACTCTGTATGTTAGTCTCATTTGTCATTATTATTTCTGTTACATGGGCAGGTCTCACATAATTAAAAACCTCATAAAGGCTGAGCCAGAACTGCTTGTTCTGGTGATGGGATGTCAGGAGAAAACCCCTCTCTAAATTTCACTGGATTTGTGTCTTACAAAATGAGTTAAAAATAAAAAAAATAAAGGGGGGAAAGAAAAAGCAGTGCTACTGCTGACTCATGTGACGGCTAGCAGGGTAGACTCCACATTCTTTCCCATGGAGGTTTCTTAGGTAGTTCAAGTCTAGCAGTGCAGGTACTAACTTGCCCGTAGCTTCTCTCAGACATAGTCTACGTCATATCTGATGCTTTAAACCACACCTAGAACTGGAAACAATGAAAGGCAAGAGATTTAATGAGCTCTGGCTTCAGAGCAGATCAGGGAGTCTGTGAGGTTACAAGAAGGGTATAGGCTGCTTTGCAGGGCCTGTGGCTCAGCCAGGAATTACACAACTCCACCATATCCACTCTCATGCTGAGGTTTTGGCTGATGCACATAATTACCTGCTGGACTGGTATGTAGCTCCCTGTGGGGTACATACAGTGACATGTGCATGTGCAAAATAGCTGTGCAGCAGATGGTTTGAGGGGAATACAAGTCCTGGAAAACTCAGGCCAGGATGTCCACAAAGAAAAGTTACCTAGTCAGCATATCATAGGTTTTGGCTGGTAATTCATTCAGAACCTGAGTGCCCTTGGAAAATTATTTAATTTCAAGACTAGTTTCTCCCTTGAGGATAAAGTATTGGCTACACTTCCCAAATGACTTCTACAGCTTAGATATGTCAGACACGCATGCTGCTCCTTACATGAAAACCAGGGGTGCACCAGGGACAAGACCTCCAGTGGTCACAGAGCCCTGCTCTGCAAAGGAGGAGGGATCCCCCAGGGACGCAGCTCTGCAAAGCAAAAGATTGGGCACTGGGAGAAGATGGAGGAAACACCACTTACAAGCCCCCTCTTACCTTCTTTCTGCTTCTGCAATAGGGCTCTGAGGAGACCATTCGGGTGGTGTCAATGGACAAAGACTACCATGTGGAGTGCTATCACTGCGAGGTAAGCGTTTGGCCCAACCCACGGCAAGGCTTTGCTGATACCTAGCAGCCTCTTGGTAGGTGCCTGACTCGCACCCCAGGGTGCACTTGGGCAGGTAGGGCTCTGCCCTGTGGCTCCTGGAGGGAGGCATGAGTGCTAGCTGTTCTGCAAGTGGTGCTGCCATCCCCAGTACCATGTTTTGGTTTAGTAGAAAATAATAGGGATAGCACTGTATTGCTTTTTGGGCAGTAGTTTCTTTTTTGTGCAGAAAATTTAGACTTCTGCTGGGGCAGATTAGGTTGTGGGATTAGTGCTCTTGCTTTGGAGAGAAGAGCTGAGTTCAGTCCTAGCTGTGCATCCAGAGGCATGAGGAGGGAAACAAACTGTTTAATTTGGAATCAACCCAAAAGATCGACACAGATCCTACCTGTCTTAGCACCAGAGGCAGAAATGCAGCAATATTATCTTCCATGCATTTTTGCACCAAAAAAAAGTTTTACAAAGAGACTTCTGATTGAGGGAGAAAATAACAGAATTTGGAGTATCTTGAAAAGTATATGAACATAGGTGTAAGGAAGACCCCTTCCACTTGGCTCTCTCCTTCCAACAGAGATACCTGGTACTTCATCCTTTTTTCTATTAAATTTTAACAAGAAATTGGCACAGGAAATTGCACTATTTTGGAGAGCTGTACTTACCTCCTCCTTCTTCCCCCATCTAGTGCTTTGTGCAGGCTTCACCTAAAATGACAGCTCCCTCCCCTTCTCTCTCAGGCTATTGACTTTATGTTAGAATGTCCCAATGGGGGTTTATTTTCTGTTCTGTTTCATTATTCATTTACCCATTCTCCTTCCAGTTTGAGGCAAATCAAGCTGCCTGCACATCTGCCCAAAATGGCAGATTGCATTTATGTACAGAAGTCAGGGGTTAGCTGTGTGTTAACACGGGTAAGTTACTGCCTCATGGTCTCAAATCAGGCTCTCAAACTACATTCTGGGTCACTGCTGTCCTGGAATCATGCTAGAAAAGGTAGTGCCAGTATGTTGAGGTATTCACATGGAGACTTCTGCAGTCTCTGACCAGCCACTTCTGAAATACTGTTAAAGTCATCATTACTGGTGGCCTTGCAAAGGTCAGTGGGCAGTGATGAAACCTTGCTGCTTTTCTCTACGATCTCTTTCATGTGTAATCACTTAAGTTATGCTGAGAAGTTTAAGTAGGGTTATAGATCAGTAGGCCCCCATTCTAAAACTGCATGTGTCCAATTAAAAACTTTGCATCAGTTTTCAATACTAAAATGACCTATATGCCCAAATAATAATGAGGACAACTGAAAACCAGGATTGTCTCTATTGCAGCATGCATAACAGCCGGCAGGATCATTGTTTGTTATTCTTCTTTTTATCTCTGTTCCTCCACTGCTTTTTCACCCATTTTGTCCACTTGTGCTCCCCCATTTCTTGCTGCCTGTTGTAGAGTTGGCTCCTTCTCATTCCTAACCTCTTCCAGATTGTATGTGTCAGGGTCAGTCCTTGGCCTGGTTTGGGTTGGGGTTTTTTTTTTAGTTTGATTTGCATCAACATTTTTTAGATAAGAGACCAGAATGGAAAACAACAGCAAAAAAAATGCTGCATACTATTATAGACTGTCCCGTTTGATTTCAGCAATGTCATTTTGCTTAATATGAGATAGTCACAGTCCACCTGCAGAAAATTCTTGAGGTTGCTGGCTTCAGAGGCTGGGTAGATCAACATTGTTGTGCGATGACACGTGAATCACTCAGTAACATGAGATGTATATGTTTCTTCTAGGATTGCGGCTTGCAGCTCAATGATGAGGAAGGCCATCGTTGTTACCCATTAGAGGGCCACTTGCTCTGCCATGGCTGTCATATCAGGCGCCTTAATATTAAACTGCCATCACATCCACCTCCGAGCTATCCGATGCATGTCACAGAACTCTGAAAGACATTTCCATTACCAATAAGCTGTTTGAAAGAGAAGACAAATATCTAAAAATTACTTTCCTTCCCTTTCCTTTAAAGATGAGATTCCAGTAATAACCGTCAAACCAGCTATTTATTTTTTAAATCAGAGGTGAGGGGTCCTTTTCTGATCTTGTACATATGCATTCTTTTATCTAGATGCTTTCACTGAGACACCATCTACTTGAACAAATAATTCAGCACTAAACTGTAAATGTAAATGGCAGCATTTCTAAAAGCAATGGTACAAAGGGCTGCTCTGCACTCCCTATTCACTTTATTCCAGTGGGGATTTCATCCAAGTAAGGAGTGTTGAAGTACTTTCCAAAAGTTAGCACCTTATCATATTGCAGCAAACTTGGTAAGATAGATACTAGTATTTTAGCTAGCTTTGTTGAATTCTGGTCTTGGAGAACACAGGCTCACATTTTTTAAAACTTAGATTCTCAAAAGTAGATATCAGGAAGTAAACAAGTGTTTTTAGTAAGGACAGTTTTCAGTAGGGGTTAAATAATAGCATTCTCTAAAGTAGAATCAGGCCAGCTTTCCGTCCTACAAGGTTCCACAGTCATCCAAAGAAGTGTTGAAGAAACATAGCAAGCATCTCTCAAAAACTACGTTACAGAGGATTATATCCAAAAGATTGGTACATGCAAGGTCATAACAGTTGAAGAAAGTTACAGAACTCTGTAATTGCTTGCTGTGTACAGCTGTAGGCATGGTTTCAAAATGCATTCGTATCAGCTTGATGATTTGGCACTTAATAAGGAATTCATCTTTCAAAGCTGTTTTTTGTTTAATAGGGTTAGCTGCCCCTTTCTATGCAAAGGTACACTTGTATTTATGCTACTTGTTTTATACAAGACTCCATTTTTTACCAACTGCTTTATGATTGTATGTTGATACATTATTAAAAAAAGAGGGGACAGTGTTTTTTGTATTTTCAGCTTTGTGTTCTTTTCTAGATGTACTTTTGAACTGATTATGGTGATTATCTTAATTGGAAAACAAAGTCCAGTTTAGCAGAAAAATAATTCAGAGAGACCATTTAAACATTGGTATTTTGCAACAAGTATTAGATGTACATAGAATGTACACACTTTCATGTTTTGCATAAGCTTTTACAGTAACCTCAGAGCTCTGGGGAAATATATGTCTTCCATATAGGAAGTTAGATGAATCTTTTTTATGGTTTGTTTTGTACCATGTGTTGATGATTTACATGCAAATCACACATCTGTATGTTTAAAAAAATTCCCTGCATTCTCATGAGAATTAATCCAGCCTTCCTGAATTCAAATTTTAAATAAATCCATCATTGCTGTCTTCAACTGTACCAAAAATTACAGTAAAATAAAATTAGTCTGCTCCAGAGGAAGTGGAAATACCAGACCAGATTCTCCCCATCTGTAAACTGGGACATTTCCATGCCAGTTCTCAAAACATTGAGATTTTGATGGATTCATTCAGAAATGATCCCATGTTAAAGTCAGCATGCAGACTGGTAAAATGACTTATTTGGCAACACCATTGCTGTTTAGTTCCTTATGCTCCGTTGACTTTCTGAAAGCCCCTCTCAAAAAATGCAAAGAACGTCCAATGGACACTAATTCCTAAGTGGAATAATTAACTCCCTTAGCAGAACTTTTTGATAGTCTGGAATTTCCTTAAGGGGGAAAGGGAGGGGCAGGGACAGTTCCTGCGAACTTTGTTTTTTTCTGTTAGCAAGGAACAAAAGGTATGTTTTCTGAACTTTTGCCAAACTTTCATTGGCCTAGATTAACCTGTCCTACTGAATGCTCCTTGGCAAGTCAGATGCTCTTTTAAAAAGTCATTTTCTAATTAATACATATCAGTTTATAATTAGCATATTTAATGTGACAGACATGTTTTCTAGTAACTACAGTGCAACTAGTGCCTCTTTTCTACCGTATGGCTTAAGAGGCCTGCAAAAGAGAGGACATTGGGTGCATGCACACTTTTTTCTGCATTTGCAAATGTTACCTCGTGTGTTCATAATCACCAGCCCAGCCTCAGCAGGAAGTGGAAGTACATGTGTGCCTCTTGCCCAAACAGCAAATGCTAGAAAAAGGAGAAAAAATGCCTTAAATTGGAGTGTATTACTATTTAAGTTCTTTAAGATTATTACAAACATGGAAGATACCAGAGCTTCAGGAAACAGTTTTTAGCATCAGCTGCAGTGTAATACTTTTTCCATGTAAGGAAGCTGCTTTGGACCACATTTAGCTTTGAAGCATTTTCACTTGCTTGTCTTTACAACATATATTAAGGGACCCAAATTAAGTGGCAAGTTTAAGTTTCCACTGCAACATAGTTTTCAAGGGACAGCACACTAGCTAACATGTACATACCATACCTTTTCTTCTTTTTTGAAAGCAATCGTACAGTAGAACAGAATAATATTTTATTTCATTTCACATGTTAATTTGTCAGTCTCTTCTAGTTCTCAGTTGTATTAAGTATCAATACTTCAATATAGAGTAAGCAATTTATTTAAAACCAGAAAGCAGCAGTTCTTATTCCAGTATTTTCTATAGACAAGTGCGTTCCATTACTGTATAACAAAGTACAGCTTTGCTTTCCCAACTTCTAGTATAAAAACAAGCTTGAGTGAAAATTGCCAGTTGGGTTTTTTAGGTTTTTTTCAATCAAAGAGAAAAATAAAAGCAATGATGTGCTGTACTCTTTTTTTTGTGCTAGTGATAGTTTCTGCACATTTTACCTCTTGTCTGGGGATTTATGTAGATGTAAAAACTTCTCTTAATGACTTTCTTACAGAGTATTCTTATGTTAAATCAGTTCAACACAGCTGTAAACTTTCTGTAGTTCATTTTATGATGTGATTGTTCTTCAGAAGCCTTTGCTGTACTTTTCAGACTATTTCCATAAAGTTAAAACAATAACAACTTGTTCTCATTTGCATCAGGACAACACCTTTCCATTCTGGTAATGAATGTTAAAAAGTCTCTACAGCACAAAGCTGTTGTAGGCAATTCAAGAGTCCCTCATGCACTGGAGGACGCATTCCAAAGAAAGAACCAAAATAATAAGGTGAAACAAAACAAGAATGCACTTAGATAATTGAGCTTTCAAAGAGGGTTTGTTTGGGTTTCTTTCCTTTTCCTTTAATTTGTGTGCACGTGTGTGTATGTATTTTGTAAGGTGGAGCTTCAAAAGAAAAACATGGTTAGAGGAGCTCTTTAAGACCAGAAATTCCAGAATAGTAAAGTAAACCAAAGCTCTAAAGGGGACAAAAGCTGCTTTCTTGTGTTTCAAGAAAAGTTTAAAAGTTTGTGATTCATCCTGTAACTAATGCCGTAACTAGAGTATATAATTTGACTTAAATTAAGTTTTCATTTAAGAAATATTTTCATTTTCTTTAAAAGAATATAGTTTTCTTCCAAGAACTTGGACCAACATTGATTTTTATTTTGTAGGAAATATATAAATTCCCAGTTTGTATATCATGTAACTAGTTTACATGCTGAAAATATACATTAGTTTAACTATTTTTGTATATATATATCCTTGTAAAACCTTTCATTGTGCTTCTGTCTTAGTCTTTAGAATTACTTGTGGTTTTGTGTTTCAGTGTTTGATTCCCTTGATTGTTGAAGAAAAAAATTGGGAAATGTAGATTTATTTATCTAAAGAAGAAGCTACTTCCTATCATTCTAAGTTATTTAATATTAAAGTCAGAAGTTTCATTTAACCTTAGATGCTATAATCTGCTTTTTTTCAATAAAGACACTTTGTAGTGATCTTTGATTTTGTAGTAGTTTGTTGCATATAAATTGGTTTGGGTTTTTTTTTAATCTAGGTGGGTACTAAAACAATTTTCAGGAGACCCCCTGTATTGCCTACAGAAATGCCTAACTGATACTAATTGATCACAGCTGCATTCATGAAAGATTCTGGTCCTCCAGTGGAAGTGTTACTAATTAATGTCTAAAATATCCCCACAGCTAACATTTTGCAGCTGCACTTAGAAAATAATTTAGCCACTCTGGCAATTTCTAATTAAGCTTTAACCAGTCTGGCTAGTTTGCATGTGGGACAGTCAGTATTGAGGAACACTTCCCTCTCAAGGCTCACATCATTTTTTGGAGTGTTCCAGAAGAGGAGTGTTGTCTGGGCTATGAACTTGAATAAAGCACTCAGACGCTGAGGGGACGGGGTGGGGGGATGGGGGCAATTTTATCAATATTCTTGCTAAGTCACAGTAATTCAGCCAGAGCTCTCATAGGATCAAAAAGATGGTTTTTTATATATATCTTACCTTTATGAAAAGCCTCGCCTCTTTCTCGTCTCCACCTTCATGGCGCAGATGGATTACATTTACGTTCTGCACAGTGGTCCTGCAAGAGCAGCTCTTATCTGTCAAGGAAAAGGTTCATCAGCGTTGGTATCTTGTCTCCAACTATGGTCAGAAGTGAATGCCCACATAAAGAGTACAATAACCAGTTTCTTCCTGGTTTCCTCATGTTTAGTGGGTTTTCTTTCCATTAAGCTGGTCAGTTTACCACGCTTGGGGATGCTTTTTCCTCCAGTGACTCGCAGAGTCCAGATACTCAAAAGCTGTTACTTTAGCGGAGGAGGGCCTGCTCTGCAGCACTCTCACCCTGGCTTTGCAAAGTACAACTGCCTTCACATTTGGAAATGGAACTTTCAGGCGTTTTTACACAGTGGCTATTTTGGCAAATTTGTCTTTTGCACAGTCAGAACAGAAGGAGTTATGAACACCACAGTTGTGTCAGGGGCTCAGTCTGTGCCTCAGAACAGATGTATGCAGTTCTGTAGGGCCTTCACACACATGCTATTTTCTCACTGTGCTAATTTTTTAAAAAATTCATTCAAAACAATTCATACCCTTGAATTAAAAAAAAAGCTGGGGGAGGGGAGAGGGGACAGGATGACTAAGGCTGGCCAGCTGAAAGCATTTTCACAGTTCCTTACCACAAAGGTGACACAAATGTAGCCAGTAGAATCTAGGACATAATGTACTAAGAATTTATACCAACCCATAACAAGCCTGGTAGAAAAGAACAGAGTATTTAAATATATTAACTGCCCCTAATGGGCCTCCTTGCAGGAAACACATACTGGAAAATGAACGTACATTCACTGCAGGAAGGCTGTGAGTCAGGACGTAGCTCCCAGAGGGGAGCACCACAGAAGTCCACAGTGTTGTAGGACTCCCTGGCATGGCATCTGAGCCACAGGGAAGTGTGTAACTGGAAGCTGTTGCATGACGAATGGTTGCTAAATCTGGCATGCAGATTATTCAGGAGGGCTTTGTGAGGCTTCACCTTACCAGATGTTCCCGGGGTCTGCACAACTTGGACGTTGGGTAGGACACATCAGTCGTCTCTGGATGCCTAAGCTAGACATAAAAGTGTCACACATGAGGCAGAGGGCATGGTTTCTGGAATAAATTGCAGGTCACGCCTCAGTCATCGCTATAGCGCTCATCACCAGTTGAATTACGTATTTCAAAAGCTATGGACTTAACCACAATTTTGGGTAAAACTGCAGAAAACAAAAAATATTTTCTTACTGTTCAAATTTAAGATCCTATCCTAGTGCTCAGTGCAGTTCTCACCATCTCTTCACTTAACACTAGGACAACAAAAAGAAGATACCATATTGTTTAAGAGCACATACTTGCATTTTTCCTGTTCTGGCAGTTTTTGTCTCATCAGAAGAAAATACACTGCGTTAGATAGATAACATAAATCACCATACTCACATAACCAGCAAAGGAGAAGTACAAACTGTACAAAAAGAAAGAAACCATATGGAGAGCTGATTTTCCAGTAGTGATAAGTATCTATCCAGCAATAAATTTAACAACAAATTCTTAAAGGTTTGTCTCATGGCTGAAAAAAATCCACAAAACCCCATATTTGTATGTGCACATCTGGGAAGTCATCACCTCGGAGAACAAGTACTGCATTGGTTAGTTACGGTAATTCAAGTGCTTAAACGGACTGTCCAAAATGGACTGTTCATTAAAAATTTGGCACATTTAAACTATTGCAGGAATGTTAATGCCAACTGATCAGTTAATTACTGGCTGCTCTGGTGAGGCACAGGCACCCCTTGGTGCTTCCAGGCATAGTAAGGGAACAGTGACATGCTCAGTTCTCAACTGGTGTAACTGGGTCTTGTTCAGAAAAAAAAAACAAGGTTCAGAAGAAAACCAAGGAAGCTAAGGTGGTTCATGCTAAGTGTGAGTGTCTCATACCTTCTGTAAGACAGGGCATTAGAATAGGGCAGAAAATTATTGTCAAGCTGTGTCTCTTATCACATAAGTTCTGCAGCTGAAAGCTTCATGAGCCAAATGTGACAAGCTTACCAGAGGGGAAATAAAGCAGCAGTAAATTTTGTTCTGGGAAGGGCAGCTATTGTGTGACTCTGGTCTCACCAAAGTGCCTTTACCTGTAGTTTGCAAAAGTCACACGCTGTGTGTAAGGATGGATACAGCAATAGAGTAGGCAAAAAATGAATCTGGCATGTGTGGCAGGGTGCAACGCTGGGGAGAGAGCAACAAAACTTATCTTCAATACCTGCAAGCCACATGTTTAAACTGTACTTACTGCTATTAGTGGACATGGCTCCCAGATTTTTTTTCCACAGATCGTCTTTAAAGTGCTGAAGTAAAAAAGGACACCAGAAACTGCTGAGTGTTGTCCAAGAGGATTGTGGTGGCACTCCTCCACACCTGGGCTTACTTTGGATTTGGCCCTTTTCCTCCTACATCAGAAAAAGAATAGAAAAGAAAAAAATCATCACAGCTTGATGCAACATTCACTTTTCCATTCCTTATTAGGAACTTTATCCCCTTCCACTTCGAAGCAAGGAAGAAGAGGAAGACAACACGCTGCCTGGCACAGGGCTCTTGACCTGGCTGCTTGCCAGTGGTCACTCTGTCACACATGGATTCCTCTTATCAAAATAGCAAGTCTTGGTCCAGCAAACACTTTGGCCACTTTATACACACTATTGCTTCTAGCAATGCTTTATCATTTGGAATAGATCATTTGCTACCTACATTCCCAACCCATAAAAGCTATACCTACAGTTTATATAGCTCATTATTCTTTTATCACCCCAATATACCACACTTAATGGTAAAAATAACAGACATTCAGCTGCAGTAAGATCTGCCTTTAGTTGGTTATAAACATTATTTCATTCTCTAATTAAATAAAAAATATGTTTGCAACCTTTTTAAATAACTTACTTGCCTTGCATCAGCTGCTGGCTGCTCTCTTGCTAACAGCACATTTTCCAAGCTCTGGACCAAAACCATGTTTTTTTTAAAGCCAGAAAAAAAAAAAAATTAATAAATTCACTTCCAGTCAATGTGTAATTTGCTAATTATTTTTTAGAAGTCCCACCAGAATGGGGAAAAAAACAACTAACATTTCTGTATGTAAGAGTCCACGAATGCTTCTGAAATGAAGCAGAACTCCTTAAAGAACTTGTCATTTCATCTTCCAAATGGAATCAAAAAAGAAGATCAAATAAAGATTTCTTTAAATGTTTCTTTGTAAGCTGCAACATGCTGCAGAAAATCTGCTAAATCAATGGCTCTGGCAGCCACCGGACGATGCTTTGCTAAAGCAGCTGGATTCCATGACATAGCTGACCTTCAAATTAGATTTCTTTTCTTCTTTCTTTTTTTTTTTTTTTCCCACTAATTATAACATCTTCAAAGGTGAAATCCTCTCCTTTGCTGATGAGCCAAAAGATAGTCTGAAGCTCGGCACCTACTGCACAGCAATCAGTAATTTTCAGATCACTTTTCAAAAATTCTATGGCTTTATTTGCACCCGAGGTACCGAAGTCTGATGTTTTCTTTGAGCCGATCTTCAATTGCAGCCTTGTGTATAATCACACAGCCCAAAAGGAAGCAGCGTTGTAAAGACGATGCTGCAGAGACTCAGCAATGCTTCTGTATTGAACAGGAGTGAAGAGGTGAGTAGAACTGTACATAACCTGCCAGCTGCCATCCCTGTTTGCAGAGGAGCAGCAAAGCAAGCCACTAGCTCTTGCTGTGGTGTAAGAGTAGTCTCTTCATCCACAATCTCTGCAGCTTTACTATCACTGAATGCTATCCTTTGTGTCTGCCCGTAGAAATGGCAAAGGTTTTGCTTGTCCTAACACTACTCCCAACTCAAAATGAAAACAAACCCTCACAGATGAACTTGCTGTCTATACTGCACACAATATACATTAATAATAAATCCACATATAGAAGTGTAAGTGGGCTGAATAGCTGGTTTGTGCAAAGATTTCATTTTAGACAGAACCAGGCCACAGAAGGTTCGCTGGCAAAGGTTTACAGATTATTTTAAATATATCCTAATATTATTCTTTGGAAGAAGGTGGTAACAATGCTTGCACATACATACGCACATTTCCTCTCGCTATCTGGCAGTGTATATTAATCCTCACTCCCTCTCCAGCTGAAGTTTACTAATTATCCCATTTTACCAGGGAGGGAATTCTCCCTGTTCAAGTTGCAGATACATGCTCAAGGACAGGCAGCAGAAACAGGACCCATGAGCTCTGCCCACTGCAGCTGTGGAGGGGCACAAGCTGGAGCAGGGCTTCGGCAAAGGATGGGGATCAAACTCCTGCACTGCTTTGGGTGGCTGTTTCTACGTGCTGCCCCGCAGCCTGCTGCAATAGAGCACAGGCTTGCGAGAACAGCAAGAGGCACCCTCCTGGCCTTTGTTGTGTTTGGGTCTCAGATGAGAAAGACACAGTTGCAGCATGTTGGACTAAAGTAAACAAGGCCAAAAGGTGAGAGAGATGGAGGTGACCAGTCAATGGCTTGGTTGAAGGAGCAGATGGCCACCACTCAGCTTCCCACATGGTGCCAATGCCCTGACTTTGAAGGACATGGGAATGTCACCCTTTTCCTTTTCCAGTGGAAATGTCAAAGTTACTGCAAAACAGAAACCCTTGAGGTGTATACTCCATCTTCCCCAGTGCTTCCTGGTGTACACAGTGAGCAAGCATTAACAGGGCAAGAGCAGCGCCATCAGTTCCTGTCCTCCTCTGCCAAAATGGCTATTCTAAGGGAGACTGGCACAAAGCCTCATTCACACTCCCTGTTTTGTATAAGTAATGCAAAGAGGCCCGACACCACCTCTGCCATGTTTCTTACCTGGATAATACCTGTAACTAATACCTGAGACGCCATGGAGGAGACCCTCCTCTTGAGCCTGCTGCTGGGAGCTGCACTGAACTCCACTGAGTTCCACCACAGCAAATTCAGGTTTAGCTGTGAAACTCTTTCTTCTAGTTTGGGGTTTCTTTGTTTCTTGGTGGGTTTTTTTTTTTAGAAGCTTCTGGAATTCACTAAAAATACGTTTGTTTGTGTTTTTAAATGGAATCCAAACACATATTTGTGTCGTCCTCCAATATGGCACTTTCCCCTTGCCCCTACTTGACAGGAGATTTTTCAGTCATTAAGAATGCTCTGCATGCACAGAAATATCTTGGGTTATTTTTCCCATAATCAAAAGAAAACAAATCCCAGAGCAGCCCTGGCAGGCCACTTCCGTCCAGCACCGCTGCCCCCCCAGAGACCCATCATGCTCAGCTGCTGCCTCCAGACAGCAAACAAGAAACTTTGCTTTCAATAGAAGATCAGGCACTGGAGCAGTCTTTCCAAAATCCCCACCAAAACCCAAACTCTTGCACTACTACTTCTCTATTAAACATATTCCATGACAGTACTTCAGATGTCTATGAGTGGTTTGGTTCGTATAAGCCAGCATTTATTATGTTCTTTCCCCTCCTGCTGTCAGTACCACTGGATACATTCCTGGCCAGGGCTGGAAGCTCACATCCCACTGCAGTCACATGTAAGAATTTGTGATAGAGCTCAAACCCCGCTATCAGCTACCAGCATGCCCTCTGCTTATTGCCTGCTGCTTCTTACGTGCCTTCTCCTGCAAGGCCCTTCCTAATTATGGTAGTGTGGCGTTGAGAAGGAACTGCAAAGATATTTACCTCATTATCTTCTTTCAAATCCCTCCCAAATACCCTCATCTGCTGTGATACCTAAATGAATTTTCCCAATTAGGGCTGGTAGCACACTACAGCTACCATCTGCACCCATCTATCCCATCTTAAATTTGGACACTAAGTTTTTGAGGGCAAAAAGTTATTTTTTAATTACAAGGAAGACAGACTTGCAACTCAACAACAAGCTTCCAATTAAATGCCAACAAATCTTTCAATATTGCCAGAATCTTCTTAGCTTAATGTAGTGCAGTTCTGCTATAGGAATTATTTCTATGTCTAGCATTGAAATCTGTTCTCATTAAATAAATAAATAAATAAATGAAACCCATCACAGCCTTCTTTAGCAGTACCATTCCTGCAGTGGGTTTATGTAAGTATAACTTAAAGAGTTTTCACAGGCAGTTCACTATTGGCTAATAATTTAGCCAATTAGTCTTTTGCTTTCTCTGTCCATTATAGATAACACTGGTGAGAAAAAATGCTGGTCAATATCCAGAATTGTTGAGGAAAGCTTCTGGAATGCTTTTGCATTCTTCTGATGGGGACCTTAGCGAGAGATCACTGTCACTCTTAGCCTTGGGTCTGCAAGGTCAGATGAGTCACTGCAGCGTCTCCCTTTCACGTCTGATCAACTGTGCAAAATCCTGGGGACAAATACTCCTGCACGTTACTCCTGTGTCCTGGGGGTCTTCATTCAAGAGTATTCAGAGGAAGCAAGCATGAAACAAGGCTGCAAAGTGACGTCATTTAAAAATTTAAGCAGAGTTACAAAAAACACTGGGGCCTAAACCAGCCTTTTGCTATCCGCATACAGTACCCAGCACACTGGAGACCTAACATATCATTAAGCACCTAAGCTTTATGGTTTAATAAACTTTTTGATTTTAGCAGATCTGATAATTCATTAGATGTCCTACCTTTTGCATTTATGGGGGCTTTGAATACTCCAACATCTTTAATTCCCAGCTGGGCCTCTTCCCTAAAAATATGTATCATCGCACTGGATGTGCCACCACAAGAATGCAAAATAAATGCTTCATGTCATCACATTTTTCGGTGTGGAGTTGCACGAACTATACTCCTGAGACCTCTGGAAGGAGGAAAATTACAGTAGCTTCAATCACTATAAAATATTTAGAAGGTGAAGCTCAAACACATAAAGGATCCTGGTTATAACAGCTTCTTTCACTGCAATTAACTGCAAAGAAGTAAAGAGAGGCACCACCGAATATTGCCAAACCCCCACTGCATCAGTCTTTATACATGCCAGATTGCACAGCCACTACTGTAGGATTTTATATTCTCTTTTACACTGAAATCTAGTTCTTGGTCTTGTTCTTTGCCCATGAGAGGCATGTCCTGTGCAGGGAAATGCACAGAGACTAGATCGTGGCTGCGAAAAAAGCAAGGAGAGAAGACAATACAGCAAGGAGGAAGGAAAACAACTGCCTGCCTTTCATTTGGAAACAAATTGCTTCTCAGGGCTGGGGTTCACGAAAAGAACAACAGCCAAGCGTGGCTCCCCCGGCAGTTTGTTAGCATTGGCAAAGCCACTCAGCCTGGGGGGAGGCACAGTGAGGTCTTAGGACGACTTAATCCTGTCCTTCTGCACCTATCACAGCACTTGAGGATCACCTGCAGTCTGGGACCTGACACTCCCCACCCAACCATCCTCATGTCTTGTATAGGGCACCAAGAGGCCTCCAGGTAGCACGAGCATTTGGAAAGAGTAGGACCAGATATTGCACACACAGGCTATCCCTTTAATACTTAAATCCAAGCCTCTAAGCAAAAAGCAGTAGCAGCAACACCAGCCAACTCTAGCAATCACTGTCCAGTAACCTGAGTCACTTCTGTGGTGGGCTGCATACCCACCTGGGCTCCTCAGAGAAGAAGGTGTCTGCAGCCAGTGGCAAGCTTATATAAATAAAAGTCTATATTCTTTGATTTTCTAACTTAAAAGGAAAAACTAGTCACACTGAAGAAGAGCTGTGAAAAGGCAGAAGGTTTTCTGTTCGAGAATTTGCCAACTTTTAGAGTCTTTGTGTGTAGGGTGCTGCAGAACTCCATACAGCTACCTAGTGCTGGAAACAAAATCTCTTCCCCACTCTGTGACTATCCTCTGCAGTCCCGTAAGTGTATTTGAGACCAAAAGTCAGGCAAGGAGGAGCAAAAGCCAAGTCTCTGTAAAAGTCAAGAATGCACACTTCCAGTTATGGGCAGCAGCAAGTCTGAGAACAAAACAGCTGATGAACTGTGCACACAGGAAACACTCTTTTATCCTGATGAAAAAGAAACATCCCACAACAGGCATGGCTACTGACTGTGGATTCTCTGGTAGTTGTTACCTGCGGCATCTTTCCTCTGTGCTGCTGGGCTAAGCTGAGTAGCAAGTAGATCTACTTATTTTTAAGGATACACACTCTTTTAAGAGCTGCCCACCCCACTGCTGCCCCTCCCTGCTCTGGCTCTCCAAACAGCTTGCTCTCTTCTCTTCCTAACAGGGAACTATCAAAATTTACTTCAACCAAATCCTTCTCATTTCTCAGCAATTCCTTTCTGGAACTGCAGGATGAAGACTGCCTATCCTCACATATAAGCACAGCTATAAAATAAAACCACAAAGTGCTCTTTCCAAGTCACTTGCTCCTAGGTCCATACACCTCCTCCCATGTGGTGGCACAAGCAATCATGCGGATATGTAGTGGAGCAGTTCAGGGAACCAGACTGGTTTAAAACTAATCCAGCAAAGAAAGAAAAAAAAAGAAAAAGGTTTGCATCGAGCCAGATCAATTACCTGGTTCCTGTTCACTGCATAGGTGAACAGATGCTTGTGCCAACAGGAGGCTGAGGGCAGCACCAGCACCAGGTGATGGTCTGATGTGTTCAGCAAACTACAGCACAGCTCACCATCTCTGCCCCCACTATGGCCAGAAACAGCAAACAGGAGTCCAGAATGTGCCCTGTGATGCCTCCATTAGGGGACAAACCTGATTAAAACCAGGTTAGCTAGTGAATACCTTTCTTTAAAGTCTTTATTCTTCCATAACTTTCAGACTGGTTGCCTGGAAGATGGCAGAGCTGACCCCGCTCAGGAAGTGTGCTGTTTGGATGTCAGTTTCGAATATCCAAATTTATTGGGGTTTTCCCCTTTTGAATTCACAGATATTTTGCCACACAGATAGCTAACCAGGTCTTAGAAGGGTATGGTTTCTTGTTCTCTTGCTTATAAGGAAAACTTGAAACAAAATAAAATTATTCTGGCCTTGTACTAAAGGTCAGCGTTGCGGGGCAGGATGACTTGTTCGGAATTCAGTCAGGAAGTTTAACACAAATAATCCAGCCTGAAGTTCTGTGAGAACAAGTCCCAGCCAAAAAAAAAAAAAGAAAAAAAAAAAAGAGAAAAAAAAGAAAAATTCCATCAGCACTTTTTAAAGTCCTAAATCTCTCATTTCCAAGCATTTTTTCTACCAATAAACATAGAGGCTTTTAAAGCTGCCATGTGAACAACTATTTAGCTGAGGTGTGAAAGATGCTATTGGTACCTTCCCAGATAAAACCAGGCTTTTATTGGGAGATTTAAGCAGGAGTAAGGAGGGGAAGAAACAAAAGGTATTATTGTAAATTGTTGTGAAGATAGGCTGTACTGTACAGAGTGTCAACATTAGGCTGCCTCAAACTTCTTCAGCAAAGTTCATGCCATAAAAAAGGGAGAACAACTGATAAAATCCAACCGTTTATTTGCAAAAACCTTAATTCCTTGTTAGTAAAGAATGCCTTGCAGTTGTACAGATGCCTTTTGTATCTGTAGAGCAATATTTACCTCTCTGAGGCTACATCAAAAATTACATTTGGAATTGTTCATGAAACCCCAGGAAGACTTTAAGAGATGCTATTCACACTAGAAACAGGTATTAAAAAGCAGATATTAGAATTATTTTTTAAAAAGACAGTAGATACTCTACTTTCATGTCATTGCCAGCATTGAAAGGATGACTTCCAAAAGAATTAGAGAGAAAGCACTTGTTTTAGCCAGTATGTATGTGTGTAAATGCCTATGTAGATGTATTTCTTAGTTAACCCCCTAGGGACACAATGGGTCAGGAGATCCCTCCCAAAACTCTGGAAATCATGAAAGAACACGAATTGTCAGTTCCCCACAGTTTTATACCTCTGTGGTCTGTCTGATTGAAACCAGTGGGGCTATAAAAGCATCTGCATCCAAAGACTTAAATCCAGCCTTGGACAGTCTGGCTTTGTTTATCTGGCTGACCAAAAGCTGTTACCAAGAAATGAGGCTTTCAGTCCCCTGTCATTACAGAGCATTCAGTTCCAACAGTAAGTGGGCGCTCACATCAACCAAGTTGCACCTGTGATTAGAGCAACATTAAAACCAAAACAACCTGCAATGTTCCTGTAACAGTCACATAATACAGCAAGTGTGGAGTGCCATGGTCAGTAAAGAAACTGCCTTGAAGATAGAAAAAGCCATGAACCAACTAAGAATCCTGTGTGGTTCTTTAAAGAATTTCAATCCATTTCCAAAGGTGCTGAGCTGGAATAAGAACCAAATCACTTTGAAAATATGCTAGAAAGCTTTAAATTCAGTTTCTATAACTGAATCTAATAGGACAACCTGCCAAATGCCAGTAATAAACAAGCCATCATATTTTATGGACAAACATTTTGATAATTTTTGCAGGAAGAGTTGCTGTGGCCTACATTTCACCAGTAAACATGTACAAACACTGTGCAGTGTTCTTAGCACAATTCAACACTCAAATCTTTCCAAAGAGGGTTCTGCTGCGTTACCCGCACACCCAGTTTCACCCCGTCCAACTCTGCACAATCATGACTCGCTGCTGCCCTCTTTACTCCAATATCAGCTCCAATGCATGATAAACACACGGTGCCAGGAATATTTCTCCAGCGCGGTGACTCAGTGTCCATTACTTCGGTATTTGTGTGCTCTTCTCAGAAAAAATGCCCTGGAGAAAACTGTGCTTCATTCAGAAAAAAATACATCCCTGTAGTCCAGTGGGAAACAGCAAAAAAAGCAGAACTGAATCACCAAGTGCTCCCTTCCAACCAGCAACATGATGTCTTGCCACCCAAGGTGTTGTAATTGGACCATTAAAATGTGGCTGTTTCCTTTCAGCTCTAACAATGCACCAGCAAATGGATAACATATCTATAGCCCCTCTCTTTTTGTCTGTCTCTGGGAGGCAGGTGCAGACTCAAGTAAGGTTCACAAAATGGGTTCTGATGTGACCGATTTGTAAATTCCCAGGCAGCTATCCAGAGAAAGCTTACTGCTGCCAAAAATGTGCACTTTGGAACATCACCGAGTGTCTCCTGTGTTTACAGTAATGGCTTCATTAGATACAGTTCCTCAAGAAAAAGGACCAAAAGGACATCAGAGAAATATTGCATGCTAGGGTGTCAGGACCAGTGCTCCTGCTCCTGCTGGTTAGCAGGGAGAGACACCCACAGGTGCTCTCCCAGGACAACTGCAGCATTTTCCTCGTGTATTCTGAACACTTATTCCAGTGGGAAACTCCCCCAAATCTCAATTTCCTAGATGAGCAAACATAATAAAGTAGTACCAAAGCAATCCAGCTCTGCCTTAAATAGGAGAGACATTTTTAAAATCGCTTTTGAAGGTTACTTCTCCTGTAACATGTAAAGCATCAGCTTGGTATTAGTGGTATGAAAATATTAATTTAATTCATGGTAAATGCATTTTCTGCCAGTGGACTTGCTTGGGATGGTTTTTAAAGGTTTGTCTTATCAGCAAAAATGGAGATTCACTGACAAGTCATTTTTAATGCTGAACAAAGACAAATGTTCCTTTTGGCCAAAATTAAGAGTATCTGCAACTCTGCCCTACACTGATAACAGAGTCAGACAGTCTGTTATTTATTCTTTTTCATGAGTTAATCTACACATACACAGTGTACTGAAAAAGAAGAAACAGCAATGATAGTCCAAAGATTAGAATTTATCCCAAATTTTTGTACAGACATTTATACATGCCCTTTGGCATGACTGTAGCACAGCAGAAAGCCCATTTTCATGCTCTGATGGAAGAAAATTTTTTCCAGCAAACCTGTTAAACTTCAGCCAAATTTACTAATAAGAATATTCATATGGTTTCCTGTTCTTTGCTTCTGTATCCGTGAAATGGAGAAATGGGTTATCAGAAATGTCTTAAATGGCACCTTATCACTGAAAGACAATGATGCAGCAGAGTATTCTGGGTTTCCCCCCAAACCCTCTTTCTCAAAAAAAGGGTATCAGGTAGAATCCTAAAGTATCATCTTAACTTTAAGCCTCTGAATCATGCCATAAGCGACCAGAACAACCACCATTTCCAAGCAGCAGAGCTTCAGAGTCATCTGCCAAGAAGCAAGGAGGTTGAAAGGTGTTCAGAAACAGCAGTCAGGAGGCTTGGAGTTTGCCATTTGTAACTTGTTGCATCTGAAAGTCTCACAGCAGAGTATGGCAATGCGAAACAGGTAAAGTTCTGAATTAATGCATTATTACTTTCATGATGATTCCCTTTCCATTTGTCAAACTCCTCTTGCTTGGATAAAACTCCCTGTATGACTGGCAGCAAGCAGCTCTGTGCAGCACCATCTCTCTCTCATTACTGCTGCCTCCTGTTAAACAACAGCGTGACAGCAGTGACACAGAACAGCTGCCCCCAGAAAGTTTACTTTCATGGGCCTGTGGCAGCCTACCATCTGCAACTCCCTGCACAATGTCACATCTACCTTTCATGCCACTCAGGGCTTTTAAAAGTCTCCAGAGCAGCAGTGGTGGCATGCAAAGGGGAAATAGTAAACCTTCTACCTGCAAATTACTTTTGCAGTTTTGAGGGAATCTTTTGCCATCTTGGAGGACTAAAATAGATCAGAAGGGCTGTTTTCCCATAGCTCCCACAAATTATTCACAAAGTCTCTTCATGGTATGTTTCATAGGGCTCATGAGGAGCGGTAAACAAACAAACAAACCAGCCAACCCACCCTAAGAAACACTCTCCCCCTCCAAATTTGTTTTTTGCTGTAGCCTCAAGCTCTGAAATGATACAAGAGAGGAAAAGGGAATTCAAATATATATGCAGAGGTCTATATAGCTACAGCATAAAAGCTTGAAATGTAACCCATGAGAATACTCACTGCAGGCTCAAGAAATCAGTTGCATCTAAAAAGATTTCAGTTGCTAAGTTAGACTCCATGTGAGGTTTTAAGAGCAATAAGAATTTGTACTCAGGTGCCTTCCTAGTTTATTTTCTTGATATTTTGTTTACCATGCACACTTTAGCCAAATCAAACAGCTTTGCACTCACCAGATACATTTCTGGAAGGGAGATTGGACCAAGATAACCTTTGATGGATTCCTGATGCCAAGGAAGCTTGCTTGCACCTCTCCTTGCACATTTGGCTGTCCTCAGGAGGACCTCAGCCCTGTAACCATTTCTATGGCAGTAACATGCCACACCAGTGCCAAATACTGACAGCCACACCAGCCAGCATTACTGGCTGCTTGCACGCCTGACTTTTCCTCAAGTTTTCTGCTGACAGTTGTCATCATCTGCTCATTTACAGGGACCCCCTCCCCAATCCCAGTCTTTCTCTTCCCTTCAGGTATTTGCATGTTGTCCCTCCTGTAGGTAACCAGCAAGCACCACAGCTGGCCCCATCAGCAAGGGCAGTAATGGTGAACCTGGTTTCCATCCAGAAAAGCCTCTATCCACATGCAAAACTTTGCTGACCTGAACTATGCATTTACTGCTTTCTTGCTTTGCTTGTAGGACAGCAATATGATAATATTGCCAAAACAGCAAAAGCTTATATTCTCTACTGTGACTTTTTGGAAATGGGACATTTCTGGAAATCCAGCAGAACACTCCGGTTTGGTTACGTCCTCAGAAACAAGTCTCCTACATCTCCCATCTGATAGATTCTAAGGGTACAGACTGTACATACACATCATGGTTTACTGTGCAGTAATCACTGGTGTGCCGCTATCACATGATAACTCAATAACTCGTGACCGAGTGGAAAACAATGGAAGCAAAATGGAAAGGTACAATCAGTAATTTCCAAACGTACACACCCCATGTTGTTTCTTATTTATTCCTGCATGCTTGACCTCCTGAAGTCTAGAAAATTTAACTAGTGCAGATGACTTTATGAAATTAAAACTAACTAAATAAATAAATAAAAAGACAGACTGTAAAAGAGAATAGTCTAGGAGATGTCACAAAGATATCCTGTTCATGGATCAAAGCATCACTTGGTGAGTATTTGAAAGTGGGTACATAATTTTTGAGCAACTACATGAATAGCTTCCTGCAGAAGCTAAGCCTTTACCTTTCCCACTGTAAAAACAAAGACTTGTTGGAATCCAGGCAGAAATAAAGCTGTTGGGTCTACAGACTTATCCAGGTAACACAGACTTAGAATCATAGAATCATAGAATAGTTAGGATTGGGAAGGACCTTAAGATCATCAAGTTCCAATCCCCCTGCCATGGGCAGGGATGCCTCACAAATAAAGCAGAACACTGGTAACTTAGTGCTATCAGCATCAGAGAACTGACTCTCTGAGGTGCAGCAACATTTGTAATTACACCAGCATTCACTATAAGAAGCTGAATAGGCAAGCAACCTACAACCATGATAACACGGTTACACTGGGAAAGAGAATTTATGTACAATATTTATATACAGAACCCAAAAAGCACTTCAAGTCCACAAGTAAGCATGTAAAATTGATATTCGGAAAGAAATTAAATAGGTGAAATAATGCAATTCTTAGTAATGAAGCTAAGTATTATATAAAGAGCAGTAACGGCTCGTTCTCTTAGGGAAGAACTTCACCTAAAATTGCAGAGCATTTTGCCAAGGCCTGCACACATACAGAAAAGACTTCTCTGCAATCTTATTATGGCTACGTATAGCCGACACCAAACCTCAGAGCTGAAGAGTCAACAAAATGACAAAAAAAGATGAGAACTGCATTTTGAAACTTGAGCCTCCCTCTAATTTTGTGCAGAACAAGTTTCCAAAGTTGAGATTTCCAAAACGAGTAGGGCTCAAAGTGCAAACAGACATTTCTTTCCAAGTCCATTGTGGATACCATGGATGCCTGGCCTGCTGACATAGTTTAAAGTTTTGAAGGGAGATAGGGTCATACCCCAGGGTGGGTTCCTGTCAGCTGAATGGATAGCTCCTTTGTGCAGACCTCCCTGGCGAGTGGGTGCAAGGACAATACTTAACACTTCTGTTCCTGCCTTCTCTCACTGTCTTTCTTTAAGCAATTTGCTTAATCCTCAATAACCTGTCCACAAAGCTGAAATACCACCAGAAATAATTTTTCAATGATGTCTGTAAGCTGTTTTGACTCTGTAGTGAAGGGCACCAAAGAAAAATTTAGAAACAGATGTCTGTGGAGAGGGGAAAAAAACCCAAACCACCTGTGAATGTGTAAACATATGATATTTAGTACTTATATAAATCTAAATCTGTCTGACAGAGAACTACTTGGTAAGCATAATTAAAGGATGGTTTCAGAACAAACTGAACTACAGCAGAAGGTTGATGTGCTTTTTCCTCACAGAGTTCAATGCAAGAGAGATACTGAGTTGCTGGAGTGGGTCCAGAGAAGGGCAACGAAGCTTTTGAAGGGTCTGGAGCACAAGCGTAATGGAGAATGGCTGAGGGACCTGGGATTGCTCAGTCTGGAGAAAAAGAGGCTCAGGGGAGATCTTATAGCTCCCTACAACTGCCTGAAAGGGGGATGAGTGAGGAAGTGGCTGATCTCTTCTCCCAAGTAACAAGTGGTAGGACAAGAGGTAATGTCCTCAAGCTGCAGCAGGGAAGGTTTAGATTGGGTATTAGGGAAAAATTCTTCACCAAAAGGATAGTCAGGTATCAGAACAGGCTGCCCAGGAAAGTGGTGGAATCACTGTCCCTGGAATTGTTCAAAAAAACATGTAAATGTTTAATGACATGGTTTAGTGGTGGACTTGGCAGTCCTGGGGGAACTGCTGTTCTTGATGATATTAAAGGTCCTTTCCAACCTAGTTGATTCTATGGCTATACTTTCCATGATAGTATCCCCAGCACTGCTTGTGAGGTAACAGAGAGGATGTTTTGCACTGAACATTTCTTTCCTCCTCAAGACAAGGGTAAAAGAAGACAGCCAGCCAAGCTGACATAAGTACTGCACTTCAGCAGACAAACCTTGTGTGAACATTAACCAAGGACAAGATCGTCTTCCTTATTAGCAAAGACCCTCACATACTATGTGTTAGAATCACACATCTGACATTTAAGGAGGAAGGATTTCTTGTAGGAATCAATAAAGTTAGGATACTACCAACAAATGTTAGAGGGGAGACTTACAAGAAGTTTCTGTACACAACAAAGCCTCGATCTGGGTTTCCACAGAGTGCTGGCCCTAAATACCAGAATATTCCTGCTGCTCCATTTCCATGTATCAGGATTCAGAGACTGGTGCCTCGCTGAGTCAAACACCACCACAATAACTTGTAAGGCAGCTTTTCAGAACCAGCAAAAAATAATGTTGACTGCCTTGATACCTTAATCAAGACTTAAAAACTGGCTGGGTAACATGGGCATTTACTCGAACTTTCAAAGGAGGCACAATTTAAGAGCATTACAAGTCATTCATCTCAGAGAACCAAAAAAATAAGCAAATAATAAAAAAGTGCCTGGGACAACCACTTACAAGCTGCTTATCTGGAACAGTTTTTAGTTATGGTTAGTCACTGGTACATTCTTGTTACCATCCCACACCACTTTCTACCTCAATTAAGGCCAGCTGACAAAGTCTGGCAAGACATAGAGACAAACCACAGTTTTCTGCAGTCCAGAATTTGTTGCTAATATTTCATATCTATTTTCTTTACTGGTTTTTGTGCATTAATTCTTGCTCCTTTCATAGGTCCAGGTTCACCCTTCTGGAAACCATTCTGCCCATGTCATGCTCACTCATGTCCTAAAAACAACAGCAGAGGAGAAAAAAATCCCTTCCTTGACATTTCCAGTGATGGAGACTGGAAGGAGCACAAGGCTTGCAGGAGAAAAAGACATTTCTACAGAGAGAAGTACGACCAAAATTACTCCAGCCAGAAGCTCCCAAAAGGCAGCTGAGCACTAATTCCCACAGAAATCACGTTCAAAGGACATAGCCAACTCCAGATCTAATTAGTAGTTTGCCTCAATACTAACTAAGATCAAGGACAACCCTCTTCTGTTGCAACTATAAGGATCTGTGTCTTGTACTGCTTTTTTCTTTTTCCCTAAAGCCACACAGCACAAGAAACACAAGTCCTGCAAAGCATGGACATATCGGCATGATTCCTTTAAATAAACAGTAATGGTTATCAAGACACACAAGAGTAGATGTTGGGGACTTCATTGGGATGAGCCACGCTCAAGGCTCATCATGCAGGACTCCAGTGACCTGGAGTAAAAAAACCTCCACTTTGTTTCAGACATAGCAAGTACTTGTCTTCTCATGTCTCAAGTGCAATCAATGTTTTTCTCCCCATGTTTCCTCTCCTGTCTCACTTGTCACAGAGATGTTCCAGTAACATGATGAATTTTGTTCACATTTTGTTCAGCCAAGATTAGTCTGACTATCTCTAATCTTATGTCCTTACTCCCTGTGGTCATGTCGCTTTGACTTGTCCTGTGTGAAAAGTTATTGTCTTGGATACAAAAGCACAGAGCAAAATATTTATACTTAGGAGACTAGCAGATATCTATGTTCCTGATCATCAAGAATCACCAGATAAAATCCACATGCACAAGTAAAACTGGGACAAAGATTTTAATTTAAAGGTTAGGAAGAACATTTTAACATGGATCTTGAAATGAACTAGCAAAAGCCTTTGGATCAGTGCCCAACACAGACTGACCATGTATTTAGTACAATTAATACTTTTATTCATGAAAAAAAAAGATTGTGTTTAAAAAATGGCAAATACACTGCACCCGTATTTTCCTAAAATATACTCCTTCAGATTATATTGTTACCTTGCATCAAAATACGGTGACACTTTAAAACTCTTTTCTGCAATTTTCACATTTACATGGCCATGTCTCAGGTATTGATATGATTGAGCCAAAACACTGAAATCACCAAAATACAAGTATTAGTAACATATTACTTTTGATAAACAGAGACACATAACAAACAGTTTCATTTACTGCAGGAACACTTGAATACGAGTTTTCCAAACAACAATATATGAAGTCACCTTGCATTCAAAATGCAGCTGTTCTGCTATTAAGTAGGAAATAGACTTTTTAAACTAAAATCCTGTTAAACATGTAGGGAAAGTTTTGGCAAGACAGATTGTTTTCCATTATCAGATGAAATTTTGAAAGCTGTTTCCTAGCAGAACATGTCATTGCAAATATTTTGGATACTTTCATCTGACTTTGAAGTCAACTGAGATCCATGCTAGCAACTTGAACAGTTACAAGACAAAAAGCAGATTTCTGAAGGTAAAAATAACTCTCTTTTCCACGAAAAAAAAACCCTGTTTCTTAGAAGGAAAAGTGCTAAAAGAGTTCACAGGAGTAGATGCATCTTTTCTTGTAAAGAATTAAGTGACAGTTGCACAATGGTTTAATTTAATTTCCAAGAACTTATTTAGTTCAAAACAACTTCTAGAACATTAAAAAAGCCCACTCTCTATGTTTAAATGTCTGGTAGATGCACAATACCCACTGCCCAAGTTAATTTCTATGAAGCTACAGTTATGACCCTATTATCCTTGAATACCTGAAGCAACGCAGCACATTTCCTTCCTTGGGAACATACTGATGCTTCACAAAAAGACAACACTACATGCTTATATTGCAATATCATGTATTCTCATACGTAGGTGTGTTTCCTGCCTGGTGTTGCATTATTTGCAATGATTGCCCAGAGAAACCCACTCTGCCCCTAAGAAACTCATCAAGTTGTCCATCTACCTGAGCAGCTGAGGTCTTTGAAATGGGTGATGTTTCAGGTGCCTTCAGCCAGTGGCTGTGCCAAGGTGAGACAAGCACTTAGGCCAGTTTTCAAACAAGACCAAGTAACTGGGCCTTTCTTCAACAAAAACCCTCTTCACCTAGAAAATGAAATGGGGAAAGGCTTTACAGTTATCTCAGAAGACCAGAACATGCGTCCTTGGAGAAGCACCACAAGTTTATCCTAACTTTTTTTTTTATTCCAGGTCCTACACCTGGGTTGGAGCAATCCCAGGCACAGCTACAGGTTGGGCAGAGAAGAGATTAAGAGCAGCCCTGAGGAGAAGGACTTCGGGGTGTTGGTCCATGAGAAACTGAACATGAGACAGCTCAGTGTGTGCTCACAGCCCAGAAAGCCAACCGTATCCTGGGCTGCATCAAAAGTAGCATGACCAGCAGGTCGAAGGAGGTGATCCTGCCCCTCTACTCTGCTCTCTTGAGACCTCACCTGGAGTATTGTGTGCAGTTCTGGTGTCCTCAACATAAAAAGGACATGGAGCTGTTGGAACAAGTCCAGAGGAGGGCCATGAGGATGATCAGGGGACTGGAGCACCTCCCGTATGAAGACAGGCTGAGAAAGTTGGGGCTGTTCAGCCTGGAGAAGAGAAGGCTGTGTGGAGACCTCATAGCAGCCTTCCAGTATCTAAAGGGGGCCTATAAAGCTGCTGGGGAGGGATTCTACATGAGGGAGTGTAGTGACAGGACAAGGGGTAACGGGTTAAAACGTAAACAGGGGAAGTTTAGACTGGATGCAAGGAAGAAATTCTTTACTGTGAGGGTGATGAGGCACTGGAATGGGTTGCACAAGGAGGTTGTGAATGCTCCATCCCTGGCGGTGTTCAAGGCCAGGTTGGACAGAGCCTTTGGTGGCACGGTTTAGTGTCCCTGCCCATGGCAGGAGGGTTGGAACTAGGTGATCTTAAGGTCCTTTCTAACCTTAACGATTCTTTGATCCTATGATTCTATATTTTTTTGTAGACATTATAGAGACCATATGCTGCCAAATCAATGGAGCAAAGGAGCCCTGTTCCTGGGCTACATGACTGAGGCTGCTGAAAAAGGCACACCAAACCCCACACTCTTTTGGCTGTGAAATGAATCTACTCAGATGGGAAGAGATGTTTCTGTGACACCTCATTCTCCTGGCATGCTGCACATGGAATTAAAACAAAGGGAGTGGGACATTTCTCTGTGTTTACAAAACAAACAGGAAAAACCCACCAAAGAAATCTATGACTAACATGATATAGTGAAGAAGAAAATCACACAAACTTCTGTTTCCATGACAAAGTTTATATAAAACAAGATGGTAAACAAGAAGAGCTGCAGCATTCGAAGTAAATCACAGTGACTGTGGAAAAACAGCTTTTCTTTACAGTATCCTGCTTAAATGAAACCCATCTCTAGCCATATAGAAACATTACCAACAATCTGCAGCTAACATTTACCTCTATCTCCCAGAGGTTAGCTCAAAACAAATAGTGTATGCTATCTGATATCACCTTTATAACCACTGAATGTGATGAAGGGGATTGAATTCTGAGAGTTCTTGGGGTGAAAGTCACTTAAACTAGCTGGGAGGGGAACATCAGAGCATTCCCTGTCTCTTTCCTCCACATGTGCTTTTCCAGCCACCAGAGCTAATCAGTGCTGGGAAGACTTTGAAGCAATTGCTCACACACTAGGGATCATGACACCAGGTGTGGTCATGGAAGGCCTATTGGAGCCTAAAAGGTTAATCTTATATTTTACTAATATTTGTGCTTATGCTAAATTACAGCTCAAAGAGTAGAATTGCAGTCACAAATGTGGAAGCTTCTTCAGAAGACAAAGATGGCACCATTCCTATTTGGTACTAGATACGACTCCAGTGTTCAGAATTGAAAATCTGTGAAAACCCAATGAAACAAATAAAATACTCACTCAAAACCCTTCACAAACATACAGACTTTAGTGAGTACATCCTACAAAAACAGAAATCACAATGATTGAAGTATTTGCTAGTAATTCTCCATGGTGGAACATGATATAAAAAGATCCATCTCAACCTACAAGGTAACGTTACTCATATCTGCATAACTGTAACAAAGATAATCTTATCTGCAAGATATTTGTAGATATCAAAGATTTGCCAGGAAAGACCATGATAGTTTCCATAAACTCATAGTTCTCTTGTTGGACTTGTGGAAGGGGGTGCTTGGAGAGAAAAAGGCAAACAAGGTCATGTTACTTTTCAGTGGTAGATGGTAGCAGAAAATTCCAAATAGCAATGACAAAAAGGAGATTTATGAGCACCTTGCAGTATTTAAGTACAGCTGGGCCCAAATATGCTTCCTTATGCAAACAGATATTTGAGTATGGAAATCGTCACTTACACAGACAGATCGCCATGTGTACAAACATCACCCCATGAAAGCTGCCCATTTCTTAAGCCATATCTGCTCCCATTCAAACCTATGGTACAATTCCATTTGGCCGGAGAGGAAGCAAGAATAGAACACCAACCTCTGCAAAACCATTCTCATGTTTGGGCTTTGGTTGACTGGTTGTTTTTTTTAAATCAGACCTGCATATGGGACTGTCCATCAGCTTGACGATCATTCAGCAATTGGAATGGATTTATCAGAATTTATTTCTGCAATCTTTTCTCAACATGAGGTCAGTAAAGCTTTTGAAGTGGTTATTTCCTGCAGAGTGCGCTCAGATTTATATTGCTAATGCACCCAAAGGCCTCAGAAGTTTTGTTTACAGATTCAGAAAACTGCAAACCTTTTGCATTTAGGATGCATTCACATTTTTGTTCCAGAAGACAAACTGTTATCTGTTCAGCACAAGAAACATCAGATATTCCTTCTATAAGGAGTTTGACAAAATTCTGGTGTGTCAAATTTACTGAATCCCAAAAATATGAGCCTATTTATTAATCACAGTTAGCTTTGATAAGCTTTGCATGCTGATACCAACCTGTTTCTTCATTTCTTTTCTTACAATTTTTCTTTATTTTTTCAATCAACCAACATTACCGGTGAGTAAAAAGCAGCCAGGAAAAGTGATCCATAAAACACAACAATGCTGTACGTGTCTCATGGCTTCTCAAGCTATTAAAAGGTTAGTTCAAGTCTGTAGGCAGTGAAATCATACCATCATTATCATTGTCTTGTGGGAGCAATGATTCTGGGTGGTCTGTAACACTACAACTCCTGGCCTCCTGGATAGTATGACGATGTTGTCAAGAAGAGCCTATCTAGGAGTGTAAGTAGGCTGAGGCTTTTTGACCTCATAGATAAATAGGTTTTGTTGAAAGCTGTTCTATTATTTTTCAAATTAGCTTGGACTTGCATTTGGTTCATTCTCTGCCATGGGGGTGGGGAGAGAGAAATGCCGTGAGATATCCAATAAATGTTTATCCAGCTGCGGTAGCTTGAGTCTTAAAGTATAACTGTCAACATCTCCTCTCCCTCATGCAAATCTAAATTTGTAAACAATCCTAATAATTTCTCCTCCCTGTTGTTCATTTTAGTTTTACATTCCTGACTGAACAGCCACAGTATTTGAAGGAAGGAAAGCAACCCTAGTCAATCCAGAGCTGACTGCGGTGGAAAAAATATGTGCTAAAACCATGGGCTCCCAGAACAGACTGTTCAATGCTAATTTTAAATCCTAAAAAACAGGGCCAGGCTGATTTCAGAGTGGGGCATTTTTCCGTATTTTTTAAATAATCAAAAGCAACTGTGTTGCTTTTTAAAAACAAAACATTTGATTCAGCTCCCATTCCAATGGCCTTAGAACATTTATCAATTTTTTTAAAACTATACAAACAGCATTGCACTTCACAGGCATTTGCTTACCACCATAATTCATAAAATAGAATTTCTTTATCTAATCTGTGTTTGTCTTCGCAGCTATACTATGCCAGAGCAGAGGGGCTGTAAGTTGACCAACAAAGGATATTCATTCAGTTCTGTGTACCACAAGCAAGCTGAACGTTACAATGACATGATACACCACCACTGAAGACGTTTCATTCCAGCCATAGCTAAGAGCTCTTTTCAGCATTTATTTAGTTTCAGCAAAGGCCAGATATTGCAAGTATTTATGCATAGGCTTAATGGGGAATAGCTTTGAAGAAGTTAATGAGCCTCATGATCTGCCAAGACTAGTCTTGCACATAAATTTTTGGAGAACAAGGGACTAGTAGCTTCAAAATTATGGAGACAATTCTCTTTATATGTAACATTTTAACTTGTTAAGATGTTAAGCAACAAAATAAGGTATTACTTTTCATAAATTTTATGTCTTAAGGTTCGAGTCCTTGGAGGACTCTCTAATGAATACAGTTTTTCCCTTCAGTAAAAGTTAAAATTCCTTTCCATTTTCTCCCCAACTATTCTCACATCACTTCAACCAAATCTGGTTAGAAGTTTGCCCAAAATTCTGAAGTGATGAAGGAACTGATAAAGCAATGGCATAATCCCTGTTTCTGGCACACTTTCTTTAGGAAAATGCTTAATAATACCATGGAAGTTAAAGAAACAAAACAAATCAAAAAAACCCCACCACCTGTGCTAGAACTTATCAAACCCACAGTTGTAAAAAAGGGTGTTTAGTTTGTATATATTGATTTGGCAAATTATATACTAAATATGTACACACAGGGAGTCAGTCCAGACTTAATTCTGTGCTTCCTATCTACAGCTCTAGCTCTCAGCTTTAACACAGCTTTTCTGTTACTTCCTAAATGCAAAGATTGAACTATGCATTTCCTCACCCTCATTCAGCTTGCCAGGAAGCAACTGAATACCACAAACAACCTCACAGCTTTGATATTATTGATATTTCATGTGGAGCCTGAGCTCAACAGGCATTTGAATTAAAAACTCTGTTGAGCATCAGCCTGCTTTCAGTTCAGGTGGTAGATGAAGCCTGAAATATAGATGCTGATCCTCATTTTCCCCACCACTTCTTTCTCTCTTCTGAGATGTGCTCATGAGGCAGTTTTATTAACTTAACTGCTTTCTCCTTTCCTCTCCCTCCCCTAGAGGCCTCCACATTTTCTCTGGAGAAAACACACATTTGGTCAGTCCAGTTGCTCAGGAGTCCTCACTCCTAGCTCTAGAGCTCGGGAGGTCCTATACCTTCAGATGGCTTTTGATACATCATGTCTTCACAGACATACTGTCATCTTAAGAACACAAGTGTTTCTATATGCTGGTATTCCCCCAACTCTGCCAACTGACTGAAACTGCACAATTTTAACAATAAATACTGTATTCCTGGAGTAACAGCTGGACTCAATGATCTTAAAGGTCTTTTCCAACCTAGTTGATTCTATGATGCTATGATCAGATGCACAAATTAGCATACATTACTACTGAGGGTCACATTTCCTCTTTGGAGTGTAAACAAGTAAGGACCCACTGTGCACCAGGCACTGGAACTTGGTCCAGATTCTCTAGATGTGTGGAGTTGAGAAATTAGAAAGAAGTCTTCTGGGAAGCAGAGGAGGGATACTACATCCCCCTGGACTCAATGGCTGTCCTTTAGCATTCAGTGATACCAAGGGTGGAACATGAAATGAAAAAGAATCACCTCAATCTAGCAGGTAACATTATTCACGTCTGCATAACTCACAGGGCCAGCATACATGGCTGAGGGTCAGTTCTGGCACACAGATGTTGCCCTTGTGATCCGACCCCCTTTCCATTTGCAGAACGTAAAGCCCCATGGAGCAGCTGCTGAAGGAATTCATAGAAGAGGAAGGGATGGTATTACAGAGGTTACAGCTTCTCCAGTTCCAAGTCTTTCAGAAAAGAACCTGAAGTAGATATGTTTACTCAGACATACAAATCCAGACCATCCATTCTGCCAAGTAATATTTTAATATCTCATTCCTGTCCCTGAATTTCTTCACTGTTGATACAAATATGAAAAGGAATCTAAATGAGTTCTACTCTGTGAAGTTTTCAAATTACATGTTCTGTTGCATCTTCATACTCTGTTGATCAGGCCTAATTTCCTGGCAGTATTTGTAACTATTACTCACAACACACCATTTAAGTCATTTTTGTAAGACCCCATCAATGATGCTTACAACATTGGCTTTCACTGTACTTTGTAAATGCAGAGTAGCACACACAGCTCTTCATAAAGGCATTAAAAAGGCAGTTTTGAAACGCAGATTAAGCACATTATCATTTTCAGACCCACTTTGGCAAGCATTAGGTGTGTCTTTATAGCTGTCCCTTACATCTCCTGTGCAGTAATGTCTTCAGAGAATTCCATCAAGGCAGTGAGCCGTGACCTCCATTTCCTGATGCTCAGCCCACCGTAATCAGGCTTTTCTGAGCAATTTTACATTTGATCTCTGAAAAGTAGTTTTCTAGGACTTTCCTACCAAGAGATGTGAATTGTGGCAGGCTGGCACACACGGGTGCTTCCCTGGGCAGTTAAGGCAAAAGCAGTGTGTGGTACATGTGAGGCTGCAGGCAGCTGCTCAAAACTGAACCCCCTTGGTAAAACACTTCCTAAAGATGCCTTGTTCCCCTCCTTAAGCACCTTCCTGCTCTTGGGAAGGGGTGGATGTTGTACTGCCCAAATACTGAGAGGGCCCTGCCGCATGTGACTTAGAGCACATGCCTGGCACCCAGCAGGGGAACAGCAGCAGCCTAATAGATCTTGGTCAGTTTGAATGTGTGTCCTGGTCTGCATCCCATTAGTGAATTTAAAAAAATAAATAAAAATAGCATATTTCAATGACACCAGGACACCAGCCACTCCTCATTTCCTATCCCAAAAGGCTGGTTCCTTAGTCAACCACATATTCATGTATGAAAGACAAAATCACAACAAAGGTTTAAGATCTTTTGGAAAACGCGTTCCAGTTTGCAAAAGTAATTCTTATAATCATGGAATAGTTTGGGTTGGAAGGGACCTCTAAGGGTCATCCTGTCCAACCTTCCTTGCAATGAGCAGGGATATTTTCAGCAGATCAGGTTGCTCAGAACTACATCAAGCCTGACCTTGAACACTTCCAGGAATGGGGCATCCATCCATCACCTCTCTGGGCAGCCTGTGTTTCACCAACTGTACTGTAAATTAGTTCTTCCTTATATCTACTCTGACTCTGTGCTGTTTTAGTTTCAAACCATTTTCTCTTGTCCTATCACAAGAAGCTTGTCCCCATCTTTCTAATACGCCTCCAATACATGTTGAAAGACTCCAATGAGGCCTCCTTGGAGCCTTCTCTAAGCCTTCTTACAAGGGTGGGAATCTCTTTTGAAATAATCTTTTTTATGCTTATTAATGCAGCTACATAAAAGTTGAGTTTCTATTTTTTAAAGAAAATCGTGATGGCTATTTTCAGTAGGAAATACAAAATATTTTCAAGGTTCCTATAAATGGGATGTTCTGGGTCAAAATTCAGGATTTCGTGTTGTGCTAGGTTTTTCTTGCAACACAGTGCCACTGCTACAGCATAGCATGTATGATATTATGGTAGTTCCAATATTTTTTTTTAGGTTTCAAGGTTAGGCATACTGTTATTTTGTGACATACTCCTGAGGTTTTAGAAGTTTAATAATTTCTATGCAAGAATGTAAACATTAACTCTTGTTCAGATGTACTTGGAAATCATTTTGATCTGTTTACATTTGTACTGCTTTTTTATTTAAAATAGTCATGAAGTCTTTTGCATTGGGACAGAATCTGATATAACATTGCTATGCATTCTTCCTAAGAGGTGGTGTAAAAGTATGTTCAGTTACAAGAAAAAGACCTTAAAAACGGAGGTATTTTGAACAATAATTAGTGTTTTTAAGTTATAGTCTTCTGAATTAAAGGATTATTTTTTATTGCTCGAAAGTTTTGCTGATGAATAAGGTCATTTGTGTTGGAAATTTTATTGATTTTTATAGAATCAAGATTCCTGAATATGTTTCTCCACTTAAGAACTGGTAAGTCAGCTATATCTCACCTTCAAAGTAAATTTGCAGTGTCAGAGATGGATAAAGGTCCCTTAACATCAGTGAGAATGTTTGATCTGTGCACAGATGAATTCCCCACCTTCAATTGTTCTTCAAGTTCTGATTATTTTGAAAGCTTTTAAGCTACCAAGTTTGCCTTCCCTACCCTGTATCATTATGAGACCATGTTAGGGCCTTACACTACTCTGATCACTCCTAACAGCCATTTAGCACAGAACAGATCACGCTGTTCTGCTTCAGAGACACAGGTCCAGCCTTACCCTACGTGGCTGTGTGCAATGAAGCAATTAAAACCATTTTCTGAAGTACACGAAGAACCAGTGGAGCTAATATCAGCTCCAGTTGCTCCTGACTCCTTCGGCAGCCAGGCACCTTTCCACCAAATGAATCAAAGGAGATGTATTCAAGTTACTTCAGAGGAAGGCTCAAACTACTCTGATCCACAGCAAGGGCAGTGACCTACTCCTGACTTCTGCTTCTGTCTCAGGAGGGTGTAATGCATGAGCTCTGGCTAACTTGAGCACTTGCCAGGTGGTAGCTGTTCAGCCTGATCAAGGAACACAGTACATCACAGGGAAACAGGCAAACTGGAACATCTATACCTTGAATTAAGCAGTAAAACAGAGGAGATTTTGTTCACTTGCTTAATGTGAAGTTCTAAACTGGTCTCAAGTTATTTAGAAAACAGTTCACTGGATTTCAAGTAATAACTCAAACGAGGAGATTCATACTGAGAGAAGAGAGCGATTTAGGTGCCAGGAGCACCATCTCTCCATCACTCTGCCTGCAGAGAATTAAAGAAAGGGAAGAGAAGGATGAAGAGAACAGGAAGAGTCAGGGTACAGAACCGCTATAGATTTTCTGGTTTTTAACCTAAGTCCTTACCAAACAACTCTACCGCAATGTTCCTGTTACACTAAAAGCACATACTTGCCAAGAAACAAAGAAAAGCTGTGTTTGTCCCTAGAAAAAAAAAAACAAAACCAAAAAAGCAATGCTTCTCTTGCCCTACCAAGTTTTGCCCTTATACCTTCCTTTATTTTCATTATAATCTTTGTCTCCCTGTAATGTCCGAGATTTCTTTTTAATCTTTCAATTACTCCCCAATATCCATTGTCCCAACTCTCTACACTTCTCCTGCTTTACATGCAACCCATGTCCTGAAAGCATGTGAGGAGGCCAAATACCAGGCATCTTGGCACAAGCTTGTACTTTACACCTATTCACAAAGAGAAAACATTCCTCTTTTCTTAAGGAAAAAGAAAAAATAAGAAGAAGGGGGAGCAGAGCTCCACCAAGTAGTCATAGCAAAGAGATGAAGTAATGTTTACACTCACCCTTTCTAAAACACGTCTGGTCCTTTAATAATGACCTGTCAAAGCTGAAAATTTAGAGCAGCCTCCAAAACAGTGAATTTATTATTATTAATTATTATCCTTACTGTAGTTATTTCCTTATGTCCTGTAACTGTCTCCATCACACAAGCTGGTTTACATGGTTTACATCTGCAGAACAAGAGGGTTTCTGCAGGCACGTAGGGCCTGATGCTGGACAACGGCAGCACATGGGCTGGCCTGATGTCCACTGTAGCGTGGCACAGCGGTACCCAAGAGGCTCTCAAAGTCCTCCAGAAGCATAGGCCCAGACCTAAGCACCCAGAGCTGCCAGGGAAAGAGCAGAGAGCGCTGCAACAGCTTTGGTCAAAGGGACTCCAACAGGGAAGGTCAGATGGGCCAGAGCAGCTCCGGGCAAGTGGGGAGGGCGTGATGCCAAGCACAGAGCAGGAGCAGCATTTATTTCAAGTAAGGCTCAACCAATAAGGCTGGGACTCACCACCCCAGGCTGTGGCTTCTGGGTCCAGACATCCTCCTTCTGAGCACCATGCCCAGGATGAGCAGAACAACACAGGCCTCCCACCACCACTCTTGCCAGTGGGCAACCCTCCAGAGAGAGGAGGGTGGAAAGCTCAGCCTGAGAGGCAGTACAGCACAGAGGAGCTCACAGTAGCTCTGCCAGCCTTCATCTGGGCATGCAATGTGGAGTTTCTTCTTCCTCCATTCTACTCCACCAAAGAAGCTACCATGAGCAGCAAGCCAGTCATGGCAGGGGAAGATCTTGGACCTAAAACATGAGGTTTTTTACTGCCAAAGTACCCTTTATTTGAGAATTGCTTCTTGTGAAAGCACTAGTTACCTGCTATCAAATCTTGAGCCACTAAGTCAACAAAAATGATAATATATGATATAGTCTCCTGGATCATAAGACAGATCTAGCCTCTTGTCTTAAGAATTTACAGTGTAATCAATTACATACCTTGTTTTTACTTTTTAACATCACAAAAGCACACAACAGATACCATTTTGACATAAAGAACCACCCATGAGCACAGATCAGTACAACTGATTTTTTATGATTAAGTCAATACCCCATCAGAATAATTCCTCTTCACATATTTCCACGAATTCATCCTCCCAAGGAAACTTGTCCATTCTCATGGACACTCAGAACAGCACAGCAGTTCATTCTCAGCAGCAAGACCTCTGCCCAGGGAGATGAGCCAGGAGCAAGGGACAAAGCAAGGCAGGAAGCGACCTCATGAGCAAGCAACACAGTCCCACAGTCTCTGAGCAAGCAGCACAGGCCTAGTGACATTAACTGGGGTCAGCCACACTCACCAGACAAGTTTCCAGTGATGAGGTAGTTCCAAAGTCAAGCCAGGAAGGCAAGCCAAGTCAAGCCAAGGCAAGCCAAGTCAAGGTCATGGTCAGCAAGGCACACAGCCAGGTACAGGCACACGCACAGTGTAGTTCAGGCAGGGAACTGAGCTTAAATGAGACTCCTGAACAAAGGGAGAAAGACCCCAAGAAGATTTCTCACCAAGCTTACACAGCTGCCCTGTATCACAGCTGGCTTTGATAGAGCCAGGAGATGGGGAACAGGTTGCAGACCCTGCTGCCACACTCCACACCTGAAATCCAACTCCAGGAGCAGAGAAGCAAGCCCATAATTGCACATAATTGCCCTGCCCTCCTGCTCCCATAATCACTACAGCTAAGTGTCTCAAATAACCTTTTTCTGTATTGCACAGACTTGCAGTCTGAAAATTTATTAAGCAGGATAGCTTTGTATTTGTATGGGATATCTACTGGCTGATATTTTTGAAGTGTAACAAACATGAATGTGAGTTTATCAATTACACTGGAAGTATTGCACTGAGTAATTCCTATCTGTATACTTTAAGTAAGGTATAGGCTCATGTTAATGGAAATCTGTGAAAGTGAGGATTTGTGAAAGCTGTTGTTCATGGGTATTGTGGGTGAATATAAATAGAGTTGGCTACTCACATTTAAAAATAAAGACAGCATCAACATTCAAAGGTGAAAGGCGTGTTCTTAGTATCAGCCTGGTTACAAAAAAAACAACAAACAAACCCAAATAACAAAACCAACACACATAAAACCCCAACAAAACTACCACCCTAGTTCATGTATGCAAAATTTGATTGTATTTTCCTGTATAACAGTTATTTGCAAGGACCTGTGCTTTATGGATGCATCGCAGTATCTGAGAAACCCTGCAGTTACATGCTTGACTTCTGGGAAAAGGACAACCATACTCTCAAACTTATAGGAGAAGCAAACCAACATGGAAAACAAGCAAGGTTTTATTCCCGTGTCAGAGGAAGGTGTCTCCTCCAGCGTAGCCCTCAGACTGGCACTGGCTGGGAGAGAAAAAGGCACTGCTCAGGTAGGTGATGCAAACTGCCCAAAGTGAGGGCACAGGCACCGGGTGGTCTCCATTTGCTCTTGGCAGCAAATTGAAATTTGAAACACGCCACTTGGAAGAGATTTCTGCCTACTCCTGTTTTCTAGTAGTGAAGGAGGGTTTTTGTTCAAAGAACATGGACTTTGTTCAAACCTGACATTTCTGCAAAGCTGTACATTGTTGTGGTCTCGAAAAGAAATGGTTTAAAAGAAGAAATTCCTTGCCAACTGGGATTTATTATTATGTGCCTTTAAAAATAACTGTCTGAAAGACTACTGATAGGCTTGTGGCTATGAGAACTGAATAGTCACTATGAACGATACAAATAACCGTATACAGAGTACACTGCTCCAGGACAGGTACCAGTTTTGCATTGTCAGGCAGACATTGGCAGATCTATTTCACATTATCGCCTCACTAGAGTTTTTGTACCACTGCTCCCTCCTTAACAGCTCTGTGTTACTAAACTGGAAGTCAGCTGAGCATAATAAAGTAGTGAATTTAAAGTATGTGGTGGATGTCATGTGTCACAGTCACAGCAGCTTATTAGCTGACAGTCAAAAACATCTCCTGGCTAAGCCTTTCCTCAGAATAAGCTGGGGATTCTTAAATTCCCCCATCAGTACATCTTGCATTTCGAGGCCCCCTGCAAGCAGTGCAGAGGACAAGATACCAGTGCAAGAGGCTGTGCTGGCCCTTCTCCCCTGAGCCTACCACTCGGGTTCACATTTCCTCCTGGATGAACATACCTGGGCCAGAGCTTGTTCTTTTTCCAAACTGTCCTCACATCAGCCTCAGCTGTGGCCCACTCACAACGTATATTTTACATTGTTTAACTACATCCTCTCAGTACAAGTTTTGGGGGTTTTGGCTGTGCATAAGAACTAAACAGCCCACAGAGATTATAAGGACAAAATGCATTGTGTTACCTAAGACAATTTCAACAGACTTCAAGTAGTGGTGACACAGATTTTCTCTCAAACTAAGCTTTTATAATTCTATCTAGATGGATAAGGATCATGGAGAAAGCTCTCTGCTTCCCGCCCTGTGAGGTGTCAGGTTCAACACAGCTCTGTCCCTGCGCAACCACAGCACACTCCTGAAAATCTGTAGCAAGCACGCGTGAAATACCTCTACCCAAAAGAAGACCCATTCCTGTAGATTGCACATACAGGTACAATGGACAAAGTGCTGAAGAATACGTGCTATAAAAAGATACTGTTTGTTTGGTTTTAAATCAATTTAACCTTGTATTGGTTTACAAGCAAAACAACCCCTGCTAGCAAATGGTTTTGTTAATACAGTTATGTCTGCAGTCAGTCTGACCTTTGCTTGCACAGAGCCTGACTTGAAGAGAACAATAAATGCCTTCTACAATCGCCATTGCGGGGGGAAGGATGGAGAACTCAGATTCAGTTGAACAGTATAGAAGTTTGCATTCTTCAGTCATATGATTCAATACAAAGCAGATCATATTTTAAAATGCTGAAGAATTGTACAGGCCAAAAATAGCTAAATTGGTCACATCTGAAATTCTTTATGTTAATGTATGGTCACCTTCAGCTGACAAACATCTACCAACAATGTCTGCTGTGTGGAGCTGGCAGACTAAAAACCAAACCAAATCCAGAAAATAAGCATCACGCTAGCCCAAAGGTGAAGATTTACAAGAACAAAATTAATGCATAGTATTTGCTTGCCCTTTTACTCCTGAGAAAGATTTCTAGCATGAATGTGCATGTCTGCGGGGGTAAGATATAATAGGCATCACAGAAACATGGTGGGATGGCTCCTATGACTGGAGTGTTGGAATGGAAGGTTACAGGCTCTTTAGAAAAGACAGGCCTGGCAGGCAGGGAGGGGGAGTTGCCCTTTATGTTAGGGATAGGCTGGAGAGTATGGAACTCTGTCTGGGGACAGGTGAGCAGTCCACAGAGAGTTTGTAGGTCAGGGTTAAAGGGAATATAGCTATGGGAGACATTACTGTGGGGATCTGTTACAGAGTGCCTGATCAAGGAGAACCTGCGGATGAAGCACTCTACAGACAGATAGGAAAAGCCTCACGCTCGCAGGGCCTTGTTCTCATGGGTGACTTCAACCACCCTGACATCTGCTGGAAGGACGGTACGGCCCGGCACAACCAATCCAGGAGGTTCCTCGATTGTGTGGAAGACAACTTCCTACTGCAAGTAATAGAGGAGCCGACGAGGAGAGGTGCCATGCTTGACCTCGTGCTCACCAACAGGGAAGGGCTGGTTGGAAATGCGACGCTCCAGGGCAGCCTTGGATGCAGCGATCACGAGATGGTCAAGTTCGAGATCCTCAGACAGTGAGAAGAGCGTGCAGCAAGCTCACTGCCCTGGGACTTCAGAAGAGCAGACTTTGGCCTCTTCAGGAACCTGCTGAGTAAGGTTCCATGGGATACAGCCCTAGAGGGCAGGGGGGCCCAAGACTGTTGGTTGATATTCAAGGATCACCTGCTACAAGCTCAGGAGTGTTGCATCCCAGCTAGAAGGAAGTGCAGCAGGAGGGCCAGGAGACCTCCTTGGATGGATAAGGAGCTGCTGAGGAAACTTAGAAGGAAAAAGAGGCTCATAAAAGGTGGAAGCAAGGAGAGGCGGCCTGGGAAGAATACAGGGATGTTGTCCGGGAAGCTAGGGACCAGGTTAGGAAAGCTAAGGCCCAGTTAGAATTAAACTTGGCTAGGGATGTTAAAGGTAACAGCAAGGGATTCTGTAGGTACATTGCAAATCAAAAACAGACTAGGGACAATGTAGGCCCTCTCCGGAAGCTCTCAGGAGAACTGCCTACCCTGGATTTGGAGAAGGCTGAGGTTCTTAATGACTTCTTTAACTCGGTCTTCATTGCCAAAGGCTCTGACCACATCACCCAAGTCTTGGAAGGCAGACACAGAGACTGTGAGAATGGAGACCTTGGGCCCACGGTTCAAGACCATCTTAAGAACCTGAATCTGCACAAATCCATGGGACCTGATGAAATCCATCCGCGGGTCCTGAAGGAGCTGGCAAATGAAGTTGCTAAGCCACTGTCCACCATGTTCAAAAGATCATGGCAGTCAGGTGAAGTTCCCGATGACTGGAAAAAGGGAAATATAACCCCCATTTTCAAGAAGGGGAAAATGGATGACCCAGGGAACTACAGACCAGTCAGTCTCATCTCTGTGCCTGGCAAAATCTTGGAGCAGATTCTCCTGGAAGGCATGCTAAGGCACATGAAAAACAACAAGGTGCTTGGTGACAGCCAGCATGGCTTCACTAAGGGGAAATCCTGCCTGACCAATTTGGTGGCCTTCTATGGTGGGGCTACAGAACTGATGGACAGGGATAGAGCAGTTGCTGTCATCTACCTGGACTTGTGTAAAGCGTTCGACACTGTCCCACACAACATCCTTGTCTCTAAATGGGAGAGACATCAATTTGATGGATGGACCACTCGGTGGATAAAGAACTGGCTGGATGGCCGCACACAAAGAGTTGTGGTCAATGGCTCAATGTCCAGCTGGAGACCAGTAACGAGTGGCGTCCCTCAGGGATCGGTGTTGGGACCGGCCTTGTTCGACATCTTCATCGCTGACATGGACAGTGGGATTGAGTGCACCCTCAGCAAGTTTGCCGATGACACCGAGCTGTGTGGTTCGGTTGGTACACTGGAGGGAAGGAATGCCATCCAGAGGGACCTTGACACGCTTGTGAGGTGGGCTGATGCCAACCTCATGAAGTTTAACCATGCCAAGTGCAAGGTCCTACACCTGGTCGGAGCAATCCCAGGCACAGCTGCAGGTTGGGCAGAGAAGAGATTCAGAGCAGCCCTGAGGAGAAGGACTTCAGGGTGTTGGTCAATGAGAAACTCAACATGAGCTGGCTTCAGTGTGCACTTGCAGCCCAGAAAGCCAACCGTATCCTGGGCTGCATCAAAAGGAGCGTGACCAGCAGGTCAAAGGAGGTGATCCTGCCCCTCTGCTCTAGTGAGACCTCACCTGGAGCATTGTGTGCAGTTCTGGTGTCCTCAACATAAAAAGAACATGGAGCTGTTGGAACAAGTCCAGAGGAGGCCACGAGGATGATCAGGGGACTGGAGCACCTCCTGTATGTAGACGGGCTGAGGAAGTTGGGGCTGTTCAGGCTGGAGAAGAGAAGGCTGCGTGGAGACCTCATAGCAGCCTTCCAGTATCTGAAGGGGGCCTATAAGGATGCTGGGGAGGGACTCTTCATTAGGGACTGTAGTGACAGGACAAGGGATAATGGGTTAAAACTTAAACAGGGGAAGGTTAGATTGGATATAAGGAAAGAAATTCTTTCCTGTTAGGGTGGTGAGGCACTGGAATGGGTTGCCCATGGAAGTTGTGAATGCTCCATCCCTGGTGGTATTCAAGGCCAGGATGGACGAAGCCTTGGGTGAGATGGTTTAGTATGAGGTGTCCCTGCCCATGGCAGGGGGGTTGGAACTGGATGATCTTAAGGTCCTTTCCAACCCTAACTATTCTATGATTCTATTATTCTATGAATAAGTCAGCAGGATGTACAGATTACTGCATCATGTTATAAATTAAATAGTACTTGTCATCTGGGCAAGGAACAGGGGTTTGTTAATCTTTAATTTTCTAGAAAAAGAGTAATTTCATTTTAGTACAACAGTCTCTGAAAGATAATGAATACACAATTGCTAATAGGAGGGCTTGGTGCAAGGAGTACAGCAAAGATGATCTTAAGAAAGCAAAAGTATACTGAGTCCATAAGCAACATCCTGCTTCTTCTAAAAGTTAATGCTGTAACAAGGCTGGATGGCATTTGTCATTTTTCTCAGTTCTTATTTCCCTATGTGTTTGGGGAAAGAAACCCACTGGAAAAAGCCTTAATAACACTGCCAAATGCATATTTATATTGTAACAGCAAAATAACTGTTTTAAGAAATGTTATGCTTTTTTCCTCCCAAAAGTGAAAATCAAAATGATTTTTGGAAGAACCTTTGTCTTGTGCTTCCAGGTACTGCATATACAAATATGGGTAAAATAAAATCCATAGGTCCCTGCTAGATATTAAATATATATTGTCAACAGATGGTTTTGATAAAGCCAGACCCAGTCTCTACACACAGCACTTACATGCTCAGTACCAGCCTGGCTCCCCATAGGTTTCTATCTTTAAAGTATGAAAGCACTTTGATACTGCATTTTATACACAGGAAGAGGGTGGCTAATAAGACATTCAAAGCCACAGCAGTAGTGATGCCATGTTCCAGCAGGCACTCTAACCACCCTGCTGGTCTGCTTCACCACATAGGAACACCTTAACATCATTGTGACCAAGGTTTATTATAACTAGTCCACTTGCCACTACCAACCTCACAGAGCGTGATTTCTAACCAGTCAGTGTGAATTAACCTTTCCATTAAAGTTGTCCAGCACTCACTTACATGAAAACACCCATCCAGATATATATGCTGTGCTGTAAATCTCCTTTAAAGACCACCTAGCTCCCTGGTACAGCAATACCAGGAAGCAGATACCTCAGGCATTCTCAGAGAAGTATACAGTAAAATGAGTCTTCCAGAAATTCCCATCAAGACACAGCCATTGATCAGTCTCTACACAACAATTAATGACAACTCACTTGCAGCAGAGAACTCGAGGCTGGCCTAATGTCAGTTTGAAACATGAATGTGCACGTGTATACTCATTCTAAGAGGCATACACACATGATTTTTTCTGAAGCACTTTTGAAGATCAGGTCTGTTTACCCCGTCTATGGAAAGATAAGCTTCTTTAGAGCTCCCTCTGTTGTAAAACAGAAGAAAAAAAATAATTTTAATTCTCAGAGCAATCTACTGATCATTTTTATATAGGAGAGGATAACAAGTTTTAAGATATGTAAAAGTAAGAGCTAAATTAAATAATCTCTGGAGTTAGTAACCCCAAGGTTACCAATTTTTGTGGCTAAAAAAAAAAAAAGATTTGAATGTCACATTTTTAATATTGAAAGATTTTTAAGGTTTTTTTTAGAGGAAATGATGTGGACTTATGCTGTACATAGAGATTGACCATTTTATTCACTCAATCCTATATTCTGTGTCAGTATGTCTAAGTTTTGCAAGCCTGCAAGGAAACACAGTTCAGCTGTGCTCAGCTCTGATTTCTCCCTGTGCTCATCATGTAGGTTTCCCTACCAGAGAGCTGAACCTGGCCCATCCCAAATACTGCCTTCCACCTATTTTCTCTTCAGACAAAAGGAAGAGTATTACCACCTCTCCTATGAGTGGGACAAAGGACAAGAACAGTTTCAATTTATAGCTGTTAAATTAGAAGCTTCTACCTTATGTCTCTTCCCAGCAGAAAAAAAATAAATACTTTTTCTTCATCCAAAAGGCTTCTAGGAGAGCCAAGGTCTGGCAACAGCTCCTGCTGTTCCCCAGCCAGGCACACACACAGGCTGACAACCACCACATCCCCATACAAAACTCCAAGTTAGTTATTCCAGCTGAATTTAATGTCAGGTGAACTGCTGTGACACTTATCACCCAGGTTTATGAAGGTAAAAGGGGGAACTGAGAGATACTATTGCTCACTAATGCCTTACGGCCACAATGAAAAACCCAAACAAACATGCAGGCATGACAGAAAACCTCTGTGACACCACGGAGCAGCCACCTTTGTGCTGTGTCACCCATTTCCACAATGTGCAGGGACACCACACGATTTGAGTCCTGCAATCACAATCCTAAAGGACTGTCCAGTATGAGTGCTCTTCATGACATGGCAGGTTCACTGTTCACGGATCAGTTTTTCTTTCCCTTTCCACCACATGCTCAGGGTTCAAATTCTCCTTAGTCATTCACTCAAACACTGTACTTTTCATTCTCTGGTTACAGACCGTTCGCCCAGACCCACTGTTGTTCTGGGAAACACTGGGTGTAGAGCCCCAAGAACTGTGGAGATGGTGGGACCATATGTGAATGTCTTTGAGACTTTGAGAGAAAGCAAAGGCCAAAATAGAACTAGCCTCTATTCCTCCAATAAAAGATGACTCTGGAGATTACAGTGACTCCTCCAGCTCCCCGTGGTGCCCTGAGAGGCCACGAGTGCCTCTCTCAGCAGTGGGTGCATTGCTGCTCCCACCCTACAAGCCAGGGAGAGCAAACAGAAACCCTCATTGTCCCCATGGAGCCAAATTTGACTGGAAAAGCAGCATTAACATTTCTTGTATCCCCAGGGTAATGCAAGCATGTTTTTAACAGGGAAATAATTAGCACATCAGAGCACACAGTGCAAATCAGCATTCAGGTGCAGCTTGGTTTTAAACAGGTATCTAATAATATTATATAGCAAGAACCACATCCCCAGACACCCCACCCCCCACCCCCCACCACCCCCCCCCACTTCATTAAGTGATAGGGATATTTGCAAGGGTGTGAACAAGCCAGCCAGATCATTACTCTGAAAGTAGCTCATGCTTCAGGTTCCTCCACTGCTGTGAAATTCTGATGCTGCTGCATCACCGTGGATGATGTATTGCAGTCCACCTCCATAGAATGAGGCGAAAGACCCAGGAAATGAGGTCAATACAAACATTGTGGAGAGGGTTGAGATTTTTTCTCTTTGGCTTGGAAGAGATGCAAATAGCTGAAGGCTGGAGGTCACTGGAGCCCCCCAGCAAGTCTTTGTAATAACAGACAGCAATCTTGAGGTCTGCAGGTGATAAGCTATCGCTTGTCAGAAATATTTTGTATGCCTCCTGCTGAGCTTTTCTGGCATTCAAGGGACAGATCAATATTTGGTATTTTCGCTGTGCTTGAGGTGCTATTGTTCTTTGTATCTGAAAACAGAGTAACTGTTCTGATGTTTATAAAGGTAGCCAGGGCAGCATTAGGAGGAATGTGAAACAGAAAGAAATTAAAATATATTACAAGAACTGAAAAATCTTCAAACTCTGGTTAGACCGAATGGTTCTATAAAATCAAAGAAATGATGCAGTATTTCTTAAACAACACACGGAGCAAGGGGCCACAACTGGAAGCTACTGTTTCCCTTAGTAAAATTAATCTAAAAAATATGAAAGTCAAACCAGAGACCATAAATAAGGGTTTTTTTAATCTTCAGTAGCATTATTAGAATGTTGTTTGTATAAACTAGAGAACAGGTGTATAAGAAAGGGTTACATATTTCCTGCTAATGGACTTTGGGGACTTCTCTCACTTTTGAATGAATGAAGGCTAAGCCAGGTTACGTATTTGTGTGCATGAGGTGTGTTTAGGTAACATACAGAGAAGAAGCACCAACCACGCTTATCTCTGAGATTAGAAAATCAAATTAATTGCCAGCTCTACAGGATTTCTTTCCCTAAAAAAAACCCAACCAAAACAAAATACCAACAACTAAACTCAAACCCATCATTGCTTAACTGTTAACATTTTAGTCTGTGTTGCCTGAAGAAATTTTGGTTTACAAAGTTAATTTTGCCTATATTTGCTTTGGTCTGTCTTTAAGCACTCAGCACTGTACTGCACCACCCAATAAGCAGCTGAAAATGGAGATCAGGTATTTCTTTGGCGCAACTCTCCATACTTAATGGAAACATACCCAGACCTGCTCTGATATAAATACCTGGTGCTGATGACAGCAAACAGCCACTTACCTTACAGATCCCAAGAACACCTTTTTAGCCAGGTCTGGGTCTCAGGAAATCTTGTCTCTCTGCCTGGAACCTCTTCTCTTACCTCCTGCTTCCTCTTCCCTGCTGTGCACACCTGCACAGATGCAGCTCAGCACTCCCTGATCTGCATACGCTTTCCACCATTCCCAGAAAAATTATCCATCAACCCCCAGCTTGCCTTCAGCCCATCCCATTGCCTCCAGCTCACTATTGCTCACTGCCACAACTCCAGAAAAGGATTTTCATCTGTTTTTCTACTTGCTGTGAAAGAAAGCATTTACCTTACTCGACAGCATTAACAAGGCCTATGATTGCTCATGTATCAAACACCTATGGCTGCTACAGTCCTAAGAATACAAGGACAGAATTAAACTAAATGTAAAAAAAATGGGATTCATGTGATGTATGTGGGCTGACTGTCCAATCACCATTCCCTATGTGCCTTCGGCAAGCACTCAAAATCAGACTCTGGCTACAGACACACGTTTTTGTTTGCTGCTGCATGAGGGAAGGGAAACACCTACCTGGCAGCCTGCTCCAGGCCCTTTGCTATCTTACTCCGTACTACATCTTGTTCACTTGCTGGTGTCAAAAGCACTCATGTTTTCCTTAATGTGAACTCAAAAGCTGCATTGTTGGGAAAAAACTACAACAAAAAATAAGACAAACAAGGGATTCTGCACTGGACTGTCTCCACTCTGCAGACAAAAAACACACCAAAAATGATTCTGTTGCTTTACAAATGTGTGGTTGCTACAGCAACAATGTTATCACCCTGTCAGTCAGCAGCCACCACTCAGCCTCACAGTTTCATGTGCCATTGATAACAATCTGGACTTGGCTTTAGTCAGCAGTAGCTTAAACAGGTTTAGAGATGTGGCATGTAAGATATAACCATATATAAAAATGATTGCAGGCTTCAGATCTAAAGGCTATCATGAGCACATAACTGTACAGGTCAGCCTTCAGTCTTAAGATTCACTCTAGCTTCGTCTCCTGTCTCCTCCTCATCCTGTTAATTGCGGTACACCAGGAATGAGGATAAAACCTCAGTTCTGAAGAGTAAAGACTTTACTATATGGTTAACAGAGAAGGTAGTATGTCCATTCTTAGGTACTGTCCTCATTGCAGCAGTATTGCATCATCTCATCCTTTTTTCTGTTTACCTTCAGCACTGTCGGATATGGAAATACAAGGGTAAAACAAGGTAGAAAGGGATTAAATGGCTTTTCAGAGGCTGCAGCAGGCAGTAACCCAATGTGATTATACCACAGGCCCCTAAAAGCTGGGGTCTCCAGGGGCTCCTGAGCTTGGCCCTATGCCCAACTTGAGAGCTGCTCTTCTCTGCATTGAGTCAGTGAATAGTACAGATTAAGTCCCCTCAGTTACGCGACCGACATCTGCATTATGTGGCATGGGCCTTTCTAGAGAAGAATCAGTATTTATTCTCTTGAGGTCTCTTGCATGTTGAAGGTGATCAACAAGCAGACTTAGAGCACAGTATGACTGCATTCATCAGCCCATGGCTCTTTCTTGGGCATTGATGAGATTCATGTTTTCAGCAATGTGCTAATTACACACTGACAAGCCAGGCTGAGAGATCTGGCTGGGGAAAAACACTTCTTGTTAAGGACCAAGCAAGCAGTATGAGCCAAAGGAACACAGTGGTGCATTACCAGGGCTCAGGAAATCAGCAGTGAAAAAGCTTATGCAAGCTATCCCAAGCACTGAGCAGAAATGGCTGCCTCTCACCAGGCCAAGGCAGGCATAGCAATCACACTAGACTAGTTCCCTTGGCCTTATCCCATTCGAGAGGCCATGGAGATGGGTCAGCCCCACAGAGGCATCACTCTCATCCTGTTTGGGTGGCGGATAGAGCTTAAGCCCTTACCACAAGAAGCAATAGATTCTGTAACAAGCAGGAAGATCTTCACAACGATGAGAAGCAAACAGCTAAACCGACTTCCAGCAATGATGCAGCTGCAGCAGTAACAGCCACTGCTACCAGCCTGACTGGAGTTCAGTCCTTTTAGCCACTTCAGTGGCTATTTACAAATGCACTTGTAAAGACACTCATCATTAATTGACTGTTATTTGTAATGGAGTCACACAAGGTTGGCTCTTGAAGCTGAGCTGTTCAGTATCTTTACCTATACACTGGAACAAAATAGAAATTGTTTGGACATGAAATCCACAGATGATGCTTCTGTTTGAGAACTGTAACTAGTACTAAGAGCTGTCCTCTGAGACAAAGCAATTGCCTGGTAAAGTGGCTCTGTTAGGCAAAATCAGGAAAATTCTTCATTAATATCATATTGCTAAGGAACATGACAATAAATTGGTTTGTCTCCTTGTGTACTGTAGTGCTTTCCAGATAATCTGGGAATGTCACTTAACAAGTTCCATGTTAATGTGAGGATCTACAGGCAGAATAAAGCTCTTACTTACTCCAGGTCTCTTCCAGTGGGACATGGCAGTTTGCAGCTGTTGATCTTTTACATAAGATTGATAGGTTTAGATTTATTATAGAGTGAGGTTTGCAACTTGTGGTTTGTCGGAGCATGCGGAATGGGTGTTGTGCAGACCATCGTGGACTTTCAGACAATTATGACACGATGACAACAGTCAAGGCTTAATGAAAAGGTGATGACTTCTAATCTTACAGTGCTACCTGCATGAGCAGAACAGAATCCTGATACTAACTGTGACAGCAAGTCCTGCAGAGATTTTGATAAAGCTGCCTAATTTTGAGCCTATTTTTTCTGCATCCAGTCAGGTCAGGAGAAAACAGAGCTCCATTACTCCACAACTGAGGACAGCACCAGCTAATGATGGTAAAGCTCCTGAAAGTGGTGTGTGCTGGCTGATGGAGATACAGGCAAAGAAATTAATTCTTGTAAAGGGAGTTCCCTTTGCAGCGCTATGAGAAACACAAAGAAATCCTGTTTCAACTGGTTAATTGAGCAAACATTCCATCCTGCCTCAAAATATGCTTGCTATGCTTTTTCAGATTTTTTTCTTTTGGAAGTGTATCACCCCTTAGCATGTTCATGTCTCCACCGGTCTGAAGAGCAACTGTCAGTTCCAGCCCCTGGGGCTCACCTGCTGCTCCCCACTCCTGTCAGGCTGGATTTCTTTAAAGAGCATGTCGGTTGCAGCAAATCTTTTCATGCACTGGGAAAGGCTTTAATATTTACCACCAGATCAGCTGTGCTGGGCACTCCCCTCTACAAAGCTTCTACCTCCCTTGACTGTAGTGCTGTCTACTGCGTGTTGTCAGCCCTACCTTTACTCGCCCACCCCTCCCAGGAATGCTTCAGCTGTGCCAGGCTGCTCTTCTGCCTTCATCCATACAAAATCCAAGTCTGTCCCATGTCTGGCAGTAGCAAAACTCCTCAGGAGTCCTCCCTCACCTTTCTGGTACTTTGATTTCTCCCCTTCTCCTCACTGTGCTTTCCCATCACACACAAGTCCCCTTCCCTAGCTCCCTGGCCCAGGCCTGCTGTCCCCATGCCATGCCACCCCGTGCCTGCATTCCCTGCACCCTCCCCACAGCACTATATCCCAGCAGACATGCCAGGCCTGGATCACACTGCCAGGCTCTGTTTTCTGTACTCCACTCTTGACGTGTTTTCAGCCTGATGCAAAGCTCATTCAACCAACAGAAAGAGCTGCTTTGACTTTTATGGATTTCAAATGAAGACTTTAGACTATGTCTCCACAGCAGCACAGAAATAATGACAGTGTTGTGAAGAGATACCCAAGCCAGCTTTGAACTAATTAGACTGGATCCCAATAACCACCTAATCATGGAAACAGGGAGCTCAGTATTGGGTAATTTACCCTAATGAGATTGTGAGCTTGTCAAAGGAGAGAAAGCCTGTGTTTCCTTTATTCCAGTTCCAATCTAACATCATAGGCCCACTGCCTTTTAAGAAACACCTACTACTATTTAAAATTAAACCAGCATATGCCAAGATAGTTTCTCTTTTCATAGTAATGCAGCTACACAGAGCAACTGCCTAAAACATCCCAAGTCTCATGGTTAGTTCTCTCTCATCTGCCTTCTGCACAGTAAACAAACAAAAGCAATGTTTTACAAAAAGACAGGAAATGCAGAGCACAAGAGAATATGTGATTTATCTATCAACTTACTAAGGGGAAAAAACCAAAAGCAACAAATCCTTTGCTCCACAGTACACAGAGACAGCTAATTCTTTCCTTGTAAAAAACGTACATGTTGAGTATTATTTTAACCTTTCAAAATACACAAACAAGATACAGGACTCTCCAGCCAGTGGCATAGGTTTTCCCTTGGAAATCAGAGGTAATCACACATGCAGTCTTCAGACACACAAAAACCTGCTAAATTGCATGTAAAAAGATAAAGTATGCTGAGAAGACAGATACAGGATGTTTCCTATATTTCAACATGCATTCCAAATTCCAGTTATGCAAAACCTGCTGCCTAGGATTTGCTCCAAAATGACATTTTCTGTCTTGTATTTGAGTATAATTTTCTGATTTTTTTTCCCCTGATTCCCCCCCCCCCCCCCCCCATTCTGATTTAAGGAAAATTCTGATTCTGTTTTAAGTCCATACACAAGTGTCATTGTCATGTTCATCCTGCCAAAATTGGCTGAAAGTAGCCTTCACATTTCTGAAAGGAGATGCCCGACTTCTTATAGTGCTTTGCATTCAGCAGGCAACCACTGAAACCAAAGGTATCTCCTATACTGTTGTAAACCAGCCAACATAAGCAGAAGCCTAAATATAGATTTGGGAGTCTAACTTGGGGTTTCCATCTTTGAGAAGCGTGATTTGACTTCACTAAGTAAACCAAATACTGTGTGTTCACCACAAATGCCTTAATTCCTGAAAGCAAAGCAGAAAAGGAAAGCAAACATTAGAGGAAGGCATATGAGAATCTCCCATATGATAGTGTTAGGCCTGAAAAGATGAACAGCTATCCCTGCAGCCTCTCAAATTTTTTCCCCACAGACTTGGGTAACAAATTCATCTTCAAACTGAAGCCAGTAACAACATCTATCATCGTCATTCCTTCAATTTTGCATTGTCATTTGGCCAAAGACTATAATTGACTAAGATGGAGATTTTTCAAATAACTAGAGATAGCACGTGCTAAATGTGGTTATTGTAGAGTGAATGCTCAACGACTTCAGAAGGCATTCCAAAGCTTAGAGAGATTATAGACAAGTACCACTAGATAAGGTACATCTATACAAGGCTTTGGTGCACCACCACAAGCTGCATGTTGAACCTTAGGCTTTACTAAGTCTTGCTTCCTTCAAAAACCCTGTAGATTCTCAGATCCAAAGTTTCTCATTAATCCAAAACTTCCTTTCAGCAGAAGGGAGTGAGCAGGAGGGAGAGCCTGGTGCTGTGGGAACACGGTTTAACAACTAGCATTATCACTTACTGAATACGGTGCTCCTCCTTCAGCTCACTCCAGTCTGCCAATCTCCATCCACATGGGATAACTGAATGTTGTCCTTCATTGATGTATTAATCAACAAGTGCTGTATCTGTGTTTGGATCATAATTATTTGTCCTCAGTATGCTACCACTGCAGGCCCACATCTAACGAACCCCCAAAAGACCCATTAAAGATTCAAGCATGGGATAAATCAAACATCCCAAAGTTATTTAGTCTCAGCTTGACGCTCCCTGCCATTTTTCATCCATTTTTTTTAATGCATTATAATTTATATTAAAACACTTAACATTTCAGAACTCTGAAAAAAACCCAAGCTATCCTTCAAGTCTCTTCTTTTTATAAATGTATTAAGTACACTATTAACATGCTTTGGTTCAAAGGAAACGAGTGCCCTGTTAAATTTAAAACCCCATGAAACCTCAAGGGAAGAGAAAAGTCCAAAGTAAAGCATCTGGGACTAGACTGCAAAGCTATTTAGGTACCAGACTCCTGCTGATTTAGGAACCATCATACCTTGCAGACTAATGCTGATTTATGATTCCCTCAGGGAATTCTGCATTTCACCACTGAATTTTCTGTTACCATAACACTTTGTCAACATCATCATTCCCCCCTTTGCACCTCTCCCTGAATTGTTAATCTTCATTCTGCAAAATCCATTAAAGGACTCTCTTTTATTTCTAGCTCACTTCATACTGACTGCTTTGAGTACCTTGAATTACTGCTACATTCCAGTCCTATCAGACTCTTCCAATGCCTATAGGTTTATGGTATTATATATATTTAAAGATTACAAAAATTTAACAAAATCCATTTAAAGCAGCTCCAGATTTTCCTATTTTGGACATGGCCTATGCACTTCTTTCCTGCACTTCTATAACCCAGGAACTTCTGTTCAGCTGAACTCATTAGGATCCCTCACAGCTTCAGCAGGATGTAGACATTTATGCCAACTATTGAAATTACAGTGATTCCTATTTTTCTGCCACCCAATCACTATTCTTTTTTCCAATCATGTCCAATAACTGTATTTTATTGCAGAAAAACTTCTCCATACAATGTCTAAAACTTAAACAAAATTTCAGTGTTTTAATAAATCTCAAAGAATGACCTGCCACTTTTGAATCTGAAAGCTTAGAGGAGCACATCAAGGCATGTTTCCCAGCTGAAACAAAGTCTAGCTACAGGGTCAACAGGCAGATGTCTCTAGGAAATGTGCTGTTGCACAGAAGCACACAGTATTTGAGAAGCCTCCAGTACTCCTATCTGAAAGCTGCACATTTCTGATTTAGAAGTCATTTTAATTAGAACCTACCAATCATGATAACTGACTGGCAGCCCAGGTGGCTCCATGGAATGTGACCAAATACAGAAAATGAGGCAATGCTCAAAATCAAACCAGGTTGTCTTCTTCCCATATGCCATTCTCAGCTGTTGTATAAATAGCGCTGGCACCCCCAGGGTCATCTCTCCTGAAGCTGAACCCTGACTGCACCCAGATCAGCAGCCCTTCATACAATCCACCGCACAGCTTTTAATCAGGAACCCTCGATAAGGCATGTGTACAAGCAGCAAGCAACAGTGCAATATGTGAAGTTTTGGCTTAAAGCCACATGCACCAGGAAAGAGCAGCCCTGCCCAGCCACAGCACAGGCAGTGAAAAGGAATGCTTTTTCCCACTGCAGCACATCAGTCAAACCCAGTGCTTTTTTCTAATACCCTTAAAGGATCATGAACTTTCCACAGTTTCCTAAATGCAAACTAACTTTTCTCTTCCCATTTGTTTTACTTTGCCCCATGAAGTTTATGCAACTTATTTTTTTTTCCAGTAAAATATATCACCTAATTTTTTAAGTTAAAAAACATTTTACTGAATATTTTCCTTTGGCTTTGTAGGGCGATTGTTCAGTTACATAACTGACTCCAGGACAAAAATAACAAAATACAATAAAAATACATTTCTCTAATGAAGTATGCTTGTTACCTCTATTGCAGTAATAAGCAAGGGGCTGAGCACAGTTCTTTCTGTTAAAGCCATACCAAAACCTGCTGTCATGATTTAACATGACTAGATTGACAGTTATTGCTTACACCACTTTCAATAATTTATCTGCCATTCGGAATTAGGGCAGCAGAAAGTCCCACTGCTGAAGGAGAGAGGATCCATGTAATTGTGTAGAGCAGAACACTGATGCTACTAGCCCTTTTGTTTGTGGTACAAAACAAGTGTTGTTTCTATGGGCCCAATCCTGCATCTCTGCATAAAAACATCCTTTCAGGCAGGGGAGGTTTCCTGCTAATGGAAACAAAGTCACACAAACCTCATAAGCATTTGCTTGTTTTCTTCACCTGATAGGGAGGTCAAGCTCTGTGCAACCACAAAATCACTTTATCATATGGTGAAGGAATTGTCTTGTTTTCCTGAGATTGTCCTCAAATTGCCTTCCAGCTACATCAGGGAGAAGGATGATTTATTATTAGAAGAAAGGTTTATTTTGTAAAGCATCTTCTGACATACATATGCCAGGATGGCAAAGACCACATGCATCTACCATAATCTACACACTGAAGATCGCAAGGAGGCCAATGAGCCCATTCCAGTTATTGCTGTCACTCTAATCTCTCATGGAAATAAATTTTATCCAATTAGCAGTTCTATATCAATAAAACTACATCCAATCTGAAGGGGCCATATTAATTTCATTGTACTGGTTTAATTACAGTGGTACAACCTGTGAGCACACGAGGCTTCAGTATCTATTAAGAAAACACATTTCCTCTTGAGAGACTGGGGAAAAGATTTAATTCCCTTAAAGTCAGCAAAATGACACTAGGGGTGATTGAAGCCCAGGGCCCCTGATAACGAATATTCCTATGGCTGAATCCACTTGCAGGCCAATTAATTACCTCCATACCCTGCTGGCATGTTCCAAATCTTATTTTTATTTCAAAATCAAAGATAAATAACTAGAAAAATCATGTGGCTGAGCCAAACTGCAACTTTATGGGTTTTAATTTTTGAGATTAAAGCGAAGTACAAAGACACACCCAGTCAGCAAAGTCTGGAGACAATAAGATGTAAAGCAATCCTCCTCCTGACCTCACATTAACACAGAAATCACCCTACAGCATGCAAGTGTCAGCCAACAACGGCACCTACTTATTTCCTGTCAGCTTGTCCCTTTGATCTAACCTGATCCTTCTTCACTTTATTAAAAACGTTCTAATCTTTTGTCTTTGATCTCCCTGTAGGATTCTTCAAAGAGCTTCAAATTAGCAAACATACAAACAACAAAAAAATGTACTCTGTATCTGCAAGAAACAATGATGTGGAGAGCTGTTTCCTTCCTCAACACACAAGTTTAACGAACAGCAGTATTTTAAAGCCAAAACATGCCATAGTTATCTGTTGTTTATTGACATTAGGGTAGATGACAGAGTCCAAGTTTTTTTACTGGGGGGTGGTTTGCTCTGAAGGTGTAACAAGGCAGCCCAGCAGGGGCAGCAAAAAAGCCATGTGCATACTTCATTCAGCACGCCAGATGAAAGGATTATGTCACATTCAAGAGCAACAAAGAGCTCTGTTTAAGTTTGTACCAGGCTGGAACTGTGGGGCAGCCGTTAAAGACCACCAAGGTTTTAAATAAAACTAGACACTTTTAAGTTTCCTCTAGCTTTCCTTGTGGCAAATCCACCCAATATGAAGGGAATGTCAGTATCTCCCAGGAGGAAGATCTCTGAGGCTTCAAAGAGGAAAACAAGTTTAATGTATTTTTATGTATGTAAAACCCATATGTATATTTTAAATATGTATTTAGATATGATTTTTTATTATTATTAAAGGTACCATGAAATTCAAGGAGATCACTGTATTCATTCTCTTCCTAGTAAATAGCAAAATGTTTTTAACAGGAAAAGCACTGCTCTAGGACCTCTTCTACTATGCTAAATAGCTAACATCATTCCCGTCCTGTAATTTTAATTTAGTCCCAAAGACGCACTGATTTATCTTGGATGATGTGGTTTTTATTGTCAAATACTACTCACCCCTGAAAAGAGTTATGGAGCCAGGTTAGAAAGACTCTGTAAGATACAGTAAGTTCCTTGCATGTGTGTCTGCCTCTTAGCAGAGACTTGATTTTAACTCTCACTCCATGCAGAAGTAGATCAGTAGCCAGGCTGACCTTTGCCAAACAATCCAGGTCACTTGAACCCCCCTATGACTGCAGGTAATAATTTAAGGCTCAAACCAGTATCTATGGAAGTCAATGAGACATTTTCACTGGTCCACAAAAACCTACTTATGAATTGTGAGACAAGCCTTGTCAGTAAAATCTCAATCCCATGGAAATATAACTAAACAGGGCATGAGCCAAGCTGGAACGCATGTACCTTGGCCAGTAGTCCTTATATCATGCTCCATACTTCTAAGATTAGAATAGATGAAGTACCCATACAGATTCTTTTCTCACTTGTCATCCTAAAATCTACTAAGATTATAGGTAGCAGATGTATATCCCAAGAATTAAACATAACTTAGGTAATAGATCATTATAACTCCTCCAACTCACAATGATGTAATTTATGTCAAAAAGCTATTGAAGACCAACACTGATATTTACAGAGAATTCTGGTGAGGCTCCAGCTGATTCCCTGTACTCTTGAAATACTGGTTTTCTTAAGTGGTTCAGGAAGCACTGCTGCTAGAATACAAATTATCCAGCCACAAACATACCAACAGCCCTTTTATTGTCTATGTTAGTGTCTATAACGGGTTTGGGAGAGCAAAGCAAACATTAAGAAGACCGATTAGATAATGTATCAAGAGCAAAAAAGCAAAACTGCACAGAGATTTGTTTGTATAGTTAAAGAAATGGTAGGCCAAAGACATTTCTTGGAAAGCCTGGAGACAGTCCTAAAATGAGCAGCTCTGTTAGCACAGCAAAGCAGTTCAGCTGATCCAGGAGCCCTGCATAAAACTGAAGAATAAATCAGACCAACTGTAAATAGAAATATTTATGAAAAGTCACATTCAAGGTTTGAACTTGTCAAACTCATTAACTGCTGAGACATTGGTTACCCACTTTACTGACTTACAAAGACAAAAGTTGTGTTTGTAATTAGCCCAAAACCACACAGGAATATTCAACAAAAGCTACTGGAACTGCTACTCAAGATTTTTTCTTTTGACAGTTCACTAGCACTCAAAATCTACCCAACAACAAACACCACACTGCGCTTTCATCCTGTGTAAGTGAAAGGGATCTTCCCACCGGATATTGTCCCTTGTGGCTGTTAATGATGAAAGGCCGAGCTCAGCCTTTCTAGGAACTGCTGCGTACTAGGAATGCTCCAGATGCATGGTCCCAGGCCAACGTCTTAGCAGGCTTCTTGACGTCTAGCTCTTACCTCAGCTGAATCCACCATGCAGTCTGCGTCCGGACTCTGCAAGGATTATCCATTCCCCACGTCCTTTCAATTTGCACAGCCTGGAGGCAGCTCCATTTATAGGGACTGAATGGGCTGAAGACACTGGGTCTCCTTCCCATACAGGACTCCACATTGGTCCACAATTCTGGGCTCAAAATAATTCTTTAGAGAAAACAAATCTTGAAAAATGCAGTTTAGAGAAATACTAAGAAATGCGTTCGCTTGTGAAACCATCAACCTGACTACAAATAATTTTGGGAGCATGCTTTTTGAAATTCCAAGTGCATTCAGCAGGTTTGGGAACTGTTGTTTTGTTTTATGAGAAGGTCAGAATCTTCTGGTTTTCTTCCATCAGAAAACTCGAAACGAGAAAGACCATAGAAAGGAAACATTAAGAGCACAATAAAGGTATCTGGACATTACCAGCCCTCTGGGAATGTTTAGCTCTGGAACTATCTTTTACCTGATGCATTTTGACAATCCCCACATGCCACAAAACTAATAAAAACTTGAAAAGCCTTTCTCAAAGAGGGTAGAGCAGTATGGTCACTAATATCCAAGTTTGACTGAGACAGCAGCTAAAAAGCATGCTCTTCTCTGCTGAATTTTCATTAATAATCCAAGTTACTTAACTCTGGAAGCCAAACTGCTTTCTATTTGTCACACTCTGTAGTCTCTAAAATACTGTTCATAATATGGCCTGCACTTTTATCTACTTAAGAGTTGACAAGATGCATACCCTGCCAATATCCTACTGAAATCTCACAAAACCAGACTTACGCAAAACTTTAATGTCCTAGATTTCACTGCTCTATTGTACACTGTATTTACCTACCTAACTCTCCAAATTCCATTTTTTAAAAACAAAAACATAACAGCAGTAACTGCCGAAAAGCAGAACAGTTTCAAGTGTGTGTAAATATAAGTCCCTGCCTGGAAGAATGTAAAGACAAAAATGAATAAATGAGGTAAAACTATCTTCTTTGTACTTGACTGACCTATACAGACTTATGGCCTAGCTGCTTCAGCACTTACACTGCAGATCTGTAAATGCATTTTGCTCCTCCAGAACAGCAATAGGTTCAGCTGAAGCTCTTGGTGTAGCTGGGGAAATTATACTCATCTTACCTTCCTTCAAGCAGTCTAAACAAAAATCACTACCATCATTGAGCCTGCAGGAATTCTGTATGTGATGCTGGGTAGTCTGGAAATTAGAAACACCGCAGCAGTGATCTGTGTGATCACTGTGAACTGGACCAAAGGGGATCACTTACAGGTTATTCCTGCTAAACTATCTTTGAACAAAGGAACCAGAAAATGTCTTCACTGCAATCATAACTCTGACAGTTTCTTTAAATCAGTTAGAATGCAAGCATATTTTTTCTTTAATCTCATACCCACACAGTCTATGTTAAGCACGTGCCCAGTGGGAACGCAGTACGAATTTATCTAACTTTCTTTAAAAATAGAATTTTCCCTTGAATACTGTAGTTACCTTCTCAGAAACTGTTAAAATAAATTCATAGATGAATTCTGACTTTGAAAAAATATGATTATATAGACAAATCAGAATTGCAAGTGTAAGGATGGTATTTCATACACATATATCAACTACTTACATTGACTGATGCATCCCCACAGTCCTTCCTCAGAGGCCTTCAAAGGGAACATGTGTTTTGTGACTAACACACTGGGCTGAGGGTCAGAGATCTTGTCCAGCTCACGGGTCTGACAAGTTTCTGCTTACTTTAGGCACACTATTACCTTTCATTCTCTCTTGTAGTATGACAGACATCACCAGGGAGCTCAGCCATACCCACTGCACTTCCTCAATCAGAAGTGAATCAGTCAAACCTTCTAAGTACTCAAGCACTATTTACCAAGAAATCTGTTTTGTTCTAGTAGGAATCAGCAGGCTCGATATCACACAGAAGGATTGAAGATGGCTGCCCACCCCTGGCAGCGTTCAAGGCCAGGCTGGACAGGGAACAGGGCTTTCAGCAACCTGCTCTATCGGGAGGTGGCCCTGCCTGTGGTAGGGGGTTGGAACCGGATGAACTTTAAAGTCCCTTCTGACCCAAACCAGGCTATGATTCAAACTGATGCACTACGGCTGGTGGCTGCCTGAGCTTTCTGCGTTATGCCATCTCATCCTCCAAACACAGCCGCAGCCCACTGCTTGCACTTTGTTCGTGATCCCCCCGCTCAGCGGCTGCAGGGGAGAAGCTTCCCTTAAAGCTTCTTCGCAGACACTGACCAGGGCTGTGAGGCGCCGTGCCGCGGGGCACGCACTCTCACGTCTGACCGGACCTACACACGCGCGTCGCCAGGGGGCGCGCCGCAGCACAACGGGGACGCGCGGGGAGCCCAGCGCGGGGCTGCGGGGGGCGTCGTGCTGAACCATACAGAACCCGAGCGCAAACCCCTCAGACCCCGTTCGCTGTCGGCGAGGGTGAAGTGCTTCCGAAAAACTGCTTCTGTTTTTTTAAAGAAACAACGCTGGCGACTGAGTCTTGCCACTGCAAGATCACTGCTGCATTATAAACTACACAGCATGTGTGTGCTGCTCTCCCGCTTAGGAGATCACAGTGTGACCCCATTAAGGGTGGTAAGCACACAATGTGTTACAACTAGGACATGGTGTCCCTGTACAGGGCAGAGGGGTTAGGACTAGGTAATGCACAAGGTCCCTTCAACCCCAAACTGTTGTGGGCGGCTATATTTCGCATTGGTAAACTCCATGCAAGGAAAAAACAGGTTTTGGAAACAATACCAAGCCTACAGAGTAGCAGAATAGACACAGATTCATTCTCTTTTCCAGGAGGACACAAGGTGAAACAACAGCACTGGACTGAAACAATAGGCTTGAACATTCAAATCACAATGGGTATCTAAAGAAGAAGATCTAGCTTCACACCTGCCTCTACAAAAAGCAGAAGCCATGCATTAGCACATGCTTTTACAGAGACAGATAAAGTTTAAGACCTCGTACAGAAACAGATGCCTCCCTCTAGTGGATTCTCTTTTGTGACCATGTTTTATGTGGGAAAATTGCTTTATATAGTTGAGTAAAACCTAAGCAACTAAGCACAATATTCTGAGTTCAGCAATTCAAATTTATGCAGGTAGAGTTGTTAGTGTGCCACATCTGCAAGATTTGTCAATGAATCTGTGCTATAAAGACATGCATTAAGAGGCACAAGCTCAGACCTTGTAGCCAGAGTAGCATCTGTTACGAAGAGTTCAGGGTAGGAGAACCACAGTTACTATTCATTTTCCTTTCAATGCTTTGTCTTACCTTTATTAAAGGTGTTACAGAACAATAGTCACAGCATGCCAGTCTGCTAGCAAAGGTGAATTAACAGTGGTAAAGAGGGTATAAGCACGTTGTTCACAAAGTAATTTTTTAAGTTGTTGGAACAGTGATGCTGATTTCAGAAGAGTGAGAGAAACTGCCTCTGGAGGACACCAAAAAATCATTTCTTCTGCAAGTGATCAAGTTTTACCATCAAACTCTTGAACACTGTTTGGAAAATTTGGTTATCACTGGCACTCCAGGAGCTTTCTTTTTTTTGGACAGCTGTACACATAGGGTGCCACAGCATACAGAAAAATCAGGAGATCTTTTACAAAGATTAGAGAGCTTTCTTTTTCACAGTAGCATTGGATAACAGTCTTTATCTTGCTCACATGCATCAAATGATGCAACCTGAACAATCTACAGCTGTTACACATTCTAGTTTCCAGCTCACAGAAGAATTAGTCCAAAGATACAGGAGTTACTTGGCTTCAGAGAACTTTACACAGTGAAGCACATGTTACTAGGTCTGCACTTTAAAAATAGAGTGAAGAAGGTTTACTCATCCATCATACCTTTTATTTTCCATTATCAGTATGTGATCATCTTTAAGGAAGTGAGGGATAAGAACTGGGGAACATTATCAGCTGCACTTTACAGATTAACAGCCACAATAATAGTAAGCAACTATACCATCTCTAGGTTTCACAAAACTAGTTTTCATTTGTAATACTTGACGCAACAAGATTAACTGCAACAAGTAACACTACATCTGTAAAGTGCGATTTTTGTTAAAAGTGGCTAAAAAAGCACAACTACAACAGATCTGGGTGTTTGGTGGCTAGATTGTCGATCCCCTCCAAATCTTTCATTTCAGGCTCTGTGTTTTTTGATGAAATTGATGAGCCCATTTGTTGAGCTATCATGAGATGTCACAGGAGCATCTGACTCCAGTTCAGGTTCAATTTTCTTGGCAAGTTGTTTTCCAAGCTCAACTCTGCATTTACAAAAACAGGAGAAGAAAGAACAACATCATTAGTGCTAACAGCCTGCAGTGTTTACTGTAAGATATTGACATTAAAAATAGGTGCCAGCAGAAAGTAACTTGAGAGTGAACACTGTGATCAAACAATATTATTCAACTGGGTGCCATTCATGAACAGCTGGAGTTCTCACAGCTGCTTAGCTGAACAGACAGCTCTCAAATTACAGGATGTCTGAAGAGAGAGTTCTCTTGTAAGAGTTAAGCAGTCTTTTCCCCTTCAGTACTCAGTTGCGTTATGTAGCCTGCCTCAATGCAGAATGCATTCAGCTTCCTACTGTTCACTGTTGAACCTGTCATCACTCAGAACACTCATTTGCAGCACCAAGACAATAAACAACAGCTGAGTTGCAGGCCTAGAAGCCTTCCCCAACTTACAGCATGCTGTCCAACAGTTACAGCCACAAAGACTAAGGACCTAGGATATTCAAACAGCTGCAAGAAACTATGCTGGTTCTACAGTTTCCCCACATTGCATAGTTTTGGATGCCATTCTGGATTTCAATGTGTTATAGTAAAAGCTGTAGTTACTCCTATCCCACACCTGATCTCAGTTTGTAGCATCAGCTATAGATGTCTATAGACATCAGCTTTTATTAGTCAGTCTTTCATTTACACTTTCTACTGCAATATTTTAGTTAAAGAACTTGCTATGGTAGCATAGCTCTAAAAATATATACAAAAAGCAATCCTTCAGCCTTTAAGACAGCTTAGTGTAAACAGCTATTCTAGGCCTGCAGAACAAACTTGCTCTTCAAAATACCCCAACAGCATAAAACTAGGTTCCACCTGAAAAATCTCATTTCCCAATCCCTTTCTCCTGCCAAGTGTTCATGCAGTATGTTGTACAGTTTACACTGTTACAGATTAAAAACAATCTGATTAGCTCCTGATTATGTCTTCTATTTTTAAGACTGACAAACTCCTCATAAATCTGCTGCTCTCCACATGGAACTCTACCATGAACCTTGGCCACAGGTGCAGTCTGACCTAGGGTTCCTGTATATGAAGACATCTGCCAAGAACAGTCTTTTATCACCAGTATAGGAGAATTAAGAGGCAGTGAGTCTTTTACTTAACAGATGCCGTTCAAACTGCTTACTAAATGTTTCTAGAAGCAATTCTTTTTTTTTTCGTTCTATAAAGGAAATTATTTTCCCTTTCCAATTCTCAGAGCATGTGTTCTGCTTGCTTGACTATTTTACTCATTATTACTGCCTCTTTTCTGCATTCATAGTATTTTCTTAATCAAATAAAACAAAGGTCCTTAGTTAAAGTTGTATCTACAAAACGATTATGAATGGCTGACCAAGGATACATGGTGACTTATCCACTGCAAATTTGTTTCATTTAAAAACTTTCATAATCAGTAAAACATTTACTTTTAATTGTCTTTTCTCCAAGTCATGACAGATTAAGGAATACCACAGTACAAGAAACATATCAAGGATACTTACCCCCACTGGTCGTAACTGTTAATATCCCAGATAATTCCTTGAACAAATATCTTGTGCTCATACATGGCTATAAGCAGAAAAAGATTTATCAATTAATTTTACCAGAAAGTCTTAATAAGCATTCACAGAAGGATCTATTTACTTACCAATGATGGCTCCCAGAGTGAATGGGTTGAGTTTTGTAAACATGACTGAATTGGTTGGTCGATTTCCCTCAAAGACCTTTCAAAACAAGAATTACATTGTTAGCTACTATTTTCTATAACTTATATCAGAAACTTCAACTCTGTATTTTCCTTACAGCCCACATGACACCAGCTGTATTAGCAGCAAAAACAAACTCCTGAAAGCTTTAAAGGCTAACAGTTTCAATCATAAAATTGTATCATTTTCATGTTTTATTAAAAACAATGCCAAAATGTTATCTCCAAGCACTATTACTGACTACTATGGTCTACAGGAAGTAAAATACAAGTCATTATCCTACAGCCAATGATTAGATCTTTTCTGACAAACTTCAACTCAAACTTCACAGCTGTCAAGACAGTAGCACTTGACAGCCACCGGAGGGCACTGCCCCATTAGCAAACTCCATCGAGCATCAGACCCCCAGAGCGCCCTCACCACCACAGTAGCTCGTCAGAGGAAAGTTGTCAAATGCCAAAGCCTGGTTACCTTATGGGGAAGGAGCTTCTCCAGAGCATCTCCACTCAGTCCTGCTGCTTGAAGTTCCTTACGAGCTTCATCAGCAGTCTTTCCTTTCATCAAGGCCTCAGTCTGAGCAAGGAAGTTGGCCAAAAGGATCTAACAAGTGGAAATAAAAACATCAACTCAAGCTACCATTTCCTTAGCTGGAAAAAGATATCTAGGGCTTGAACCTAGACCAAGACCTTGATTATAGTTACAGCACTTGTTTTTAACCCTATAGCAGCAAGATGTGCAATACTTATAGCTGCATAATGCCTGCTATTGCTTTTTTACCTTGGAGTGCCAGGTGACTTGATTACTGTCTTAACAGTGCATGTATCCATAGACAACCAGGAGTGTTTTGCAGAGTCCTGCCCCTAATGAGACTGACAAGCAGTGAGAAAAAAGGAGCCATGATTTCACACAGCTCTTTCACCCAGCATAGTCTATATTTTGTCACATGCTACACCATGGCTGTAGATTCAGCTGGGTAGGGTGCTGAGTCATTAATCTAGATCATGCTTTATCAACATTGGACCAGATGATCATTGAGGTCCCTTCCAAGAAGGGATTCTGTAATATGCATGGAATGCCAGGTGCAACAATTAGTCAAAGGAAACCAGCTAAGACATACTTACTCTGTATGAAGGAAAACCACCACAGCATACCATATACCAATCCCTACCAATTAAGATTTTAGTCTCCTATTCCTTGCCTAATGTTAGCGTGCAAATTCATATGTACTTTCATCGTACTCATTACACTGAGCATAAACACTATATCTACAGTTGAATTAAACCTTTTCTCCCCTTCTTTTGCAAAGCTATGTTTTTCTAAAACTTTTGCCTGGACTTGGTATTGCTTGACAAGAAGTACAATAACAGTTTTATAGAATTTGAATTCTGACATCATGAAAAGATTGAAATTTAGCGAGGAAACATGCTTTTTCTGAAGCATGCACTCAGTAGTAGACCTGGACACGTTTCCACCTACAAAACTTAAAATTGTTCAGCAGTTCACTGCAAATGTTCAGTTGCATGATACAGTAAACTAAAATTGGGCTTGTTAAAAAAATATCTGTATCTAGAAGGCTTTCACCCTAGCTATGTTAGTATACTCACTAAATTCTGTCCTGAAACAAGATCTGAAAACCTCCTCAGAGATGCTGCTGCATCACCTCCTGAGAATTTACTTCTACTCTGCAAGAATTCCATTCCTTACAACTGGAATCATAGAATAGTTAGGGTTGGAAAGGACCTTAAGATCATCAAGTTCCAACCCCCCTGCCACAGGCAGGGACACCTCACACTAAAAAATTCCTACAAGGAGTTTTCTCTCCAAATACTTAATTGGTCAACTCTTTCCAGCCTCCTTAGGCCATCAGACCACACCACTGATCTGCCTCAAGAACTGTGGCTGCAGTTTCAAAAACAAAACTACAACTCTATTACATAAAATATGTAATTATAATTAAGATCTTTTCAACCCTATTATGAAAGTTCACAGAGCATATGTGTAGAGTTTCAAAAAGACATTTAGAAATCTTGCACACTGCAATAACTAAGCTCCAGTGCCTTCAGCTACAGTAATATGGGTGCCCTGACAAAAAACTTATTACCTTGTGATGCAAGCCATTTCTGATTGGATGCTGGGTCTGGACTGGGATCAGGAAGTCGCAAGGAATCATGCGAGTTCCTGTAAGAAAAGGCACATTAATAACCCTGCAACATGAATGACTTAGAAAAAAAAAAATCAACTCTCAAAGCTAAGACTCAGCCATGTAAAAAGCTTTTTAAAAAAAGCTTTTTGATTAACAGCAGGGGGAAGTGACAGTACAGCTTTGTAGTTTTATCTTTAGTTCACCATCCTTACTGTAGGGTGAAAACCTGCATCTAAAGCCACTAATGAATAACACCATAGCAATGTGATGCTAAGGAATATAAGAGTCCAACCTTTGAAACAGTGTAAAACCTGCAGACTCTTCCAGCTTTGTAGTTATTCAGAATTGAATTCTAAACTAAGGTAGTGAATAGTTTTATTTTACCTTGATGAATGAGCTGGTAAAAAGCATGCTGCCCATTGGTGCCAGGCTCTCCCCACACAATAGGGCCAGTATTGTAATCCACTCGAGAGCCTTTCTTGGTAATGTATTTGCCATTAGATTCCATATCACCCTAAAAGAAGGTAAGGGCTGTATTACCATTCTTGCAGAACCACACAGTATCAGAACAATTTTCCATACATGCTTCAATTACAGCAAGTGTTGACTATTTATGGATACTTTGTAAAAATCAGGGATAGAGCTGCTTAATGGACATCAAGATAATGGATGTCGGGGGGGGGGGGATAAAATCTAAGTTAACTGAGTAAATAAGCCTGTACCAAATCATGGCACCAGTCTTCCTTAAGCCCTTGCTAACATTTTAACCTAGAAACATGCATTCAGGCTCTAGAACCAGGATGGAAGCGTATCTACATACTTGCTTCTTGAAACTTACTCTGTCTGAGCCTTACCTGCTGGAAGTAGGCAGCAAAGCGGTGCATGTATTGGTCATAGGGCAGAAGGGCATGGGTTTCACATCCATAGCAGTTTATATACCAGATCCCCAGCATGGCCAACAGAACAGGCATGTTTTTCTCCAGCGGAGCCGTGTGGAAGTGATTATCCTATGTGACACAAAGGAAAATTACACTTTTGATAAAGCAACTGTCATTCCCCACAACTCTGAAATTATTTTTATTGTTTTCTGATCCAGGGAGAACTCCCCAAGCACAGACATTTTAAAGGCATTGAGAGGACATAAGAAGCTGAATTTCAGAAACCAACCTGCCTTCAGTTATCTTACTAACATCTCTTAAGAGAAACATCTGAAATAGGCATCACATACTCACCATCCAGTGGGCTCCTGAAAGCAGGCTCTCAAAGTTGTCAAACCCTAAATGGAAAAAGTCAGTTTGAATTTACTACTACAACTCAAACTTTATTTTCCTTGTAGAGAAAATTGTAAAGCAGTTAAAATTCCTTGTGTGCAGCAAGGCTCCCAACTATTACTGGAGTTTAAGGCTGCACTTTGACTTCTGAAATCTGCATCCTGTAATTCCATATGCTGTTATGACTGAAGCTTCAGAGCAAGTCCCAACTTCATGAAGCATACTTCAAAAACCTTTGCCTAAAATCCCCATTCAGACAGAATGGGCAAGTAGAAGGAAAACAGAGCCATGTATTAAAGGCTACACAGTCTTCAGCAAGTTTGAACGCTTAACTTCACAGCCACAGTGGGAAAGACATGTACTCCCCCGAAAAAGAGGGCAAGGCTAGTACAGCAGGGATTTCAGTGTTGGTCTGAGGAAAAAATAATATGGTTTTCTCAAAAAAAGGTTACCCTTCTTAATTAGGGTATTTAAATCAATATTCATTTCCACTAATAAGCAGTTTAACACCATCCTTTCCTGCAAAGCCAGGTATCCTGATTTTCATATGGAGATGAAGTGCTTAGCAATCAAAGCAGCAGCTCTACCTATGGTCAGAAGCCAGCTTTGGGAGATGAAGGATTTAAGAGTAAGAAGTGCCAACAGACTGGCTTGTCAGCCATCAGCACCAAATCTGTCTGACAGCAGAGATGAACAGTTTATTACAGACAAAACAGTAAGTGCCTGAATGTTGTTTATTTTGCTGTTCCGAAAGTTTTTCTACACATGACAACTCCTAATCATATAATTCCAAAGCCACCAAAACCAATGTTTTTTTTTTTTAAGGTAATTCTGGCTTTTATCTAGAGAAATACATGACATGGCTTCAGACTTTTAGGTATCTGAAAGAACTGATGAGGAAACAAATGCAAGGCTGCTAAACAACCTGCTCACCATCTGACAGCAGAGTTCTTTGAGCTCTTTCACATTATCTTTGCTCTCCCCCTATATTTGAGATCTGGATCAGAAATGCCTATGCTACAATACTAGTAGGTGGGAATTTGTTTCAAGGGTCTGTTCCATGATCAACTGCAGATAGAAACAGCACTCCTGTATCATCAGGCCCTATAGCCTAGAAGAACGAGTACTGAGGACAAAAGAAAGTAATGGGAGAAGCCAGTTAACAACGATAAACAGAGCTCATATGCAGAACTGGAGACAGAGCTTTGATGTTTAGTATGCATGTACTTACAGAAACTACTCAAATAGTTTAGGAACATCAGTTGCAAGGTCTGATTTTCAACACTGACATGGCTTTACATGTAACAGGCAGTTTTGGCTACCCAAGTGACTCAGGAGATGCAATTTGTCCATTTGTACTTAAGTATGGATAACTTCCAAAACTGCATTTACAGTAGTAAAAATCTCAATATTGCCATTGCATTGGATTTTCGTCATACAGCCAACCACTCAGAGTAGGTTGGGTAAAATAATATTTGCACCAAATCTGATCCACAAGACACTATCATTAATGTATTCTATAGTTATATTTCTGAAGCAAAAACCATCATAAGAATACCTACCAATATGCAGGGCAATGGAGAGACCAATGGCAGACCACAGAGAATAGCGGCCACCAACCCACTGAAAACAAGAGACCGGTTTAGACAGGAGAAGTGCAAGGCTTTTAAATTCAAACTTTCTCAAGCTATGAGGAAACAGCAGTGTGTGCTTAGACTATTTTCAGCAAAAACAGCATTTCTGGTGATAATTCACTGCATATTATATGGTATGGTCAAGGGAACCTACACTTCACAATAGCTCCCTAATGAATCCTTACATATGCAATTTTTTGGACTTTAAATTTATCCTACTCATCCAATCTGAGCCACATCTATTGAAGATCCCTTGATTATTCCAATTCACTTCCTAATACTAAAATTTCACCTTGTATTAACTGCTTTCCTAATGTCACCCCTCTACAGGTAAAGTCTGCTTCAGCAGGATTTTGACACCACCTAGGAAAAGGTAAGGCTCTACACACATTTTTAAACAGCAGTTTTAGAAATCTAGTTGGTCAGGTACATAGTCAATGAGGCATAAACCAACCTGTTTCTAATTAAGTATAAGGGCCAAGACAAGGGCAATATACTTAAAAAATACATCTGCTACAAAATATCAAATTAGTCTCCCATTTCTGATGTTTGACATTTACAAGCCTAGATTATATACAGTAGACCCCCACAATCAAATGTCACAGCTTATAATAACTACTTACACAGAGGAATAACCCAAGACTTGTATCTCCTGTTACCCAACAGCTGATTAGATAGCCAAGAATACAGAAGACTTCTCTTCAGACCTTTGACTACAGGATTTTAATGGAATGGGCAAGAGACAAGACTGTTTTGCTTGCTGGCAAGTACTCAGTTTAGCTGCAAGTTGCAGATGTTTCAGTACAGAGTACAACTACTATAATTTCAGTGTTTTGGCAGTTTCCTGACATTAGTTAGCATTTTCTGAAGCAAGTTAGATTATTCTAACAGTTAACATCTACTACACAACATTAGACATTTACTTACATCCCAAAACTCAAACATGTTCTCTGGGTCAATTCCAAAGCCTTTAACTTTAGGCTAGAATAAAAAAAGTAAATAAATAAATAAATAAACAAACCCAACAACAACAAAGATTAAGAACACTGTACATAAAACCAACAATCTTTAAAAGCTTTACAACTAGCAAGTAAAACCCATAAGTTGGATACCTATTAAATACGCAATTTCCCAGTTACATCCTTGATTTGAAAAATACAAAGCATCCATCAGAAAAGAAGTGTACCTTCCCCTTTCAGAGATCACTATCACTCTTCAGCAATCTCAAATAAAAATCGGGGACATACACATTTTCTAATCAAAATGGCAACAGTTAGGAGTTGAACTGATATTCAGTTTACATTTAACAGAACCAGAATGGAAGAAAGGAATTTCACACCACAGTGACAGCCTTTCAGTTACTGCACAGCCTAATAGCTTTTGGTCTTTTTACTTTATCCTTTTGCATGAAACACCACATCAAGGTACATTATGCTCATCATATGCTACAAATTATTCACACAAACTACCTGCATCACTTCAGCACTTGAGAAGTCTAGGAGAGTAATATTTACATAACTGTGTTCATACAAATGTAAGCAATTACAGGTAACATTAATAACAGGACAGTCGTTTCAAGTATAAGAGATCTGACTTCAGACTTAAAACTCTAGCAGAAAAAGCACAAGTCCACAAAAAAGGTCCAGTCCTGATAAGAGTTCATTACCCTAGAAGTGCTGCACTTTTTTAATAGAAAAAAAAATTATGCTTCCTTCAGGAGGAAGGCTAACTTTTGGTATTCAAGTAATGGTGTCTTAAAAGGTAGGCTTCCTTACTGGATTTTAAAATGAGGCCATCTTAAAGGTACATAGAAAAAAAAATTTGTTATACTTACAGCATTGGTAGACAAGGCAACAAAATGCTTGGCCACAGCTGAAGGCTTGACAAAAACAAACACAGTGTTAGATCTAGGATGCTAATTGTTTGGAGTTCCATTCATAAAGCTGATCTGCTACCATTTAAACAAAATACTGTTGACTATCAAAAAGTGCAAATAATTTTTGCATTATATTGACTTTCTTATTCACATTCAGTGTGGGATTTGGCAGCATGCCTGCCTGAAGATAACATTCTGATAACATTCTGATGAAGCCCTCTGGAAGCAGTCACTAATTAGAGCAGCACACCATTTCCTTAAGAGTATGTTATGAGTCCAGAACATCACTACCACCACTTAGGAGCACATGGAGTTTGTTGCACATGCACTACCCTTCCAACTAGGGTCAAAAGGTCAAGACAAGTGATATTACTGATAAATCTCAAGCTCCAAATTTAGACTTTGGTCTTTCATTAAGTATTGGGGTAGACAAAGATGAATTGTCTGCAGTAGTAGTGTAGTACAGAGTTTTGAAGCCCAGCTTTCAAACTATGTACAGCTACCCTGACTGAACATGTTGAAGACCATCTTGATTACCTGAGCAGGCACACTCTCCTTTTTTCTCTTAAGTTAGAAATAGCAGAGAATCAACCAGACACAAGGTTTCTATTCATAGCACAGCCATCTGCCACTGAAATGTCAGTAGATCACTCCAACTGTTAACTTCATTTCAACTTTTTAAATATTTGCCAAGAATTGGAAGGTAATGCCACATAGACGCCATATTCTTGGCTTCTCGTTATCAGTGGTTCCACTAAATTATTAGCCAGCTCTGAGCCAAATGCAACACTATTACTTAACAGGCAGGATGTGGGGGAACAATGCACAAAAACCATTTATAATGAAAAACTAATCTTCACTTTGATCAGATATACAGTCTGTCACTAACCATGAAACACTGACATTATATATATTAAATTTTATATTATATATATTATATATATATACACATACAGTATTTGCTGATCTATACATCTTATGTCTGGGCAGCTATTGGCTCTGCTCCAAAGAACACAGGATGACCAGGGAGAAACTGCACAAGAAAAAGCTGTTGCATTCCATTATGCAACCTAAACATATTAGACTTACATCATTAGCAGCATGTAAGAACCACTCTTTGGCCGTTTCTGCATTGGTGATAGTTTCTTGGGTGGTGAAAGTCTGCCCATCAGGAAACAAAGAAGTATGTAAAACACTGTACTTAAAACTGAGAACAGTTCAGGCTACTAAAACATTGTATGTTCCAATAATCAGAGCAGAGCAACTGTAGATATTCAGAATAGATACCTGCTGTCACATTTCAGCAAAAAAGCAAGCTTATCAGTCCAAAATGTGCCATTTTGCCAGGCTGTGACATGTGCCTATCTAGTTTTAAACTAACATATATCTGAAATCAGAATAGTTGTTATTCCCCATTTCCTATCTTCCCTATCCCAAACTGCTATGCAAAACTTTGAGACTAAATTATCTAGTCTTTCACTAAATGCAAAGTTTTACCGTTCAACTAAAAAGGAACTAATTAAGCATCAAAACAGGATTGTTATCTTGTTCTTCAATTTCTACTTTTTCATGTAAGAGCACTCATTTCTCCCAAGACTCCTGCCATAATTTTGTTTTGCTGATTAGAGGAAAACATTTTGTTGCTTCATGAAGTGTGCACAGAAGTTCAGTCATGCAGTTTTGCAAATATCTACAACCATTCTGATTTACTCACCCATCAAAATTTAGCTGTAAGGGTGAACACCAGACTGAACTTACTCTCATCCATCTCAGAAGTATTTCATTATGAAACACAAGCCTTTTATGGGAAACAAAAAAGTGCCATTCATCCGCTTCCAAATATATCCAATTATCTAACTACAGTTTGGCAAACAGAAATAGAAGTGTTACTCTTTCAATTTGGCAGTCTTCTAAACCTTTGAACCGTGGTTGTTCATCTCAATTATTCAAAGTGGCCATGCGCATTAGTTTGTGAAGTTTCTTTATTATTCCATAAGTTGTTGCTTGGCTGCAGTATTGCGAAAATAAGATAATGAGCACCACAGTAGAGCATGGTCAGTATTACACACACTCATTTGTTACAGATTGTCTTCAACAGCAAAAAGGTTCTACTGTGCGTTACAAATGTAGGCAACCCAAGTTACATAACTATGAGTCTTCATACGTTTCCTCTGCTGACAGAAGCATTCCTCAATGCAAGATGGCAGAGCAGTTGTGTTTATAGAATAGTTAATAGCAAAGCAAGACTTGAAGGCCTGTAGTCTGTACTCAGAAATAAGTGCCATCTTTGCCACTTTGTAAACAAAGAAGATTATTATATATATAGTGCTCAAGGGCTCATTTATTTAGGTGTAGACATACTGTTACTACCCTAAAACAGAATGAAGATTTCCAAACTGCATACAATTAATGCAAAAAACATTAATGCAGAACCAGAACACTGTTAAGAAGTTACACTGCACTTAAGAAAAAGAACCAGAAGTAACCTTAAGAGTAAGGAATAAGGCAAAAAATCCTGAATTCAAAAAAATAACCACACAGGATTTGACACTCCACACAGTAAAATAAAGCATTGTGAATAAAGCTGAAAACTTGTGTTGACTGAGAAACACATGTTTCTAGACAATACAAAACTGCTTATAGTCTCTCTTGTAGGATAAGTAATTTTCAGCACTTGACTTCTGGATTCACAAGTATTTCAGTAGCAACACAAGACTGCACTGCAACTTCAGGATGAATCACAACAGACCTGTTTAGAAATAGTCCCTGATCTAGATCTTCCTGTGTACACATTTCTGTTCTGACTGAATCCTTTACAGTTACAGAAAGGCATACTCCAGTGCTTGTAAGAGACATACCTTTGATGCAATGATGAAGAGCGTAGTGTCTGGCTTAAGCTCAGCCAGGGTTTTGGCTATATGAGTACCATCAATGTTGGATACAAACCAAACACGAGGACCTCCCTTGGAATATGGTTTCAGAGCTTCAGTTACCATCAGAGGGCCCTGGATAGAAGCAACAAAATTTTATCTTAACTGCAAGCATACACATACATTTTATCTTAACTGCAAGCGGAAGATATATAGAAGTCATCTTACCAAGTCAGAGCCACCAATCCCAATATTGACGACATCAGTGATTGCCTTTCCAGTGTAGCCTTTCCATTCACCACTACGGACTCGCTGTGAGAAACAAAGAATATTGCCATGACTCTTTTACACCTAAAGTTAGTGATTCTAACACTGAAAATGCTGGTTTCAGGCACTGCTGCAGAAAGTCTCTGAAGACAACTTTCAAGCTTCTAGACTTTAAAGCCTACACACAAAGCTACCTTCTTAACTCAAGATTTAGTTATAGCCAACATAACCCTTCATTAAGGGTTAGAAATCTAATGCACGTATTTAAAAGCACACTGTAGTATCAAACTCTCCTCTGTAGGGGCTGCTATAGCAATTACAGTATTGACAAAGGCAAAAGAAATAAAGCTAAAAATGAAAAGTATTGGGCATTGAACTATTTGCAACAAATATCAGAAGCGGAAGGGGTTAAGTGCCTTTAGAAGCAATTTGGCTAACTAAACTGGAAAACATTAAAATAACGAATAGAGCCATGCAGATAGCAATTTACTGGCAAACCAAATATTCAAAAAGCTTTTCTAATGCATGTATGTTTGCATTAAGATTTATTTCTGGGCAGGTTTCTGCTCTACTGTTGTCATTTTAATAGTTACTGTGAGTTCTGACAAACAAAATTACAATCATTAAGTAATTATCAAAAAACTGCACTGGATTTTGCCCATCAGGTACCACCCTACGCATTAAATTTGTTCAATCACAAAATTAATCTTCCTAGTATCATGCACACTTCAACATACATTCCCCCATTCTAAATCAATTCCTCTACAACAAATCACCTGGTTATGCTGATAGCTGCTCTCCTCCGCCAATGTTTAAGTTAAATCTTAAAGAAAATCCATTTTTAATATATACCATTTCTGTAGCCTGTAGATCATATTTTAACATTACATCTGCTTGAGTTGACTGTAACAAGCATCTTTTGTTAATCTTTCCAAATGACCTGCTTAACGTTACTTTTATTTTACAGAAGAGATACATCTGCATGGAAAGTGATATTTACCACCAAAATCTTAATTAGTGAAAACAACTATACAGTGGAAAAGACATCACTGAATTTCTGTAGCCAATTCAGTTCTTGCATTATCTGAAGAAAATACCAAATTCAGACCAATTAGCATCAGTTAATAATAAATGCGGTTTTGGCATTTATTCATTAGGAGCTGAACACAGTACAGGCTCATTCTGTATACATTAACAAGTATGAGTTGGCAGCAATACCAGCCACTACCACCTGGATAAGACTCAATCAACCAAGTTAGTTCCTCAGAGCCATGTTTAAAATGCACAAAAACTACCCAGTGAACTTTTACTGATTAATCACATAAATTTGACTTTAGAGTACCAAGTTCTTCAGAGCATTTCCTTAACTAATCTGACAACACACCTACATTTTAAAAATGTACAGCATCAAAAAAAAAACAAAACCAATTAATGATATTTGAAGATAATGCTTAACTGCTGTATTTAATTAGGGAATAACAAAAATTTCACACCACTAAAGTTGTAACAGAATAGAATCATAATGGAATCTGACATAAAAACAGTCTAAGAAACTATTTAAGCAGAGTGTAATCAAATTGCAAGTGACTGGGCAACTCCTACCTCTCCGATTTTACAATAATTGATAGAGTAGTTTCTACTCGGCAGAGACAAGTAACTGAAAAATTAGCAAGAAGAAAGGCAATATCTGAATGGCACTAAATGCCTCAAGTCTTCTGAAGTAAGTGCAAGATTACTGTGAAAACAGCAAGATCTAGAGAGCCTATTAAGCAAAAAAAAAAAAATCAAAACCCTCAAAAGCAAAACAAAAAACAAAAAAAAAACCAACAACAACCAAACAAAAAAAAATCCCAAAACCCAGAAAAACCCAAACTGGGCACAGAGAAAACAGAGCAAATCATACTAATCCCAGCTCTAACTCCATGCTTGAGCCAGAACTGTTACTAACATCAAAACAAGGGCACAGTAACTCATGTGAAGCAGCCCACAATCACTGCTTCACAATACACATAAGAACTGGGCTAGGTATAGAATAATTATATGAGAAGTAAACTATGGTAGTATTTTATACCTGGCAGAAGTGCTTCATTTTGTCCAACACTTTGTTTACTACTGGAACAACATCCTTCCCATCTACAAGTATTGGCACATTGGAACGATTTCTCAGAGCAATATGAAGCACAGCTCGGTTCTGAAACAAAAAGGGAAAAAATTCATGAAGCTATTTCCTAATCATACCCAGGGGTCTCAGATACTGCATCAAGGAGGCAGTATGACCTTCGCAGCTTAAAATTTCTTTAGATTCACTGGAATTAGTAAAGCAGTAGTATGTGCATGTATGTGTATAATACACACTCATCACCAGCTATCTAAATCACCCTCTCACTTCACAGAATCACTGCAGAGGGCTTACCAAAACACAATATGCAAAGTAAACAAATAGCTTATTTGTTTATATTGATAAGAAAGCTCAAGATCCCTTGACAAGCAATTAATAACTGGGGGTCAGAATTCAGCAATAATCAGTACTCAGTGACCTTAATTCTTTGGCATGCTTCAGGTATACGAGAATGAAGTTGATCCTTATCAATGACAACACTGAAAATCAATTCTAACAAGCAGCCAAAGCTCTCTGGCATTTTCTCAATTACCCTGAGTAATATATTTCATATAGGAAGAGACACATACTTATGGATTTGACAAAACAGAATACAGTAGCCCTATTATTCTATCCATTGCTCACAATTAAATTTTCTCTGAATACTGACACACCAGCTATATTGGTGGTAGTTGTGTTGGGAAAAAAGGGCCAGTATGCACCATTTTATGTTAATTCTCTAGTTATACATAAGTCAAAGCATAGAAATCTGGCCTGTGATTCACCTGAACTGGAACAGCTTGAATCTAGGATGAAGGAGATAGTCAATACTAATGAACAAATTTAAAAATTAGTCTGTTCTACCTCATTGTTCCCTGATACAGTGAGAGGCATTGTGAGACAAAGACAACACAAACAATATGAACTGCCAAGTCATGATTTAAATACCAAATGCTAATTCAAAAATCATTGAGTCTGACTTGGAATATGAAAAAGCTCTTTCAGCTGCTAATTATCAAAGGGTACCCACTGGTATTTGTAGCAAACAGAGGAAGGTTTTCCTGCAACTCAGCCATGGAATGGTATTTGATAAATCCTGCTCACTAACCAGCTTGAGGGAAGTGCTGTCTTCGAGAAGCAGTCATATTTGACCTGATGTCTACTGTTAAATGGAAGTATTTTCTAAATATCAGATGGACTGAGAAACCTGTCCCATAATGAGGGGTTAGATGAGATACCCTGCAATGCACTGTCTTTGTGCCTTACCAAGCTGCAAGTTTTAACTCATCTGGGACAAACACCTGGCAATGACACACCTGGATGCACTTTAAAGAATTTCCACATAAGCACATACCATGCAGCCAATGCCTGCAGCACCAAACACAGACAAGTCTTAAAATACTTGAGACAAATAGCTAAAAACATTCTAAAACAGAACAAGAGTAGTAGACAATTCAGCTCTTGTCATTAAGGAGCTCCCTTCTATCATATTGCTTTAGGTTTATTCAGTCATGCTGTTTGAAAGTATCCTGTTTTTAATGTCTCCAGACAAATTTCATGTTGTCCACATGCTCTTATTCCTGAGCCAAAACAATCTGATGTGGTATTCTACACAAACAGGAAAAATTAAGCAAGCCAAATCTAATTCTGAGAAACAGGCCAATACAAAAAAGATGTTTCTAGACTCATCATGCAGGTAACTGCTACATGAAAATTGATGTATCAAGACAGTAGCAAAGCAGAGAATTAGAAGCCAAGTACATGGTTTAATACTGTGTTTAAGTGGTTTCTGTGAAAATTACATCTTTCTGAGAAGACTTCAGCTGCTACATCTGTTCTCATGTAGACAATGAAGAGTAACTCCATAACATACAGTCAAAGATGTGCTAACCCTGCAGCAATTTTTACGTGAGGCTAGCGAGACAAAATATCTGAGGTGACAATTCTCCAGGTAGGTTTAAGACATCACCTTCTTTTCCACTTCCATTTCTCACTAGCTAGAATTGCTAGTGCGAATTGAAAGCATTAACACAGAAAGAAAAGGAATCATCTCTTCAGTGAAGCTTTATCTGTCTGTGCATTTTTACAAACATGGAGCATTCTCAAACAATACAACATCCAACTGCCGAGTTATTTTAAGCCAACAGCTTGTGCAACAGCTACATCAGTTAATAACCAAGCCAAAGGAAATAATGATTTCTGTGAATTTACCTCAAATGTACAAAATAGCCTTTAATTTTTAAGGTAGACTAATAAATCACACTAAAGAGTTTCCAGTTTTTCCTATTTTTCATTTCAGAAGAAAACATATATTTGGCTTTCTGTATATTTTGGTGAAGGTGTAACTGTAATTTCAACCTTCATATCTACAAAAAGAGCAAGATACTCATCCTCTTACTGAAATAGGTAGCTAATTTCCCCAAGATTGTTTATAGTCTCTACTGTTAAACATACAAAAAGATAAGTAGCACCAACAGCCCAAAGTCTTCCAGAAACCTCAGTCTTCCACAACCCTCACTAAAACTTTGCAGGAAATTTACTAAGCTTTATGATCACCAACATCAGGCAAAAGCATATAAAGGATGCCTGCAATGCAATACTCTGCTCTATGCCCACTGCAAGACTTAACTTTTCTTAACTCATAGAAAGTAGGATAAGACAAAATAAAAAAAAATACCACCAGAATCTATAAGATTAAGATGTGTGGAAGGGAGGATTGAATAGCTGTAGCCATGCACATTTTCTTCTGTCTTGGTCAGCGCTGTAAGAATTTCTCATTTAAGTAGTGCAGCAAGCATTACAATCACTCAGCATTTCAAAGAGTAAGTTGTTTTCAAGACTTCCTACATAGATGCATGACCATCTGTAATATACAAGCACAACTGAAGAGGAGACCCATGGACAGAAATAGCCTTACCTCTGTGAAGTTGATCTTCTCTCCACTGAACATATGCTCTCTGGCACTTTCCACACCCCTTGACTTAGCCTGGAAAATATAAAAATAGATTCCTCTTAGAAACCGTACGAAGCCAACATGCACTAGGAAGGTCCAGCTACATCAAGTATGAACATTTACCATAAGATGGTGAAACAAATTACAGTATTAGATTAAAAAACCCACCTGATTCTACCTTAAAACTTTTCTTCTTGTAAAGCAAGCATTATACAGGCTGTTCATTTCCTTGAGAAGTTACAAAATAACATGTGCTGAATAACAGAGATGCAATAAATCCATCTTAATAATTCAGTTTCATGTTGTCATACTACTATACAGTTCAGTGATCTCCTGTACTAGCTTTTATCTTCTCTTTAAAGTGAAGAGGAGGAAAAGTCATTTTGCTATGGCTATTTTTGCTAGGATACATTTTTAAAACAGGAAGCACTACCTGGTCTAAGCCTTTGGCTGCACCAGTAGCCAGGGAAGGGTTGTAAATACAGACACTAGGCTAAAGTGAAGTTTTATTAATTCAACATTTTAAACAGTTACCAGTTCCATCAGCATTTTCATCACTTCTTCTGTAACAAGGTTCTTTGAATAATCCAGTAAGATATCCCCATGATCAGTATTCACAGTCAGGCTGCCAAAACAAACAGGTTTTTTAATCGCAAATTCCTGGAGAAAAACTGTTTAAAGCAAGACTATGATAACTCCTCTACAGATTATGAAATAATTTGAATCTAATTATACTAAGTTAGTAAAGATAACCTGAGGGACTGATTTGCCCCATGAGTTTCATAAAACGACTTGCTAGTGTACTGTTTTAATTGAAGACTATGGTTTTCAATAAGCTAAATTATAGTGTCCACTTTCTGCTTATGGAAGTTCAAATACAATAAAGTACATTTAATGAATAGCTGGACATTCCTGTTCTATTTTCACTATGCCATTAGCACTCTCTAGCAATAATTAGCTTTTTTCCTAATATATCATAGGTAAAAAGCTTACCACATTCTTTTGCTGCTAAAAAATTAAACTGTCTTTCTACAGGTCCTTTCAACAACTACACAGTCATTATTTTATACGGTAACTTGAACAAGCATGATTTAAAAACCTATACAACATCATGTACAGAAACACTCTGTCAACTACTATGCACAATTAAACTCCTATTTGTGCATGGTACAGTCTCACTGACCCAATGGAAGTCTCCAAGTTATTTTACTAATCATCTTCTGAAAGCTATAGCCTACCACTTCAAAACACAAGCACTTTTGGGTTTACCGCTGAGATTAAACACAGAAATGGTAGTCCAGTGGAAATCAAGTGAACCCATTTGTATTACTAGCTTTGTAGCCATGGGAGAAGTTGTACAGTCTCTCTAAGTCCTTTACAGCACAGTTTTCTGACCATTTCTTCTTTGCACTAATTGACAGCCAAAATACACATTTACTCTGAACTGGAGAACCCAAGTCCTTGAAATAGTTCAGTAGGCCTCCTATACAAGCACAGAAGGCCTTTTGTATCTTACTCCCTTCTGCTCCACTTGCAGAAGCCAGAGGAAATTGCTTCTCAATTCTCTATGCTTCCACATTCTTCACTAGCTCCCCTGCTTTCTCCTTCCCAACACTGAGCACAGAAATATGCACTGTTATTTTAGTGACCATGTATGCCAGAGACTTCACAGGGACAAACCATGCCCTAATTGCTATTCCAAACAGATATAATATGAAAGATCAAGCAAAATTCTGCCAAGGAAGAATGAAGCTGAACTTGTAATAACAGCAATAATCAGCAAAGCCTACACATTTGGGTGGCTTTATAAACTTGAGGGAAAAACACAGTAGTATGCCTTTTTTCTGGTCCTAAAATACAAGGGACAGTAAATAAGGAAAGGAAGGTGTTTTGAAGAGTGTTTCTATCTTTGAAGATTGTTTCTTTCTTTGAAGAGTGTTTCTTTTATAGGTATGAACACAAGTCAAAGAAGGAAAAACAGTATCGTAACTGCTAATCACTGTTCTCTTCACTGGGCTGCAAACAGTAATCCTGAAACCCTGACCGTCCAGCACAAGGGTACCTAGAATACAACTAGCCAAGAGAAAGACTCTGACCAGCAAAGTTTGCTATTTATTGGTAAAGTACAGAAGAAACATAAGAAAACGTCCTTCAAGTCAGACAATTATAATTTATTTACAGGCAGCTCTCAGATTTTAACACATTTTATTAATGATACCTCAAGGCCATTACTATAGTAATACTACTTCAATTTAAAGATGTAGAACTCTTAAAATTCTCATCTAGTTTAATATAGAAAAATAATCTTTCCCAGTATTCTACTCCATGAACACAAAATCCTTACAATCTTGTCTTTATATTTACCTGACATATACCTTACTTCTAGAATTCATTCTTATTTTACTTATATGAATATAAAAATCTGTCTCACTACAGCTAAAAGACAAAGTATCCCATGGAGTTCTGGCTGAATTCAAATCACGATGCATTTGAAGAAACTGCAGAAAGATGGCATCCCAAGATGTTCCACACAAAAAAGCAAGCAATTGTTGCAAGATCTAACTTCCCACACACTGTGGAGCACACGACATGCAACATAATCTCATCTTAAACCTTTACACCAAGGGATCCACCCTTGTTTAAACAGCCCTAAACCCTGCAGCTCAGTTGCATTCTACTACACTACCCATTCTGCAATGCAGCAACTAATGGTAGCACTACCTAGGTGGAACAAGAGCTTTGTCACGTAAGCCACATCCACATTTAAGTGATGCAGTCCTTAACTGAAAGGCCACCCACAGCATCTCAATGATTTTATCTCTCAGCTAAACACAAACTAAGTCTGTATGCAATCCCTAAATGTATTATTACACATGGATTCCCTGGTAGTATATTTTCTATTTGGACTGTGGGCTCTTTTTGATCCTTCATAATGGACAAGCCAGCTAGCAGGAATATAATAATAGTGCTTTATATCCTGCACTACCTGTTTACATTGAGAGTAACTTAATCAGCATCCAGGTATCTACTATCTACTGTCTTTTATGACAGCTGCATCAGATCAGTTCTAACCCCGTCAAAATAGTGGAGTTTTTCATGTCGTTAATACCCACTGTTCCTACCAGACCTTACATTTGGGTGACAACGAAAGCCAAAGGTATACCTTATAGGGTTGACTACACTCCCAATCAGGAAAACAGGAGATACAAATTCTGAGAAAGACAACAGGAAGAGAGGATTTTCCATCTATATTCTGTAGGATATAATCACCAAGTGTAATGATCTTGTAATAAAATTAACTAGATACTTGTTTCTCAAATATAAAATACTCAGATTATGTTATTCACACCAGTCTAATTTCTCCAGAATCAGGAAGCACTTTTACATGGGTGAGCATAAATTTCTCTTTTCCTTCTAATGGAAGATAAGATAGTCAATGTTTTTATGACAATACCTAACAGAACTAACTGAAATGTACTAACAAAGATGAATTTCACATTGAGAGAGAGGTGCAAACCACAAAGGATCGTGTGGCCAGTCCCCCAGACTGCTCAGGCTTTCAATGCATGTTAACCACCATCAGATCCTGCTGATCTGGCTCAAAGTGGCAATCGGTGAGATATATACAGGCAGATCTGTCAAACCAAACCAGGCTGCCAGTTCTGCAATTGTATTTTTGTATTTCATGATTAAAGTGGCAGCCAGTGAGATTAAGATGCAGTGCTATCCCCAATAGGAGTACTTACTTAAGCCATTCAGGAAGGAACATTGTAAGAACGTGCTTCATTTTACCTTCTGATTTATTTAGCTAGTTTATTTCATCTTTCCCATGTTCCAAGGATGTTACCAAATTCAAGTCTCTTCAAATATAGTAGATACAAGGAAATCCTGCAACCAGAACTAGCTCTAATAGAGAAAAGCTAGATGTGTATAATACTGACACAGTTCTTTAACAGTATAGAAAATCCTGTTAGAAAAGCCGGATGAAGTCAACACTCCAAAAATTTAGCGTACCTTTTCCATCAATGCAACTGACATTCTAAGGTTCATCTGCCAGTGTGCAGGACTTCATATATGATGTTTAATTATGATTTAAGAATTATCTAATGAGCTCAAAAGGGAGAAAAATCACTTTATCTAGGACAGTTCTGAAAAGCTTGATACTACAAGAAGTCTTTACAACAAGTTTGAGAACAGAAGCTCACTTTATCTACATTACCCATGCTCACTTTAAAACTAAGTCAGGGACACATCTACATGCTATTACGTTACAAATTGCTGTTATATACTCCAAGGGAGCCACACACAACTTCTGAACACAGTCTCTGGTGTGCAGGATGAAACTGCTGAACGTTACCGTACTGCTCACACTTACTTCCTCCTCACACGTTAATGTGTTGCAATACATCTGCTGCAACGTGGATAGCATGAAGCAAGGGAGGGCTAAACCTGCTAACCAGCCCTCTCCTTCCCCATCTCAGAGAAGGAATAAGCACCACCGTACTCCTGACAGGTAGAGGCACATGGATGGATGGCTCCATGCGATTTTATCGCGGAGCTTATCATGACTAAGCACACGGGTGCGAGAGACTGAGAAACGGAGGACCCACAATGCCGCTGTGCAAGCCGCAGCCCGACGCTGTGCTTCCCGGCACGTACCCTGCTGCAAGGATGAGTCAAGGACAAGCGGGCTCGGCCGCCCTCCTCGGGGGACGCCGGGCAGCGCTCCCCCGCCCGCACCCGCCCCGCTGCCCACGCCGCGCTCCCGGCAGAGAGCTGCAGGCCCCAGGCGCATGTGCCCGGCCTGCCATGGGCCTGCGGGCGGCCGGAACGGGTTCGACCGTCTTTCCCTGGCCCCTCCGCAAGCCGGCGGGAGCGGCAGCGAGCAGAGCAGCTACATCTGTGAGCGGCGATTCCCTCCTTCGCTCCCCCGCCGGTCCCCGCTCCTCTCCCGGGACAGCACATGCAACAGGGAGCGCAGCAGACGCCCAGCCCCGACGCAGTTGAGGCGGGAGAGCGCATCCCGCCCGCGGTGAGGCCCTGGCTCTATGGCAGCGCCCACCTGAGGGAGCGCGGGAGGCAGAGGGAGGCAGCGCTACACAGCCCGAAGCAGTCCCGGGCCTCGCACACGGAAGTGCCCGTCGTGCCGGCAGCCCGAGGGCCCGGCGGGCGACGGTGCTCGGTGTGGAGGGCAGGTGTGACTGCTACCTAGCTGAGCCGCGGGGGAGGGAGGGCGGGCGGGCGGGAGCAGCCCAGCCTCACCTGAACTTCTGGAACCGATCCTTGTCGGCCTCGAACAGCTGCCGCAGGACGAGCTTGGACGAGTTCGCCTTGTGCCACTCCACCAGCTTCTTAAACTGGGGGTCGCCGGAAAGCGCCATGTTAGCGGCCAGGGAGGGCTACAGCAGACAACAATAAGGCGCCCCGAAGCGAACACGGCGAACACCGCAATCCCCACCGCCTCCGCCTTTATAGCGGCGAGCTCGGCCTCCTGCCGCCGGCCCCGCCCCCCCTGCGGCCGCCCCGCCCGCCCTGACGGTGGGATTCCCTCAGTTCGCCTGCGCGGCCCCGAGAGGGACGAGTAATGGTGGGGTTTGTGCGTTGCTGCAGTCGGTCGCGGTGGAGGCCTGCGCGGAGGGTTCGCTTGGCCCTTGGGGCTGTAAATCCTGCGCTGAGGGAAGAGCTGTTTCCCCGCCACGGGGCACATGTGCGCGGCGGCGGGCGCAGCGGTTCGGCGGACCCTGCTTGTCCGGTTCCTCATTGGCCGCCGCCGCAGTTGTGCCAGGGCTGTTTGGGTGCATCGGTAACTGACCAGGGTAAAAGCAATGGCTTTTCCCGGTGTTATTTTTACCCTTGGTCAGCCCCACGGCCTGGTCCAGCGTGGTCCAGTTGAGGGGTGTGAGGGGCATGGGGCGCGATGAGGGAAGCCACCCGCTGCGTGGCCTCAGGGTGGGGATGCGTTCTGAACCCTGCCTGGCGTTGACACCACCGTGACATCCGTGCTACACCTCTAATCCCCATAGGGTGCCCACCCTTCCTGCCAGCAGCATCTACCCGCTCTTGCAGATGGCCGAACTTCAGAGAGCCGCCTGCTCTGGTCTCTGCTCCAGGGCCTGGCTTCCTCTGCCCGTTGCATAAGGAGCTCAACGCGGCTGACCTGCGGCGACTGCCGGCCGGCGCCACGGTCTGCTACTCGGAATGCAGGCCAGGGCAGGCGGGTGAGCAGCTGCACCATTCTTCAGAAAGAAAAAAAGGGCTGTTCTGGGCACAAAGTAGAACGCTGCCTAAACACGGGCATGTAAAGAAGCATGTCAAATTCCAGAGACTGCACTCTGTGGCTTAGGTGAATAAATCCCAGTGAAGTCATATTTTAAGCACCTAAGCCCCTTTATGGATCTGAGCCCAAACTTGAGGGCAAACTTGACTGGTGTCACTAAAATCACAGCCCAAGTTTTCAGCAGCAGGATCAGCCTCTTGTACTTGCTGCAAAACAAAATTCTTACTCGAGCCTTAATTACATTAGCAAATCTGTACCTCTAGTATAGTGATAATAGACTGCCTAAAAAAGGCCTCTCCTTACCTCACATTTGCTTGTTTCTAAGGTTTATTTTTCAGACTTTAAATAACTGTTTAATAGACTAAAGCCTTTTTTCTTCAGCAAAATAAATCTTAATAACTTGATATGTATTATTTTTTTTTACATTTTGGAGGCCACTCTAATCCCTGCCAATCATAGGTTTAGGCAATTTCTCCAGGTTAAAGCCTTCTCTTATACTGTCTGAATCTACCTGACCATCCATCAGTGCATGTGGTTCCCTGCATACCTTCACCTAAGGAAGGAAAATGAAATGACAGGTAACAATTGGACTATGGAGCTGATTCCAGAAAGAAGCCCACAAATGCCCAGTAAGTCTTTAAGAAGCCACTTAGCTCATCATGCACTCTGCCATGCAAACTTCATACATTTTCCTTCCTTTTCAAAGCTTTTAGGATAAAACCCTCAATAATCTTAGAATCCTGTTCAGTGTCACACTGCAACCCAGGGTATAAAGTTCTTTGGCTTAATAAATGCCTCCTATTAGTTACAGGGACACAACAAATACCCTTTTAAAAATTATATTAATAATATAGCATTTAATAGCATTTGATAGTCAGCCATGAAATACTCCTGATTTTTCTCAAATCAGGGCAAATTGGATTTCATTAAAGTGGTCTCACTACATCTGTACCAAATCCAGGGATTCTTTATATACACTGTTCCCGAGTTTCTCTCCTGCTATCAGCAGTAGTCATTGTTCTCTGAGCACTTTCATCACTTTCTACTGATTAGCTTCAAGGTCTGCCATGTATACAAATTTACATTCACTTCTCTTGCAGCTCCTCTCAGCTATCCTGTTGTTTTCTTAAATGTTGATGTCTCAATTTTGCTTCTACTTTTACACTTTTATTATTTCAAAACTGGCAATTCCCGTGTTCTGCCTTTCACTATAAAACATGGGTGGTATCCAAGGTGTTACTCTCTTCACATTCAGGATTTCACTGCCTCTTGTTACATGACCTGCTGAAATATTTTTTGATGATTCCTTTCTTAAATCCTCATTCAACACTGTATTTCCCCGGCCACCTGAGTTTTTCACTTCCTTTGCAAATTACTGAACCACAGTATAACTCTGTAGCTTCTTCCTGCTCTGATCAAGTAGCAACCATGAATCTTGTAACTGTTCAATTTTCAATTTTCATGTGAAATTTAATCCTATGTTCTTATGCAGCACAACTGCCCAACTGTACCTCAGTCCAAGTTTCACCACAGCTCTCTTCAATTTTGTTTCCCCCCTCGCTGTCATTTTTTATCATAGTCCTTGCACTATTTGATTTGTCTCCAAACCCTCCAGATATTAAACCTTGAAGGTCTTCAATTTTATTTGATCCAAACCCAAAGTCAGCAGGATTTTGATGGCATAACATCCCAAATCTACAAGCATTCTTCTCATATTTAGTTATATCTGTGCAAGAATGTATAGGCTCAAGTAATCAATAATGTATTAATTCTAGTTCACAGTACGGACAAACTATGAGTGTAACATCACTGCCTTGCTACCGATTCCACTTTCTGAAGTGCTGATTTTATTACCTGTGATTAATGTGCTTGCTGATTACATAATGTAAATTCCATTTACTTTCTTTTGTAACACTATATTCTAAAATTTTGAAATGTTTTCTCTCATTTAATTAGTTTAATAAGTTTATAGATTACCTGCCATTTGTATTTTCTTTTCTTAGATTCCTTTGGTGCCAGCACTTCCTTCTTCTTTCCCTAGGATACACACCTCAGAGAGTTTTAGAGTTCAAACTATTCTTATAGCAGATTATGCAAATTTATGACACATAAGAAAGTTTTCCAGGCCAAAGTCCTAATTCTAATCTTCAAAGACCACAGGACAGGTCTGTAGCTGTTCCAGGAGTTGCTTGTCTCTCTGTAAGCTGTGCAACAGCTGACCACTACAGGGACAGTAAGGCCCTGTCTACACTGAAAAGACCAACTGATTTCATTGTACAGGGCAGGAGGAGGATTTGGACCTGGAAGTTCAGTAGTCAAGACAGCTGTTTCTTTGACAGCTGATAGCTGTCATACCAATTTCCCTCAAGATTAATTTTAAGGCAGCTCTAATGTAGATGGAAGTGATGATGTAGAATCACAGCAAACCCATAAACTAATGGAAGACAGTCTGAACATAGTGGTGCTTTAGCTCTTGCAAAATAGATGTCTTAAACATATTCCTATTCCAAAAAGGCCAAAGGCTATCATAGCAAGGGATGACACCCTTTGGGGCTGAGAAAGGGCATTTTAGTAATGGATATTCTGCAATTAATGGAGATAAATTTTGTGACCGATAGGAAAAATGGTGGATTTACCATTTTACAAATGCCAGTCTCTATTAACAACAGCTGCACAATGACCTACTTATAAAAAAGACAAGTGAAAATTCCATTTTGGAAGACAGCTGCATAGAAATTAATATTTCCAAATGAATGTGGAGAGCCTAAATATTACTGCCTCAGGCACTTATGCCAGAAAGGTTAAGTGGCACATTTAATAGATAATCTCTATGATTAATTTATCAGAAAGAACCAGTGGCTAATTTCCCCTAATAGAAATTTTCTGGCATGATAAAAAAATTTCATATATAATTCCACTTCCACTTAAGTCCATTGTACTAACCTATTTTATTATGTGAAAGCAAACAAAACTACAGACTTCCATTTTCTGCTAATGAAACAAACTACATGGGTGGCCACAGGAAAGTAGCAGAATGGATTCTTCTGAATAATAAGAAATAGGACCAACTTACAGATCCCGTACTCTGTTTCAAATACAAGCAAGAAGCCAGATTTGCAGAGAGCTTCACAAGCAAGTTTCACCAAGCTTTTGGTTTTAGGAGTGGGAGAAACCCAAATGCACACTCACTACATGAACTGGTTGGAACATGGCTCACTCAGATCAGCGAAGAAACATGCTTTTCTTGAGATTGGAGGAGGCTTTGGGAAAAAAAAACACATAAAAACCTAAGGCCAAGACTGACTGTCAATGCAGCAATTCTGAAATACTGGACCTGTAGGTATTGTTTATACCTACATTTTAAAGTATTTCTAAGTACTCTAAATTTTTAAGAAAAGGACAGTTTGCAAGGAGAAGTAATCTTTTTACTCTGACTGCGATAGTCAGGTACAAACACACAGAGAGAGCAAACTTCATGGTAAGGACAGACAGGAAGAAATTGCTCTGAATTAACTTTGCTAGGTAAATCAGTTAAAAAATTTGAGGGGGGAAAAAAAGGGTACCTGGCATCTGCAACAGTGGAAGAAACTTACAAGGAGAGAAGTAATGTGGGTCTTATCCAGAACAGCAGTTACATGTTTCCTTTGGGCCATGAAGTAGCATGTGTGTGGAAAATACTGATATATGGTCAATGTCAATGTCTCCATTATATCCATGTTTTTTCTGCCCTTTTTGTTCTTGGGTTTATCTTCTCAGAATACTTTTAAAGACTTTTCTGATGGTCAGGACAGCAACCATAGGTGGTGACTACTTTGTTTAAAGCTTCTGCTAATTCTTTCTATGTTTTATTGCTTGTCTATTTGAATTAATTAATGTATGTAGTAATTTTTTGGTTTATTTATTTGTATGATTCAGTTCACATAGTCCTCATAAGGGCTTTTGGTTCATCTTTGGCTTAGATAAAACAAAAGTTTACAAAAAATGGATATTGATGGATCTTGAGCAGAGGTATCAGCTCTTGAACCCAGCATACAGGTGCACGGCACTCCTGAAACTCGCTGCAGAGCATCTCAGCTTGGCAGCACTGAAAAAGTGAACCTCTACGTGATTCTCTGAGGGCTTCCTAATGAGTTGCTGGAACTGGAACTCCATATGCCTGATTCCAGATCTCACACCATATCTTTCGTACTAAAAAGTATTGCTGTTGAATGATTTATGATACATGAACATTTCTTGGCTAGAAAGTAGAGCTGTGTTTTTAATACACTTTTTACCTGTCACAGGTTTTACAGGTTTTAAAACTCATGCAGAGAAATTTTGCAGATTCCACTTCCTTCTCTTCCCTCCATGGAGGCATGGGGAAGAATCTTAAATTATCCTGCTACAGACCTGCCTGATCTTCACAGAATTAGCCCGGGGTAGTAGCTTCAGATGCAGAAGAGGGTCTGAACAGTCTGGATCAGAGCTGGGAGCTAGAGGCCCCCTGTCCTGTCCTGTCCTGTCCTGTCCAGCCACTTCCCCAGCAATGCAGCAGTACAGCGCAAATGCCCCGCCAAGGACGCGCAACTTCTTGGAAGAAGAAAATAGTAATAATCTACAGCAAGTCAGTGTAGCAGTTCATCGATCAAGGCTCGGTAGCCGTTCTCCTGCAGCTCTGCTCGGCAGTTACCAACAGATGGCAGTACGGCACTGGGGATTCGTATCTGTATGCGGGCGTATGGACTTCCTTTCCCCTGCCCTTCCCAAGGAATTTCAGAATGGTTACTACCTTATTTTAAACTGCTCTCATTCCTCGCAGTGTTCAAGGCCAAGCTGGAGGGGCTTTAAGCGACTTGAACCCCAGTGTCATCCTTTCTGAAGAACCTAGTATTTCCATGCTTTAGTTATCAGCCCATGAAATGCTGTAATGCTAATGCTTTACATGAACGGTAACTAGTTAATTAACATTTCTTAAAGTCCTGAAACCTCAGATTAATAGTACTCTGGAGCATAAAGACATAATATTATTTCATTGACCATTTGTCATTTAAAAAGCTCTATGTCTAAAGCTTTAATGAAACTCTATGATGGCAGCAATTTCCTTCTTGTCACATTTGGGTCTCTTGTCTCTGCTAAGATGCATGTGTAGTTAAACTATGCATTTCTTTCGAGAGAAGCACTTGGTATTACTGTTTATATGATCACAGAAGCCAAACCTAACAGTAGAATCCTACACTTGAGAGAGGTGCATAGTTGTTTTGAGTTATTTTTAGAAGATATGTTTTCTGAATGAACAAATTGTGACACTATATAACTTCTATTAGTACAGAAAAACATCTCCTCTTCAGATAACTATTGTTTTGTAAAAGCTACCAAGTCACAGTGTATCAGTTCTAACAAAAACTGCTATTTTTTGTTACATGAAACAATTAAACAATTACTGGCTGCCAGATTTAAATATGTTTTGGTAGCATAGGAATAAATCAATCTTGGGTACAATTTCTCTATACGCAATGGATTTTAACAAGGCAGGAAATAAATTTATAATACTACAAAAATCAAGGGTATTCTTACAATAATGAGCAACGAGCTATGAATCTTCAGTAATGTCCACGGCTACAGAAAAGCTATCAGAGGCTTTAGCAGTGGCCAAGAACACTTGAATAGTAAAAAAAAAATCACTTCAGATATATGTGTAGCTTGAGGCTGAAATTTTATGGTCATTGGGCAATTGTGCCATAAACATTAATAAAAGAATACAGCTTACTTCAATGGCTGCAAAATCGGGCCCCATGCAATAGTTTTTTTCAAGCTGCAGGTGACACTGTAGAGCATGTGACTGCTTGCTTGGACTCCAGCGTCTATGCAAAAATCTTTTCCAAAAGACCTCTGGGGAAAACAAACAAACAAACAAAAGATAACAAACAGCAGAAGATTGTTAATCAAGCCTCATCATGTGGCTTAGCACATAGCATCAAGAACATTCCTGCATGTCCAGCATAAGCAGCAGCGCAGGCTGAGGGCACAGCTGCTTTTAAAAGGAGTGGGGCTACTTTTAAAAGCATCTGAGATTTCTGCTCCATCAGAAAGACTGCGTGATGATGGCCTGCAATTGCTCAGGTTCCACACAGAGCTGGTTGTGCTAACACAAGCAGATCTGAACACACATATTCTTTTTGTATATTCTGTGAAGCCAACTGTATGCAGAAAGGTTTTTCTGCCTTTCTTGTGTAATCAATAGTGACAGGTAAATTCCTTCTGACATTACATATAAACTTCACCCAGTCTCTCACAGTTCAGAGCTTTTTCTGTTTACAAGCAAAGAAGCTGAAATTGGATTATTACTCTGAACAGCAATGGTGCCTCCTCTGATTTTTATATTACAATCTCTTTACAATTTCAGTAAAGATCTATTTACTAGTTGTCAGCCTGCTCCATTTAATATTAAAAGTTGCTATTTCTGACTTCAATATGAAAATTAATAAAAATTCAGGAAGTACAATTAATAATTCTGCTAATGAAGTGATGGTCAGGAAGTTTACTCTTTCATAACTGTATTAGTGGTGACATTAGCTGCCAGACATCCTGGCAGGAAAAATTACTCATCTAAAAAGAAAGCAAGCAGATATTTTATTTATTTATTTTTTTCCTCTTGGAGGGGTAGCAAAGTTGTTAAATTATGTATCCCTTTTGATTGTATTCACAGGGAAAGGATTTGCCAAGTTCTCAGAGGAAATCATTGCACCAGCCTGGTTTGCAGGTCTGTGATCAGCCATCCTTGTCTCTTGTTTTTGTAAAGGTGAGCCCATCAGTTAGGTAAAATATGGTTCCACTCGAAACAATGGGAAATTAATGTTGATGTTAGCAGAATTATGTCAGTTCCCATAACTATTACTTTTTCAGGTAATTGTTGTATTTATTATACTCTGTATTACCATTAAATATTATTTTTATAATGATGTGTAATTACATAAATATTACACATTGTACTTATTTTGCACATATACCATACAATAGAGAGGAAAGGTCTTAAAGCATACTATTTAGGGAAAATGGTATGTATTTCCATATTAAAAATACTTTAACAATGGAAATGGTTTAATACAGACATTTAAGTTACTTTGTTTTCTAGAAAAATACATTTTTTGGAGTCATAGGGTCTGATCTACTCTTGCTAAGTCTAATACAAGATTGCTGCTCATACTAAAAGCTGCAGAACCAAGCTCTTAGAATATATTCTTTTAAAACATGGTTACTACTTTAAATGTTCATAATTGCTGCAGTGAATTGCATATGTATCTGATGACTAGGAGTTTTCAGTATCAAGTAAGAAGTGACTTTAACACTTTTGGTCATGTGTGTATTAATTCAAAGTTCTAGCAAATTCTCTGTATATGATTTTTTAATTGTAAATCAAGTCCTGAATGGGAAGCAAAGACAGCTTTAAAGTAGCATTCACATGGAATTTTTGGCAGCTGACCCACTGAAGTGGAGTTTTGAGACTTGTGCTTTGCACTGCTATCATTTCTGCCACTAGTTTCCTTCCTCCCCTCTTAGTGAGGCTCCTGCTGGGAATGTAACACACATCACTGGAATAGGCAGTGATGTGCAAGCCTGCATCTGCTACAAAGCAGCCTAAAAATAAATCCCAATTGGACAATGCCATTTGGTGTAGAGCAGCACATAGTCTAATAATGTAAACCAGGCTGTCAGCAAAGATAAATGATTGTTCAGCTACATGCAAAACAAATCTTGGGTCTTAAAAAAAAAGTCAGAAACAATCCTTTGATATTCATTTATAAACACAGTCTCCCAAGATTTACTATTATTGCAATTTAATGAATTTGCATCAGTGAAAGCATAATGAGAATGTCTCGTCAAAATTTACTATTAATATTTTAAGAAATCAGCCCATTTTGCAGCTTGTTTCAGTTTAAGGAAGTTCTCTGGGAATGCAGATTTTGGTTTAGAAGATGTCTGCCCTTCAGGCTGATATTTTTTCCTGTGCAAACCAGATAAGCCCGATTCTTTTGCTGGTATGTCTTTTAAAATCCCAATTCTGTAGATGGAATCTTTTCAAAAGGATCTATATGTTAATGTTGTTCTTTTTACAGATTGTTTGAAATACCTGTCTGTGGTTTTTTTGCTTGTGTGTGTTATCAGACTTCTTGAGTTTAAAAGAGTATGATTATGCAGAAAGTGCAAATTACTATAATCCAAATAATTGCAGACACTTACAGATACAACTTTGTACCTCATCCTTCTTGCTACCATGCAATTCTGCTGGGGGGGGAACCTCTCCAGATCTTTCAATTTTTGAGGTTTTCAAATTCCTATTGTACTGGATTTTGAGGCTATTTACAATTATTATTATTATTAATTCACAAATTGCTGACCTTGAAACAAATGCCCACATTTATGTAAAATGCAACTGCAGTTAGACACAGACTGGAATAATACTAACTGCAGATCCTGGGCCTTCACTTGGTAAATGGATCTCACTGCAGGATCAGCACCGTGATTTTTAAATTAAGTAAAAACATGACCAAAGCTAACAGGCCTTAAATATGTTCTGTTATTGCTACTATAGTTAAAGCTGGAAATCCCCACATTACATGTATGACACTGTACAGCTGGAGGAATGATCTTTGCAAAGATTTCTGTTTATATATTTTCAGAAAAATTATTACGAACTCTTGAAAACATAGGGTATAAAACCACTACAGTTTGAAATTCATTCTTATTATGTACTGTGCTGGTCTGCCAATTCCATATGCACAAAAACCACAAGAGTGTCCCAAAGTATTTTGAGCTTGATTTTCTCAGGAAACAACCATTCCTAGAATTGAGATGAAGCAAAACATGAACTTGCAATCAGAAGGCCAAAATTAGCAACTCTGAGAGTTATTTAATCCATATGAGGAGAAAAACACAACTCCTGACAGGGACAAATATGCCTAATCCTCAAATCCTGCTTTTCTGTAACCATGATTGGGGTCACCCTGCATACATAGCCAAGAGTTTGTTAGTTGGCACAGGGGTCATGCTCACATGCTTGTGGGTAATTACACCAGGAAATAGCAAATCATTTTATCTCAACAAATCTACAGATTGTTTTCTAGAAACAATATTGAATAGATTGGTCGATAGAGATACATACTGTACATTTTAATTTAAGAGCACAATAATAGAAGGTTATCAGTACTTTCATGATTATTATCCGATACAGTTTCTATGACAGGACAGAATTGTCTGCAAATTTGTACAGAAGAGAAAATATTTGGATCTGCATTGGTTCCCCAGCTCAGAATGCTATTTATAAGCCCCAATACTTCTGCATCTTCTTCTATTTGTAGCCTTTGTTATGGTGAAAACCAAAGATAAATATGACAAATCAACTCTGTATATTTTTATCATATCAATCTTTGTAAAATGAGGTAATTTATTTATTTGTCATAATATCTGTAGTAACAACTAAAGATCAGACAAATACATGTGTGCACCTGTGCATATACATGAGCATTTCTTCACATGCTTTAAGGTTGTCCTTGAGCTGGATAAAACCCAACTACAGCTAGCATTAGTGAAATATCAAAAATGATGTGCTTATCATTCTATATTACCTTTATTTCATATTAAGGTAGCATGTATTTAGCTTTCTTAGAGGAGGCTATGCATAAGCTACTCTATTGTGATAAATTCACAATAGGTTCCCTTACTAATTAGTTCCTTTACTAATTAGGGTTTTTTTTATTTCCTATATGACTATGCATTTCAATCTCTTTTCTTCTACTTTTTCTTTTATGCTAAACCAGACATCTGTCAGCTACATCACCATGTCTGAAATATTCTCCCATTAAAAAGGAAGAAGAGTATTCTCTATCATATTATTTATTGCCTTCTCATTTTCTAAATCTTGCAATGACAAAGATTCTTGAGAAGTATACAAGATGTATGACACTCAATACAAATCAAAGCTTAACTTTGAAAGATCTGTATCATATCACATCATTTCCTTACTTTAGCTCTTGGAATTCAAAAGAAAACTAACATATGCAGAATTCAACAACAGAAAACAACTGCTGTATAGAATTTGTATGCCATACAGATTGCTTTATTACTCCCTTATTTTCTAATAGCTGTTGTCTTGATGTTGTATACCTAAAAGGATCTAAAGGATCTATATTTGGGTTACAGTATCTTGATCCAACAGTGTGAAATAAAATTAAAAAAAAAAAAAAAAAGCACCTGTAGGTACTGTTTATCTGCTTTGAATTATTTAGAAGTGCACACACAATGCTGAAAACTTTCTTCCCCTCAAACTTCCATTGTTGCTACCACAGGGCTGTTGTCTCAGTCCACTGTGCTGACATACGACAACTCACACAAGAGTTGCATACTGCATATGTGCACTTCTTGTGGGACTGATGTTTTGTTTCCTGCCTCTCACACCAGGGAGAACTGTGATCTGATAGTCTGATACAGGCCTGGTAGCTTTTTATACCTCCTTTTACAATACTGCAATTGATTAGATGTCATACGAAAGATCTGGGAACCACAGCTATCAATTTCAATAAGGCTATACCAAATTTATATTAAGGACAGATGAACTGGGACCTTTGGAGCCAAGTGACAGTAGTAAGGTTTGCATGTGCCTCTTAAAACATGGAAGAAATAGTAATTGAGAGAGCGGATGCTAACAGCATCTTTAACTTGCCTATTCAGACATAAAGGGCATCTATCTGCCTTAGATGCCCTGGCACATTTGGAAGATGGTGAAAGATGGAGAATTATTGTGAAATGCCTGAGAAATAATTTCTGGTAGCCCTTAAACTTAAGGCAAACAAATATCCAACAGAGGAATTTCTGGGCTGTGAAAAAGGCAACAGTAGAGTGAACCGTAAATGTTCTCAGACCTGCTCCTGCATTCCTGGCATGTGTCCAGCGGTGTGGGATGTTTGCATCTAATAACTCAGCCACTTTTGTATCATTTTGACTAAGGAAGCTTAAAAAGCAAGCAAACAAACAAATCATCACTGCACACTGTACCATCAGCTTTAGTTTAGTGATGAGGAGAGTGAGCTGCTCAAACCTGATCTCAGGTTTCTTAAGGAAAACCAGGCCCAGGAGGTGGACCACAATGCAAGCAAACTAAACACTCTCTTGGCAGCAGTTACAGACAAGTATGAAAGCACCACAAGCTGACTAAACAAATCAAGAACCTGAAACCAGCCACTGAGGTCAGCTACTCTGGCTTTCCTGCTGGAGCCAGAGGAAAATGGTACACAGCCAATCAAGGATTGCTAGCTGCACCGGTCCTCAGAAAACAAATGAGACCGAGTTGCCAAGTTTTAGTAGGTAAGTCCCACTCTTCTCTGTCAACATCCTGAATATCTTCTGAAGCACAGGACAGACAGGTGGCCAAAGCTCCATCGTGGCCAGAGACTAGCTCATAAGCATCTCACATTTCATGATGTCACCACTAGACCTGGACTGGTTTGGACAGGACACTCAAAAGAGGCTCTGTATTGAGGGGTTTAGCAGGAATCATTTATGAAGGAAGCTTTGTCAGTCTTTTATTTTGTTGTTCCTGAGAAATGCCTTCCTCTAAGTGGATTGCTTAAATCCCAATCCCAGTTGGGCATTTCAGTATTTCTGTAATTACTTAAGAAACTCTAGAGAAAAGACTAGTTCATTTGCATGCCATGCCTGCATCAGACCACAGTTTTATCCACTACACTTTTCTGTATGTTATGAAGTAATTTAGTTTCATACATGAGATACTGCCTCACATGTTTCTGTTATCCTTCTGTTTAACTTACTTTCATAATTCCACATTCTCCATTACAACATTACTCCTTATGGAGCAGTTTGCCATGATACAAAATAATCCATATAGGCAAAAGGTAATAACAGTACCACTAAGGCAGTGGAATTCAGTTGCCTTTGTTACAGTGCCCTAAAAGAAACTAAGGCAATGCAATAGCAGTCAGTCTCCTGATCAGTCCCCCTGTGACAATCCAGTGCTGCAAGAACTACCACATGGAAATTCTTTACCATTTAGGCTTCTTTCTAGACCACTTCAAATATTTATATATATCTTTAGAAACATTTTTATGTCTATTTATATGAACATAAAATCATAGAATAGTTAGGGTTGGAAAGGACCTTAAGATCATCAAGTTCCAACCCTCCTGCCATGGGCAGGGACACCTCACCCTAAATCATGTCACTCAAGGCTCTGTCCAACCCGGCCTTGAACACCGCCAGGGATGGAGCATTCACAGCTTCCCTGGGCAACCCATTCCAGAACCTCACCACCCTCACAGTAAAGAACTTCTTCCTTATATCCAATCTAAACTTCCCCTGTTTAAGTTTTAACCTGTTACCCCTTGTCCTATTGCTACAGTCCCTAATAAAGTGTCCCTCCCCAGCATCCTTACAGGCCCCCTTCAGATACTGGGAGGCTGCTATGACTTAAAATAAATAATTCAGAAGTCACCATTCATATAGTAACATATTTAGTATAGACCATTAAAATAAGAATTATATGTCCAGTATAAGACACTAAAAATGTCAAATCCTGTTATCCAAAATACACATAACACATTGCAATCCATCGTACCACGTCAAACAAACAAACCATAATCTGGCAGGTGGCCTCTAATGTCAAACATTTAGTATGAGGGATACTATTTTTCTATATCTGTTTATGTTCTAGAATTAATTATAATTTTTTTTTCACTTCTTTAATAGTGTTTAGACTCTATGATATTAGAAGCCCTAAATACCCTATTTAATAAGTTGGGTCAAGTATGTAGAATTATGTTTTACTTTTAGTTACAACCTTATAATGAAATACAGTTAAATGCCATATTTATTTTTAAGTGGAAAAAAAAAACAAAAACAAAAAAAACAAACCAAAACCAACAGAAACCAGTCTGGTTCTCCTTCACACATTTACAGCGTATCTGTTTTATAACAGTCGTCTCAGATCTAGTATTACAAAATGTCAACAACAGTTCTTTGTGTCTCACAAGTATTCTCTCAATAGCTCCATGTGTGCTGCATACTTTGAACACTTATAAGCCAACTGCTAATGGCTAACTAATAATGAATTCATAATCACTTGCTAGTCATCAGAATAATTTTTTTTCTTTATAAAAACCTCTCCAGTATTTAGATGGCCATGCAAACTATTTTACCACAGCTGGCTTAGAAGTACATTTTTGTGGTTTTGCAAGCCGATTCTTTTTTTTTGAAAGTTTTCAAGAAAACAAGCAAAATAAGATCCCAGACATCTGAATCACCAGACATTCAGAAAACATTATATGTGTGTTTGAACAGTTGACTTCCTAAAGCAAAAATATGAAATGCCAATGACCATTTTGTGCATGCAGTTGCGAAAAGTCCATTCCTGTGCCCATCTAGCTGGTTAAAACAGAATTTTAGAGACTACTCCTCCCCTTCAGCACAAATGGAGGAGAGTTTTTTAGGCAGAACAGCAATTTAAAAACAAAAATCTTCTCCTTCATCTCTGGACTAGGGACACTGACCTTAGAAATATGAAAAATTCTTCCACTGCCTGTAAATAAAAATGGACTGCAGGCAGTCATGATCATGTGTCACTCTTATAAAACATTCTTACTCATTAGCTACTTTTTGGAAAGGTTATTTGCTGTCAATCAAGAGATAAGTTCTGCTTATAATCATGGTGATGACATCAGACCTGTAGAAGAGAAGATTAGTATGGGGAGTCTATATATATAAAGCAGAAGGTCATGGGACACATCCAACGTCAACTGAAGTTAATGGCCTCCATTCACTTTGATCAAAACTGGGCTGATCCATGTAGGATTAAGAGATTTTTATACATATATGTGTGTGCGTGTGTATTTATTTTCCTTATAGCTAGTATTGTTGGCTTGCAGCCTTGGATTTTTTTAAGGTGACCTATACCTTTGATTTGTCTGACAAGAAGAGGTGATTGTCCCTTTTCTCATTTTTAGGTGGCCGTATATAGTCAGTCATGTTCACTCTTTCCAAAGTTGGAGTTACTCCATGGAGGTAATGGGCAAGAATTTTTCCAATCAGCAGGTTTAGGGCTCTAACCTTGCATTTCTTTTGCCATTTGGTAGTATTTGCAAAGAAGCTGGGAGAGAGGCCAGTACCCATTTTAAGCCTCAGGTTTCACACAGTGGTCCATCAATGTACTGAGGGGTATAAAGCATAGGTCAGCAGCTTTCCTGTCAGGCAGCAAATAACTAAATTTCACTTGTCTGAGATAGGATTTTAGTTGTTCAGGGCTGCAGGACAGAACTGTTCTCACCCTGACAGCTGGAATGGATGATCTGTGAAATGTATTTTTAGAAGTCTTACTTGCCTACGTGTATGCTTGCATTGTCAAACACGCAGACAGCAAGAGGGAGTTAGGCTACCAGCCACGAGGACTGTGACATACTGTACAAACTGTATAACATAGCTAGATCTAAAGTTGCATTTTTGTTACTTCTCACCCTCCAACTGCAAATATACAGTCCAAATATTAATGCAACACTACTGCTCTTCCTGTACTTCAACCATCCCATTGCTACAGCATTCACACTATTTAGTAACCACAAAGGGGAAATTGCTGCTGGTACAATAGGACATTAGTGATCAAACCTGTTTTTGAAAATCACCCCAGTTTTTCCCACATTTCCTTTCCCTAAACATATCTCTATCTGATTAACAGAAACAACAACCTCTTGTAGATGAGCTTTTTCCTTTAACAAGACAATACACTCTTGAGGGATTTTATAACTAACATTCATCCTCCTAATCTTATCCCACACCTTGCTGATACGCATTTCCTTATTAACATTTGCACATGGCTATTGTGCCAGTGCTTTTTTTTCCAAGCTAATGATTTCTTCCTCCTACAGCCCATGACATCAAGTTGTAGTCATAATACATTTCAAAGCTGCTTTCCTCTCTGTCTAAACAACATTGTTACATTTTTTGTTTAAACAGTGCATTGGTTTCCTTCCCCTCCTATTCAACAGAAGTCATGGAAAGCACTTTTCACGTACACGTAACATCACTATGAAAATCATAACTGAATACCTGTAGTCTATGCTGATTTACATATGGTTTTACTAAATAGTTAAGCATACCACCACCTTTCAAAAATATTTAGAATTCACAAAATAAAAAATCAGACTGTTGAGTATAAACATAGCATTGTAAGCATTCAGAAAAATAATTTTAATGTCACGATAATTATACTACGTACTTTCTTGTCCTTAAGAGTTTCCTCTTTATTCTGCATTATGTGCTTCTACTGTACTGAATGTTTCATACCCTGTTTATATTAAAAAGTGTGAACTTCCTACTTATTTCTCAGTCTAAGTATTATCTTTAAGGCTAGGATTCTTACCAGTCCTCTGCGCCTTTATGCTCCTAATCTATAAACTTCATCTGTAATAAAATTCAAATGAAATGTCTCTTATCTTTAGAGGCAGAATGTGTTAAAAGTTGTTACACAGCACTGTAAAAAAATTATATGTAAATAAACCAAGCAAGTCAAATAAAAAAAATATGCTTATTGTGTGTTAACTCCACTGAAAGTGCCAACAGAACCAAATTCTGCACAGATCCATGGAATACAATTAAATCACTAGGATAACAAAATAGGGAACAGATTTAGAGACCTCCTGATAGTGTGAAAGGACACGTTTGTGTATTGCATTGTATTGAACTGTAAGACTAAGTTGGTAGAACAAATTTCTGCCTGTGAGATGTCAGCATGGCTCGTGTAGTTTTGGGATCTATTGATAAAACTGCATGTTGGTAAAACACCTAGCTTTGTCAAAAAAAGTTCTGGTGGCTGGCCATCAGCTAGTGCAACGTAATTTGTCATCAATTCATCAGCAGGAGATTGTTGTGATCCCATGAGCACCATATCATGCCCTGCATATGACCAAGAACCACAAGGTACACAGCTTGGAGAGCAGAAGGGTTTCTGCAGGTGAGAAATGTCCATGGCTCACCAGAGATTCTAGATTTCTTTTTGGACAGGTCTGGACTGGACATGCAACAAGACTCATGTGCGAGAGGTAATGTTTGCCTTAGTTACTCCTAATGGTTTGCTACGACTGGTCCAGACACTGCTCTGCGCTGCAATGTGATGCAACCTCAGCACAAGAGCAAGACCTCAGTTCCTGGATATCTGCTTGCAGATAAGAAGCTCCAGACTGGCCACTCTGCTTCCCAAGGACAGGAAATATAAGTACCTCTAAGAATATGTATCTGTCTAGATGTGCTAGTCTCTCTCCATTCCTTGAAAAAAACCAAACGAAAAAATGAAAAGGCGGCATTTTGTGAGCTTTTTTGGTCTTCTTTTAAGGTGTAGCCTCAGTATCTGGCCTGGGAGGAAGGACAATCCATCTCAGTATTTTAATTTCTCTTTCCCTTCCTTTCCAGTTCCTTCTGACTTCCTCCAGACTCAGGTCTTTCACTTCATACCTGTACTTCCTTCCTATTAAAAACCTGTTGAAACCCTTCCTATTAAAAACCTGTTGAAACCTTGTTGGAGTCTTTTTAATCATTTTTTAAGTCAATCTTTCATCTACCATTTAATTAAAAACATAAAAGAAAGAAAAAAAACAAAACCAAAAAAGGCACCTTCTCCAGCCCTTTACTGCACTCTGCCAGTACAAAAAATACTCAGATATCCCTCCCTCTTGAAGGAGCCAACAATACGGCAGCCTTCTGTTCGGTTGTGTCTATCCAAGTATTTCCTAGGTATCTCTTAATTGAGACATGCTTAGCACACATGCAAGAATAAGAAAAGTTTGGAGGGAAGACACTGATAAGAAGTCCAGTCTGCCAGCCACCATCTGTTATGAGAAGGAAACAAAGCCACAGATTGCTCCTAGGCAGCTCCCCGCAGACACTACTTGAGAACTATTTGTAGTGTGTGGCTAGAAGGTGTCCAAAAAATTGACAATTTCACTTCTTCCCACGGAGTTTTCTGATTAGCAACACTGAAACTGGTGGAAATTACTATTATTTTCACTTTATTAGTACCAGATCCAAGTGTGTAGGTTTGGTTTTTTTTTTGTGGGCGAATTAGAGCCAGATGAATAGATGCTTAGCCTCGCTGACAAAATTTTTTGCTGACGTATATTGCAAAAATTTTTAACTACTCTCTTACTATTACATATTACCTTATTTTATAACTTCTACCAGACATTTCTGTACGTTATTGAATTCTTATTGCATTTAAAATGCAAGATTATAAATAAGCCTTGGCAATAAAAAATGTTCACTTTCTCCTAAGACAGGATTAACATAAGTATTCCAATGGAAAAGTAATTTGAAAATGCATCGTATTGTGCAACAAACTTTTCTGCATAATATAAGCCTGAGAAATAATAACAAACCAGTGTAAACACAGCAAAGCCATCATAGACTAGGCCTGTTTCTGAGCAATTCCCAAAGCCAGCAGCACCATGAAAATTATGTCCAGCAGATCTATCTGAGATAGTTGTTGTGCATTTTACCTAATTCCCACATAAGTCCATTTAGCAGCAGTGTTGAATTCTGCAGTTCCTCCAGCCAGTGGTTTTGAAGGAAAGATGAATACTGCACTTTGCAGGTGCCACTGAGGATCTCCATCAGAAATTAGACTACTAAGGACGCTGCACCTGACCACAGAACAACAGAATGAGAAACCTCGTTATTTTAAGCAGATATTAAATATTCACTGATTATTTTTCTTCCTTCTCCACTTCTTCCCCTGCCCCGCCTTGCCGCACTCTCACTCACCTGCGCCCCTCACAGCCGGGGCCCCTCCCGGGCGGTCCCTGTCACCCCCTAAATGGGATAACCCCGCCGCCCGCCTCGCCTCCTTTCGTCCCCTTACGCCATCCATGGCCCCAGCGGCCCCAGCGCCCCCTGGGTCCCGGCGCCGACTCTGCCCCCTTCTTCCCCCCACCACCCCGCCCTTCCCTCACCCCTCCGCCGCCAGCCGCCCGCCCTCTCCCGCCTTCCCCTTCCCGCTGTCACTCGCGGCTCCGCCCGCCCCCTCGCCCGGCCCCTCCCCGGCGCCCGGCGGAGGAGCCACCGTTTCCGGAGTACACAGAGCGGGGCTGGCCGCGCGGTGGGGGCTGTTGCGGGCAGGTGAGTGAGCGCCGCTGCTGAACCCGTGCTCCCGCGGCGGGGGCGGCCTTCCCCCGACCCCGCGGACAGGACTTGTCCCCGGCCGCAGCCCGGCCGGCAGGGCCCTGGCGGTGCGAGGCACCGGGCTGGCATGGACGGCGCTACCGCCGCTCCTCCCTCCCCGGGCGCCGAGAGGCACGGGGCGCGGAGAGCGGCCAGCGCCCTGCGGCCGCTCGGGGGAACGCTCCCCGGGCCGCGGCTGGGGACACCGGCAGGGGCTGGGAGGAGCCGCTGGCGGCGCCTGCGGGAAGCCCCGGCCAGGGGGAAGGCGGCGGCGGTGCCCCGGGGCGCGGCCCGGTGCTTGTCGCGGCGCTCCCTCAGCGGGCCCGGGCTCTCCCTGTGGTGGTGGGGGTAACCGCGGAGCGGGCGCGCAGCCCGGGGCGGTGGCCAGGCTGCAGCCGCCCCCGGCCCCGTACGTCTCCCATTCCCGCCGCCGTGACCCGAGTGCGGGCAGCCCGGGGAGCGCTGCTGGGACTGCGCCTGCGGGAATTCCTGCGCACCTTCCTGCTAAATAGTGACCCGCGGCCTCCCGGGGCGGTCGGCCCGTTGCGAGAGACCCCGCCGCGGAGGCCTCGCCTCAGGGCTGCGCGGCGCTCTCTGACCCCCGCGGTGAGGAGGCCTCCTGTCCGTCCGGGCCTCCCGGGCGGTGCCGGCGGGAGCTGCCCTTCGGGAGAGCTGTAGCGTCGGGCTCGCGAAAGCACAGCTCGCCACGGTGCCCGCGGTGGGCTTTCTTCGCGCCCCCCGGCCCGAAGGCCTGTGGGTAGGAGTGTCTCCTTCTTGGCCACTGCAGCGGTTTTTGCTTGCACGGGTGTTTCACCTGATGTTGACTGAGAGTGCTCTTTGTTGTTATCTAGCCTTATGTTTAATGCGTTGTATCCTCATGGTAATTGCAAGCACAAGAGGGTAGCTCATTTTGGGCTGTAGCTTAAAACTTCACTACTGTACCTTCTCTTTTCCCTGCTTGAGGGGTTTTATCATTTGAGATGGGAAGGTATATATTCATCAGGTGGATGGTGGCTTAGAAATTTGAAAGGAGTTAAAAGATCTCATTTGTTTTATGTGAGATTATAAACATTGTTGCAGGTATAAATCAGCCACTGTTATTATTGGGTTTAGAGAGGAATAGATGTTGGGGTGTCTTAAAGAGCAGCATACATCAGGTGTGTGTAGTTGCAGTTCACTGCTTCGCTTTTAAGAGTCCCTCAGCCTGTGGCTCCAGAGGCATATGCAACTGGCAAGAGGCTGGGGCTTGGTTCCCAAAATGGCACTGCATCTTGTAACTGCTTGTGTGGCTGTTGAATAATCTCAGATCAAGATATCAGGGAAAATGTTGCTGTCAGATTTCTTGGCTCAGTGCTATCTTGCAAAGGGGCACTGATGCTCTTGAGGAACTGTTGTTTTCTATGGGCAAAGGGTGGCTGAATTTCCTGAGAAGTGCTTCCCTTCCCTCACCTCTCTGAGGTATGAGTCGCATAGCTCCTGGCCCCATGAAAGTTTTGGTATGCAGCTCATGGGATCAGGAGTGTTGGCCTGTCTTGGTATGTTCACAGGTGCTATTTGTGTATCATGAAAATCAACTCAATTTTGTGCTTGGCTGGAGTCTTCTACTGGGAAACATTTCTACAGAAGATAAGCTGGACACTTCTTTCGTAAAGAATTGCTGGTCAACATACATGTTTCTGCAACTTTGTGAAATCTTTGGGGAGTTAGGAACTGTGTGGGAAGCAGTACAGAGCCGCTGCTTTCCATGCATCTGGTGGTACTGCTTCCTAAGTCAATGTAAGGCATAAATCCTGTTGGTTTCTCATTCTGAAACAGGAGTTACTATGAGGTGTTAGGAAACTAGAGATTATGTATATAGGGAATATTTTTCTAGTCAAAAGTCTCCTCTGAGACTCTGAAATTAATAGTCCTTCATAGAAAGTAATGTGAAAATACTTGCTACACATGTTTAAAAGACAGGTCTAGGTTTCTTCCACTTCTTGGGCATCATCTTCTCCACTTCTCGCTATTTATTACTTTTCAGCACCTTTTCCCCAGTGTACGAATGACAGCCGGTTTTATTTTACAGCAAAAGAACTGTATTTTTGCTGTCCTATAAGGTATAAGTGAGCTTCCCTTTACACCTTGAATTGACTGTAGTTTTAAGTGCTGCCACTTGTCTTCTGTTACTCAAAACAAGATTATCAAGAGAAATTGTGCTGCTGCTTTTGTTTATATAGTAGTACTGTAATGGGAAAAGACTTTGTTCTTGGAACAATGAATACTGGTACACCAGAAATCCTGCTAATGATAGTGATTAATGGGTGCTGCTCAAAATAGCTATCACTGCTGATATGACTAATTGTGCTGTATGAAAAGAGCTCCTTTATTCTCAGTAATCTCAAGGTGTTTCTACAGTTTTGGATAAATGCCTGATCTGTGCAGACAGATACATGCACAGTGAAATGCAGAACTTGCAGTGAAGTATGGCAGTTCTTTAAGGGCTTGCTGCTGTGCTGCAAAACCACTTGGGGCTGAAAATGAAGAATATTTTCTTGTGGTTACTGTAGGTAGACAGAATATTATTACTGGAATTGGATGTTAGCCAGACCAACACCCGATGTGTTGCAAACAATGCCAGGGTATTGTTAGTAGCTACAGAAGGGGTTTTATATCATACATGAAAGATGACATTTCCAGCAGCATGGGTAATCTCATCACAAAACATTGTGTTGGGGCTGGCTCAGAGGGCAACTGACTCTGCTAGAACTGATAAAATCTACAGTATAATAATGCTGGTCCTCCGAGAGCTTGGTGATATGTCGGGATTAGTGTTTCTTAACCTTCACTGGCCTTTGAGTAGCAACAATGTATTAGTAACATGCCATAGGTAGTCAGTCTTGTGCTCTGCAGGAACTGCAGATCTAAACCGCAGAAGGTGCTGTTTCTCAGTATCTGTAAAAATCTGAAGTTCTGCTGATGAAAAAATATTTTGAAACTTAAGCACAATTTGTTAAAGATGGGTTCCAAATTCACTAAGAAGGAGTTAGTAGTTATATTTTGTTGTGCCTCTGGCTTTGCCATGGGTTTCTGCTCTTCTGCTGTTTGTGTACCTCAGGATAACTTTATGGCAGGAGGGGTGTAGATGTTCATCCCTTCTGCCCCCAAATAAATTATTAAGGGATGTATATGGGGAGTAGAAGGCATTCATTTAACAAATCCTGTTTTGTGGGTTAATCGCTGATTTGGTGTGATTCAATCCCAGTCTCCTAGTGTTCTGTGAATAAACTGTTTTGGTTCAGTCCTTGAATTTTGCAAAAACAGTAATTAAAAAATGATTTTTTTCTATGAAACTTCAGAAGGATGATGTTGGTGTTAATGAGGTGTGTATCCACTTTGAAGTGCTTCTGACATTATAGGACAATTTATTTTGAGAACTGTGGTTTTGAAATAACCAATCTTGTCTTACCTTGCTGTAATTAATGAAGATTAGTATTTTGATAAGATAAATTTGGGGGATTGATCTGTATGGTTCTATTAAGGTCATAAACTTTGCATCAGGTCCAGTGATCTGGGTTGGAGTAGCCTTGGAGTACAAGAGAAAGGGGTGGGGGGTGGGGGTGGGGTGGAAAACAGCAGAATAGAGGGTCTAGAATTGCTGGTTAACTTTGAATAATGAAGAAGAATGGCTGAAAAGGGGCATGTGAAGTACTGCAGGTGTGATGGGGGATCATGAGATGTCTGTGTGTACAGGTCAGTATGGCTGTATCTAGGAGGCTTTAAGCATGTTCAAGAGCCTTTATAGCAAGTCAGACATTTTTCCAGCTGTTATATTGCATACCATTGGTAATACATTGGCTTCAGTCTAATGATAACATATGACAGCTTATCAGGGCAAGAACCTCTTACAAGTTTTTATTTAAACAAATCAAGTTTGATTTGGGATGTTCTAGGGCTTTGTTTTGAAGAACTGTTTTCATAAAGGAAATAAATGCTCTCCCTTCTAAGGAAAGACTTTCTAAGGAAAGTCCTCACAGGAAAACATGGTAGCACTAGTAAATAGAATTTTTGCCGTATTTGCTAAAAAGCAAAACAAAACCTTTAAAAAGTTTTTGCTGCAAGGTGGCCATCTGGTCTTTAGAATAAATTTTTACGTTGTGTGTTTTTACTCTAGGGTCACATCAGAGAAAATATTTTTTTAGGAAAAATCTTTACAATACAATTATGACCAATTCCTGCTTATGTTCATAAGAAATTTTTCTTTAAAATGACTATTGCATGTTCTCTCTCTAAGGCTACCTAGATTTTCGCTGTCTTGCAACAGAGCTATACAACTTCTTTGTCTTTTGTTTCTTGCTTTCCTAATAGTTTTCTGCTTTCTCAAGTGATTAGAGTTTTTTTGTCAATGGGACTCTCCTTGGTTTATCTAGTCATGTTTCAGTGGGGTACTTGTCAGATGCTGAAGTCTTCTGATAAGCATTTCTGACAGTAGCACTGCAAAAGATATATTATTTGGAAAACTTCTACTGGGAGATCCATGTACCACCTTGTCAGCCACCTCTTCTCAAGTTTAGATGTTCTGGTTTTGTTCTTTCCTGACACCACTTGTGTGTTGGTTAGAAAGTTAGAATGTGACAGCTGGTTGTTTAATAGTATTTTAGGTGCGATTCTTGTTTAGTTGTACACTCAAAGTTGACATTTAATGGCACCATCCAATTACAGAAAATTCCTCACAGGCTGTCTGCAGTGTACTCTGCAATCCAGGAACTGAACAGTACTCCTCAGTTTAAACAGGAAGAAAGCGCTGTAGTGGACCTTTCCTCTGCTTCTCCACAGGCATCCATAGTGTGATTCGTTCATGTGAGAGTTGTCTACTAATGAAATCTGTCTTCAGTCCTGACAGTAACAGTGTTTTCAGTTTCCCAAGTAGGTTACCTCACTGTGATAATTTGCTATGCTTGTGAGTTTCTGGATGGTATTGGGAATTCTCTGGATTTACTGGGGTAAAAGTAAGCATGTCCGCCTAGTGCGTCTGATACCAGGATATTCAGAGAAACATTCCTAGGTATTTTTTTGTTGTTTATGAAATTTGGTCTTCCTGCTTTTTTGTACAGATTACAGAATCTGTAATCAGGTGATTTTTTTGAAGTGATTTTCTGTAACACAGAACTATGCATATTCCCAGGATCACTATACATGCTTTTTTTTTTTTTTTTCCAAGGCTTTGTTCTAACAGTTGGCATTTCCTTCCAGCACTGCATACAGTTTTCATCAGCATGTAAGTCTGATGACTGACTGTGCCTTAGAAGAACAGTTTGAGTCCAAGCACAAGAGCTTCCCTGGAGAAAGATAAAGCACCTGAATATCTACAGGTCACATTCCAGAAAAACCTGGAGATCTTTTAAGTGTTGCTTCCTCAGGGTCTAAGTACAAAGTAATATTTTCAAATGTTCCGTAAAAGTACTTGAAGCTGGCAGTTTCATCCTGAAGAAGCTAGACATTCTTCTTCTGTGGCCCAGCATATAACAGAAATGCTGAAACCCAGTGAAAGTTGTAATGACTGGAAAGGACAGACCCAGGAATACCCTTCTTGTTGTTAAAAGACTTTTCTTGTGTCTGCATCCTCACAGCTTGAATAAAAGACCAAGTATCGGAGGGCAAAGATCACTTTGGTTAAATGTAACTCTATGCCAGCCTCCAAAAGATTTGAGGAATGTAACTTCTTTTGATTGAGTATTTCAAAATTTTTCTTAGAATCCTATTTGCAAGTCTTGGACCAGATGGTATTATGTAGAAGGAGAAAGTGCATGAAGGAAAAGGCTACCTAAAAAATTTATTCTTTCAGATTTATATGTTCTTCTGCATGCATCTTGCAGGGTAACTTCAATGTAGAATGAATTTGTCATCTCCACATGCTCATAAAAAAATCGTGTTTGTCAGATTAAGATAAAAATGAATGAATTTTTTCAGCATTTGTTAAAGGCACCTGTGTTTAGTCCAAAATGGAAGGATCCTGAGGATAAGAGATTTTTTTGGTTGGAGGGAAGAATAGGAATATGGCCTACTGTTGAGTGGACTGCACTCTATTGTCCAAGCAGCAGTTGAAGGCCAGGTGGCATAGAATAGCATTAACTAAAACTGTGCAAATATGTTGTTACAGAATCCAGTTTCATCAGCACATTTTTCACAGCACCAGAATAAACTTTTTTTTAGCCTCTTACCAAAGACATAGTTAGATATTGGAGGTTTTTTGGCTGAGCAACACAGGTTGCAAATATTTAAATAATAAGGTAATAAGATATACCCTTTTTCTTACATGAGATGAATATTTACAAGCAGATGGTGTAATTGAGAATTATAATATGGTGCTGAAAAATAGGTCTACTGCTAAATATGCATGCATCATTTAGAAAAGCGAAAATCTTTAATTTATTAAATAAAAAGCAAAAAATGAAAAAAAAACCAAACAACCAGTAAGATTTGGTAGTGATCGTAATTTTGGTTTACTGAGTTTGGGGTAGTGCAGATGAAATCATCAAGACTGCCAAGTGCCACTGTTGCCATCAGGAAAGTGGAGGTTTAAGTGGGTACTTGTACATTCTTCGCCTGCAGAGAACAAACTGTAGGTGTACTTAGCTAACTCAGAGTGGAGGTCAGCTGAACTGTTTATCTGCCAATGTAGGTACAAAAGTTATGATACAAGCAAGACTAAGGTTTTGTTAGTATGATAACTTGCAGTTCTGTTTTAGCTCTTTTTTGAAGAGTTGCTGAAGTTTATGTATACAAGGGCAGGGTAGGTTAAGTAAAAATTGTATTTCCTAAATTAATGCAAGTGTAAGTGGCTTATTTTTCTTAAGAGACTTATGTGCTAATGAAAACTGTACAGGGTGCTCGAAGGAAATGCCAATTGTTAGAACAAAGCCGTGGGAAAAAAAGCATGTATGGTGATCCTGGGAATCTGCATGGTTCTGTGTTAAGATAGTGTTTCAAGAATCCTTACTCAAAGAGCTTCCAGAATTTCTGTCCATCTTGTGTTGCTGTTAGGAAAAGAATGGAAACATTTTCTCTCTAGCAATCCTATTAGATCTCATAATGAACTTCTTTGTCTAAACATTGCAATAATTTGCAGGGCACTGGATTGTGATGTTGAATTCAGCACTTTGACCTTGTTTCAGGTCCAAAAACGAGTGAGTTTTAGGGAAGTTATTTTGTTACAATTTTGGTAATTGGTAAAATTTGCATAAAATCTGACCATGAGTTTAACTTGGGTTTGTTCACAAGTTGCTCTTAGTAAAGGTATTTTACAATTTCAAGTCATAAACCCTAATTTAAATGTTCGTACAATACTTATTCTTAAAACTAAAATAATAAGTTATGGGACAGCAGATGGTCTAGTTGTCTTTGGTCAAGTGCACTTACTACTTTATCTATATGGAAAGGTGGTACATCTGACCTTTGCTGTTTTGAAAATAATCTGTCTCATGGTTTTGTGGTCAGAAATCTATTGCTCTGCAGGTGCTGCTGGACATGAAATCTGTTGAAAACCACTAATGATACATTTTTTGTTTTTATATAGGAATGTTACATTTTTGTGGTGATGGATTGGTACGATAGAGTAAATCTGTAGTTGACACACAAGATTTAGGGAAATGTTTTTTGGGAAAAGTGCATTTTCTTCCTTTGAAGACACAGCAGGAAAAGAGATTGCTTGTGGTTTTGGGGTTGTTTTTGTGTGGTTTGTTTTTTTTTTTTTTTTTTTGTATTTTGTTTTATATCAGTTTCTGGAGCAGTTGGGTTTTAGGAGCTCTGATCAGGATTGTCTGATACAGTCAGACGAATGAATAACAGACCATGATTTGCCTTTTAATTATGTTTTCCCTGAACATGTGTTAAAAGATTCTAGCTCTTCTCTCACTCTGGCTTCTCTTTCTGTATCATTGTGACCATGAGGGATGCAGAGGTCTTTTTCAAATCATAGATGCTGTCAGAATGGGGTTTTGTCACCGAATCTCTAATGCTATTTACGTTCTTGCTGGTCAGATGTCAGGGAATTACCACTCCAAAACCTTTAATGGTGTCTTTGATTCTGGCTGCTTTTCTAAAGAGTATGCTTTAATTAGACACATCGTTGGACCAAATACTGGGAGTATTGAATTGCTGTGGTTTGCAGATAACATTGTTCATGGATGAATAGCTCTTCTGGCTTTAAAGGAACAATATATTAGGCTTAACTTGTCTTTAACAGCTGCACAGAGTTTGTTGCTTGTGCAGTACATTGACATGTGAGAGTTTTGTCATAATTTAGTGTGTTTTGAAACTAAACTTCTCAAGTCAGTTTCTGAGGAAATACCTGTAGATGAGCATGTTGCTGTTGGTCTCTCCAGGATCACCTGTCCTTACCCTCTTATTGTTTTGTGTTTTATTATGTACTGCTCCGTCCCTTACACTTGGAGGTTTATTGACGGAAAATGTCTGTCCAGCCTCTGCAGTCTCTTGTATTTCAACATTATTTTGCTGTGTGTTTGTTCCCTTTGAACGGCCCTAATGGCCCTCAACTTTGTGCATTGTGGGAGATGGAGACTACTGCAAATACGACTGTTAAAATTTGACTTGATGTTAAGTTGTAGTTTGTTTGTTCTTTTTCCTGAGACATTGACATTTTTATGGTCTTTTTTTAGCTTCATGGTGCAGCCAGTGGATGCTTTTATCTGTCTGATGCAAGATATTGTTACCGATACTTTAGTTGCATCCTGAAACAGGAGAAAATTATGTAGTTGTGACTTTCTGCTAAAGAGTTGCATCTGTATTTCATTCTGAAATTGTTTTAGCAGTTTCTTTTAAAAAATTCTTGTGGTTTTAGAGAAATAATATATTGTCGTCTTTGCAAAATGCTATTTGATTATACATATTCTGGACCATGAGTTCCTCATCTCTACTGCGTTGTTTGTTTTTCACTGCACATTAAATCATATATCAAGAAAAACAAGGGTAAGTATAGTACATGGAAATTTTCTATGCTACATAATTATGCCGTTTTTCCTTTAACTTAAGGTTTTGTAGGTGATACAGTCCTCAATTATAAGAGTAGATGGGAAGGTATGCTGTACTTTGTTACAAAATGCTGTATTTTGATACAATTGTTCAGTGTGTTGAGGAATAAATTATAATATGAATGCAGGGCATCTTGCACACTATATCCATGTGAAATATTTTTCCCTAAAGTGAATTCTAATGTAAGCAAAGTAAAACTGGTGTAATTTGGAACAGTAGACTTGAGGCAAATATTACGCAACTATCGATGTGTGAATATAGATTATAGTGCTTGGTAGCATGTAAAAAACGTGGCAGTGCCTCAAAGCACTGTTGAGTTAGTGGATTTCTTAATTACCTGTCTCTAAAGGTTTGTGTTGTGAGGGTGTGTTTTTCTTCTTTCTTTATGTCATATCATTGACTTAAAACCTGTAGTTCATTGACTTTTACTTCCTTTCACTTGGACTGTTTCAGAGAGAGTGCTGTCCCTCACAACAGTGTAAGGTATTTTGGCCAAAATTTCAGAAGACCCACTTAATATTGTGGAAAAAAAGCAGGGAATAAAAATTGCAGCTGTAGAATATACTTCAGAGAGGGGAAGCATTTGACAGATTGATTTACATATACCAGTATGTGTCCTCAGATGCAAGGTACCCTTGTCTTAATTGTTGTGTATTCCAGCACTGATAGGGTGTTCTGTATCTTTTAGGTAAGAAGTAATACCTTGAAATTGGTGCTTTGATTTCTTCACATCAAATAGTTGATGTGAAAGGAAGAATTATTTTTTATTTTCACTGGTGGCTTCTTTTGTTCTAAAACTGATTTCTTCCATATAGAAGATACCAGCTTGGGCTGGTGTTAAGGAGTAGGTTGTGTGGCAGGTACTTGTAGCTTCCTTGCACTGACACTGGAATGCTTTTTCTTCTGCTTTCTTCTTTTCTTCTTTGTTGTCTTTTCTCTGTTCAAAGGCCTTCTTAAATACCTTCATAATGAAGATTAAGGTAAGAAACATAGCAATGCCACTACTCATAGTCATGAATTCAATGAGTAATCATTAATAGTGCTCAATGTAATATTTTAGAATTAACAAATAATTAGGTAAAAAAACTTTTCATTTACCATGTGTGCCAGATTTGAGATTGTTATTCATAAAATAGGCATATTTTTACAGCGTTGGCATGTGGTAAAAATCTAGATGCCACAAGATTTTTCACTGATGTTTTTTCTAAAGTAGTTATGATCTAGGAGTGTAATAGTATATATTTTCTTGAGTAGTTGTCTTCTAAGAGCTTACTAGTATCAATTGCTTAATATAACATTGAAACTGTTTTTATTAGTAATGAATGAGTACAACTTCTGACCAATAACAATCCATTGTCCAAATTATGGACAAAAAAAATGTCTACATAAGTGGAGTTTACGGGTTTCAACCTCAGAGGCAAAGCATGCCAGCATAATCGCCTGAAAAGTATGAAAAGCAGTCCATGGAATAATGTCCTATTCAGGACAGAGGATAATATGTTACTATAAGGGGGGATGAGACTCCATTTTACAAGGGGCTGTACTGTTTAGAACAATTTGCTGATATGCATATAGTAACTCAAAAAGCTGTAAGATGCCTTACTATTAGTGTTTGAGAGCCCTAAAATACAGTTTAATCTAATTTTTGAATATCATTATATTGATTTACTATAAAGAAAAGCATCAGTTTCATTGCCAAGCTCACAATTATCTAACTTTATTATGCTGCTGAATTCAGTCACTCTCTTCTTCTCCCTGTAATTATTTTCATTCTTTTACTGCTTGTGTTCTGCTTTACACTTACTTCACTTTTAAAACTCTCCTATTTGCATGTATTACAGCATAAGGATTGGAATGTTACCTGAAAGATGGGAAGAGGAATCTGCCATGCTGAAAATGTGAAAGATATCCTATTGTTACAAACTCATTTTGGTATGAGTGTCAGTGTCCATGCTGCTGACATGGCACAGTGTCACAGTGCTGACATGCTGACACAGTGTTGTGCAGTGTTTGAACTCTTCTGCTGCGCATGAATACATGAGTGGTAGTTGAGGATAAAAATCCCTTGATGTATCAAATAATACACATGATTGTGGTTAGTCCCAGTTCTGACTTTAGAACACACTGTTCCTAATAAAATAATAAAACCAGAAAGTGGTGTGGTCTGCTCCAGCTGCACGGTGTTACCGGACACTTTGAAGGAAAGTAGTTACTTTATTCATTTCTAGAATGGAAATTTTGAGAAAATGACTCACTGAAATTCAACTCCTTTAATAAAGGAGAACATAAATCCTGTAATATGCATGTAACAGGTATTGTTAGGTGTATGCAGGAAATACGTGTTTTGAATTACTTGTGGATAAAACCAAATATATATATATACCTTAGTAAGTACTAAGGAGGCATGTCTAATACTGCGGTTTTTAAATTTGCTGGAGTGACTCGAAAAGTGGGAAAAAGAAATTGAAAATAGGACCAATGTTAATGAATTGAAGGCAAGAAAGCAAGGTATGTTTTCAGTGTTCAAAAGTTGCAGGTAAATACAAACTTGATGTTATAACAGGTTTTTTGAAAAGAATATGCAGAACATGAGCATAGCATGCCTGTATTTATTCATTGTAGTGTTCCCTGAGAGATTCCTACAGATACATATTGTAGGTTTATGCAGAATATAGAAATTGCAGTTTGCCTACTGGAGTAACTCTGGAAGTAACGCAAGATCCTTACAAGCCTTGGAAGGAATATTAGTAGTAGTAGGAACAGAATTTTCTAGGTTTTTTCTGTGTATTACTTTGAAGAACAGTAATGGTACAGTCCTTCCCTCAAAAGTGAGTTAGCTGTTGTGTTTGTGCAGTAGTGATTGGTTCTTTCTGCTGCCATCAGTAATTCAGGAGCGCAGTACAATGAGTAATCATTGTAGTAATCATTGAGTAATCATTTAAGATTTTTGTCAGAGCCATTAATTGTTCTGTGGGGGTCTATTACTGTGGTGTATATCTTAAAGCAGATGCAATTTTTTTGACTTTTTAAAAGTTTCAATCACCTTCTCCAGATGTGTGTGAGGAATAGCTTCCATAATACTGATTATGGAGTAAGAGCTGGCATTGAGTTTTGCCCAAAAGCTATGTGATGCTTCCACTGAGGTTGGAAGAACTTGAAAGTAGTGAGGATGTAGGAATGTCTTTGATGAGATCTGTGTTCAAATAGAAGATTCCTGGCTTTGGTTCTTGAGGTGTTGATTTGCAGTGCTTGGTTTCTTGCAGGAAGGTGGGTTTCACAGTAGGCTGCAGGCTCCCTTGGCACAGAAACTGCATGAGGGCTCAGTCAGATGTGTGGAGGCAGTTTATGGCAGGTAGCAGAGGGTCAGAAGGCACATGTTGTCTATTTGGCCACTAATTTTATCTTAAATGTAAAGTTTACAAGATCTTGTTAATATTCTTGTATATCATGTTGATATAGTTCATATTTAAAATGGAATTGCTAAATTATTTTTCTTTAAATTAAGAACGATATTGTTAAATACCAAACAAAACAATCGCCTAGTTTGATGATCTGCATTCATTTCTTTACATTTCAGTACTGACAGCAGTAGTAGCAGCATTGCTGTTAGCACTAGGATGACTTCACCTGATGATACTGGAGGGCTGTAAGTGGAAGGTGTTATTTTACAGAAATCCTCAGAATTTCTTTTCAGAAATTTTTACAGAATCACTATGTTTTTGGGAGCTTAGATGTTTTTTTCAGATGCTCATTGAGTAATTTGAATGTTTCATGTAAACTATCATGTTAAAAAAGTTGTTTAAACTTTGTAGAATGTTTTACTGCCTGCTTTATCCGAAATTAAGGCACAAATTAGCATGCATCTCCAGCCTTCAGCTGTACTCCAGAAGCCCTTACTCTATGAAGCATGGATTTCAAAATGGTTTCAACTGTGGATTTACTTTGGTACACGCTTGATTTACAACCTGATTTAGTTGAAGATGCCCCTGCCCCTGGCAGGGTGTTGGACTAGATGACCTTTGAAGGTCCCTTCCAACCCAAACTATTCTATGATTCATTCTTCTTGACTAATGAAGAATATTCCTACATAACTAAAACCACCTATACTGTGTTCATGCAAATTTATGAAACATGGGAGTGGAAACAGTTTTGAAAAGTAAAGAACTTAATGCGGTCCTCAGTAAGGACTTTAGAATTGCTTCTGTAATTTTCATACTGAAGGCAGAGACTGTGGAAAAACATTTTTAAAATTATATTTACATGAACAATTACATTAGTTCTTTATGTATTTTATGGACACCACAGTAATAAAATGCTAAATAAATATAATATTTTGAAAGAGTTGGGTTGTTGGACAGTGGTTGTGTGATACTGTTTTTCCATTTGAATAACAGTATCCTTTTGAAAACACACTTGCAAATATTTTCCTAGTGCTGTGATGAATTTTTGTGGTTGTCATTCATTGACATGAGAATCTTAGCGAGGTTTTCTTGAGGTGTTTCTAGTCCTCATTTTGGGCTAGGGTGGAGGAGCTTTCAAACATTGACTCTTAAGACTCAGTGAAGTTACCTTTCAAAATACGGAGCATCTTTTTTTTTGCTGAAGGAAAGGCAGTCCTGACCTTTCTGTTGACAGTGTAAATTTTTATTTTCTAAAGTAAAGAAAGCATTGTTACTCCCCCAGTAGCCACCTAGGAATGAATCTCATGTTGGGCTGCTGCTGATTGCATGGCTCATGTTAAGCTAACTTTTGCTTCCTAACATAAATTGATTTGGTAAGTATATTGATGAGATGGCTCTTCAGGGTTTCTGTATTTATTATTTTCTAGTCACTTCAAAATCTGTCTCTGCTACCTTAAAAAGTTGTTACATTGGTTTTTCTCTAGTCTGATTTATGTTCACTTACCTACTTTAATTCTTAATTACTAGAGGCTGTCCTCCCACTTGCACTGTTCAATTTCTGTGGACCTACCAATAGGTTCAATTGATGCCCTGCTGAGAACAGGATGGAAGCTGAGGGAGTGGGAGAGAGAAACTAGAACAAGCTAATGGTATTTGCTAGAACTGCCTGTGAAGACCAGTGTGAAACAAGCTGTATTTATTGTAAAATATGCTTATAAGATGTATACAAATTCAACAAAACGTATTGTAACACTTAACGTCTATCTTCAAGGATTGTTCCTCCTTTCCTAATTTTGCTGGTGGGGTCCAGTTGTCCCATAACTGATTATATCTAAAATATAGTTGGAAAGTAATTCTGTGGAGTATTAGTGGATGTTTCTTTGCTATTAGCATCCTAGTCTGACTAATTTTTTTACTGATCAACAGAAAGTCCTGTCAGTATAGTTGGTCTTGTTTTGAAGGTCTAACTACTAGCTTGGTGTAAGCATTATAAGTATTTTGGTATATGGGTGCAGTGTAATTCCGTTTTTTATTCTTAAGGGTTTTTTTAAACTTTGTGTGTAAGTAAAGGCGTTCACTAATGCACAGTGGCCAAATCAGTTCCTCTCTACACCGTAAGCACGAAGCTGGCAAACAGTGACAGATGTTCCTCCGCCCTCCATGTTTTCTGGGACTGAAATAGATTGTTTTGGGGTAGGCAGATGAGAGTGGCTCATGACACCGCGGACATGTACTTGTAACTGCACAGCTCTGAGAGGGCATGGCTATGTCAGGCTGCAGCCTCCAGACTTGGGACACACTGTGGAAACTTCTTGTTTTTCAGCCTTTGGAGGCAGAAAAATATTCTTTCATTCGTCAGGAGCTGCTCTGTATCAAAGTGCTTTTGTGGGAGAATTTGTGCACAGAGGAATGTTTTGCTGTAGCAACTGTATAAATTGTATACAATTGATAAAAATATGAAAGAGACTTATGGATAGTGGTAATTAATAAAAATTACGAATTTTGCCATTGCGGCCTAGACAGACGTCTGGTTGAGTCAGCCGCTTCTATTTTGGTTTGTTTAGTGTAAGAAATGTTACAGAATTGACGGCAAAGAAACAATGTATCTTGTTGTTGCAAAAAACCAAACAAGTTTAAGCAAATTCCTTCTCATAGATGGTGTCGGATGAGAAGGCTTCTTTTGTAGTAAACCCCTGTAATCTGTAAGACTTGTCCACAGATACTCTCCAAGTATCAATAATTGCTGGAAGTTAATGCTTTGCTTTGCAAACTGCCCTGATACACAGATTTGTGGTATTTTAAGGTCTTTATCTAAACCTTCTAACAGAGCTTTTTCATTGCAGTGGAGTACTGACAGTAGTGGTGAAAACCTCTTTCTCAAAGAAGGCTTTTAAAACCTATGTTGCGTAAATACAGTATGTTTATAATGCTCTTAAAAGTGTTGTAAAATTGTCCTCAACAAGAAACATATTGTTAGAAATTCTGGCATCCTCTGTGCTGTCCTGATTATAGGAAGCAGGGTCTGCAACATGGAGGATATTTAATTTAAAAAATTGGGATAAGGGTCGTGAATTGTATGCTAGAAATAGAAGATAAGATTAGAGGTTATGTTTCAGGCATGGAGCTGTCTCGGGGTGGGGGGGGCAGGGGGGACAGAGCAAGGTTACTTCAAGGTTTGGAGCCTGGTTGGGGGATGGGGAGAAGGGACGTAAATCCAACAGTGGCTAAAAATGGTGCCTGTGTGTGTTTGTAGTAATATGTAAAGTAGAAATTGCCTTGATCCTTAGTGTTGTATATTGTAGCCTTACTCTCACCATCACTTGCTGGTGCCAGATTAGTCATGGGCAGTGCTTGTACCAGTGGGGTGGTCCTGGCTGTCAGAATGCATTCTGCACAAATAGTCCCAGTGGCTAAAAGGTCACTTTTTCTAAATCTAATACTTAAGACATGTATTTGAAAAGGGTCTGGCCTGATCTGTAATAGATGCATCAGCTGGTATTGAAACATTGCTTAAATGTATTTGGCATCTTTGCAGGGTCTTATGGCTTGCAGAACTTCACTGTGTTGCAATTTCAGCAGAAAGCTTTGTCAACATAAGTCACTGGAAAGGAGTGTCAGCATGGCTTAAATCACCTAAGCATCAATTAATGTAAGCCTAGTCTTTCATGTTAATAATAATTTTCAAAAATAATTAACACATCAGAAGGTAGCACTTAAAATTTTAAGTGTTTCTTTCTAGTCTTCATTTGTGAACAAAATTCAGCTCTGTTAATGAATACTGAGAGGTATCATTGCGTGGACCTAATTAGGTATGAGTTAGGATCTTCTACAGATGCATACATGAGAATGTGAACTGTTGGCACTATGTGCTTTGGGGAGAACACACATACGTCTTCAGAAAGATCTAACAAATAATAAAAGTCTAAGCTTAAGCCTCTAGTTTACTTCTAAGTGTTTGATTTTTACTGAATAGATTAATTCATAGAATCATAGAATAGTTAGGGTTGGAAAGGACCTTAAGATCATCAGGTTCCAACCCTCCTGCCATGGGCAGGGACACCTCACACTAAACCGTGTCAGCCACGGCTCTGTCCAGCCTGGCCTTGAACACCGCCAGGGATGGAGCATTCACAGCATCCCTGGGCAACCCATTCCAGTGCCTCACCACCCTCACAGTAAAGAACTTCCTCCTTAGATCTAGCCTAAACTTCCCCTGTTTAAGTTTTAACCTGTTACCCCTTGTCCTATCATTACAGTCCCTAATGAAGAGTCCATCCCCAGCATCCCTATAGACCCCCTTCAGATACTGGAAGGCTGCTATGAGGTCTCCACGCAGCCTTCTCTTCTCCAGGCTGAACAGCCCCAGCTTTCTCAGCCTATCTTCATGCGGGAGGTGCTCCAGCCCCCTGATCATCCTCGTGGCCTCCTCTGGACTTGTTCCAACAGTTCCATGTCCCTTTTATGTTGAGGACACCAGAACTGCACACAATACTCCAGGTGAGGTCTCACGAGAGCAGAGGGGCAGGATCATCTCCTTCGACCTGCTGGTCACACTCCTTTTGATGCAGCCAAGGATATGGTTGGCTTTCTGGGCTGTGAGTGCACACTGAAGCCGGCTCATGTTCACTTTCTCATTGACCAACACCCCTTGCACTTGGCATGGTTAAACTCCATAAGGTTGGCATCAGCCCAGCTCACAAGCGTGTCAAGGTCCCTCTGGATGGCATTCCTTCCCTCCAGCATATCAACCGAACCACACAGCTTGGTGTCATCGGCAAACTTGCTGAGGGTGCACTCAATCCCACTGTCAATTCATCATTTTAGTTTTTTATGGATTAAAACGTTACATCTGTCTATCTTTCAAGATGTTATTATGTTGTTATACCAGCATAAATATCCCACTGTATCCTTTGCCATTTTTTTACACAGCTTGGTGACCTGAGTGACCTGGTGATAAATCACACTCGTGATTGAGGGCTTAGTTATTTACATAAAATAAACAGTACTTCTGCATTCAGGATGTGGTAAGGTGGTCTTAGTGTGCTTTGTATGTTTCAAATTAGAATTCATAGTTATTTAACAATAATTTTGTTGGGAAATATTTTGAGAATGTTTGGTTAATAATTTTAACCAAACAACAATTGACTTTTTTAAAAGGAAAAATCACATTACACCAGTCAGATCACATCAGTATTTATCTGAACATCAGTTTGACTGTTGTATGCCTTTCCATGCCATATACTTAATGTAGCAGCTTAAAGCCGGAAGCTAGAAAGGCTGTGTGTGCTGCTGAGGCGTGCCGGCAGAATTCCATGTATGCATTTGTTAGCAAGTAGCTCTTGTGTTAAGTTATTTATATTCTTTGGTAGCATCTACGCTAGATATAAAAAATATTTTCCAAACATGTAAATCTATTTGTATTGAAAGAATTAAAACATTGATAACAACGTTAACTCTGGTTTTTAAAGAAGCAGGAAAACAGTAGTCTGTTTAAAATACAAAAATCTTTGCGTTTCTGTCTAAAAGGAAAATAAGCAAGCTAGCCTTCCGAGGAAAAATATGTAAAATGCAAAACCCAAGTAACTAATTACTTTTAAGCCCAGAAATTTCTTAGAGCTGTGTCAGTGTTAAGGAGTGGGTGGAGAAGACCTAAAATTGCTCTAGTGTTCTTTAGCCTTCGGTCTGCAGCTTTTTAAGTTGACCTGTGACCTATTTTGACATTTACATTGTGTGGATAAAAGGCAACAAATTATTCCATGGACTGAAATAGAAAGCAGGATTACTGAAGCAGCTAATAGAAGGTACTAGATGTTGGAGTCTCAAAGGGGTAGGTTGTTGCCATTGTGGTGAAGGTGGGGTGGCACACAGAGGCTTGCTGAAGTAGGGCAAGAGGAAAATCCTTTTGTCTCTGGTGCTTAACTTGTGTTAGCACCAGTTGTTAATAGCATTTGCAGAAGATTGATCAACTTGGGGAAGGATTTTTTTAGTTGTCTGCTGTGTAAAGCAAACAGAACAACCAAGTGAGGGCTAAACTTGGGGGAAATATTAGCAGTTGTCGAGATTGGGCTGTATTTGGGGGTTGGAACTAGGTGATCTTTAAGGTTCCCTCTGGCCCAAACCATTATAGCTTTTCCCCCTGCTTTGGTTTATATTAAGGGTTTTTAAACTGAAAGGGTGCTATATTGGGTCTTACAGCTATAAGGACCCCACCTATATAGGATGAGTTAATCCGATTTGAAAAATCTCGTCTTTATTTAATTAAGACTTACAAATTCTGGTCTTAATGAGGAGGGGAACACTGTCCCCAAGACGCACAAACAGCTGGTTTTTATTTGAAAAAATAAGGAAAAAGGAAAGGTAATATAATATACATGCTACTGCTTCTTTTTTAATTTTTATTATCTAAAAGTACTTGTCACCACTGTTCCTTCATCAGCTACAGAAATTAGTTCTACCTAATCTTACTAGAAAACAAAGATTTGTTAGAAATGAAGCATTTTGACAGTTCCAGGAGTGTCCTGTTGCAAAAATCTAGTGCAAGAATGGTTTTTAGAATTAGTTAAAAGTATTCAGCTACTAGTATTTATGAAATTGCTATTTACAATAGTATTATATGATGCTTTTGGAGTATTATGTTTGTACTGATGTTTGGTTTTGTTACAGAAGGGAGACTGTTACTCACACTGGATTGCTCTGCTTTATTCATATCCTGTGACAGTGAATCAGATATTTCTGTCTATATACAGACTGTGCTGCCAGCCAACTTTGAGCCCAAATATGGTAAACATAATTAAGTTCATTTGCTGTAAAAATACATTCTCCTTAGTTTAACATTTTCATGATTACAGTTTTCTGATAATTCCATAATTTTCACCATGAGAGGGATATGAAGGCCTAATCATCATGTCCTTCTTCAGTATAGAATATAGTTTGTTTTCCTGGGCAAAACTCCAGCTGTTCAATGATGAATCCACTGCTACTCAAATACAGTAGGCCCATAAACTGTTTGGAAAGCCTGTTCTCAGAGTGCAGGAATTGTGGTACGAGGACATGAATATCTGTATTACCTGGAAGACAAAAAAGCTCATGGCTGCACTGTTGTGAGAGAATAAGTGCATGTGCTGATGTCTGTTTTCCTGATACATACTTCTCTTTCCTATTTTTGGAAATAAAATCTGTGTCATTTCAGAATACTTAATGCTTTTCAAGTAGGAGACTTTCAATTAATGAGTTGTGGGAGAAGGCAGACATTAAGATAGCCAAGCTTCTACCACGTACTGAAGAGAATAAATGTTCGTAAATACTGGATTAGGTTTTCATTTCAGTCCCAAAGAAATAGTATGGTAGTACACTTTTACATATAAAAAGGTGAATCATTTACATCTGGAAATACATGCTAATAATAGCCACTGCATTTATATGAGTGGGCTAGGACTAGCATATTTAATGCAACTAAGAAAACACATTTGCAGGTCTTTTTCCTTCTCTTTTTTTTCTTTTTTTTTTTTAGTATAGTCTAGTATCAAGAGAATGTTGTAGATGTATTCTGTGACAAGTGTTGAGAATTCAGAAGCAGCATAGTAATTTGGGAATGGAAAGATTGGTGGTGTTGAGTTACTGCAAATGTTTTGAAAGCTTTCATCATCTTTGCTCCAAACAGGCTAAAAAAAAATGAAAGGATGAAAAATCAGTGAAAGGCTTTGCAGGATTTTCTGTAGATCATCTGTCTTATGCTTCTAGGACTCAAAACTTACCTACTATGAAGAGCTTTAAATGTGTAGATGATTATAATTTTCACTGCCTTGAAATACTACTTTTGTCTGACACTACTGTGTGTACTGAGTCTACTCTGAGTTTGGGTTTTCTTTTTAAAGTTGCCTAGCATCACAAACTCAGTTAAAACAGTCTAGAAATTTGGTTTAGGAATATTTATTCCAGTGGGAAAATTCAAATGTATATATGCTAATAAGTGTGAGTAGTGTGGCATTTATGGAATGTAGCATCTATGCTTGCAAGAGCAGCAAAATACCTGGAAGCCTTCTCTGAAAGTTAACAGCTGATTTATCAATGACTAAATGTTCCTGTTTCCAGAGCAGTTGTAAACAGTATGCCACTGTGATATACTGCTTTCGATGACCACAAGTCTGCGTGAATAAGGAGTGAAAGTGGCCATGCTGATTCAAACTTCAAAATAGATCCAACTCAACCGTCTTTATCCAGTGGAGGTTATAAACGGATACTAGGGATAGGCAAGCAGGATGAATTTGTGGGCTATACTCATTTAAAACTGTCTTCAGCATTTTGCTGCATATAAGATTTCTTGAGTCTTTGGTTAGGCTATTTAGTAAGCCAGATGAGCTCCTCTGTAAGGAAGAGTGATAAGGAGACAGAACTGCATGCTAAATTTGAAGAGTAGGTAAAGCGTGGATTTATGCAGTGGCATAATTATGTCTGGTTTTCCATGCTGCCATGCCCTTCCAAATTCCTTTGCTAACAATTTGTAACATCAGATTTAGCCTTCTGACTACCATTCAGCATCAGGCTGACATTTTAGCAAAACCAGTCAGTTGTAACACCGAGATCATCTTCCTGAGTGGAAATGATCAGGCCAGAGCCCATCATTTTATATGTGAGGCTAGGACTGTTTTTCAGTGTATGAGTTGATAAATTTAACCGTAACAAATCAAGTCTCTTATTTTAGTCCCTTGTCCTGTAAAGTTATGCCACTCTGTGTGTGTGTGTGTGTGTGTGTGTATGTGTGTGTGTATATATACACACATATATATACTAGTTCATGTGGTATGTCGTGACTGAATGCTGTAGTATTTGACTTGGGCACTTACTCCCACGTGTCTTTCCAAGTCTTGTTTAACGTATGATTTGTCTGGGGCAATGACAGGTTCCTCAGAAGACCCTCACTTTTGAAAGATGTACTGATGATGACATTTATAGAATGTCCTTCAGTTACCTCTCGAAGTACTTTGCCAAAGGCTGGGAATTACTTCCATTTTTCTAGGTGCAGAATCTTTTTATGCAGTATCTGGGTCCATGGACAAATCATTTTAAGCCAGTGGAAATAAAGCTCTACATAGAGCCTTCTGCTTGCTTTCTTCATCTGCACTGACTCAGCAGTAACAAAGCTCTTCAAAGCAATTTCTTAAACCTCTTCAGCAAATTTAAGTGGAAATTTTTAGCATACATATTAAAATGTGTATTAAAAACCTCTCTTCCCAGTGAATGATACTGAGAAATACATACGGCATTTGCATATGCTGGAAAGCTGCAGTTCATGATTTAACAAGGAGATTTAATTCTCACCTGAGTATGTGAGAGATATGACTGACTTTACTAGAACTAATCATATGCGTAAGTCCATTCCTGAAGTGAGCACAAATGTTTAAGATGTTTACTGTAAGATTATAGGATTGTACGATTGGGCGGGGGGATGTTTGGTGGTTTTGTTGTTGTTATCATGTTATATCATGAAAGCTCATTTTGTGCAGAAACATGGGAAATATTTATCTTTGTAGCTATTACAGTTTTGGGTTTTTTTTAGTAAGTTTTAACAAAGAAATACCTTTGTGGGCTCTTTGTGCTTACTGTATTTGAAAGTGAAGCACTAATCAGGAGTGATCAGGAGTGACAGGTAATAGTCTAGCACAGGTAACTTCCACTGTAGCTTAGAAGGACTTCAAGTGCATATATGATGTGCTGGGTGGGTTTGCAAGGAAAGACTTGGGAGGGAGCTTGTGGAGAGGAATTATCTCAAGTGGCCATAACTGGACCATGATGCACAAGCCTGACCAAGTAATATTCCTGTTCCACGTATGGTTTGAGTATTTCTGTAGTTCAGCCTTTTCTTCTTGCCTTCCCTTCAGCAGGAAATGACATGTGGCTACGAAAGGCCATTTATAGAATAGATGCTGATTCTCAAGAGCTCTCCATCCCTTCTATGAAACCATGCCTTCAGTTCTTCACTTGGTTTTGAAGAATGGTGTATTTCTTGCAGTGGCTGGCTTCCAGCATGAGCAGGTAGCTCTTCCCAAGCAGTGTGCAGGTAGTGGCCACAGTCAAGAATTCTGTAGATTATCCTGAGAGGCAGAGCTGTGCCTTTTCTGCAGAAAGCTTGTGCTGTTCATGCTCACTCTTGCTGTGGTCACTCAAGTCTCTTCTTCATCTTACAATGTTTTTCATCTTGGTTGAGAACAAGAGAGAGTGTACTAGTGACTGATATTAAGTGCACCTTTTTGGGAGATGAGAGATGGAGTCTTGAGTCTTCTGGCTGACAGTCCCATTGCATGGGAGTTTCTCAAGCTGTGCACAAATGCTTTGTTAGGCTACTGTATCAAAAGAATAGACACGTATTTTCATTTCCTTCAGCTCCCTTTCAAAAGAGGACTGGTCCTGCTTTCAAAATAGATAACGTAAGCACCTATTGCCAGGGGAGGATTGAAACAGTGAACCTGATCTGACACAGGCATCTATTTTTGACATTCAGGGAGGCACTAAAGTCTGAAAGAAGGTCTGGTGTATCGCATTCCTTTCACCAACTTTTCCTTTTGCTGTCATGTCTTACTGCTGAGACTTGAATTCGTACTATTTGCTGTGTTGCACGTTTTACTTCAAGCAAGATGTAGAAGTCTCCTGTTGCACTGCAGGTTCTGCCATGAAAAAATCCAGCTCAGTACACTGACAACCGTGAACCTGATTCAGAGATACTTACCTTCTGTGTGTGCTTCAGAGGGAGCGTAGTTACACAGTTCAGGGCTGTGGACTCTTTTTGGGAGTGTTAAAGGTTGGAAGTGAGGTAGTGTAGTGTTGAGTTGCAAAGACACTCAGTCCTTGCATACCTCCAGAAATTTGGTGTTCTTCATCCTTTACCAGTTCTCTCTGTTTCAAAGTGGTTTTCACAACAGAGTCTTTAGTGACTTGTTTTTTTGAGGCAGGGCATGCTTGTCATTTAGGACATCTGGCCTAGATGTTTCTCTAGAGTATTTTTCAGTGTAAGTGCAAAAGACACAAACTGGCACAAATAAATTAATAGTCTTGGTTTAAGGCAGGTCATTTTGAAGGGAAGAAAAGTCTATACAAAGGCATAAATTAGTTAAACTGCCTTGGGTAAGTATTTCATCAGTGAAGTGGGTCTTTGAGTTAATAACACCAAGTTGCTGGAGCTTTCCACTTAGGTTTAATGAATCTTCATGCTTCTGTTTGTCATTGCTTCAGTGGTGAATGAGATCAGTTTCTGCATTAATAAGCTGCTCTGCTTAGATTTATATATATCTAAATGGGATGCTCAACTTGATGATTCTAGTTAAACTATGTGAACTATGTAGTCCCTGTAGAGTATGTGGTGTGAGCTGCGGTCCCCAACTAGTGGGTGGAAAGACACTTTAATACTGTGGCTGTTGACATGCACCTAACCCTGTATTAGGAAGGAGAGATCCTGGCAAGAGGATGTTTCCAGCAGAAGCTTCATGGCTTCAGGAAGGTTTGGGTTGCCTACTTTTTTTGTTTTATTTTGTATCTTTCCTGCAGCTGTTCTGGGCAAGCAGCTGAAAAGGAATCCCAGTAAGCAAATCATGAGCTAACAAGAACTAAAATGGTATTGGTAAAACAGGCTATTTCTGTCTCTCTTGCCTTTTCTCCCGCTGTCCTCCTCTAACAGGAGATTTTTACAACTTCAATGACTAAAAACCAAACAACAGCTCCCTAAGACTCCAAGACTGTACAGGAGATATGCAGCTCTTCTAGTGGCTACAGCCCATCCTGTTAGGAAGGCCTTGAAGAGCAAGGCTGGTTTTTCTTTCTGGCTCTGTAGCCTGAGTTCAGGCGTCTGACCAGAAGCCATCAGGGTTTGGTGTCTGGTGTTGTCTGCCCATTGGTTGAGCTCCCAGGTCTGTGTCCTCTCCCCCTGGTGCTCCCAGGCTGCTGGTTTCTTGGCGTATGCCTGCGTCCTGACAGCTGTGTGCAGTGAGTCCTGGGAAACGGTAAGCCTCGTTTGCTCTGATGGTGAAGGTAGTGATACTTGTCAGCTACTGTAAAAGCACTTGCCTGCTTTAAGTATTTCTGATGTGTTGGTAAGAAATTACAGATGGTGCAAAATTACTTAGCTGATGCCAGAGATTAATGTATATTTTCTGCCAGTCAGCATTACCTGGAGTTGGCTGTTCTTGTCGACTGAAAAGTTTAATTTTTCAGAACATAGTTTCAGCTCTTGTATTATTCTCAAGACTTTTATGTCCAAGTTAAAAATTAAAACAAATTTGAAAAGCCCCCATACTTAATTTTATGTATTTTTTCTTTATGGATGGATTACATTTATTGTACAGTTGTCATTCTTGCAACAATATTAATAGCATGTGATGTATTAATTGAGAGTGTTGGAGATGCAGTGGAAGTCAGAATTTAATTTCTCAGGTTGAGATTTGTTACTGAAATTCTAATAGTCTCTATATTGATCTCTGGCATGGAGATTGCAATTCCAATTTCCAGTATTTTTGAATGGATATGTTTGTAAATGCGAAACATTCTCTAGAGCTGTAGATATAATCCATCTTAAGTTTGGGATAGTGTAAAATGTATCAACTCCCAGCTAAAATCAATAGAATACTATATTGATGTCTGTCTGAAAATTCTCCTCTGTAAGTAATTGGGACTGTTTGACTGGTTTTTTTTCAACCTGTTTATTTATGAGGATCCTGAGAAGTTTATTTGGAGGAGTTTCCACCATCTGTCTTAGTTCACTTGTATTTTTACAGTTAGTAGCCTAGAGGATAAAAAAGAAACAACCTCTTACATCACACACAGCCTGTGGCTCTTCCCTCCAGATGAAGACTTTTTTATTTTAATGGCTCACTGGTGCCTGGAGCTCACTGGAACAGTCTGCAAGTTCCCTATCTGGGACTAACTTTCCGTTTCTCCTGTTTACTCTTTCTGTGCTTTTGTGTAGACTGCAGGTTTGAAACCTTTTTATGGTTAGGCCTCTTGATGCTGCCTTCTTCACACTCCCTTGGTGTTGTCTCTTCTGTCCTTGATGCCATCATTTTGCCAGTGTGGGGTTCAAGGTGAGTACAGCAGCAGAGCCTGTTGTGTGATATGCTGCCAGATGTCGTTCCCAGCGAGTGGTCCCTTTAGGCTGCTGAGTTTCCTTGGCCAGGATGTTGCTATTGCATTGTGAGGTGTCAGTATAGAAATTGACCTTGCTTGGGCCTTGGCTGGTAATTTTTTTTAGTTCTGAGTCAGCTTGTGTTGGGGACAATGGGAAACTGGTCTTCAGGAACCTGTGTGTGGGCTTCCCCATCTGTTCTGCTCCCAGTTTGCTGTTTATATGTCAAAGACTGTTTGGGATAGTTTTATTTTGTTAGGGTATCCTCATTTGTACTTTGGCTGGCCTGGCCACGTGATGGATGTGATGTACACATTAGTGACAGCAGAGCTTGATGGTGACTTTTGGATTTGCACAAGATTTGTGTAATTGAACGAGGGAGGGAATTGGTGTGCTCTCAACAGGAGGCCCTTGGCTCTAGCAGCCTGCTGGCCTTTTGGCCTCGCAGTAGGCTTTGTTTGTTCAGGCTTTTTCCTGGTAAGCAATCTGTCTGTTCTGGGTTGTTTCTTTTGGAGTTACTTTTTTTGGACATTAATTGAGTTTGGTTGCTCTCATGTTTGATTGTTATACCTGAATGGTGGTTGCAGTGCTAAGTTCATCCTGGAATCTGTATCTCATAAAATCAAAACCGGCATACAGTATCTGGAAATGTTACTTTAAAAAAGATTTATCTTGAGTATTTTAGATCATCTCATTTATATTTCAAGTTCACTGAAAAGACAACAGGATTCACAAAGAATACTTTTGCAAGCAGTTTTTAAAATTGGGATCAGAACCCTTTTTAAAGCATGAAAAATCTTTTTTTTTTAATCAAATCAGTTTAAGCTGGTGTGACCTGCTAAAGCATTCATGTAGATGGTAAATGAAGTTGGCTGTGTAACTAATTGTGTAACTAAACTAACTAGTGATAGACTTGTACATTTTACTCACTACTTCCTCTGCTCAATTTCCTGTGTTGATTCAGGAAGAAAGTTGCATCCTCTGCTAGCTGGGTAATCCCAAAAGTCCTGGGTGGGGATTAGACCCATTTTTGCTGGTACAAAACAGTAACTGGGAGGTGCCAAATTCCGTTTGTCTGAAAGTCTTCCGTGTAAATGTATGTCTCTTGCAGTCAGTGAAGTTGGAGAAAATGTGTTTGATTTTTCCGGTAAGTTTCTAAGCAAAACTTTTCAGATGTTACATTTAAAAACCAGTAGTGAATTTGACTCGTTTACGCACTTATTTTCGTGCAGTTTCTGTTTCCTCTATGCAAGTGTTGCCGTTTTTTAGAGCAGCTCATGGAGGTGTCTTGATTCTCTGTGGAAGTTCAAAGAGCTCAAACTACTAGCAGTTAACTGGCACTAACTCCTTAAAGTGAGAACCTAAACAATGTGCTGAGCTTTTTCAGTAGCATTTTACAACTTTCAACAGGGTAGTGTTCAGTGTGGAGCTTGTTTTTATACTATATATTCTATTTATAATGTTTAATAGTACATGAGCAACACTGCTTTAGCCTTGATTACATACAGGGAGGAATAGAATGTATTAGTGGCATGTTGACTTTCTGGGGACTTTCTGTGCTTGTTTTCTGTGAATATTTCTGTTTTCTGCAAGTAAGTACAAGCTGAAGGTTTATATTTTGGACTGATAACATGCTCTTGTATCACTAAAATGAAATATTATTTTTAATTTTTTAATTTTTATTTTTTTGTCTGGCAAAATCTTGGAGCAGATTCTCCTGGAAGGCATGCTAAGGCACATGAAAAACAACAAGGTGCTTGGTGACAGCCAGCATGGCTTCACTAAGGGGAAATCCTGCCTGACCAGTTTGGTGGCCTTCTGTGATGGGGCTACAGAACTGATGGACAGGGGTAGAGCAGTTGCTGTCATCTGCCTGGACTTGTGCAAAGTGTTCGACACTGTCCCACACAACATCCTTGTCTCTAAATGGGAGAGACGCCAATTTGATGGATGGACCACTCGGTGGATAAAGAACTGGCTGGATGGCCGCACACAAAGAGTTGTGGTCAATGGCTCAATGTCCAGCTGGAGACCAGTAACGAGTGGTGTCCCTCAGGGATCGGTGTTGGGACCGGTCTTGTTCAACATCTTTGTCGGTGACATGGACAGTGGGATTGAGTGCACCCTCAGCAAGTTTGCCGATGACACCGAGCTGTGTGGTTCGGTTGGTACACTGGAGGGAAGGAATGCCATCCAGAGGGACCTTGACATGCTTGTGAAGTGGGTTGATGTCAACCTTATGGAGTTTAACCGTGCCAAGTGCAAGGTCCTACACCTGGGTCGGAGCAATCCCAGGCACAGCTACAGGTTGGGCAGAGAAGAGATTCAGAGCAGCCCTGCAGAGAAGGACTTGGGGTTGTTGGTCAATGAGAAAATGAACATGAGCCGGCTTCAGTGTGTGCTCACAGCCCAGAAAGCCAACCGTATCCTGGGCTGCATCAAAAGGAGCGTGACCAGCAGGTCGAAGGAGGTGATCCTGCCCCTCTCCACTGCTCTCGTGAGACCTCACCTGGAGTATTGTGTGCAGTTCTGGTGTCCTCAACATAAAAAGGACATGGAACTGTTGGAACAAGTCCAGACGAGGGTCATGAGAATTATCAGGGGACTGGAGCACCTCCCGCATGAAGATAGGCTGAGAAGGCTGGGGCTGTTCAGCCTGGAGAGGAGAAGGCTGCGTGGAGACCTCGTAGCAGCCTTCCAGTATCTGAAGGGGGGCTATAGGGATGCTGGGGAGGGACACTTCATTAGGGACTGTAGTGGTAGGACAAGGGGTAACAGGTTAAAACCTAAACAGGGGAAGTTTAGGCTAGATCTAAGGAGGAAGCTCTTTACTGTGAGGGTGGTGAGGCACTGGAATGGGTTGCCCAGGGAAGCTGTGAATGCTCCATCCCTGGTGGTGTTCAAGGCCAGGTTGGACAGAGCCTTCGGTGTCATGGTTTAGTGTGAGGTGTCCCTGCCCATGGCAGGAGGGTTGGAACTTGATGATCTTAAGGTCCTTTCCAACCCTAACTATTCTATGATTCTGTGAGTTTTTCTAATACGATGAGTTACATTAGCATAAAGTTCATGTAGTTACGATATGGAGTCCCCGCTTTTAATCCGTGCACCAAGAGCAGTGGGGGAACTGTAGCATTGAGAAAGGAAGGGGAAAGTGTGGGAACGTTCTCTGTGTCACTTTGTCAGGAAAAGATGCAAAAGGAAGAGTATTTGTTCTGTACATAGCATGTCGGAGATCTCATTATAGAAAGTTTAAGGCGTGTAACATTACCCACGCGCCTAGTATTGAGAATTGCAGCTTTCCTCTCTTTAGACAAGTGTCTCTTTAGATACTGAAGGTATAAGCTGTCCTCTCTAGCTTTTGTGTTCACTTTATTACAAGGGAATATTGAAGAATTCAATAAGTACCTGCATGTCTGACTACGAAATTATCTAGAAGCAAAGCACAGTGATTTATCACATCTTTTTTATAGCTGTAGAAAATACGAAAACACCTTTTTTTTTCTATTCATTGCATTCATGTTCTTTAAGGATGTAGCAGTTTTATGCATTGCCTGAATAATAGACCATTTCAGATGATTTTTTCAGTGTCTTAGTTTGATCCTGAAAGACTTCGTCTGTAATAAGAAGTGCCAAATTGTAGTATCTTTCTGATATGCTTGTCTAATTCAGTGCTGCGTAACTTGAAAGCCCCTTCTTAGCTTTTTCTACTTTTGGCACTAATTAACATTTAGGTGTTTCATGATCATTTCTTAAGTTCTTTTGCAATATGAAGTTCATGTCTACTTAGAGAAAATAATTGGCAATTTACTTACACAGTGCATATAAATTAACCAACTTTTGTTCTGTCTACATTTATATGCAGTCAAGAAACCAATTTATTTATGCTTTTCCCTGTAAGGTATTATAGTCTGTAAGCAAGGAAAAGAATATTTTCAGCTGTGCATATGATATCAAGACCTCCAAGAAAATGCTACTTTGATGGGATTTTTGCATTTTGACACATTCAGTGCGAATACTGAGAGAAGTATAAAGTAGTTGGGACAGAAAGTAATCAAGAGTATTTTAATAAGGGATGGTGACGTGTATGGGAATTTCTGCTGGGTTTTATATGTTTATTGAGTTTTAAAAAGTGTGAATACAAAAGAATATTTGCTTTAGATCTCAGAAGCAGAACCATCTGCAGCAGCAACTTCCTGAAAAACTTGTGTCTGTTGTTTTAGTGGGTGGGAGACCATCAGCTCTATATGTTATTCTGTACTGCTGTGTCTTGCCTGCTTCTTTATCTGTGTGATTTTTGTGTCATATGTATGTGTCAAAACACATTATGAGAATGAAATAATGTCTTATTTGTTCAGACAGGTGGAAATAATAAATTTTGGCTGAAAATCTTTATTCCCCTAATATTTTGACAATAGGTTTTATATCTGAAATATAATAGCTAAAGGAACATTTTGTTGTTGAATTAAAGGGCTCCTTCCTGTTTTATTTAGATTATCTTTTAAGTGCTATGGGAAAAAAAATATTAGGAATTACTGTTTGATATTAGCCCTGTGTGTTGCAGTTACTGCAGTAAGGAGATGTCCTTATTTGATCAAATCAAGTTATCGGTATGTGTAGGAGAAGGAGAGAGTGGCCTGTAGTGTGATTAATAGCTAGGACTAGATACATTGTTTTAACAAATTGTATTTCTCTACATTATACTTTCCTTTTAGTAATGACCTGACATTGTTAATCAGTATCTTTTGCAGTCTGAAGGAATAGAACGTTCCTCTCTCAAAGCAAGGAATGCTGTAGGGAAGCTAAGGCTACCTGTATGGGGTTTGCTGTCCGAACCTAGCTGGTGGGACAAGAGGTAATGAGGTCAATGAAGAAAGGCAGATAATGGTGGTGGGATTAAGTAACAAGGTATAAACTCATAGACATTTAAAAAAAATCTTGTCGGATGTGTGTATAAATATATTGTATGTTTATATAAAATGTTTATATAAGGACACATAGATGAGCTTCTAGGATAACTCCGACCAGTGTACGGGTGTATAACTCCAACCTGTAAACAGGATCATGAGATGCCAAACCCTGTCCAGTTAAGACCTGTGTTTGGCTAAGGGGAAGGGCGTAAAAATCTTCATGCCATTTTCCAGAAGCTCCAGTTCCTCCAGCCTGCCCTTGAATGTCTCCTGCTGTAAACTAACCCTTTCTTCACTGGTCAGGCTCTGTTCACCTTCCTACGAATACCTTCAAGAAAACACTGTTGGCTCTTTAGCTGCACCATCAGTATGCTAGTAGGAGCAGGGCAGCATTTCCTTCCTACTTTATATCTGAGTGAGAGTGTTATTTAGGCCAATCTGCTAGGCAGGTCTGCCTCATGTAATATCTTGGTATGATAGATGTTGTACTGAGAAAAAAAATTAAGGACCTGTATCTGTTGATTTACTAAATTATTAAAGTGGATGTGAGCATCGGATTTATGCAATAAACTATGCTGCATGAAAAAAGGTTTAATTGACTTCACTCTTTAATTATTTAGAAAGGATGAGATTAGAAAATGTGATCAGCTCCCCCTGTGCTCTGCATTAATAGCCTTCCATTGTTCTTAACTGTATAAGGGTTGCACTGGGGATTAGCTTTATAGCTAATAGTCTCAAGTTTGACAGTCTTAAGTTATTAGCCTTAAGTTTGGCAGTCCAGAATGGGAGGGATAAATAAGAAAATATTCATCAGGTTGAGTTTAGCAGGATGACATCAATGTGCAACTGCCTTTTAGACTCAGCACAACTCTCCCTCCCTTTTGGTGTTGCGTGTAGTTGACATAGTATGCATAGAGAGTCATACCAGGACACTGCAGGAGTTAATCTTAAACCTTCTTGTTGCTCCATAACATTTAAACCTCTTCTTATTTTTTTTTTTTTTTTTCCCCTTTACAGGAAATGACCTAGAGGCCTTACAAATACATTTGTGCATTTTTGTTCTGAGTCTCCAACTGAGGGCAAATGCAGTCTGGAAGCACCACTTCTTAATGTTACAACGGAAACAACTACCTCAACAAACAAAGGGAAAGAAGGCTTGCAATAATAAACACTCTAATTTTTAATAGCTTACACTTGCAAAGTCTTCTGTAAACAGTCCAGATTATTAATTTTTTTTCCCCTCCAGTATTAATAAGAGACACCACAAGTAAATCAATTTGGCAGACTGGATCTGTCGAGATGTTTGAAGATACTTGATCTGCTGACGTAAGGATTTGTTTTTTCAAGGAGGGAGCCTCTGCACTGCTTTTAGAATCGCTGTTGATCGGTGGTTTGCTCCACTTTCCCTGATATTACTAACAGGAAAATTGTATTAAGCTATTGCTTCTAAAACTTATTTGCATTGACAAAAATAACGTCTGTAAACTTAACAGCAAGTGATGACAATATGCTCATGAAGAAATTGTAGGTGGTAGCTTCTCTGCTTCAGCATTGCTTTTCTGTGTGCAGAGTGGAAAACCAAACAGGAGACAGAGCATTATTAAGATACATCGGCTTGCTTTTTGACTACAGTTTTAACTGCAGCAGGGCTGCACTGAACACTGAAAATACAAAGTCAGCAAATCTGCTGCCTTTCTCACTGCTGATACAGATTACACGGACGCTTGCCTTTTTGAAATGCCTTTTGTGAAACCTATGTACACAGTCCTCCACTGTTACTGTACGTAACTATATATTTGGGGAAGGAATTTGACAAGTGATTGTTAATTCAAGGAATCTTTGGACAAGCACTCACTTATGTATTGCTGTAGTGCACAAGAAAGCAAAATGGACTATAAGCGGCGCTTTTTGCTTGGCGGGTCCAAGCAAAAAGTGCAGCAACACCAGCAGTATCAAATGCCTGAGCTAGGCAGGACGCTGAGCGCACCGCTGGCATCTACATCCCCAGCATCCCCCTTGGTCTCCTCAGCTACTGCAGGCAGCTGCAGCCACCCTGTGTCCCATACGACTCCGATTGCAGACATCCAGCAGGGAATTTCCAAATACCTGGATGCGCTCAATGTGTTTTGCCGTACAAGCACTTTCCTTACAGACCTTTTCAGCAGTGTATTTAGGAACTCGCACTATTCTAAGGCAGCTATGCAACTGAAAGACGTGCAGGAACATGTCATGGAAGCAGCGAGTCGACTCACAGCAGCAATAAAACCAGAAATAGCAAAAATGCTGATGGAACTGAGTGCAGGAGCTGCAAACTTTAAAGATCAAAAAGAGTTCAGCCTACAAGACATTGAGGTAAGTTACCTTGGGGGTACTTTTTTGCGTGTGAATTTGTATCATTCCTTCTTAGTTGGACATCTCTGCAAAATCACTTCTACACCAAAAGTTCCTTCTGCTTTGCTTTGTATTTGTGGACTGTGCTGGTAAAAAGAGAAACTCTTTATTTCCTGTATTTTCTTGAAAGTAATAAATCATTTGTAGTGCCTAACTTCCAGCTATGTTGAATTAGGTATTTAATAGATATTTCTGCATAAGAACTTGAACTGTAAAGATTTCATGAAATAAGGAACACGAGGTACAATTATATTGTATCACCTATAAATTTCTAAATGGTAATCTTCTATATGATTTAATCTTAAAACCAGGAATCCAACAGCCTCTTTATTCTTGGGGGCAACTATGCTTAGTTTAAAAATGATAATGCAAAACAAGAACAAAAAACCCCAACCAACCAAACCAGCACCCTGCTCCTCCAGATCAGCTAGATAGAAGTTTTAAACAATCTTCTGTTTTATGTTAGCTAATATTTCTAATGGTATTAAGCCATCATATTCTAAATCAACCTATACTTTCCTTAGTATTATCTATTCTAAGAGGAAATCTGAATGCTGGGAGTGGCGTATTGTCATCAGTGTTTGTGTAAAACTGCATATTACGTGACTAGTGGTTGAAATTGGTGTGAAATCATGTTTTATCAGTCTTCGAAATATTTTTGTATTGTTGAGCTGTTATGCTTAGAAGAAAAATACCATGCTAGACTGAGACATTTGACATTTTGTGTTGTAAAAAAATTTGTCCTGACTTTGCTATAATTTCCATACACTGGCAGCGAGTGCCCAACAGCCAGAATTCGGAGAGTCTGAAGTTAAAAGAGGATCCCCAACTCTCATTGTGCCTTTCTGGGTACTTCTCCTGTAGTAAATGTCTTCACTACATAACAAGCAGTGTTAAGTGACAGTCACAGATGAATTCCTGGTGGTTTAAGTAGTTCCTCATGTTTTGACGTATTTCTTTACAGCAGTTGTTGCAAAGTTATTCCTACAGAATTTCATCTTGAGTGGAAAACTGACTTTTGAGTTCTCCTATTTTTTATGTAGATTTCAGGTAACTTTGTAAGGATAAATGTTATATACACAGCATATATCTGCTTTCTGTAACTGCACAACTTTTATGGGTGAAGTAGTTAAGTAGAATATTATTTGTAGTACACAATTTTAGTAAGAAATATGGCTGGTTTCAATGTTGTATACTTAGTATAGAGTGAATTAAGATTTGCTATATATTTGTTGTCTTCTGTGGAGTGGTATTTTTGAAGGCAATCTAATATCACTATTTTTAGCTATAGTATCTGTATACTGCTTTTATAACCCAGTCAAGCAGTTCTAGGTACTAATTCAGACCCTGCCCCACATGCTGCATGGAGAGTGCTTCTTCAGCAGGGAGTTCACCAGCAAAGCAAACCATTGTTTGCTTAAGTTGGCTGTGTGTCCTACCAGCTTAAAGCAAAGGTAGAGAAATTTGCTTTAGTCCCTGCTTTACCTAACCCATATTCCTGAGCAACGTGTACCTGCCATGCTCTTCTCAACAGGCAGCTCTGTGGTAGGAACAAACATAAAGAGAATGCAGGCAAAGCCAGCTGGATTGCTTGGTTCTGGTTTTGGGCATATCTTGTAGAAATTGATCATTTGTCATTGTACTTTTACCATAGAATCCCAGACTGGTTTGAATTGGAAGGGCCCTTAAAGCTCATCTGGTTCCAACCCCCTGTCATGGGAAGGTACACTTTCCACTAGACCAGGTTGCTCCAAGGGCCTTGCAACCTGGCCTTGAACACTGCCAGGGATGGGACAACCACAGCTTCTCTGAGTAACCTGTGCCAGCACCTCAGCACCCTCACAGGGAAGAACTTCTGCCTAATGTCTAATCTAAATCACCCCTCAGCAGCTTAAAGCCGTTCCCTCTTGTCCTGTCACTACAGTTCCTTGTAACAAGTCCCACTCCAGTGTTCTTGTAAGCCCCTTTTAGCTATTGGAAGGCTCTGCATCTTGCATATAGCTTTTAAAAAAAAACAAAACCTCAAGATTCACAGGAATTTTTGAGTAGTGAGGCAAGTATTATGTTCTTGTTTTGCTTTAGAACCAGCAAAATTTAAGGTTTTGACACTGACTCAAATGGTGGTTTTATAAATCAACCAGGGAGTGTGGTTTAGATGACTTAAGTATATGGGCAAGCTAGTTGGGTGATTGTTCCCAGGAAGCAGTTACCGGTGCTCACTGTCAAAATGGACCTTGGCAGGTCAGTATAGAGACTATATTTAAGTTTGTAGATGACTTGGAAAGCATATGATACAAGTATGCTGGAAGACCTGCTGAATTAAAAATAATCTTAAATTGAACAAACGAGTTTTCAGTTTGGGTTAGAATTCAGAGGGGAAATGTAATGTTACAATGTTTAAAAAGACATTTTCAGCCTCAGAAGTGAAGTCCCCTGGGAAGCCATTCTGAAGAACTGTTCTATGGTTTATGGTAGTCATATGTTGAGTAGGAGTCAGTATTGTGTGGTTGCAAATAATAAATCAGTGTTGTTGATATTGTGCAAAGAGGCAGTTGTCATGCATTTAACATGACTGTAACCTGCAAGAACCATGAAAGAAGCATTCAACTCTCTTCACTGGTTATTATGGCCTTAAACACAGCAGTGCCCCCACGTACCACTGTTGTGGTAGGTAGAGAAATAGCAACTGGAGAGGCACCAGAGAATAACAAGAGCAGTCAGACATCCAGGAAATAGGACTTCAGAGGACAAATTGAAAGGACTGACCCTACAGAAGAGAAGACATAACAAGGAAAATCAGAATTGTTTAGGTATGTAAGAAGCTGCAAGAAGACGTGGTATTGTTTTGTTGTTCATGTCCACTTAAGGTGGAGCAAGAAGTAATGAATTTAAATTTCTGAAGGCAAGATTCATATTAGATTCTGTGGAAATACTTTGTAGTGTTAGTGAAGCACTGATGTGTATTGGTACAAAGGGTAAGGAGCCTGCATCATGCATAATTTACAGAACAGGTTAAACCTGCATCTAGCAAAACTAACCCAGGTGAAATTGCTCCTTGCTTGGGACAGTAGGGTGACCTTCGAGAGCCTCTCCTACTCTGTGTTTCTGTGATTTGAAGACTGAGCTATTTATGCTGAAATTTTAATTTAAGAAAGTGTGGCTTAGGATTTTTTTCCCCGTATCTGTAGGTACTTCAACATTTTTTGAAACTACCACCAGGATTAAAAAGTTCACAGTGGAAACAGAAAAACATGAAGGGCTTGCCTGATTTCATCAGAGTTCACTGACGAGGGAAACTGAGGGCAAAAGAGTGTGACAGCCAGTGTAATTGTTTCCTTAGGAAATACGAGGGGGAAATAAAGTAGTATCTGAAGTTGCTTTTGTAGCTTCTGTAGTGAAAGAACTTACAGCACTGAGAGAGAGTTGAGTGATGGTTGAATGTCTGAATGGCAGCTCAGTGATATCCTGTGAAGAGGTACTCAAGACCCTCTTATTTGAGGGATTGAGTCTGGTATTACAGAAACAGTGGGAGCTGAGTTGTACTTCCTGGTAGGGTGAGAGGACAGAACCGCAAATTCCTGAGGAGGACATGAGAACAAAGCTTTTTCTATGAGTGAGCCCAGCTAAGGGAGACACACTTTTCCTAAGCCTGCCTCATCAGCGCCAGTATGTCTTGAGGAAGAATGAGAAAAAATAAGCAGAGCAGGTGTGTCTTTAGAAATTTAGCAGAGAGCTATAGCTTTCTTGTAGTGCCACATATTTTTATCTAGTGTGGTGGGCTTTAGCCCGCAGGACAGGCAGTATCAAGAAGACTTCAGGTTTTGATGAACACACTTGGATTTGGACTACAAAAAAGGTGGTGCAGCCTGGACTGTAGTAGCAGTGGATGAGGGTTTTAATTCATTTACTGGTTTTTAGCAGAACAAAGCTTGTTAGTTCAGAGCTGTCTGCCAGGATGTGCAAGAAGATGACTTCTCTTGATCAAAGTATTGGTAACAGATGGAGTTTTCCAAGGTTTCTTAATTTCAGAAATGCAAATGCTGAGTTTTGTTTTCTGCCTTTCATTTCGTCTTTCAAAAAACTTCGAATTCTCAGGTGTTTTGTGTTTATATGGGTGAGAAACAGTTTGGAAATCAAGGGGAAAAAGAGTGCATTTTGTGTTAAGTTTTCCAGCTCTGTTGTAAGCTGTAAGACTGCAGTAAAACTGCACTCCTGTTAATAAAAGTGCTAAAGGAAATCCAGGGGGGGAGGGGGGAAATTAAAACTGGAAAAAAGTTTGTGTATTTCCTCATCTTCTGTGAAGTTTTGCAGCAGCCGCAGTACTGCAAAATGTGAAGAATGAATCTTGGTTTAGCTACATGGAGTTTGTGTGTTGTCTTAGAAGTGGTAGTAATGACAGAGATGTATATGCTGCCTTCCCAAACAAAAGGGAACAGCCTTGGGGACAGGATGTTTACTTGGATACTTGTCTTTGTACTAAACAGAGTTATATTTTTTTGGCTTTTATCTGTATAGTAAATGAAGATTTTTGATCAAGAAGCTTGTGGGACAAAAATGTCTAAGTAAATACAAAACGTAGGCTGTCCTTAGCAAACATTGTTGAGCACAATTTTAAATACATTTTAAAAAATTATTATTATCTTTGCTGTTATTTGCAGGGATTGGCTTCAGACTTCCCCAGGTTGAGAAACTGTCAGTAGCAAAAAGCTGCTTCAAATCAGTAGAAAATGCTATGGCTTGCTGCAGTGCTGTTGTCCCCTTGTCTTGCTCTGCAGTTTCATGGTCTGCTCTCAGATCTGTTATCATTGTCTTTAGAAATGCTTTGTATTACATTTTAATGGCTTTTTATTTTTAAAATGCTTAACAGTGAAATGCTGTTTTGCTAAATCATAGTTACCATTTTAGTAGCTGTCAATATCAGATTATCACTGCTGGTTGACTGTTAGCAGAAATGAGTCTGTTGGGTTGCCCATGCGTGCTAATACCATAGCTGTAATTCTGCTGGAATCTAGTTTGTCTTGTAGGTACCACTTCTTTAATGAGCAGGACTGTGTCTTCCCTTGGAGGTGTTTTGGTCATGAGATCGCTCTTGCAAACTGCAGGGCACTGCTGCATAGTAAAAATGAATAGTATTCTGCCCACTTTCAGTAATATGTGGGAAAGGGTGCAATTTCATCATCTGGTACACCAGTTTGAGTCATACCTCCTTGTTAGCTTCATTATGTTGCTATTTTAAGCTGACTCTTCAGTGAGTAGATGGGCTGCGCACAGGCTTATCGTTACCCAAGCCGTTAAGAACTCTGTTAAAGGAAAAGGAGGTAGTAGGAAACCACTGAAAAGTGTGTTGTGGTGTTTTGTTTTTTTGAGTGTTTTGTTTGTTTAGGGAAATAGCCCCCCCAAATAAAAAATTCTGCTATGTAAGATGGTACTTGGAACTGCAGGTCAGCATTTGTATAAGTAAGGAGGGCTGACACTGATTGTTTGTTAACTTTATTAGTGGCAGAGTTCTTTTTTTAAAGAACCTGTTGTGTAAGATTTGTTTGCCAGGGAATTTGCATAACATTACTGTTTAGAAATGAATTCTGGCAATTTTATGTGTGCACTTTGTCCAGCAAAATACCCCAAAGTTGATTGTGTGCCCCCATTATGAGAATGGTATAGGACAGATTAATGTAACACTGCATCTCTACCTGATGCTCCGGTTTGTAGGTAACCAGTTTGATTAAACTCATCACCTGTTTCAGAGACAAGGAATTCTGAAGTGAGACCTCCCCAAAAAGTCCCATTGCTTCCAACTGTCTAAACAGTAAGACAGATTTCCTTTAGGTAAGGCTATTTCCTACTGAGATAGGTAGCTGTCCTGCCTGGTAACGTTAGGAAGTCAAGATGCTAGAGCTGTATTTCTTGGCACAAAAAGCTTGCAAGCTGAAGACCTCACTGTATGTGCAATATAAATTATTCTAAGAAATGGCTTAAGAAAACGCATCACTACCAAGACGTTATTAGTTGACACCTGTGATGATTTCACTTTGTCTTTGATTACTGTGTAGTCTCTTAGTCTCTAGGTTTTTAGTTTGTTCTTACTGTGGTCTAAAGTAGGAGAGTTAAACAGTTCTGCATGGGAAAGTAGGAAAAAATAACCTTGCAAAAAGAGATGGCGGTGTCTCCATCTGTGGAAAAGACACATCCATATGCTAATACTGTTCTGCCGGCTTTGCAACAGAGATTTAGTATATTGCTTTACACACTTTGGTAACTGCTGGCCGACACTGGCTGTATTTGTTAAACTCTGGAGTTGGAATTCTTTCTCCAGTTGAGACAGTTTCAGCTCTTCGGAAGAAAACCCTCAAGAAGTGCACTTTAAAGCTGAGTGAATTTGGCATCTGCACTGAGCATTTAATAGTGCAAAAATCCTCTGCCACTTAGATTTTATTTAAGGAGTTAAAACCATCCTGTCCCATTTCTGAGGAAGGCTGAAATAGATTATTTTTTTAACAAAATAGGAGTTCAGTTAAGCAGATGTTACTATTTATCTTTACTGTTTAACGTTGTAAATTATACCAGGAATGTTGTGTGCTACCACTTAAAAAAACTAAATAATTTGTTTATTTTGAGCATTATTCCCAGGCAGGGGAAACTTTAACCTCTGTACCTTAAATATTCTTTGAAACTTAATCGGCTTGAAATTCGTAATAAGTCCTAGTTTCTTTTTCCCCTGAGAGCTGCATTCTTCGTACACAGAAATATTCAGATCGCTAGTTTTCTCGTAAATATTTCTAACCTTGTAGCCAGGAAAGTTGGAGGGTTTTTTTCATTTTATCATTTCCTGACTGCTTTTTTAATAAGGCAAACTCCTTTCAAAGGTCAGTCAAAATACTAAAAATGTTTAATTTCATGCCTTCTACAAAGAAGGGAAGTGATTGAACCAGAATGGAATGTCAAAAGGAGTCCGGATGCAATGGAAAATAGCATTGCCACCACTGGTTCTTCTGAAGTAGATAGTTAATGCATATAACTGTTCATGTGACTACAGAGTCTTGCCAGAAAGATCATTGTGTCGGAATATTTTTATTCCAGAAGAATGTAGCTGAAAATAAGCCTGATGATTTATTTGCTCCAAGGCATAATGGCTTTGTACATTATCTATGTATTTTCTGATTTATTCCTAAAATGGAATTCGAGTCTTCTTTTAATCAGTCAAAGTCAAATATACATTTTAAACCACTGTGACAAACTACAAAAAAGAAAAAAAACACTCTGAATAGCTTTTAAATACTTTCTGCCATAATTCGGAAAATACTTGCTTCTTTGCTGCATTGTAGCTGTGTTTTGTGGTAAGCTTTGGTTTGCTTAGAAGAGCGTGACCCTGAAGGTAGATGAAGTGCTCCTGTTGGTGCTGCTTTGCTTTCCAGGTTGTCTTGCTGGATGGCTGCACTCTTGTCTGGTCTTCCATGTGTTGTGGCTGTTCCTAAATAGTCAAGTTGTGTGATCTGATTTGTTTGTAGTAACTGAGGCATATGTTTGTCTTTGGTCATAATTCTGATTAGCACTGGTATGACGGGGATAAACGGGGATGGAAACGTGCAGGGGACAGCGGTCTGGGATGCAGAGGTTGGACCCTGTTCCCCAGCACAATGCTGGTGCTGCCCTTAGGCCAGTGAGTATGGGGAGGCATCAGCAGCCCTTTGCTTCACTACTTTTCCTCGGGCTTTCCAAGTGAGTACTCCATGACCCATTTCAGTGAAGTATTCTGAAGAGAAGATTTGTTCCAGCGTTAGCAGTTCCTGTCAGAGGATGCGAGCGACAGGGCTGCAACTTTGTGCATTCTGCAGTCACTGTTACGTTCTAAAAATGGCACTGTGTTGTCACTGCATTATGTGGCAAAATGTTTTCATGCTAATTGCTGGTTATTGCTTGGCTTGGAAGATAAACTCCTGGATTAAACCTCTCTGATTTTAATGATACTGGTTTAAAATTATTCAGGCTTTTGTTTTTCTTTGGGTTTTTTAGCATAAATTCAGTCAGGTCTATTTGCAAGTGGGTTTTGCTGTTGACTTTGCCCTTGCGATAATATGCTACTCCCCTGATTGTTTCATGTGCTCGGTATTGCTAAGTAACTGAACAAGTTTTTCATTCTTCAAATAACTGTAACTTGAGTGCAGAAAAATTACATGGGATCAGTGTGATCACCCTTAATTCATAGAAACCGGTGTTTGCTTGCTGAATACCTTATTCTAAATAAATGGTTAAATATCAAGTATTACTTCCGACCTGAAGTGTTACTTTAACACAAGAAAAAAGATCTGAGTACCCCAGACACCGAGCAAAAGAAGAAGAGAAACTTCTGTGAAATCCTCTGCTTTCTTGAAAAGGGTTTGTTTCTTCTCCCACAGGTACTTGGGCGATGTTTCTTGACGGTGATGCAGGTCCACTTTCAGTTCCTGTCACAAGCTTTGCAGAAGATCCAGCCAGTGGCACACTCTTGCTTTGCTGAAGCTGTAGCCCAGGAGAGAAGGAATGTTAGTGGGGCCGGAACCTCAAATATAAGCCCCACAAATGAGCTAGAAGATGCAATAAGATCATGGAGAGGAGCAGCAGAGGTATGGACGTCTAGTTACATTATATTTAGTAAAATGGCAGTTACATTTAGTGAAACCTAAATTTAGGCTGGATGCCCTAATAAAGGAAGGAAGTCTCTGATTTGTAAGACATCCTACATTTGAAGTGGGGAGCATGGTGCAGTTAGTTTTACCTATATGCTGATTATATCCATATGCTATTTTACCTACATGCTGATACATTCTGCCCTGTGTAAAGTTTTCTTTGTGATACATAGGGAGTATATAAGGAGTGCACAGTGGAAGCAGCTTTTTGTTAGTAATGAATTAACAGCGTTCAAGTGTGGTTTGGCAGAAGTGGTAAAATGTTTGAAAAAAACAGCAGAAAACCTAATGAAAAATAATTTATGTCTAAAGCTTTTCTGCTTTCCGTCGCGCTGTTGAAGTCCACAGACTGATAGATCAGAATGGCTTCAGACACTGTATGCACATTTTCCTTAAATTCAGGTAACTTGGAGCATGTGCTTTTTAAGCCCAATTTGGCAGCACACCCAGGCTTTTTATAGTCATCTTGACTGGAAATCTTATCAAGGTTTCCATTTATCAACCTGGAATGTGCAAGGTATATGAAAGCAAACAAGTTTCTTTTAGAACTATGAATGCAGAGGAATTGTTTGTAATTTTTACTGCAGCATAAATTTATTTCATTGGATAAAATAAGGATTTTGGGGTGCTTTAGGTGTAATACAGATAATTGTAACAGGTCTAATCCTGGTATAGCTGTACTCCTTTTGCATTAAAAATAGTTATTTTTATGTTGAATATATTTAGTTCCTTAAAACTCTTACAATTTGTAGAAATGCCCTGCCATTGCTATCAAGTTTATTTAAAATGTGGTTTAAATTAAACTTGGGTCTGCAGAATCTGAGTCCTTAACTTTTCCCTTGTACCTCCTTGACAGCCCTCTTCAGCTATTTCTGTTAATAAAACCTGTATTTCGAAATAGAGTTTAATGCAAGCATTACGCTAATCAAATCCTTCATTAAACATGAATGGAGAGGAGAAGAGAAAAATACAGATTCCTCCTAGTTCCTAGAATAAAAATAGAAGAAACTTCTCAGTTTTTATGGTTGCCTAAAATAACTACTCTGAAGTATTTGTGGGGGGTTTAGGATAGCATAAGAAAAATCTGCGCTCTCTCATAATTTAGACAGGCTAATATACAAGTCATTTTGATAGAAGGGAGATTTGAAATACTGAAATATTTCCAAATTTTAACTTTGTGGAGGAAGGCAATCCATTATTTCCATATAAAACCAGCTTCCTTGACAGGGAATACACTGTTATTTCAGAATAAAGTTTAAGACAAAAAGTTTTGTCAGTAGCTTGAAACTGTTTTCCCTTTTTAAGATTTTTGACTTGGAAAACACTGTAATTCTGTATGTGTCAATGAGGTGAGCAATGACCATTGGCTGTAGCACCAAAAATCTCCAATTTCAACATCTTGCTTTAGAGCAAGACTCCTTCGTAGTCTGAAAAATAAGCTTTTTCCAAGGCCTTAAATGCAGTTGTGAGCAGGGTATTTTTTGTTTTACCCTGCTCAGTCATTTATCATTTTACAGCTAAAACTAGATATGTGGCTTTTCATATTTTTTATTTTTAAAAGTCATACTACATAAAACTGTTCTCCTCCTGTGCTCAGTTGGTCTTACTCTTGTGTGGCTCTTCTCAAATCACACCACAGTAATCAACCTCAATTTTATAAAATATATCCTGTGTACACAGGAGTATTTGTCCTCATGGTTAAATGTATTTTCTGTGGCAAGTAATACCCTTTATGTTGAAGTTGTAAGTCTCTCCTCCGGTAATGACAGTCATCATATGGCCTGTGTAACAGGATCCTTAGTCCTGACAGGGAGCTGAAATAGTAACAGCAAACAATGAATTAAGTTGCTAGCCAGCACCTATATGCCATACAAATTATGTGAGATCTGTACTTTCAAAGTAGCAGTAGAGATTTAATTGTAATAAATAATCTCCTCTGGATCCTTCCCACCAGGTGCTGCTTCTCAAATCCTTTATAAAGTTTTAAACTCTGTGGGGTTTTGTTTGTTTGCTTTTTTTTTTTGCTCTTCTTTAAAATTTAATTAAGTGTGACCTGGTTTAATGTTGAACCTCTTTACCCTGGATATTTTATTTTGCATGACAGGCCACATCTCGACTCCGAGAAAGAGGCTGTGATGGATGTTTGGCAGGAATTGAAGTTCAGCAGCTTTTCTGCTCACAGACTGTGGCAATCCCTGAACATCAGCTCAAAGAGCTAAACATGAAAATTGACAGTGCTTTGCAGGTAGTTTTTAAAGACTGCTGCTTTCATGTGCATGTCATACAGTCTGTGGGCCAAGGAATGAAATAGGGAATGGCTCTCTTACTGCAGAAATATGTACCAGAGGCAGCCATGAGGTATTTGAGAATTAGTTTTGGAATCTTACATGGTAAATGTGTGTATGCTGTAGAACTGAGTAGGGTAGCTCCATGTAACAATTCTTATATATGTATCCAGATGTGATGACTGCTTGCTTACTTGCTGTTATGCCTGTGCTATCTCAACTTTTTGTTTAATGCCAGGCTTACAAAGTGGCTTTGGAGAGCTTAGGCCATTGTGAATATGCAATGAAGGCTGGCTTTCACTTGAACCCAAAAGCTATTGAAGCAAGTCTTCAGGTAAGATCTGCTAAACCTGGTCTTTCGTTCATCCCTCCTCACCTTGAAAACAACTATTTCAAACAAATAAATTGGACTCATGTTAAGATTTTTCTAATGTCTTAATTTCTTCTAATGGATCTGTTCTGTACTCCAGGGCTGTTGCAGTGAAGCTGAAGCCCAGCAAACAGGAAGGAGACAGACTCCACCTCAGCCCATTCAGTGTGAACTGCCCACTGTACCTGTTCAGATAGGATCACATTTTCTGAAAGGAATATCCTTTAATGAGTCTGCAGCAGAAAACCTGAAGCTGAAAACGGTAATAACGGAATAAACGGTATAAAAAAAAAGTGAATTCCTTAATCGTCAGAGAACAACTGCAGTAGAAGTTCAGTGCCAAACTTGTATTTAAAAGTGCATTTTTTTAGCCTGACTTCCTGTAGAAACAAGATCTTGATAACACTGTAGGTCCATGCCTGCTTCTGATGACATTTAATCACCTGGAAAAATTCAGTTCTATCTGAGAGCAGCAGAGAAGTCTAGGAGACACTGAAGCCTTGGGAAAGTAGATGGGTTAGGCATCAAGAAGTGGAGGGGAACGTGAGCCCTTGCAGGTGGCTCAACCAGGTGGTGCACTTGACAGCACTTACCTTCTCAGGTGCCAAAATAAGTCTGGCCCAGCATAGTGCTAAGAGAGATACTTGAAGCATTTGTACAAAGCTCCTCTTAATGTCTTCTCACAAACTTTAACCAATTGCTAAAAATAATTGAAAATTGTGGAGAAGTTAACTGTATTTTCAGTGTGAAGGAATGGAAAAGATATCCATTCGGGAGTAATTTGGGCAATTTGAATCAGCATTTTCACTTTTTTTTTTTTTTTAGGATAAGCCCAGTTCCTAGTTCCTGAAAGAGTTCATGCTTAAAATGCTGCTTTTCTGTTGTCTTTGCAGTGCTTTTTAATTAAACTGTTCTGCAAGTTAAGCAAAAAAACCTGTTCTATTATTTTGGAGGAGTGTGGTGTTCCCAATAGCAGAGATGATCTTGTATATTTCTGTTCTGCAGTTGAGCTTTTCTAGTTGTACAAGACTGCTCAGAGGTAGCAGATGTTACAGTTGTCTGAAAAGCATGTATAATAATGCTTAATATGTATGGAAGCATTGATGTTAACATTTCTGAATTGTGTATTTAATACGACAAAATGTTTATTTTTTCAGCACACAATGCTGCAGTTGATTAAGGAAGCTGGATGCCATAATGGACTTACACCACGGGATGACTCTCCTGTTACTGAAGTACTAAATCAGGTTTGCCCTTCCACTTGGCGAGGAGCCTGCAAAACTGCTGTACAATTGTTGTTTGGCCAAGCTGGACTGGTAAGTGACTATGAATAGGCTTAGCAAAAAAAAGGCTACATCCTGAAGAGAAACTGGGTATTTTAAAGCGTTTGGAAATTAATTTCCGGGGTCTTAGTTTGTGTTTCCCCATTTTTAACGCTGCAGCTAACTTGATTTATGAGCAAAGTGTATCCTTGTAGAATGCAAGTTCATCTGTAGCTGATAGGAACAGGAGAATGTACTGTGTACTTTGTACTCTCTGTTACTAGATAGAACACAAAATGAAACTTCTAATTCATAGTGAAATAGAAAGATTTTTCAAATCTATGGATGACCATGTTAAAAAAAAACACCCTTCCTCCCCCTTTCCTTCCCCACTTTTCTCAGATTAGGTTTAAAAACTGTGGGTTTTTTTCATTTCCTCTCTGCTTTGAATGGAAGCTGGGTTTCCTGCCTGGCATAAACCCGGAAGTCCTCTGCCCCGCGTAATGCTACCTCACATATCCAAAAGAGCCCAGAGCAATTAAACACCTTGGTGATGACATATGTGTTTAGAAACAAAACCCTTGGATTTCAGAGTGTTTAAACAGTTGCTCAAGATAGGTGCTTGGAACATACTCTGTAAGAAAATGCATTTGTGCTCCCCTAACTAATTACTGCAATCTCTGCATTTAATAAGGTGTCATTCGTGACACAGATTTTTTTTTACTAATGTGAGTTTTCATTTGAGTGGACAAAATGGGGGCATGAATGCAATCTGATAGGAAGAAAATGCAAGGTACACCATAGCCTATGACCGTTTCTATCAAGTATTCTTTGAACCGTCTTTAACTTACAATAACCTAAATGCTTCTTGTTGATTCATATATGAATTATTTGTTAAGGTGATGGCAAGCCGTCAGGACTTTGTAATTAATTGCAGTTTCTGATGAAAGGATCCATATTGCTACATCCTTAGTAAATATCACATTTTCCAAACAAATCACACAGCTGATTATGTGACTTTGACCTGTCTTCCTTCATTAAGCCACACGTGTTTTGGTACTATTGACAAGGTCTTCAATAACGGTGAATGATAAATTGTAAGTTATGAATTTGTCAGGTGTTTCTACTTTAGCATTCCTTTGATACTAGATATTATTTATTAGAGGAGTAGGTTCAAATCATAGTGGAATTCAATGTGTTTTCATGTAAAGAAGGCCTAAAATCAAAGGCACAGACAACCAGTATCCAACAGCAGTGCATCTGCTGTCAATCCTGACTTCACTATGATACAGGGATTCAAGGACAGGAGATAGTAGTGCATTAACCACTCTGTGTAAGGAAGCTTTACAGGGAGGCGTAAGAAGGTGGTATCTTTTCAGGGAAAGAAAGCAATTGTGGAATAGTAGGATTGATCAAATTTCTACTGAGATGTTTTCAAGGAAAGCCTATTATTAGAAGTACAAGAACTAAAAAGAATGCTATGGTTAAGTGGGATTGTATCTTCACCTACCATTGTTTATGCTAGGATGCTGGGAGCCAGCAGCAAGGGATGGGAAATGAGGTTAAGAAAGGAACTGTTTCTCAGCAGCCCTGTGGGAGTGTGCTGTAACTCAAGAGTTTTTGGCTCCTAAGTGTCTAGATGAGGAATGCCTTGGAGAATGCTGCACCTCCTGTCATTTCCTTTCCAGGGGGTTTCAGTGTTGTGCACACCCAGGTTCTGCCCTGATGAGATCTGGGGAGTGGCCTGAGGCACATTTGGACTCAGGATTCTGAAAATGTCTTGATGTCCCCCAGTCTAGACATAACTAGTTAGACCTGCTGGTAATTAAAGCAGTGATATTCTTCAGCTTTATCATAACATTTAGAAAGTCGTCAGCATAAAACTTAACTTAGACATTCTCCCAAATGACAGTGCTGATATATGGAATATTACTTGGGTTGAATCATCCAAAGCTTTTTGCATGAACCTCAGATTCTGAAAGTAGCAGGTTTCTATCTTCAAAGACACAGTAATGAGCTATCTGCATGACGAAATACTTGACAGCCTTCTCTCTTTCGTTCATTCTCACTTTGATTTATTACAGTCTGGAAGGGTATGAGGGTTGAGGTTTTTCTTTATAAACTATGTGCTGTAATTTTTTATGAGGTTCAGTTACGGTTCTATGTAGCCTCATGCAATGGTGAGAAATTGTGATTTGCCTCTCTAAAGCATTCTTTAGGTGGAAATGAGAGAGGAAGCACCTGTAAATCAAGAACAATAGCTGTCTGATGCACAGGAAGCTATCCTCTAAGCACCCACCAGGCGGGGAGGGAGAATGTGTTTATTTTGTATAGAACTCGGATAAGTGAATCATGGGACAGAGTTATGTAGCCTTTGCTTTACAGCTTTTAGAAACTAAGCTGTCTGCAGTAGTTGAGAATTGTGTGTAAATTTGTCATTCAAATGCCAAATTTAAAAGAGAGCATTACTTGACAGTCTTTAGTCTATCTTTAGTCTATCTTGCCATGTGCCTTTTAAGAACAAACTCATTAAGAGTGGAAAGCACAATGAGATGTGACTTAGTTTGCTTGGTTATTTTAGGCTTCTGTTTAAGTGCAGTTTTTACCTTAGCAATGTATCAGATTTGGGTCAGCTGAAGAAACCTCCATGTTTTAATAAGTGATGTGTATTAAAATTGATGAACTCAGAGGATGAGTAGAAATAGAACTTTGAATTGGCATCATGCAGAGTCATGAAGAGAAGGTTTAACTGAGTCTCTGGCCATCTTTTTTTGTGCTGGTACATCTTTCTGTGCAAAAAACATGCATTGCAAAGCCCTAAATGTTAATGTTTAAGTCCCAGATGTTGTAACTCTGACCAAATGTTGAGAGATGTAAAACTTTTAAAGGCAAAAAAAGAATGGGGAGAGTGAGATGGGATAGACAGACGATGACACCCCAGCAAAGCTCAGACCATGAGCACTGCCAGGCACCAGAAGCTGATTTATGTCTGCTAAATCAGAATTTTAATTCTGACTTACAGGTCTGAGGTGCAGACAGGATTTTTTCTTGGGAGTTGAGAACAATCACTCCTAAGGTAATCTCTTGTTACCCCAATGATAATTGCAATATAGCTGAATTGCAGATTACCAAATTACCTAAAATTAAGATGGTACAAATACAGGGAGAAAAAGAAATGGAGCTGCCCTGTTATTAAATGAGGTATTTTTATGAGTGGGTAATAGCATGGCTCTTTGTCACTGTGCTTAGACATGTTTTACAAGTCTGAATAAACTTGCACAAATGCTTACAGTCAACTGAAGGAAAATTAAGGCCTTATGCTAAAGTACCTTAAAGGTGGGAAGTAATTATGTTCAAGTGTCACTGGATGGCTTTGTCAAAGCAAGAAAAGAGACTCTAAGCATTATTCATACTTCACATTTCTTCATAACCAGTAGTAGACAACCAGTTAGGAGCAGAACCAGTGTAGGATGATTGCAGAAGAGCCAGTAATATCCCTTGAGGCTTATTTATACCAGAGGACTTTAGCCATTTCAAGGATAAATGGTACAGCTAATCTGCTAGTCACTGGAGCAAGAACTGCTGATGGCTGCCAAAAAGCTGCTGGTTCAGCATGACCAAAATAGGAGATTATGGAAATGATGAAAAAGGCCGACCTGTGCAGACTGGACAAAAACAGAAAGCACGAACCAAATATGGAGCTTACTGTCACTGGTTTTAAAGTTTAAATGAAGCTGAAGTGAACCTGTTCCTCCTCTGTTCCATAAAAAGAAAGGTTCATGACAGAAGGTTGATTTTTTCAAGACTTTTATCTTCCATATATCTTCATGATGTCGTACAGAAGGCTCAGAATTCCACAAATTGAACAGTCACTTTTCTTCCCTTTATATAATAGGGAATTAATAATAGTACAGTTCTATTAGATAGAACAGACAGATGTTGGTGTGGGATTTTATAACCTTAAAAGGGAAGAGGGGCTCTTAAAAATTGTGAGCTGTGTGAAGAGTTTCAGAGTCTATACTACTTGTCTATATCGTAACATGCACTGCAGTTTAATTATTTAAAATATTTTGATAAATAGGTGTTGGGAAGCTGTTAAAGTACTAATAGTGCCAAACCTCTCAAATGTAGGGGCTGTTATGTGAAGCCACTGATGACTACCAGCTGTTTAGGTAAAGTAGTTGGTAACTACGTTGTGATGCATAACTATAGTATGTAATTGAGAATAATTAAGTCCTTGAAATACAGGTTACTGTATCAAACTCTTTTTTTAATTTACTTTTTAAAATAGAAATAAACTTACAATAATTGTGTGATTTGTTTTTATCTGGTTATGTTTTACATCTACAGCATGGCACATAGCTGAGATTATTGCATCTTGACTACAGTGGTGATAAAGTATCTTGAACTAATTTTTAAAATCATTTCTATTTTCATTTTATTTGCTAGGTGGTTGTGGACACAGCTCAGATTGAAAATAAAGAAGCTTATGCTCCTCAGATAAGTTTAGAAGGATCCAGAATTGTGGTGCAAGTTCCATCAACTTGGTAAATAAAAATAACTGTATTACAGATTATACTATTGGCTATGACTGAAATATGTAGGGGCAAACATTGCAGTACAAGTGGAAGAGAGAATACTAGGCAATTATAGCATATCTTCCTGAAGTTCCTTTATCTGGAACTGAGTACAGTTCCTGACAGACTGACAGTTGTATTTTTGATGTCTTTCTACTTGTGCTGCCTCCGGAGGCAACGAAGAGGGGCAGTGCTGGGGCACTCAGACGTTCTTATGAAGAAGTAAAAGCTTGATGATGAAGGTTTAAAAAATAAAAAATAATAGTCCAGTAGTATTCCTGTTATGCTTCTTCCCAGGAGGTCCTCACAGCTCTTGTCTCAGGAAGACCAGGAATTAGATGAGTTTAATATGAGAGCTTTAGCTCTTTCTTCACTGGGCTGTTCTTTAAGCACTGTTGTGAACATCAGAACTCTGTGGTCCAAGAGGCTCTATCCTTGCCAGTTTAGCTGACTGCCTAGGGGAGAAGGGTAGGATTAATCTGCAGTTTAGGTGAGGATTTCTTCCCTTTTGAAACAATGATTTGGATTTAGAACACTTCCTTTCTCTCTTACTTCGGAGTTCCCTGTGTTAGGAATTTCAGTACAACACAGTTCATTCATCTGAATCCTTAGTGAGAGCCTGTTACTAGTGGTACGAATGGTATGTCCAGAAGTGCGAATCAACTGATAGTCTGTTTATACAAATACATCTTTAATGCCTCTATAGACTGGCTCTTCTTTGTTCTCTTCATGTAAATTGCTGTACTATGAAAGGACTAAAATCATGTGGAGAGCTTGAGCCAGGCTTTGTGTGCTCTGGAAGAGCTCCTCCTGCTGACTCACGGTGAGAGTGGCTCTGCACTCCGCTGTGCTCGACTTACGCCTGCTCAGCTGAAGAGCTAATCATTAATCATGATTTTAAAATAAGTTATGCAGCTCTTATAGTTAGATTAGCTGTATCTTCAACAGTAGAAAGAAACCGAGGCTGCAGGCATAGCCTTTAGGAACCCTCAGGCATCCATATGTTGTGCTGCTGCTTTTATTAGTTGCGCCTCTGTAGTGCAGCAATTGGCCTTTTAGTATCTGACTAGTATGGTAAAATTGTCTAATGTAAAAAAAACCCTAAAATTTTAATTTTAAAGTTAAACTTAATGATTACAGGTGTTTGAAAGAAGATCCAGCAACGATGTCTCTGCTACAGAGGAGTCTGGATCCAGAGAAGACTTTGGGGCTAGTAGATGTGCTCTACACTGCTGTGTTTGACATACACAGATGGAAGGAAGGAAGGTATATCTCCTCCTGAGCCTTATGCTTTCATGTTCTAGTGTCCTAGTTTAAACAAAGCCATCATTGTTGAAAGATTTGTACTGATGTATTTAATACTGTTCATCAGGAGGTGAAAACAGTAGTCAAACTGAGTGCAGAAAATTGGTAGTCTACATAGGTACCTTGAGGGTACGTACAGAGATACAGCAGTCTTCTTGAAATCAAACCAGCAGCTTGTCCAAGTGTACAAAAATACTTGTTTCTGTCTTACAAAAATACTTAATTCTCATTTAATTAGTCACCATTTACATCTTGAAGCACAATTAAAATTTCTTAATGAAAGTAGTTAATGCTATTGCAAATACTAGTGATTTGCATTGTTACCATAAGAAATAACTGATGAACTCAGCAATCTTTGGTTTTGTTTCTTCCACTAGCTACCCCCAAATACACATTTTTCTCTGAAGTACTAACTCAGTTGTATGAGTGGTTTGATATATGTGTTTTTGATGCAGGGAGCAAGCTTTGCCTTGTATTCAGATCCAGCTACAGCGTGAAATCTCAGACTTTGGGAACCAAGTTGACATGCCATCCGGAAATGGAAGCAAATCTTCAGGTGGTCTGCAAAAGACGTTCTCAAAACTGACTTCACGGTTTACAAAAAAAACTTCCTGCACCAGTACAAGTAATACTGGAAGTTACTCAATCCCCAGTACGCCTTCCAAAAATGTCTTCATAAGTTCCAACTCAGAGGAGAAAGCTAAAATGCCCACTAACATAGATGCAAGGTTACAAAGCATCTTGAACATCGGTAACTTTCCTAGGACTGCAGATCCACTGCAGTCAGTTCAAAGCACAGACAACCAGCTAGTGAATGGGTTTTTAGTTGAAAGACGGGACAACTTCTTCAAGCCGGATGATGGCAAGGATGACAAAGGCATGAATCTACCAACTGACCAAGAAATGCAGGATGTCATAGATTTCTTGTCTGGTTTTAACATGGGCAAATCCCAGCAGACTTCTCCAATGGTGAAAAGAAGGAATTCTGCTGCATCATCTACAGCAGCAGAACAAAAATCAGGAACAGTACAACAGCAGCCACAGTCTGTCTCTCACACACCACTGCATCCTTCGCAGCAAGGCTTGTCACAGCAGCAGCAGTCACAAAAGCAGCAGCAGCAGCAACAAATGCAGTACTACCAACACTTGCTTCAACCTATTGGACCACAGCAACGTGTACCTGCCAAATGGCTAACTAATTCTTCACAGCAGCCAGCCCAAGCTGTTGGAGCTGGATTGTCTCATATAAACCAGTGGAACAATCCTGGTTTTTCAGATTTAAGCTCTGATTTGTACAGCTTGGGTCTTGTGAGCAGCTATATGGACAATATGATGTCAGAGATGTTAGGACAGAAACCACAAGGACCTAGAAACAACACGTGGCCAAATCGTGACCAAACTGATGGAGTGTTTGGGATGCTGGGAGAAATCCTGCCTTTTGACCCTGCAGGTACGTGCCTTTTCCTTTATGTATGTATGTTGTTATTTATTTATTTATTTATTTTAAGGATTCTTTCACAAAGAATACTGTTAAATATTGCTAGCAATAACTGTTATTTCCTAGAGCTAGTCACGAAATGCAAAGGTAGTTATGAGGCCAGCAGGTATTTATGCATTCTTAGATGGACTAAAGTACAAAAAACTTTCATTGATAAGTAAGAACGGGAACGAGTTCCTTGTTTCTTGTCCCAGCTGTAGTAGTTCTGACCTTTCCTGTATGGATCATATCAAAGTACTGAAACAGATACTTACAAATAATGTTCCTCCTGTTGATAATTTGAGAAATTGTTTAAAACTCAACTCTTGAACTTGCATGTTTTACATCTCCCCCGAATGATCCTTAGTGGTCTTTACCAGTCCTACAGTCCGGAGATTAAACTGGATTGCATCTTTCACATATCCCCACATTTCCCCCTCCATTACTGTGCAGTTCCATGGGAGTCCTACTGGTTCCTGTTCCACAGCTGTGACTGCAGTGAGAAGCTTGGATGCCAAAGTGTTATAGACTTTGAAAGAGCATTTGCCATGTGGTTTGCCAGATGTGCCTGAACCACCAATAAACTGTAAATCTAGAGGGATTACTGTCAAAAGGTGAAGTGAGATAAAAGATGAAGTGAGATAAAATTTTATAGCCATAAGCAAATAGCTAAAGACTATGAAAATGACTGTAGAGCCTAACAGGAGATAAATGAATTCTTCTGATAGTAGTACTAAGAACAACTTACAAATCCACTATCTCATAAATATAATTTCTGTTGGTGTGGAACGTCACTGTAGAAACTAGTATGCATTTAGGAAAACTGCCTGGAGGGAGGCAGCACTCACACCAACAGGAAAACCTGTTATCAAACCACGGAATACACTTCCTGTGCCCCTTTGCATATGCATGTGTGTGAGGACTGTGGAGGCATCTCGGAATTCAATTTTGATAGTTACTTTGTCAACTTAGTTGATAAATTAGTGGAGTTTCGTCATGGTTTAAGCCCCACCCATAACTCAGAACCATGCAGGTGCTTGCTCACTCCCTCTCTACTTCCCCCCAGCTCCTGGAGGGATGGGGAGGAGAATCGAAAGAATATAACTCCCAGGGGTTGAGATAAGAACAGTCCAGTAACTAAGGTATAACACAAATCACTGCTGCTACCACCAATAATAACAATGGTACAGGAAATAACAAGGAGGGAGAATATAAAACTAAAAAGGGAAGGGAAAAATACCCCAACACAATAAACGCAAGTGATGCACAGTACAATTGCTCACCACCTGCCGACTGATACCCAGCCTGACCCAAGCAGCAATCTGGGCCTTCTGAGTGACCCCCCAGTTTCTTTACTGGGAATGACGTGCTGTGGTATGGAATACTGCTTTGGCTAGTCTGGGTCAGGTGTCCTGTCTCTGCTTCCTCCCGGCTTCTTGTGTCCCTCCTCACTGGTAGAGAATGAGACTGAAAAGTTCTTGACTGGGGTAAGCATCACTTAGCAACAACTAAGAACATCAGTGTTACCAGTGTTGTTCTCGGACTAAAGCTGAAACACAGCACTGCACCAGATACTAAGAAAGAGAAAAATAATTGTTACAGCTGATCCCAGGACAGTATCCACCCCGTATTCCATACCATTCATGTTACACTCAGGTCTCACATTTTTCAATATACTATCACTTTTTGTCTCTTTACATATATGTATAAATAAATATACACACGCACACAAAGAGACAGATACACCTTAGACCCTGAACCATCCCCATAAAGTTCACTGAGATCATGCAGTCCATGATGTTAGGCTCCATCTGTTTTAAGAGTCTTCAAGGCAGGAGAGACAGTGTGCAGTGTTGGATTGTTGCCTGCTGATGACACCTCTCAGCTTGTCTGGTCTCATCAAAGTTCAGTCTTTGGAGTGGCAATCGAAGGGAAGTCTGGGTCAGTTAATGGTGGCCTGAGGACAGTTCTGGGAGACTCCCGCTGCTGCTGCTGGCTTTTCCCATGACTTCATTCTCTGCTGACAATCATGGCACCACATATCTTTTCAAAGCCCCAAGTGGCAGAGATGGGCATCTAACTGATGAGCTATAGAAGTGTTATATAGCAGGCAACAGCATACAATTGAGTTCATTGGCTGTTTTCCCCTAAAATCAAATTCCCTTAAGGTACACATCGGACTTCCCATCTTCCCGCGTTACCCAAGTATATCCGGGTCCCTGAGCAAAAGCAATCCCACGAGTGGGTTTGCCTTTACCTGAAGCAGAAATAACCCAGACTGTCTTCCCCAGCAAATTCTTCATATGCACCACAGGAACTTTGTCCCCTTCTACAATATGTAAAAGTTCTGACTGGGCTGGGCCAGTCCTGTTGGCAGATCCTCTGGTGTTGACCAACCAGGTGGCCTTTGGTAAGTGTGTATCCCAATGCTTGAAAGTTCCCCCACCCATTGCTCTCAGTGTAGTTTTTAACAGCCCATTGTACTGTTCGATTTTCCCAGAGGCTGATGCCTGGTAGGAGATGTGATATACCCACTCAATGCCATGCTCTTTGGCCCAAGTATCTATAAGGTTGTTCCGGAAATGAGTCCCATTGTCTGACTCAAATCTCTCTGGGGTGCCGTGTCACCACAAAATGTGCTTCCCAAGGCCCAGGATAGTGTTCTGGGCAGTGACATGGGGCACAGTGCATGTTTCCAGCCACCCGGTGGTTGCTTCCGCCATGGTAAGCACATGGCGCTTGCCTTGGAGGGTTGTCGGCAGTGTGATATAGTCAATCTGCCAGGCCTCCCCATATTTATACTCCAGCCATCGTCCTCCATACCGAAGAGGCTTTAAGCACTTGGCTTGCTTAATTCACAGTCATGAATAACCTTGGCAATAGTGTCCCTTGTTAAGTCCACCCCTCCATCACGAGCCCATCCATATGTTGCATCTCTGCCCTGATGGCCTGAAGTGTCATGGGCCCACCGGGCCAAAAATAATTCACCCTTATGTTGCCAATCTAAGTCCATCTGAGCCGCTTCAATCTTAGCCGCTTTATCCACTTGTTGGTTGTTCTGGTGTTCCTCAGTGGCCTGACTCTTGGGTACATGGGCATCTACACGGCGTACCTTCACCACCAGGTTCTGCACCCTGGCAGCAATGTCTTTCCACAGTGCAGCAGCCCAGATGGGTTTACCTCTGCGTTGCCAGTTGCTCTGCTTCCATTGCTGCAATCACCCCACAGGGCATTTGCCACCATCCATGAGTCAGTATAAAGTACTGGCCACTTTTCTCCTTCAGCAGTGTCCAAGGCCAGCTGGATGGCTTTCACCTCGGCAAACGGATTCGATTCACCCTCTCCTGCAGCAGTTTCTGCAGCTTGTCATTGTCATACAGCTGTCTTCCGTCTCCGATGCTTTCCCACAATAAGGCAGGACCCATCAGTAAACAAGGCATATTGCTTTTCACTTTCTGACAGTTTATTCTATGGTGGGGCCTCTTCAGCACGCATCACCTCCTCCTCTGGTGACATTCCGAAATCTTTGCCCTCTGGCCAGTCCATGATGACTTCTAGAATGCCTGGATGACTGGGATTTCCTGTTCGAGCTCGCTGTGTAATTAGTGCAGCCCACTTACTCCATGTACCATCGGTTGCATGATGTGTAGAGGAGACCCTGCCTTTGAACATCCAGCCCTGCACGGGCAACCGGGTTGCCAGGAGGAGCTGTGCTTCAGTGCCAGTCACTTCCGAAGCAGCTCGAACCCCTTCATAGGCTGCCAGTGTCTCTTTCTCAGTTGCGGTATAGCTGGCCTCAGATCCTTTGTATCCCCGACTCCAAAAGCCGAGGGGTTGACCTCAAGTCTTCCCTGGAGCTTTGTGCTGGAGGCTCCAGGTAGGACCGTTCTCCCCAGCTGTGGTGTAGAGCACATTTGTCACATCTGGCCCGGTCTGGACAGGTCCAAGGGCCACTGCATGAGCTATCTCTCATTTAATTTGCTCAAAGGCTTGTTGTTGCTCAGGGCCCCATTTAAAATCATTCTTCTTCCATGTTCCATGGCAGAGAGGGCTTACAATCGAACTGTAATTTGGGACGTGCATTCTCCAGAACCCCACAGCACCCAAGTAAGCTTGTGTTTCTTTCTTATTAGTGGGTGGAGACATTGCTGTCACCTTGTTGATCCCATCTGTGGGGATCTGTCTACATCCATCTTGCCATTTCATTCCCCCAGATTGAATCTCCTGTGTAGGTCCCTTGACCTTACTCCACTTTATAGCAAAACCAGCTTTCAGCAGGATTTGGATTATTTTCCTCCCTTTCTCAAAGACTTCTTCCCCTATATCACCCCACACAACAATCTCATCAGTGTATTGCAGGTGTTCAGGAGCTTGCCCCTGTTCCAGTGCAGTCTGGATCAGTCCGTGGCAAATGGTAGGGCTGTGTTTCCACCCCTGGGGCAGTCGGTTCCAAGTGAACTGGACACCCCTCCAAGTAAAAGCGAACTGTGGCCTGCACTCTGCTGCCAAAGGGATTGAGAAAAATGCATTGGCAACATCAATCGTGGCATACCACTTGGCTGCCTTTGACTCTAGTTCATACTGAAGTTCTAGCATGTCCGGTACGGCAGCACTCAATGGTGGTGTGACTTCATTCAGGCCACGATAGTCTACTGTTAGTGTCCATTCTCCATTAGACTTTTGCACTGGCCATATGGGGCTATTGAAGGGTGAGCGGGTCCTGCTGATCACTCCCTGACTCTCCAGTCTACGGATCAGCTGATGGATGGGAATCAGGGAGTCTCGGTTGGTGCGATATTGCCGCCAGTGCACTGTTGTGGTCGCAATTGGCGCTTGTTGTTCTTTGACCTTCAGCAACCCCACAACAGAAGGATCCTCTGAGGCACCAGGCAAGGTGGACAGCTGCTCAATTTCCTCTGTCTCCAACGCAGCAACACCAAAAGCCCATTGATACCCTTTTGGGTCTTTGAAGTACGCTCTCCCACTTAGCGACATCTAAAACATCAGTGTGTTATTAGCTGTTCTTAGACTAAAGCTGAAACACAGCACTGTACCAGCTCCTAAGGATTAAAAATAACTGTCCCAGCTGAACCCAGGACAAGTTTATAAAGCAAAAATAGGCAGTGTAGTTACGTTATCAAAAGCTTCTTAACAATTTCAAGTCTGAATTAGCGTCATCTTATTTAAATGTACTTATGCTATATACTTAGGGAAGATTACAACACTTAAGGATAAAATTATTTTCACCAAGTGCCAAATACATATATAGAAAGGACTGGCATTTCTAGCGCTTTGAATTTGTTATATTTCTGTGAGATTTTTCTTTTGATTTTCATAAAACTACTTGTTCCATTGGATGGATATGGTGAATACCAAGGACTTTGAAAGTGGTAATTTGGAAGGGTGACTTACTCAAGTTGATAAATGGTGCTGTCGATTAAGACATACGTTCCTACAGTAGAATTGATAAGTAGACAGTATTTTCCACAGGTCTGGGGTTTAAAAAACCAAACAAAAACTTCCAATCGAGTAGACTTTTCCATTGGAAATACAACTTTTCTGCATGTAACCTGCCAAGTTGAACTGTGATGCAGGCGTTTTCAATTTAAGCTGTAGTTAGTGCAGCACAGAAAGCTTTAAAACACAAAACACTTGTTCATTTCCAGACTTTCTTGGGACTTTGTACATTTCTCATTTGAAACAAATGGCACTACTTTTTTTGATAAATACTTCTAGAGCCCGAAAATGGTGTTTCTTTTCAGGTGCAAGTCTGATAATAAAGAATTTTAGAAATTGATGGCCTTTCATGTCAATGGCTTTCGGCAGTGACCAGAAATGTTCTGCAGTACTTTTATAATTTGTGGGAATATTTGGTTCTGACAGCTGTCAGATAGCTCTGTTCCTTGCTCACATAACAAAGAATGTGTAGAAGCAAAGTTATTTTCTTCACTGTCATTTGAATTTGCACCCAACAAAAACACTGTGGGGCTGTTTTCTGGATGTGCCAGGTGAAAATGAGGAAACTGTTCTCCTGAATGCTAAATTTGGTGTAGAGAAGCCATCATATGAAAGACTGATTTTCTGCTTTGAGCTGTGCATGCTTGGTGAATGTTCTTCAGTCTCCACTCTTAATTTAAAACTGAGACCAGCAAGCCAACAGCTCTGCACTTCCTGCTGCAATTACTGTGCGTGTAGTCTAGACATTTTCCATAGATCCAGTCAGATTGCAAAGTTTTCCCTCAGGGGAGGAGTGGGGAGAAAGGCAAAAAGAAAAAGAAGCTGTGGAAACTCAATTACACTGACTCACAACAGTGTTCTTTTTAATACAACAATTAACTGGCTGTGATCAGTTGAGCATTTAAACCACTTTGGCATTAAGGCTTTTGCTGTCTGGTCAAGATCATGCTGATCACTTGTCAGATGCTTGGGACGCATACAGCCTTTTAAGAATGGAAGAATTTTTAAGAATTACTGCTTTGTTCTCTGTATACATCAATGTTACTCTGAAATATCTTGGAGGTCAGGATCAGAATGGTGTTGAACTTGCTGTCTAGTCCTTGTAGGAAGCAGGCAATTTGTGGGCTGTATGTTCTAATATGTTCAATATGAGATTCTGATTTCTCAGAGTAAGCAAGGTCACAGCATAGCTGGAAATCATATTGCAGTCTGGAATCAACTACAGTAATTGGTATGTTCCTTCTCTCTGAGCTCAGGTAGATGTACAGGCTTTAATTACATTGGCATCTGCCAATGGGATGTTGCACCTTTCAGTGTATGTGCTTGATCATAGTGACAAATACTGTTTCACTGGTGGAAGGTAAGGGGCACATGTACTTCCATGTGAGATTATTCAGTATGTATGGATGTGTCTTTGCTCCATGAAGAGGTATCAACTCTTGTGTGGCATTTGTTATCTGTGAGGTAATTACTTTCTGTTGGTGGGATACGGTCAGGCCTAAAGGATTAAGTGAGGGAGATAACTGCAGTAGAAATAGCTGAATGTCAGCAACTGATTTCTTGGTTTCTTTTGTTCAGTTGGCTCTGACCCAGAATTTGCCCGCTATGTTGCTGGAGTCAACCAGGCTATGCAACAGAAAAGGCAAGCACAGCATGTCCGTCGCCCAAGCAACACACGTAGCAACTGGCCTCTCCCTGATGATCCTCATAAAACCTGGCCCTTTCCAGAGTATTTCACAGAAGGGTAAGACTTGGAAGGTTATGCATTTGTGTTGTATGTGAGTCTGTTTACTCACAAACTTGGCAGAATATGGGATTGTTGGGTGTTTTTTTCCAATTACTGCTGCATCTGTGAAAGCTGCACTTCATTATGCTGAGAAATCTGAGCCTTTCCTGCTTTGCTGATATGAGGCACTGACATTTGTTTGATGTCTCCTTTACAGTGGAATGTATACTGACTTTGACTTGAACAGAGGAAATAAGGAATTTATAGCACAGATTTATTCAGAATTGTCTTATTTCAGCATTTTGAAAACCTTTGAGACCTAGTTTTGATGAAAAGTGATGCTGTTGAAGTTGTAGTACCTGACTGAATTCAGCTTTCCAGATTCTAGCCACTCAGTTTTGCTATACTATATGGCAGGTACCTTACAGCGAGTATATTAGTAGTTCTTAATCTCTTACTTATCACAACAGAAGCATTTCAAGATTCTCTGCCCATTTGTCCTTACTTAGGAGTAAGTGAGAGCTATTTGTATTACAAATTTAATTTTACAGATTTTACAAAGTACTGAAATGTCTTTGTGCTGTGAGGTATCACCAGTGACTAAGATTCAGCATAACTCTGCAGGGCTTACAGTCTGGACCAGGCACTACAAATACAAAGGCTAACACAACTCTTTGTCTTGCAGTGATGTAACAAATAGTTGGTCTGGTACTCAAGGAGACTCGGCCAGCTCAAGTGATGAGACCTCTTCAGCTAATGGAGACAGTTTGTTCTCCATGTTCTCAGGGCCAGACCTTGTTGCTGCAGTAAAGCAGAGAAGGTGAGCAAAATGATATAAACATGTATTGCTTCATAAGAGTTCTTTTTGCGATAATTTCATTTCACACAAATGAATTCACACAAAAGGAATCCCTGCTAATTAGATGAAGATATAGCAATGTCCATGTGTGTACTACACTGATGATATTCGTCCGTGTACAGTGTATCTGACTTTAACGTTCCCATGTTGCATTATTTTACTAGCTGTGCAAATAGCCAGTTGTCAGCACGTCTAGAAAAGAACGGACACTTTCCTTCTTACAAGAGAATCTACTTTGGATGGATGCCAGTTCTTTGTGAACTAGATGCATTAGAGATCATCTTTGAATTGGCTTTCCAAACTGAGTGCAGTTTAGAACAAACATACCCCAACTCAAAACAACCAAAACCCAAAACCAAGCAGATTTTGCAGAATGCGCATGTGAAAGGCTTCTATTTGGTATTAGGTATTAGGTCACAGATTTTAACCAAAGGTAGAACACTTGTTCTTCAGTAAATTCACTATTTCACTATGCTTCAGCAGATGTTTCACTTGCTCAGCTGTTTATTTTGTCTTGTCTGTAAAGTTATTTCAGAAAAAATAAATTAAAGAAAGCAAACCAAATTAAAACCCCAAACCCACAAAAAACAAGAGCAGATAGAAAAAAAAAGGCAATTTATTTCTTAGTCAGATTTCTTCAAAGTGGGCAAAAGCCTAGCGCATCTTCCTTTCACTTTTAGAAATACGTGTACGTGTTGCTGAAGCTGTAGCTCAAAGAACTACTGCACTGTCAAGCCTCTGACAGTGTTCAGTAATGAATTTCTTTCTGCTTTGCTTCTCCTACCTGCACTGAGCAGACTTGAAACAAGACTAAATGTCAGTACACATTCTAGGCTGTGTCAGGGATGACAGAATGAAGCTGCAGAAAGGTATGCGCCAGTGGCAGATTAATGGGGATGACTCATTTAAACAGTAAATTAATAAAGTAAATGTTACTGTCTTTCTGGGCAGAAAACACAGCAGTGGCGAACAGGAACCTAGCACACTACCATCACCACCTCTTCTTTCTGCAGCAGATGACCGTAACCAGGTAAGCTAAGAACGGCTTTGCTTAGTCATTTTTCCCATTTGCATTTAGGGGTGGTTCACACTAGGAGAGCTACATTAGCATCTGTATCTCCAGACAGCTTGGCTAAAACCCAGACCATCAGCACATAAGTAGTACTAGATGCTTTTATCAAAGTTACTGGGTTTAAATACTAACAATTCAAGTTAAGCTAAGAGGGAACACAGTCAATTTTAATTGTTTGTGCAGAGAAAACAAGTACCGCTAGATTTATTACCTGTCTTGCTAGAAACTTTGACTTGGAACAGGACTACTATGTGTAAAGCAAATGTGAAGTAAATAAAAAGGTTTTTCAATACGGAGGTACTTTAAGACTCGAGAGTGCTGTATCTATGTATCAATTCTGCTTTCAAACATAACTTTATCTCCTGAAAATGTCTAAAGGAGGGGGATGATAGTGTGATGTGTTAAGTATTGTCACAAAGTGTTTTGTTATAGGAAAAAAAAACAAAACAAGCAAAAAAAAAAACAACCCAAACCAAAACCCCACAAATCCCAAACCCAACTAATGTTTTCTCAGGATAATAAGACCAAGACCTGGCCTCCCAAGGCACCCTGGCAGCATACAGCCTCTGTCGCGAACACGCTACCTGGTCAGAGTGCATCTTTGTATCCCATGAGCAGCCCTGTCAGCCAGTGGAGCGACACGATGCAGATCCTGCAGTCACCCATGTGGGCAGCAGCCAACGACTGTGCTCCAGCAGCAGGACTTTCCTCTAACTTTGCCTATGCGCAGCAGCAGCAGCAATCACAGCAAGCTTCCCAGCACAAACAGATGAATAAGGGCTTTAAATCTTTCCCAGTGAAGCACGAACGCAGACCATCTTACCTGCATCAGTACTGACTGCTTCTCACGTTGGGAAATGCAGCACAGGGCCAAACAGAAATTACCTGTACTTTGTTTCACAAGTGTGTATTGGCTGTATCCTGTTTATCTCATTAAATACGGAACTGAAGGGGGGTTGGGTGAGATATGCAAACTCTTGAATTCTGATTTACAGTGCTGAGCAAACATGGCCAATATGTTTGTTTGATGTATATGAAGCAGCCCAAAACTGTGATGTAGAAATGCTTTTAAAAACGTGTATATTGCCTTTACTTTCAAAATTTACTTTTTTTTTTTTTAAGAACTGCTGAAGGACTACCATACAAGAAACACTGTATTTTATAGCTATTTTTCATATAGATTTCTAGTTAAACATCTTACTGAAACACATTGAGTATGTTGAAGCAAATATATAGTGGTCACTCTGCTCAACACAGTGTTTAAATTTATAACAGCCAAGCTGTAAAGCCTTTTGAATTCTCCGTAAATGGCCTGTGGGCAGCTCTTTTTAAATGCCACACAAGCGTGTTCATGGTGAGCCTGTTGCAGAAACATTGTGAAATTGAGTTTTGTGGTAGTTCCCTTACTCTTAAGTAAAGATCCGCAACAGAACCACTCAAGCTTGTGTCACAAATGTTACCTGAGCTGCTTAAAGTAGATGGCATCTGTGTGGATAATAAGACACTGGTTTTCAAACAGATACACAGTTTCTTACTGCTTCATTTGGCCAAAGGCATATCACACAGTGCTTGTTAAGCGTGCGAAAGTACAGCTGAAAAGACTACTTGCATATATTGAAAGTCTTATTTCAGATGCTACAGTTGATTAAAAATTGTGAGCTGGCTCAGAAGATACTAAACTGAAACGTAGGGTAGAAGTTAGTTAAAAAAACATTATTTTTTTTTAAAGGATAAAGTAATTATTAGCAGTCAATATGTGCCATTAAGTGAACCTGTGGAATTAGGAAAAATCTTCCAACCAAAGTGGATCTGTGAGAGTGACTGGTGCTTAAAAATTGAAGAACAATGGTAAATATATGTATAGCTATCCCACTGTATATTAATTGAGATTACAGAAGATTCTTTATATAGTTAGAGCTTATTTAAATTTTCATATTTCATCTTTGAAAGAGTCTAAAAACCACAATATTTTCTGGTATAAGAGTTTTGACAGTATTAATCTTATTTTTATATTTTTCTTAAGTCATATCATTCTAATATGTTAACTACTAGTAAAATGGATTATTAGTTCTAACAACATAATTTTTCAATGGAGATAAAGCACATTTTTTGGTTTTGGTTTTACAAACTAAGTACATCTATATATAAAGATACCAAAAAAATACATTATAGAAAGTATACACAACACTAAAACTATTAAACATGTGGGTATTTAAAACCCATCCACCTTTTCTGTTTGTTCGGTGATGGGCTGTATTTGCAGGCCCTGATTGTTACCTTTTGTGCTGTTTGAGGATGCCAATGTTGCCTGTATTTATGATATTGTCACCATGTTTTCTGAAACTTCATACTTACCATGTTTACAAAGATTTGTTTGCTGTACATAGACTTTTTACAGTAATGTGCTTTGCACAATCAGTGTGGCTTCTGTCTGTAAATTGTTTATGGTCTGTACTACTATGATTTTGAAAACCCTCTGCTGAAAATGCTAGTGGTTATTTAACTTGATGAATGGTTTTGAGTTTCCTAAACCTTGTCATTTAGAGCTAATATTAAACCCTAAATTTGGTTGTAGTTACTGGTTATTCATACTAAGACCAAAATGGAAGTTAATGAAAACACTTAATTTTGAACCTTTTCTAACAAGTGCCAAAATTATTGCTATAGTTTTTGCAGTTTGGTCACAGTGACAAATGCTGGCAAGTTTCTGGACCTACAGAAGTGAATTGCGAAAACAAAGCAAGTCTGTCTGCATTTTGACCACATAGGTGCTACTCTGTCCTTTGCTTCCATCATTCTGAACACTGGTAATTTTAAGAATTGTTGCACTTGGCAAATGAGTCTTGCCATTAAACTTCACTTACACTGCCAAGTGCAAGGGTTTGGTGCTTAGTTAACTTACCCTTATTGCAGTGCTTCTTGTGAATAGCTAATGCTTCTGAACTAGAATTGTACATTTTGTATTTTAAAGCTTCTGTAAAAGTAAACTATTTGCTTTATTAAAGGTATACATTTAATAGGTCATACCTGTTTAAAATATGCACCTTGCTGAAAATGAGCAGCACCTTAAACTGTAATTTTGGTTTGTAAACAAAGATCTTATTTCATTAAGATGGGATTATTTAACAGTTTGAAAATTGTCAACTGCCTACTTACTGACTCAATCATATAAAAATGAACTTTATGCACTGTACAATTTGAAGCATCTTTAAGGCTACCTTTTCAAGTAGAATGCACTGAAGAACATGATACAGAAAATGCCTTAACAGTGTCTTTGAACAAGCAGTGCTAATGAACATTAACATACTGTGTTACTTGAGCTTTTAGGAATCAGAGTAAACAACTTGTAGTGAGCAAATTGTAAACTTCTCCTAGCTAAGACAGACTGTTAAGTTTACCTTATGTCTGTCACGCCACTGAAATGCAGAATCTACCTGAGGTGTGCAAGCTGTGCTCTTCCTGGGTGAGAGTACCCAAGCGTACAGCGGACCAAACACGCAGGAAGCATACAAGTCCATTGTAATTATGCAAGAATTTACTTGTTTACAGAGTCTACAGTACAGAGCATTTCAAGCAAAAAGGAAAAGCCTTGACACAACTAGGGCAAACACACAGCCTTCTCTCACTGGAATAAAGGCTCCATTTCTCCCTTGCACCCCACTGCCACATTATGCAACAATCTCACCCTTCCTAGAGACATTAACATTTCTGCTTCACATCACTTAGCTGCTCCTTTGTTAATGTGTTACATGAATCCAGAAATACATTATAATTTACAAAGAACATCTTTAATTTATTAAGTTCTTACAGTACAAGGTACAAAACAGTCTTCTGCTTGCATCTACGGCAATAAATGACTGGCTGTGTTGTGTTGGAGGTAGAAGTTATCCAGTTAAATGCTTCCCTGTTACTGTCATGAAAGCCGCTGCTTTGTAAGATTGCATAGGGCCTCCAAAGGCCCCTGTGGTAGCACTGTCCTGACCACCAGGCTCTGTTCAGTAGTACACTACATGTAGTTTTTCAGAGGGGAAAAAAAACAGGACTGTGATAACGATCTCCCTTAAGTTCTGCTTACAGAAAGAGGGAAGAAGCTAGCCTACTATTACATTAAAAACTACATTCACATTTTCAACATAAATGCATGGATGACCTTTTACCTGCCTGTCAAGACCACACCTTCTCAGCTCATAAAAGCAGGACTCTAAACTAAGTAGTTCTACAGATGGTTAAGGCATCCCTGCTTGTGTCCAGGTACGTGCAGTCATTCTGTGGTCTTCTGCGTGCTGGGTGGTGTCGCATCAGCAATTGTAGCTAAATAAATGAGGTTTCTGTGCAGGATATGCTGGTACCTGTGAGAGGAAAAAACAAATCTGGGAAACGTGTTCTTTCCTAGCAAACTACCCACACTTCAACAGTCACCTCTGTAATCTGATCAACATTTGCTCTTAAGAAAAGAAACAGCAAACTATGAAAATAACAAAAAATGAGGGCAAACACCTCTATATCCAGTTCTTGTTCTAAAGCCCAGAATGCTGCACTGAACTGCACTGTGTAACCAGGTATGTGCTACAAACCGACTCTGACAGCAAACACCTACGTTAAGTTCTTTCTGTGGTCAATACTGAAAAGATGCTGAGCTCCAGGAAGCAGCCGAAGGGTAGGTGATGGCACAGCTCCACTGCTGGGCAGGCCTGACAGTAGAGCCAGCACAAAAGCCGGCTGGGCGCTGCCAACCTGCTGGTTCTGAAGGTCCGTTGCCAGTTCAGGCACAGACACAAGCTGATGACGCTCGCTACCTGCAAATACCACTCGGTGTCCTTCACTCACCGGGGGCGGGGAAGAGCTTGACCCAACGGCGCTGGTTCTCATACCAGCACAGAACAAAACCCTTAGCAGAAAGGAGCAGGTATCAAGATTCACTCTATGCAGTGGTTTCGCTTCACAGCTCCGTGAAAGCAAATTCTGGGAAGCCGCCTAGGCAGCACAACCGCACTTTATCAACACTGGAAAGCTCTGGAGAGCGAGAACCGTTTCACTCCTGTCGGGAATGTGCGGCCTGCGAAGCTCTCGGGGCTCGGGCTGTCCCGGAGGAGGCCGGGACAGGGGGGGCATCAGCGCCTGCGCGGCGCCCGCGGTGTCTCGGCTCACTTACTGCACGCAGTCGGTGGCCCGGCCCTTGCTCTGGTACTCCACGATGCACCGGATCAGCTGGTCGTTCTCCTCCAGCAGCTAGGGCACAGGAGCGCGCCGTCACGGCCCGCCGCGGCTCGACACCGCCCCACAGCCAAGGCCAGCAGGGCCGGCTCTACGTCAGCCGAGTCGGAAGGGCCCGTGCCGCAGCCGCCGCCCCCGCGGCCCCCACGGCCAGCACTCACCCGCTGCAGCGTCTCCTGGTTCACCTCCGTCTTCCCACGGAGCCGCTCCGGCACGAACGCCACCGACATGGCCCCGCCGCCGCCTGGCGCACGGGCTGACGGGAACCGAGGGCCGCCGCCGGCCCCGCCCTCCGCGGGCTCCCATTGGCTCTGAGGGGCTGCCGCGCACACCCCTCCCTTCCCCGCGGGCAGCCTGGCGAGCGCCGCGCACCTCACGCACGTTACGCGGCGGTAGACGTGGCCTCCCTCCTCCCCGTCTCCCCCTGACGGCGCGGTGGCTCTCCCCCCCGAGCACAGAACCTCGGAGCCGACTTCAGTGAACGGTTTATTGGGGTTTAACAGAAAGTGAAAACAAAAGGAACATCCCCTCGGCGCGCGGCACACAGCCCCTGCTGGGAGCCTCGCGGGAAGGGCCGGACCGCCTCACCCCCTCCCAGCACAGAGCGCCCGTATTTACAACTCGTGTTTAAATAAGCCCGGGCCACATCCTGCAGTAGAGAGTTATTGCAACAGCACAGCACTGGCTCTGCGGTCCAGCATCCCCCACGGCTGCTCACACTCATGATCTGTGGATCCCAAAAGGCATTGCTGTTAACATGCAAAAAACATTACTAAACAATATTATCTAACCTCTACTTGACCTTAATAAGGAAACCAATTACAAAATACTTCCCTGTAGTGCTATACAAAAGTTACAAAATTAAGGTTCTATCACCACTTTTAAATATCCCAATTTTCCAACAGTGCAGTTTTCCACCTTTTATCACCACTGAGCGTTGTGAAGTTTAAGAAGAAAAATAAAATGAAATCTGCAAATTAGAACAAAAGGTTTTAATCTTTGGATCCCTTTCTTTCTGTGGCCTTCATACACACAGATAGACACAAATGACCGGGTTTCTATTCCAGCGCATGAAAACATCATAACTAGTCACTCGTAATTGGCAGAGTCCATTCTACATCAGATGTGACTTCACGGTCTTACAACCAGGGTCATAATGTCTCCAAGCTATGGCCTAGCAAAATGCAAACAACTTCAAACACTAAGAATTCTTTAAATTGCTTACATCTACAGGTATTACAACAAAGTTAACAGCTCAAGAATTGATGAATGGAGACATGTATCAGACCCAGGCACTCCAGGAGAATCACAAACTTGTGTGCCTGGTCCATCATTAGAAAAAGGAAGTTAATATTTATCACTAAGTAAAATTAACTGTAAATTTGACACACTAAATTTTCTGTTCTCCTTATTTTAAACTATCTCCTTTAATTTGGTCAAATCCTGTGATATGCCAGAAACTAAAAAATTATATCCTTGCAAAAAAAAAAAAGGAAAAGTGTATCCAGTTCTGTGTGATGGAAGAAAAAAGTCTTCATTAGAGTCCAAATACAAAAAATCAAACATTTAAGCCCCAAAAGCTGCTAAAAAAAACCCAACTAATTCAGTGTTCTTCAGCATATCAACTTTTGCAATAACACAGTATGTTTGCTCACTTAAAAATGTTTATTCCTTAAAAAATTAGTTGCTTTTTATACAGCTATACAAAATTTGTAATGTTTCTTTGGCAATGGGATATAATGGAATTTTACAACTATATAAAAAGATTCCTTTGCCTAAGAAACAGTATTTACTGTGTGTACATACTTGACTGACAAAGCAAGTTACCTACTGTCCAGCACTCTAGTTGATAAAAGTACAACTATCTCAAAAGGGATATTACAGGATTTCCAAAAAACAACCTTCAGTGGGTCAAAACACTCACAGTATCGACGGCCTTCTGCATACAATTGTTCTTACAACTTGAAGCAATTATCAAATACAGTTTAGTAATAAGAAAAATCCTTTCAGTGATGAAAAAATACTTGAACTCCATCGAAGTACTGCTTTATAATTAACTATACATAAGAAATTACTCATCCTTCTTTCTCAAATATATTTAATGTTCACTGTTTTCAAAGATGGCCATTTTTCATAAGTAACTGCATTACACCCCTTTGAAATTAAATAGTTAAATCCCAGTGCTGGTGACAAGTATACAGCAAATTAACTTCATTCTTTTCAGAGATTGAAACTAATTCTCTGGATCAAGAAGATCTAGATGTTCACCCGGTTTCAGCTTTCCTGTAGACTATGCAGCAACCTTGTTGTCTTTCTAGAGGGAACAACAGTGTAAGATGAGAATTAAATCTGCAAAACAAACAAACCCCCCTAAACAAAACAAAACCAAACAAAAAACACATCACAAAAACAACTACAAAAATATATTCACAAATCAATCTGGGCAACAGCATTAGACCAAGACACACTGTGATGGCTCCTTCCCGTCCTTACAACAGGAAAGGAGACCTCCTTGTGTGAGCAGGGTTAGTGTCTGGTCAATGCTCCCTTCACCTGGCACATACAGAAGCAGCTCGTCACTTGGACATGGCACAAATCCTAGGCCTTTACGCTACCTCCCACTTATGTGGAAGGCTGTGAAATTCTTTCACGCAGAAATTCTGATCTTCTACCCCTCATTTCAATTCATACTCAGCTACCAAAAATGTCTTTAAATCACAGGGCTAATTGTTGCAAACTAACAAAGGAGTAATTGAGGGACAGTCAGAAATCCTTAACCAAGAGAAAAGTCGTGTCCCCCCCCCCCCCCCCCCCGTTTTTACTAAAAATATTTAAATTTTCAGACATAAAGTAACTGCTCATGCAGTAAACTACCAGAGAAAGTTTTTCTGTTCCAGTCAGAGTTGTAAAAGCCTACAATTCCTTGCACCAACTGGATTAATTACATTTGTTATTGATTCTGAACAGGGTGCCAGTTATTACTGCTGTTCCTTCACAAGCCAATGTTCCAGTCGCATATACACATCTGATGCCAAGAAAAATGTCCTGCACTGAAATGAAGAGATTTCGCTTCTCCAAGCAGCTCAACTCTGCTGACTGAGATCGTATGTATGATCCACAACCTTTCATACAGAACTGAATTTATACGGTTTCCAATGCAAACTGGAAAATTTATTTGCAAAGTATTATTCAAAAAATTCCAGGTCAACATCAAATCTAATAGCAGGAGGTTTTTCACTACTAGTTTCCAAGAACAGTGGATCAGGTCACAGTAACATTAAATATATTTTACCCTGTATTCAAAGTCAGCAAATTCCCTGCCTCCACGACCTCCTCTGAATCCACCACGGAACCCTCGGGGGGCAGTGAAGCCACCTCTTCCACCTCCTCGACCTCTTCCACCTCGGAAACCAATTGCCCCTCTGCCTCTGTACCCTCCACGGCCGCGATTGGGACGCAGTGGAATCCCAAAGGTCTCTGCATTTAATCTTCTTTCCTCAGCCCAGGTGGGTCGCCGCTCTCTGTCACACAAAAGAAACAAGGCTCACCGTAAAACACACTTCAGAAGAAAGATTGCCTGTCTTAGTCAGAATCACCAAAAAGCCCATGAAATGAAAAATGATACATTAATCCCACTGTAAATCTTCATTATCCCTTCTGCAAGAATCTAGGTGTACACCACAATTCATTTCTCTCAACAAAAAGAGGTATGTTACCACTAATTATATATTAATAATGCTGTAAGTTTCCCATATAGAAGGACACAGTCTGTATCCTCTGCATATAACATCATATAATTAAATAAATCTTAAAAAGTTATATGCAATTTAAAATGACACAGAAAATATGAGTTTGCAGTTACAGATATTATTCTATCTAGCTGTCAGTATATGTTCTGCTGACAGGCAGAGTACACAACAAAACAGCATGTTATAAACTAGCTGTATAGAGTTTACTAAACAAGTACACTAACATGAATAGGGTCTGTATCCGTCTGTATACAGTAAATAAGTACAATAAAGCAAATCAGTTATGTGTGTATACATATATATATATATACACGTATATACACACATAAGTACAGAGGAAAATTTGCAATGGATCAAGTCATTACTCCATGGAGAGAACAGAGATTAAGAATACATGACCAATCATCATCCAGGCCCACACTTTCAGCTGGGAAGCCCCACTGCAGCCAATGCCAGGAATTTCAGGTAACTGGGAAAATTCCTATGCAGTGTGTCCACCCATAGGGGATGCTCTGTATTTGGCCACAAGAGGGTCCTGCATTTATACCCTTTGAAAAACAACTGGCTTTATGCCAGATCTCTAATTGTTTACTTGTGGGGCCATGCAGTTTCTCATTATCTCACTTGTCCACTCTTGAGAGTGCTGGCCAGGCACACCGGTGTAGCCAAGTCATGAAAGTCACAGAACAGCTGCACATCTATGTTTTCCTGCCTCTTTGTGAGAAACAGTAACAATGAACATATACATTCTACCAAATACAAGGGAGTATGTTTTGTCAAAGTGTATCTCTTAGTCACAAGAGGGAATCAACTCTCAGCTAGGTTCCCATCCATTACATCTCAACACCTCTCCACCCCATAGTTCATATAGGTCAGCAATCCATATCATCTTGTCTAATAAGAAAGACAACAGCAAAAGACAAGCTCTAACATTCCTGAAATGCTGTCTTCCCATTCAAACACCATGACTTGCCAAGACAGTTATGTGATCCACTTAGAAGCCATTACCAAAGCAGAGTTGCAACTGATTTAACTGAAGTGGTAATTTAGTAGGAAAATAAACCGCAACACCTACTTCAGCAAATCTGTAAAAGAGATTCTGGAGTATACACACCAAGTTCCAGAAGCACAGTTTAAAAAAAAAATAAAATAAATAAAATGTTTTCTTATTATTGCACTGGACTTGCCCAAAAAAATTTTGTGCTTGGTATTACTATTTTATTTTTTGCCTACTGCATGTGGAAATAAGCTTTACTCATTTTCAAACCAGAGTTGACTTCAATGAATAGTGCTGACACTAACTTGCAATATAAACAGGCATTAAGTAGACTAACAAGTTTCCACTCACAGGTCATACCTATTGTCATCACAGGAGATGTTATCAAAGAAGGATTTGGTTTTGTCATAGTAGCAGTTGGGTCCAAGTGGATCTTCCTCATCCGCATTCCCTTCACTATTTTGGGTATCAACACCTGAGTCACCTTTGTCTTCTCCATTTACAGGCTTCTCTGGTTTCTCAAGTTTATCTTCTGGAAAATTAACAGAAGCTTTCCAGACTATCACACTAAATAAAACAGCACTATTAACTATACTGAATGCTCAAAAATACACCACCACCACCATCCCCCCCCCCCCAGATTTAATGGGAAAGTCAAATACTTTGACACATAAATTAAGATGTTTTGCTGCTACTGTCTGGAGGTTTGATATCCTCTATATTTTCTGTAGGTTTAATTAAGAAAAACCAACCAACAAACCAACCCCCAAAACAAAAAGAAGCCTGTGGTAGAATGCATTTGATAGCTGTCTATTTTCTACCATCCCAGATACATCCTTTCTAAACATAAAAGCCTCACTCAGTCATTCCTCATAAAAGCCGTTCATGTTTTTCTCATCCCTGTTGCCCTTCTCCTTTGTCTTCCAGCTTTGCCGTTACTCCTTTGAGACACAGGGCCAGCACTCATGATATGCAATGAGCTGACTTTGTATCTGCTTCCTAATAATGCCTGAAGTTCAGCTTACTTTTCTGAATGGCACTGAAAAGGAAGCTGGTAGTTCAGCAGACCTACCTATTACAGTCTTAAAGCCTCATTCCTGAACGGTTACAAATTTACATCTCATAATGCTATGCACAAAATTCAGATAGCCAGCTCAACGTTTCCACAACACACACACAAAATCACCACTGTTTCATAAAATATAGCTCTTTATGGTTTGCTTTCCCTTTCCTCTTATTCTGAGTAATAAAAAAAATATTGTATCAACAGCAAACTGTCAACTAATTTCTCATTTAAAAATGATCCAGAAAGAGGTAAGCATCACAGAACAAATACTACAGGACTCCACTGGTGGCTTTTCTCTACACTGAAATCTGACCACTTATTCCCACCTTTTGTTTCCTGGTTTTTAGAAGTCATCTACTGAAACAGGCAACTCTGTATTTTAACCTGTGACAATTTTGTCCAAAAATAGAAGCGGCAGTGTAACAAACAGGTGGCTGGTCACAAAAGAATGAGGTAATTAAAACAGAAGCCTGCTAGGAAAAATAGAGACAAACATGCTGGCAATATAGATTCAAACTACTCCTGTTTCCTTGGAAAAGGGTAAAAGTGAAAAAAATGGCAGAAACTTTCTTAAATTGAAACTCCTGTGGATCCTCCAACAAAGTTTCGATTCCAAACTCATGGTTTTATGACTGCTTTAATCTATTAATAATTGGAAACATAAATGCAGGTTTTCTTTTACTGTGTCTTTTCCAGAATTCAAAAGTAAACACTGTTGGGACTTCTGCTCAAGTAATCTTAATTTTTAATTAACAGACTTGTTAGAACATGATGTACGGTATTTGGTAGTTGAAATGCCTTCAAAACCCAAATACTGACACAATCATTTAATTAAATAGATGATTCCGGTTTGCTTGTTCATTTATTATTTCTTTTTTTTAAGAACTGCAAACAAGACTTAACAGAATACACCTTTTACAAATTCTTCTTCAAGATAGGATTAAAACAGCAAGACAGATTTTCCCATGATTAAAGCAAAAATGGTTTACCTTTTAGTTTAAGTTTATTATGAAATTCTCTATCAATTTCCTCCTTATTGAACTGTGCATTTGCACTTTCAAAGTCAAAGTCCTTCTCAAACTTCATTGGACCATCCCTCCTAATACCGAATCTTCCTCGACCCCCTCTGTGACCTCCACGGCCTCTCCGTGCTGTAGGTCCACCTGGAACTGAAAAGAGGGAAACTGCATTTTGCTTTGTGGACTGGTTTTTCTTTGAGGGTGTTGGTGATGGTTGGGTTTTTTGGGTGGAGTTTTTTTGTTTGCTTTCTAATTCCTAGGGTAACAGGTTGGGACTTCATGCATCCTCTTCCTGCACTTCTGTTGTTAGAAGTCCTGTTGGAGCAGCTTGTAATTTGTAAATTCACTTACAGTAATTATGGCAGTGACACACAAAGCATAATGGTACTGAACTTGGCACTAAAATGACTTTCTAGAAGTCATAAAGCTTTTGGAAAAAGAGTCAAAATGTTAGTGGCTTTTCAGTTCATCGTTTTTGTAGAAAGGTGACAGGTTTTATTTTATGCTATTGTGTTTCTAAATACATGCATACTGCTTGGTTTTGCATTTTTATTCAAATTCCTTAGTATGGAGCAATCAGAAGATTGCTCTTTAAAGAACACTCTTTAAGGAATTCTCTATAATGTTGACTTTTTGTGCTTGTATGATTATGACCCCAATGCAAAGTTACTGTTACTCATTAGAAACAACTACATGAAATAATTCTAAATACATAAATTCTTTACTAATGTAATCCAAACTGCAAGACCTCTGGCTGTTTATGAAGTCCTAACACTTTGCAAACTACAGAGAATGATGTATTTCAGCAGACTTTTAAAAAAAACTTGATGAAGTCTGGAAACATGACAGCTATTTCTCAAAACAAGATTTACCAATTTGTCGTTTGTTTTCATTTCTGAGTTCATTTTCTGATCTTGAAACCTTGTGTGCTTCAGCTAAAGTTGGAAATAAAAAAGTTATTTGTTGATCCAATTAGGTATCTTTGATTATACTTTTGTATATAGTGATGTAGTTCATATTTCAAAAAAATTCCAAACTATAAAAAAAGTAAACCAGAAATGCAACTCATAAAAGGGGAAAAAAAAAAAAAGACATTTTGAATATATGCTTTGACTTCAAAAAGAAATACATGTAACCTAGGTCTCTGCTAGTCAGTCAAACAGAAATGGACAGCAAGAAAATTCCTAAACGTTACCCTTAAAAAGAGCACTTCATATGTGTATGGAAAAAGAAAGCCATATGAAAATTATTCAAAGCTACCTCGTCTGTGCTCCTGATTCTCTAACAATTTTTGGCTAGCAGACACCAAAGGTCTGGCTGATACAGGACTCCTCCTCCCAGCTGGCACTGGAGTAGGCAAGTGGGCTGAAGCTGTTTGTACTGACTGCTCCACGGAGGGGCTCCTTCTCAAGTGCTCCATCTGAGGGCTTGAACGACCTGGGACAAAACCAGAACAAAACCAAAACCCAAGGAGTTATTTCTCATCTACAAATTTGAGTTACTGGTCTCAAGCAATCTAGACTGACAGGTTTATCTGCCTTACCAGTCAAGACAGCTATGTCCAAAGAAATAGGTATTTCTGTACCCTCAGATTCACTAATCTAGAATGAAGGCTATTTAGCAATTCCCCTTTCCACAGCCTAAAAGAAAAAAAAAAAGGGTAGGACAACTGATCCCTACCAATCCATCCATGATGTGCACTTAGCTGTGGAATTACAGTTTTTGATCGACTGGAGGTAAAACTACTCTTTCTGCTTCTCTGGAAAGCCAAGTGGAAAGTGACTTCTCCTAAACGCAGAGATGTAGTTATGATACTGAAATTTCATTTCATCAAGCACACACTGTTGTCTGATCACGACAAAGTAAATGAATGGTGATGGCTAGGTGCCACAAAGTGCTGTTCATATATTTCAATTTGCAGCCATGAGTGACTGGAGCCAGAGGCATGCTTAGAATGGAGACATCTGACCCAGCCAGACAAGTTTATGACAGCATATAGGTAAATCTACTAAGAAATTATAATGAGATTCAAAACCCAGTAAGTAAAAGAGCAATGTTATATCCTGTTAAAAAAGAGCTTAACAAAAGAAGAAACCACCACAATAAAACCAAGCAAACAAGAACCCACCACACCCAACAAACCAATGCCACGGAATCTATGAAGATGACAAAGATTTTAAAAGCAAACACACAAAGTTGAAAACTTGTCGGTGTCCCCAGGAGATCTGGCGTCAGAATACATATTCATCTGGACTATGTGTCATACATTAAGTCCAAGGATCATACGTGTTTCAATTTCACCTACAGAAACCCAAGGTTCTCTCTCAACACAGAAACAGTAAATGCTGAGCATACTTCCCCCCCCACTTTCCATTAATGCAACACACACCTAGAACCTATTTTCGGTAATCCCCTCAACTAACCCTAGAAAATAGTCGTAACTGGTATACAAATCTCATGTCAGAAAAAGCCCTGTTTGCTGCGTTTTGCATTTTAACATGACTGCATAAACTTAAAAGCAGCATCAGGAACATATCTTAGAACACACTTTTATAAGCAGCAAAGAAGAGTGAAGAGCAGGAAATAATGTCATTCAGATTTTGAGGAGAAATCAACAAATCTGCATGAAAAGCGAGGGTGGAGGTGGTCAACATTTAGTTTCTTTTTTCTTTGCCACTCAAAAAAGCATAAAGAAGTTCCTTTTTGCTTCTACTTTCTTTTTCCAGTATTACACAAACTACCCATACATTCTACTACTATTAAGCTAACTTAACTGTCATGTCACTTTCTCTACAGGCGATCAGGTCTGTTGTTAATATTACTCATCTAGATACACATTAACAAAAAAATACCTTTAAGAATAAAGATTTTTAAAGTGTAGGCTGAAGGACTTCACAATTCAGTCAGTATGAAGTACCTTGAGTTTTGGCATGTAAGCAGTAACACTAGGTATTGAGTTTCCATATGCATCTATTTGCAAACAGTATTCAGTGCAACTAAGTCCTGCTGTTCAATACAGATGCTTTAAGAAGAGCAACAGATATGTTGCTAACAGTTACCTATGCAGCCCATCAAGATAGGAAAACACTTTTAAAGAGGAAGTGCAAAGCCTCTCAGTGCTTTCTGGTTTTAATATCAAGTGTTTCATGTCAGGATTCAGCTGTTTGGTTACCATTTCTGGCAACCACATAAGTCATAGAGGCGCAATTGGTTGAAGAAGATCAGACAGTTATTAAAAAAGATCTACCTTGAGACATCTGTGTTTTCAGTGATCTTGCATCTGCTGTAAATGCAGAACCAACTGTAGTGCTTTGGGACACGCTACTGCTGGCTGAAGAATCTGTTCCAAAAGATGTTAAAGAACCCCCTGCTTCAAAAGAAATAATATAGTTGTAAAACTTGGTTTAGACTTTTTTCCTGGGTTTTTTTTTGTTTGCTTTTCTTCAAATTAGCACTAAATGATTAGTGAAGTCATATTACGCAGTTATTCTAGAATATACAAAAATCTGCCCTTCCCATATGCTTTTAAGAATAATGTGATACATGTATTCTTTCACAGTAAGCTAAGACTGTAATCTTTTGATCTAACCCCCCACAAAAAAAACACAAAAAAAAACACCAAAAAAAAAATCACTGCTAACTTTTATGTCACAACTATTAACATAGCACACTCACAACAGCACGACAGCATCTTACAGAATAAACAAACTGTACTGGCATATGTTTCCACTTGACATATTTTAAACAAAAATATGACTGCCACATCTTATTAACTGATACCAACTTATGTCCAGCTCTACAGCCTTCCTTTCACATGGCTAACATTTTCAGCAGCAGGAGTAATGCTGATGCTGCAACATTTACACAAATGTAAGTTCCTATGTGAAAAACTAAAATGTGGAATTAAAAAAACCAAAAACTTAAAAGGGAGGAAGCTGGTTGAAAGTTGGTTGGTGAGTCTCCAAAAGCATCTGAAAGGAGCATTTAACCAATGCAGCTCACAAATACTTTACGTATGTACTTCACACCAGGCTACCATCTTCTGAACAGCTGGAGGACTGTGCTGGCACATGTATTGCTGAACAATCCAAACCCCTTGTTAAGGTCCACGCTACCCCATCAACCTGGAATACAGCTATGGAGGTTTTGTGGGGTAGCTGCCTGCCTCTTGTGAAATACAATGAACATATGATGAATACACTGAATACATACAAAATAGAATGCATTAATGCATAAAGGAACCCTCTTGAGATAGGATGTTTAATTTTCAATCATCATTGCTTTGATTTGAGCTACAAAGTCTATGAAAGACACAACTTTTGAGATACACTGTGGGACTGATACAGATTGAAGACCTTGGATCTGCCTTTAGAGTAAGAAAGACATAGATGAAATTGTAAGCACTGATTATTGTCTATACACACATAACTTCTCTTACAGAAAAACATCAAGTAATCAAAAGCAACATACCAACTCCAACGGCACCGAACTGCTGCCCCACCAGCGGGCTTGGACTGAACTGACTGTATGCAGGCATTCTGCCAAAAGGACCATAGGACCCCACATTCTGGAATGAAGATGCAGTCGAAGATCCTAATGAAGACTAAAAACAAAATACACTTGCAGAAACTCACATTTACGCAAAAAGAAATAGTTCTGCAAGGCAAGAAATGCAGATACTATCTTTTACATTTACCCTACTACTGCTGTGGCTAGTATGTGTACAAGATCTCAACATTCACAAAGTTGCTTCTTTTAATATCAAGAATTCAACCACTTTAACCCAAGTGAAGACAGAACAAAAAAAAAAATTTAGATACATTACTCTGTATGAAAACTCATCACAGACAACAGTTGGCAGAAAACATTTTCACAAGTATGACACAGTTTAGAAAGTACTTTTACCTTTCCAAGATCACAAACATGTGAAAACAGTACCACAAAATTTTGCAATCTTTTCCCTAAAACCTCAGATACTGACTCCACACGTATAAGATTTCATAATCAAATTTGGAAAATGTCTTATCTTTTTCCCTATAGTTTCAAATACTACATGAATAACAAAAGACTCAAGCATACTGGAGAAAGGCAGACCCTTACTATTACTTGGCTTAGCAGTAATGCTATTTCACAGCTCTCAACCACCACTGACAGAAGGAGTTGCACTAAATTTAGCAAAAGAGCTCAGAGGATTGCAAGAGTACTTTGTAAGAAAGTATCAAGAATTTTATCTTATGGAGTAGTTAAACATCAGAAATGTAAGCACTTACAGAATTACTAAGCTCCATTTGAACCAAGAACTTCTATCTTGCTCTCAGGGATGATTTTTAAGACCCCAGAAACACAATCAACAAGGCAGCAAATTTCAGTGATCAAAAATATCCCTGTCAGTCCATTTACTATGAAATAATGGATTATTTAACCTTGAAGACTTGAAGATATAAGCTGCTTTCTCTTTAAGCAACCAAGTATTCCTTTTTCAGGTAACTGCCCTTTTGTATGAAGCCTTTTCAAAAACACATTGCTAGATGAAACTTTAGAATCGTCAAAAAAAGATGAACATGAAAAAAAGAAAACAAAACAAACAGAAGAACTCACTAATGATTTTGAGAGGTTTCAGCTTCTATTCCGTTTGACTTACACCAAGTCCTACCTTTCCAAGAAGTCTTGCATACATGTCCTCCTAATCCCAGTACTTTTCAAAAAAGACATCAAGGTCTACTAAAAGTCACTAGTTGTTTTAGAAAAACTGACAGCCTTGGTATCCAGTGCATTGTGCTAGAGTTAGATTTCAGCCTTGACTTTCAGTTAAAAGACATGACTCAGAAGAAAATCCTTCCACAGTTCTTTACCTTGGGCTGTGAACTTCACAGCAACAAATATTTTTTAAACACTCAGCCAGAAAGCACTTAAAGCTACCAGATTATAACTTCAGGAACAAACATCTAAAAATATGCTTCGACTTACCTGAACAATAGCAGGGTCCTGTGGCAAAGAACACTGGGGCTTTGGTGGCTCACAGACAGTCAGGTCTTTAATGTCACTGCCACGGAATATAATATACTCAAAGACTTCATCACGAGGTGGTATAGGTCTATCAGTTGGTCTATCTTCTGTACCAAAGGAGCGAACTGCAAAATCCAGAAGGCAGGAAAAATAAAAACATCTTGCATTTAACAAAAAGGTTTCAAATATACTGTGGATACCAACAGCTTTAAACAAAAAGAAAAAAATTTTGTTCAACAACAACAAAAAAACCCACCCAAATAGGCAGCATAACCTTTTGTTGTTATCAATTGTTCAGACTTAAAACAAGTTATTTGATCTTATAAATTTCAGCTGAAAATGAAGCAGAAAGACACCTATTTTTCACTGAGACATCATTTACACTATCATACACATTGAGTATTTTGACTGTTTTATAAGGGGAAACAACAAAGCAGTTTTTTGCAACGTTAAAACCTTCTGGACGTTACAGCAATAGGAACACCAATGAAGTGTTTGTCATTCCTGTGAATCATAATAGTAAGTCATTCCTGTGAATCAAGGGCTACAGGAGTTTGCGTTCATATTCTGCACTTGCAAATCAGGAAAAAAATATGCTACTACTACTAGAAATTCAACTATTAAAAATTACCTAAAGCAAAGTATTTCTCAATAGATTCCATGTCTCAATCAAGACTGATATAGAAATTAGGAATTCTATAGTAAGTATATGCAATTTTCAGTAAGCAAAAAACATTGGTGGTGTAAGGTTCTCACGATCTCTGCCAAATTAAGTAAATTCACTGGTCCTCAACCATCTTCTTAAGTGGGCCTGCATAGGGTGCAACATATCAAGACATTAGATTTATTTATATGTATTTAGTTGAATTACAACGGTTTTCACATTGCATAGGGATGAAGGTTATCATGCTTCTGCCTCTACACTACATAAAATCACTAGCACTGTGTATAGGTAACATAAGTTTACTTTCACTACCCTCTCAAAGACTTTTCCTCACCTTAGGACTACCAACCCTAGGTGAAAATAAAGCAAAACAAACAAAATTTGAAGAGCTACTAGAATTCTGTAATCAAAAACTAAACAACTGAAACCAAAGAAAAAAACAAAATCATGACAATCACATTCTGTTGAACCTCAACTTGCAGAAGCTTCAATAATCCCTCACAACTATCTTTTCTCTAAATTTATGAGGCTTTTGTTTGCTTTGTAAGGTACTACAGGTTATGCTGAGAAAATACCTGTATTTTGCTTTAATTCACCAGAATATGTTTTCCCTCCATTTTCAAATGCATCAACAACTTGGAGACATCACTAGGCACTTATCTGCAGCCATAAAACCATTAATCAAGAAATGCAGGTTCCTGTAGAGCTGTGTAAAGCAATACCAAGTCATTTCTCAGGCTGTGCCAACTATCTACCATCACTGCTGCTTCTTCTAGTACTGCATAAACAGTCAAGTATTAAAAATCTCTGAGAAACATAATTCAGAGGTAAAAGGATCAATTCCACACTACAATGAAAAGTAACAATAGGTGGTTACAATTATTTTGTTCATACTTATATCATCTGCTGAGCTTCATTTAATCAAGTTTTCTTTTTCTGTGCATCTCAAAATCTGTTCTGTATGGTAGTAAAAAAAAAGTGCTGTAAAAAGGCATATAAAGTGATTTTCCATTTTTGTTATAAATCTGTCTTCTCCCGCTACAGAAAAAAAAATATCCAAAGCTGAAGAATTTCCAAAAGTTAGTTCAAAGTAATACAAAATAGCTTTACAATGTTATCAACTGGTCATGTGCATCACTGTTGCAAAATTTTTATTCATCAGGCTTTTTCTATTTCACTGCCTTGACCAAGGATCCGCCTTCACTTTCTAGCCATCCTATACTCTATTTATCAGATAACTAATAAATTAACTTGGCTCTTCATTTTGCCTGCTGTCTTGATAAGTAAAACCAAAGCTGATTTTGTGTTGGTTCTCTTTACCCACACTGAAATGGTTGCTCCGGTAGCCATTTTGTCTACAAAGGTGCACAAGAATGGCCACAGTGTCACCATTAAGTGTCCTGGGTTCAGTCGTAGCAGTCATTTTTCTCCTTCTTAGTAGCCGGTGCAGTGCTGTGGTTTTGAGTTTCAGCCTGGGAACAACACTGATAACACCGATATTTTCAGTTGTTGCTCAGTAATGCTTTCTCTGACCAAGGACTTTCTGAGCCTCATGCTACGCCAGGGAAGAGGGGAAGCCAGCAGGAAGCAGAGACAGGACACCTGACCCAAACTAACCAAAAAGGTATTGCATACCACAGCACATCATGCCCAGTTATGGGGGGCAATCACCCGGAAAGGCTAGATCACTGCTTGGGTTGGGCTGGATATTGGTCAGCAGGTGGTAAGTACCTGTATTTTCTCCTCTTATTATTTCCCTTATCATTATTATTATTGGTGGTAGCAGCAGTGATTTGTGTTATACCTTAGTTACTGGACTCTTCTTATCTCAACCCTTGGGAGTTACATTGTTTTGATTCTCCTCCCTATCCCTTCCAGAGTGGGGGAGGGAAGAGGGGGAGTGAGCAAGTGGCTGTGTGGTTCTGGGCTACCAGCTGGACATAAAGTTACCGAACTATTTAGCTTTCGAGCTAAAGTGAACAAACTAAGCAGTAGCAAACGCCATAAAAAGAGTAGTAAATTAGAGACTGCATCTCACATTTACATACAGATAAAAATTTGATGAACTACTGAAGAAATCTGTTTTGAAAGTAAAGTCAAAGCTATGCTGCATGGATAAATATTTTACTATTAATACTAACATCACATGACTCTTACAGAACAGTTTTAAGAACTGGCAATTACCTTTTTCCCTTCTAAACTTTCCCCCCCCCCCTTAAAAGTTGAAACACTTTTCATTTAATGATACCTTAAAAGATGGAAAGGGTTGTACTGTGTGTAAAAAAGAATTTGTCTTTCTCCCTATCATAAAATTATGAAAACATCAAAAGGAAGTATTTTCAACATTAAAAAAAAGAAAAAAAATCAGAATTCATTTTTAAGACACTCAGCTGTCTATGCAACTGCATCAAGACACTGATATGGTCATCAAAGGTTTTGCAGTGAAACACATCAACAGTTACTACTAAGAGTTTGGGGTTTTTTCTCTCTACCCTTCCCCCGCCTCAAACCAGACTTGTTTTAGTGCAACTTTCTGCAAAATATAAAGACAATTTCATCTAGTAATGACTCACACTAATAGACAGGGGTAAGCAAACTCCTCCAATTTGGAGTTAAATCTTCCCCTCTCATCCCAAAGTAACAAAAACAGTCACCTCCAAATCTAATTTCCTTCTAAAACAAGGAACCAGAACTGCACAGGCAGCAATCTAGCAATGCAGTTTAGGACGAGGACTACTTGATGATTTTGCAGTTTCAATCCCAACTAGGTTCTTCAGATAGTATTATAACATAAATGACTTGAATGTTACTTTTAGTATTTTGCAAAGGGATAGCTATCTTTACAGTTTCTTCCTAGCTTGGATCAGGATTTAACATAATCTGAGCTCATCAAAGAAAAAGCCCAATATTAAATAAGTAAATAAGTAAAATAAGAGTTTAGAAGGAAGCAGAAAGAAAACAGAAAACCCACAGTTCTGCATAATCAGAAATACTAAGTTGCCAGAGTATGAAAACCACAAGGTATTGTAGCATAACAGTCTTAGAGCTCTATCCAGCTCTTGTCTCTTAAGGAATTCACTCGGACGACATTTTTCCTCCAGAACCAGGTACAATGGTTCATATATAGTAAAATGCTGAAGAGTGACAGGAAATTAAAATAAGCATGTGAAAGATAACATAGTCTTGTAACACCTCCCAGAACTATGGTAAACCCATTTAATCTTACCCTGTCAATTTAAGTGTGGTGAGGTTTTTTGCTGGTTTGGGATTTTTTCTGTGTGCACATTCTCTTTTTTGTTTGTTTTCTGTATTTTGGGGAATTTTTTTTTTTTTTTGACGTTGGGGGGGTTCTCTTGTCTTTTTTGGGGGAGGGAGGTTGTTTTGTTTGGTTTTTTAAATGAGTTAAACTGGCTTAGGAACTTTCAAACAAAAAGGCAACCATAATAAGTTAAAAGCAAACATATTTTTTTGTCAGTTTAAACATACACAATTCAGTAGCTAGCTAGAAAGAAACACCAATGAGCCTGACAAGATTCGTGTATGTAACATTATGGCCAAGAAGTTCCACTAACTTTGTATTAAAGTGCTGTGGGCAAATTTCTGAAGAGATTTTTGACTCACTTACGTGTTACTACTATACTATATTTTAACAGATATTATTGTATTATACTACTACAGCATCCAAGGAAAACACTGCAACCATCTCTATCAGTTAACAGAAATGACTGCCTGTTGATTAACACACAAAAATACAGTGTTAATCAGAAGCCAAGCTATACATTGTTACTAGCAAGAGGACTCTCTTCCTATACAATGTGAATTATTGTAAACAGTTCAGTCTCTGTACACAGCACTGACACAGTCTTACCAGCCTTACTTCGTATTAAGCATACATACGTGGAAACCAGTTTTTCCCCACTAACGCACCCATGAGAAGCTTGATGACTAAAATTTGATCATTTCCACGAGAACAAGTAATTTCAATTGCCATCTCTCTTCAAAACATATCCCTTTCTCTGTAAGCATGCTTAGATGCCTGCACACCACATTACAGGAAAAGTATTAATGCAAAGCAGCCAGCTTGTGACAGGCTCATACCTTCAGAACAATTAATTCAGTCTGTACTGCCTTACTGGTAGGGGTGGTAAGCTAAGAGGAAGATAGATAGAAGGGAAGCAGCCAGAAGTGGGCTTTGATAAGGCGAATTTTACTGCTGTAACACACTATGCACAGGGTTGGTTTGGCACATGTGCCCTAAACCTCAAGACATGAAGGGATCATGTCATTTAACTGGCTAAAAAATAACTTCATAAAAAACTTGATACAAATTTAACCCTCCCCTTTCCTGTTCCCACCTCTGAACTATAGGAAATGCTCAAGTCTCCACGAGAATTTAACTAATTTTCCAAGTTTTTTCCCCAATTAATACTGCGTAAAAGTCTAAAAGAAAGCAAGTTTTCTCTTTCATGTGTCATTAAACTATGTAAAAAACTACCACAGATGGCTAAAAATGACAGAAATTTAACTACTACTTATATTACTGGAACCTATTTCATTAACATCTGTTATTATTAATGACAGGGTTTCCAAATGCAAGTCTCAGTGGTCCAGTAACTGGTAACTGAAAACCGATGCATTATATCAAAGAGACAGGAAATAATTTTCTGTTTCTTATACCCACATGCCTACAGATTCCCCACTGCTGTTAGAGAATAAAGCCTTTTCTGACCCAATATGGTTGTTCTTACACTGCTTATCAACATTAAAATGTCTAAATCAGTGCCTTGAACTGGAAAGACATTATGTGCTATTAACATGACAGATCACATCTAGGTTTTAATGCTGCAGTATGCAAGATGAAGATTATTCTGTAACTCCCCCAGGTAAGGCAGCAATCACTCTACAGGAAGAAAATTTTACTCGCAACCATGGCTTGCAAACACTCTACTCTTAAATTGGTTGGACTTGATGTTGACAAAATTAAGCATGAGTTGGAAGTATGGACTAAGAGGACATCCCAAGTTAATTTAACTTGAAACTTCAGAGTAAGAGTGGATAGTTTTTGGTTCCAAACACTAGCTCCGAAAAGCTGGCTATCCCCCCCCGAAAAAGTATACATTGATAATATACAAAAACCTCAAATAATTGTACACCTTGCTTAACATTTGGAATCCTACAATGGGAATTTTCCCTGTTATTTAAATAACACACTTTCACACTTCGTGAAAGACTGCATTGCTTTCACCTATCAGAGTCCATTAAGACAAAAATGCTGTTATTTAAATGCTGTTTTCCTCTAATTTGCAAGAGAGGCCACAACTTTTGCTAGCAAAAGGATCACAGCTTTCTACACAAAACGGTGATTAGAGAACTGTAAGAGATTGCCCCTCAGTAGGCAAAGACTACAATCAGTATACCCTGTCAGCAACCCAAAAGTATTATTTCTGTCTAAAACCCCAGAAGATTTAAGCTAAATGAAGTAATTCCATATGTACAACTTTATAAGATTAATCTCAGACTTCAGTTTAGCCCACGGAAGTCCTACTGTTAGGCAAATCTGTAGGTACTCAAGAACAAATTCTACCTCTACTTTTGCAGTTCCTGCCACAAAATGTCAGTAATTTCAGTTAGGAAACAAACAGTGATAAGAGAAGACCCTGCACTCAAGGCAGGTAACAGCCACATGAACCCAGCTACCTAGCAGATCAACTGAAAGCATTGAGTCATCTTCTGGGGCCTTTCTTGTCTCTTTCTGGCAGAAAGTTTTGGTATCTGTGGTAAAGATCCATGGTGAAGAGTTCTGTTTCGACTTCTGGACTCACCACAGCAACACAAGATAACTATTACCTGATCAACATACTTAAAGCTACGGACAGTTCAGAAGGAAGATCTGCTTTTTTTCACGTAACGATCTGGCCGTAACTAACCACACTTGCCACCTTACATATGAAGCTATCATACCACGTTCACGTGACCTAAACTTTCATTTATTCAGAACCTTCAGTACCCTAGAGTTGAACATCTTGTTCATAAGCATGGCGAATTGTTTTGCAGTCTGATCTGGCTGTTACCAGCTTCCAGATTAACCTCAAGGTTTTGGGGTCTAGGTGACCTAGAAACACTGGTTTATTCTCTTCTGAATCATGACACTGTATTACAAAACACACATTCTTCAGCTAACTCATCTAAATTTTATTTAATAGTTTAGATTTACATTTCTAATGAGAGCTATAGGAAGAGAGTAGATCAAATTCATAACTGCAGCTCTATCTTAGATATGTACACTTTGGCAGATAGGCCATTATATGACTTAACCACTCTTGAGAAGTCATGCAGAATTGACTTGGTCATTAGTAAAACTATCTAATTTAGTGCAAGGCTATCATGGGTTTCTCAAGGATGAGATTCTTCTAAGTGCTTTTGTACAAACCTTAACAATCACAGCATGCAACTGGAATTTCTAACACTGGTCAGGCTTTTTCTCATGTAAATACTAGCTGTGGTTTTAAAACAGATAATTCCAGTAAGTTTATTATTGCAATGAACTATGCAATTCTGGGACCAAACCACCTATAAGGTGTTTCAAAGCATTTTGAAAGTAAAAATTTACAGACCAAAGCAACCTATTCTTTAAATAATACTTGTCGGTGGGGAGAAGGGGAAGAAGAGGACAAGGCACACAAACAAGAATTACCACAAAGGCCAGTGCGAGATGAAAGCTAACGAACTGCTGCTACACAGCATCAACTCCACAGCCCAGCTATTACACACAATGTAAAATGTAACATATTGTCATTATGCTGAACTGCTAAACCTATCATACCAAGCAGTAACTGAGGTTCAGAATACTCTCAGTGCCAAGTATTTAGTTTACACAAAGCAACTTCCTCCCTTACCTAATGACTGGATAAAGTCTCTACTTTTACATATGCATTTAGATTATTAGCAAGACTTTACAGAGTCAAGCGTAAAGTAAAATACCACTGAGTTTTGCAGACTCTATTATAAAGAGGTTGTTAAAAAATCTGACTTTTTTTACCTCAATATTACACATTCACTGCCATGGCTAATACACTTGTGTTGAGTGCACGCTATCATGCACAAGAAACAGCAAAGTCCTTCGATGCCCAGTTTCAAAGATCCTCTTCTCTTTTTTACTTCTCGATCTGACTCTTCTCAGTAAACATATCTGCCTTTCTTATACATATATACACATACATTCTCTGGACAATACATTCTGATGCCAGTACTCAATTTCGATTTATATAGTGCCATACAGCTACTTCCGAAATCTAGATCTCACAGCCTTTGTTGATAGCCTGACACTCACAGGATCCCCTTTAGATCCCAGCTGCCTCGTAGCCCAGGATGTGTAACACTTCAGTCGAAGGCGGCCCTATACCCTGAAACCCTTACGATGCAAAGAAATTCTCTTTCCAGCCTCCCCTTCCTACTCCCTTTTACGCACTAACTCTGACCCACTTTCACCTCGAAGGGCGTTAATCTTTTACTCTATTCAGGAATCCTATGAGCAGCCCCTAAAGAGGTAACGTTCTTGGCTCTCTTTCGCGACGGTCCCTCGGCAGCCGCTCCGAGTCTTCCATACCGCTCCCTGAAGCCATGGACGCAGCCCGGGCCGCGGGAGCCGGGGCCTCCGCAGCGAGGTCCCGCTGCCGCTCCTAACCCCTCACTCACGTCCACCTCTGCCAGAAAGCGCCGCGCGTCGCCCCAGCCCCGTCGCAGACTATCCGCTCGGGCGGATGGCGGGAGGTCGCGCCTCCGGCCGAAACTACGCCGACTCTTACTAAAGCTCTGCCAAGACCCTCACAGCTGCTGCTGGGCACTCGCAGGCTGCAGGCCCCCCCTCGCACTTTCGCATTGGCACACCACCACAGACAACTCCGCCGCGCTTTCAGGTTCTTGCTCGATCCCGACAGGCCCCCTGCGCTCCCGCTCCCATCCCGCCCTCTTCCGAAGGTGTTACTGGGCCGCCGGGGCCCGGTCCTGCACTCCACCAGGTCCTTACCCTTGGCCAGCGCCACAGTGGAGTTTTCGGTGTCGATGGTGTACAAAATCCCTTCATAGCGGATCTCGGCCTTAGAGATAAGGCTGATCTTGCTCCCGATGTACGGCGTCCCCCCGCTCATGGTGCTGGCTTCTCGGTCAGGGACAGCCCCCTCCCTTCCTTTTGAAGCCGGCCACAAACAATTAAGCAAGCTCGGCTCAGAGTCGTAGTAGGCGCTCAACTCCTCCTGTTTCGAGCCCGACCTTCCGTCGATCCCCCAGCGACAGCTTTCCCTGCGCAGACTCCCTCAGCACACGCCGCACCAAAAGCACCCTGAAGCTCCCAACATGGCCGCCGCCTTCATCTTCCCTCAGAGCCGCCCCCCTTCGCTTCAGCAGCGAAATGGATGCCGGGAGCGGATATGATCTCGCGAGAGGTACCGGCCGGAGCGGGGTGGGGGCCGTTGAGAAGGGGGTGCGGTCGTTTGGGCCCCCGGGAAATTAATTCGGTGGTGTCGGAGCCATGCCCGTGTGTGCAGTGTGGCTTCTCCGGCGGCCGGGCTCGGCTGTGCCTCGTAGTGCTTGCCATGCTTGGCTGTGCTGGCCTTGGGCTGCGAGGGGCCCGCCACTCCCCCGTCCCGGGCTCGCGCAGGTTGAAAACCACACCCACGGCCTGTAACCTGTAAGCACTGCGGGATGTGGGAGTTCGTTGGATGATCTCGTGATTTGTGATCACGAGATGGTCGAATTTGAGATCCTCAGACAGTGAGGAGAGCATGCAGCAAGTTCACTGCCCTGGACTTCAAGGGAGCAGACTTTGGCCTCTTCAGGAACCTGCTTAGTAAGGTTCCATGGGATATAGCCTTAGAGGGCAGGGGGGCCCAAGACTGTTGGTTGATATTCAAGGATCACCTGCTACAAGCTCAGGAGTGTTGCATCCAACCAGAAGGAAGTGCAGCAGGAGGGCCAGGAGACCTCCTCGGGTGGATAAGGAGCTGCTGAGGAAAATTCGAGGGGGAATAAAGAGGCTTATAATGAGTGCAAGCAAGGAGAGGCGGCCTGGGAAGAGTACAGGGATGTTGTCTGGGAAGCTAGGGACCAGGTTAGGAAAGCTAAGGCCCAGTTAGAATTAAACTTCGCTAGGAATGTTAAGGATAACAGGAAGGGATTCTGTAGGTACGTAGCGAATAAAGACAGACTAGGGACAACATACCGCCCCCCCCCCCCCCCGGAAGCTATCAGGAGAACTGGCTACCCTGGATTTGGAGAAGGCTGAGGTTCTGAATAACTTCTCTGCCTTGGTCTTCACTGGCAAATGCTCTGACCACAACACCCAAGTCTTGGAAGGCAGACGCAGGGACTGAGAGAATGAAAATCCTAGGCCCACTGTAGGAGAGGTTCTGGTTTGAGCACATCTTAAGTTTGGGTCAGGTGTCCTGTCTCTGCTTCCTCCCGACTTCCCCTCCTCACTGACCAGGGGAGCTGCCTGCTCTTTGCACAGCCACCTGGCCTCTGGCCGGTATCCATCCCTTACACCATACCCTTCACATCGTGCTCAGATCCTAAATTTTTCAATATACTATCACTCTTCTCTCATATATATATACATATATATATATATATATATATACACATACACACACAAAGAGAGAGATATCATTACGTAGTACATGGACCAATCCCTATAAAGGTGCTGAGTTCATCTGCTCCATGATGCCGGGCTCCATCTCTTGTAGCAGTCTTTCAGAGCAGGAGAGATGGTGTGCAGTGTTGGATTGTTGCCTGCTGATGACACCATGGAACCCGTCTGGTCATTGCTGAGCACGTCTGCTTTCATCATTCCTTGTTGAGATGATGGTCGGAGGGAAGTCAGGGCTAGTTGTTGGTGACCTGAAGATATCTAGTTGGTGAGCTATAAAAGTGCTACACAGCAGGCAACAGCATACAATTGAGTTCATTGGCTGTTTTCCCCTAAAATCAAATTCCCTTAAGGTACACATCGGACTTCCCATCTTCCCGCGTTACCCAAGTATATCCGGGTCCCTGAGCAAAAGCAATCCCACGAGTGGGTTTGCCTTTACCTGAAGCAGGAATAACCCAGACTGTCTTTCCCAGCAAATTCTTTAGGTGCACCACAGGAACTTTGTCCCCTTCTACAATATGTAAAAGTTCTGACTGGGCTGGGCCAGTCCTGTTGGCAGATCCTCTGGTGTTGACCAACTAGGTGGCCTTTGGTAAGTGTGTATCCCAATGCATGAAAGTCCCACCACCCATTGCTCTCAGTGTAGTTTTTAACAGCCCATTGTAGCATTCGATTTTCCCAGAGGCTGATGCCTGGTAGGAGATGTGATATACCCACTCAATGCCATGCTCTTTGGCCCAAGTATCTATAAGGTTGTTCCGGAAATGAGTCCCAATGTCTGACTCAATTCTCTCTGGGGTGCCGTGTCGCACAAAATGTGTTTCTCAAGGCCCAGGATAGTGTTCTGGGCAGTGGTGTGGGGCACAGCGTATGTTTCCAGCCATCCAGTGGTTGCTTCCACCATGGTAAGCACATGGCACTTGCCTAGGCGGGTTGGTGGCAATGTGGTGTGATATAGTCAATCTGCCAGGCCTCCCCATGTTTGTACTTCAGCCATCGTCCTCCATACCAAAGACGCTTTAAGCACTTGGCTTGCTTAATTGCAGCACGCTTCACAGTCATGAATAACCTTGGCAATAGTGTCCCTTGTAAAGTCCACCCCTCCATCACGAGCCCATCCATATGTTGCATCTCTGCCCTGATGGCCTGAAGTGTCATGGGCCCACCGGGCCAAAAATAATTCACCCTTATGTTGCCAATCTAAGTCCATCTGAGTCGCTTCAATCTTAGCCGTTTTATCCACATGCTGGTTGTTCTGGTGTTCCTCAGTGGCCCGACTCTTGGGTACATGGGCATCTACACGGCGTACCTTCACCACCAGGTTCTGCACCCTGGCAGCAATATCTTTCCACAGTGCAGCAGCCCAGATGGGTTTACCTCTGCGTTACCAGTTGCTCTGCTTCCATTGCTGCAATCACCCCACAGGGCATTTGCCACCATCCATGAGTCAGTATAAAGTACTGGCCACTTTTCTCCTTCAGCAGTGTCCAAGGCCAGCTGGATGGCTTTCACCTCGGCAAACGGATTCGATTCACTCTCTCCTGCAGCAGTTTCTGCAGCTTGTCATTGTCATACAGCTGTCTTCCGTCTCCGATGCTTTCCCACAATAAGGCAGGACCCATCAGTAAACAAGGCATATTGCTTTTCACTTTCTGACAGTTTATTCTATGGTGGGGCCTCTTCAGCACGCATCACCTCCTCCTCTGGTGACATTCCAAAATCTTTGCCCTCTGGCCAGTCCATGATGACTTCTAGAATTCCTGGATGACTGGGATTTCCTGTTCGAGCTCACTGTGTAATTAGTGCAGCCCACTTACTCCATGTACCATCGGTTGCATGATGTGTAGAGGAGACCCTGCCTTTGAACATCCAGCCCTGCACGGGCAACCGGGTTGCCAGGAGGAGCTGTGCTTCAGTGCCAGTCACTTCCGAAGCAGCTCGAACCCCTTCATAGGCTGCCAGTGTCTCTTTTTTCAGTTGGGGATTATAGCTGGCCTCAGGTCCTTTGTATCCCCGACTCCAAAAGCCGAGAGGTTGACCTCAAGTCTTCCCTGGAGCTTTGTGCTGGCGGCTCTAGGTAGGACCATTCTCCCTGGCGGCGTGGAGCACATTTGTCACATCTGGCCCGGTCCACTGCATGAACTCTCATTTAATTTGCTCAAAGGCTTGTTGTTGCTCAGAGCCCCATTTAAAATCATTCTTCTTCCAGGTCACATGATAGAGAGGGATGTGCATTCTCCAGAACCCCACAGCACCCAAGAAAGCTTGCGTTTCTTTCTTATTAGTTGGTGGAGACATTGCTGTTATCTTCTTGATCACATCTGTGGGGATCTGTCTACATCCATCTTGCCATTTCATTCCCCCAAGTTGAATCTCCTGTGCAGGTCCCTTGACTTTACTCCATTCTATGGCAAAACCGACTTTCAGCAGGATTTGGATTATTTTCCTCCCTTTCTCAAAGACTTCTTCCGCTGTATCGCCCCACACAATAATATCATCAATGTATTGCAGGTGTTCTGGAGCTTGCCCCTGTTCCAGTGCAGTCTGGATCAGTCCATGGCAGATGGTAGGGCTGTGTTTTCACCCTGGGCCAGCTGGCTCCAAGTGTACTGGATGCCCCTCCAAGTAAAAGCAAACTGTGGCCTGCAGTCTGCTGCCAAACAAATTTAACACAGAACTGTTGCAGTTTAAGCCCAGCCAGTAACTCAGATCCACACAGCTGCTCGCTCACTCCTCCCCCTTCCTCCCCCCACTCCCAGAGGGATGGGGAGGAGAATCGAAAGAATGTAACTCCCATGGGTTGAGATAAGAACAGCCCAGTAACTAAGGTATGACACAAACCACTACTGCTACCACCAGTAATAGTAAGATAAGGGAAATAACAAGGGGAGAGAATACAACTGCTCACCACCTGCTAACCAATACCCAGCCCGACCTCAGAAGTGATCTAGTCTTTCTGGTTAATTGCCCCAGTTTATATACTGGGCAGGATGTCCGCAGTATATAAACTGTGTATGGAACACCCCTTTGGCTAGTTTGGGTCAGGTGTCCTGTCTCTGTTTCCTCCTGACTTCCCCTCCTCCCTGGCAGAGCATGAGACTCAGAAAGTCCTAGGTCAGAGTAGACATTACGAAGCAGCATCTAAAAACATCGGTGTGTTATCAGCGTGATTCCTAGGCTGGAAGTCAAAACCACAGCACTGCACCAGCTACGAAGAAGGAGAAAGAATGACTGCTGCTGTTTAATCCAGGACAGTATCTGAATGTGCGCAAGTCCACGGGACCTGATGAAATCCATCCACGGGTCCTGAAGGAGCTGGTGAAAGAAGTGGCTAAGCCACTGTCCATCATATTTGAAAAATCATGGCAGTCAGGTGAAGTTCCCGATGACTGGAAAAAGGGAAATATAACCCCCATTTTCAAGAAGGGGAAAATGGATGACCCGGGGAATTACAGACCAGTCAGTCTCACCTCCATGCCTGGCAAAATCTTGGAGCAGATTCTCCTGGAAGGCATGCTAAGGCACATGAAAAACAGCAAGGTGCTTGGTGACAGCCAGCACGGCTTCACTAAGGGGAAATCCTGCCTGACCAATCTGGTGGCCTTCTGTGATGGGGCTACAGAACTGATGGACAGGGGTAGAGCAGTTGCTGTCATCTACCTGGACTTGTGCAAAGTGTTCGACACTGTCCCACACGACATCCTTGTCTCTAAATGGGAGAGACGCCAATTTGATGGATGGACCACTCGGTGGCTAAAGAACTGGCTGGATGGCCGCACACAAAGAGTTGTGGTCAATGGCTCAATGTCCGGCTGGAGACCAGTAACGAGTGGTGTCCCTCAGGGATCGGTGTTGGGACCGGTCTTGTTTAACATCTTTGTCACTGACATGGACAGTGGGATTGAGTGCGCCCTCAGCAAGTTTGCCGATGACACCAAGCTGTGCGGTTCGGTTGATACGCTGGAGAGAAGGAATGCCATCTAGAGGGACCTTGACACGCTTGTGAGGTGGGCAGATGCCAACCTCATGAGGTTTAACCATGCCAAGTGCAAGGTCCTACACCTGGGTCGGAGCAATCCCAGGCACAGCTACAGGTTGGGCAGAGAAGAGATTCAGAGCAGCCCTGCAGAGAAGGACTTGGGGGTGTTGGTAGATGAGAAAATGAACATGAGCCGGCTTCAGTGTGCGCTCACAGCCCAGAAAGCCAACCGTATCCTGGGCTGCATCAAAAGGAGCGTGACCAGCAGGTCGAAGGAGGTGATCCTGCCCCTCTACTCTGCTCTCGTGAGACCTCACCTGGAGTATTGTGTGCAGTTCTGGTGTCCTCAACATAAAAAGGACATGGAACTGTTGGAACAAGTCCAGAGGAGGGCCACGAGGATGATCAGGGGACTGGAGCACCTCCCGTATGAAGACAGGCTGAGAAAGTTGGGGCTGTTCAGCCTGGAGAAGAGAAGGCTGCGTGGAGACCTCATAGCAGCCTTCCAGTATCTGAAAGGATCCTATAAGGATGCTGGGGAGAGACCCTTCATTAGGGACTGTAGTGGTAGGAGAAGGGGTAATGGGTTCAAACTTAAACAGGGGAAGTTTAGATTGGATATAAGGAGGAAGTTCTTTACTGTAAGGGTGGTGAGGCACTGGAATGGGTTGTCCACGGAAGTTGTGAAGGCTCCATCCCTGGTGTGTGGTGTCCCTGCCCATGGCAGGGGGGTTGGAACTAGATGATTTTAAGGTCCTTTCCAACCCTAACTATTCTATGATTCTATGATTTGGGGTGTTCATTTTTTTTAGAGAAGCCTAAGCCACCTGTTATTGAATGCTATGTTTATGTGATCCTTAATAAGCGATTTAGAAACCAGTCATGCAGAGACCTGCAAAAGTTGTGATGACAGTTAACTATTTAGTTTGCATTTCAACAGGGATTCTGTTTTACTGGGTCATCAGAGCCTTGAGATGGTGGGATCTTGCCAAACAACACTGAACAATGCAACTGTTGATGTAATCTTGACTGAAGTGTGGGATTAATCTGTAACAAATACCCTTTTAGTAGAAGCACACACACACAAAAATAATTTTGAGATTGCACTTAACTTGTACATCTCAAGTAAAAATTACAAATGGGGCTTCCTGTTGGAGGCTTTGTCTCTTAAAACATGATACTGTCTCAGGTGCCCTTTGTATATTTACAGCCTAGAAAATTGCATGCAACAAAAACTAACTTCTGGAAAAGAGCACTTAATAGCTTTTGTTGCAGCAACTGGACACTCATATATTGCAAAGATTCATCAAGTATTTTGTTCAGAATAGGGCTTTGAAGCACAATAGCAAGACAGATTTTTCTGGAAGATCCTGTGGGATTCTAAATAGGAGCTATATTAGATTTCCAGAAACTTTATGCACAGGTTCAACTGTCTAACGTCGTGGAGGACTTGAGTGCCCAGGGAGCTTTACTGTGATGTTCTTTTAGCATGTCCTGAACTAACTGAAAGATTTTGGAACAAAGTTGTGCAGTTAATTACTGGATATATATGTCCGTGTCAAGTCCGTGGGAGACCACTGCTGAAAATCAACATTTTAAACTCAGCTCAAAGTAAAGCTTTCCATCAAGTCCTGTCTTGGTAAGTACAGACAAATATTTACAATGACGATTAACTTCAAAACAAAAGCTCCTAAATTTCTATAAACCATATATAAAAAATAAATTTGTTTGCAATTGAAGTACATGAAACTAAAATTAGGCATGTTTCTAGAATAGCCTTTGGATACTGTCCTGGGTTTAGCAGTAGCAGCCAATTTTTCTCCTTGGTAGCTTGTGCAACGTTGTGTTTTGACTTTCAGCCTGGGAACAGTGCTGATAATACTGATATTTTCTAACCATCTCAGTGCTATCTACTTTTGTGGATTTTATGGTTTTTAATTCATGCTTAAGATCAGGAGTTGAAAGAATATTTCTACAACACAAAGTGAATTTCAATTCTATGTGTAAAGCCTGATTTGAATTCATTTAAAAAGTTATCTGAAAGCCTTATTTAAACTTGGTAGGTACCATTTTAACATTAAATATAAACTTAAGATAAATTGTATATTTGAAGGCACTGAAAGTGTATATTTAAAAAGAACATGTCATTGAACTAGGCAAATAGTGCTCCTTTCTAAGTGCTTTCATTCTTTTAGCGGTGTCCTGGTTTTGTCTGGGATAGAGTTAATTTCCTTTGCAGTACCTGACGTGGAGCTGTGTTTTGGATTTGGTAAATCAGTGTTAGTAATACAGAGATGTTTTAGTTACTGCTGAGCAGCTTACAGAGAACCAAGGACTTTTCTGCTCCTCACGCCATCCCACTAGTGAGTAGGCTGGGGGTGCACAAGGACTTGGGGACACAGCCAGAACAGCTGACCTCAACTGACAAAAGGGGTTTTCCATACCATATGGTGTCATGCTCAGCATGTAAAGCTGGAGGAAGAAGGAATGGGAAGACAGTTTAGAGTGCTGACATTTGTCTTCCTCAGTAACCACTAACATGTGGTGGAGCCCTGCTTTCCTTGAGATGGCTGAACACCTGCCTGCCAATGAGAAGTGCTGGATTAATTCTTTGTTTTGCTTTGCTTATGTGCTCAGCTTTCGCTTTACCTATAAACTCTCTTTATTTCAACCCATGAGTTTTATCACTTCTATCCTTACAATTCTGTCCCCCATCCCACTTGGGGGTGGGAGGGTGAGTGAGTGGCTCTGTTGTGGCTTAGTTGCCAGCTGGGGTTAAACGATGACTGTCCTTTTTGGTGTCCAACATAGGGCACATAGGGTTTGAGATAACAATAGATGTGACTGGGATTGCTAGATGGAGTTTATAGCTGTTACTGCTGTTTAGCTATTAACTGACAGCATGCTGTGCTTGCCATGGGGCTTGCTTGCCTTACTGTGCATCAGTGTTGAGCTCATTAGTGGCTGCCTTTTGCTTTCACTGCTTGCTGTCCTGCTTATCATCTAACTGCTGTGCCTGGGAACATTTTGATAACAGGAATGGCAGTGTGCCTGGGCTGGCAGATGGCCAGGGCATGGCTGCTGTTTCTGTGCTGTTTCTGCTCTTCCTGGACAGGCTGGAACTCCAGTGTGAACTCAAGTCAAAGGCACTGTGACCCATCAATCAGCCCACATAGGAGCAGGACACCCTGAACCATCTGTGGCTATAGGTAAGTCTATGCCAGAGCAGGTACACATCTTGAAGCATCTATGGCCCTTGTTATTTTTGAGCTTCAGCAGGTATACCTCTGAAGGGATGCAACTCAAGAATGAGTCCATGCTGGAGAAGGTACACCTTGAAGCATCAGCGGCTGTGCATGAGGTCATAACTGCACCACCTCAAAGCACGTGGCCGAGGATAAGACTACAACAGAGAGGATACACCTCTGGAGGGTCTGCAGCTGTAGATAAGGCCATGTTGGAGCAGGTTTATTTCTGAAGGGGGTATGACTTAAGGCCATGCTGGTACCAGGAACTTTTCTGAAGGCATTGTGACCCATGGAGGCCATGCTGGAGAGGTGCACCTCAAAGCAACTGTGGCTAAGTCAGTGCTGCAGCAGGTATGCCACTGGAGACACTGGCTTGTAGATAAGGCTCCACTTGGAGCAGATACACCCCTGAAGGACTGCAGTCTATGGGTAAGCTGAAACTGGAGCAGGGGCAAGGGGAGGAATTCATTGCAATGTTAAACCCTATGGTGCGGTCCAAAGGGACTAGGCGTGGAGATTGTTAATGGAAATATCTTTAAATTGTTACAATCCATGGTTTGAGTTGCATGTTATAGGAATTACTGTAAGTTATGTAAATATTTGAAAAAGATTTTTATAATAAAGGAATGAATATAAAAGTTCACCAAGATTCTGTGTTTTACCAAGTCTCATTCCCTACACAGAAGCACAAGCCCAAAGGCAGCTTCAGCAACAAGTTTATATACATTCTTACATATGTCATAACTTCTTGACTTGAAAGGAGTCCAATATGAATCAGTACATATCATGTTTTATTAAATTATTCTTTTATATTTCCTTATTCTGTGTGTTTATAGATATAAAATGGCTCAATTAAGAAGAGGTGAGTGGGAAGAAATAGCAATTAATGTTTTACAGATTACCCACCCACAAGTGTACTCTAAAACTGTAATTAAAAGTAGGCAACTTTTTAAGTTTTGAAATCTGTTGTGTAAATCATGACTTCCCATTTTCTCCCTCTGGTGTGAAGATTACTTCTTATCTTCTGAAGTCACAAAGCAATACAATTTTCTTCTGTGTGTGTTTTTTTAATGGAGACGCCCAGTTTAATGCTATAGTGTTAGAAAAATGTATACAAAAACTTTTTTTGCCTACAGGACTAGTTGCAGAATTGTATGTCTACCTCTTCATTAGAAAAATACTGGGGATAGTGGTATGCAAATCAAGTCCAGAATCAGGGTATTTAAGTGAAGGAAGCATGGAGTCTTCTCTGAAGTTAATAAAATGTGCAACTCTTAAAGTAATAGTGGATGGCTTCTGATTTTTTTTTTTCAACGAAAATGAATATTCTGTATTTTTGTGCAATAGCAAATTGAGTCATAGTCTACTAGTACATTTTAATTAAATTTCCAGGTAGAAACTTGTTTAAAGTCCAACTTTAATTCAGTTGTATCATTCCATAAAAACAATACTCACTTGCTAAGCAAATTTTTGATGCATAGATCTCCTGTGGACACTTACCACTGTTTCTCATAAGCACTACTGTGCTTTCACAGTCACTTAACTGCACTGTCTCCTGTTTATACATCCTGACCACACCTTTGGGCTTTCAGTACTGTCACTGGCCACTTATGAAATACATACTGGTTTAATTTCAGCAGACTTGTAAACTTAATTAAACTGGTGCAACCTATTTTTAATGCATTTTAAAAGCAGTTTATTTTGATTCATCATAAGCCTGCTCTTAAAGGTATAAACAGACAACCAGGAAAAACTACTCCAAATAAAAATGTAACCTACATTGAGAGGAAACAGATGGTAACAAGCCAGTGATTAGCAGTTTAGTGACTTGACAAGTCATACAATGTTTGACTTAACAGATTGAGTCTGGGAATGGAGAAGAGTTGTGCATGCATACAATGTAAGCCCTTCACTCATTTCCATCAGTGGCTCATGCAATTGAAGGTGGGGTTTTCACCAGTGCACCTTTTTCAGCTGTGTGGAAATTCCCCAAAAATCACAAAATGGAGAATGAGTCACCATTTCAGGCCACAGCAGCAACTCAAATACATTCAAGTTTGCAGACATCCAAGTTACTGCAGGCTGGCAGAGACAGATAATGGAATCTAAGCTGTTTTCTGCTGGCAGCATCACAAATCCATGGTAGTTATCACCTGTTTGCAAGAACAGATGCAACAAACTGTGGGCAATGGTTATTCGTAGGGGGATAATTATTTTGAAGGCCCCATCAAACAAACTGCTCTGTCATTAGTCAAAGAAATTACAGTTTAGAACCACCACCTTTCTCTTAAGTTGTATTTCTGAATGCATGAGGCAAACCTTGATTAGAAAAGGGAATACAGGAGTGCAATGGCAAATGTTAGTATCAAAATGAACTACCTCAAGTTTTCTGTGTGGATGCTGAGGGAATACAGTATGCCTGAACAGCTGCTGTGACGATGCAAAGAATCCTGGTTTTGGTTTACAACTCTTCTGTTAACAGCGTCCGCATTAGGAATTGTATTACTGCAACCATTCTTGTTTAGGTGGAGCTGTAGCTTTGAACAAGCTCTTCGTGCTTCTTAGGATTTCAAACCGCCCCAACAGCATATGCAGTGATCTTCTTTGAAGGAGCTGGTGTCAGGCACCTGAGCCACTATAGCTGGCTGCAAACATGCTTTCAGTTCTACCTAGGCGTGAAGAAAATTGTCCTGGCTGCAGCCGTCCTCACAGGGTATGAAGTGAAGGCAAAGAGCATAATTACGGCAGCTCTGCTAACAAAAAGATGACATGACTGCGTGACATTTCAATTCCCAACGTGCAAGCTCACACCTGTCTTTCAGCACTAGGGTTTCCTCCAATAATCAAACCTCCGAGCCAAGTCTCTACAGACACAACTACCGGCACGCTCTCACACGCACCACCAGCACCGCACAGGCACCTGTTCGGAGAACACCGCCTCTTCCCGCGGCGCCCGGGGAGCAGCCGACAGCTCTCTCACTAAATGCCCCAGGCCCTGTACCTCCCGTGGCCGTTCCCCAGTCAGGCCGCTCCTCAGAAGCGCGGCGGCTCTCACCGTGCAGCCGCGGAGCCGGGCGCGACCCGGGTCAGTCAGAGCCGGCAGCCGAGGCCGCCACCCCCTCAGCGCCCATACCTGCCCCGCCCCAAGGGAGGGTGGAGGAAGCCGGTCCCTCCCGGCATGCCCGGCGCGCGGTAGAGGCCGGTGCGCTTGCGCGCTGCGCGGCCGGCTCCCAGCTCAGCGCAAGATGGCGGCGGGCGCCTCGGACCCCTTGGAAGAGATGCTGCTCTTCTCCGAGGAGGTGGACGAGAAGGCGGTCAGCGATCTGGTGGGCTCCTTGGAATCGCAGCTGGCCGGCAGCCGGAGCTCCGCCGAGGCGCCCCAGCCCAGGACTTCCGCCCCGTCCCAGCAGCAGCAGCAGCAGCCGCAGCAGCAGCAGCACCAGGGGAGCCTAGCGGGGGGCAGCAGCCCCGTCCGGCAGCAGCAAGGGCATCCCGCGCTTCCTCCCACTCCCGTGGCAGATGAGGCTGCGGCGGGGTGTCCCGGAGCCGCGGAGAGCCGAACCCCTACTCAGGGGCAGCTCCCGTCCCCGTCCCCCCCGGCGGCGGCAGCGGCGGCAGCAGCAGCAGCGGCGGCAGGGAGGGGAGTGAGTGTAAACAGTAGTAGTGTGCAGCAATCACATGGAGCGGCTCTCCTCAGCAGCGGCAGCAGCCCCGGCGCGCCCGCCGCCCCTGCCCCTGCGCAGCCCGCCGCTCTCTCGCCCTCCGGCGCCCCTGCCCAGCCTGTCAACAGCCATGTGGCTGCCGGCGCCACTGCCCGGGAAGTGGGAAGCCCCAGCCCCAGCCCGCCCGCCGCCGAGAGCACGCTACCGCCGTCGCAGCGCAACGAGGCCGCGGGGGGGAGCGGGACCCCGGCCGGGGGGGGCGGGCCGGCGGGAGTGGCGGAGGGTGCTTCTGCTGCTGCCACCGCGGCGCTCCCCGGCGAGGCGGCGCCCAACGGGGAGGGTGCGGGGGGCCGGCCGGCGGCAGTCCCACCAGTCAGCAGCCACGGCAGAGCAGACGCCGCCACGGCACAGATAAAACCCGCGCACGGCCCGCTCTCCGCAGTAAACGCACTCAGTAACTCAGCCAGTCCCGCGCCCGCCGCACCGCCGGGGCAGGGCTCGGCCCCCAACTGCGCTCCGGCTGCCCCCGCAGCGCCCAAGCCGGCGGTCAGCGCTGCCAAGGCGGGCGCTGCCCCCCTTGCAGCCCCGCAAGCTCTTTCTCCCCGTCCGGCATTGAGTGCTGCCCCCAGGATCGTTGCCCCGCAGCTGATCATGAGGCCGCAGCACCAGACCACCATCCAGCTGCCCCCCGGCTTCACCATCCCGCCGGGTAAGTGAACCGCAGCAGCCGCTCGGGATAACCTTTTCTATTTTCTTTGGCCGAGGTTGTTTTCATTCCCCAAAGTTGTCTTCCAGCTGCTCGACGCGCTGGAAACAAGAGGAGGCACCTGTCTGAGGGCGACGTCTGACAAACAGGCTTCCGTTAATGAGGGTGTAATTGGTACGGGACGGGCACTTGCTAATGCAGTTTAATTACGACTGTAGTGTGGTGAGTTACTTGTTCTATCCTGGGGTGAGAGCGGCAGCCGCAGTAAGTTGTTTTGGATGGATGTTGTGAGCAGTCGCGCTCCAGATAAAAGGCTGGGTGTTAGCGAAGCATAACTTTATATGTGCCTTGAAGGACTCTATTTTCTGCTTGCCTTCTGATAGACTTGAAAAGTTTTTTTTTCTTCAGGGAGTGCCTTCTGCTGTGAATTAGGCGGCGAGACACAGGCTGATGTACATAATCTAAAATTTCTGATTTCAGCAAGTGTGATGGTGTAATTCTCTGCTGTGTCTGGGCAGTCTTTACATCAATGGATTTTATTTCCAACTCTGAAGTAACGGTTGCATTCAGTTTATTCTCCTCTTAGTTTTTAACTGTCATTACTAAAAATGTAAGTTCAGCAAGGTTGCTAACTAACCAAAACAGCATCACTTCATCCTGGTGATTCCTATTCTAATTGTTTATTCTTTCAACTGAAATTCTAAAGGATTCTGTGATCCCCTACTTAGATTTCCATGTTGGGAAAAAAGTTGGTAACTTTTTGCCTTGATTTAGGAGATGATTTAACATTTGAACTGATTTTGATACATTTTTGCTAGTACTATGAATAGCATGATAATATGTGGAGCTATAGATGTAGTCTGAAACAACTTCTTCCAACATGTTTCTTAAAATATTTGATATTAGCTAAGCATAGTAAAAAGCTAAGTGTAGCAAAAATGCAATGGTATTGAAGCTCACTTCTAAGTGGAGGTTTAGTAGTTTTATATTTGGCTGTAGTTTTTGAAAGTCCTGCTCCAGATTCTAATGCTCCAAATGTAAAAAGCTCAGTGGTTTCAAACAGGTAAGAGGTTGTTATTCAGACTACATTAGTGACTTTAGCCTTTGATTTTCCATTGTTTATTTGTTTGATAATTAGTATACACATACGATGTGTTGTAACTTTGCATACAGTTGTTGAAGTTTCTTGTGTCGACACTGCATTTTGCTACTTAAGTTTTAAGCAGAAGAGGGAAAACAGAGCCCTTGAAAGCGATCTGATCCAAGATTTAGAAAATGTTATGGAAATAATACTGTAGAAAGTTATAATTTGAATTTGATTTTATTACAGGTCAGCTTGAAATCCATTGTATTTTCATAAACAGTAAGATAGTATGTTCTAAAATGAAGTTATTTAGAAAATACAATGTTATTTTTGAGTTTTTCATTCCTAAAATTGGTGGATCATTTATAATTAATTTTGAAACTCCCACTTTGTAAACTTCTCTCTAAAGAAGAAATTTAGAATCAGCTTTTGAGAATAGGTTATTTTACCATGTAATAATCATAAGTTGTGTGTTTTGTCTTTATGTGTCTGACAGGAAAAAATAGTGTCATAATTTAACCAGATTCTAATTTGTATGTATTGCTCGGGAAAAGAAATTTCAAGTCCTCCAAACTGAATTAAAACATAACATCAATACATGAACATTTATTCATCTATGGTAGTAATTATGTCTAAAACTTTTATTGAAACTGTGGCTTGTGTTGCAATTAATTTGTCTTCTCCATTCGTTATTTTTTTAATTCAGAATTGGTTTTAGAAGATTGGAAGATAAATCAACACACCTGTGAAACCGTGTAATAGCAATAGAATGTGTAGTTTTTAATGTGTGGTAGGCATTATCCTAGGAGGATTTTATATAAAATTCACAATGTAATCAGAGGAGGGATATGTGTTTGGCCAGTTGGCAATGTACTGGTATTTTTCTTTCTGGATGGTTTAGGAATGGCATATACCGAGTACATAATCTGTATATGGAATTATCTGCAAATACAGACCATGAAGTTTGCTGCTTAAATCGCTGATGGACCTTAAAAACCAAGTATATTTTGGAAGAGTTTTTATGGGCTTTTTTCAGCTTTTCTTTTAAAAATTGCTGTCTGGTCTTAGAAAGAGAGTTATGAACGTGGCATTTGGATGTGGTTCTTCTGTAGAGCTCTGTTCCTTTAACCTTAAAGCTTGTTTTCCAAAATTGTTTAGTTTGTGGTGGCAGAAATTTGGCTCTTGTTTGTGTTTTTAGCAAGGAGGGTTGTGTGGGAGCACCTAAGACTACGAGAGTGAGGGCTTTTGTTGGTGCTGCAGTTCACTCTTGTGTTCATTCCACAACTGGGATTTGTATTTTTATGTTAGAGACTGAAGGACTTTCTTGATACAGGGTACATCTGAAATTTGTTATTTGCTTGTTACAATAGTGTTGGATTTCTTTATCCTGGTGGTATGTTGCAAGCCATGTCTCTCTACTGAGGTAGGTTTTTTCCCCCCATGAAGCTAATTAGAAGTGAATGTATGCTTTTACCTTCTTTATTTTCCCTTGAAAAGTAAAAATAAAAAAAAATAAAAAAGCAATTTGCACATAGAGACAAGCTGTAGAAACAGTGTGAACTGACTCTTACCAATAAAATAAAAGTGACTTCCTAGATTCTTACATGTTTTTGGTTCTCCTGTAGTTGCAGTCAGGATATTTTTCTGTTTATAGACCCATTGTACCCTATCTAGGTTGAACTATGAAAGTGTATTCTGGACCTAACTTGGAAATTCTTTTAAATGATCTGGCTGGGGAATTGCTCCTTAATAAGGAAGCACTTTACGTGTTTTGCAGTGATGTTGAGTAAGTGTGAAGCTCCAGGTGATCTAGGGACCAGCTTAGCCATTGTCTCCCCTTTTTCTGACCTGATAATTATGGAAAACTTAAGACAAAGCTTAGTAGCACTGTCTGTGTTGTGTAGAAGGCCTCTATTTGTGAAATGTGTTACCAGAAAATAATCTGAGAAAAATTATCATTTACCTCCAAAATGTATTAGAAAACACTTGCCAAATACTGTGGTGATTTTTAGAGCAATTCTTTTGGCGTTTGCCTAAAATACATGCTCATGTATCATTTTCTGCTGAGGAGTGGCTGGGTTGGTTCTCTGGATTTGGCAGTATTTTTCTCTTAATGTCTAAACCACAGGTAGTGCCTCCCAGTACAGTGATGATGGGTACCCAATAAATTCATCTGTTAATTCTCAACAATTAACTAGATCTCAAGTATTGTATACTCAAAAAGGTGGCTGGCCTGATGTTTGCATGTGCACATCTCCTGAAGCTGTTGTTTTAGTAAAGCTGTCATGTCATTGTCCCTGCTATGTTCATACTGAATTCTATTCTCAGCTACTAGGTTATCACTATGGTTTAATTTTAATAAATATTTCTTTCTAATTTTATTCTGCTCATCCTGACTAGACTGCTGAAAGTATGCGTATACACGCAAGTGACCTTTTTTTAGTCACTGTTATCCATAAGCTACAGTTATTTGAATTCCAGACTGAATAGGGTATTAGTTTTTGTCTGCTGGTGGGGGTTACTTTTCTTCCTTGAAATAATGTCTCATGCTACACCAGAATAAAAAATGATACAGTGTAAAGAAAAATGTACACTGCCATCCATAAGTTTTACTGGTATTCCTTAGTTACATAGTACCTTATATATTATTCTTTATTGTATAGTTATTATTACTTTTTTCTCATTAGGTATGGTCTTAGTGCGCACGGATGCTGGACAGCTTGTAATGGTGCCTCAGCAGGCTCTAGCACATGCCCAAATGCAGGCTCAAGTACATACGCAGGCACAGGGTACTCCCACCATGTCACCGAGACTTTCCGTGCCCACAGCTGGCCCTGTTTTTCGCCTATCAACAGCTCAGGTATGTGTGGCTTGATTTCACATTACTTTTGTGCCTTGTGTTTTCCTCTGTCTTACATATTGTTAGTTCATGTGTGTTTGTAAATATTCTTTCCTCGCCTTTTTTGTTGTGGAACCACTAAATACTTATTCAAATGCAGTTTATTTTCTGAGGCCTAGGATTACATTTTTTTTGTCATCTTTCAGAAAAGTCTCAGAAAGAGTCTCTCAAGACCTTTTTCAGACTGTGAGATCACTGGAGGCTTGAAGACTCAGTCTTAGCCTAAACCGAGTTTGGGCTATATACTGCTTGTTCAGCAAGTGCCCCTTGTTCCTCTGAATCAGAAGCACTGTGATCCTGACATGCTGAATGGATGCACAAGATGGTTGGATTTTAATAGAAATTGGAAAAGAAAAAGCCAGGCACATTCAATACAAAGATTTTCAGGAATTAACTTTTCAAATAACACCTTATTAAAAAGAAAGGTTTGATTACTTCGAGTGTGATAGGTCTACACTTAGTTTTGCCTGTGTCTTAACTACATTTCCTTTTTTATACGGATTGACAGGATAATGTACTTCCTTACCACAAATTTGTCAATGGAGTGTTTATGTCAGCTCAGAAGTGATGTATGTTCAAGAGTGGAGGGGTATTGTTTTTAAAATACTTGGTAGGCTGCATTGGTTTAAAATGGTTTAGGGAGGTTGTTCATCTTCAGGCTGTTTGGAGCTAGAGCTGAGCTATCTTACTAAAATGTATAGTCAGACACATTTAGATGTTAGTACAGAGCAGCTGTGCTATAATAATGACAGGCAGAGTTTAAGGTAGGTTTGCCCAAGTGTGGTAAGTTTGCAGAAGTGGTAAGTAATTCTGAATGGAAAGAGAAGAGGTGCCTTTATAATTTTTTAATTGATGGTTATATAGGTTGCCTGAAATAACTTAAATATGTGTTTCCCAATGTTTAACTTTTGATTAATGTCCTGTTACATGCTTTGTGAGTTACACCATATTTTTAGTCTGAAGGATTAATAAGTTTAATTCAAAACTGAAAACAGTGATAAACTTTTCAGAAGAGAAGGAACCAGAACAAAATCGGAGAATTGAAAATAAATTAATAACATGAGGAAATCTAAACCACAGAATAGCAAGTAGAATGTAAGTTTTAGAAATGAGTATCACTAGGAGGATGGTAGCTCAATGGAATGCATCTCGGAAAAGACACAAATAAAAGTCTGGAAGCACTTGAAGGACTTGTGGTCTCAGGAAAGAGATAAGTGTATATTGGATGGAATTTGTAAAAGAACTCTTCACAGAAAAGGCAGATGTTCAAGGTTTAGATCTGTGATACCCTGGAGTATAAGAAAACTTGTAGAAGCCTTCAAAGTTAAAGTTACTTGAGGAAAAATACACAAGGAGATAAGCCTGTGTTAATTTTGAGATTTATTTCTTTTTACAAGTTTGATGACACTGAAAATCCAGACAGATTGTTCTTTTGAATTTATCTGTCTGTCTGTGTTTAAGGCTTTCTTTGTAAATAAGTACAATCAGTTCTTTAGTACGGAACTACAAGGGACTGTATGGTGCACATTCTAGTGAAGGATCCTGAGATAAGTGCATAACATAAATGCAAACCAGAAACTGGGGTGGGACTGTGCCAGGAATATGATCTCAGTCTGTTAAAATGAGTTAGTTTTAGCTGTTTCTGTTTCATACTGTTAGTTTTCATGTAATAAGTTGTCATTATGTTGTGGCCAGCATACAGAATTAAAATTCAGAGTGGAAACATTCAAAGCAAATTAAATATTGTCTGTAGTATGGAAACGTTCAAGGAATGCATTTTTATTGTACGTAGAGAAGCATACAAAAATGTAGGCTGACTGCTTGGCTATGTGTGTTCAGTCTTTACTAGAAGACTGGAGTTTGGATCCCAAAGTCAACCTCAAGATGTGTGCACAGCAAATATTGGAAATTGATCATGTTGGCCTCAGGCAGTTACAGGAAGCAGTTAAAGTTGCAGAAAGAGTATAATCTGATTTGCTGGATTTATATAAAACTGAATCTGTGAGGATACTTTATGTTCATATGCTTGTAGAGATGCCTAAAATCTGAAGAGAGTTCAGGTATTAGAAAGACATGATGCTTTTTATGCAGGGTTCTGCCCAGATAAATACCCCACTGCATTACAGATACTCCTTTACACATGTTAGTGCTAATAAGCTGGTTGAAAGTAGAGAAAGCCAGCAAGACGTTATGAATGATTAATGTATTTTATAGGATGCAAAAGTTTGATTATTTTAACATAGTGGGATTAGAATCATGATGTTGCACCTTGTCAGGATTCATCTCCTTTGACAGATCTTCGTAGTAGCTGCCCAAACTGTACAGCATCATTTCTTTATTTGTTGTAATTAGCAAGGATAAGAAATAATTAATATTGTCCTTTGGAAATTTGCATTGAACTTCCTTGACTCTGCATGTGGTCTGAGGCTTTTCTTCCATTTTGACAGTGCTTATGTTTTATAAATGTTTGACCTTAACATTTAAAATAGATGGTTGATGGCCTTTTAAAACCAGCCAGTGAAGGTTTCAAGTCTAAAGGTTTATCCTGTCAAAATTAGGCACTAGACTTTTATTTGATTAGGTGGATTATAACGAGAGTCCTTGGTTTTCTGGAGCGAAGTCCAGTGACAATTATTATGCTAAGGTTTTAGAAGTGCCAGTTATTTGATTAGTCATTATGATTAATCAAGAAAAGGGATCAAGTTCTAAAATATAAGAAATTCTATATCCTGAAAAATAATTTTTTCAGTGAGTTTATTTTTTTTTTTCTTTCAGAATCAAATTCTGGTATGTCAGCTAAATTCTGTGAATTAAAATTTTCAGAATTTAACAGGTATGGAAAATAGTGTCTTACGGGTTTATGTGAAGTATAATAGTTAATCCTAGTCTCAACAGTGACTGAAACAGAAGAAAAAAGTGTGTGTGCCATTAGCTCAAGACAGACAAAATATAAACATTACTTGCTTGAGTCCTGCAAAATATTTTGCAAAGTTGATGAACATTACAAGCTATGCATTTTTTTTTTAACCTCTAGAACTTAAAATGCCTATCTCTGGTATGTTAGTGGGATGATTGTTATGTTACTGTGCAGAGCTCAGATTTACTGTCATGTTTTTATTCAGTTATTTCAAGTTAGTTTTATTTGAATTAAAATGCAAGGCGCTTTAAATGCGTAGAATTTACTAATGTACTTCAGTCACTGACTTTGTGTTTTACTCTATTTTACTTACGTAGAAAGTCTATGCAGGTGGTAACTTGCATTGTGCTGTAAGTATTTTAGGAAATAGTAACTTATTGTATCAGAAAAAGTTAGGTTTCATGCTTTATAGGTAGTATGGTTGCTTTTCTTCAGCTTGTTCTAATTCCTAGCCACTGTCAGAAGTTACTGAGCTCAGTGATTGCTTTCAGTGTTAATGCTATAGACACTTTAAATAATTAATCTGTTAAGAAAGTGTTTTGAGCTATATAGTTAGATGTAAAACACAGGTTATTAAATAACATGGGAAAGAAATTGCAAAAGCTCACAGTTATTTTTGGCAAATCATTAAGAAGTGTTGAGAGTGATAACTGGAGAATATAAAATGAATTATGAATTACTTTCTTTAAAAATATGAGATTGTCTGAAAAGTTACCAAATTTGACAGCTCTTTGAATCACTCCCCTTGACAATTAAGTAATTCTTCCTTCACTTGCAAAAAAAAGGATGAGGGGAAAATAAGGCAATGTTTTCAGTGCACTTGGATGAGATTGACTTAGTTGATACATACAGAGCTGTCCAGGTTCTAAAGTGCTTCTGCAGCACTTGAGAGATTTTTTTCTTGTATCTCAGGCCATCATTTGCCCTATCTTCTCCCAGCTGGTTGGGAGGAAAAGCAATTGGGTTTCTCATGAAAATTCCTTTAGCTTCAGCAGCTGGGCCTATATCCAGGAAGGAGCCACCTTTCCCTGGGAAAAATGGAAGCTCTTGAAATATAGAAAGTGTAGTCTTTTTCCCTTGGGATTTAGTATATGGCCTTAGGATAATGCTTTGCTTGAAGACAGTGGCTTTATCCTTACATGTTGCATTGCTGAAGGTTGAGAAGTCAGATACCTCTATACAGTAGTACTTACTTTTACAGGGAATCAATATGGGCATATGTAACAGATGGGAACCTAGCTAAGAGTTAGTTCTCTCTCATGACTGAGAGACATAACAAAGTATGTTTTTGTCACAGTGTATTCTGGAGAGCATAGATGTTTATGTTTGTCATTCCTGTTTGTAAGAAAGAGGCAGGAAAACATAGATGTGCAGTTGTGCTGTGACCTTCATGTTTAGCCACATCAGAGTGCCTGGCCGATGCTGTTTGTTTTTCTAAGGGTATAAAGGCAGGACCCTCTTGAAGCTGAATCTCGATCCTCACCTGTGGGTAGGCACACTGCACAGGAATTTTCTCAGTTGAGACTCCCAGCGTTGACTGCAACGGGGCTTCCCAGCTGGAAGTGTGGACCTGGATGATGATTCGGTGGTGACTGGTCATGTATTTCTTCTTAATCTCTTTTCTCTCTATGCAGTAATGACTTGATGCATTGCTAATTTTCCTCTGTACTTATATGTATGTGTGTATATATATATATGATTTGCATTAATATATATATAGACAGATATAGATCCTATTCGTGTTAGTATGCTTGTTTAATAAACTGTGCACATTATGTGTATATTATACAGCTAGGGTATGGTCGTTTTGTTGTGTGCTATGCCTGTCAGCAGAACACCATCCTCTGCGGTTCCCAAGTTTAAGAAAAGATACTTTGATTGGAGTGCCAAGCACACAAATTTAGAAAGATTAACTTCCCACTCATCCTATACTAATTTCTTCTGTACATATGCAGCAAATTCCTTACAGTCTGTGTGAGATAAAAGCACAGAGATAAAAGCTTCAGCTAGGCAATCAAGGCACAGAGTTGATGTTGCACAGCAGACATAAGCCTAATATTTCTTATATTTTGAGCTCTTGACTTTGCTGTTTAAGTCATTGTTCGACTTGTATTGTTTGTAATACCTTTGGCTAATTCTTTTGCAGCTTTTAGGGGTAGATGATGTAAGTTAATGTAGTCCAGCTTTGGGGACAATTTTGAAGAAGATAGGCAAATCCAGTTTGAAAGAAAGGTTCTTCTTGACTCTTAGGTGTGCTCATCTGTCGTTAGACAGTTATGCTTCTCTCAATTGCTGCCGTGTAAAATATGAATAAAAGCTGCTTGTTTCAATTCCTAGGGGAATTCTGGAAAAGTGGCTAATGAGAATAAGCAGCTACCTTGTTGGAAGGGTTTCAGTTCTAATCGGTTTATTGCCAAGCTCAAAGGCTCTGGAGCATGAGCGTATGTCAAAAAAGGATGTACAATGTCTGAACCAGAGTCAGAAGTAGTGAAATGGATTCAATCAAAATAATTAGAATATGTAAATAATAGAATAGTACAGAGAAAGCAGTAAGTGAGAGAAGTGCCTTTAATAGAAAAATGTTCTTGGTATTTTAATGATATTTTACATCAGACTTTCTGTTTTTTTTTAAATAAAATGTTCAAGAAAAGCATGAATAGATGCGATTGCACTATGCAACAGTTTTAGTTTAGGTCCACTTATAAGATTGTATAGGACTGTAATGGGGATATTGACTACAACTAACAAAGCTTTTCAGGTTTTTTTTGGGGGAAATATTGCAAGATATTCAGGTATATAACACCAAAATATTTTTCACATTGTGAATATATATTCCATCTTATTGATGCAGCTATGAGAGGCTTGCCTTTTTTAAATTGGCATCTTGTGTTTTACATGGAAGTACTCAGACTTCCATGACTTGGTCAATGAGAAAATGAACATGAGGAGTGTGTACTCCCAGCCCAGAAAGCCAACTGTATCCTGGGCTGCATCAAAAGGAGTGTGACCAGCAGGTCGAAGGAGGTGATCCTGCCCCTCTACTCTGCTCTCGTGAGACCTCACCTGGAGTATTGTGTGCAGTTCTGGTGTCCTCAACATAAAAAGGACACGGAACTGTTGGAACAAGTCCAGAGGAGGCCACGAGTATGATCAGGGGACTGGAGCACCTCCTGTATGAAGACAGGCTGAGGAAGTTGGGGCTGTTCAGCCTGGAGAAAAGAAGGCTGCGTGGAGACCTCATAGCAGCCTTCTAGTGTCTGAAAGGGGCCTACAGGGATGCTGGGGAGGGACTCTTCATTAGGGACTGTAGTGATAGGACAAGGGGTAATGGGTTAAAACTTAAACAGGGGAAATTTAGATTAGATATAAGGAAGAAATTCTTTACTGTGAGGATGGTGAGGCATGATCTTAAGGTCCTTTCCTTAACCCTAACTATTCTGTTTCTTTGACTATTATATTGTAATTTCTTGATGCATTATGAACTGTAATTTTGTTGTACTGTGAATAGTTTTTCAGGGATAGTATGCTTGTTTGAACAAAACATATGTAATGAAATAAAAAAAAAGCTTTGGATGTTTAAAGCAAACATTGGTTTGAGTTAACTGTGCATAATTCTTATTGTACTATTTTTTCTTCATAGTTTCTGTTTCCTTTAAGTTTTGATTGACAATTTAAGATGGGTATTAAAAAAAATATTAATGTGGCCAAAATTTTATCTACTTATAGGGTCTTAGTTAAGGTACAGGATTTTGAGGAAACATGCTCTAATGTAATGGAACTTTGGTTGATCTTAGAAAAAAATTGTTCTGGATTCTTGCATTGGAAGCAGGTCAAATAAGCATGGGTTTGCTTGAATTACTATATTCTTCAGATGTAATAAGTACATTTAGAAGTCTTCTAAAACAGATTGTTTGATGACGTTAAATTTTTGCCTCCACATCTTGTTTTGAAGCTTACACTTGTGAAATTATGAAAAATAGGTAGGTGCTGCCATCTAGTTTTTCTTTGTTGCATTTCTTTTGTTTACATTTTTCATTTGTGCAGTTTATGGCATTTCATGCTTTTCATGCAGCTTGTTTGCTAGTTTTCAGTATCTTAATACCCAACTGGGTTTATATTAATAAAAAGCAAAAAATAAGTTACATACTTAAAATTATTTTAAACTAAAATTATTTTATTACTTACAAAATTAAAGTGCTACTGTCCATTGAGAATATGAAGTGAGTATTGTACAGGAAAGACCAGTGTTAGCCTCACCCATAATATTTTATTACAGAATATCTGTTGCTGGAACTTAAAAATCAGGGGAGATAGTGTATATTGGAATTTTTGTTCTATATATTGGAATTTTGGTCGTACGACTTTACTAATAATTTTGTTTCAAGTTTGATTCAAAATGTGTTTTCCAGCATTAAGTTGCTTTGTATATTTTAGTGATCAGAAAATGTAGTGTGAAGTTACATGTAAAGTTTGATGGTTTAGTCCCTCACAGCATCTAAGTAGGCTATTTAACAATTCTTCTTCTTTAACAATTCCTCTGTTACAAATATAATTACCAGTCACTTGAGTTTTGCTTCTGTGGCATAAGTTGTCCAATCGACAGATATGTATATGTATTTTTTAAGAAAATGATAATTCTTTTCTAGCTTTATTTCGTCTTGCTTTAGGCATTTTCTGAGTTCTACTCTTCAGAATTTCAAGTTTGTGATCTAAACTTCACTGATTTGTTTCCTGTATTTTGTTATTCACTTTCTGTTAAGTTTCCCTTTACCATCATTTATTAAAATAAGTCTTTTGAACTTGCGAAAAGTGCTGAATCACCTGCTCTGAAAGTGGCTGTATTCTTTGCTATGGAATATGCTCAGTGCAGGCAACAGCAGTTTAGTCTTTGCCATCATATATAGTGTTGAGAGGAGTTCTAAACTTGGCTGATGTTTCACAAGCTGCTGGTCTTGCTAAAGCAGAGCCTTTGACATGACATACTTCCACTGTCTGTTTTCAGCAGTGTTTCTACTTTTATGTCATCTTTTAGTATTTTTCTTGTTTATTTTTCAACTGGTTTTCACACTCTTACTGCTTTTTTGACAAATGCTTGTTTTGCTTTTTGCAAACATTTAAAGCAAATTGATAGATCTTTTTTGTTGCCTGAGGTACATTGTTATCAAAGAGGCTATTCTGTGCTGTTTCTTTTGTAGTCAGTTTTTGGGCTTCTTGCACAATATTCTGGAGAACAGATTGGAGTTAGCAGGGCAGATAGGTTGGAAGGTCAGAGAAAGTAAAAAAATGTGTGGTCTTGACTGTGCTTTAACCACAAAAAATTTTTCTTCTCTTCATGGTGAGGTGATCTTTTCTGTATAAACAGATAGTAAGTTCTCACTACTTACAAATTCTACTGCTTACACTTTCATAGTGTTAACGTATCTTCTAAAACTTCTTAGAAGACACTCAAATAATAGTAAAGCTGTAAAACTAAACATGCAAAGACTAGAAAATGATATAAAGAAGGTTCCTGAGTAATCTAATAGTGTCTCCCACTGTTCAGTGGGTTTCTTCAGGCTTAATTGTTGCACACTGTCTAAGTCCCCCTCTGAAGTGGGAATTAATAACCGAACAGGATTTTTTTTCTTTTTTTTTTTTTTTGTGAAGCTTATCCCTGTAACAGCTTTCTCAACAATGTATTTAAGGGGGTTATCAACCTCTTTTTTTTATAAATGGAAAACAACCTTACTGTCTCTATTTAAAAATACTAAATTAAAAATACTGTGGTTTTGGTTTGTTTCGGGTTTGGGTTTTTTTGTTGTTTTTTTTTGTTTGTTTGTTTTTGTTTTTTAATTGAGCTTGAGTTTATTGTCTTCAGTTGTAGTCATGACCGCTCCTGGTCACAAACTTCACATTTCAAGTTGGGTACTCACATATATACCATAAGAGAGAGAGACAGATCATGTCTGTATGCAAAAGGCTATCATAAGCATTCTCAAGTGTCCCTGTGGAAGTTGGTGGTGGACTGTACCCTGTATTCACTCAGTTTCTAGTTTCCCACCTGTTAATGCCTGAGTGGAGGGGAAAAAGCCTCTTAAACATTACCTTAATATATTCAGGAAATGTAGCAATATGTGATACGTCTAATCAAAAATAATAATTATGTGTGAAAATATATTGCATTCTAAGCTCCTCTTTAATTTGGGAATTTAACAGCATCATACCAAACCTCAGCAGGTTAAAAAACATCATAAATTCTTTTTGCTTTTTCCAGTAGGAGCTCGACATGTTGGGTTATGATTTTTTTTTTTTTAACATGATGATAACTTTTGTTTTCTGTTTGATAGATTCTCATGAGATCTGTTTACAGCTTTCCTTTCATAGAAAACACAGCTATTTGTTTCTAAACAGTTTTACCAGTTGTTCTTGAAGCATTTGTGTTGAGAGTCCTTGGAGTGTCTTCTGGCAACTTGTAGCTGTCATTTGAAGATTGTTTCCATGATACTTAAGGATTTCTCTAGGCTAGTTGCTTGTTATGTTTCTCATCCCTGTATTTCATAGTTACCATTTTTAACATTTATGAGTTTTGGGACCACGGTAGTAAACTGTTGCATTACATTGTTTGCAGTTTTGTGGTAGTAAGGCTTTTATTTCATATCCAACACATTAAAATAAGGGGTTTTAATGCCATTTTGTAACAAAGGCTTTTGTCACTATTGATTTTAAGACTGAGGGTAAATTTAGTCTTCATGTTGCACAGTCTGCTCATGTGGTCTAGCACAGTAGAATGTATACCTAGTTGGATAACACACTGTTATGATAATGAAATTTTATGTTCTAATTACATGTGGTTTTGCTTTCATGTATGTTCCTGTGATGAATCATGGGCATTTATTAGATGAGGGAAAAAAACCCCAACCCTCTAGTTAGCAGTCTGAGCTCTTTGTATTTACAGATTTCTGGCTTCAGGTATTTCTTGGAACTGAGTAGCTTCCAGAAGTTTGCCTGGTCGTCTGCTTGCTTAGTATATCCTCAGCTCTGGAAGCACTGACAAGGGGGCAGATACCACAGACATGCTGCATTTTTAGGTTGGAAACACTGATACACAGTATTTCTGGGTTGGTTTTTGGATTTTTTTTTTTTTTTTTTTAGTTATACCAGTCATCAGGTAAATACAATTTTATTCAACAAGTATTTAAGGAAATTGAAGCAAGTGATCTTTACAATGAAGAAAAGGGGTATGATACTGAAAACCAGAAAAGGCTTTTATATGATCATTCTTCAAAAAAAACCCCAGACATTCTACTTATTCATCATGATGCTGTTTATTGTTTCTAGGCTCAGTATGGAAGACAACTCTAGTCAATATTTTTACAATCTTGAAAGCTGTTGAAACAAACAAAAAGGTTTTGTTTAGATCTCAGATTTTTTTGTTTGTTTTCCTTTCCCTTCCCCCCCCCCTCCCCCCCGAGTACAGAAGGTTGATATCCAGTAGATGATGATGCTGGACTGATTGTTAAGGAATGCTTGGGGCTTTGAATGCCTTCCTGGGCCTTTGTTCCTTTTGGAGATCTCTTAAGCATACTGGCTGTTCCTTGAAGAAGTATTTTATGTAGGCTTAATATAAAATGTAAGAATCAAAAATAAGCTATATTTTTATAAAAATATTAACAGAAGATACATAAATTAAAATTTCAATCAGGAAATATTAGTTCTATCTTGTGAGAAACAGTATTCTCCATGAATTTATTTACTAGAGCCACTTAGAAAATTTGCCGTTTCTGAGTATTTGTTTGAATGCAAATCTTGATAAATGCAAGGTATAAGAGACCGGGGGAGCTCCATTTTTTGGTAAGGAGTGGTTCTCTTGTTGTCAAAATTGCCACATTGTGTGATGTATTTCTTCCATAATGATGTTTACTTTCCTGTAGAATTAAATAGCAACATACCTGAAGATATTTTTTATTCCTAAATCTTGTCCATTTGTATGATGGTAAGAGATTTTGGTCTCCCAGTTAAATTGCAAGACCAGCATGTTTGCTGCACGAGACAAATTTACAGAGTTGTAGAGTATGCTACTGAGTGAAAAGCTTTAAGCCAGTAATTTTCCTTTGTTTGCACTTGACATTCTGATCTGGTTACAGTGTTCTTTCTGTGACAAAGGTTTTCCTAATGTTTAGACTTCATTTCTGCACAAGTTAGTTTCTGTATAATTTAATCTGAAAGTGTTTTTCTGCTCTCTGGATTTTCTCTCCATACTCATTTTCCTTAAGGAAAAGGACTAGAACAGACCAGCAAATACTGAAATGAGCAATATGTGTTACTGGCAATTATGAACCAAAATATTGATGAATACTGACCAGTAAATGTTACAACTGAACTAATGCATCGATGTAATGCCAATTTTTTTTTTCAGGTCATGTCCTGTTTTTCCTGATCTTTTCCACAAAGCTGTAAGAGAAATAGTTTTTTAGCAGAAATATTAAAAATATGCCATTAAGTGTAAGAAAGCTCATTATTACATTATTTGTGAATATATATTTAAAACTTATTACTGGTTTTGTTGTTTTTTTTTTCAGCATTAATAATGATTCCTCATGTAATCACTATCATTAAAGTGTCTTAGAGAGATCAAATTACTAAAGAGGAAAACCAATAAAATGCTTATTTTTCCTTTATTAGCAACCAACTTCTGTAGCCACATCTCCTGTCCGCCTGGGACTTCCAGTGCAAGCCAAAGTTGTTCAGTCAGCTGCACCTGTCAGTGCTACATCTGCTGCAACTCTGCCAGGAGGCTCTATTCTTGCCCAGACCACAGTGAGTAGTAACAATACAGAAACCATAAGGTGTGTGAAGAAAAGGATGTTTGTAGTTACATGTTTTTTTTTTTCCAAAGTGAATTTAAGGTTCTGATGTTTAGTGTTCATGTAGGACAAGGGGGAACTGGTTTGAGCTGAAAAGGGGGAGATTTAGATTAGGTATTAGGCACAAGCTCTTCCCTGTGAGGGTGGTGAGACGCTGGCACAGGTTGCTCACAGAAGCTGTGGCTGCCCCATCCCTGGCAGTGTTCAAGGCCAGGTTGGATGGGGCTTGCAGCAGCCTGGTCTAGTGGGAGGTGTCCTGCCCATGGGAGGGAGTTGAAACTGGATGAGCTTTAAGGTCCCTTCCAGCCCAGACCATTCTACGATTCTATGTTTGTTTTTATCACAAACATAATCTCAGAAATTGATAACAAATGTATAGTCAGACTGTTACACAGGTCCTGAGTGGTAGCCTAGATTTTATTTTCTGTTGTTTCCTAGATAAAAAATTGCGGGTACTATAGATTCAGTTTAAGCTTCTTCTAAAAGAAAAAACTTAAATCAGCTGGACTCACATGCCATCTCAGTAGTGGACATGTTGCACTTCATTTGCCCCTGTAGAGAGTGGTGATATCCGCTGTGTGGTCGCTGATGCTGCAGGATCCATGGCATCTGTAGCATCACAGTGCAGGTGCATGGTTGGCTTGTAACTGTGTACAGCAACAGCTCATATCCACATGACATGACACTGGTGTAAACCTGATGACATGACCACAGATCGCTGGGAATTGACTTGTTTGTGTTAAGAGACAAATTTACAGCAAGTTGTGTTGCAGAAGTCACATCATTGTGGTGATCTTAAACTGCTGGATAATAGCAACTAATTTTTAGTTGTACATTCATTTATATAATCAAAAGAGGACTTCACTGTTCAGTGAAGAGTAGCAAAATTAGGGTTAAAAGCAAGTAAAGTCAATGGTTTTATATTATCAGTAAGGCTGTATTTGAAAAGAAGCAAGTTTTTCTTGTCAGGCTTTGAGAAACTTTATGGTTGAGTAAAAGAATTAAAGGAAGATAATTACCTAGGGTTTTTTCAATATAAAATATGAACAGGTATCAGTAGCTACGACGAGTGCTCAGAATTTATTCAAGGCAACAGTAGCAACTGGAGCATCAGCTTCTCAACAACTTGCAGTAATTACTGGTGGACAAACTCAAGCTTCAGCACAAACCCAGGGTCAGCCTCGGCTGCCAGTTCCACCTCATACAACAGCACAAGTACCAGCACAGCCCCCCGTCATACCAAGCTCTCCTGTAGCTGGAACTACAGTTGTATCACAGGTAAGCTTTAACATATTAGAAACTTGGTTTTCTTAGTACTTTTTAAACTTCTCAGGCCTATTCAGAATCAGGAAGAATTTTTCCTCATGCCAGCACTCTTCCTTTGATGGAACAAACACTTTACAAACAAGAAACCCTTCCACTCATTTCAGCTAAATAGGATACATATTCTGCGAGGGAGGATGAACATTTGTGGTCAGTAGTGAAACAACTATCCTCTTTCTGCTGACAGAACAATCAGGCCTTCAGTCTTACAGACTTCATTATTATGTTACTGGGCCTCAAAACTGTGGTTACACTGAAGTGTTTCCATTTCCATGAATAATTATACCACATAAAAATAAAGGCTTGAAAAAATTAAAGCATCTGTTTTCCTTCAAAGATTAAATAAGGTGATATTTGAAGTCTATTTCTAATTTGATTTTAGTGCTGTAGCTGCATTGTACAGAATCATACTGAATCGATAATTTAACAAATTAAGACAGCTTGGTAAATGTTGTACATTGTGTATTGGGCTCTTAAAGGAGAATGCGTCCCCCAACAGGTTGTTATTGGAGATATACTACTCATATTTAAGGTTGTTTTCATCAAAGCAGACTGTAAACTATTAAATACATTTTTTCTTTTTTTTCCTTCTTTTTTCTCTTTTGTTTTTGTTAGTATTTGTGAGGTATGATGTTCAGTTACGTAAAAAAGGTAAGAAAATGTCAGGTGACTAGAAGCAAGAGCAAAATACCAGCAGATGTATTTCAATGTCCTGCCTCAATTAGAACAATTTCATCATTTTTCCTAATTATAGTGATCAGAGCATGCATTGATCCTGATTGCAGAATAGCATGTATCTGATGTTTCTTTTCTTTGGCTTTTGCAGGAAATGCAAGAGAATGTGAAAAAATGCAAAAACTTTTTAGCTACCCTTATAAAACTTGCTTCTCATAATTCACCATCTCCAGAAACATCCCGTAATGTGAAAGCTCTGGTTCAAGATTTGCTGGTAAATAGTTATCTTTCATTCTGTTATTTATCTATTAAGCTTGTTATCTGCATACGCTAAGGACTATTGCTTTAATCTTTGGTTTTTTTTTGGTTTTTTTTTCTGTAATGTAAATGAAGGGCTGCATCAAAATGCAAATATTCTGCATATTACATATCTTCAAAAGTCTCTTAAGGGTAGACTGTCCCTTCGATTTCTGAAGGGGGAAATGCAACAAAGCAGTTTATATGCATTTGTGGAGAACACTCTTGTTTTGATGGGTAATACTGTGGTCTTTTAGTTAGGTAAAGATAGTAAAATACGGTATTTTCCTTGAGTTCTCACTCAGTTTCTTTTCCCCCAAACTGTAGTCTTTTCTGAAACAGTAAGAAGCTATTTAATGTTTTAACCACAGAATGAATTTAAATGCATGCCTTCACAATGTGGTTTATAATTTATAGGGCTGAAGTAGAAGTGTTTTGCTGAGCTGCTGAGTCCAGGCAGTTCTGCAGGCAGATGCCCCTGCATGAAGCCTAAACTGCAAGTGGATTTCAAAAGGCAAAGTTGTGTTTCAGCTAGATAGAATCCTCAGGCCCAGAAAAAGTCTGAATTACAGTCTCCAGTACAACTTGCATTTCAGTGAATTGTATAAATGAGTTGCACACATAAAGTCACTGTCGAGCTGGGCCAAAAGGTCAAGCTTCTTAAAAAAAGATTAAATATAGCCTATGAAGAACTTGGATGTAAAAGCAGTTGATGCATATTTCTTTGAATTGATTGACAGAGTAACCTGTGTGTTTAGACAAGTCTAACACTTTTTTCACATAGGAGTCATTCAACAGTAATATTAATGATTCCAGTTTTGTTTTTACTTTTGAAAACTAAGATTACCTAAGTAAAGGTAATGACTATAGTATTTTAAACCAACTAATAAGACATATGTATAATAAATTCATTTATTGAAGGTTGGTTTTGTTTGTTTTTGTTCTTGTTCTGTATCAGTCCAGGAAAGCGAATCTATGTCTTTTTTTACAACCTGAGACTGTAACTAATAATAGTTCAGAAGTATTATAAAATATACCTTGATTACAGAGTTTTTCTGTATTCACTGCTAAACAAACAATTATATATTTTGTATATTTAAACCTGTATGTTTTGTGAATATGCATATATATACATTTATGCAGGTGAAAATTTTATATATATACTTTTACGCATACTTTGTATATATGCATATGCTTTACATATATATGTGTATATATATCTATATGTGTATATGCATACTCATATTCTAAGTTAAATTGAACCCTCAAAATTGGTTTTGGAATTAAGTAAAGGTAATTTTCATATTAAAAGGGCTGGCAAATTTTATAATAGTTGGTAAGGTTATTTCAACAACCTGTTTTTTTTTTATCAGTCTTTTAATTTTAAAAGAAGAAACCACTATGTAAATGTTAGCATGAGAATGGAATCCCAAAAAAGACTTAAGTGTATGGGAGTTCATTGTGTCTTAAATTGTACATGCTCAAGGGAACTTCCTGAATTCCAAGGGGCTTGCTGCATATGTAGGTTAGCTCTTGACAGAAGGATTTTATAGATACGCAGGAGTTGAGGGGCTTCAGCTTTGGAAGTTGTTCTTGATATGGTAGCCCATTTAGCTAGAGATATATGCATATACTTATATAGAAGAAAACCCAACAAAACAACTCAGATGAGTTGTTGACGCTTTTTCTCTTTCCCCCTAAAGGATGCGAAGATTGATCCAGAAGAATTTACAGCCCGCCTTCAGTCGGAGCTCAAATCGTCTCCTCAGCCATATCTTGTACCTTTCCTTAAGGTAATGCAAATCTTGCTTATATAAATTTATTTCCATAAAATGTCATTACATGAAGTTTTAGAATATACTTTTAAAAGTATATTTTAAATAATTGATCTTTCTTGTACTCTGCAATTAATTTAAGATGGAAGTTCTGATGTGATACCAGATGGATTTATTGTAGGGTCCTAAATTAGTATATGTGGGGTAAACTTTTATTTAGTTCATGTATGTCAGCTGCAAAAGCACCTATATAAAAGATTATATGCAAACATACAAAATATGTTTAATTATGCCCCAACAAAACCACAACTGTAATTCTAGAAACATTTTTCTTCTAGTCCAGAGCTTCTCAGTTTAGGGCAGATACTATTTTTTTTTTTCCCCTTCAACTTTTCGTCAGAACTCTCGCCCTCTGCTTGTGTTTTTTTGAGTTATTATTAACCCTTATTTGTGCCTTTTCCTGCTGTGACACTGCAGTCATTTATAGAATCATGATAAGTTTTAACTTGTTTCCTTTCTTTGAAGTTCTTTCTTGGCAACAGAAAGGCATTAAGTTTTTAAATAAATACTAGAAGTTTAGAAAGAACTGTAGCTTGGGATAAACACACTTGCATTCTACAGCTGCCTGGGGGGAGCACTTCAAAAGTAAAACCGCTACTTAAAAAGTAAAAAGTTTGTTTGTGAAGGTACAGTATAGCTTTTTAGAACTGTTTTTGCTTGAACTGGTCTGAACATGAAGCATACAATAGTACATTTTTCTAATCCAGTCAGAATACATTAGATCAGTAAAAATACAGTAAACAGCTATTGCTGTAAGGCATCAGCAGTTGTATCATCTTGTTCTAGGTACTCGAGGCATGTCAGAAGTAAATTGGTGCAGCTTACTTCTTCTAGCATGCAGTGGGACTGGGGCTGTTCTTATAGTTCTGCCTTTTCTGTTTCAATTTGTTACCCTTCCAAAGACCTAAGCTACAAGTTCTAGATAGTTTGGGGAGGCGAGTGTTCTGTTTTATGGCTATGGTGGAGTTAGGGCACATCAAAATTGACAGGTTGCAAAATCTAAATTGAAAGCTTATTAAAAGTCTGAATTGATTCCTGCCTCTTACAAGATATGCTCAATCTTCTTTTTGATGAATAGGCCAATAGTAAAATGGGAAAGCAAGCTGCATTCTTTTTATTATGTTTACAGCAAATTTCAAAGTATTTTTTGGTCTGCATGCTAAATTTGGTATTTCATAAACTTTCTTCTGTTTTTAGAAAAGTCTACCTGCACTGAGACAATCTTTACTGAATAGTCAACATTCAGTTTTGCAAGGACAGCCGTCTCAGCAGTCACTTCAACAAACCAAGCTGTCACAAGTTATACCTCAGTCTGCCTCTGGAAGCATTTCCTCTGTTGTCACCACACAGACAATGGGAATAAGGCAACCAAACAACGTTTGCACAGTCTCTGTATCAAATACAGTGCAGCCTCCTCAGGTTAAGGTGGTACAGTCAAATCAGAGTTCACAACTGGTAGGTACTGTAGTATAAAAGAGAATTTCTTAAGCTGAATAGCAATTTTCAGTGTTATTTTTATTGCAGCTTGTTTTGGAAAATACTTTTTTGTTTGTATCATTCAGTGATATTTAGTAGTTCGTCATTTTATGGCAGTACACATGTATGTGAACTTAGTTCAGGCAATGTTATTGGCATAGCTTAAATACAAGAAACTATGCTCTTGTCTGGGATACAGTGATTGTTATATGAGCACGGTGGAATGTGAGTTAGTTACAAATGTAGAACAGAAAGCTTTTCAAGACTTGCAGATGGGTATAATTTTTACTATGTCATTAGATATGCTGCTTTGTTTAGATTCATCTGCATAAAAATTCTTATTTTAAATTCCTCTACACATAGTTATAAAATATTGTAGAAGAATAGCTGTACTGTACCAGAATTTTTAGAAATAGTGCTGTACTTTGTTATTTACTGAAATATGGTACTGTTGTACATTCTAGAGTATTATTTTGAAGGCACTATCAATAAGGCAACTTTACAGTCAGTTACTCATTCAGTGTGGTGAATTTATCCTGCTGTTACATAGGATCTTGCATGTGTGTTTACAGTGGTAATTAAAATAGGTTTAAGATTTTTACAAGGCCTTAATTTTACATAGGCATTATCATCCTTCAGGCACAGATGTAAGAGTTTTGTCCGTGGTTTCCATGTATGTATGAATGAAATATTTGACTTAGATTTCAAAATCAAATTGACAAGTTCAAGAAGGTGTATCAGGTTGGCAAAAATTTGTCTGAATCATATTACCATGATTCAGAAATGCACATATGATAATGTAAAACCTTACAGTGATCTGTCTTTGAGCTTATAAGCTCTGTAAAGGATGTAAATAATTTGTAGGGTGTGTGAAGAGAGAAATATTTCTTTTACTTTAATTTAAAAGTAGCAGTGCACAATCTAAATGCCTACACCAGCAAAGCCATGTCTTTTGAAGCTTACAAATACTTTCTAGAAGCTAAATTACTAGCTTTAAAATGAAATTAATATAATTTTACCATCCTTTAGTGAGCATGGTTTGAATGTGTAAGAACATCTTACGTGCTTAGACTTCTGACTCTGGCTTTTGTAGTACACAGACATTTGGCTGTTTTGTACCTTACCTTGGCTGCTTTTTGTTCAGCCACTTGCAGTCTGTCTTTTTCTAAGACGGGTTCTCCCTACCTCTACTGGACTGTTGCATTAATTAGAATAGAGTTTTTTAGGCTTTCTTTGACTTCTTTATGATTTATCTTTGTTAGTCTCTGTTCAGTTACGTCTGTGTAAGACTGAATTGACAATAACTTTGGTTCTTCAAGGTAGGGAGCAGGAACAGGTTGCAATTACAGGCAGTAGATGTAAAAATTACCCCTTTTTCTGGGGAAGGCAGTTTCTCAGAGCAGCTGACAGGTTTCTTGAAAGTATAAATGTTAACGGCCACTCAGCATAGACTTACTTTATGCAACAATCTTAGGACTAACCTACTGCTGGGTAACACAGCTTTTCCCAGTGTTTCGCAGCCCAATATAAACACTCTTATACCTGCTTTGCTGGTTGCACCCCACCTTTTGCCAAACACTGACATAGAATAAAAATGTTTTAGTAAGTCCACAAGAATTTTTACTGTTCCAGTTCTTGTGGAATATTTTTGAGCAGGATAAAGTCAAATTTATGGGAAAGACACTTGTGTCTCTCTCACGACAGTGCTTGCTCAAAGCAAGCAATCATGATGTTTACTGTGGTAGAGATTAGCAATATGAAGAGTCGCTCTGTCATCTTATTTGACATACCTGTGCAATATGAAGGAGCTGAAAACTGCTAAAATAGTGTATTGTCAAGATTGATCTCATGGGCAAAAGGAGTTGTTTGTGTGTCTGTAGGAAGTCATAGGTCTAGGATTGATTTTTTTATTTTTTTTTTCCATCTTATTGGGTGCATGAAATGATCACTGCATTTTTCAGAAGGTAGCAAACTGCATGGAGCAAACCTATGCTTAATACTATTTGTTTTCTAGAAAATATTTAGGGAGGAGCAAATAACTTAAAAATTGTAATTTATTGTTTTATTGCAAAACTGTTGTTCAGTATTTGCTTTCAATTTATCAGTAATTAGTTAATTGAACCAAACATTACATTTAACCAATCACTTCTTAATGGCCTTCAGATTAATTCTATACAGACAAAAGCAGCATCAGGCAGTAAGATCTACTGCATAAGAAAAAAATCTTATATACCACAACCACCATCAACTCGGGTGCCAAGCAGAAAACCTAGCAGCATCTCTATATTGCAGTAGTAATTGTTCCTAAGTATTGACTTTTTTGTAGTGACACTGATCACACTCTTTACACTTCTTTGTGCTCCTCAAAATCAGAGCATAGTGAAGAGCTGCTGGCCATCTTGCCTGGGACTTGTCCGGAAGAGGAAGATTACAGCTGGCTTGCCTAGGGGTGGCCAGCACTGATGGAGGAAACTGGCTGAGCTCCAGACTTTCCAAGCCTGAAGCTCACTGGAGAGAGTTCCAGCTGGCTTTGCAAACTGTCCAGCTGCAGAAGGGCAAGCCTGGTTTGGAATATAGATCCTTCTATACCAGCCACCTTACAGGAGTCTAGTTTCTTTAAAAATGTGGGGCATCTGTTAGTTGTTCATTTGTTTTCACTTTCTCTTTTACAAAGGGGTCAGATATGGTGATACTTCTTCCAGTTAAATGGAGGTATCTTACAACATGGGAATTCTGTGTATGCTGTTTAGCACACAGTGTAGATTGCACAGAGGAGACCAGCATTAAAATATATAATGCTAGTAGATACAAACGAGGAGACTATTTTATTTATCTGGCTTGTAAAGTACTAGAATTATGTTCCAAAACTGAAAAAGCTATGCTTTAAAAAGCTAGATAGTGTTAGTACTGGTAACTACTGCTAGCTAGGGAAAAAGGGAATAATCTTAGGCTAATATTTTATTGATGAGATGTTAGTGAGATAAGCCAGCAGTCATTTTTTTTAAATTGTTCTAAGAGCAGCATTCAAAGTTTATCTTAGTTGTCATTCTTAGGGTGCAGGAGCTCTAGATAGCCTTGTATATGTAGACATTACCTGTTTTGTTCTGGCTGTTACAGCAGGCAAAATTCCTATGAATGAGAGATATTCTCTATTAAATGTGTTGAAGTAGACCAATGAGTAATGGAGATCAATGAGCACTTTATATAGAGAGTTGACACTGCATTGTAAGGAGAAAGTACTGCTGGGGGTGAAGCCAATTATTAAATGTAAATGACAAAGAAACAGTAAGAAATTGAAAGTGACCCATCTTAATTAAAAAGAATTTAATTATATGCAAGGCAATATAAAGATTTAGGCAGATCTGGGATTTGGAAAGATGTGTAGAAATACATCTGTACATTTGCTGCAGTAAATTGTGCACAGAGTCTGGAGGGGAAGTTTCGCTATCGTCCAAGTTACATTGGAAAAGTAATTGCTAAAATGTTTACTATTGCTTTTTCAGAGACTGTCATAGTGGTTGGAGGCTCCCAAAAGTAATGGAGTTTGGAGACAGGACACAAAAGCGGAATAAGCATTGTATTATATGGGGATGTTCTGCTCTGCTTTTTAATTCTCTATTGAAGCTTAAATGATTATAATTTGTACACTTTTTAGTGACATACAGGAAATAATTTTCTTCTTGTCCTGTATGCAAGACAGCTTAGGAGTAAAAGAGTAAAATATGGCCATTTGGATAAAAGAAGTAGTTTCTAATAATGAACTAATAAAGATTTATTTGATGACTTAGAATTTGGTGTACAATAAAATTTAAGTAAAAATGGCTGTTGAACAGTAGGTGTCTGAGATCTACTGACAGGAGCAAAGCCTGTATTTGACAAATTGTATGCCTATTTGAAAGACAGCCTAGAACTAACTAGGCTGTATTTCTTAGTTATCATGGACTTTACTTTCAGAAATTTGTGGGCTGTACCTTAATACAAGGAGTATATTGGCAAAGAATGCTGTTTGGAAATAAGTAACAAAGGATGGTAATTAAAGGGCAGACTTGAAAGCAAAGACTGAAAGAAAAGATTAAGAGACTTAAACCCATGTAACTTGGTCAAATGCTGACTAAAAGAAACATAAAAACCATTTACAAATAAGAGTTTAAACATCAAAGGATATCAATGAATTATTTAGAGTGGTCTGAGAGAGTGTAAATATGAATAACAGGATATAATTAAGCAAAGTAGGGTTTAGGCTGGCTATAAAGTGAAATATCCTTACAGAAAGACAGATCATTAGATGGTAGATCAGGCTCCCAAAGGCAGTGATGAAACAGGCATCACTGAAAAGGTTCAAAATTAGACCTGGTGAAATAATGTAGGAAGAATTGAATCATAAGATTCAAACCTACTCCTTAGAGCAGGTGGTATAAGTGATCCAGTGGCTTCTGGTCTTATTTTTCTTCATGGCTTCTTTGAAAACATATATTCAATGGAACAGTATTGTCATATTAACATTAAAAAAAATGCTGAGTTTTAAGAAAGCCCATATCTTTCTGGTTTTGGTTGTTGTTTTTTTTTCTTATGCAAATTTCGAGGCACTGTTGAAAAATAGTAACTGTTACTATTACAGCATGGTAACCAATGCTAAATATGAAATCTAAGCCCATAAGCCTGAACATTGTAAGTTAATGCTGCCAGATTACATGACAGCTAAGGTTTGATATGACATTTATCTTCAGGAGTGAGTAGTCTGATAAATCACAAATGGCATAGCCACAAGTGAGTTAGCAAGTGTTTACTCATGAGTGAAGATAAATGTCATATCAGACCATAGCCATTCTGAATTTTGTATGTTTACAAGTGGCTTGTTTCTTCCTTCCACAGTACTTTTTCTTTCAAGTGAGCAAAAAAAAAAAGTTTGTCAAGGGATATATTTTCCAAATTTTTTTTTTTGTCTTTTTGTTCTTTTTTTGTTTGTTTTGTTGTTCTTGTTTGTTTTTTACTTTGCAAAAGTTTCTGTTCTGTTGCAAGGTATGATTTGTTGTAATTGAGTTAGGCTGATATTGCACCCCTTGTTAAGTAAGGGGAAGCATATTGTTGGGGCATCTGCATTGGTAAAGCAGCATTTAGATTGTTGAAGACTTGAAAAATCCTTGTCCTCGAAAACTTCAGCAGTGAGTTCTGGTCTAATTGTCCCAAACGATTTTTCCTTTCATTGCTCTGAAGGTAGTAGCTTTCAGTTTTATTTAGTATCTCCTGTTTGCATAAGAGAAAGATAACAGAAATTATCAGTCTTTCTGTTTTTATACATTTTCTGTGCTTTGGCTAAATTCTTTCTCAGCCTAAATTTGCTGGTCAATTGTGCTGTTAATTAGTGGCCTTCATTCTTATCTGTAATTTGTTCTTTGTCCTGCAATAACACATATGGTAGAAGATTCACATCTATCATAGTATGATCATCACCTTTTGGCTTGAGACTGGGATCAGAGATCACTGTTACTTTATTCTCATGTAGTTACTGAATACTTTTAAAGAAGGGCCTTAAGGAAAACGAGTACTTCAGCTGTCACCACTTAGTTATTCTGGTTATCAGGAGTGTGACATACCCTTTTCTCATCTTTGTAAGTCGTCTTGTTTTGTGGAAACACCATTGTATAAACATCTTTTTACAGATGTGAAAATAAAAGTTAACTTTAGCAACAGACAGAGTAGTAGTCTGAAGCGTTCAGAAAGTTAGAAAAGGAACTTGTCTGGCTGAGCAGGCAAATGGTGAAAAAAATGTGAACGTGCCTAGTGAAATGGAAAGGTGATGGTTAACAGGAGAGTTGCAGAGATGAAATAAAAAAGGAGAGAATACTTTGTTGTGAGAAATGTGCACTGTTTATGCATAAAAGTGTTATTTCATAGAATAAAACTTGACATAGCTTTTCACATATTGCAGTCAGAGAAGCAGTGCCATGACTTTCCTGCTTTAGTGTGTTCCTTGAAGAGCTCCGAAGTGCATCAGTCTAGGAGATGTTCTTCAACTTTTGATTGATAAATGAAGAGGAATGAAAGGAAGAGATATATGACAGTACTTGCTGTCTCAGTACTGTCTTGATCATAATATTGTTTGGTAGTTTTACTATATTCCAATTTTTCAATGGCTAAATCAGATTAAATCTTTTCCTGTTTTCTGTAACTTTGTTGTTACTGTTCTGCTGTTGTGCTTGTCTTCAGTGGTGGAAATAATGAAAATGGCTTCCCTTCTACTTAGTGGAGATGTACCGATTAACAGTTTCTGTAAACTTTGAAGGTAGTCTGTCTTGTTACTTTTTCTGACTCAGCACTTCTGTAAGATCATTGATAATATGGCTACGGATGTAGTCATAAAAGGCTGGAAAGGACTACTGGAGGTGTCTAGTCCAGCCTTCTCTTTACCGGTTAGCATGTTGCCCACGGCCTTGACCAGTCATGTTTTGAAGCATATTCAAGATGACATTACACAGCCTTTCTGGGCAACCTGTTCCAGTGCTTGCCCACCCTTGTGGTAAATCTTTTTTTTTCCTTACATTAAATTGAAATTTCACATATTTCAACTTTTCCCCATTGTGTCCCATCCTTCTGCTTTGCATCTCTGAGAGAGGCTGGCTCTGTCTTCCCTACATCTTCCCATGAGGTGGTTGCAGACAGCAATAAGATCTTCCCTTTTCTGAAGTAATCTCTGATAACCTCAGCATACTAAAACATCCACTTCTGAATCTTCTAGGTCAGGCTGGGTTAGTAAATTTGTCCTCATGAATGGATCATCTGGGCATTTAGCATCGATTCAGCGTATCAAGAGACAGCAATAAATGGGGTACACGCATTGTGTGTGATTTTAAGATGTGAGAAATATGAAATAATATAGTTAGTTAACAATCTCCCAGACTAGCTTGCTAGTACCTTGTTTGTTGTCTATACTTTTCATGCTGAGTTAAGGACATAATAATATGTTTATGCTGTTAGCAAAATAGACAAGAGAGTTAGAACAGATAGAATTATTTTAATTGATGAAGAGTGGTTTAGGTTGTTTATAAATTTTAATGCACAGTCAAGTAATTGTTTCATCATCAACATCACAACTATGTTCCTTGTTTGCTGCCAAGGAAGGTTACACATTCTATTTCAGAAACAAATTGCTAATGTTTATTCCTTAATCACTTCCAGTTCTGAAGATGACATCTGTGTTGAAAGGTATCTTAAAACGGCATAGAAACTGGAATATAAGTTAGTGTAAAATGTTGCTCTGAGTTCAGGTGCTGTTTTTCCTTTTAGAGAGTATACACTTGTTGCTGATTGGTTTCTGTATGAAATTTAAGATGATGATTTTGATCTGTGCCCCTTGGAAAAGTTATTTTTCAGTCATTTTCTATACTTGCAGCACTTCTACATATGTTGAAGTCCTCGTACTTACCAAAGGACAGTTTTGAATGTGTTTGATAGCAAGGAAATAATTAACATTATTTATGTAATCTTAAAATGGTTAAATGCTGTTCTGTCTTTTATGGTGTTAGTGGGTAATCTTTTAGGGCATTCACATGGGAATATTGAACACGTGAAATAGAACTTGATTCTGAACTGTAGAAGTTGCTTGCTTCACAGGGGAAAAAAAATGAAATCACAGACGATTGTTGTAATACCAGATAGTAATTCTATCCACAGGTCGCACACATCTCCTTTTTGCCCTGGCTTCTGCCCAGTTAAGGTGTGGCTGCTTTTCTTCACTATTCTCTGAAAACTCACCCAAAAAATTACTATGAAAGTGGCAACATTCTCCTTGGGTTTTGTACCAATGTTTTGGGTTGGGTTTTTTTTTTTGGTTGTTTTCTGCAGGCTGTTCTACCTCTTTACTTATTGAAAGTACATGTATATGTACACTTGTACATGTTTCCTGTGCATCAAAATGCAGTCAAATTCCACTTTCCCCTCATTTTTACTTGCCACCTCTATTTCTTTCCTGTTTTAAGCATGGTAGCTACTTCACTCTTTCCTCTCAGAATGTCACTATATACTTACTGCCTGTCTTGAACAAGTAAATTGACATCCATTTGCTCCGTTTTTGTGCTTAGTACATTCTCCTTCATTGTCTGTAGTTAAAGCTCACTCCTTAATAATTTTTTCCCTTTTTCTCTTTCTACAAGGTAGCTATTGCTAATACTTCTACATCCACAGGTTTATTAAGACTTAAACTGCTGTATTTTAGGATGTACAGGATGCAATTTTGTAACTTCAGAATGGCCCTGTTTGTTTGGTTTGGGTTTGTTTTTTTTCTTTTTCTCCAGACAACATCACAGGTCTTGTTCCCTCATTACTGTTTTCTTGTTTGTAGTTTTCACCCTCTCCTCATGGGAGCTGTAGTTCCTGCTGATGGAACAATTTCTTATTTATTCCATAGCCTGTTTATTCTCTATTTTTACATCTCATTTAAAAATGCTGTTTCTCCTTTCCTTTCTCCATAGCATACTTGCAAGTCAGAGATGTGGCCATTCATTATTCAGCTAATAGTACAGTTTTAGATATAATTTGTAAGAATAATGCCAACTGGTGCTGAACAAAGGTGCAGTGGTTCCTGTTTGCTTCAAGTAGCCATGTGTTGTGTGGCATGTTGTGCTCTATGAGGGAATACTGCACCCTGTGGATATGAGACTGATACCTGTAACTTGGGAACAGCAGACACATTAACACGGTTGTGACTGAAGAGCAGATGACTTCTCAAGTTGTCATACCTGAGCTGTGGTTATTTTATTTGCCCATATTTTGTTTCCAAGTTTATGTATGGACTTCTTTTTCCAGCTCTGAAGCATTCACGCATCTTTTAGACTCCTCTGTTTGTTACATGCATGCCTACCTTGTCCTTGATTTCATGAACATACATTTTGCTGTTGCTTACACGTAGCCCTTATGGACTTTTTCTTTTTGATTTAATTTGTTTATGGGTCAAATTATAAGTTTCTAACCCAGTTTCAGTTTTGGGTAAGGGCTTCAGAACTTGGCTTAGTAGTAAGTGAAACCTTGAGTTTAACCAGTTAACATTTAAAAGATGAATAGTACATGATTGCTACAAAACGTTTTCTTTCTTGCGCATATCTGACTTCAGAACCCATAATATTTTTGAATTTACTTTTAATATTTTTTTTTTTAAAGTGTAGCTATATAGTGAAAGGCCTCATGATTGTAGGTGGAAACCACTAAACTTGTTGCAGGATTTTCTTCTACAAAAATGTTTTTCTTCCTAGTAAAACTTGCGAAGAAAAAAGTCTAAACTTTAATATTTACTTTGAAATAGATTTTTGATGAAGGTTGTGACATGACATTTGTGTCGAGTATGATTTTTTTTTTTTTAAGGCATAATGACAAAATAGGTATATACACACACACACAACCACATGCATTACATGAATATGACTTTTGTCACTCGCTGGTTGTGCTTTTAGAGATCCACATGCTTATATTAGTAATTACAGGTATTAGTGTATTTACGTTGTGTGTGTTTGTGTATAAAGAGTATAATATAAGTATACTTTTTTTTAATAATAGCAGATTATCCAGTCAACATCTGCTCAAACTGTGAAACGAACCCCTGCTTGCCAGACTACCCAGATTAGGATGCCAGTGGTAATAACTCAGACCATTAGACCACAAGGTATGGGTTTAAATGTTTTAGTGAGATTGTTACCTTTGTATGAATTTCATTGTAAATACAAACTAGTAGCATGGGAAAATTTTAAAGTGTTGACATTGGCAGGCTTGACATATATTTTTTTATTCATGCTGGCTGAGGAATGCATGTTTTTGCTATGCAGTTTCAAGGTATTTCAGACCAACACAGCTAAATGTTTTGGAACTCACATGCTTAGTCCTTTGCTCAGCAGTTGTTCATGGAAGGTTCTTGAAAAACGTCACAATTATTGTCCTAAGCTTGTAACTCTGGGCCAAGAAAGAAATCAGTTTGTTTTATCCCTGAACCTAGAAGATGCCTTGGTGTAATCACCCTACTTCTAACTTACTGCTGAAGCAGAACATGATAGTCACTGTGTTTGCAGCTACAGAGGTCAAGATAGGAACTCCAGAGAAATTTCTCAACCCCCAAATGCAGCAAACTGACATGCCATGATCAGCCAGGGGAGCAAGAGGAGTGGCTTGAGTGCAAGTTCCTCATATCTCTCTGCACAGGTGAATTAATGCCTGGCTTATACATCCCACTTTCTAAGAGGGTTCTTGAAGCCTTCTTACTTTCTAATAAATAACCATTTGTTTCTTTCCACCACTAGACCTACTAGGCTTGGTCTTTTTTTTTCCTGATCACGTGTGCAAGTATCCTTTTGGGTGTGGGCATTTAGATGATTCAGGGTTTGTAATGGAATACAGAGCTTGTCATATTTAGATACTCAGAAATCAAACTCGTTTAAACTCACAAAACGTGTTCCTGCCTATTTGACTTAACTGCTTGGTCTTCTCTGTCCTCTTGGAAAAGAAAGCATCAAAACCCGTTAACAGCAGTTGATGTTCTGCTGTTCTCTTCAGAGAATCCAAAGGTTGAATGGACATGGAGACCAAACTGTTGCTGTAATCTTGTAGGCTGTTTTTCCAAGTTAGGAAGAAATGCCATTAAAGTTGCCAGATACTTGATAGCACTGATACTCATGTCCTGACTTTATTAACACGAAAGGTATTCAACATCTTATAGCGTGAACTTCCACTTCTGACTAATGTGTCTGAGATTGAAGGCTGATTTAATTTCTGTGCTTGTTCAGCCTCTGAGTTGTGAAAGTCAACAATGTGCCAAGAATTTGCATGATACTGGCATCTGCTTTCTAAACACTAGTTTTGGAATACAAATTTATTCATAATAACAATTGATCAGCCAACAAAATGTAACTTAGTTGGCAGTCTGACTTAAAGAAGACAATGGTTCATAAAGGCAAATTCATGCAAACCCCTGCTTTCAGATGAGCATATTCCTAGTTGCAAGCTTGTTTAAGCTCACCACTATGTTCTTTTAATTACACAAGAATTTAGAAAACATCCCATTCTAAAACTGCCCATCCTGCAGCCTGTCTGGTGAAAAGTCTGTCTGTGTGCTTGCAACTCTTAAGAAATGCCGCTACGGCATACGGTCAGATACCAGATTATTTTGATCTTGATACATTGTTAAAACTTTATATATTTATTATTTATTTATTGCTAACACTTTGTGTTAAACACCAGTATAATGATGTTGTATACTGGCCTAGGCGTTCCTATAGAAGGAAGTAAATAGTAATAGGATATGGTCTATATAGAAAAATAAAGTAGTATAATTCGGTGGAGTGTGATTTTAGTTACACCAGAATTGAGCCACCTTCCACCAAATGGTGCATTTTCCTTCTCAGATTGGAGTGAACCTCCTAGTGTATTGTGTCTTAATATTAATGCATCTATGTGAACAGAGTATAACGCTTTTTAAAGCAGTTGTACAAATATACAGGCTTTAAGGACTCTGATATTAATAAAATTACTTCCACACTGGGGAAAGTGACACTATAGTTACATCCAGAAAAATTCACGCTCCTTTATCAGATCACTTGTCAGTATAATAGTAAGGTGAATTGTACCTTATGAATGGGAGAATTGAGCCATGGAATAATTACCCAGCATATTCATTGCAGCTATTTAACCTGTGCCGAAATACAACTAAGCTCCTAAATTTGGGCTTATTTCTCTAAATCTTGCTACTAAAAGTTTTGAAACAAGGATGCAGTGGTGAAAGACTCTGTATGTCATTACCAATCACATGAACTATCTAGGCCCACAGGTGATTTGTGATTTAAACCAGAAAGCTTCTATGTCACCCCAAAACTTATATTTGCTTTAGCAGATCCATTTGAGTGGAAGTACATATACATGGGGTGAAAGAAAGTGAGACTTATTTTTCCATATCCAGTGTAGACATACTCTTTTCTTGACACCAGGAAGCTAACTAACTGATCTCTTGCTGTACCTGTTTTTGTTTTTTCTTTTTTTTTTACCAAAATTTATCATATCATCTGTAGAAAACAAACTGTTAATACTAGTTCTAAAGGAATGTAGTTGTGATTCTGGAGGAGTTAATTCCACTGTTACCTTAATTTTGCCACCGCAATAATTTTCAAGGTTAACACACTTTTAATCTCCTTGATGTTAGTTGTAGAAAGCAGAGATCTGCTAATTTTTATTATTCTATTATTTCTTCCAGTTCACTTAGTACTGTTCACGTACCTTTCAATTAGTTAATCTTAAATAGATAGATGAACTGTCCTGTCCATGAACTAATGCTATCTATGACATCTCATGGACTCTGAATATTCTGATGACAAAATATTTTTTGTTCCCCAGGCTTGGAGCCTCAGGTCCTAAATCTTGTTTTGTATTTGCTAATGCTGAGAGTCCACACAACGGTTGATTTATCCAGATTGAAGAACTGAACAAATACTGTTAGATCAGTTTAGCTTTATGATCATATGTTGAAGTTGATGAAGACTTCAAAATAAAAGAAAGTAATGCTGGACTCATTCAAAGCTAACACTTGTTTTAGCAAAGAAGTGTTCTCACAAGGATTTGTTTGGGTAACACATTTCAGGTTTTTATAATTCCTGAAAGAAAAGTAATGCAGCTCTACTAAGGTTCATAGCATGTCATTTATATGCAGTTGAGTTACAGATGTGTAGAAATAACCTCATATCCTCTCAGAGTCTTAAGTACTATGTGTATGTAACGCTCAATAAAATCGATTGAAAAAAAGGTGAGATCTTTTAAGTTAAGCAGACTTAAATTAATTATTTTCACATGCCAAAACACAGGTGGGATTGAAGGAAATATAAAATACAACCCAAGTAAACATGTTTAAGTAGTAAAGGAGGGCTTACTCCAAAAGTTCCATTTATCACTCCTTTTTCATTTGTATACTGATGAAATGTTTTTAATAGTAATAATACGGGTCTGTTGATTTTTCTAACTAGCAACACAAATTTTATTAGGTATTAGAATCATAGAACCGTAGAATGGTTAGGGTTGGAAAGGACCTTAAGATCATCAAGTTCCAACCCCCCTGCCATGGGCAGGGACACCTCGCACTAAACCATGTCACCCAAGGCTCTGTCCAACCTGGCCTTGAATATCAGAGAGGAATTAGTATAAATTTTTTAATTTACTGTCACAAGAAGCTGAATGGTCCACCACAGCCTGGCTCGTTTAGAAAGCCCAGTTTTACTTCCAGTTTGTGTCAAATTTTACAAAAGTGTCTTTTCCTTTACATACAACATGAAATATTCTAAAATATTTAATGCTTTCAACTCTGAAAATACATGCGTTTCACTGTAACCAAGAACAATGACTATATAAAAAATGTAAAAGGCATAGTTAATCCCCTGAGTGACTTAAATCGTCTGTATCAACACCATTTCAAATTCTGCTTCTTTATTCTGTGCAGATTAGCTAGAAAAGTGGTTTAATGGCAATTGCAAACACACTTATAGCCATTATGTGTATTATAACCAGTTATGGCAAATGGTTTTCAGTTTTGGAGTCCCCAGTATCTTATAAATATTGAACAAACTGTAATGTTAATGTAAATTTTTTTTTTAAATTGTTCTTCTTCAGCAGTGTAATCTTTAAAAATAATAACTTCCTTTGTTTGCAATTTACAGACAGTTAAATTTAGTTCCTGGACAGAAGGTTCTTTGATGTAAATTGCCTAAGACAGCTCATAATAACATTGCTTGGTGTTTTTCAGGCACAGTAGGGAAGGCACCAACAATACAAGCCAGCAAAAGTCCTGGGGGCTTTGGTGTTCAGGTCTCTGCAAATCAGAAAAACAAGCTGAATGACCCTGGAGGTGGTTCTTTCAGGTAAAAAAATAAAAAATAACAAGAGAAAAATGCGGAGGATGGGGGGGTGGGGTGGGGTGTGCTTGGGGGGGGTGATCTTAAATATAAAATAGAATTTAGAATTGGCTTAACACCAGAGGGCAGTGTTTTACAATAATTCCTGCCTTTTCTTACTATTATTGGGTGACAACTTGCTTACTTAGTTCTATTTTAAAAAGAAGGAGGGGGTCACAACATATCTTGAGGATTTTTCCCTAAATGCACTTTTTAATGTTTAGTAAAGCCTTCAGTTCTGTGGGTTATAATAAAACTTCTGGTAAGGGGAATCATGTGTATGAAGTTTTTAAAAAATAATGGGTGGTTTCATGCTATCAGATTCTAACATTCATATGGAATGTATCGTGACGAGAAGGTGTCCTGTCCTTAAGCTTCTGCAGCTATGCCCTTATCAGCATAGAGAATATACTATACGGGTTTGTTAGTGGGTTTTGTGTTTTTGTTTTTTTTTTTTCAGTTTTGGGTTGTTGTTTTTTTTTGCTGTTTGTTTGTGGGTTTTTTTTTGTTTGGTTTGTTTTTTTGCTTTGTTTGTTTGCTTGTTTGTTTGGGTTTTTTTGGTGTGTGTTTGTGACTGTGTGTAGGGTTGTTTTCCTGGTTGTAAAGAGAAGACATCATTGTATATATTCTTCACGTGCTTACTCTTCAGTAGCAGAGGTTGGGGCATTCTGTGGGTCCCTGTACTAACCAGGTGCTGCAAAGGTTCAGCACAGTAGCATTGATGCATTGAGTTGCTACACCAGCTCTTTTGTACTTCAGAGGTTTTTTTAATGTGTATTTTGATATTTTTACTTTTTGTAGTGAAAAGCTAGTCTTATGTTTACTGCATTTTGCTTATGCTACCATAATTTTTTTTTCCACTGATGAAAGTACGTTTTATTTGTGTTTAAACATTTTCTTTCTTTGTTACATGACAAAGTGTTCTTAGATTTTCATATTCTGTATCTCTTATGTTGCTCTGACATCATCAAACTAGTAATTAATTTTCAGGCTTATGCTTTTGCAGGTGAAGTAGAAGAGAATTTGTAGCTCTTTGAAACAGCTCTGCTTTGAGGCATGTCAGCGTTGCAACTAATAGTGGTAGTACTTAGTATTAATCTAGAAGCAAAATCATTCAATTTTTTATTTTCCAATGCTTTTGCCTCCCACTGAGTATTTAAATGATTTAAAATGTCTGTTGGGTTCAATTGTACTGTCTTAATAAGTATTTTTTATGTTTGTAAGCAACATGAACATTTATTCTTCGTTAGTACAGCTTTCAATTTTACATATACCAAAAGGGACAGCATTTTTTTTAACTGGATGTTGTAAACCGTGCCAGGATTGATTCTTGCATTCACTTAGTTTATACATAGAATATATTAGGTTAGCTGGAATTGTTAATTTTCCCTTGGGGAGAAGCAAATGCTCAAGGCGCTGATTGATAAATCAATAAATCTTTAGTGAGTTTGGTAAATAAGCTGTCAAGGGTGTATGTCATTTTTCCTCTAGAGAACAAATTTTAGTCAGAATGAATGTGTTTGTTTCCTTACATTGTTTTCTCCTTCAAAATAGTAAAACACAAAGCTGCATTTAAATAAGTCCATAAAATTTCAAGGATTTATTAAACAGCAGCAAATATCAAGCTTTTTCTTGATATCGTAACAAAGAATTCAGTTGTTTGCATATTTGCATTTCAACCCCTAACCTCTCCTGAGGACAAATAGATGTCTGACTATTAAGCCTGAAGGCACAGAGCTGGAAATCTGTATTAATCCTCTGAATGCTGACTAGTTTTCCTCAGCATTCCCAGCGTGTGTGAAGAATGTGTTTTTAGCCAGAAGGCAAACCAGCATCTAAAGCAAAGCAAGAATTTTGAAAAATAGTTGTGTTATGTATAAATTTATTTTGCCCTTAGTGTTTTATTATTGCATATTTGTTTCATTATTTTATATTCTGCTTTCTTTAAAATAACTTACTTGAGCTTTTCACTTTTGTGAGCAAAATCTTGGTCACTAGAAATGGAAATGTGAACTTTGTTATTTTCAGTTTCCTCTGTTCTGGACTGTGGAAAATAGAAGAAAGAATTACATAAAAGCAATGAGGAATTTTGCAAATTACAGCTTAACCTTTAATGTCAGTATTTATTAATGAACTCTACTGGATATTGTAGTAGCTGGTTTATGAAGCAGAGTTTTCAACCCAGAACTTCTGTAACATAAAGTTGTTGTATTAATGAATTACTGTCACTTTTTGAGATTAAAGTTTGTTGTTGCTGAATTCTTCAGAGAGCTCTAGACATACTCCACCTAGTTGAACTTTCAACTCTGTTAGTATTTGAGGATGCAAATTTGAATTTTTTTTATATTTTTTTGTTTAGTTTACAATAGAGATCCAGGCTTGCACTTGTACTGTAAGAGGTTTCTGTAGTCCAGAGAAATGAACATACTGACATAATCTACCATTGACAACAATGAAAGTAGCAAACTGTCAACTTAGCCACAGTTCAGACTGTGGCCAATATAAAGAACTAGTGGAAACATTTTTTCTCCCTTTTATTAGGTAACAATAGTTTCAGATGGAAGGGACCTTGGGGGGTCAACTAGTCTAACTTCTGACTTGGAGCAGGTTTGGTTAGATCAGGGACTGGCCAGTCTACATATCTTCAAGGATGGAGATATGGTGTTTGTACTCTTGTATTATCCTCCCACTTCCTAACTGTATTGAATAAGGCTCAGTGGCATTACATGCGCAATGAGGCAAGAAGCAGACAGAACCATTCTTAATGTGTTATGGACAACTGTGCGAATACTTTGTTTTTTCTTATTTTCAGGTAAGATTATTTTTTGTAATTGCACAAATCTTTTTAATGAAGAAGAGAGGGGGGAGGTATGTTACAGGAGGTTGAATGCAGGAGGAAGAGCTCAGCTCAGACTATTTTAAGATGCAGCTTGTGTTTGGAAGGAGTTTGAGAAACCATGCTGTTTTAAAAATAGCATGTATGTCAGGATGTTAGAATTATCCCATAAGACTCGGAATTTAATCTAGTAAAAAAACTAGAAATAATTACTGAGACAATGTAATTAGTATGAGCACAGTAATATACACCAAGAAACATGAAATTGTTAAATACTGTTCTGGGATGAAAAGGGAAAGATAGACATTAATCATCAATCTAGACGACCACTGGATGGCATCTTTGTTCCACAGGATGACTTCTGGAAACTCAACTGGACTTAAAAGTTGACTTTTATAGGAAACAGTTTTGAAAGAATGCCAGCCCTCTTAATATGTAAATGTGTGTGTGTGTGTGTGTGTTTCAGTATCCAAATCCAAGCTTTTACTCATGGTGAAGTTCCTCAAAGTTGAAAAGAACATATTGATAGTTTTTCCCTTTAGACTGAAAAAATTTTAGTCCCAACTATGCTTAAAACATATTTATTTTCCATGTAACATTTTAAAAAAATAAATGTACTTGCATTAGATTGCTAATTTAAGATGGAAGAAGATTATTCTTTCCAGCAGTTAGTAATGATCATTATAAGTGCAGTTGCATTGATTTTTGGTAATTTCATTGGAATCCTGGTTTGTGCTGAAATTAATTGTGTGGGTTTATTTCAGGCAATATTTGTTTATTTATAATATGTTCTCAGACCTATACTAGGAATTAAAATTGGAACAGTGAAAATGCTAAACAAAAGGAAGGTACAAGATAGATTGTATTTCTCTGCTATTAAGTAAAAGTAGAGGTCAGTATAAACTTTTTAAAATTGTTTTCTTGAAGTCAAGAGTGCTATCTTGATTTTTTTTTTTTATGGATGTTTGCTTGAAGAAGATGAAGCTCTGGGCTTAATTCTTTTTTCCAGTGGCTTCTTATATCTTACATAGTTTTAAGTCTGATTTATGAGAACTTCCTTTTAACTGTATTTGGTTTTGCTGCTGTTTAAAAGGCCTGATGGATTTGGACCTTGTGACTCCTGGGTAGGTTACTTTGGGTGGGTGATGCTTTTTCTGTTTTGAGCGCTGAGGTTTTTAACCTCCCAAAATCTTAGTTTTCCCCCTTTCTTCAGCTTTAGTTCCTGTTTTTCATTTATAGCTAGAATCTTTTAACTCGTCACTGAAATATTTAAATCATTGTTAATTGCTATGTGGCCAAGTACATTTATCAGCTGTGGTATTTGGGGACAGTTTCACAACTGGTTGGACAAGGTGGAAGAGTTTTTTTGGTCATCCATGCGCTGAATGCGTAGGAGCCCAGTTTCTCCATGGCAGTTCCTGTGTCCCTCCTATGAGTATCATACACATACTATGGGAAATGTGAAAGTGAAAATCCTTTAGACTCCTCATGAAAACTGTCAAGTTGGAAGATCAATTTTGTGATATTGTCCTAAGGAATTTCACAGAGAAGAAATCATATGCTTAGTACTCATGGGAAATAATAAAAGCTCGTTTGTGTAGCATTTTTCTGGCAATCATTGAAAAATTTTCCATTTTTTGCCTCAATTGTTAAGCACACTTATCCAGGTTTATATGAACAGAAGTCCCTTCTTGAAGAAATCCATTCTCTAAGAAAACATAGAAGTCTTCCACCAGAATGGGCTGCTCTAGTGCAGATATCAAAGTGTAGAAGGGGACAGATAATAGATTTCTAGATTTATCTCATTCTGTCCTCAGACCTTACTTGTAGCTTTGGTTTTGACTGTAGGCATTGAACTTGTAACAAGTGACAGAAAATATTCTGGGATTGCATCTGTGTAATGTTTTGGGTTTTTAAATCTTTCAAATTAAGCTTTTATTTGTTTGCTTTATGCAGTAGGTGGAGTCTGGACTTGGATGTATGTGAGTCTTTTCATGTTTATAGTCTCTATAGTTGTGTAATTGCTTCTAGAATATGCTGAAATAGTGTTCATGTCAGTAACAGTCCTAAACAGAATGTGCTGAAAAACAGATGGTTATTTCCGCAATTATGAGTCATACCTCATAGAGGTAAAAGATGCTTGGGAGATACAGGTATGGAAACTCAGATTTGTCAGTGTACTTCCTCAAGCTGTTAGGAAGGCTACTGCAGGGCAAACAAGTGAAGTCCTGCTATCATCTTCTCAAATTGTATTTGAGAAGATGATAGCATCTAATTTTTCTAAGACTACTTGACATATTTAGCTAATTTTTGTATGTTGCCATGGAAAGTACCAGTGCACATTGAAACCACGCTTGGAACCCAAATTTACCCAAGAATTCATTGTGGTCAAAGAATCTTTCCTGACTATTGGTGTCCATTTTGATAGGAATTTGTGAAATAATGCAGTATTCCAAATTCATATTTTTCCTTTTAATGTCTGTGGAGTTTTTATTTATTATTTTACTTCTAGTTTTCAGCATAAAAAGAATAGCCAAATGCTGTGTCTTTAATGGTGATCATTGCCTGACCATCCTGGTTTCATTAATATTACTGACTCTCAGGTGAAGAAAGGACACTTCAGTCACACCTTCTGGTACAGACAGATTGTTCTGCTTCCAAAGTTTTCCTAATGTGATCAAAGAAATAGTTATTTCTGAATCTAGAATATGTTCTATGAAAACAGAACTTGGTGGTTGTGCTCAAGTTGGCCCAGCCACCGGGCATGTTGCAATGATGATGACTTCTTGCAAAGCAGCTAATCACAAAATGAATGTACCACATGCAGAATTATTTTGTCTGTTTGTTTTATTATCATAGAGATGATGATGACGTCAGTGATGTTCCCTCTATGGCTGGTGTTAATCTTAATGAAGAAAGTGCCCGCATTTTGGCTGCCAACTCTGACTTGGCTGGAACTCACATACAGTCCTGTAAAGATGAACCCTTTCTTGCTGCTATACCTCTACATAAACGCATACTTGAAATTGGTGAGAACCATGTCCTTTCCTTTTGATAGTGTTTCCTTTGGAATAACTGAGTATGCTTAGCGCTTAAGATTGTTTTTTTAGGAGTTTTATTGCTTGATCTTGTATTACTAAACTTTCAAGGTTTTTGTGATAAAAGTTAATTATGTCACATTGAAAAAAAAGTATACTGGTGCTTTTAAACATGCTTTCCCTCTGTTTTTATATCCAAGGATCTCAAAGCTCTTTGCAAACATTAATTATTTCTCACAATCCTCCTTCATGTTTTACACATGAGAAGATTGAAAGAGAGAGGTAAAGTAAGTAGTACAGGTCACAGAGGACACCTGTGAATAACATTTAACAGAATGTTGAATTTATCTGTCAGAATTTTCTTTCACTGTGCAAACCAGTTATTTCTTAACACGTGCATCTGTTTAAGTTAATTGTGATTTTCGCATAGCTTTTTTTTTTAAAAGGTGTGTTTATTTGTCCTGGTGATAAAGTGTATTTTTTTTGTTCTGCTATTTGAAAACAGAAGTTAAAAACTAGTGGAAAAATAACTCATCAGTATTAGTGATATTTTAAGGTTTGTAAGTATCCTCAGAATGTATTTCATATGACATACTTAATATACTGTGTATGTTCTAGTACCTAAATGCATCTTTTTCAACACGATTTTGTGATATTTTCAGAGCTATCAGTGTCTTTAGATACTAAGCTCAAATTATGTAGGGGTGTGATTTATGTGTTTCTTTTAGAGCTATGCTTGTATCACTAGTAAAATTTTTAGGGATCTAGTAATTTTAAAGATAGAAAAAGCTTGTTACACATCAGTACCATAGGGTTTTTAAGTCATGATACTTCTGAAATGTTGTGTTATTTGTGTTCATTGAATTAATGGAAGCCTTTTTTATATTGCAGTTGCAGGTAAAGTTTTTCACTGGCTTATTGTCAAGCTTCATTCTTGGATTTTAACTAGTGCCCTTTTAAGTTCTAGGAGAAATAAGTTATTTTGCATGCTGTAGTTACTACGTTGCGATGGTGCGATGATGGCATTATGTGATACTATCTGGGAAGGCGTATGCACAGCATTTTGTGAGATGGTTCACCACCACCTGGGATAGGAAGCCAACAAGGTTTCAATTAAACTTGAGTAACTGTTGTGCAGAGTGCTCACACAATAGATAATAATGGTGTAAGGAAACAAAAAGGAAGCAGATATAAAACTGTTAAAAGAATGGGAAATCAGTAATAAATTTGCCATATAAGCCTTAATGAACTGTCTGGGTGTAACAATTGCTGCACAACATGAAGCTGTAATTACAAGTGCAGGACTTAAAGGAATCTGTACATACTTTAAGAGCCACAGAATCCATCACTCTATTCATCACTGCCTTTTGGGGTTTGCTCCTCAGAGGAACAAATCCCTATGGCTGTTTTTGAAGCTTTATTGGCTTTGATAATTGAAATGAAACTTTCAAAGCTTTTAAAAGCAGCTGCAGGGATTTACTTCTCAAAAGCAGTGAATCCAGAAGAGCGGCCACTCCTAGTGATCTCCTGAAGCCACTTTTAGAGCTTTATTTTGGCTTTACATGAAGCCTTTTATAGTTTTGAAAGTGGCTGTGGGGTTCACTAGTGGCTACTATCTGGGATCTATGACTCTTGAGGAGAGAATTCCTTCAGCTGGTTTTGAAGTTTTAGAAGCTTTGTTTTCACTCTGTGTGGCCAGATTTGTTTTGCATAGGACCACACACAAATTTAGTAGTTTGTGCTACTGGGCACTTAAAATAACGACACTGTAAGGTCGCGACAAAACTCAGTCTTACCATATGTTGCTGTGCCTAGACACACGAAGGGTAAGCAAAGGAGGCTGTGACCTTCTCAAGCACATTGGGAAAAAGAATGATGCGTGAGTCTTCATTCTTCTGTTTTTGTTAAGCCTGTTGACAAATGACATAAAATACATTGTTCCTTCTTTATTTTACCTGAATAGGACTTAAACAGACTTTATTTTCTACCTTTAAGTCTATTCATACTTAATCACTTCAGTTTTGGGGCACGCTTTTAATGTTTTAGTAAAAGAGAGATTTGTGGTATGTACAGTAATAGGAAACTGCTCTTCTTTCTTTCTCAGAAGCTAGATCTTTCAAGTTTTCTGTAATATTAATCTCCTTCTCTTTTCTGAGTAAGAGCTCTGTCGAGCAACTCAGTAGTGTTCCCCAAAGGCTGTTTCAGAGATTGTGCTCCCATTCACTAGAGTCGGAATATAAACTGCTAAAGTAAGAGCAGATGCTGTTCAGTCTTTGGCAGTAACCACCAGCCAGATGCCTCAAAGTTAAAGAGGTTTCCTAATATATTGTACATTCCTACCTCTACTGTAACTTTGCAGTGTTATCGTCCAAATGTTATTTTAAATCTTAATGACTAGTATTATTACTGATACTTTTAAATGGAAGAAGTAACTGAAAGGTAATTCATGCAAAGTTATTCATCCACTTCCCACATGCTTCCTTATCCAATTCTGTATCTCATCTTTGGCTGGTAAACACTGCCACTTCTTTATGTAGGAAGACAGGGCTGTGACTGTTACAAATGCTTCTGATGCAAAATCAAGTGGGTATTTCTTAGCAGATAATGGTGGGGTGTTTTTTTTTTTTGCAATTCCATGCAGGATCATAAGACTTTAAACCCTGATCTTTCTACATGACGGCACAGCACAGTGAAACATATGCAGAGCTGTAAGGCTTTTGTTTCTCTTTTTTGGGAAGCTGAGAGGCAGAGTTTGATGTTCTTTATGCATGTGCATGCTGATGTCCATATAAACTCTTAAAACTTCCTAGGTCTTTAACTCTGTTACTAAAATGGGCAGTATTTCTTTAAAGGGCAAGCTAAGCCAATTAGACACTCACAAATAAGTAATGCTGAAATCCTAGCTTTTTTATGTGGTGTTATGGGAAAGAAACAAGAAAAATAACCTTCATAATTATTTCATCTTTATTAATTTGTAAGGTGGTTTTTCATGTGTAAGAATGCTGTATGAGTGAAGTTTTAGAAGCTGTTTTGTGACATGGTATGTTTCTGCTGTTTACCAAAAGGGGCAACACTTCAATGAATGAAATAATTTGACTTACTAGGTTGTTCTCAGCTAACAGTTTCCTCTGGTTTGTACCAACCTTGTGAAAATAGAAACTTTTTGGCTCAGGAATTACTTTGTTACAGCATTGTTTCTCAGAGCAGGTAAGAATTAGGATGCATTGTATTTTATATTTAGTATTCAATAGTAGTGAAAGGTAGCAGGACATAGGGAAGAATTGGATGAAAACTGAACACATTTTATATTGCCTGCTACTAAATCCATGGAAAAGGGAACAGCTATGTTATGTATTTTTCTGAGAAGTCTGTTGACTGGGATTTGGTGGTCTCTAGAACACCCAGTAGTGGTTTCAAAAAGCTTGCTTTATGTTTTGTGATCAACCACGTGTAATATTCTCACAACCTCAGAATCTGTAGCAGTTTATTAATTCCCACAGCTTTTGTTTTATTTCTGTTTTTTTTTTTTTTTCCTACAATCTATGATGCCATTTTGCTTTTATTGGCTGTTCTGGAAATGTCAGAACTTGTGGAGAATCTTAACCATAAATTAGCTGTCTTAATGCAGTGATAATGAAACTCAAGTTAGGCATACTGTATTCATTGGCCTAGCTTGTTTTTTTGCTCTCTGTTCACTTTCAGTGTTCTTCACCCTATTTTTCCTACTTCATTTTTTTTATTGTTACAGAGCACTGGCTAAATAGAATAATTGCAAATGTGAAATTCTTAAGAAATGTGGGACTGGCTTGGCCATACTGAATACATTTTAACTGTCCATCTTGTATTTTCCAAATTCTTTTTACCTAAATATGTATGAAAAAATGTATTGGAGGATCATCAATTATATTTTTGGTTTACATTCATTTGGAATTATTTTTACACCTCCATTAGGAAATATTTTTTTCTGTTGCATGATTTTATGAAATACTGTATTTATGTCTGGTTTCTAGCCTTGTTGTAAATTTCCTTTGGAAAAATGCTGTTACATTGACAATATAGCATACACCTGCAACATTTCCTGTCACAAAATTAGTACTAGATTCTCTTGCTTCATCCAAATAGAGTTAGGCAAGAACACATACAGTGGTGCAGGCCAGTTATTAGGAAGCTTGAAAATGTGCTGATGAATCCAAATTCTGCTAGTCAGTTGTTAAAAGGCCTACAGTCTTTCTTGAAACAGTTTCAGAGAAGCTTGGCTTGTAAGAATTAAGCCACTGTCTCTGTTAACATAGCAGTTGTAGGGTTAGGCTCAACATAATTTATAGCTTTACATGTGATATATTTTTTTAAGTCAGTCTGAAATATTGATAATTGTTCTGCCTTTATTCTTTCTTCTGTCATACTTGAATTGCCTGTCTGCTGTAAAAATGCATGTTAAAACATAAGAAAATAGCTTATGCTTTTTCTGTATTCTGGAATGTATTGAATCTGCTATGTGGCCTCACAGTGGCAGCCCAGTTGTATGCATGCATGTGTATATATTGTAAATAAATAAATTGGATACTCTAGAGGATATTTAATGTTGCTAAACCATCTAAGAATTGATTGGGATATCATTCATGGAACCAGGCCAGTAGATTTCAGAGCTTCTATTTAAAGCATTTGTTACTAGTTTAATAAGAGTTATTCTGTCACCCTGCTTCATCTGTTTGTTTGTCAACAGTTGTGCTTATGTTTGAATGAGATGAAACTGCACTATTGATGATTGCTCTTTCATATACAGAGAAATTCTAACATGAAAGCACACTTCTCTGGTTTACTTTAGAGAGTTTTTATAGCTGCTTACATTACAGCTGTGGGTTCTGAAATTCTGAGCTATTGTGTTTACTGTGAATGTAATCTTTTGTTTTCACTGCACTTTTTGTTGATGTGACTTTGTCATTTTTATTGTTGACTTTTAACTTTTTATCCATGAGTTGATTTGTCTTCAATCTGAAACATTCTTTTAAGATCAGTTTTTCTACCAGCATCTTTCTAACAGGGTGATCTCCTTAAATGCTTCTGGACATAACTCTTGATTGTGTTTGGAGATAGTTCTAACATGTACTTGTTCATAAGCCTAGCATTTTGAAATTGTACACTGTCTAATGACCCGCATGCCTGTGGCAGGGGGTTGGAGCTAGATGATCTCAAGGTCCTTTCCAACCCTATCTGTTCTATGATTCTGTGATTCTGTCTTAGTATCAGCAGCAGTATTGCCAAATAAACATAACCAGTAAGTATTTCAGCAGAGTGTTAAACTGTATTGTTCTTTCTTTAATAGGTCCATGATCAGACTTCCTGTTTTACACGATGTCCCAACATGTGTTGGAATGATAACTTCAGTACCACCTGAGAGCTTGGAGTCTGCCTTTCTGTGAAAGGTAGGGCAGCTTCTGTTCAATATTTTTTGTGTATTTCTAAGGTTTTCTTTTTACTAATCTTACTGGTTCTGCAACACTACAGAATCAGAGTTATGTATTTAGCAGTATCACCTTTAAGTGGCAGAACTGGTGTTATTTCATCAAACAGTAATTTCTCAAATTAAATGTAGATCTGTTCAGAATATGATTATTTATGAAAATGAAGCTGTTTCAGGCATCATTTTCAAAGGTTTTACTCCAGTTGAACTGACAGTGCAAACGAAGTACTTGCTCCCAGAAATATTTGGAGAGTTCAAGTTTTGTTTTCACCATAATACCTTGCTTCTGTTTTATGAATGTAGTGGAAGAGCCTTCTTGAAAAGGTCTTGCTATTTCTGGAAGGCAATTCTGGCCTTCAGGGCCTACCAAAATATGTTGCCCAGCCTCAAAATAAGTTTGTATCTGGGAATTGAATGGCTCAAAGATCTTGGGCTCTCTGCAAAGGAGAGCAAAATTAAGATCATCATTCTGTGGAGATGCATTCTCTACCAGTTTAATTTATAAAGTCCATCTCATAAAGAGATTTCTGGTAATACATACTGGATGTAAAATAAGAACAATAAAAAGAAAACCTTAGAGAACCATTTAATATTGTAATAAAGCTGACTTACCTTATCCCTATAGGCAAACTCCATGCTCTAGAGGTGGTGCTAATGTCCCTAACTCTCAACACATGTTGGAACATCTTTGTGGAGTAGGAAGTCCTTGATCAGTGAGCAGCATCTTCAAGGATCATTTAAAGGGGAAAAGTAAAAGGTAATATATTCTGAAGTGTATTGAAATGATTGTTCATTACGTTTATTTGGCAATCCTGCTGCTCATACTAAGGTCGTAATGTTTTAATTTCTTGCATTTATTAAAAGTACTGAAAACCTCATAAACTTCACTTTAGTCGTTCCTTCCCATGAGTTTGAATTGAATTTGTTAGCCTCCTTCATGTTGCTGAGTCTACTGCATATAAAGTCCAGATTCTACTATAACTCACTGCCAATTTGACTGGGTTTTTTGGGCTTTTTTTTGCAGTGGTTATAACATGGAGAGGGTTTGTGTGTAGCTGTAACACCGAAGGCTGTGCTAGATGAGGTACCACAATCTGTTCTTGTACAATAATTTCGATGTGCAACTTCAGTGTCAACTATTGTAAACTACATTTGATTTTGTTAAAATACATAGCTGACTGTGTCTGATCTGAATAAATTTTATAGTGGAAGATGATCCAGCAATGCACAGGTTTGGTGTTAATGGCACAATTTCCTGATCTTGACAATTTTTCTTCTAATCATGGACATACAGAGGTGAAGATGCTGATGTTTTGAAATTCAGGTTAAGGTCTTTGGTCTACTCTTCTGGTATCCTTCATAATTTCCTTTCTGGCTGACACCTCCATAAGATGACCCTCGTGTTGAGGGTTATCGTCTGCCTGGCATTAGGCTTGTAGTGGACAATATGTTACCAATAGGACTTCTATAGTGACAGAGAGGCAGTTTCTCTGGGAGGGAAGAGGGAGGAAAGTCTGCATTGTTTGCAGAAGTTGCTATAAAAGAGCAGCAGCGTACAGGCAGATTCATATACTTGGTATTTTTTTTAATCCTCATGTGGATGTGATTGAGAGCGTGTTCTGTTACTGTGACGACTGTGCTACAGGATGCTGACATTTGTGCCTACACGCATGTTTGTCATCTCTGACATTCTTATGACAGTTCTCCATCTTGGTCTCACCTGACATCCTTTCATAATTGTAGGCTTTGTACTTAAGCCTGAGGTCCTGTAATGACTTAGTGTCTTCTGATCTTGGGTTTAGCCCAAGAAGTACATTCTTCTAGCCTGCATGAGAACAGGTAAGAGCTAAATCCCCAGATAAGAACTTCGCTGTTGCTTTCATAAGGACTCTTAACTTGCATCGTTGCCATATTAGTTCTTTCTCATCTGGTCCCTCTAACAATCTCTTTTGATTTGGCTCTGTAGTGAGCACCCAAACAAAAGTGCACTGAAGCATGTACTGTTATTCATAAAAACAGAGAACATATTTTCCAGTTCTGTACAGTAACTCTGTGTTTATTCTTGAATGCCTTTGGAGACGCTTATTATATTGTATTATATTTTTGTATGGGGAACACGAAGATTTAAAAAAAAATCCTATTACTGTAATTTGTATATTCTCATTTGACTTGTTGAGACCTGCACCTATTACAGTTCTTATCCCTCCTCTGTCTTTTACATTTTACATTTTCTTCACATTATACAGGTGGTGCAGCGCAGGTTACTGGGCTCATAGGGTAGGATCTGAATGTATTTCCCAAAGGTTCTTTGACATTCAGTTGCTCCTTTTTAATAACTTCATCACCTTCCTGTTTTTTTAGGATATATATGTGCAATTGAACAAAAGTAATCTTAAAGAGGAGTTGTTAAAGGAGAAGGAATTAAACATCAAAATTAAGGATGTTTCCCTAGTGCATTGAGATCCTGAATTTGGAGAAACTAGGTAATATATGGTTTAGTTACAGAAAAAAATAGGGAACAATAGTAATAGCTTCTCTTCCTTCAGAGTTTACATTTTTTCTGTCCTCTCTGATGAGATGTAAGGCTTCCTTGCTATCTGAATATCAAGCATTCTCTTCTCCTAGATGCACTGTTTATACGTTCACACTTTCATTATTTGTGGCAACTCCTTCCATTTTCTAGGCTTCCACGTACCTGTACATAATGTTGTTTGGTGAATAGCTTGGTTCTGTTTCAGAAAAAACACTAGGGATAATAAAAGGACTCTTTAGGGATGATTAATAGCTGCCTTTCAGCTGCTTAATTATCTGGGTTAGAGACAGAATTTTGGAAACTGGATTGTCTGGTTACATATATTTTAAGTCAGACCTCTTCTCAAATTAGTTCTTTTTGCCAAGAAGTATGAATTATGTGTGGGTTTCCCCGACTTACCCACCTTGTTGAGAATTCTTAGCGAAGTGAAAGCTTTTATTTAATTTTTTTCTTTTTTTTTTTTTTGGTCATTCTTGCATGCCTTACATCAAAAAAAAAAAGCCATTAATTGTATAAGTAGGGTTAAGTAGGATTCTTGAGAAGTTCTTTTTCTACTTGGTGAATATTTTTTTTCCTGCCTCAGATCCCACCAACTTGCATAAGAGCTCTGAATTGACACAGAAAACAAGAGCAGACGTTTGGCCTGCGTTATACATAGATTTTGCATGGGTCTAACTATTTCTCTGGTTCTCTTGTGTTAAAATAATTACACTGGTATGTATGACCCCCATTTTTCTGGTTTCCCCTGTGCAAGAATTAGGGATACAAAATTAAATTAGAAGGTAAAGCTTAAAAAAAAACAGGGTGGGTGGTTTTTTTGGTTTTGTTTTTTTTTTTTTGCCAGGAGGGTAGTGAAGTTATGGGACTCTGTTTTAAGATGTTGCAGGTTTAAAACTTCTCTTGAAAAATTATAGGAGGTAAATTCCATCCTGACCTAATAGAGAGGATAGATAAGATCCTCTAACCTAGGAGCGTCCTAGGCAATATATTGTCACACAATTATCACGGCACACTTTTTTTTTAATAGTCTTCCAGCAGCATTTCCTCTTCTGCTGTAAGAGAAGGGATGAGAAACTGTATTATCTAGTGTATAACTTCTTATACAATACTATAATTCATAACTATTTATTGTAGTTAGTGGTAAGTTAATCCACTATAGTACTGAAAACAAGCTTTATGAGTGGTTTTGTACCAGTGTGTTCATACTACAAAGTTTGAGCCTTGGTTAAACCTTCCTTCACTAGAATAATTTGGTTAGCGTTTTGTGCGGAGGGAGAAGGAGAAGAGAGTATTAAAATCTATGTAACATTTATTAAGATTTTTTATTTCTTTAGGTTACATTCCAGTTGTATATCTGGTTATCTTTTTTTCTGCTCCGTTTTGCACTGAAAATTGTAATGTATTTTGAGGATTTTAATCTCTAAGTTTGGGATTTCTTAATTGATTTTTAAAAAGCAGCTGATTTTTCACCAGTTTCTTAATTTCACAAAATGTTTTCTGGGGAATTGTCTCAAGGTGGTTGTTCTGAAGCATAGAACAAATACTACACCCAGCAAGTTAGAATTCTCAAGAAGACCTCCCACTTTTATGCAGATGCTGGCTCATGAGGGTAGTTTTTATCCTATGAGAGGAGAAATCATAGAATGGTTTGGGTTGGAAAGAACCTTAAGATCATCAAGTTCCAACCCCCCTGCCATGGGCAGTGGCACCTCATGCTAAACCATGACAACCAAGGCTTTGTCCAACCTGGCCTTGAGCATTTACCACTTCTTCAAGCGACGTGTTCTGGTGACCCACCACTCTCACAGTTCAGTGTTCTTTTACAAACAAGATTACTGAAGTAATTCATGTTGGGTCTTCTGTTATTTTGTAAATTACAATTACATGGTGATAAGTCATTTTCTTTTAACAAAGTCAATTTATTACCTATGAATGTGAACTGGTAATGTTGAAAAGTTTTACAAAAACTTTCCCATCCCAGTTTGGGGCTGATTTGGAGCTATGGAATATATCTTGGCCTTGTGCCCCTCACAGAGCGGTGCTGAGTTTTACCTGCTAGAGGAAATCATTTACCAAATCTCAAATCACTTGGCACTGATTCTCTCTAGTTTGGCAGGAAATAATCTGTATCTTGTGGCTTCCCTAAATGCACTCCAGGTTATAGGTTCCTCAGAGATGCCTGTGCAAATGAGTTCATTTAGATTAACTGTTTTTGTGAAGAGAGCAACTAAAGTTCTATGGTTTCTCCTTTCTTCATTCTGTCTTCCAGCACCAAACAGGCTTAACGGTATAGCAAGTCAACATTTATTTAATTATTTATGCGTTCAGCTAGAAAGACTTAAAGTGAAGCTTTTAGTTAAAGGACTGAAAACAGAAGCATCCCCTGATCTGTAGCTTAATATTTAAGGTGGGGCTTTCCCTTTGATAACAGTGTGAAAGCTATATGGGAGATTTACCCTGTTCTTAAGTAGCACCTGACTAGGTTGTGGCAAGTTCAGTAATTACCATCTGTGGCTCCCCAGGATCTCAAGAGCTCTTAGTACTAGAGTTGTTCTGCCTTTGTGCCTCATCAGCCTGATAGTTAAATGCTGTTGCTCAGTTTAGAACTATTAATGCAATAATTTTAGACAAAGTACCTATAGCTTATGTTGGTTTCATGACCTGCTTTCTGTAGAGACCACGTATGGTGTGTCATAGGACATAGAAATACCTAGTTTCTAACTAGAAATAGAAATTTCTAGTTTTAGGTGTACTGCTCTCTCCCCCATATTTTTTCAGCTGTTAGTGTCCAGAAGTTCCTGTGTAGTGTAAGTCTTGAACAGTGACTACTTAGCTGATCACATGTTTAATTGCATCGAATTTTAGAGATTAAGATGTTTTGAATATCTCACTGCTGACAACTACATCAGATCTGTAAAATCATTAGTTGCCCTTATGCTGCAAGTCCTGTAAAACTCTGCTGGTTATATTGGGATTAAAAGAGGAACAGGGCTCAAGCCTACAGTTGGAAATGCAATCCAAGACCCAGCCTAGTACTTTCTGTGCTGTAGATATGACCATGTGCATCTTCGTTGCATTATTCTACATCTGATGTCATTGAGGTTAAATAGAAGTTTAAACAAGTCATGTCCCAGATTGATGAACTTTCCTGATTTGTTTCTGTTATGTAGTATGCAAGCCATCTGTAATAGCAGAGGAGGTCTAGAACTCAGAAATCTGGTTCCAGTTGCACTTTGGGCCAGTATTTCATGCATAGAACTACAGCATGCAAGAAGTTCTTTAAGAAATTGCTCCTTTTTTTAAGATGATGGTAGACAGTGCTTTCCCCATTTCTGCCTGACCTGTGATTAGGGCAAATAGGGACTAATTATGCATTCTTCCAATGTTTCTGTTGAAGGACAAGACAAATTCAAGCCCTAAATACATACTGTTTAACTGTTTAAAACCAGTTCTTCAGGGTTTTTCTGTTTTAAGTGTAAACGTAAAGACATTTTATATACAGGCACTCAATAATTTATCACATCAATAATCAGTCAGACCTGATGTTTTACAAATAATTTTTTTATCTTTGATCTCAATCCTGTCAGTCAGTATAAATTATTAAAGTAACTTTTTGATTCTTTGAAAGCCTATCTGCAAAGATGGTATTTTTCTTCTGCTTCTCAAATAGGGCAGTACTCTTCTTACAATTTATTTCAGTTTGTTTGATCAATAAAATATAATTAAACTTTTAAAGTGCAGCAAAGCACGTACCTTTCAGGTATCTAAGCAGATGATAGCACTCTCAGAATTTTCACTTCTTGGGACCTGAAAGTTTTCAATGACAAGGTTTAGGTGCTTTTATGTTTGTATAAAACAATCTTGTGCTAGTGACACATATGCCAATATCAGAATAATATTGCTGAATGTTTTTTCCCCTCAAGGTTTTTGGAACTTACATAAAAGTTCTAACTTTATAGAAACTCTGTTGCAATATCTCAAACTTTTAACTAGACTATAGTTTATTTGTAGCAAAAAAACCCTCCAAAACTTACACTTCCTTTGCATGTCATGTTGTATACTGTAGATCTTTATTAAATGCTGATTGAACCATGGTTTGCTATTAAAGTCTCCAAACATGTAATTAAGAATTATTATGTAGATAGGCTTTATCTTGTTGTTCTGTAAGTATTTGGCAGATTAGAAATTTGCTTAGTTTGGGGGTATTGATTTGTTATACTTCATGTTTCTCATATAGGATAGTGTGACTCAACTGACTTGCTTTTTTGTTTGATGCCTCTGATGTGTTGAAACTGAGTCATGCCACAAAGAATTGAAGTGTTCATGCAAACAGTCATCAATTCTTGATGGTCTTGTACAGCTCTGGTGTAGTGGAGATCTGGCGAGACCACTTAAATGAAGAATGTGACCTTAGTTATGTCTTTAAAAATATAAAACCTCAAATTCATGTGGAGAGAATGGTGAAAATTATTGCTTGGAGCATTGCTTTGCTCTGGCTTAATTTTTATTTTTATCCTTGATGGTGTTTTTATCATAGCTCTAGGGAAAGTTCAGAATTGTATTGCTAAAGCCATTTTAAGAGCTTGAAGCATATACTTGTTATCAAAAATGTCTAAATTTAACAAATGTGTTATTTATAAGCAAGAACTTTTTCAAGTTACACATATTTTTATGTTTTACTTTCAAGTGTATGGCTCCTGTTTTAAATGAAGAATTTTGGTCTTAAAACTACAAATAAAGAGGGCCACATTACTGAACTTAAAGCACGTTAAGAAGGTCACCTAAAAGTCAGAAAAAAGTTCAACTTTTATTAACCAAAGACAGATTGTAGCAGTTTCTTGGTAGAACTAAGGTGGGAGGTTTTTTTATTTAATCCTAATTTTCTCTTAGGGTTTTATGTTTCTGTATATATGTAAGTGCAAATATTATGACTTACTATTGCATTGGTCAGATGGTGCAATTAAGACTGGAATCCAGAATGCTAGGACCTAAATAAAAATGCCTGTGGATGAAGCCACTGTCTAGTGACCTGGTTAGAAAGATGAATAATCTATTGAAGATATTTGTGGTTTGTGATGCAATTAAGTGTAGATAGTATTATATATGTGTATATACCTTCTTAAAACTATTTTTATAGAATCATAGAATAATTAAGGTTGGAAAGGACCTTAAGATCATCTAGTTCCAACCCCCCTGCTGTGGGGAGGGACACCTTACGCTAAATCATATCACCCAAGGCCTCGTCCAGCCTGGTCTTGAACACTGCCAGGGATGGAGCATTCACAACTTCCCTGGGCAACCCATTCCAGTGCCTCACCACCCTAACAGGAAAGAATTTCTTTCATATATCCAATCTAAACTTCCCCTGTTTAAGTTTTAACCCATTACCCCTTGTCCTGTCACTACAGTCTCTAATGAAGAGTCCCTCTCCAGCATCCCTATAGGCCCCCTTCAGATACTGGAAGGCTGCTATGAGGTCTCCACGCAGCCTTCTCTTCTCCAGCCTGAACAGCCCCAACTTCCTCAGCCTGTCTTCATATGGGAGGTGCTGCAGTCCCCTGATCATACTCGTGGCCCTTCTCTGGACTTGTTCCAACAGTTCCATGTCCTTTTTATGTTGAGGACACCAGAACTGCACACAATACACCAGGTGAGGTCTCACGAGAGCAGAGTAGAGGGGCAGGATCACCTCCTTCGACCTGCTGGTCACGCTCCTTTTGATGCAGCCCAGGATACGGCTGGCTTTCTGGGCTGTGAGTGCACACTGAAGCTGGCCCATGTTCATTTTCTCATCTACCAACACCCTGAAGTCCTTCTCCTCAGGGCTGCTCTGAATCTCTTCTCTGCCCAACCTGTAGCTGTGCCTGGGATTGCTCCGACCCAGGTGTAGGACCTTGCACTTGGCATGGTTAAACCTCATGAGGTTGGCATCAGCCCACCTCACAAGCGTGTCAAGGTCCCTCTAGATGGCATTCCTTCTCTCCAGCGTATCAGCCGAACCACACAGCTCGGTGTCATCAGCAAACTTGCTGAGGGCGCACTCAATCCCACTGTCCATGTCACCGACAAAGATGTTAAACAAGACCAGTCCCAACACCGATCCCTGAGGGACACCACTCGTTACTGGTCTCCAGCTGGACATTGAGCCATTGACCACAACTCTTTGTGTGTGGCCATCCAGCCAGTTCTTTATCCACCGAGTGGTCCATCCATCAAATCCCATTTAGAGACAAGGATGTCGTGTGGGACCGTGTTGAATGCTTTGCACAAATCCAGGTAGATGACATCAACTGCTCTACCCCTGTCCATCAGTTCTGTAGCCCCATCACAGAAGGCCACCAGATTGGTCAGGCAGGATTTCCCCTTGTGAAGCCATGCTGGCTGTCACCAAGCACCTTGTTGTTTTTCATGTGCCTTAGCATGCCTTCCAGGAGGATCTGCTCCAAGATTTTGCCAGGCACAGAGGTGAGACTGACTGGTCTGTAATTCCCCTTCTTGAAAATGGGGGTTATATTTCCCTTTTTCCAGTCATCAGGAACTTCACCTGACTGCCATGATTTCTCAAATATGATGGACAGTGGCTTAGCAACTTCATTCGCCAGCTCCTTCAGGACCCGCGGATGGATTTCATCAGGACCCATGGACTTGTGCACGTTCAGATTTTTAAGATGGTCTCAAACCAGATCCTCTCCTACAGTGGGCGCAAGGTCTTCATTCTCACAGTCCCTGCATCTGCCTTCCAAGACTTGGGTGGTTTGGTCAGAGCCTTTGCCAGTGAAGACCGAGGCAAAGAAGTCATTCAGAACCTCAGCCTTCTCCAAATACTGTGTAGCCAGTTCTCCCGAGAGCTTCCTGAGGGGGCCTACATTGTCCCTAGTCTGTTTTTTATTTGCTACATACCTGTAGAATCCCTTCCTGTTATCTTTAATACCTCTAGCCAAGTTTAATTCTAACTGGGCCTTAGCTTTCCTAACCTGGTCCCTAGCTTCCCAGACAACATCCTGTATTCTTCCCAGGCTGCCTCTCCTTGCTTTCACCTTTTATGAGCCTCTTTTTTTCACTCTAAGTTTCCTCAGCAGCTCCTTATCCACCCAAGGAGGTCTCCTGGCCCTCCTGCTGCACTTCCTTCTAGTTGGATGCAACACTCCTGAGCTTATAGCAGGTGATCCTTGAATATCAACCAACAGTCTTGGGCCCCCCTGCCCTCTAGGGCTGTATCCCATGGAACCTTACTCAGCAGGTTCCTGAAGAGGCCAAAGTCTGCTCCCTTGAAGTCCAGGGCAGTGAGCTTGCTGCACACTCTTCTCACTGTCCTGAGGATCTCAAATTCGACCATCTCATGATCGCTGCATCCAAGGCTGCCCTGGAGCGTCACATTTCCAACCAGCCCTTCCCTGTTGGTGAGCACGAGGTCAAGCATGGCACCTCTCCTCGTCGGCTCCTCTATTACTTGCAGAAGGAAGTTGTCTTCCACACAATCGAGGAACCTCCTGGATTGGTTGTGCCGGGCCGTACCCTCCTTCCAGCAGATGTCAGGGTGGTTGAAGTCCCCCATGAGAACAAGGCCTTGCAAGCGTGAGGCTTTTCCTATCTGTCTGTAGAGTGCTTCATCCGCAGGTTCTCCTTGATCAGGCGCTCTGTAACAGATCCCCACAGTAATGTCTCCCATAGCTATATTCCCTTTAACCCTGACCCACAAACTCTCTGTGGACTGCTCACCTGTCCCCAGAGAGAGTTCCATACTCTCCAGCCTATCCCTAACATAAAGGGCAACTCCCCCTTGCCACCTACCAGGCCTGTCTTTTCTAAAGAGCCTGTAACCTTCCATTCCAACACTCCAGTCATAGAAGCCATCCCACCATGTTTCTGTGATGCCTATTATGTCATACCCCTGTGGATGTGCACACATCTCTAATTCCTCTTGTAGTTTTAAGAATATAAATATATCTATATTATATATAATATATATGTAATATATAATATAAAACTATATATTTTTATATATTTATCATCATCATCAGGCTAGGGAAACTTGCAAAGGGAAGAGAAGCCTTTCTTCCATGTCACTTGATGATACTAAAACTGTGAAAAGCAGTTACACACATTAGAAGAATATCTCAGGAATTTCCTAGTTAGAGATCAGCATTATTTTCCTTTGATGGCAGACAGAATTCCAGTGTGCTTTTTATGAATGTGATTAAACTAAGGAGGAAATGCAGCAGCAAAGAAAACAAAAGCCAAGAAACAACCTAAGTCTGTAATATAGAAGTATCTAGAAGGTAGTGGTTTCAGCCCTTTACATAGATTCAGTTTCTGCTTGGCATTTTCTCTGAGTAGAACAAAGCAAAAGATGACGATCTGTAAACAGTGGTATGAGAGCTTTTTCTTAGGTCAGTGGATCAGTAAAAGGGGCATGCATGATTGTTTATGAAAGTATAAGTAGGCCAGCCTTCCCAAGCATAGATGAGATTGGTAATTTTCCCATCCTTGCCCCAAATACAATTCAGCTATTGAAGTAGGAGGATGCCAAATCGTCATGTAGTATACAGCTTTGGAATGCACCCTGCTTCTGACACCTTATGCTAACAGGGTTTTAACTAATGTTATTTGTAGCAGGGAAGAGGTGATGATGCTTCCACACATGATAAATGTTGTGCAACACCAGCTGACTTTTTAAAAAAGTATCTTTTTGTTTTTTTTGTAGTCTGGCTTCTTGACACTAATTCATTTTTGGGGGGAAATTTGTTTTGTATTCTTTCTTCCTTAGCCTGTTTTCCAAAGAAAACTGGCTTTAAATGATTGAACATTCTATTCATCTGCCTTCTCTATCCCTTCAGGTAACTTTTGAATCCATTGATAAATCGGCAGCTAGATTGCTCCGTGTGTCACAGTTGAGGGGGAAATGGACCTTTTTCTTTGTTTTGCTTGGCTGCCAATCAGTGCTGTTGTACAGACTACTCAGGCTGTCCTCAGGCTGAGCAGGCTGTGCCCAGCTAGCAAGCTGGACAAATATGGCTAGGAGGCATGCCAGGGGGTGATCCTAGATGTATGAGGGAGCTGGGGCATTGTGCAGTAAGGAACATAGGAGGAAACTGGAGCTATGCAGGAGGACAGGGATCACTGAATTGCTCAGGTTGGAAGAGACCTTGAGTGGTCATTTAGCCCAACCTTTTGCTCTAAGCTGGGTCAATGTTAAATACAGCCAAGGCTGCTTAGGGCATTGTCTGTCTGAGTCTTAAAAACTTGGAAGGTATGAGAGTCTACAACTTTTTTGTGCGAAGTGTGCCAGTACTTCCTCATCTTCAGAATGCAGTCACAACTTCTACTGTTTCAGTTTATGAATTTCTTTCTTTCAGGGATCCTCAATAAAGAGTCTGGCTCAATCTTCTCAATGACCTCTCCCTCAAGACTTCTCTGGGCTAAAGAACCCTCAGATCGTCCTCATATAAGTCATATGCTCCAACCCCATAACTGTCTTGGTGACTTCTGGGGATTTAAGTGTTTTCAAGGCTTGTACAGGGTGTCCCAAAATTGATCGCAGTATTCTAGATGTGGGCTGAGTTTAAAGGAATAATTTGTTCCCTTGATGTACTGGTTACTGTTGACCTACCATTTTGCTGTTGATACATATTACTGTGCTGTTAGTCTTCACTGTTGCCAGGATGCGCTGTTGAATCCTGGTTAGCCTGCTGACCACCAGACTCTCATGTGCTTTCCATTAGGGCTGTGGCTCTGATAGGAAGCTCATAGCCCATATTGTGGCATAGAGTTAATTCCTTTGCATTTGTCCTCCTAGAATTTCATGATGTTCCAATTTGCTGCTCATCAGGTCCTTCTGACCAGCATCGCTCAGTGTGGTGCCAGTTGCAGACTTGATAGGGGTGCTTCATGTCTTCCCCCTCCAGGTTCCTGAGACACATATAAAAAGGGAAAAGTCCCAGCCCACACTCCTGAGGGACTACATTTATAACTGGCCTCCGGGTAGTTTTCTGAACTTTAAAATACTGTGTTGAGGGGTTTCAGTAGTAGAAAGTTACTGGGATATTGAAGAGGCTGATGATGAGGATATAGGACAAGAATCTTTAGGAACCAGACATCTCGGAGAATAGTCCTTTGATTATGGGTGAATTTCTAATGAGCTGAATAAGCAACAAACCATATGATAGTTGAATTTACTTAGAACAAAAGTCTTTAAAATTAGGAAAACCTTTATTGTGGAAAGCCTAAAGTGGTGATAGTTCGATTGTGTGTGTTCAGTTTGGTAGCTGTAGTTACACTACTGAAATTAAAAGAATCATTATTTTAACAATTACTTATTCATACCCTTACCTGGAATACTCAGCAGAATATTTCATCTCAAACCTGTTTTCTGAATACTAGTTAATTAAATTTCCCTTCTTACTTGCGTTTTACCTTTCAGACTAGGGTTTTTTGTTTGATAGCTTTGCTTACACATCTTTGCAGAATACAATGGTGCATGCTCAAGTAGCCTTGATATTGCAAGTCTGACTTGCACAAATAGCTTGTACCAATATGAATAGTCTTACCAACTTCAAGGACTTAATTTGCATGAGTAACAGTTGCAGCGCGGGGATCTGAATGTATACGTCTGCTTTCCATTACACGTTCAGCTCTCAGCAACTTCAGCGGAGTTCTATCTCTATTACAGGAGGCAAATTGGGTGCCAAGAAAGATGTAATTTCTTTCCACGATAAAGCGGAAATCAGTTAAAAAGCGTATGTGCATATTGCTAAAATCCTTCAGGTAACATGTACAGTGTGGAGTTGGTGGTGGCTTAAGTTAGCTGAAGAGATAATTTCCTTAATAACCCTTTGAAGTTGTTAATATCGGAATTACATGGCATAGGGCGCTGGGAAGCGCGGGAATGGCGTGCTGTAGTGATGCAGTAAAGCACCCACTGAAGCAGACACCGCGGATCAGAAGATGAAGGGGAGACGGGCGAGGGAGGGCCGCGGTATCCATAACCGCGCCAGGCTGTCGGCGTTACCTCAGCGGGGCCGCCGCAGCGCCCCCAGCCGGCGGTGTCTGCGGCCACCGCCCCGCCCCGCCCCGCCCCGTTGATGGAGCGGCCGCAGCCCGGCGCTGACAGAAGCCCAGGGTGATGGTGAACGCTGCCAGCTCGCCTCAGATCACATCATGGAAATAACAGACGTGTACATCCCCGTAAGACCGCTGCTCACTTGTTCGCCCTCATTTTTTAGACGTGTGACGGTTTCTTGCTCTTGAATTTGGCCACAAAATGCCTTGCAAAACAAATACTCGTTCTTAAGCCTCTCAGGTTTGTATGAGCTTCGGGAACCCTCCCACACACGAGGATTACTTCTGTAATTAGCCACTCAGGAAACGTGTTCAACAATATTCTCAAACGAATTTCCTGTGCTGTTTTGTACGTACCAAAAGCATATTCACAAGTGTTTTTAAAAGCCTTGTGGAAAAGTGATTCAGTGTCATCAGAGTGTTAACCCCCCTGCGGTGGGTCAAGTCCAAGAATCCATACAAAATGCAACTGCTGATTTTTTTAATATGTATTATATATATATATATATATATGTATGTTTGTGTGTGGACACAGAGTTTTTTATCCAGAATACTGTCCCACTGGCACTACTTACATCTGTGTCCTTGTAGGAGTATAGCTTAGATTAATATCTACAAATTTATATCCAATATTCAGGAATTATTTTGATGCATTTAGGAATTCTTGTGAGTTACCCATAATCTTGTTTCCATAGCTCAGGTGTTTTCTTAATATATTAGTACGTTAGACTGTAGAGTTTGCTTTTCATATAAACTTTAGCACAAAATACCAAATATCTAAATAACTACAAACACGACTTTTAGCAGTGTTTGAGGGACAATTGGCGTTTCTTAATAACTGTTGTTAATATGGCTTTATTTGTTTGTATTTAATTAATAGTTTTTTTCCCTAAACTGTTTTTATTATCACTAGCATGCCAGTAGCGTAGGCTAAAGTACATAAGCAACAGTATGCTTTGGGCTGCAGCCTCATCTCATTGACACTGAAATTAATGTGCACTATTGCTTCTGAAAATAAAGGAATTGCTTTGTCTTTTGTCGAACAACAAATTGTTTATGCTTTATTTTAATATACGAGGATAAGGTTCAATAAAATTTCTTATGCTTAAATTTCTAAGTGGTTAAAAAAAAAAAAGCTCTGATATCTCTTTCAAACTTTGAAATGCAGTCACACCTCTTTTCAAGGGGTCATGAATGTATCACCAAAGCCATATAAATACACTGCTGTGGAGTTTTCTGTTCAGGAATATGAAGTTGTGACTTTATGTTCTTTAGAAGGTGTCTTTTTTTTTTTATGGCGGGTAAGCTAATTCTCTTTTGGTTTCTTTTTGGTTTAGCTAAAAAATTTGGAATTACTGATGTGCCAGCTGAAGTGGTTACTTTTATTTCCCATGCAACACAAAACAGATTAAAAACAATGATAGAAAAAGTAACACTGATAACCCAGCACCGGATGGAATCGTACAAAGTAAGTGTACAAAGAAAGGTATTCTGTATGTTGTGGAATGATGCAGTGTGATTTTCATAACATACAGTAGATGTTTTGTGTCATTCTCTGTGCAAAGTGTGTTTTAAAGGCAGGTTTGTCCATCTCAGCAAATAGAAGGTGGTGTGGGATGATAGCACTGTTTGCCAGATCTGTCTTCCTTCTGTAGGAATTAGTTTTCATCTTCTCTGCTAAAGTGTCTAGCATGGAGCATCTGTTAAGCTATTTCTGTTCATAGATTGTGACTAAGATTGTTGATTCTTGATGTCTCCTTTTCAGACCAAGGTATCCTTCAATTGGATAAAAACTGTTTCAATATAAAGGAATCTATGATAAATTTACATATCCTTGTCTGTGACAAATACTAATTTTTACAAAAGCTACCAATCTGTCTTAAACCAGCAAATAAATTTCAGTTGCAAATTCTGCACTGTAATTAAACCATTATGCTCTGTTTAAAAAGAACATTTCAAGATAAAATGCTACCTTATCCCATTGTTAGTGATTGAATTCTTAAAGAAAATTAGAATTATTTAGATATATTAAACCAGAGAGGAATTTTAAGTAATACTCTGCAAACCAGCTTGAAATTCAAATAAAGCAAACATCTTTATTGATCAATTTGAAATATCCTAAATAAGATGCTAATAGCTGTTAAACTGGTGTAAAAGCAAGATTACAATAACTATTGACACACTATGGTCAAACACTAAGCTGTGTTTAGATTTCTTCAGCATATATATACAGTGAGAAGCTCTGGTTTGGGGCTCTTTTGCTTGAGGGATTTGTTTGTTTGATTGTTTGGTTTTAACCTTGAGTGAAAGCCTGGGCAAAAAAGTTTGGACTGTACCTATGCCCACCAGTTTCCCAAACCTGAATCACAGTTACACTAATTACATATGGCATTTTTGAGAAAAATTAACTAGGATCTATGGCTAGAATTAACATTACTGTGATAGAAAAATAGATTCAAAAAACCCCGAAGTCCACTATGCCTGTGTGCACTTGCATCTTTCCTTTCAATTGAGAAATACATTCTACTACATTGGATTAAAAGTAAATCTCTGTTTCTTCCCAGTATTCTTCTTCAGCTTCAGCAGTGTTAAGTCCTTCTTTCCTTCTCCCTAGGATGGCATCTGAGAAAAAAAACACTTTGCTTAGTCTGTGCTAAGCCAAAGATGTATTTAAAGGTTCTTAGGGGGAAACCACAGTGTTGTCTCCAGTTTTCATTGTCTTCTGTATATTTCTTGGTTAATGGTTTTCTTTGATTCATAACATTACAGTCAGAAAGGAGAATTTTAAGCAGATTAATACGATGGAAGCAATGTGAATAACTTACTGTTCTGACTGACATTGTTCATTGTCATAAATTTTTATTGTTTGTTGGGTCCTAGGAAAGCTTCCATGCTCTTAGTTGTCATAAAGTTCCTCTATTTTTAATAGTAATTGGAGGGTTATTTTCAACTGAATTTTTAGCTTTAATGCTTTTATTTTTTTAATGCTGCATCTTGATCATGTCTGTTACTAGTTCAAGACGAGTACATATACAGGTACTCTGTATTGTACAAATACCAGGCTTATACACTATAACTAGGATTGTTCAGTAATAAAGTTGAGCATCCTAAAGATTTTTAATTAGTGTTTGCTTTAACTCTCTGATGTCTCTCTTGCTGATAAATCAATCCTCTTTTTTTCAGTTTGCTTAAATATTAATTAAATTTAGCTGCATTATTAACCACAGGCTGGTTGCATTCCCCTGAGCTTACAAAAATTGGTAATTTATTTTTTTTTTATTGTTAGTACAATGGTGTCCTGGGTTCAGCAGTAGCAGTCATTTTTCTCCTTCTTGGAATTGACAAAGCAATTCCAAGAAGGAGAAAAATGACTGCTACTGCTGAACCCAGGACAAATGGAAAGATTTTAAGTTATAGTACCTATAGTCTTTAAATGCGTAGTCTCAATTAAAACATTTTATAAGACACTGGTTTTATTTTACAGGATGATGAGTGGTATGAACAATCTACAGATGTCCGATCACAGTTAAAGTTTTTTGAACAGTTGGAGCGTTTAGAAAAGCAAAGGAAGGATGAACAGGAGAGGGAAATCTTGTTGAAGGCTGCCAAGGTATCTGTTTTGCTCTATTTTTTTTAAACTACTAAGCAATTCATAGACTTCAAACAATTATTTAATTTCATTAAATCTGTTTCATAAATACTTTTTTTTTCTTATAACAAAAAGATGTTGTGACATTACAACTTAAATTCAGTAAGTCATGCTATCTTATCTGATGACTACAGACCTAACCACCTGGAACTCTCCTGCATTTTTCAAGATACAGCTCTGAATTTGAGGAGTTCTTGGGAATATAGGAGGCAATGGCTAACTTTTTCAGAATAACATGGTGAAATAATTTTCACAATTGCCTTTGAAATTTAATAGATGCCAGGGTTTCTGTGTCATTTGAAAATCCTAGGCTGCACTTCTGGTATTTAAACACAATCAGTAAATTCTTACAGATTTTTTTTTTTTTTTTTTTTTTAGGCTTCTTACTTCCTGAGTTACTAGATTTCTCTTATTTAAAAAAAGTTTTGTTCATTTATTTATTTTAATTTAAATACTGTGTGTCGCTCTTGGTGTTCTTCCTCTGTATAAGTGCATTATTTTATTGATCCATGCCTGTCTTCAGTTAGCTATCAGTTCTTCTGGACTTGTTCCTTTTTAACTTTAATTCCAAAGGCTGAATTTTTAAACTAGGATAATACTCTTTCAGGAGCATACAGGTATAGATAAAACCTCCTGTTTGTAGCTGAAAATTTAATTATGTATATCATATCAAAGTGCAAATAAGTTTATCCTTTAGTTATCTCAATTTTAATTGCATTTTCATTGAATTATTTATTGTATATTCTGAAGATATAATACAGAACAAGTTAACACTCAGTGGTAAGATTTAGCATCCTGATTTTGTGCCACTGATGTTCATAAATTAAGGTATTTAAAAAAAAAAAATCAACAAAAATACCTGGAAAAATAACCTACCTTTTCTTATGTCGGAAATTTGTTTCTCAGCGTAGCTGCTTTAATCTGTCCCATTTTCACTCTTAAATTGTGACTGTTCACATTGTTAAATATTCCACAAACCTCTATGTAATGTATATACTCTTTAAATGTTTAGACTGAAAAAGATAAGTAATGCTTATTAAAAAAAAAAAAGTATTTATTTTTTATCCCATTTCCTTAATTCAGTGAACACATCTTGATGACTCATGTTTTCTGTGTATCTTGCTGCTTGTTTGTTATGTTGGTTGTGGTTTTTTAAGGACATTGAGGAAAATACAGTAGCTTGTAATCCTTCAAAACATTTTCCCTGACTTCATGAAGCCTTATATATGCTGATCTCAGGTTGGGTGAGATGACCTCTCCTGTTGTCCCTTCCAACCTTAATGACTTCATGATTTGATAATCTTTGTGAGTTGTTTCTTTCTTTTAGTCTTGAATAATCTCCTGTGAAGTCAAAATTTAGGAAATAAGTACATGATCAAAATGTTTGATTACTGTAGATAACAGAGCAAATCAAAGAATTCTACAACAAGCAAATATAATAATATCCTATTTGAAGAAATTTTATTAATGAATTCATAAATCAATTTTATAACCGGAAAGTGATAAGAGGCAGCTTGGCGTAACTACGTGGTGTACTGGAAAAATATCTGAAGGTGTTAAATAACCAAAACTAAACCACAAAGTAGCCATGGAAGAGCAATGCTGATTGATCAGTATGAATGTTCAGAAAGAGAAGCTGAAGGTATTGTGAACCTTTTGGGAGGTGCTTATGCTGTTGTGATCTAAGTGAAAATGCTTATTTGGAACTGAATTTACACTGATAGTGTCTTCTTTCTGGATTGTTCAGCTGGCTCTCAGCCATTCTGTTCTGAAGAATTGACAACCTACTGCAGCACTTGTGTAGGACATAGTTTGGCAAAATATGGTCAGATTACAACCTTAATTTGAAATAATAGATTTTTCATTATTTCCTTTGAATCTAGGGTGCTGCTCAAACTTAAGACCACCCGTGCAATAATATCAGTAACTATTGAGACCTTTATTCTGAATTTCTGTGTACTAATTCCTTACTCAGGATTTAGAATTTTCTGTCTTTTATAAACTTGCCTAGTAGTGTAAGGAGATAGACGTCTTTGTGGAAAGAATGCAGTAATTGTAATGACACAGGTATTACCTGAACGCAGTTAAAATCTGCCCCAGCTGTCCTGGCAATCGCGATAAAGATCAGTAACCATTTCATGTCTGTTTGTGGGTGGTGGTTGATATTTGTGCCTGTAAAAAGGGTAATAGTTAAACTGTCTGTAGAGACTGAAGTACCCACGATGCAAAGAAGTCTTTTCCCCAGTCATGGCATCTTTATCACCTTGACAGTACTGTGTGCTTAAAGGTTAGAAAACTTTGGATTTTAAAATGAAATTTCTGTTTCTGATTTTTTTCTACAGATGCTTGTATCTAAAAATCAGATTTTTTTTTATTTATAACTGCAGCTTCTTAATGTGACTTTCAGATGAACAGATTTTTTTATGTTGTACATGTTTTGTACATACTTCTAAAGTTACTCAGCAGAGTAATTTTAGGAAGAGTTTCAAAATTGCCTCATCTATTGCCTGTTCTGTGAAAATTCTGTTTTCATTATTTCCACTTTGGAGCTTTGTTAACAGCCAAAGCCCAGGTTTTTGACAAAGAGTAAGGCAAGGAAATGTTTTGGCTATTGGAGTGAGTGGTATTAAATAGTCAAACTTAACAAAATAATCAACTGAAAAGATGAAAAAACAAAGGGATAGACAAAAATGAAATGGGAGTCAGCATGAGTGTTTGGGAAGCCTTGAAACCAATTTAGTAATTTTGCATTGTAATTCAGCAAGGGGTAAGAAGATATTGGGTTTGCAGGTTTTGTTGTTGTTTTGGGTAGTGGGTTGGTTTCTTTAGGAGGAGAAAAGAAAATTTAACACTAGTGTTCTGATTGATCTGCAACCATAATGGGGTTGATTTTGCTTCAGAAAATGTTTTTGAGAGAAAGAGATAAAATTGGATTGGAAATAGACTCAAAGTTAGGTTCCAAAAGGGATTTAAAAATTTTGCCAATCTGAGAAAAGTCACTATCCCAGTTAAAAATAAGTGTGAAGCTAGAGAGTATCTTTAAAGCAAAATAACAGTATTATTTGGCTTGTTGAATGAGAGAATATTACAAAATTTTACTTGCCATGCCTGATAAGTACTAGAGAAATAGAAACTTCATACCACAATTTAGAGAAGAATGACTCATGTTTGCATTTCAGCGAGGTATTTGGGGGGATGACACACTTGATAGGAAAGGAAAACTCATACTATGCTATAGTAGCAATGCAACACACAATTTACCGTTACTTCTGGATCATCTTCCTGATAAGTGAATAATTAGGTAAAATAAAAATGTCACAGGGAAGGGGTGTCTTGAATATGAACACATACATTGAGTGCAGTTTCTTTAAAGGAGATAATCAGCTCTTCACCCTCATTTGTTTTCCTAGTAAGAACCTGTTGTTTCCACATGTGTGCAGAAGCAGAGATCTTTCGAATGTGTCTTTAGTGACATAGAGGGAATTGCAAGAAGAGCTAAGTAAAGTCTTAAGACTGCAGAAAGGTCAAAAGCCAGACTAAAATCACTTGAGGAGTTTATGTTTGACATGGTGTGTGCCGTTGGACTTTCTTAAAAAAGAAAAAACAAACCCAAAAGCATCAGTCTTGCTGTAGTAGAAGATATGTTCCTTGCTGGTTTCATAGCTATTTCCAAAACCTGGAAAATGCAGGCTGTGTGTGTCAAACTGAATAAGGTTCTGGTTCTGGGCTAATAATTGAAATATTTCCAGCAGCACGAGGAATAGGAGATAGTACTTAATTTTTTTTGGTTGGTTAGTTTTATTTCTGAATGAATTTTTTGAGAGGGTAGTACTTAATATAGCAAAGAGGTGCAGCTTGGGGTTGCCCATGTTTTCAGAAAAATCTATTTTCTATTATACAATCTATATAATAAAGCAAATCTTGGTAGAATTACTGTGTTAATTCATCCACTCAAGTAGGCTAAATGCATGATTATTATCAGATTAATTTTGAAAACTCATTTCCAATATATATATATATATATTCCATTAGTCTATTATTTTGAGTGCTCTGTATTAGTAACACAAGCCTGTCAAGTTTTAGGGTCTTGTCTTAACTCCTACGAGAGTCATATTTCTATTTTGTAAAAAGAATAATTACATAAGTAAATGAAAATTGTTTAGTGTTGTTTGCAAAGTTAATTGATGTTTATGGGTGATAGTGATTTTTTTTTTTTTATAGTACCGTAGGCTGAAGGGCTTTTTTATTGGAGAGAGATCATTGAACTTGGGCAATGCAAATTTCCTTACTTGAAGGGGCTGCCTCTTTGAGCCAGAGATGAGTTCAGTCATCATGCCAATTAAATCCTTTTCCTCTCTTCTGAGAGTACAGTGCATGTAATGCAGTTTTCTGTGAGAAGTACTCTCTGAATGGAAAGTTATAACTCAATTCTGACATGAAGAGAGCAAAGAGGGAATTATTGTGTTGAGATAATTTTCTGTATTTTTAGAAATTTGTTACTGCAATTTTAATGATTTTAAAATAAATCTTTTTTTTAGACCTCCATTCCTGCATTCCACCTCACTGTGGTCGTAGCTCTGAATAGGGTTTTACCCTCAGCTATGCTGCTTTTAACTTTCACTTTTTATTAACAAAGCTAATGTGAAAGCAAAGTGTTTCATGTTGCCAATTTAATTTCTTTAATTAAAAGTGAAAGTTATAAGCTGGTACAGCCGTGGGTGAAGTTCTAATGTCATCAATGGGGAAAAATAGGTTTAAAATTGAAACTGTTGGCACAGCAGTGACTCTCAATAGTACAGCACCTGCAGTTGTGACTCTTAACTTTATTTAATGAAAAAAAGATGAATTTGAAGCATTAAAGAGTCCCAGTGTATGTAGTGGGAAGGGGGAGTAGAGTTGTAAGTGCCTGAACTGGGATCAGATGTTGCTAAGTGTAGGAGACATGTATTTAGGAGGAGAGATCTTGTGAGATGTTTTCTAACACAGGGTTAGCAAGCTGAGACTTTGAAATCATTATAAATCTGATAGGAAACATTTTTTGTGAGACAAAGAATGTATCAACATTTGTAACAAAGCATCTTTGACGTTACTAATTACAACAAAATACTGGATAATGGTCACAGTTAAATACATCAGAAGGGCTGTTAGTCTGCACACCTGCATAGATACACAAAATACCCTCCAACTTGAAAAATAATTGCTGCATATGTTTAAGTAGTATGTGAATAATAGATACCATTATTTAAAAAATACTGTTACTTTCTAATTTAAGAAAATCCTATGAAATACAAAATCCCCTTCCTAAAATTACACTATTACAGGTATTATTAGATGTCTTTGTGGTATTCTTCGTTAAAACAAGCAAGGGGAAAAGCTGAGGTTTGGAACATTATGAAGTTTGGTAACATGTAAATGACCCCCTGTATTTCTAATGTGTTTTGAATATGCACATTTAACATACACTGCTTTTCATACTTTGAAAGTCTAATATTTTCATAGGCCTGATGTGATCTATGCAGTTTTCAGATAAATAAGATAACAACTTCTTTATCACAAAGCATTTTCATTCTTAACAATTAAAATATCAGGCTGTCTGGTCTAATAAAAATGGCTTGTGTTTGGGGGTAATGTTAACAAACCTGGTTTGGTGAATAAGTTCTTAGTAGGAGAAGGCATTTGATGTATTTAAAAGTATATTATATGGTTATGATCAGTCTTAGGTTTTTCTAAAATGATAATGGGAAGCTACCTTGCTTCTAAAGTTGTTTATTCAGCAACATGAAAATATATTACACAAACACAGCTTTATTTAGAGATCTAGACATGAAGATTAGAGCGCAGAAAGGAAAGGAGTTGTGATAAAGTCCTTTAACCTATTTGAGTTGGGGGGTTCAGTGATTGGTGTGTGTCTCCAAAGCTTTTTAGAGGAAGGAAGCATTGGTGTATTAAAATATTTTTGAAATATGTTTCAAAAAACAGGTGAGTTGTAGCATGTTAAGATTTGGATGTTAGAGGGAAAGGAGAAAACAAGAAAAAACAAAAAATAAAAGATGATATTGAAGAAAAAAAATGGAATTTCAAAAGAAAAGAATGATTAGTCAGTAGCTTGTCAGAAGTATAAAATGGTAACATAATTGATGAGTGAAAATGGTGGCACAGAAACAAGCACTACAAGAGCTGAGGAGCAGCAAAATTATTCATACTCTTCAGAGAAGAGACGCTTGTATGTGGAATGGAGTGTAAAGAGAAGCTAGTGACATTTTAAAAGCTTATCTAAGCACCTCTGTTAAGCTTGACATTTTTCTTTGTTTATATTTGCTTTAATCTGTGTTGTATTGGCTTTGAAGAAGCCTTTTATAATTTGCTTAAGATCATAAAGAATTAGTAAAGTAGTCTTTGTTTATACTTTACACATTTTAGCCTCCATATGCTGATGATTTTATTTCTGAACCTTCCTGCTTTACAAACTGGCATGGTAGTCAGCAGGAAGGTATTTTAGTCTTAACAATCTGTTAAAAAAAAAAATCCAAACAAACTATTAAAATGTGTCTGAACACAAAAAGAAACAGAAAATGACATTTAAATTCCTTAATTTTTTTACTTAGTTATACCAGTAATAACTTATCCAGTGTAAAGTTCAGATTCTACTTTTTGAAACAAAGCTCCTTGAAAAGGCTACTTGGTGTGAGTTCAAGCAAGAACTAGAAACTCATTGCATTATTCTGAATATAAAAGTAGTTCTACCTTCACCTTCAGTATGGGTTTGTATATCTAAACATCACCTGGTATTTTAAATCTTCCTTACTGAAAAATTCCATGTACTTAATACCAGTCAGAAGCCAAGGACCTGTTTTCAGCTCTGCAGTAATTTTGATTATTTATTTACTGTGAATGAGCTGAAGGTTACACAGAGTAGATCATATGCGTTTTTGCCTGCTTTTGGGCTCTGCTTTTTCAGAGTGCCGTGAATTCCAGATCTACTTTTATTTGGTCAGTTTCTGGAATGGGCCGGGGAAAGGCCCAACTTTTAAGTGTGTTGTAAGCTGTAGCACTTTCAGAGTTGTTCCTTCACTTACAGAGTCCAGGAAGTTGCAGTGTTACTTTGCATCTGTTGCTTTAATTTTTCTTACAGTGTCCCCAAACGCAGTGTAGATCTGGTGTGTTTTCCAGGATTCTGTCTTGTACAACTACTTTCTACAACTTTCTTGTCAAAAGTTGGGAACAATATTAGAAGTCTTAGTTTGATTCTCCCAGGACACCATGCTTTCTCCTTAAGCTGAAATGCTTTTAACTTGTACTTTGCATTTGGCAAATGGTTCAGCTTCATACAGTGGTATAACAACACTTTTTATTTCTGTACTGCTTTCACTGAGACTCAGAAGGCAATAGAAGTTCATTGCACATTTATAAATTTATCATTAAAACCCATGAAAGGACTAAATATGACTTTCCATACATCATGCTGGAGAAACTGAGGCACACAACAATTAACTGTCATCACAAAATGACAGAGCAAGGACCTAATTCAGCTCGTTTCATAAATATTCACCTATGTGTATCTCCTGGATAAGGAACTCATTGAATGGGTTTTTTTGTTTGGGTTTTAACCTAAAAGGTGTAAACATAATCATGTTCTTAGTAATTGCTGTACTGAATAGAGATCTTGCAGATCTACATATTTAATGAAATGCCTTTTTGTTCTTTAAATGTTAACTAGTTCATAGAATCATGGAATCAGAGTGGTTTGGGTTGGAAAAGACGTTGAAGATCATCTAATTCCAACCCACCTGCTATGATCAAATTATCTACATTTTTCTTATTGTCTGGCCACAGCAGTTAGAAGGAATCTCCATCTGCATTAAGTTGGAGTTCCTTTCTTTGTTGGCACAACTACAGCATTGAGAGTCTAATCTACAGATTTTAATTTGTCATTACTTTACTCCATCCCGTCAAACTGCCTTTTATTATACCAACAGGCACAAAAGCTCTTGTAGGTGGTGGTGGCAGATGAAGCTAATGTGCATAGTGGAAGAGTAAAGCATATCTAAAAATCTCTTTATTGTTTAATTTGGCCATGTTTTATCATCACTATGTTTTGTATGGGTGGTATATTAGCTGAAAAATAATCCTATTTTAAGAAAAACCCAAACAAACATGAAAAGAGGATAGAGAATTCAGTGTCATTGGTGCGCTGTATGCCAGATCATAGTCAAAGTTCTCTCCAGATATATCAATACTGTATGTCCTCTTACCCTTAAAACCTATCTCCCATTGGTTTTCTTCATGGATTTTTTAACTTCTGAGCAGAATATATTATGAAAAATTTAAGCAACAGGAAAAAAAAATAAATCTAAGTTTGCAAGCTAAAATTCTTTCAAGTTTTAGGCTTGTCTTCAGCAGAGAAGAGGCAGAGAAAGGTAGATAGGAAAGGGTATAGAGATTCTTATTCCTTTAGGAACTGTGTAAATGATATCACTTTAAATGTCAAAGAAACACCAAAATAAAACAATTACATCTTTAAGGTATCAGGGACAACAGTTCTCCATGGATGTCACAGATTTTATTGCAGCTTCTTACAGCTTTTCATGCAAGCTTTTCTGAATCCTGACAAATCATGCCATTGAAAAGTATAATGTATATATTATCTATGTCTCAAGTTTTGAATTCCATCAAGTATGCCTAGTGAGCATGAATAAGAAGTTAATAGTTTTAACATATGGTTGTAAACCAGTTTGTATCCCAAGAAATGTACAGTTATGTATTGTTACTGTAATTTAGCAGTTATTCTTAGTGGAATTTTAGAGCTATTGTTCCTGGTTTTGAATGAAAATATTAAAGTCGCCATTTGGCAATATTTCTCCAGTTTTAAAAATTATAACATTATAGTATTAGTAGTGCATGAATGAGTTTAACTTAAGCATATTTGTATGCTGTACTCTTAAGTTCATACAGCTAATAATAGCTGTATTATGAGCATCTACTGTTTGGGAGGGTGACTTTACAACTGTTCTCTCCACATTCTCTACCAACAGCTGAATAAAAGCTTAATTGAAAACAGTAGATAATTTTAAAATAAGTGACTGTAAGGAGTTCAAATTAAAAAGTTCGGGTAATGGAGGGGGTGTTACTTCTGCTCTTAAATTTGTTTGTGTTAGATAATTGAAATCTAACCTGTATGGAAACTTTGACAAAAACATGTTGGTTTTTTGGTGGGTTTTTTTTGTTGTTGTTTGTTTGTTTGGGGTGTTTTTGTTGTTTTGTTTTTCTTTAATTTAAACCAAGGGTAGATCTTACTTGCAACTGAATATTTAAGAGTCTTTTGGGTAAGGCCTACAGGTTTATAGTTGCACTTCAGTGAATTTAAGCATCCCATCTTTGACACCTTGTATCCTGTTCCCCTTTCTTTGTTATTTTTTAACTTACTGCAACAGATGAGGGGTTCTTAAACCATCTGTTAACCTTTTTTCCCCATTTTTTTAAACATCTAGAGTCGCTCAAGGCAAGAAGACCCAGAGCAAGCCAGACTGAAACAAAAAGCAAAGGAGGTAAGCAGAGCTAGAGATCATTACACTTGACATTTCAAGGCTTGAACATATTAATTTTTTATGCCTTGCTACTTGTATATCGTTAATAAAAATCTGACTAAAAACTTTTTAGGATGTATTTGTTGCTTTGCCTTTGATCTTAATGTTTGCAAACTAATACATTAATACATGTGAAGCCTAAGGAAATTTTATAAGAGAATATTTCCATACATTACATTTTCATTTCCATTTTAGGTAGCTGTAGCTTTTGTTGGGTTGTTGATGACAGCAGCACTAGATTTTGGTGGAAAAACGTATGCCTTTGTCTTTTTGTAAAATGTCACTTTCTCACAAATGTGCTACTTAACAATTTTGTTCTGCTAATAGTCTTTCAAGTAATGTAATTGCCAGACATTTTCTCTGTGATGTGATTCAGTGGACTGTTTACTTATCAGTCTAAATTACAACGATCTAAAAATTACCAAATAATTTCAGATGAAGTTTTGATATGTTATCCGAAGAGTAACAATTTGTGAACTAGTGAGCACCTTAATTTGCTGTAGGTAAGAGTAGCTGTCCCTTGCTTAAGGCATCTCACAGTTTAGGGTCTGGTTGTATCTTAAATCAATTAGAGTAAAATATCTATCAGTTGATAGTCATTCTTATTTTAAAAATTTACAACATTATTTGCGGCAAATTGATGCTGGGATTTTTAGCCATCTTCTTTGGATATGTGCACTAGGACGTAATAATCATACATTAGAAAGTAATATATACAGAAAAATGCAAATAAAAGTTTTTTTCTATTGCCCTGTTCTTCCTGTCTTGTTTCCCTGTTGGCAGTATTCTACAATACCGTTAGCTATACAGATCTTATATATATAAGCATATAACAGTCAAAAAAATTCCAAGTACATATTGAGATGACTTTTTTCCCTTTTCATTATGCGTTTATGTAGTAAGATTTGCTGAAATGAGTTCTTGTAAACATCAGACTGTGCCTTAGTGTTTCCAGAGCTGGGTTTGTCAAACAAGTATTCAAATGAAATAAGTTAGTTGGCAGGAAAAGACATAGGATTTTAATACTGCTTGAGTTTAGTATCTAGCCAATGTATGCAAAGGAAGAATCAGGTTTGTGAAATACTTGTTGGCAGGTAAAACTTGCTGTTGAGCTGAGAACTAAAACTACCACGCTGCTTGAAGTGAAAGCAAGCTAGAAACTACTGCTTTTCTTGCTGCCACAATATTTGCATTCATGGTAACTCTTTTTTGGCCATTGGAAACTTGAGGAAGCCAAATTAAACAACAGGGTTACTAGACCCACATTTTTCTAGTAGTCGAAGTGGTTGTCTTTGTAGCTGTGATGGAAGTCTTGCACTCCAGTAAGTGTAGTTGCTTTTGGTGTAGCTGCAGGAGTGCTTCTCTCTTGTATGAAAATTCAGGTTGTCTGTGTAAGCTCTGTTTCTTACCCACTAGAGGGAGTGACGCTGTGCTGATGTGAATGAACGTGTATGAAGTGTGTTCTTAGTAATAGCAATAGTGGTATTAGTGAAGAGGTAGCAAATATTTTGGTGGTAACCTAATTAAAAATGCTTAGATGAAACTGGTATGTAATTTTAAAGTAGCGGTGTTCCTAGATATGGTAACATGTTTGAGTAAATGCAGAATGAATACTAGGTTTTCTGTGTGAGTGCTGCACCCCATTCTTTTGTATAGTAGCCCTGCCTTTTTTTCCCACTCTTCTAATGAAAGTGTATAATTTGCTGGCACCACGCCTCTCTCTGAAGTTGAATTTCATTCTACCTGTTTGAAACCGTAAGAAATATAAGCATGTCTCTCTTTTTAGTTATTAGCGTTCTAAAGCTCTTTCTTCAACTGATTTAGAGACTTTCACCTGAAATGCTCCAATATATTTAACAAAAATTATTTTTTTGCATTAACTTTTGCAAAGGGGTGTGGGGATGTCTCAAATTGTACTGCCACTGCCAAAATTAAAATTAAAAAAAAAAAAAAATGAAAACAGCCTGGAACTGTCCTCTTCAAAACTGGGTCTGTGCCAGGTAGAAATGGATGACCATCTAAAACAAATATAGCAAGTCTGAAAAAGGGAATATAGTCCAGGATACTTAATGAAGACAAAAGTCAGAGCAAGAAAGCAAAATACCAAATAAGAAAGTCTTTTACATATTTAAGGAAAAAGAAATTTGTGGAAACATTGAAAAAACTCTAGAAAGCATTGTCTTGGAATGCAAAATAAAGGAACCAATACAAGGATAATAGGATAAAGAGGAAATAAAAACTAGCTTTGTTCGAAAACATTCTCCTTTATGGATATTTTGGGGTCTTCCATTCCATAACACTCTGTTTTATTTCCTAACTAAAAAAAAAAGAAATGTTTGAATTCTTTCACTGAACTTACACCCTTAAGAAGTGCCCTTCTTGCTTATTGGTGTCATCAAGAAAATGTAAAGGGAGATTACTGTGTCCTTTGAACATATTTAAAAATTAATTTAATAAGGTGAAAGTTATTTTATGTTTTGTTCTGTAACTTCATTTTACTTGATTTATTAGCCAGTTTTCAGCCATTCTACATATTGTTTAAACCAAACTGGCTTAAATCCAATTTAAATTGTGTTTAAATACTTACCAAAACAAACAAAGTCTGTCTACATATGGTCTTATGATGGAGACTAGACATAACAGTGAGGTTTCATTCACACACAGACTAGCACTGTTTTAGTTCAGTCAGTGCATACCCACTCTTACTTCAGTTTGACTTACTTTGTTTTAGCATTAACCTGGTTCAAATGGACTTGAGTGAAAGCAGTTAAGAGAATGTGCCTGTGGGCATTTATATTGCTTAAAACTCGGTTTACTTTCACACTTCTGAATTGGTGCAGCTTTTTGTCAGTGGACATTACATGATAGTTTTAATGATAAATTTCTGTAATAAACTAGTGAAAAATATTTTCCGTGGAGATTGTTTCTAGGAAAAATGTTGCTCTTCAACTGTTAGTTGTTGCATTGTTTTGTAACACAAATTTGGAAATATTTGAATCTCAATGCAATTTAATGTAAGAAATAACATCATTTGAGAGTAGTGCTTACCTCAGGTTGCATGATCTTTCAGATTCAAACTTTAGAAAATATACTGATTTATGTAGTCTGTTGGAAGTATGAAAAGTCACAAATATAAGTTAAAGAAATTACCAATTCTCTAATTTCCAGTAAAAGGGTCATTAAATAGGTCATAAAACAGGCCATATAGCAGATAGAAGGAATTGATCAAGATTTGGAATAATGGAGTCAACACCTAGTAATTAATAATAGAAATAATTTAAGAGGCAGGAAAGGCAATATCCTAAACATCCTTTCCATCATGGATATTATTCTACATATTCAGTGTCTGTTGGCTAAAAATCTTTTAATTTAAAAGTCAGGTAGTTGAGTTTGATCTTTAAAGATTAACTTGGTTAACATCTTTGTGTCATCACCAACCAACAACATTGCATAATAATAAAAACTTAAACCAGACACCATAAATGTCTGGGCATGTATCCAGAACCTAGATCAGTTTAGATAACACTCAGTTGAATCTATTCTCAGATGTACTTGTTAACCATGCAGGCGAAATCTCAGGCCGGTTGATATTCATAACAAAAGCCCTAGTAATCTGAAGAAAAAACACAAGACAGTCCTTTATATGCCTTTGTCAGCACAGATATCCCATCTTAGGGGGTTGGATCAGTTCCTTTAACAGTGAAATTTATTTAGGCGGGTTGCTGTTCTGACTGTTACACTGACTGGGAATTCTGGGAGTCCTCTACTCTTCCAGAAGCAGACCAGGGGCAGGTATTTTCCATACTTCCAGAAGGGGTAGTACAGTATAATGGTAACCATTCTGCTTGGGTGCTGTCATTCCCCTGGGTTTGCAATGTCTTCGGTAACAAGAGCCTCACTCAACTGTGTTTCAGATTTTGAACTGTATCTTACTATAACTCCAGCATCATACATTTAATAGATCATGAAAACAATTTTGCTTCAAATAATTTCTTGTCACCACATTAATATTTACGCATCAACTCGGTAGGAGTGGTGCCTTTTAAAACACAGTTTACTGTAGTTATCCTGTTTTCATAAGGTGTTACTGAAAATGAAAAGCAAATAAAAAATATTTTGTTTTCTTGAAGTTCATTTATTCCCCTTTTTTTGCAAAATCAAGGTCCTTAAAGATTGTAGTAGTAATGCAGTATCTCTTGTGATGAGAAGTCTGAAGGAGTTTTCTATTTTATCAAGCCTGACATAAAAATATTGATTCAAAAGCAACAATCTTCTCTTAAAAGTGTTTCTTATAAAACATTCCACTGAGAAATGGAGCACTTTGACAGAAATGAGTTTAAATTAAATTTTCAGTTAGCTCTGTAACCCATCTGAGAGTCAGTAGGTGGAAAGAAGGAAAAGCTAGGAATATGATACCTGAAGTAATCATAGTGCAACATTTAGGCAATAATGATTCCTTGGAACTGAGTTATTCTATAGATAATTTTCTGCATCAGGTTACCAAAGCTGCATCTATAGTTATTCTATAGATAATTTTCTGCATCAGCTTACCAAAGCTGTGATGCAGAAGGAATGCAGGCATTTTTGTCAATACATGTAGAAGGTTAGTTAACAGAGTTACTTTGTGTTCAGTCTTCCTTTACTACAGGTCTGTTATTTGTACCCAGAAAAATGCTTCTGATAAGTGTTTAGGCTGTTCTAGTACCATCTAAGGCCATTCAACACTGCCATGGATTTGGCTTTAGAGTACAAGATTTTCCTGAAGTCATAAAGTTGTTGCAGTAACTTCATATGTTAGTATTGAACTTGCATTTCAGAGAGAAGTGGTCCTTTCATCAGTCAAAATACTGTCATGAAAATCCTGCTGCATTATCAAACTTACTGTTTTATCTTAACTGGATTTTTTTTCCTTTTGAGTACATTTTACTTTAGATGTAGAGATACATTAGTATAAGTTGATAAGTCACAAATTCTGAACAACTGAAGTTGTTTATGAACTTCTGGGAAGGACAGGAGAGGACTAGTGTTACGCTTGCATATACAAATACTGCTGCTGAAGAAACAAGAAGATCTGTAATCAGTAATAAACTTAGTACATCTGAATCTTGGTGTGTAGCTCTTCGGAGTTTCAAATTAGTTTAAAGACAGTGGGTTTTGACAAAGTATTTCCTGTGTTTCCAAGGATAAGGTGGTACCCTGTCATGAATTCTACAAATCCTGAAGAACTTCAGGCAGTAATAGTCTTACTATTAAGCAGAAAAAAATCAAACACATCCAACCTGGTTTTGTGTGCTAAGAGCAGAAGTGATGGCAGTTGTTTGGCTGAAGATGAAGTGTGGCATTACCCTTGCAGTAGAGGCAGTCAGAAAACTGGGTAACTGATGGAAAAATGCCATGGGATCAAAGGAATGGCCATAATATTTTCCAACTAAGTCAAATTGGTTTATTCCTGCTTGGGTGAAATGTATATTAATTAGAGTTGAGTTAAGGGCTAGATTTTGGGATTGATTTTGGGTTAAATTTTTTTTTACGTAACCCAAGCTTGACCCAAGATTACCTGGTTAGTGTAGTAGAAATCTAAATTAAATCCAATCCTCTCAAACATAATAATTTCCTTCTACAAAATCATGTTGGTGGAGTTCCACAGTGATGCAAGATTTTAGTGTATATATGCTGCCTAGCTCTTGCTTAGTTAACATGAATGCTTATTTTTTGTGACTAAAACTTATTTTTAGCATTCTAAAAGCAAATGCTGTTTTACTGATACATAAGCTAAATACACAGCCCTTCTTAAGTAGCAAACTATTTTCATACTTCATGCATCTTTAAAATATAAAGAACTCTTTTAATATTTAGTTATACTTGCTATCTAGAAAACAGTCTTAGAACTTCGTTTACTCCCTCACTAGAGTTACATACAAATTTGAATGCAGTGTGTGAGGAGGACAGTCAGTGTTGTATTGATGTGTTGTGCTACCTCACAAAGAGCCATGTCAGAACTGCGAGTCTTTGTATGTGGGTTGTTTATAAGCACAGATGAATGAGGCTGCACATCTTTGAGAACGGGAGCTAATGTGAAACAAAATGGGGACAGGAGATACGAACAAGAAGGCAGGCTGCCTAGTCAGGCATTTTTTTGTTGTATAGCTGATGTCTCAGTCTAGAAGAGGTATTTGAAAGATAGCAGCCTTTGAATTAACACAGCAACAGTGCAATTTCTTTTGGACTTTGTATGACAACTGTATTTGTACTAATGCAGTCTGCTGTTTGAGACATTAGCAGCAATGTATGCAAGTGAAATGTAGTGATTGTTTTACCTTGCTACCAAAAGGTTCCCATGTGACTCTGAGAATTTGGGAACATTAAACAAGTAAAAGTTGTATAGACTTGTATAAGTAGGCTTTTCCTTTCAGGTTTCTTTTTTTTTTTTTTTGTTACTTTGCCAACAAAATTTTAAGTGACTATGTACTCTAATTCTCAAAACTAGTGAGGAACAATCAAGACTGATTTTAGCTCTGTTATGAAATACATTTGGTTTGTTTTTTTAATATATCAAAAAAAGGAGTACCTGTTACCAATTCAGCTCTACTTAACGGGTTTCATTTTTCAAAAAAAGCTGACAAGAGGTTAGGGGAGGATAAATCCATCCTTGTGGTTTACATTGACTTCCAGAGTGTATACTCACAATGGAGTCCTGCCTAATAAAGATTGTTGTCTGTCATTATAAAGCAACAGGACTACTAAAATATGAATTTCCAGAACATGGATTTAGAATGGTATAATCTCTTTGTAATGAATTTCTTTAGCTGAAGGTGACTTTGCTTTTCTGAATCTCGCCAGAACATTCCAGCAGCAACTTTATGTTGTAAAATGAGCTCCATGAAAGTGGTGTCTGACTTCAACTGCAGGAAGGTAACAGGAGAATTTGCAGCCCTTCAGGTCCCTTGCAGTTTTCCTTCCATGTCTGTAGGAATAACCAGTGGTACTGCTGTTGGATTTTGAGGGACTGCTAAACAAGTGGAGAATGACGACCCCCTTTTTATAATTGCTTTTGGATGCCCAGACAACAGAGCTCAGTGAAGAGATAAGGGAACTGTTTTCTTCCACCTTTACAGTGTGAGATTTGTGATAAGGATGGTTTGGCTTTGCTTCTCCTGAGTACTGTCGATTGCATCCAGAGGTTCCAGGAGGGGCAGTGAGGAATGCATGCAATGGTATTTCCTTTTTTTAAAAAAAAAAACAAACCCTTTTTAATGTGTCTAAATACGTACAGATCAGTTTGCACAAGGAAGATATCAAGACTGAATTCCCAGTTCCTCTTCTGCTTCAGTGGTATGTTGTCTGAATATTGGTCTTCCGTAGGTAGAAACAATCTTTTACTTAGTCTGCAACGTCCCAGCCAGAAAAGAGGAGAGGGAAAAGTGTGTGTGGGAGAAAAGATATTTTCATTTGGAGCAAGCCGTAAATGTAGAAAAATCACATAACTGTTTTACCTGAACACTGCGACAGATTTACTTCCCTGCTGATCTGACAAAAGAGTGGTGCTTTAGACTTCAGAATATGATTGCCTATTTAATAAGTAGAGGGCAGCAAATGTCAGCTGTGTCAGCTTGTCAGAAACTGAGGAGTTTACTTGGACAACAGTCTAAATTATTATTTAGCTGTTTTGTCCCTCAGTCAAGCCTGCTCTACTCTATAGAAGCTTGCAAGGAGAGGTCAAGGTGTACTTAGGCTTCAGCCTGCAGGGCAAGTTTTCCCCCATCCTCAGTATGCACACTGGTTTCTTACCCCAAAATAAACTCGAATGAGGGCTTTAATTCTGCCGCTGAGCTAACATGTTTGTAAGCCCTGTTTGGCAGCCCTGGAGCGCCTGAGGCAGCACACAGCTGCCAGCTTTCATCTGCCCCCAGTTCCTCCAGGCGCTCCCGTCACATGAAATAACCTAAGGGGATCGAGACGCACCTACTAAATCTTCTGTTCCTCTGCCCACTCAGTCTGGGTGCTGCACATTGCACCGGCAGCAGGCAGCTGGCCATCAGCAATCAGCTGCATACCTCCTGCTGACAAATCTTCAGTCTCTTCTTTGTGCAAGCTCCACATAAAAAAGTCTACCCGTGGTCCCCACATCTACTTCCCGGCTGTAGTCTGGAAGGGTATTTGCATGTTCTTGTCCTTTTACAATGGCAGGACCTTGTTTCAAATGTATATATTTTGTAGAACACACTGTATTTCATAAAATCTGTGGTCTGCTTCTAGCCTGTTAGTGGAAGATGAAAGAGTTCATGGGAGCAGAGTTAAAGCTGAAGTTGGAGCTGTAGTAGTAAAATTTTAAAGAGTAATTTTAAACTTCCTTGCCAGCGTATTTTTGAGAGAGTTAAAATATGTGCATGCAATATTTCTGTGTATCTCCAAGTAGCTTATGCGCAAGACATTAATTTTCACAGATCTCTTCAAGAATATTTTATTTAGCTGATTATAAAATCAGATACAAAGAAATAATCTGATTCTGTAAATGTGCTTTGTAAAAGTCTCATAATTTTTGTACAAGGTTCATTAGCATCTTCAGTTTGTGCTGGGATGTGAGGATTTACGTTTATGTATTTACATATGTATGTAATTATTGTGGAGTAATGGGAATAGTAGCTTTGTTGTCATTTTCAGGTAGTTTACTGTGGTAAAGTCATAAAACACGCAGCAGCAGAGTAAAAAATGTCAGTATTACTAAAGGTAGATACAGCTATGTCTAAAAGGTACACTTGAAAAGTATCACTGTATTTTTAACCTTATTAGGCAGTTGTGTAATTATTTATAAGGATTTTATTTTCATTTAGAGTTGAAAGTTATTGCTGAATTAGTGGTTAACTTCTAGTTTTCCATAGGAATGGTCAGAAAGATGAGGATAGAATTTTCTGGAATGGGAAAGCATGTTAAATGTTTGTGCTGACAGGTGTCTGTACACTGGGGTGTTACAGCTTCCTCAAAAGTGATACCTCACTATATGTAGGGTAGAAGGGGAGGGAATTGAAAACCAGTATGATCCAATTACAGTTCATGGGTTTATTGACTCTGCACAGCCATAGGAAAACCTAAATAAGCCATCTGAAATAAGGAGTAGGCTTCCTTACTCTTCCGTGTCCTTTCCCTTTGCAACTACTAAATTTATATTCAGAAAGGCATTTCTATTATTAAAAAAAAAACAACACCATGTAGATTTCTGAAGGTTTCTCTTAATCTTGTTTTTTTTTTGACATACTATCAGATTTTTAAAGTGATTTTCACCCTGTATGGCCAAACACCATATTCACATGTTAAGGTGTATGAAAATCTATAAATTTCCCCAAAAGTAAGAATAGATAAATAAATAAATAGATAAATAAATCTAACCTGGCAGAAGTGCTCATACCTGGCAAACACGTCAGGCAAGTCAAGTAAGCTTTAGGAAGGTGTCACGTAATACCAAATGGGAAATCAGAAGCATGAAAAACTTAGGTGTTAATTTTGTGCAGGAAGACAGGAGAAAGAGCAATTTAATGAGAAATAGGATAATTTTCAAAATCTGTATTTAAGTTTTTGAAAAGTTTGCCTTAAGGCATCCCAGCACTTTGTGGCTGTAACAGACAGCGTCAGCTCCAGAGAAGTGAGATAGGCTCCCCAGTATAGGGGTACCTGCAGAATACATAGGGATATCTGCTGTATCTTACTATGACAGGTAATAATTGAGAAAGTTATTCAAAATACCTTATTACTTCACTGTGTATGCTGCTGTTTAATTAAGTAAAGAAATTTTTACTTCCTATTTTAAGGCAGAATAAATTCAACATGAAACAAAATTGTTCTCTGTTTTAATCATGGTCTGTCATTAGCAGCTGCCGGTTTCTCCTTGTTAAGCAATATGCAGAGGGAATCCAGTGTTTACTGGGGTGTGTCAGAATACACAAGTACAGAATGATTTTTCCCCTTTCTAAGAATACAAATTGTTTAAATTTCTTATATATTTTACTTCGGTAGAATGATACAGACCTCCAGCTTGCATGGAAAGTACCTAAAGACCATGAAGCTACAGTAGCTAACCCTAAAACACCCTAATTTAGTCTTGGCTTGAAAACTTGTACCTTGTTTTAGGATGCAGAAGTCAAGCAAGGCTCTGGATTATATTAGAGATGTATCTTCTTAGGGGAGAAAAGTAACTTGAGGTCAGGAGAGACTGGCAAACTTATCAGAAACCAGTTGTTCATTCCAGTTTTCTCAAGGTTTAATCTCAGTAATTTACACTGAGATAAAATACACTTCACTGTTGAGCTAAACTTATGTACGTGTTGCATGCAGTTGTGGTGCTCAATAGAAGGTGCTGGGTTTCAGTGGTATGTGACAGCAGTCTACTCTGGTTTGTTTTTTTTATATTCTGGATATAGAGTGATTATAACATATTTATCTTGTATCTTGTTATGTTATCCAAAATGCCTGTATTTCTTAGGTTTGTCAACTGATGCTTCTGTGAACATTGCAATATGCAATGATTTCTGTGGTCTGCTCAGCTATACGAAAGAAAAAATCATAAATGTACATTTCTTAAATATCTTTACATAATTTTAACTGAGGCATTAACAATAATTCCTGGGTAAATGACTCTCATGTGTCCAACTGTGTATATGCAGACATTATTTCTGGTTAGGTACTGAAATTTGAGAAACAAACCCCCTAATAAATCTGATGGAGAAGGAAATGTCTGCCTGAGCAGGCATGCCAAGATAGGGAATGCTGAGGACATATGGTAGACTAAGTGGCAAATAGGAGAATGATCTGACTATTCTGTCTTGGGGGGTTTTATTTTTGCCCTGTTTGCCGTCGTCGTGTGTTTTTACTCCTGTCGCTTTTTAAAGTATGAGTTCCTCATACTTAAAATATTGGAAATTGATTTCTTCTCTGTTACACCATTGTAACTCTGGGATAACTCTACTGACATCAGTAGCAGTATTCAAAACAAACAGAATTTGTCTGTCTAGTATTACATAAAATCTCATATCAAAGCATCTCTTGTGGACAATTATTTCTTCTTATCAGCTGCATTTAACATTTTTCCTTAAATGCAGAATATTTTTGTAATTACATATATATAATTGTGTTTATGTATACCATTTAGTTGAAAATCAACTCAAAATTTTGTGATTTTTTGCACTGATTTTTTATTTTGCATATTTAGCATGTATTTCCAATCTCTTTGCTTTGATTTTGTTATTTAAGGTGCAAAGAAGAATGTAAAGCTTTTTAATGCACTGAATCTTTTTTCTCTTTGCAGTAGTCTTGCATTTAATTACAGTCTTTGATAATAAATTGTGTGCCAGAGTTTGTAGTGTATTTTATAAAGCAAAGGCCTTTGGTGAGTTGGTTACTGAAACAGTAAGCATTTGTGACAGGTTGTTTGCTGAATACTTCCTCTGTGCATATGGCAGATCATAGTTCAGTTGTTAGCAGATTATCTGTTGTGCCTTGATGTTAAAAGAGGATACTTCTCACCCTGTGTTTAAAGCTCTTCTGCACTGTCCTAAGAAGGGTTATGTTGAGTGGGATCTAAGAGAAGATAGGGGAGGCTCAAATGCTAAGAAGGGAAAAAAACATAGCAAATAGCTTGTAGTGATTTTAGCTTTCTGCTTATGATCTCTGATACTATTTATTGTGGATATTCCCACTGAATTTAAAACAGTTTTAAAACAGTTAATCAGTTCTATAATAGAACCTCATTATAGATTCTTGAAATTTATACCCCCCCAAAAGAACCTTTAAAGGCTTGTAGAACCCTTTATTACTTTGGGGCCAGTATTTTAATCCCATGGTTTTAAAACTGGACTGATGAAAAAAGTGAAGATATTTTTTCGACATCAGTATTTTGAACATTTATTCTAGAATGTAAGGAAATTTTATCCGATTAGAAGAAGAAAGTCAGAAATATTTCTTTTCAAGATTGTGAGGAAGAGGGACCTGTAATGAGGGGAGAGTCTGTAGCCTACCTCACTTAATGTACCAAGGAATAGAGAACTAAGAATATAGTGGAATTTTTCTGTGAAGAATTATATTCCGCTTTTAGTTATATGCATTTTAGACTTGCAATAAGTTGAAGAATTGTTAAGATCTAAATCAAAGGTTCAATTTGCAGTAGATGGAAAATGAATTAAACCCCCATGTGTTTTGGAGATGGGGAGAAACAGAAGGAAAAGTGGAAGATTTAAAATACTTTACTTGAAAAGATGAATGTAAGGGGGTACATTTTAGATCATCTCATTTCTTTTTTAATGCAAATCTGATTCTTTGATTATTCACTTTTATTATTTATTTATTCTTTTACAAAAGTTAGAAATTATTACATATTGGTAATGTAGGCATTTTTATAATGCAATAATGAAAGTGCTATTATACTCATTTTATCTTCTGGTGAAGAATGATCTCAAGAAAAAAATTCTGAGTAGAATTAATTACGGGATTCTGCAAGTGCTAAGCGTAATGTAACTGCAGTTCTTTAAAGCAGAAGACGAGAGAAAACAAATAATGCCCCTTAAGCAGATGCTTACTCACGTAGGATAGCTACTCTTTGATTTTGGAGGGGTGGTCCAACTTGCGGTTGGAAACCTTGATTTATTGTGTCGTTATTTATATCTGCAATAAATGAGGAACAAGCATAAAACATGAAAAGGGAAATTAGGTATTATGCTAGTTCTCTTTTTGTATTTTATTTACGTGAAAGATACGTATTTTTTTTTAATGGTGTGCCTTTTGTTGACCATATCTGTACGCCAGGTCTGTCTGCTTGTTTCCATTGGCTTGTCATGTTCACTAATTAGGGAACTGCTGCATGATTCACCTTGTTAATTAGAGGGACTTGCACACAAAGGCCCTTCGGGCAGTGCGAAAGAAGAGCCTAGCACTAGTGCCCTGAGAAAGCTACAGCCTGTGAAGTAATTCTTCTCATCTACCTTCTATTTTTTATTTGAAATGAATAAATCATTGAGATTTTCCTTGTGGAGTGAGAATGCAAGAATTCACATCTTTATAAGATGTAAATTATATGTGATCAATAGAAGGGGATGACTACTGTATTGTACTTACAAGGTTCCCTAATTTACTACTTGTCAGTGTATGAAAAATTGCTTGAAATATTTTGTCCCCACACTGTGGTGTGTTGTTTCCTTGATCTGCAGGAGAAATGAGCGGTAGTGGTTTTGCTGTCATTAAATCTAAAGCAGAAAAGATGTAGATTATTTAAATTTTGAGGTTGTTTTGCATCCCCAGTGGAACTTCCATTTTGCAAGTGAACCTGTCCTATCCTTTTAAGGGGGAGAAGGAGGTGGGCGTCTGGCTATTTTTGTTCCCGAAATTGCTCTGCCTCAAATTTCACTTTGGAAAAGAGTAGCATACTTGCTATACTGTGAGTTCTGTAGTTGAATATGGTTTCAGAATAAATTAAAATTTTGTCATGTCACTTAGACTTGATCAAACCACAATCCACACTGAAAAAAAGGATATTGTGTTAAAAGTGCACAACCAGTCTCTACACTACACATTTCCCATCTGTTTATGACTTCAGAAATTAACTTCAATGCCATTCTCTCTCTCTATTTGATTAAAATTACTTATTACAGCCAAATGATTTTTAGTAGATTGCTCCATTTTCCTCATTTCCTCAAATGAGGCTAGCAGTTTCAAGATGCAGATTTCCCATAAGAATGTGAGAGGACTGGTATCAAAATCTGGGCATTTTCTTTTGGAATAATCTAGATAATAAAGCCTCTTACCAAAATTTCTGATAAACTATTTTGAAGTTTTGTGGTGATGGCATACAGGCAGAGAAATTGCACCAAAAGAGATTTTTTTTATTTTTTTTTTCTTTTTAAATGGGCAAAATGCTTCAGGCTGACTTGAGATTTTATGGTATGACTCTTGTCACTCTCCACTTTCACAGAGCTAAGATCTTCCTATGTACCTTGGTCTTCAGTTAACTCCATTGATGCACTAACCGAAAACATACATTCCCTGGGTTTTTGCTACAGTTCTGTTGTTCTTAATTATTTCAGATTTCAAGTGTGTGCCAGAGATGGAATAGAAATAAAAGTAACAAAAGGCCACGCTCTGCTATCAAAACTTGTGATGCACAAAGATATGCAGATGAAATTCTTGATTGGAGTCTCATAGTACTAATGCAGAGTTGTAGCCGCCATGGAGAGCTGTCAGTATCCAAGAGCTGTTGTATTACTCAGATACAATGAAAGATTCTTTAAGGGGTAGTTTCAGAATTGTTTTTTTCAGGGACACTTTGCCGTCTGAAAAATAGAGCCATTGATTCATGTTTTAGTACAACCTTTAACACTTTGTTACAGTGGACAGCATAGCCTCTGGGAGTTACTGCATGCACTCCAGCTGCAGGCATAGGGGCTGGTGGAAAGCTTGGTTGTGAGGTTCATCTGACCCTTGTGTTTTCCAGTGAATGATTTTAAAAAAATAAAGCGTATTTCCTTGCTTTTATTAGTTGAGTTGGCTCCCATTATCCCACTCTTTCTGTCAGACCTCCCTAACTAAAGCCACAGCTCAACACGTTTGCTGCTCTTTGTAACTCCAGTCTGTAAATCTAGATATGATCATCATTCATACAGGTTTTCACTGTGTTTTATATTCCCAGATCTTCATTAAAATATCTGTTCTGGAGCCCTCATACAGTGTCTCACTTCAGGTGGAAAGGAGAGCATCCTAGAAATCTTGGGAGGATAGTAAACCCCCACTTAGATTAACAAAAGGCCTGAGAAAAGATCTCAACCAGTCTTTTCTCAACTGTGCCCCAGAAGTGAAGGTATTCTTCTGTTGCTTGTACTTGAATTAAGGAGCCTGTGAGTAAGCCATCAAGCTTTTTGACAGGTATTCTTACTAGTCTTATTTATGCTTTACGGGTATATCCTGTTTCCTTTGAAGAACAGTTTGAGAAGATTGTCATTGCCCATTCTTGAGTTGCTTTGAAATAAAATTAAGACCAATAACAAAAAATAAAATCACAGATCTTAGGGAATTTTTTTTCAAAACTTTTTCTGATTTACTACAAGTAAGTTACTGACATCTCAGAAAGTTGCTAGCTCTGGTAATACTGATCCTGCCAGTTTTCTGTGCCTCAGAAACCCTTTGCTCAAATGATCTGTATCTGCTTAGTACAGAAGAGCTGGAGGTAAGTTGTTTGAAGAATAGTATAACCAAGAACCAACAACAGATTTTGAGGAATGAAGAAATGTGATTATTAAGGTTACTATAAAGACAAAAACCCCTACATAGTTAGAGAACTCTTTCCAGAGGAATTTGAGACGTATCTTTGTTAAAATAAGTATTATATCTTGTATTACTATAGATGGGAATATGAAGCTCAAGAAATGGTTGGACAGCAGCAGAAATAAATGGTTTTAGGTTAAACTAAAACAGTGCATTGTATTTGGAAAATCAAAAAGGCAACCAATCAGGAATATACAGAATTAACCAAAAGAACTTCATAGATACCTATAAAGACCATTAGTTGATTAAAGGGACTAGTGGGGTAAGAACTTCAAAATATTTGCGGAATACAATAGTACTAGAGATGAAGTATGTTAAAAAATGACAAGACTTTTTAAAATCACTCTTAAAATTCTTCATGCTTTTGATCTTTTGTAAGCTGTAAGGAAGCTTCTAAGGAAACTTCCAAGAAAATTAAGCCTACAAATATGAATATATATATGAATCAGTTCAGACAGTATGTGATCTGAGTAGTAGTAAGAAGATAAAGCTAGTTTTACTGATAATTATTTTAAAAATTGCATTAAACTTGGTAGTGTACATGACAGGAGAAAAATTACAATTAAGGTAGCTTTTTTCAGGGAAAAATAATGATGAAAGGCAGGATGCACTTAGTTTTCTGTATCAGAAGTTTGACATACATAGTGTTCAAAGTAATAGGGCAAATGTTAATGAAAAATTTGGGTAAACTTCTACCATAATGAAATTAGATGTCATAAATACAAATGCCTACTGTAGGAAAGACACTTGGTCAAAAGTATCGCCATTAAGGTTCCAGTACTGTAATCAGATGCTCATTATTTTGAGGAACTCATCTTGGGGGCTGAAATGTTCCCAGCTTAGTCTTTGCCTAGGGTGTTTTTTTCAATACTGTGCAATAATTTTTGACTGTTGTTAAAAGGAAAAAAAAAGGAGGGAAGAAAAGGAAGAAGAAAACCAGCCAATGCACACACCTCTTTGAATAAAGTAAAATCTTGATCCGTATCAAATAGATGTACAGCCATTGCAAGTGAGGATCACAGCTTTTACTGAGTTGTGGGAGAGCGTTTGTGGAGAAGTAGCATCCAGCTTTGTGTTGTAGAATATTGCATATAATTCAGTAGGGCTGTGATGTTTAAATGTATCACAGAACATGTTCAGTGCATGATTTACTGTTACACATGTATAACTTCTCTGGTATTGCATTATTGCAGTGCCACTTCTAAACTTTAGCTTCTTTGGACCAGTTTCTTACCAGTCAGTGTTATTGCTGTAGGAGTTTTGCTGACCTTTAGAGACTTCAGAAATGCAAAGGAGAGGCAGAAGCACAGCATGGGCAGTCTGCAGACATTATCTGTTTTTCAAGACACGCTATCTGATGCTCACTGTTCCTTCTTGATCATTGTCCTGAACTTGTTTAGGTTACTGCCAACATTTTTAATGAGTTTCATTTTTTAATCGCACCTTCTGTTGTGGGCGTCTTAGGACATGTGTAATGGTTCCACATTTCAGGCCCTCCTCAGTAAAAAAGGTGTTTTTCTAGGGGGTGTAATTACTGTCTGAGACTGATAGATATATGTTTCAGAACCATCAATTAAGACAAGCTTTTCCCAGCATATGACCGTCTTGCCCGGAATTAAGCCATCCATCGCAAGCAGCATTAGGAGGGCTCTCCATTGATGCCTATTGGCTAGAAATCAATGCTTAAATCATTGTGTATATGATCTTGCTTTCACCAAACATTTCTGCCATTTTGTGCTCTCTGTTGCCAATTTCCTGTTTGTTATTCATTCCTGGCTGTATTCATTCTTGATTATGGTTTACAGTCTGTCAATATTTATAGCTTCTGTCGTGCTGTTAGCCTCTTCTTGGTCCTCTTTTCTTTTTCTTAGGTGGTATTTCTGAACGAATTTGGGAATTGAAAGTAGCTAAAATCTAGTTCTTTGTGGACTGAGTTGGCTCTGAGTCTTATAGAAACTTATTTTTACAACTTAGCTTCTCTTCCCTTCTCAAATTCTGTATTGACGATATTTAAACATACTTGAATATTTCCTCAAGCTCTTACTCCTTCTTTATCTTCACAATCATCTATGTGTCTCTGTCACTGGATTATTTTCCTTCCAAGCCAAAAAGCATCCATGATTCCTGCCTGTAGGTAGCAAAACACCTCTTTGACCCGTCTCTTCTCCCTTTTATTTTTGAAGGTGTTTATATGTAGACTTGAATTGTTAAGAGTTCCAGTCATCCTCTTACTTTCTGATTATATTGGAGGAAATTTTCTCTAGGTGTGGTCATTACTAGGTCAGGCCCATATTTCATCTGCATCTTTTGCTTTAAACAAAGCTAATTTAAGTTTGCTTAGTCTTTGCCCTCCATTTGGAGCACACTTTACCTTCCTTTCAATATGCTTTTTGCTCATGGTTGTGTACAGCTCCTGTCTTTCTGATGTGTAGTGCAGTGCTTCATTTGCTGTGCGACATTCCCTTTTCCTGTAGATTCAGCTGAGCATGTTAGGTTCACTGGGATGTTTGCATAGCTGACATTAACAGACTTTTGTGCTCACTGAAGAGGGAGAATTCTCTGTTGACAGTAGAGATTGCAGCCATTGCTAGGCCATTTAATTTTCTGGATTGGAGAAGGTGTTTGATTTGAGATCTGTAGGCGTTCATACGAACTATCCAGCATTTGTTTTACAGTTGCCTTTCCAGACTAAATTCATACCTTGAAAAAAATCCATAGAATTTATTCCTCTAGCAAGAGCTTCCTTGAATTTACTGATGGTTTAGTTGATCTTTTAGGAAAGCAGAAAATAATCTTCGCTGTTCGCTGTGGATATTATAATACTCGAGTAATGGATGCAAGTTCTTATGTCTTGAAAATTAAATACTAAGTCTTTAAACGGGTGGTTTCTTATAGTTGCATGGACTGTCATAACTGCCAGTGGAAGTAAAAATCTAAGTGTGGCTGCCACATTCCTGGCAGTGTTCAAGGCCAGGTTGGACAGCAGTTGGAGCAACCTGGTCTAGTGGAAGGTTTACCCTGCCTGTGGCAGGGGGTTGGTACTGGATGAGCCTTAAGGTCCCTTCCAACCCAAAGAAGCCTGTGATTCTAAGAAGAAAAAAATATCCACTAAGCATATTAACACCACATATTATTATCTCAGTGACAGTTCTCATGATGGTTTGTAGTGCAGGAATGGCTTAAAGTGAAAAAGGCTTAAAATGCTTGGATTCTGTTACAAAAACTACTTACAAAGCATGCCATGGATAAGTGAGTTCTTGGTTTTTTGAAATTATTAAATCTAGATTTTAAGATCTAATGTTGATACTTTAGATAGACATCTGGCTGTTTTCCTTGTGGCATATGGCTTGTGGCATTTCTTTCTGAAATATGCAAATGTATCAGAACAGAGTGATCTAAGGAAAACAAACTAAAATTCTAGGACCTCTCTTCTTAGCTGTACTGAAGTAGTGAAGTAGTGTTCTTCCTGGGGTTTTAATGTCATTGCACCATCACAAAAATTTCGCTGTGTGAAAAAATGTTGGTGCTTAATTTTTATACCGTACTTTTCCATCAATGGCATCTAAGTTAAAGTTGTCATTAAATGATGAAAATCTTTTCAGTAAGTAAATGGCATGCTAAAAATAAATTGGGATCAGATAAGGAGCAAGGAAAAGCATCTCATCTATAAGCATTTTCCGTGTATAATATGGCAGAATATTTGTGTTTTAGATTAATATTTTGACTTTCAAAAAAGTTAATTGTTGTTGATTAGTGTGGTTCTGAATGAAGCGTTGTTTTTTTTCCCAGAGGGTAGAAATTTGAATATACTATTGATATATATCTCCATATTAATTGTGATGAAGGCAAGTTGAAGAATGTTACTGCATCAGCAGTCCAATATAAAAATGGGAATGTGAATGAATATAGATATCGAATAGTAGCATCTTGTTGGTTGTTGTACTGAGTTAGATTCACTTCTGCTAAATCATATTAATTAACAGGAAATTTATTTATCAGAATGTATAGACATTAACAGGTCCTTCATTTGTTCAACTATCCAGAAATTATTAACTAGCTTAGTTAGAAGATAAACTATACTGTAGTAACAATCTGTTTTGTTACTTTAAAGTCGAGTAAGAAGCTTAAGTAGCTTTAGTTTTTAGTTACTTTTAAGAGTGATTTCAGAACCCCGAAGATAACTGTTTAATTCACCCTATTCTTAGTGCTAAGGATTCAGAGGGTGATTACCTTGGAGCTCTGTGTGCAGAACTGGTTGCAAAGTCAAACTGGTTGCAGAGTCATTTCCACTTGTCGCAGGGAATACAGTTCTAGAGTATAGTGGGGAGAAGATGCTCCAGTGGTCAGGGTCATGCATTTGGCATCTGGTGGTACAAGAGGTGCATCTTAAAAGTAATCTCTGTTGGCACCAAAGCAGGGTTATTAAATCTAGGTTATTTACACAACCCCCATGAAGCTTGGATATTCCTAAACTTCTTGCAAGTTACCTGCAATAACCATATCAGGTTTTACGACAATTAAAAATAGCTCCTATCTTCGTGCCATTAATTTTGAAAAGCTCCTGTTGATTCAGATGTTAGCAGCCACGTTGCATGTGTAAATGTCTTTATGAAGCATGTAGCGTCCCCTTTTTTTCACCAGAGCCAAGATACTGCTTTTTTAAACGAGGATTACAATTGGGGATAATATTTTTTCTGAAGGGTCAGGTGATGAGTAGGAAAGAGACTAGTACAGATAATCTCATGTAGGGTATAAATAAACAGAAGTATGTGCCTTGGAGAGGGAAATCAGAGCAAGCTGGAATAAGGGTACTAAGAAGCCAACAGTGGTGATTGTTGTGCTCCAGGATGTTAAATAACATCTAGGAATCTTGTCAATTGTTTTACTAGTAAGTATCCATAAACTGCAAAAATGTTTTATTGTAAGCAAATGAGTAGTGCAGAGATGTTCCCTTAGCCAGCTAAAGTAACCCCTGCAAGATAAAGGCTTCTGTTGGTAATATCAGTATCAGGGTCATAATTCTCTTGATTTTTTTCAAATGTAATTTTATCATCCTCTACCTTCAGATGAGCTGGGGTGGGCGGGAATCACCAGCAATAAAGAATTTTTAAAAGATTGATGAGAATTTGTGTACTATAATACCTATCAAGTATTTCACTGTGTCAGCTCTTACTAAGTAAAACACCAGGATACAGTGGTTGTACTGATGATGCAAATATATTTGATGCATTTGATATTTTTATGACCAATATTCCTTGAAGTATACATAAGGAGGTTTTGTTTTCTATTGTAGTATACCAAGGTGTGTACTGTAAAACCAACATCAGAAACTGTATTGTGTTTTTGTCTGGAGTTTTTGTACCTGGCAGCATATTCCTTACTTGTATTAGTGTGTATTAGTCCCATTGGGGCCAGATTATAAGTAAGGCACATTGAGGAGGATCCATGTCTTGAAAACTTACAGCCTAAATAATAGACATGCTGTGTGAAGCAGGGTGAGAGCCACGGGAAAGTGAAGAAGGGAAGGATCTTGGTGGTATTCACCCAGTTTCAATAGAACAGAGCCCGGCTCCATTGCCTGACCCAGATTTCATGTCATGTGCTAAATGGAAATGGTGACTTTGAAGAAGATGCTCGTATAACTTCTGCATGATAACAGTTACCTGTCAGACTTTATCTTTGACCCGCACTTCCAGGAAGTGAATACTTCCTCCAGTGCAACATTTCTTATTCTGTGAAGCCATCCACTTTACAACTTCGTCTGAGATCACTCCAAGCCAGTTGTCCCTTGCTTAAATATTCATCAGACTTCGGATAATTGTGATAACCCTTATAGGCTGGCAAGCATGGCAAATTAGCAAAAAGATGATTGATCTTTTTTTATATGCAGTTTTATCTTCAACCTTTCCTGGATATATGTTATACTGTAGTAATAATTTCTTCTCTAAGGTATTTGCCAGTATCTGGATTTGCACATCTATTTACAGTTGCCTTGAAGCCTCATAATTACAATACAGCTGAAATGTCCATTTTCTTTCCCTGACTACAAATAGGGATCAATCGAATTTTAAATGACTGCTTACGGGCTAGCTTCCGATCATGACCTTTGTAAATGATTAGAGCTCACCACTGTTGCTATCTACCTTGAAAGGGTAAGCGGGCAAGTCTGTCTAACTGGCATTTAATCTGGAAGAGAGCCAAAGATATTTGAGCTAAAAAGCTAATATGAGTTGGCAAAGGGAAGTATGTATAGACCTTTGCACTATTATTTAGATATTTTTCCACATTTCATTTTGTATTTAGGAAATTCTTTTGTCCTGTAGATGAGATGTGTGTTTGTAGATAATGTTATATTCAACTTATGATAATAACTGAAGTCACAAAATATATAGCATAAAAATGTGGAAAAATGGGGTTTCGAACTCTAAATGAACTGAATTTGATTTTTCTGAAGGACATGAAAATATGTTGCATTTCTAAATGAATGAAACTAAAAAATACACTAAATAGAATGCATGAAGTGGACCTGCTCTTTCTAGGCAGAAGCAGCTGGAGAAAAGATACCATACATTGGTACTTTTAGTTTGAATTTCCTTTCCTTTTCACATTGGCCAAGATAGTTCAGACCCTGCTTATGTATATTCAGTTCATGTAACTAATGGCTGAGACACTTCCATCTACACTTGTCAGTTCAGTTTTATTTTAATGAAGAATTGTTTGTATCATACAAGGTTTTCCTTACCAGTACTGAATTTCTTGAGGTAGTGTTCTGTGCATTTCTGTTGAAGTGAGAATAAATATGACAACAAAGAGATTAGAAAACAAACACCTCCTCTGAATTTACTGAAGGATTATGCAAACCCAAAGTTTTGAAATTTGCAAGAATGATTATTAGGAGCTATGGAGCTTTGAATGCTTTTATCTAATTAAAATAATATGTTGCATTACCTAAGTTATTCTCATGTAGTATTGCTGATCAAAATATTTTTTACAGTAAGATTGTTCATGGGAATATTCTGTTACCATTAACTCTCTGAAAGGATTATACTTAAAATGAATACGCAGACCTTCCTCTTCAGCATGGGGTGGTCAGGATACTTTCTCTTATTTTCTGCAGTTTGGTATATTGTCGCATAATGCACTTGCAGGTTATTTTCTTAGCTTCAGTCTAGTCAAAGGTGTTGTTACCTGAAATCTAATTGCATAAATCCATTATAAATTCAGTTTGTAGGGGGTTTGTGTCAGCACTAGTTTCTTCTAATACTTAGAAGTGTTTTATAAATTTAGGTATGTTGGGGTTTTTGAAGCAAGTATCAAGTATATTTGAAATATTCAAAATCTGAGATGAAATAATGTTTGAGATATTTTTTGAGGATTTGAATTGGTGTTTACATTCTTCGTATCAATCTTAAGCTGGAGATGTGTGGTTGGTATATTGTACTGGCTAATACAGTTTTCAATAAGGGTGGAGATTTCAAAAAAAAGTTGAGTTACTGGAAAAAAAAAAGTCGAGATCTTCTGTGTCTTTATTACTCTACTGCAAGGCTGCATGCTTGAGCTGCTAAAGTGGTATTTCTAGGAACAGCAGAGTATTCTTAGGGATTGTTCATGTGTCAGTTTTACTCGATGCTCACAGGGCTGAGAATAACTTCTTGAAATGACAACAGAATTAAAAGTAACCAGAGTTTTTTCCTCTCTCTAATAGATGCAGCAACAAGAACTTGCACAGATGAGACAGAGAGATGCCAATCTCACTGCATTGGCAGCTATTGGTCCTCGGAAGAAACGGAAGCTTGATTCACCTGGACTGCTTGCCACAGGGGGAGAGGTACATGTCGATGCACAGAATCAGATAAATTACTCTTTCAAAACCTGGTAGGAATAACTAGAAATGCTACATGCTGATATTTTCATTGAACTGTGTAACTTGAACAAGGTGATGCAAATTCCAAAGTTAGAAGGACTGAGTCCAGTTTATCTTGCCTCAGTTAAACTGGCATGTTGATTGTATTTTCAAGTGTTAACTTTCAACAGATAATGGAAGAATATTTTTAGAAAAAATAAGTTAAATGCAAAGTATAGATCTCTCCCTGAAACTGTTCACTGCCTTTATACTGTTTTTCTCCTCTGCATATTCCACAGGAAGACAGGAAGAAGAGTAGGGCATGAAGAAATATCTTGAGAAACATAACTGTATTCTTGCTTACAGTTTGGACTAAGAGCTTGTAGTAATAACATTAAGTGCAGTTTGCTTACAAATATGTGTCTAAACTTTTTACAGAATGGCTAGTTGTCCCCTGCAGCTGCAAAAATGTGTTTGCAATCTTGCTAAATTGTATGCTTTTTTAATAAGAATATTGTACTCTAGAAGCAGAATCTGGTTCATTAACAGGATTCTTCTGTTATCTTAAATGGAGAAGTAGCTACACTACTCAATGGAATGCAAAATCGTCGTAAGCATGATATATATTAGCCAAAGTAGAAAACTAGGATAATTAGGTTAACTTATGTTAGATAATGCAGTAAGAATACTGTGTTGTTTAGTACAGATAAAGTTTGGGTGCTTTTATTTCTGCTAATATGACTACAAATAAGAGTCAAAGTAATTCTCCCTATTATATGCGTGTTCTGAGGAAAATGCAAATGTTTTGTTTTGAATAACTGACTAACAGTTTTGGCTCTGACATTTGGCTATCTAAATGCCAGGCGATTCCAAAGACCTTTTTGTTTCCCATTTTGGATAGCTTTTATCTGACTTCTCTCTCTTTTCATGTGCTAAGATTAGTGCAAAGGAATTAGCTGAGCTAGGAACAGAAACGCATCTTGTGTATATTCTGAAGTTGACTTATGACTTTAGATATGTAGAAGGTGCTCCTGTTTTCTAGTCAAAGTAGTTTCAGGCTGAGGGAGCTTGCTGGGTTTTGTGCTGTCTTGTTGCATTGCCTTCCTTTCAGTCTCCCTCCTTGTCTTACATTCAGTAAAGAATTCTGTTCTCATCTGCAAGCACTTGTAAGAAATGCTGGGGCAACAGAACAAAAAAGAACTTCCATTAGAAGCTAAACAGTGATAGCTTTGGCTTCCATTGTTTAATTTAAAACTAATTTGAAACTTTGAAATAATATATGGTCCCTTCAGATTCATGATGTACAAATGTACGTCCTCCATACATCTTTACTTGATGAAAGGAATGTTTTTTCCTAAATACCAGAAATTCATTTTTATTTTCTATTGTCCCCTTAAAAATATCTTTTTTTAAGCTTTTATAGTTTGGTTAACCAAATTGTGGTCACCTTTGGTGAAACATTTTATTCAGAGCTATATGCCTGGGTGGGTTATGGTGAACAGCTTCCCTCTGTCTAGAAGCTCCTTGCTCTCCTGGTATAGTACTTAAAGGAAAGATAAAGGTCTGTGGCAAATTCCAAAAGTTTCTGGAGATTTTTTACTTCCTTTGTTGCACTCTTAGACCAAATTTTGCTGAACTTCTTTGTTACTCAATTGACAAATTACCCTTGAGGCTTTTGCTGATACATACCCTTGAGGCTTTTGCTGATACATAGATATCCTGGAGTCATGAATTGTGTGACTTCTGCCAGTTCAGACTGAAGTGCTCCCATCCCTCTCCTTCTGGCTGACTTATATTGGTGTCTGGCTGCAAATTGATTTCAAAGACTTGGATGCTGTATCTGGATTATTCAGAGTCTTTTGGGGGGTTAGTATTGTAGAAGCTGTGTCATACAAGTTGGCTGCTAGAAACTCCCTCTCTTTTTCTGAGCTACATACGAGGGCTGCTGTGCAGAAGTAAACCGAGCTCCTCAAAAATGTTTCACTTTAAAAAGGTTCTGGAAGTTTGTATTGTTTGTCTAAGGCTATCTGATTTATCTTCTTTGGATTTCTGGAAATTATAAACAACAGAGAAAACTATTTTAAAACTATATCCTGTCCAGACATCCCCTTAGCCCAGTTCGAGTTTCAGATGTCTGATTTCCACTATGGTCTGTGACCTTCTGATCTCTCTAAGTGATTTCTAAGCTGCTTAAGTCCTTGCTACTGATAATCTATTTGCAAGGTCTGAGTTGGTAAGAGCTTTCTTGGCCTACCCTTTTTGACATACATGTCTGCTTTTGTTGCAGCTAGGACACTGCACATTTGCTGATCCAAAGTGATAACATTTACAAATCATCCCACCCTGCATTTTACATTTTTTCCATTTCTGAACTCTTGTTTGATATTTTACTTGGTTGCATTGGCTATTTTTTTTCAATGAGAAGTGTTGAATTTCAGTCCAGTTTCTTGGTTTAACAGAAATACTAGCTCACAATTTCTCTTTGGAAATTAGATGTTTTTAACAATAACTTTTTGATCTGAGCAGGAGGTCAGTTTGTGGAGTAGTGGTGGTTATTCTGCTTAAGAGAAGTTGATGGGAGAGTTTAGTGTTTCTGTGATCAAGTACTGTTTGTTGTACACAGAGAAACAGCTCTTTTAAATGTGAACAAGTTTGTGCTCATGATTGGAAATATTCTTCTACCAGCACTTTGTTCAAGAGTGTTTTCTTTAAACTGTCTCACATTGCCAGGGCTCATTTGAACTTGTTTGCTTGTTTTCCTGTTGTAGATAAATTGACTTTTTTTCTGATGGTAGAATTAGTTTAAATTATCAAGGCCAGGCACATCATTTGCCTCTTCTGTACTAGTATGGCTGCGGGTTTTGACCACTTTTACCTGGGGAGAGTGAAAATTAGAAGTTTTGGAGTGAGGCTGATTTTATATCATGTATGTTTGTTGTTTTGCTTCTCCATGCACCCATATTAAAAAAAAAAAAAAATCCTTTCAAAAAATAGGAATAAAAGATTTTACAAAAAAGTGCATGAGCAGGGGTTAGGTGTCCTCAAATAACACTGCCACCAAATGTGTAACTAGTTTCAGACTGTGATTACACAGTAACCTGAGCTAATCTCAATGTGATCTCTATCCCAATCCCTAGTAGTGCATTCCTGCCCCTTCCCTTTCATTGGCTCTGGCTCTTGTTGTACCTTGTGCTAACCCGTTCCCATTTGATAAATTGGCAGAAAACTAACCTAACAGCAATAAAAAGTGAATAGTTTCAGCTTAGCTTGTTGAAGTAGTTTGGCCTAGAGCCCAGTGGGCACTGGAGAAGGAACTTACAAGAAGACAGAGACGGCAAACTTGAGATCACCTGCTCTTCATTCACTTTCTTTTTAGTACCTTTCTTGTCTTCTCATATTTTAGATAATCTGATAGAAACACAGGTTCCTCTGTAGCAGCTAGCAGCTCATCAGTAATTCATTTTGCTTATTATAATATTGTGGCTTAGATCAAGAGTGAAAGAGAAGGAGTAAAGAGAAATGAGGTATCTTTAGAAGAATTCAGCTTCTCTGCCTTGCAGAGTTGAAAATACTGCATTTGCAGATTTTTGTTTTTTCATGTTCTTAATGATAGGACAAGCTTATTGGAAAATAAATGTTACTGCATTTTGGAATTTAATGCATGATTATCAAGTTAGGAATCTAGTAATCTTGAGCTGTATTATGCATTTATCAACAGTGCTGTGTGATTCTTATTTGCTGTGTCCTGTTGATGCTTGCGTTGATACACAGCAGTGGATGGCAAAGGATGACATATACAGGAATGGGAGAACAACCACTTCAGCTCTTTAGTTAGTATCCTTAAGCACCTCTAATGTCAGGTTATTTTGAGTTGCTTTTGTTTACCTTATGGATTTCGAATCTATTCAGTTCATGTTTTTCAAGTTTTTGTCTTGAATCTTAAGGCTTTTTCTTTTTTATTATGTAAAGTGTGGAGGTTAAATACAAGTAGTTTTCTGTATTTAATAATAATAAAATAATTTGGCTTTACATCAAGACCTATGGCTAGTATCCCAAAATACATAAATACAGAGTATATGTTTGAAATATCTCAGGGTATAATTTGTTTAAATATAAAGTGAAAGCCCTCTCCTGGTACTTGCTGGCACAGATGGTTTTTGAATACTGAGCTTCCAAACGCAGCTTCAGGGCTAGTTCAGTGAATCACCACTTATTGAAGACAGTCATTTTAGGGATAAGAAAACCCCCTCTTTCTCACATAGTGGAAGAGCACTCATGTTAAGAATATTCACCATACTGTACCAAACACCATCTTTCAGAATTTGCAGGACCATATGTTGGGTCAGCGCTCAAGGGAGATCTGATACTTTGAGTCTTTTCTTATCCAGGATATTCCAACCATCATATTAGTCAAGGAAGATAATGTTCTTGCAGACCTGGAAGGTCCCAAAACAGCTACAGTTCAAACAGTGATGTTTTGTGTAGAGAGAAGCTAATTATGCAAGTGATTGTAATATGTATTTTGGGCATGAGGCACCACATTTTTTTAATTAATCTTTCAGATGGCACAATTTGAGCATTTTAACACTGTTTTCATTTTAAAGTTTTGTATAAAATATAATTTAAAATTCTGCTTGAGACTTGGAAATCTGTGTTATCCCAGAGACTTCCAAATGCAGACATAGAGAAGTTACTTAATATTCCTGTCTATCAGATCTTTATACTACTAGTCATTCCTAATTTCTAAGTGGAAATATAGGGATGTATTCATGGTGATTTGGGAGGCACTTGAGTTCTATGACAGAGCTGGAAAAAAGAACTTTTGACTACCTTTTCTTTTTTGTTATCCAGGACTGAATATGATTAATTTGTTTGCGCACGTTACAGCTGCCTTCCTCACTTCATGCTTCAGTTATCCATAGACATTTCAGCCACTACAGCAATTATTCGTCAGATCTGCTTTTAGTATTTTAACAATATTAAGAAGAAATCAAAGTCCTGGGTAATTTTCAATTTGGAATGGGTCAGACATGATGAAAAAGTAGGACAGAGCTGCCTCTAGGAAAATCTGGCTTTGTTTCCTTCCTTTCTCTCCCTTTTAAACAAGAAGGTATGTCTTGCAGAAGTCTTTGTTACAGGAGGGTTGTGCATTGGGTTCTCTCCAAAATGCCTACTCAACAAATATCATGGAGATTCAAAAGTTCATGAATCAGCCAACGTAACTGTGAGGCATAACTGCTTCTGACACACCTGAAAGAGTTAGAACCAATGAATAGCCTTATTTTGAAGAAAAACACCAATCAGTGGGATTGCCCTGCTCTGAGCAAATCTTCAGGGTATTCCTTCACGTTTTTTGGCACTAAAGTAATTCTATGGCATGCACTTTCAAAGATCCTTGGAAGGACTTGTTCTACAGCTCAAGTCACAGCTTGGTCTTCATACTGTATAGTTTGCTCTTGATAAATTATTTTTTGTTTAAAGTGGTCAAGATGTGTTTAGAAAGGACTGGAATATAAAGAGCCTTTACACTGGTTAAGCTTGAGTTATATGAAAGCAGATACAATAGACGAGAACACCTTTTGCAAGTGTTTATGGTTCAAGAAGTTAAAGCTTGCTTTTTGTGCTTTTAAACCTGTAGACTAATGGCAGAACAGGAGGAATTTTTATGATTTATTGTGTCATTGCCTTTTCAAGCACTCTTTGCTCCACGTATCACTGACATGATAGAATGCAGTGGTTCTCTCAGACCAGTTTTGATGTAGGATGTTATTGCTGCAGATAGTTATGATTTCGGTTGAGATATCCCAAAACTACCAGTTAAATACACATGTTTGAATTTTCAAGGAGACAGAAGGAAGTTATGGACTTTCTCCTTGTAATTTTTTTATGTAATTCCATGCGTATTACTTTGAGTCTTTGAAAATCTCAAGTTTAGTTTCAGCTTCTCTGGCCTGTTTTATTTTCTGTTTCCAAAAGTCAAATATATATTAAAATAATTCACAGGAAATGTATTAATATCTATTTGAAAATTGGTCTTTTGAAAGACTATATACATGTTATCCTAATTAATAATTGCAGCTATTTTTCTCATTCTGAAGTAAATGAGATTTCAGTTTCAAAAAAATTTCCCCAATAATAAATTTCCATTTAAAAAGCTTTAATTTCAAAGTGGTTTTACCCCATGATGAACACAGATGATTTTTTTTTAGAATTCAGGGTTTTTGTGAGACAAGGTTTGTAAACATGACTCTAATGCATCTTACAGACTTAGTAAAATGTAGGAAGGCTTAAGAGATGATGGTTAATGCTGTGTTTGCATTGGTGATAAATAATTCTAATCTGGAGAGAACATATAGAAATACATTTGTGCCTGTTGCAGACAGGCAGGAATACAGACGGTGAGTCAGGAGGCAGAAGAACAATTTTGCATGGATCTCAGTTGACAGGAGGAAAAAGCCAGGCAGCAATGCAAGAAAATAGAAGGTGGCTCTCTGCCAGCAAAAACATTCTTTTTTGCTAGTAGAACAGGTTTGCATACTGTGTGTATTCCTTTGATCTGTGTAACACAAAATATTCTGACAGAGGTTCAATGATACTAATAATTTTTCTTATTGGCCAAGACAAATTTGATTTTTACTTCATTTGGAGATGGAAATGGTAGTTGATCCCTCCTGACTGCATGACAGCCCTAACGTGTTCTAGCACACAGAAGAGCACTTTTCTCTGCTTTTCAGGGGTTCCTTATTGGAGTCTTAAATAGCATTTGGGGGGGGGGGGGGGGGGGGTGTTGATATTTTTTTTGGTTGGTTGGTTTGTTGTTTTGAGGGGTTTTTTTTGTTTAATTTAAATCCTCCTTGAATTAAAAAAAAAGTTGCATTTTTTGAAAAAAAAATAGTTTTATCGATGTGGTAATATTGGATACAGTCTTTATTTACAGATATTTTATAAATATACTGTGTGCAGCTTATTAGCATGGAAACTGAGAACCTGGCAAAATGACTTTTGAGTAGTTAATAGTTCATCTATTATTTGGCGCTCCCTAAATAGGTTTGCTGCTGTTGCTGTGAAAGAGTATTGTTTTTCCTCTTGCAGAAGGCAGCTACCTTGAGGATTTGTGGGGAAAGAGGGTATGTGAGCTTGCTTTTTGGTTTTGGTTTGGGGTTGGATTTTTCTGTATCTTCAATTGTCTTCTCCATTTGTCTTCGTGATTTTTCAGACACTGAAGGATAAAGCACATTTTACAGCCTGTTTTTCTGACACGGTTCTAGCCTATTTCTTTCTTATGGCTAAATAAAACTAGTAAGACTAAGACAAAGTCTGAAAGGGTCTAGCTGAGGGTTTGTCAAAATTGGCTTGAGTCTCTCCATTGATTTCAGAAGGTGAGACCCAAAGTGCTATGACATTTTTAGGTGTCAGTAAAAATAATTTTTAAAACCTGACCATAGAATTGGAAAAAAATCTTAAATTTAAAAAAAAGTTTAAAACCTGACCATAGTATGTGGAAAGATTTAGACCTATATCTTAAAATAGCAATGTTTCCCTTTTAATTGGTCCTCATCCAGAAGAGTCACATGAGTCACCAAATAGATTCATTTCCTTCAATGCCAAATAGATTTTGTGGATTTTTTTTTTTCTTTTTGCCTAAAAAGTCATTTACTGAAGTTAAGGTATTGAAAAAGTCTCAGGAATTTGAAATTTATTGAGATGCCTATTCTGGGATATTTCCAGCTTGATTCTTTATAGGAAGTCAAGGTCATACAGAGAGTGACTGTAATTTAACATTTTAATCATAGAATACCAGGTTAGAAGGGACCTCAAAGATCACATGGTCCAGCCTTTCTTGCCAAAAGCACAGTCTATGCTACATGCCCCAGTACCCTGTCCACCCGAATCTTAAAGTGTCCAGTGTTGGAGAATCCACCGCTGCCTGTGGAGAAGGACTTGGGGGTGTTGTTTGATGAGAAACTGAAAATGAGCCAACTTCAGTGTGCGCTCCCAGCCCAGAAACCAACCGTATCCTCGGCTGCATCAAAAGCAGCGTGACCAGCAGGTCGAAGGAGGTGACCCTGCCCCTCTACTCTGCTCTTTGTGAGACCTCACCTGGAGTATTGTGTGCAGTTCTGGTGTCCTCCACATAAAAAGGACATGGAACTGTTGGAACAAGTCCAGAGGAAGCCATGAGGACGATAAGGGGGCTGGAGCACCTCCCGTATGAAGACAGGCTGAGAAAGTTGGGGCTGTTCAGCCTGAAGAAGAGAAGGCTGCGTGGGGACCTCAGAGCAGCCTTCCAGTATCTGAAGGGGCCTACAAGGATGCTGGGGAGGGACTCTTCATCAGGGTGATAGGGTGATGTAGTGATAGGACAAGAGGTAACAGGTTTGCACTTAAACAGGGGAGATTTATGTTAGGTATAAGGAAGATATTCTTTACTGTGAGGGTGGTGAGGCACTGGCACAGGTTGCCCAAAGAAGTGGTGAATCACAGAATCCCAAGGGTTGGAAGGGACCTCAAAAGATCATCTAATCCCACCCCCCTGCAAGAGCAGGGTAACCTAGAGTACATCACACAGGAACTTGTCCAGGCGGGCCTTGAATATCTCCAACGTAGGAGACTCCACAACCCCCCTGGCCAACCCGTTCCAGTAAAGAAGTTTTTCCTGATGTTCACATGGAATCTCCTATGCTCCAGTTTACACCCATTGCCCCTTGTCCTATCACTGAACATCACTGAAAAAAACCTAGCTCCATCATCCTGACACTCACCCTTTACATATTTGTAAACATTGATGAGGTCACCCCTCAGTCTCCTCCAAGCTAAAGAGTCCCAGCTCCCTCAGCCTCTCCTCATAAGGGAGATGTTCCACTCCCTTAATCATCTTTGTGGCTCTGCGCTGGACTCTTTCCAGCAATTCCCTGTCCTTCTTGAACTGAGGGGCCCAGAAGTGGACACAATATTCCAGATGTGGCCTCACCAAGGCAGAGTAGAGGGGGAAGAGAACCTCTCTTGACCTACTAACCCCACCCTTTCTAATGCACCCTAGGATGCCATTGGCCTTCTTGGCCACAGGGGCACACTGATGGCTCATGGTCATCCTCCTATCCACCAGGACCCCCAGGTCCCTTTCGCCTTCACTACTGTCCAGCAGGTCAACCCCCAGCCTGTACTAGTACATGGGGTTGTTCTTCCCCAGATGCAAGACTCTACACTTGCCCTTGTTGAATTTCATCAAGTTCCTCCCTGCCCAACTCTCCAGCCTGTCCAGGTCTTGCTGAATGGCAACACAGCCCTCTGGTGTGTCAGCCACTCCTCCCAGTTTAGTATCATGGGTGAACTTGCTGAGGGTACACTCAGTTCCCTCATCCAGGTCGTTGATGAAAACATTAAACAGCACTGGTCCCAGCACCGACCCCTGAGGGACTCCACTAGTCCCAGACCTCCAGCTAGATTCTGCCCCATTGACCACAACTCTCTGCCTTCTTCCTTTCAACCAGCTCTTGATCCACCTCACTACCTGATCATCAAGCCCACACTTCCTTAGCTTATCTATGAGGATGCAGTGGGAGACAGTATCAAATGCCTTACTGAAATCAAGAAAAACCACATCTACTGCTCTACCATCATCCATCCACCTAGTTACTTGCTCATAGAAGGCTATAAGGTTGGTCAAACATGACTTCCCCTTGGTAAAGCCATGTTGGCTGCTCTTAATGACCCCCTCATCCTTGATATGTCTAGAGACGGTGTCAAGAATAAGCTGTTCCATCACCTTTCCAGGGATGGAGGTAAGGCTGACCGGTCTATAATTACCCGGGTCCTCCTTCTTGCCCTTCTTATAGACCGGCGTGACATTTGCCATCCTCCAATCCTCAGGCACCTCTCCTGTTTCCCACGACTTACCGAAGATGATGGAGAGTGGCCCAGCAATGACCTCTGCCAGCTCCCTCAGCACCTGTGGGTATATTCCATCCGGACCTATCGATTCATAGATGTCCAGATTGCTTAACTGATCCCTAACCCAATCCTCATCTACCAAAGCAAACTCCTCCTTTATCCTCACTCCTTCTGAGGCTATAGGAATCTGGGTTCCCCAGGGAGAGTCTGCAGGAGTAAAGACAGAGGCAAAGAAGGCATTCAGCACCTCTGCCTTCTTTATATCCTCTGTCTCCAGGGCACCCACCTCGTTCAGCAGTGGGCCTATATTGCCTCTTGTGTTAGTTTTATTCGCTATGTATTTGAAGAAGCCCTTTCTATTGTCCTTAACCCGACTTGCAGGATTAAGTTCCAAAGAGGCCTTAGCTGTCCTAATTGCCTCCCTACATCCTCTAACAACTGTCCTATATTCCTCCCAAGTGGCCAGCCCATCCTTCCATAATCCATAGATTCTCTTTTTCCGCATGAGTTTGCCCAGCAGTTCCTTGTTTAACCATGCTGGTTTCCTGGCTCCCATACTTGACTTCCTACCCACTGGGACACTGATCCAGAGCTTGGAAGAAGTGGTCCTTGAATGCTGACCAACTATCTTGAGCCCCTTTACCACCTAGTACCCTTTCCCATGAGACTTCCCTTAGCAATTGATTGAAGACGCCAAAGTTGGCCCTTCGGAAATCTGGAACTGTGGCCTTGCTAGGTATTCTATTCCTCCCACACAGGATCCTAAACTCCACCATCTCATGGTCACTGCAGCCAAGGCTGCCATTGACCATCACCACTTCAACCAGACCCTCCTTGTTGGTGAGTACTAGATCCAGCAGTGCTCCTCTCTTAGTTGGTTTGTCCACCATTTGCATTAAGAAGTTATCATCAATGCACTGGAGGAATCTCCTAGACTGTGAATGATTGGCTGTGTAAGTCTTCCAGCAAATACCGGGTTAGTTAAAATCCCCCATGAGGACCAAGGCATGTAGTCGTGAGGCTGCTTTCAGTTGCCTGTATGAAAGCCTCATCAACTCCTTCGTCCTGATCAGGAGGTCTATAATAGACCCCCACAACTGTATCACCCGTACCAGCCTGTCCCTTGATTTGTACCCACAAACTTTCCACTTGCTCCTTATCTGCCCCTGAACAGAACTCAATACATTCTAGTCGCTCTCTCACATAAAGAGAATGCTCCATCACTGGTTGTGTTCAAGGCCAGGTTGGACAGAGCCTTGAGCAACCTGATCTAGTGGGAGGCATCCCTGCCCATGGCAGGGGCGTTGGAACTAGATGATCTTAAGGTCCTTTCCAAACCCAACTAATCTATGATTCTATTATTCCAACAGTTGATAGTTCTCATTGTGAAAATTTTTCCTCTTGTGTCCGACTGGAATCTTCCCAGGGATAAATTTTACCCGTCACCCCACATTTTTCTATGTGACTCCATGTAAAAATGGAGTCTCCGCTGTCTCTGTAGGCACCCTTTAAATACTGGATTAAGGTGATAAGGTCTCCCTTGAGCCATCTTCTATCAGGGCTGAACAAACCCAGTTGTCTCAGCCTTCATACAGCTTCCCACTCCTTGGGTCATCATTGTGGCCATTCTCTTGACTATCTCCAGTCTGCCCACATATTTTTTGTATAGAAGGGACCAAAACTGACCGCAGTATTCCAGGTGTGGCCTGAAAAGCATTGAGCAGAGGGGGGTAATGACTTCTTTATCTCTGCTGGTGATGCCCTTGTTGATATATCCCATTTATTTTATCCTGAGCCTTTAGACAAACAGGCTTGAAATTCAGTTGATTGATTGATTGAAAGATTAATGTTGCCATCTTCTAATGTGTTGTGGTTTAAGCCCAGCCAGTAACTCAGAACCCTGCAACCACTTGCTCACTCCCCTCCTCCCCTCTCTGGGCAGGATGGGGAGGAGAATCCAAAGAATGTATGCCCCACCAGTTGAGATAAGAATAACTAAAGTGTAATACAAAACTACCACCACTACTACTGCTAATAATAATAAGAGAAATAAGGGGAGAAGACAGAAAACTGAAAGAGGAAAGTAAATTAACCAATAAACAGAAGTGATGCACAATACAATTGCTCACCACCTGCCAAGTGATACCCAGCCCAATCCTCTCACAGGTATCCAAGTGATCTGCCCTTCTGGGTGACTCCCCCCAGCTTATATACTGGGCATGATGTGCTGTGGTATGGAATACCCCTTTGGCTAGTTTGGGTCAGGTGTCCTGTCTCTGCTCCCTTGCAACTTCTTGTGCCCTTCCTCACTGGCGGAGCATGAAACTGAAAAGTCCTTAATCGGGGTAAGCACTGTTGAGCAATAAGTAAAACATCAGTGTTTTACATGATGTAGGCACCTTACCTAGAACTACTGAAATTTTTGTTATTTTACCTGATGTAAACTGTAGAGTCAAACATTTGTCCCAGTTGTGTCTGTCCATCATGCATAGTCCTGTTCCTCATCTCCCCATCCCAAAACAACAGTATCTAAACTCTGCTTCTGTTCAGTCTTGACTATTTCAAAGAATTAAATCTATCTTGCATCCTCTTCTACATTTTCTAATGTAATACACAGAGAAAACAGTTTAGAATTATCAGATAAGCTCTTGTTTTTTGAAAATGTAAAGTTATCTGGATAAGCTTCATTGATGATTCTTAAATGGATCTTACCACCACTATGCATCATGCTACAGTTGAATGTTGCATTTCAGTCAGGACTTCCTGTCTTACATACAGAAAAGGTTATCCCTTCAGTGTAAGCAGTTCATATCAAAATAAAGCTCAATGTGTAATAAAGACGAATGAAGACGGGGCCTTAATAGTTGCTATTTACCATACACAAGTCTTCCAAGATTGTACTGTCATCTGAATGCTTTTTTTATCAGTTTGGGAGTATTTCACGTATCATATTATGTGTATATGTGCACAAGTTTTAGAGTCAGGTCCCTTCTACAAGTTTCTTAAGTGATGTCATTGTGAAATTACGCAATATCAGCAGTATGGGGTGCAGGCAAATTTATTGTGATGAACTTTGGTGTTTATTGAACATGACGTTTTTAAATCCCCATGATATAATCTGTATTGTAAGAGTAGTTTGAGCAATTATTTTATGAGTTTGGAAATTAAACTTCTTCCACATATGTTGACCAGTGTTCTACTGTCTCCAGGCCTCTTCAAAATTTGGCTGAAATTTGCCAATGAAAAAATGCAAAATTGTGGCTCAAATATACTGAAACTTTGAGCTGAAAGTAACCTTCCAGCTTTGTTAAGAACTGTTTACAAGTTTACTTGAACAGTGTGAATTGCACATCCCTTCTTTGTAAGAGAGAGAGTAAAATGGGTCCTGTTTGGCCACATTCACAAGAAATTAAGGATTTGAGCTCTAGACCTGCAGGGACATGTGTACATGCTTAACTTTAAGCACAGTGGTTAGTTTGTTTGAAGTTAGTAACATGCCTTGTGTAGTACATAAATTACATGCAATAAGCTTTTGCTGGATCTCTGTGTATGTCAGTGTTCCTGTCAATCTTCTTGTGTTTCCCGCTGCATGAACTTGGGTTTGCTAATCCCCAATGGATTCTGATGTAGGAAGTGCTTTATTTCTTACTTTTTCAATGCTAAAGACAGGAGTTTCTTTCTAGAAATTTTCATATTCATGCTTTTGAAAGGTTTATTTTATTTGACCACAAAAGTCTTTGGGACTTTGAGTGTGTGTTACGTGCACGTTTATGAAGTTTTCCAATGTGTCTTGAATATTATAGGCTATATTTTGCTTTCAAAAAAATAATGTAGTAAAAATATCTGATAGTGGGATCTTCGTCTTGGTGTTCCTTTTGTTACATACTCTGTTCTAGTCAGTGGCTAGGAAAAAAGGGGGTTTTGTTTTTGTTTTGCCTAGAGTCACACAGGAGCATGCTGGTTAAAGGGATTCTGTGGGGGAGTTGGGCTGAAGAAGGCCTTAGGGAACTCGGAGAGACATCTACCACCAGCAGCTTGTCTGTGCTACCTAATTATAGCTAGGGTACTGTTTACTTTAGTGGTGTACTCCTTATTTATTAGTTACTTAGTTACTGCTTGCCTTCAAGTTACAGGCTTGCAGCCAGCTCCTGCAGGGGAGGTGCAATAGGAAGGGCAGAGCATCATGCAGGACTCCACAGCTCCCCAGCCTTGGCGTGGGGTTTTCTTTAATATAGACAATAGGAGAGACACTCAAACACAAAATCAGACAAGTTAAAAAATGGCAACAACAAAAGATTAAGGAAATCTTTTACAGTCTAGAGGGATGGGGGTGATAAAAGTATGCCTTCATGACTTATTAATCAAACTGGGGTTTTCCCCTGTGTTTCCTCCTGAGTAAAATCTCACTTTTTGGTCTATATGAAGTTACATTGATTTCAATAAAATTAAAGTTTTTATACTTTTTTTTTAACTGGGGTCCCACTGCAGGAATCTGGAGTTAGTTTCACAGGGCAGTTTCACTAAGTGCTTTGCTTTAGCACTTTTCCAAGCATGAGTGAATCCACACACATTTCACACAGTTCAAAATTAATTTAAACTTTTAGACTATGTATGGAAACCCTAGGTCATGTAAGAGTCCAATTCATTAGGGGTTCGACTCCTAGGCCTTTAAACCACTTTAGGAAATCTTACCATAATTCACCCTCTCATTTTTAGGATACTTTGAGCAGGGCCCATGGATTAGCTCTCTAAAGAGGGTAATACGTTACACCTATTTCCACTGCTAATTTTGCTGTTGCTCTTGTTATTCTGTTTGTAGTAATCTTGGTGTAATAGTTATCTCAGCAAACAAAAGGACAAAGAACAGTAGGGGTTCTTTTTGTAGAGGTGAGGGCAAATGAGAGAATTATGAGATTTTCTGCAAGTGTGTTTGAGAAAGTAGAAGGTATCATAAACAGTGATTTCTGTGGTTTAGCAGCATGGAATAATATTGGCCCATGCTGTAATTGTCAATAAAAGAGACATTTCTCTAGTCTTTTTGAGCCTGACAGTCTCTTGCAAAGCCAGGCGGATAACAAGAGCTGAACCTCTGTGTGATGGACCAATTACTGAGCAATTTAGAGGAAGCTCTGTTAGGACAATGAGCATCCTGTAAGATCCATAAAAAAGGCAAAGTTTCTGTCTCCAAAGGAGAAGGTAGGAAATAAAAGGAGCACAACAGGTTAAACAGCCTTGGCCAAAGAAGTGAGTACCCCTAGGCAGACCAGCATCTCTAATCAGTGGTAGTGGTACTAGCTCTGAGGGGAGGGAAATTCAGGCTGGTGCTCTCATGTAACATTAAAAAGGACAAGCAGTCTGTCAGGGGAAACAGTCATTGGTGTGGGATTTCTTCTCTTGATCAAAAAGACAGCAGCACTACAGCCTGCTTTATCTACTGGGGAGGTGTTTGGCAGAGGGAATTTTTTTCCCAGGCCATATCACTAGCCCGTGATACAATTTCCTAAGCCATAAAAGAAGCCAGCAACATTTTCATTAATCCCTCCTTTTCTTCTTTCATTTTCATTTTTATGTTATTACAATAAAAAATAAGAGGTATCTTTACAGAGTGGAAGGTGAGCTAGAGCTGATGAACCTGGAAAATATGCCTGGTGCTTGTCTCCAAAGCCAAAGTAAATTTTCTTATAAGTAATTCTTTATAAATAACATAAAATAGAAGTCCTTACATTGTTTCCCCTTCCCTCCTCTGAGTTTCAAATTATAGTCTTCTCAACCTTCCCCCCACCCCAGATAACATTGACAGCCACAAGTCTATTGCCTTTTGATAAAACTTATGTTCCCAGAAAATTCTTGTACCAAAAGTTGTAATCCTCAGCTGTAGCTGCAATGAGATGGGATGAATTTTATGCTGCTGTTGATTTAGCTTTTATCTTACAAAATGACAGAATAAATCTCTAATGAAGAGCTGCAGGTACGGTTTCTACTATTGTTGTCAGCTATGCAGGTAGTCAAAGTAATAGTATTTGTGAGTGATGTTAGAAAAAACAAAATAATCAAGATTCCAAGTATTCTGTTCATTTCATAATATACCTTAAATAACTTAGAACCAATATAGAAGGGTTTCTAAAACAAGAAAATTAAAATGGAAAGTAGGTTTGCTCTGTTTGAAGAAATTGTAAATAAAAATTGCCTCTTTGGAAATACTTGACATCACAGTCTCATTTCTTGATTGAGAATCTAGAAGAAGAATTATTTACTTTGAGTCTGAATCTTCAATTTGTTACTTCTTAGTATTGCAAAATGCTTATTTGTATGATCTCTAATGGGACATGTTTTGTGGCCTTTCTCGGTTAAAGGCAAAGAGAATTACAGCAGGTGATCTCATTCTACCCCAGATCATAATTTTCAGGTTTGAGCATTTGTCAGTGTCCAGATCACTCAGGTGGTAATACATTATCTTAGAAAACTCTTAATGAAGAGTGTCCAGAGTAAGGTCTTAAAGTAACAGGCTAAACTGAATTGACTCTGATCCCTCCATAATCATATCCGTAGATTGTATACATGGTGCATTTCAGTCCTACATCTGATCAGTTTGCAACAATTAATGAATGTTAAGAATGCTTAATTAACATTTTAATACTTTTTAATTGACATTCTTGATACGTGTTGGAGACTTCAATGTTCCAAGTGTCTTTAGAATTCTTTGCCTAGATTTACTTTGTGGCCCATTAGCTGATGTTATTCACAGTACATATTTTATCAATAGTGATTAATAAGTAAGTTTGACCTATGGGGATTCCTTTTCTACAGTGCCATATATTAAAAAACGTAATGTAATCCATAATTCAGCTTTTTCAACCTATATTGAGCAGTAAATCCTGGTTGGTCTGAAGTCAAATGTGTTTTTACACTAGCTCTACTGAGATAGAAGATTTTCTGGACTGCAGTCAGACAACTTTTAAAAGGTTATATATTGTCTTTTAAGCCATTGCTTAAAAGTGCTGATGAAGATTCCTTTTAACATAATTGTCTATATTTCTGCCCTTATGTACTGCTGTGGTAAATCTATTAAATTGTACTAAGTGGCTGGCTGGGAGATAGCAAAGCTGTGTTTCTTTTTGTGAAAATGATTCTCCAACTACAGATTCTCCGAAATTGTATATTCACTTTTATTTAAATGATGAATTTAAGTCTTCTAATCTCAAAATAACTCTTTAACAAGGCTACGTCATCTCTAATTTACTTCTGAGTTATTTCATTAGACTATATATTGAGGATCATTGCCTTTTACATTAAATGTGTAATCATATGCATCTTAAGAAAAATTATACACCTTTTTTTAAGGCTTTCAGAGGTACATTTTTATCTACAGCATTCAACTGGTATAACCGAAGAATTCCAATTTGTACTGAATTTCTGAAACAGTTTTCCTCCAGAAGAGCAAAACAAACCCAAGCCAATAGCAACAAAAAAAAAATAGCTTTTTTCCCCTCTCTGCTCTCTCGCTCTCAAGACAGAGCTACCTGACTTATGTCTGGTTAGAATGAGCATCGCATAGAACAGACGAATCAAGCTGTGTCAGATTAATCCTCCTTAAGCCGCTTACACTCCAGTTGCATAGAAAGACGCCATAACATGGAGAAGTTATTCAGAATTGACACCCAACTAAAGATTGCTTATCAAAGAAAATGCTTTACCTACCTATTCTGAAGTCTACCTTTTAGTGGGAATTGTTCTTCTAGATCTGATAATACAACATTTTTCTCTGGCTGTGCTGTATCATCTTGACATTTGAAATACAGATACATGAGAAGCATGTCATGTTAACAGAACACTACAACAGTCATACTTTGTCTCAATTGATGGGGGAATTGCAGTGTACAGAGTAATTCCTGTTGACAGTAAGAACTTGCAGATAGGCAGCCTAAAATGGTGAAATCATTGTAGAAATTTATTTCACTGGTTGAATGGCTGTAGCAGATTGGTTGAGCCAGCCAAAGACGCGGACAGAGATACCATCCCTACTGCAATTTTCAAGATTAATTTGTGGCTGGCTTATGTATGTTTGGAGTACATACATTTCTGTCTTTCAGTATCTATACTGATATCAAAGCTAATAGTAATTGGTAAAATATTAAGTACATCCTTTAACCTCTGTTGTTCAGACATATAAAGGTATTCTTTTCATGGTTAAATTTTGGGGAAACATGTTGAAAAGAGGGCAACCATATAATTGAAAATAAACTCATTGAATTTTCATTTATATTTCATTCTCCTTAGAAAAATGTGTTAGCCATTTACTGAGTAATATAGTTTCATATCTTGTTTTAATTAATTCACAAAATATTTTCCGATTGCTTCTTACTCTAAGTATCTAAATCTCTTATCCATGATGGACATCTGTCTACAGAAATTGGATAGATAATTTACAGGACAAGCTGCCTTAAGTATTTAAACAATACTATTTAATGAAGGATCTCTTCTTAATTTCTTCTTTGCAAACTGGTACTGTAGTTCTTCCCTCTTACACTTTTGAGAGTAAATTCTTTTGATGTGTGTTAGCTGCAGCATTATGTTACCTAGTTAAAAGAGGAATGTTGTTACCTGGGTCTATCAGTCTAATAATGCAGTGGCATCCCTAGGTGAAGAGCAAGAGGGATGGTGGTTTGTCACTGCGTTTTGTTTGCAGGTAGAGCTAGCTCCTTTTGCCTAAGTGTGACAGTGTAAGTGATCTTCCGGACATTTTGCTCATACAGGACAATGGTAGCTTCAAATGAGAGAAGGAAGCCTGTTGGTCTGGCAGGTTTTTTTCATTTTATAGGAATATTTTGCATTACTCTTTTTATCCAAAGCACCTGATACCAGTCAACCCTGTGTATTCATCATCAGAGGCAACTGGCTATGAGAGACAGACCTGGGAGTAGCTCCTGTTCTTGACTTTAACCAAACCCTAACCAATCACTTACATGTACATATTTTTTTCGAACTTAATTTCAACAAGTTTTAGTCATACCCTCTAGGATCGCCATAATACAATCCTGTAGGTACAGCAAATTCTTTAAATTGCCTTCAGCACCAGAGCACACAGGCATGTTACAGATGTTAAGCACGAGAGACCTAAGTCTGTAGAGAGAAATATGCTTTGAGTATTACCCATATAAAAAAAGAGAGATATTCCAAACTTTGCATATAAAAATGCTTCTCTAAAGTGTCTTTTTCAGTGTAAATGGTGTGCATTGGTGTTGAATGACTATATAGAGAATGCTCTGTAGCACAGTAGGAATGGAATTCTTCCCTTGTCAGTCTGGCTCTGCTTCTGTTTGTGGCTTACTGTAGTTGACTTTATCTTATGTGTTCTTATCTTGTTCATTGCTATTCATAACCCATACTTTTGTGTGAAGATGGGCCTTTATTCATAAGAAATATATGCCAAGTTCCTTGTTCCTTTATGTAAAGAAACAATAAATACTATTTGAACATATATACCTTTGATTTGTTTTCATGCTCAGTTTAATTATGCAGTGTGTATTTTAGACAAATATGTCTGATTCTTGTCTTGTATTAATTTGTCTTTGCATGTTAACAGGCTTGGAAAGAAAGAAAACAAAACCAGTTCTGCTTTCTAGGTATGGGTATATTTCGGGTCATCTGTAAGTTCTGGTGAGAGGCCTGCTTTAGGAGAAGGTTATAGCCAGGTGTTCACAGTTTCTGGATAACTTAAGAAGATCGCCTCCAAAGATGTAAAAGATGAAAATTTGGCAACTCCTCAGCTATATGAGAAAAGAGGTCTGACATTTGACTGTACTCCTTTTTTTCCCCATTGATTCCCCAAACTCCTGCTTTGTTTAGTGTTTAGTCAGAGGAGAAAAGGGGTGATTGTGTAGGTTGTGGAAAGCAAATGGAGAGTAGAAGATAGAGTTTTCAGTAACTTCTATGAACTTGTATAAATTCTGTTGACTAGAACTAAAGCGCTGCAAACCTCTTCCTTTAGTTGTTCAACCAGTTGCAGTTGAGCTGACCTACATGATAGGTAAGGAAAGAGTAATTACTAAGAATTCAGGAAGCAAATGAAAGGTGTATGGATCTGGGATTGATACTCTGGTACACTGCTGCACAGGAACTGTTTAAGGTTACCATTTCTGATTGAAGTCTCCCCTTTGTATGAAAGCAGCATAATTAATCAGGCTGTAATGAATTCGGGTGCTTCCAGTTTGTCACCTCAAAAGAGAATTTACCAGAGCAGGCTGAAATCCAATTGAAATTATGGTTGCGCTGAGTATTTACTATTTAAAAAACCTTTTTAACGTGTAGTGTAATAGTAGACACCTTTTGGTAAGGTTGGGAAGTGTGTGTTTTATGGCTTGAATATCCCTCCAAAAAGTAAATGGAAGATGATCCAAAATTCTCCTGCAAATTTAGGAAAAAAAAAAAAGCAACCCAAAACCAAAACTGATTTACAGTGCATTTACACATTGGAAAGGGGCTATTTTAGAGCTAGATACGGAGTCTGCAGCTCAAAATGTTACCTGATTTGTATATTTAGATTTGTCTTTATTAGCAAAAATCTCAGCTTATTTCAATGTGAAAGTTGAGTCAGGCATAATCTATTCACTCAAAACCGAGAATTACCTAATGGTGTTTTGGCTTATGGTTTAAGTTTTTACTCTTAGTGATTTCTTAACAAGCCTTATTTGAACAAAGGTGATGGTTTTGGTGCTGTACACATTTGATGGGAGATCTATATCATTATTGTTTGTGCTGTTTTCAGGTATCAGTGCTATTCTAAGTCCTATGTGTAGTTCAGTAGGAAAATAGGTGGTTTTGTTGAGTAAATAAAATAATCAGGTTTTAGGCATTGCTTTATTTGCTTAGCTGATTTTTAAAACGCTTTTTATTTATATTACTGGGGAGATGGTATTTTAGAAGTGACTGTTTTCTAGGGCATCAGGAAGACAAGCACAATGCAAGCAACTATACTAGTTGCCATCCATGTGAATTCTTATCAGAGGTCACCACCATGAAGCTCTGACAGTGGAATGGTTTGTTCAAGTGTATTCACTTTAGACAAAATCAACTGGATTATTCTAAATAATGTAAATAGGTGCTATGTGTTCGACAGGCTGATATTGCCTGAAGTGAATTAGGGAGCTGGCAGATCTTCAGGATAATAACTTCAGCAGGGGGCAGTGAGGAGCAGCTGGGGGGCATAAAGCCTTTGATCAGCACAGCTGGATCCAAAGCTAACATCTGTCTATAGTCTTAGACTCGACACTTTTGTTAATACTGTGAGCAGTATTTGCATTTGTTAGATTATTTTGGTAACAGTACTTTCCTGTCTCTAGTGTTCCATTTCTTTCCATAATCCCCTCTCACAGCAAAATCAGTATTGGCAATTCAGGAGAAATAGAACAATTATCATTGTGTAACCCTTTAACAATTATTAACTTTCTTATAGTTTTCTAGCAATGGTTATATGTGTAAGTCTCAGTAAAGAACAGCTGTGAAATTAAAATACAGGAATTACAGAAAGAAGCTGTTTAGTTGTGCTGCAGTTGCCATCAAAGAGTTTGTATACACACTCGGTCTTTCATAACTGATGAGGTGGAGTCCATGTGCCCATGTACTCAGGATATTTCAGGTTCCTCCAGTCATGAAAGTTCTCCATGCCTTGAGGAAGTGAATAGCTGATGGGAGGACCAGAGATTTGAATTTACAGTCCAATGCACTCTTGACCATAACTGAGCTGATTATAAAGATCCTTATAATAATTTAATGACAATTTGAGAAACACAGGGAGGAGAAGCTTAGATTTAAAAAGGGTGCTGTGAAGTAGCAGTTTTGGTATCTATTCAGCTTCCCTGTGTATGCTTATTCATGTCTCTTCCTTGTATCTTCTTTGTATGCTTCAGAGAAAAAAATCTTGTAAACATTTGCTTATTTTTGGCATGGAATAATAAAGCAGACAAGTGTCACATGAATGATTGTGACACTTGTACAAATGTCTCTGAGCTCAAACAGGACAGGCAAATTATGTTTTGACCTATTAACTATAGCTGTCCTAGGTAAAAAAAAAGAATACCAATTTCTCTAAATACTTTAATCCAAATGAGCACTCCAGACTTAAAAAATCTACAGAATCATACCTTCAAAGATTAATAATTTGTCTGCATACCAAAAGCATGTTAAGATGCATCGTTCCATCCTCAATTTACTGAAAAAATACAGCTTTGAGTGGGTGACAGGGAGGAAAATCCAGCAGTGTTTGGATTCCTTTTCATACAGACACAGACCATCTTTTTCCCATTCTTACTGTTTATCCATTTAACTGCAGTACTGTGGAAAAGAGAATGCTGAATGAAGGCTTTGGATATGTCATTCTTTGGCATTAACAACTTCTCAGATTTCCTTTCAACTTCTCATAGCGTTGTGTTGATTCTGTGGTGATAGTAAGAAGTTTTTGACAGCATAGTAAAGTGTCTGTCTGTCCATAAATGAACATGGGACAGCCTGGCTTTGGGGCTCAGATACTACAAATACTTTATTTTATGATTTATTATTATTCATGTTGGAAAATTTTTAATTTGAAAGATTTTTTTTTTAAAGAAAATAGACTGTATAAATTCTGTCATGTCTCAAAATAATTAAAATTTATTGCTATTTCCTTTTTAGTGTAGGTGTTTATGTAGTTACATTACTGTGTTGGAGTCTGATGCCATATGAATTTTTCCAGCCAGTTCCCAGCAGTCTTATTCTAGAAAGAACATTCCATACCTGTGTGTTGCAGTAACTGAAGATTCCCATCTTTTGCTGTTGTTTTCTGTCTTCTTCCTTGCATGTTCCTTACCTGAGCTTTTCCTTACCTATTCTCCTTTTTCTTCAAATAAGCAAAAAAAGTCAAGGCAATTTTTTTTTAATGCTAGATTTCATTTTCTGTAATTGAGACCTCACTTGTGAAGCATTTTCTGAAAGATGTATCAATGTTCATGAATTCTCTGTTGCTTGGTTTTGATTATATGGTCGATAGTACAGCTCAAGAATTTAGGACAAAGGATAAAAATTTTAAGTATTCACATACTCTTAATTTGAGCATTCTAAAGTGTACCTTTACTCAAAGTGTAACCTTCTATTAAGGAGGGTATTTTGGAAGAAGATTAGCTGTCTGTAGCAAGTAATAAACAGGCTGAATGTACATTTGTGTAGACCTCTTTAGTATGAACAAGGAAGTGAGATTGGATCTGCTTAAGGAGGAGATAAAAAGCCTTAACTTAGTTAAAAGGCATAATAGGAGTAAAAAAGTGAGGCACAGTTTTAGAGTGAAAAGAGAGTGAAGACTTGGCAGATTAGGTTTGCCTTAAGTCTATGATAGTTAAAATAACCCCGTTTAAAATTTTGAGAGTAATTTACATGTTCCTTTATTATTATTCAGATTAATACTAGAAGGGCAGAAGTCATCCAAGGAATTTACACATTAATTTTCTTCCCTTTCAGTACTCAGCAGATTTGTTTCAAAATATTTTTCTAGCACCTTGAATTCTGTTGTTATTTTTTGTTTTGAGAAGAAGTAACTTTTCTTCCTGACTGTCTATTAATGCTGCTGAGAAATAAAGATGCTTTTACCAAATGCTTTCGAGCACAAAAGGAGATGGTTTTCAAGAGATTATTTTACATATTTACATATTTTACCTTAAGCATTTTGTAGTCACTGCCTACTGGTGAATGTATCAGATTTTTACACACACTTTCAAAATGAACCAGTTTTGCTTCTAAGCCATTGCAAAGGGAGGAAATGAATTCTAACTTTTTTTCACTTCATTTTCACATCCTCACATTTCCTTATTTCACATGGTTTAAAACAAAATGCCTCTAGCATTATTTTTCCTTTCTCAAGAGCAAAGTGAATGTGACTTTTCTAAGGGGGTCACAGGATGCCTCTGAGGCCTGTGGGTGTTACTGGACTGCTGCCTGCTTTCAGCTTAACTGAAGGGCTTGTCATAGTTTTCATCTCCTAAGAAATTAGCCCTAGGTGCTGGCCAGAAGCAGGAGAAGGCAGCATTATGAGTCCCACGCTGGTTATTTCCCACTGACATCAAATCCTGAGGTTTTTAAATTAATCCTGCACAAAGACAACCCTTCATTTTGGTGCCAGTTTGAAATTAGACTGCAGTAATGACCTTCTAAAGATGTCTAGTTGTTAAGATAACCCCCTGTTGAAACTTGAAGGTAGCTGTTGCACCCCGTGTTGATAAGACCTTACTGACGCTTTAGCAGATTTTGTAAAGGTGACTGGAAGTCGTGGCCAGTGCCTTGACCTGTGCTGCCAACAGGAATGAAACTGATAGCCCACTGAGGCTGCCTCGCCTTGTATCTCCCTAAATCCTGGTTCCAGGAGCAAACAAAGGGTCTTTATAAAGTTCTATTGAGCAGATTAGTTACAAACTAGTAATAGAAGACTTGCACAAAAGGAGACTCTCTTGGCCACCAAAAAAAGTTAATACTTGGCTCCAAATGTGAATTAAAAGCACACTTTCTAATGCTTTAACACTGGCTGGCAACTGGAAGAACTTGGAAAATGGAGTGTTAACAGCAACTGCTAATATAAACAAGTAAAACAAAGTGATTTAATATATGCTACCCTCAAGTGTTACTACATGTGAGTGAAAACTGGCCCAGTAGAAAACGGGAAACATAGAACAGACCTGCATAATAGACAGGATTTTTGGCTATTGGAATAAATAGAAATTTGTCTTGGTCCTCACTTAAGATTACCTACCTAATTGTTCCTGTCTTTTCACCTTAGGGTTTTGCATCATAAGCCTGTATGAATTTACCATGTGCAAAATTGTCTTTCATTGCTATAATAAATAGGTATGAAGTTGGAGATGATATCTCTTCGTAGTCAAAATAGGTGTGTATAAACAAAAAGGAGACGCTGTATATCTATGAAAAATCTTTTCAGTAACCATTACCATAGCAATTTTTTTCTACATTTAAATTATGAAAAAATGCTATCAATCACACTGTATTTCTGTAAAAATGATACCTGTGTCATTTTCAAAATGTAAAATTTGACTATGCTCAGTTTTTCAGGGTTTTTGAATTTTGCAGTGCTTAAAGGCAGTTACAACTATATAGAGTGTAACTTCGATTGTAGAGACAAATTTGATTATGATTTTAACTATATGTAATATATGAAAATTTCAGCTGTATAACCAGCATCAGTGGCATGTTTTCCTGTAAAAACTGTAGTAGGTCCTGTGGAATGAGCACTCTTCATCTGTTTCAGTACTCTGCCTTTGACTATTTACAGTTATTTCAGTTCTGTTCATCAAAAATAAAAAATATGCACTAAATAGTTCAGTATTTGATGGTGCACTACACAATCTGCTGCCATAATGCACACAAATCTTCCTTGCTTTGAGAAACATACTGTGAAATCTTTGTTTGAATTTGTGTATTTTGAAAATGTATAATATACAGATGTTTAAGAATTCCTCTTTTAACCTCTTTTAACATTGTTAGAGATTTCACAAGCTTCTTTACAGCATTTCATCAGTTGAAGGCTTACCAAATACAGACATAAGAAAAATGCTGTTTGTATCTTACATTTCTCTTTTGGCTATTAAAATAGTGAGATTACTTGCTTTATCAATTTAAAGAGATAGAAGAAAAATTGTATCTCTTATTTTGTGATCATTTCTCTTTCTTAATACATTTCACCTAGTTTAGAAGTATGGATCAGAAACTCACAAGGAAAACTGATGCCCTTTCCTGCAGCTAAATTAACAGGAATCACGTGGAAAACAATCTGAGCCTTGTATGAAAAGGGGAGCCATTAAAATTAGCCCTAAGCTATGGACTGCACCCAATATCACTAGAACTGCACTCACTGCAGATGTGGAGGCTGGCTCTCAGGCAAACTGAGCTGTGTTGTATAGCTACAATTAAAATCAACTCCTCTGCCAAAAAATAAAAGGGAGGAGGGTAGAAGGAGAACATCAAAGACAGATTGAAATGTGTAGTTAGTAATAAGAGTGGTCTCCTCTTGAACCAAGCCCTGCAGCTATTCATGGCCCCCTTGTTAATGAGAAATTTTGACCTCTGGTTTGTAAGTTAAACTTGTAATCCCAGCTAATGAAGTAAATCAATCCCAACTTCAGTCTGTTGTTCCCATTTTTCTTTCCACACTGTGTCTGGGAGTTAGTATCCAGGTCTACAAATACAATTTGGGGGAAAAAAATATTCTGCTGCTATGTAACTTCTCCTGTTTTGCAGATTCATGTAAACATTATTTGAAGCAGACAGATTATTTTAACTTGTCTGTGGGCTTGTAAAATGTTCTATTAGTTTGGGTGGTTTAGAGACATTTAAGTAATAGGCCTGAGTTAACATTTTAGAAGGAAAGCTGAATTTGTAACTATCCAAAAATATTCATCTCATAAACAGATATATGCTTTAGATATGTAGATCTGTTTGAAATTATTTGAGGAGTCTTAGTTTTAGTTCTTGTTTAAGGGCTTTGTGTCAGAAAAAAGGTCTCCCATTTCAGTCTCAATTCTGAGAGAAAACAGATTCACTAGCAATAAAATGAATGTAAATCTAAGATACTAATTTTCACGATAGGTGGATCATCCTTTCAAATACATACTTCTGTGTCTGGTAAGCCACTGAGTGACAATAAACCAAGCCTCAAATCCAGCCCAAAAGCCCTGGTAAAGCTTCTGAGTTGATTCCATGTCATATCATGTTATTAAAGAATCTGTAAAAGATCAGCAAATGGTATAAAAGGAGGTGAATCTGTGGCAAAAACAAGGAGATGCCAGGTTCATAGTAATCCCTTAAAAGAAAACATAACCAGCTAGAGAGAAACAAAAAACCAAAAAACCAACCAGCCAAAACATGCTTGCTTGTAACTGCTTTGCTTTCCTTCTGCATTAGCAATTGGTATCACTCTGGTCCCTTCTAAATGGTACGGGCCCTTTTTTGTTCTGTTTCTCTAAAAACAAAGAGAGGTTTTACGTTATTTTACTGCAGTTTAGTGCTGCAGATACTGTGTTACAGGAGCAGAAGCGTCCTAATAAAGTGTGGTTTTCTAAATGAAGGGGTTCACAGGTCCCCTTCTAACTGCAAGCAACTTGCTGCATCTTTGCATGCACCTTCACTCTCCCTGGCAGCTGTGGCACAGAGCTGCATGGAGTTGCGGCTGGCAAGTGTTGGCTCATATTCCTGCCGTTTGCCCAGCAAGCCTTATAGCATACTATCTTTTGTAGGCATCACACACTTAGATTTCTGTCACGAAGAGGAAACAGAAGACCAAGTGCTGCTGCATTTTATGTAATTTCATTATAGAAAAGTTTTTTACACCAGTGAAGTAGGAATCTAGGAGGATTGACACAGTTCAGGAGTTGTTTCTGCGGTGACCCCGGAGGTGCTGTATTTTGGTTACCTCTGAGACCGAGCTTGGTCTCAGTCTACTTCTTTCCAGCAGTAGAAGCTGTATTATTTTTATTCCTTAAAAAGAAAAAATAAAAAAGAAATTAAAAAAAAAAAAAAAGATTTAAAAGGTGACTCCTGACTGGATTTGGTTACTTGCCGCCAGAAAGGCGACACCGATTTCCTCAGGGCAGGCAATTGTCAAAAGGCTGCTGGGGTACCCAGAAGGGATGCATTCCCCCGGGGTGGGGACACAAAGGCTCCTGACAGCTTCAGTGAATGATCTGTCGTCAGCAGGTGACACCTGGTCGTTATCCACTGCTCTCCTAACTGATGGAGACTGGGGAGCTCTGGGGACCGTGAGATTCAACCAGATTTGGATAAGAGGCTTCTTTGTAACAAAGGCTGTTACAAAAAAGGTGTTACCGGAAGCAGAAGCTCAGACTTGCAGGTATAGACCCTGAGTAATTTCTTTTCAGCCTTCCTGAGAAAATCAAAACACCCGAAGGGATGGGTCTGGAAAGAGGTTAATGAACAGTAGACCAGAAAGCTGTGGAGGGTGATGTGCAAGAGGCTATCCCAACGAAAAGGAGGAAGAACTTTTCTGTAGAGTAACGAAATATTAATACAGAGATTACATCCCCTAATAAGTTTTAGCCTGTGATGTATATTTTTCCTAAGGATCAAATGCAGTGAAAATTTTTACTACTCAGAGTTCCTTTGTATCTAGAGGGTCTCTGGTTTGAAAGTAGTGCATGAGGTGATACATATGATCCGCAAAGGGGTGAAGGGTTAAACTGTATGCTATTTTTGTTGGTGATAATACTGTACAGTCTTTCACTTTACCTGTATTATTCTTTGAAGATGCTCACAGCCTTCATAATGATTTGAATCTGGATACTTTAGACTGCTGCAAATCATTAGTACATTGTAAGCAAGAGTTTATAATAACCTACTTTTTGTCTCACTAAATTTAAAAGAAGCTTTGTTAATGCTGACAACAAGTGGAAATCGCAGCAGTGAATCTGTTCTCAAGTGATATACCTTAGTATATGGAGAATCCTGTTGTGAAGAACTTCGAAAATAATCATGGTTTATTAGCTGCACAGTCTTTTCCCCTTTGTTTCTATTCATTTAATTTAAAGTGAAACAACTCAGCATGCAAAACTAAAATTAGCTGCAAAAAAGGTGTAAGTGAATAAACAGGCAAATCCATTAGAGTCGATGGGTTATTGGATCCCTTGCCATTCCTCAGATGGCGGCCTATTAAAAGTGGTAATGTCTGCCTTCAGCATGGCCTTAAGGCAAGAAAGAAGGCCAAGACAGGCATATTTCACATGCATCAGACACAAGAATTAAATAGACCAATGTTCCCTAAAAGACTGAAGTACATCTCTTTCTGACGTTCATCTCGGGCAAAAATTCATTGATCTCAGTATGTCCCTTGGCAATTATAAAATATTAAATCCAAGTCACACTTTTCTAGTTGGCTTAATTTTTTCTCTATTCACAGCTTTCTATTTGATCAATTTTAACAAGTTAGGAATAGTATCTAATAATAAAATAAAAACTGCAGAGTGAAAAAGTTTGTTCATTTGACAGTCTTATATTTCTGTCTTTAGAGCTGCCTCATTTTATTGTATTTTAAGTAGATTTGCAGACTAAATAGATGAAAAGAATATATGTTTATGCACCCAAACCCTCCCTCCACTGTCTCGTTTGAATTAGCAACCTCTTTTTAAAGCTGGATACTTGTATGTGGTGATGGTATTGCAGTGAAATCTGTATTTTAAAGCTAAATCTGTGTAGTTAATCACCATTGTTTCTTCTAGAGTCAGACAGTAATTATTTTTGCTTCATGTTTCTCTTATGTCAGACTGGAAAATGTGATATTGGTAGAACCTTACTTCTAAATGACTACGTACATGAGTATTTGTTTTGTTTTGTTTTGTTTTAACTGAAATTTGGGTTTGTGTACATACCAGTCAGGTAGCAAAATGAAAAATAACCTGTCAGAACCTGGATCTCTTTTAACATAAATCTGGAGATTGCAGCATATGCAGTACAGCAGAAAAAATGTCTTTGCCGGTGGTCTTTGCTGATGAGAGACTTATTTGGGGGAAATCTTTTCCATATAGGCATTCTACCTGTTGTGTTAGCTTGTTCCCTTTCTGCTTAGCATGCTCATGTGGCTGGCACACTTGCAACCTTCCATTCCTTAAATAAGCTCATTCAGTGGCCAACAGCTAAAAGCAATCTTGGCTGAAAAGATGTCAAGAAGAATGCTTAGAGACTTGGTTGGCTTTCAAAAAATGACAATTTTGATTATTTACTATCAGCAGAATTACCGCACAGAGAGGGGGAGGCTAACCAGCGGGTCTTAAATTTTCAGAAAAGTGAAGTTTAGGATTATGTGTTACATTTTTGGAAACAAGATCCCGTTGCCATGTCACTACATGTTTATAGACTGCTTCATTTTTTATTTTAGTAAGAAAAGGTATTGTAACTATTAGAAAGAAAAAACAATGTCAGGGAGTGTGGCTGCTAGTGTAGCTCCATCAGCACCATTGGAGAGGAATCAGCTTGCCTTGGGTGCATGATTAAAAACATGGACAGATTAGATGCATATTTCTGTGCTTTCTCAATTTCATTTTTAACCTGGAAAACATTTACATTAACATTCAATCCAGCATGTGTAAGATTAGTTCTTTTATCCATGTTTATAGTCCTTGACACAGTTTTGTATCCACTTGCCATGAGTTTCCTGGGTGGCCCTGGGAAGTGGACCAGCTCACTCCTATGGCTGTACTGAGGTTCCCTGGTTGTAGAGACATCAGAACAGCTTATCATCCTTTTCTTTTTTTTTTTCCAGACTGCTAATTGTGCCTGTTCTTGCTGTGTCTTTGTAGGGCATATATTGTAACAGAGCTCATTTTTAGATGGGGCTTAAAGTTTGATATAGTTACTGATTGACCAGCATCCATCTATCCTGCCTGTGACGAACAAAGAAGTGTAGGTATAATACAGTATTCAGGGATCACAGGAAAAATGTACTGGTGACCCAGAATCCCAGTAGCTGTAGAGATTTTTTTTTCCCCTTTTTCATAGAAATTGTGATCCAGCCATTTAAAAGTCACTTCAGGAGCAGTGTTACTCAGAAGCATATTGAGTCTTGGAAAATACAGGTATAATTTTCCCTTTTTAAAATTCATTTTTTGTTCTTCTGAAAGAGCTGCAGTTTGAAAAAAGGTCTATAATATAACCTCTACTGAAATGCTTGTGTATTTTCCTGTATGCACACACTTAGACATGTATGTGTGTGTGTATATATAATATTTTCTAAGTATATATCTGGTTTACAATCAGCCATTTGATATAGCATTATAAACTGTTTCAAATATGTCTGAGACTAATGTCAATGAAATTAGAGCACTTGTGTTCTGTGTTTGATGATTCTAAGTTGACAGGGTAATTGGATCGTTCCAAGTTTCAGCATACTACTTGTTAATATATTCTCAGTAATGGTGGTTTTGTTGAACTGCCAGCAGCACACCTTTATGACCAGCCAAAATTTGATTTCCATTTCTTACCTAATGGACTGACACATAATATATTATTTATTAAAACCATGATTCTAATTGATGTTTAGTCTAAGTAAACATTAGTACATTGGCACTAATGGTACTCTGTTCACAATGTTGTTTATTGAGTCCGTGCGGCATTAACCATACACTTTTAATTTCAAGCTATTTGTCTCATCTGTCCTGAACACCACTCTCACTTATTCGTGTTTGAATGTATAAATTGCAGAACTAGATTTGCTTTTGAAATCCACTTAAAATTCTGTATTTCAACAAAATGATACAAAGTAGGTTGATTTTAGGTATTCCAGTTACGAATGTTTCCATGACTTCACATAATATGAAAAACTGACCATCTCCAGCTATCAATTTTGTTTTGTGAAATAAATGGCAAAAATAAATACAGCTATTCTTTTTTTTTTTTTTTTTCCAGTTCTTTGAACATAAATTAATAATAGTTTAACAATTTTCTGGGTGTTTGCATGTTTTTTCCTAGTCAGTTCTACATCATGATATCCTTATACATTATATTATGATGCTGCGATACAGAAGTAAATTTAATAGCTGTAAAAAGTGACAACATTGTTCTGTAAGGATGTGCAATATTGTTTATTAAAGTGATCCTGTTTAAAGAACATTTTACTGAACTTCATTTTTCTTGAACTGCATACTAATTTTAAAGGTCAGTGTGGTTAGTTACCATAGTAGTGACCTAAAAATAACCTTTCTAGTGTACCTGTATATTTCTGATCTGTAGTGTTAGCATTCAGAAATGTTCTTTCCCTTAGAGTTTCAGCAGCTAAATAAGTTGCAACCCCTTCAGCTATACTCATAAAAATTTGCTTCCAGACAACATGGTCTGTTTATTGTGTAATAATCGAAATGGCACTAAATTGCAATGATTGCTGAACACTTAGGAATTGCATTAACCACTTAACTGCTATACTTCCATTTTCTTCCTCACTGTGAAGTATTATATTGATTTTCCTGTTAGTTAGAGCTGCTTAACTAAACCTCTGAGATGAACAGAATATTTTAGTAGCCTCATACACCATCATATTTTGAGTCAATCAGTAGTGACCTTGGCTAAGAATTTTGGAGAAGTTTTTAAAAAAGCTATCAAGCAAAATAGCTCACAGTGCATTGCCTTGAATCTTTACAGAAAACAGAGGGAAGCACAAAACATCTCTAAGTGAGTTTAAAAAAATATAGGGAGGATTAAGTCTTTCTCTTTCCTTCTATATTAGATAGGTTATTTCCTATTCTGATACACTGCTGCTAAGACAAAACAGTTAATAGTTTTGAGGCCTTATCGAAGGACTTAATCATAATCTGTAATGTGGTGCTGAGAATGTAATTAAAAATCTAAATACACTGATAGGTGAAGGATTTTAGTAGTGCCATTGTTTTTATGGGTATATTGATGATTTTTTGTTGTCTACCTATTTGCTGTTAACTGGGGTAAACCAGACAAACATTTGAACAATATCAGACTTCAAAGCTCCATGATGATTGCCAGCTAAAATAGTTTTGATTCCATATATTTTAGTTTAGAATTGATTTCTGTTTTCTCTCAAGGATTTATAAATTCTGGTCCTGTTTGCTTCTAAGAAAAGTTGTCAGGAAAAGCAAGAGGGGTTTTGGTTTGTGGCTTTGTGTGTGTTTTTCTCTTTTTTAAGCAAAACCCTTCTGAAATCTTGCTGCAGAAAAGGGGGAAAAAGGCTGATACAGGTAAGGAAGAGTTAAATAGAAATTGAGCGGGGATGCTGGGGGGCAGCAGTGCTGCAGAACATAGCAGTGTTCGTGCGAAGGCAAGTCATTTCCCGAAACACTGCAGACACATGGCCTGAGGCAGTCTAAAACCTTTGGAGACCAAAATGGCTCGCAGGAGTTAGAAGTAATAAGGTGTTTTTCCCTTCTTTCTCCTTCACTGAAATTCTGTAAGGTTGCTATGCATTACCAAGGAACAATGCCACTATTTTTGTGTTTTATATGGGTATTAAGATCCATTACAATTTGACATTTTTAAGATTGGTTATCCTGTAGTTTGGTGTTAAATTGAAATTGTTTGTTTTGAATTTAATTCTTTCATTTTTCAAAGGAAAAAAAGGCAGCACTGCTGTGCTGATAGCTTACTGAAGTATGCCAGGATCTGATGTTTGAACTGAATGTTTGCTATCCCAAAATATAGGCAAAATTATCCGTAAAACAGTTCTCGAATCTGGGGTTTTATATTTTTTAATAATTTTTTTAAGCCTGAAAGATGCTTTCTGGCTAGCTTTTCACAGGTTGTAGAAGATATTGCACATGTAATATCTTTAAGGCATGATGTTTCTGGGATTATTTTTAACACTATGTTAAGCATCCAGGATGTATTGTGCTTTATGCAACCTGCTTATGATTATTATAACCCTGTATGTTTGCAGCAGCTAAATAAACTCCACATCACATAAATTACTGCAGCAATGTTATTAGGCCAGCAGCAATTTTAAGGACATCTGTTAACTCTTTTTCAAATGTCCTGTCCTTACTCGTTTATTCTAAACATTTCTGTTGTTAATTACTACTTAAATACGTGAAGCAGTTATTCAGACATAGCTGTGAAGAGCAGCTGAAGAGGATGAGGCAAATTTTGGTCCCATCTTTAGCCTTGCTCTGAATGCCACAGTCAGAAGGGACCTGTAGCATATTATTTTACGGTAAACACAGGTAAACCAGGACAGAGCAATGGATAATAGACATATATACTCATTACAGTAATAGTCATTGCTTTAGTCAGGAAGGCCTCCTCTCTATATCAATGAGGCACAGTCCAAGCAACTTTCTCCACTTAGGCCCTAAAAGTTTGACTTCTTGTTACTGTAGCTGGTGAAAAAAATTTGCGATGAAACTTTCTCTCTCAAAATACGTTTTTGTCAAAGAATAAAATGTTTAGCAAAAATTCATCTGTTTCAAAAATATATTTGGCAAGGAGGTTTCCTAGCTCCATGATGACATTTCTAGTGAGAGTCTGTTGCCAAGTGGTGCTAGCCTGGGTGTGGGATTTGAAAGATGAATAGTGCCTTAGCTGCTGCGTTGATGCGTCTCTCTGCCACTCATGTTTGTTCAACACAGAAAAAAAACATGGTTGAGAATTGAAATGTTTTCTGGCCTAGTCTTTATTGTGTAGTAAAATGTTACACCAACAAAATGCCCAATTCATAGTTCTCTTAAATATTATTTCTTTCCATGTGGAATTCATGGGAGACCATAAGGTGTTTTACTGGCACCAAGTCACCCAGGTCTCCTCTTCATTCTTAATTCAGTGAATTGCAAATACTTGATCATGAAAACAAACAGGATGCTGTTTTTCAAAGGTTAGATGGAACTTAAGAGCAGCTCTGGTAAATTAAACAAGCAATAATAAAAGGTCCTGCAGAAATTCTTTTCAGACAGTGTAAAAGGTTTCTGTTTCTGCTGGGAAGTTTGCCAGGATATTGTGAACGTATGTAGCTTTTCATCAGCCTTGTAGGAAAAATAGATGCAAAGTAAGGAATATTCAATAAGTGGGTTTCGTTTCTGTCTTCTGAGCAGTGTCTTATTTTCAAATTACAGTCTTGTCTCTCGATGCAATTGAAGCAAACCTGTAGTATATACTTACAGTATTGCCAATTCAGGTATATTCTCTTGCTCACCACTACTGCAATTCAGTTAATCACAAAGTGCATATGGCTTATTGCAGTGCGTGAAGCTGTGGAGGATCACAGCTCAGGTAGAAACCTCTCGTTAAATGATTTACCTGCAGACAGGCTGATCAACCAAAGACAGACTAACTGCCTGCAAGTGTACAGGTTCCAGGTTGCAAAGCAGCATCCTCATCCTCTCCTTTGTCATCCTTCTCCTTGGTGAGACCAAGACACTCAAGTGGAGCACTTGACCTCTGTTTGTAAAGCCCAGCGGCTGCCACCACCCCTGACCAGTGTTTCTCCCATAGTGAGATTCCCACAAGTGCTCCCCAGAGTCTGTCAGATAAGATCATGGGTTGACCAACTTTATTTATGGACCAATGAATTATGCAGCTGGGGTAATTAGATGTTTTTGTTTTGTGAATCAGAATTAGCTCCTGGGGTGCCAACCTAGGAAAGTCTGTGAAACGGCATAATAAAAGTCATTTTTATGCAGAGGTAGAAATATTTGAATGCAAAAGAAAATTGGGAGGAGGGGGGTGAGGGAGCTGAGCTTAAGTCCTTATGTGTTTGTAGTGGAAAGGTGAAGTGTAAACTCTAGTTGTTACACATTAAAGCTTTTATTTCTCTTGCATTGTATAGGGAAGAAGGAGGCTGTTTTAGCATAGACTCCAAAAGAAAAGAAGTACTTCTCCCTTCCCCCAAGTATGGCTATAAAATACAGATGCTTTTGTGTAGCTGGAAAATATGTATGGAATTATATATGTATATTCAGGAACTCTATAGTCACCGTATGCTATTTGTAGAATAGACCCGGATTACAACTAAATTCAGCATAGTTTCTATGATACCCTTCAGATGCATATTTTGAAATACATTTGAGGTAGCAGACTAGTATGTAGTTTTGACTTCTCTAACTTATATGCCTTATGTTTATGCCTCAAGATAACATTGAATAACATATTTAAACTATTCATGTGTGAAAAAGCAAAATTATATCTCATGAACTGATTTCACACATTCAGAAAATTGAATTCCTGTTTTGTCCAGATACTAAACAGAAATCAGAAGGGAAAATGCTTGTAGAAATGATACGGTGTTTCAAAATGGAGAAGATACAAGTACTTTTAATGAGAAGGGACTAATTTTAAAAGTTGAATCATTTTACAAAGGTATTCTTTACAAGTGTAGCTTACATTGTGTAGGCATTACAGTCTGGTTCATTTGATAATGAGTCAGAGAAGTTTACTGGGCTGTTATGATTTAATATTTGGAGTTGAATCTAGATATTGTAAAACAGTAATTGGTAATAGCCATATTTGATTCTTTCTTCAATTTTGTCATCCATAAGAACTAGTACTGTCAGGTGGTAATCCTTTATTTACATATAATAAAAACTAGAGGTGTATATAGTCTTGTGGCTATCATCAGTATTTATTAAATATGTATTTGTTTTCCATATGTCTGTGTGTACATAGTAGTTTTGTATGGGTATGTATAAATTACGCTAAAGCCATGGCCTTTCATGGATTTTAATTACTATGTAGCTATCCTGTTAGTTTTTGTAAACAAGAAAGACATTATATTTGAAAGCAGTACACTAGATGAGCTGTTCTGGCAATCCATAGAGTTTAAAGCTTAGACTTTTGAATTCCAACATCTATATGAAATAGCGGTTGATGACATGGCATGCAAGTCTTAAAAAAACAAAACACAGAATCAACCCCACCACCAGTAATTACAGAATTGCTAAAGGTCCTCTCTCAATTTACATAATCTGTCTGGGTTTCTGAACTTTAGAGAGAATTTAATGTATATTGCCATAAAATTGGCATTTTATTTTTCAGTATGATGCTACTGTTTATGAGTATGCAGAGTTAGGAAGATGGTAAGGTGTTATGGTAATGGTGTTTCATAGTGTGAGTTGATTAGAGACTGAGTCAAGCACTGTGGGGAGCATGGCTGAAAATTTGGAAGTTTGCTCTCGGAAAGGAGAGTCCACTGTAGTTCCATTGAAGGTGATGCACTGTATAATGAAAACCAAGTGCTTTATAAATGAATATGTAAAGAATATAGCAGGATCTTGAGCAATGTTTTTCAGAATAAGGAATGTTCTGGTTGTTGTTTGTCTTACTAGCTGGAAAAACAAACAAACAAAAAAAGACTACTGTGATTTTGTAGGGATTCTGTATTTAAGACCCTGACCAAATTAAGTCACCTGGGGAGCAGCAAAGGTGTCTGAAGAGCAGCGTATAATCCAGCTGTGCATTTTGCTGCAATTTAATTTTACAAGGTTAAGTAGAAGCCAAAATCTTAAGAACTGCGGCAGTTATCAAGAAAAGCTGAACGGGATTATCAAGGTTAGGGTTCAGATAGAACAGATGGTAAAATAGTTATAACCAACTGTACCATATGTTACTGCTGCACACATTCAGGTAGCACATTATATGTACTGTGTGGAAAGTTCAGTGATCCTAATCCAGGTTTGTAGAGAGACCAAAAAAGCTCTTGAAAATCGATTTCATAACTTCAGACCAGGTTAATGAGAAAGCCATAAGTGGTTAAACTGCACAACAGAACTCCCTATTCCAGAAAGGAATGCAAAAAGTTAGGCTTAGTATGCAACTGTTACCTTTTCTAATTCCTAAAAAGCTAAAATGAAGCTTGCATTTCAGGAAGTGTGTTTCAGTCTCCTTTTACTTGAATTTCTGGGGAAAGTTATTTAAAGGAAAAACAAATTCACAGCACTTGAATTCCGACCATTCAAAGCAGGTTAGGATTTATGATTTTTGTAACTTTTAATCAGGGGCCAGATTTTAAAGGTGCCAATGAAATGATAACATTTCTTATCAGAAACCTCTGGAGCTTCACAGCATCAGAGTAATTCAGAAAATGTGACCCCTGAATCTATAATCTCTGCTGTTATTACTCTCATGCTTTTTAAGGCATCCGATATGATGCCATAGTAAAGTAAAAGAAAGAGAAAAAAGGGTTAATCAAGTCAGAAGTACTGGGAGAAGTGGAATGGTAACAAAGAAGAAAAATGAAGGCAGAGAGTTGTGATTTGGAGTGGTGCTAAAGAGCCTCTGGGCTTGAGATTCATCTCGCATTTTATAATGCTCATGTTGTGTTGTATCATAATGCACTTGCTCCTACCAGAGCTAGCTGTTCCTCCTCTCTTATTGCCAATGGTAAAAATATGCCAGTAGCACCATTCCGTATTATTGAGCGAATTCTGAATTTCACGTTATTTTTTCACTTGTCTCTCTAATTAATTTAGTAATCCTCTGCAGTGTGTGTGCATGTGTACATTGGCGTGTGTTTGCTCAGTTGCCCTCTTCCATCATGTGTTAGAATTCTCACGTTGCTGATGATTGGTCCTGCCAGCTCCCTTCCAGAGATGGTGAATATGTTACTCTCCACTGCCTTTTGTTTAACTTTGCCAAAAAAATTCCCATCATGAGCCTCGGGTTCTGGCTGGTGCTTTGGGAAAGGTTTTTCTTCTGTAGTTGCAACCCTCTTTTTTAATATAACTTTTATTTTATTTTGGGAGTAATTAGATATGAGAGACTTGTCAGTTTGTACATTGATCATTGTCAACTGTAGGGATCTGTTAGTAATAGCTATTCAGTATGTATCAGATGATTTATGGTATTAGGTGGTTTTGTGTCTGTCTTAGACTTATTTTCTATTATTTATTATTATATCTGTTTCAGTTACAATTGTTCATAATGGAGCCTTTGATTTTGGCTGTCAAGGTTTTAATTTATTTTAAATAATTAATAACTATGTATGTTGGTGTTTCTAATACAGGAAAGATGGAGATAGTTGACATATTTATTTGTTGATTCTTCTTTTCTTGCAGTAGTCTTGAGTGGTATCCAGATTTATGAGTATAGTAAAGTTTACAAGTTAGAGATAAGTAACAGGAGAGCTTTAACATCTGAAAGAAGCATTTTGTGTATCACCATGTCTTCTCTATGTATCTCTATCTGTAGACTGAAGAGATATTTTTTATATTGATATGGATTGCTCAATCATTTTCTCACAACAAAAAACAGTTGGTGAAAGGATGTTCTTTGAAAGCTTTTGTGATGCATTTAATCCCACTTCATAAAAAGAGATGGATCTACAATAATTCTGAGAACATGAAAGGGTTAACTTTACAAAAAAAAAACAAGCGAGTTAAGGTGTTTTTTTTTTTTCAAATTACTTCAGATTACTTTGAAATTCAAGATTCTGTTGTCTGTGTCTTTAAAAGGTTGGTTGCTTTGTTGGTGAAATGGGTTGGAGGAAGATAGGGATTTGGAAATTCATGGAGAGGGGATTGCAGGTTTTCTAAAATGTTAGAGGAAAGTTTAAATTGTCAGTATAGTGTCAATAAGTTAAACTGATCTGCTTTTTATTCAAGGCTTGGCTGTCTTATTTTGTCTGATAATGGAGACAAAAAAAACTGAATAGACATTAAGAGGTTAGGGTTCAGTATGAAGCAGAGGTTTTTGTTTTGTTTGGTTGTGGATTTTGGGGAATATTTTGTGTGGGTTTTTTTTTGTGTTGATTTTTGTTTATTTTGGTTTTTAAAGGTGTTTTAAACATGTATGCTGAAGCAGTTTGAAGTTTGGTGGCAGGTTAGATTGCAATCTGGAGGACAGAGAACAATGAACAGTGGCAGAGATGTGGAGGTCACTGAAGCATATGTACTTTGAGTCCTGGATAAGTGATCCTGGTGTGGAAGAGAGAGGGGGAAAGGAGACATAGAAAAGGACTTCAGAAAGAGTACAGCATGATAAGCAGCATGGAGTGACCATGACGTGCAAGGGACTGTCTGCGTAATGTAGAAGGGGAAACAAAAGAACCTATTGAACAGGGGCTCCTATAAGCTTACTCATGTCTGCAGGAAAGAAAACCCACCTTGTTTCTTTTTTGGAGCCATTTGTCCAAACACACAAAACCACTAACTTAAAAAGAGTCAAGAAGAGTGAGACTTAACTGGGAAACAGAAATGTTAAGGAATCACAAAATGAGTGGCTAAATGATTCAGCATCTTCTCCCTGCTGAACTCTGGATCATCTCTCCCTAGTGCCTGAAATGCACCATGCCTTAATTATATTCTGTGATATTTGCAGTAATAGAAAGTGTTAGCCTCTTTCACATTATATTTACAAATGTTAACATCTTATTTCCTCTACACTGGCACTGTGTTCTGACAATGTGCTCATCCTGCAAGATAAAGGTATTAGCATTTAGGGCTTAATTTTATTGCCACTCAATCCAGAGATATCAGGACTGTCTGCTTTGTTTTGCTTTATTTAATGGGCTGGGTGTACGAGTTAGGGCCATATACTACCCTCAATCCACAGAGGAGCCTCTGGTAATTATAGAGAAAGGTTTATACTGCTGTTCATGGATGGTAACTAATCTACAAGCAGATTTTACACAGGAATAACACGTGCCAAGAGCTGGTAGATCTGTAGCTATTTTGCCTGTTGTTTGGCAAGTGGTGCATAAAGTCACTTGATTGGCACTTGCACAATTGCTGGGAGTGCGCAAGATGACCAACAGTTGCAAACACAATAAATCTGGGTGTTATACATCATAATTAAGCTTAAGAACTGAAAGTCAGTTGAGATGAATGAGGGCAATTCATGCTCTCAAGAGCTGAGAAAGTGATTTTGTGGTTGCATTAAGATTTAGATACTTTTCTCTCTGTCTCCAGCTCTTCCCCCCTCCCATGGGAGGACTGGCAATATATGAAACAGGTGTATGGTATCTGTGTCTCACCTTAAAAAGGTGAGATATAGCTAGCACATGCAATGTCATGATGTACTTATTGTGCTGATTTCTTCATCAAAACTAGCTATGAATGAATCTAGTTGTCCACAGTTGTTCTGCTCAGCGTGTCTTCAGTAAGAGGTAGACCAAGAAACAACCTTTACTGGACAGCAGTTGTATATATATTAATTAGATATTTAAACAATTAAGTTTTACAGTTATATGTGTCTAGAGATTGATGGATGTCAAGAGTATTTTAATTATTTCAAGTTTCTGATTAAATTAAAGTCACCAACAAAAAAAGAAGGAAGAGGACAATTAAAAGCAAGGGGCTTCCTCCTATATCTGTTCTCCCCACCCAGAACCTCTTTGCTGTCCTGCAGGGGGGCTGATGAGGAAACACACTCGCACCAGGAACTGGTGCGCTGGTAAAGAAGATCACTACTGGTGCTGCCAGGAAAAAGCGCTGGGTTGTAGTGGTAGGCTACTCTGAAAGGAACAGACGCGCCCATCTGTTGGCCTGACCCAGTCTCAAGGGAGGTGTGTTGCCTACCAGGGGCACGGAGAAGGGATGTTGCAGAGAGGCTGCCTGCTCTAGTAAGTCCCACTGACTATTACCCGCTTCTAATGATCCATGTGGGTGCTAGAGATACAGATAGAAGTAGCCTGGAGAGCATAAAGAAGAAGGACTACAGAGCCCTGGGAGAGGTGGTTAGAGGCTCTGGAGCTCAGATAGTCTTTTCATCAATTCTCCAGGATAAAGGGGAGGACCCTAAAAAGGCTAGGAGGATTGGCCAGGTTAATAAATGGTTAGAATGGTGGTGCCATAGGCAGGGGTTTGGGTATCTTGAACACGGGACCCAAGTTTGTAGGCCAGGTCTAGTGGGGGCTGGTGGAGCTGGTCTGAGCGGTTTTGGTAGAAGGCTTGCCAGGCTGGTCAAGAAAGCTTTAAACCAGATGTGTTGGTTTGCCAGCACCTATGATAAACGCTCGGAGCAATGTAGAGATATTCCAGCTGCTCCAGCCAATGAGCCGGCTTCATTTGGAGCTCGGCTCAGATGCCTCTATACAAACACCCATAGCATGGGGAACAAACAAGAGGAATTAGAGATGTGTGCACATCTACAGAGGTATGATGTAATAGGCATCACAGAAACATGGTGGGATGGCTCCTATGACTGGAGTGTTGGAATGGAAGGTTACAGGCTCTTTAGAAAAGACAGGCCTGGCAGGCAGGGAGGGGGAGTTGCCCTTTATGTTAGGGATAGGCTGGAGAGTATGGAACTCTGTCTGGGGACAGGTGAGCAGTCCACAGAGAGTTTGTGGGTCAGGGTTAAAGGGAATATAGCTATGGGAGACATTACTGTGGGGATCTGTTACAGAGCGCCTGATCAAGGAGAACCTGCGGATGAAGCACTCTACAGACAGATAGGAAAAGCCTCACGCTTGCAGGGCCTTGTTCTCATGGGGGACTTCAACCACCCTGATATCTGTTGGAAGGACGGTATGGCCCAGCACAAGCAATCCAGGAGGTTCCTCAACTGTGTGGAAGACAACTTCCTACTGCAAGTAATAGAGGAGCCGACGAGGAGAGGTGCCATGCTTGACCTCGTGCTCACCAACAGGGAAGGGCTGGTTGGAAATGCGACGCTCCAGGGCAGCCTTGGATGCAGCGATCATGAGATGGTCGAATTTGAGATCCTCAGGACAGTGAGAAGAGCGTGCAGCAAGCTCACTGCCCTGGACTTCAAGGGAGCAGACTTTGGCCTCTTCAGGAACCTGCTGAGTAAGGTTCCATGGGATATAGCCCTAGAGGGCAGGGGGGCCCAAGACTGTTGGTTGATATTCAAGGATCACCTGCTACAAGCTCAGGAGTGTTGCATCCCACTAGAAGGAAGTGCAGCAGGAGGGCCAGGAGACCTCCTTGGGTGGATAAGGAGCTGCTGAGGAAACTTAGAGTGAAAAAAAGAGGCTCATAAAAGGTGAAAACAAGGAGAGGCAGCCTGGGAAGAATACAGGGATGTTGTCTGGGAAGCTAGGGACCAGGTTAGGAAAGCTAAGGCCCAGTTAGAATTAAACTTGGTTAGAGGTATTAAAGATAACAGGAAGGGATTCTACAGGTATGTAGCAAATAAAAAACAGACTAGGGAGAATGTAGGCCCCCTCAGGAAGCTCTCGGGAGAACTGGCTACACAGTATTTGGAGAAGGCTGAGGTTCTGAATGACTTCTTTGCCTCGGTCTTCACTGGCAAAGGCTCTGACCAAACCACCCAAGTCTTGGAAGGCAGATGCAGGGACTGTGAGAATGAAGACCTTGGCCCCACTGTAGGAGAGGATCTGGTTCAACACCATCTTAAGAACCTGAATGTGCACAAATCCATGGGACCTGATGAAATCCGTCCGCAGGTCCTGAAGGAGCTGGCGAATGAAGTTGCTAAGCCACTGTCCATCATATCTGAAACATCATGGCAGTCAGGTGAAGTTCCTGATGACTGGAAAAAGGGAGATATAACCCCCATTTTCTAGAAGGGGAAAATGGATGACCTGGGGAATTACAGACCAGTCAGTCTCACCTCTGTGCCTGGCAAAATCTTGGAGCAGATTCTCCTGGAAGGCATGCTAAGGCACATGAAAAACAACAAGGTGCTTGGTGACAGCCAGCATGGCTTCACTAAGGGGAAATCCTGCCTGACCAGTTTGGTGGCCTTCTGTGATGGGGCTACAGAACTGATGGACAGGGGTAGAGCAGTTGATGTCATCTACCTGGATTTGTGCAAAGCATTTGACACTGTCCCACACGACATCCTTGTCTCTAAATTAGAGAGACATCAATTTGATGGATGGACCACTCGGTGGGTAAAGAACTGGCTGGATGGCCGCACACAAAGAGTTGTGGTCAATGGCTCAATGTCCAGCTGGAGACCAGTAACGAGTGGTGTCCCTCAGGGATCGGTGTTGGGACCGGTCTTGTTCAACATCTTTGTCGGTGACATGGACAGTGGGATTGAGTGCGCCCTCAGCAAGTTTGCCGATGACACCAAGCTGTGTGGTTCGGTTGGTACACTGGAGGGAAGGAATGCCATCCAGAGGGACCTTGACACCCTTGTGAGTTGGGCTGATGCCAACCTCATGAAGTTTAACCATGACAAGTGCAAGGTCCTACACCTGGGTCGGAGCAATCCCAGGCACAGCTACAGGTTGGGCAGAGAAGAGATTCAGAGCAGCCCTGCGGAGAAGGACTTGCGGGTGTTGGTGGATGAGAAAATGAACATGAGCCATCTTCACTGTGTGCTCACAGCCCAGAAAGCCAGCCGTATCCTGGGCTGCATCAAAAGGAGCGTGACCAGCAGGTCGAAGGAGGTGATCTTGCCCCTCTACTCTGCTCTTGTGGGACCTCACTTGGAGTATTGTGTGAGGTTCTGGTGTCCTCAACATAAAAAGGACATGGAACTGTTGGAACAAGTCCAGAGGAGGCCACGAGTATGATCAGGGGACTGGAGCACCTCCTGTATGAAGACAGGCTGAGAAAGTTGGGGCTGTTCAGCCTGGAGAAGAGAAGGCTGCGTGGAGACCTCATAGCAGCCTTCCAGTATCTGAAGGGGGCTTGTAAGGATGCTGGGGAGGGACTCTTCATTAGAGACTGTAGTGATACGACAGGGAGTAACGGGTTCAAACTTAAACAGGGGAAGTTTAGATTGAATATAAGGAAGATATGCTTTCCTGTGAGGGTGGTGAGGCACTGGAATGACTTGCCCAGGGAGGTTGTGAATGCTCCATCCCTGGCAGTGTTCAAGGCCAGGTTGGACAGAGCCTTAGGTTAACATGGTTTAGTGTGAGGTGTCCCTGCCCATGGCAGGGGGGTTGGAACTAGATGAATTTTATGTCCTTTCCAGCCCTACCTATTCTGTGATTCTATGATTCTATGATCATACAGGTAAGGAGAGAAAAGGCCTCCCACTATGTGAAACTGAGATAGTGTTGAACTAGTATCAGGGATTACTACATGAGAAAATTCGGATGGGAATCAAATATGATTCAAGGAAAATGTGAATCCTGAAAGTTCAGCTATAGGGCTTCTACCAACATTGGTTTGACGTCTCTTGACTCCTGGTAAAAGAGAATACAGAATATAGGGGTGTACAGCATGTCTAGGCTGGAGTAAGATAGACAAGTACTTAAAAAAAAAAAGTCACCAAAAATCACCAACCCATCCAAAAAAACCCCTATGCTAATACTGAAAAATGAGAAGGAAAAAGCACCACAATGCTTGGGAAAAAAAAAAAAAAAGCATTAAAAATTTTGGCAGGATTAGTGTTTCAAAGGGAGCAGCACTTGATTAAACATTTGGAAAGCATGGGAGGAGAAACATTCCAAGCAAAATGAAAATACATGTGTATGATGGAAACAGGATAAATAGAATATTCCACATATAATTACCGCAGCAAGAATGCAGCCCAAACTTCGAGTTCTTAATCAGGTAAAATTGTCATTGCTTTTAATTCCAAGTAAGGCAGTGACTTGTGATAGGTACGAGATGTTTGTGGATAAAGGTGTTGGCAAGATCTATAGCCATGGTGAACGCAAGTCCATGAGCGAAGTAAGTAAAAAGAGCCAGAGACTGTGCCACAGAGCAAATCATGAGTGTGTTGCAGGAATTCAGAGGATACAAGCCATTAGTTTTTATCACATACCAAGTGGAGGAGCAAGGGATACAGAAAGATCTTTGAGAGGTTAAAAGACCTCAGAGAGTGCAGAGCTGTATCTCTCTGCAGGAAAAAAATGGAGGCTTTCTTTCTCACGTTAGCACAGTGATTATTCAGAGATGTACATGATTTAAAAGTTCAAATTAGTTGCAGTCTGGTTTCTTCCTGAGAATGACCTGTTGAGGGCTGGGTGGTTGAAAACCTATCTCCCTTGAGCAGGTAAATGTCATAGCCCATAGCTGCCTTACAGCTCATCTGCATTATTTATTTCCATTGGGGCAGACTTCTTTTCAAATTGTTCCTTCCTGCAATGCTGCCCAGCCTGCTTTTTGGCCTTGGGGGGGTGCTCTCCTAGAGGAAGGAATAGGTGGTCAGGCTTGGAAGAGATGCCCAGTTCTCTCAACTGGAAGATTTTGGTGTGATGCTGTTTTACAAAGCAGGTTTTCAATTGTAATAGTGCTTGCATATGTGACTTAGCTTGACATAGTAACGGCAAAGAGCAGGTACATATAAAGCATTCTTCTTGTAATGGCAGACCATTTCTTTAGGTTGAAATAGCATCATGTAATTACAAACTAAAGAGATTGCATTGAAAGAAAAAAGTTTCACTGTATCCATGTCTTAGTATGATTTACCTTCCTCTTATTATTTCTTAATATAAAAATTACTGCATGCTGTCTTTGAAATGTTACAATTGTGTTGGTATTTGAAGTACTTGTAAATACTTGTGCAAATCAGTTTTTCTGATGTTTGTCTGCAGGGCGAGGTGTGTGTTTATGTGCCCAGGGGAAATGAGATGCATTTGCATCCAAGAGGGTGTAGCAAGTGAACGTGTGCCAAGATGGAGTCTGTAGGAACAGCTGCACTAAAATAGTACAGGATAAAAATGTTTGCAAATTAAAATAACTAGCTTCCGAAGAAATAATGGTAGCTAATCCTCCCTGTTAGTGTTGCTGATCTGAAGGCCTGAATGCCAGCTTTTGGTAATGAATCCTTCTAAAGGTACTTGTCCCCCTACTGCCCGTATGAAGATGTACCATCTTTTTGTAGATGTGATTTATGGTACTGACAAGTGGTTATAACTTACTTTTCTGTAATTCAGGGGAATACTAATTTAAGGATGTTTTGGCCCTCATTTGAATCAGTGAAATCATTACTATTAGCCTCAATATGTGCTGAATTAAACCCTGAAATATGTGGGACAGCTAATCATACATAATATACTTGGTTTTCATGTACAAAGTGCCTCTCAGCCAATGATCTAGTAAAACTTTAGGCAAGTAAACGTCATCGCTGCAGAGTATCTTCACAGTATTTCTTACGATCCAAGACCTCTGATTGGTAAGAGCAGACTAATATATACCTTATCTTCCCACTTCTCTTCAGTGCATGGAGGTTGGAGAGACAAAATTCCTGGTGTTTTTTCACTCCATATATAGCTTGGCTTTGAATTGTTACTGTTCAATTCCCACTTTCAGACTTGGGCTTGAAATGCAAGGCTGCCACAAGGATGAGCCATGTAGCCTGGGAAGAAAACCAGCAGATCTTTTATCATTATTGCCTTGTCTGTCTGGGTCACAGAGAAGCAATAGCCGCAGATCAAGACTATGTTCAAAGGAGAGTTGTCAGGACTGAATTGTTTTCTGGTGAAGGAAGGATGGATAAAATATTAAATGCAGTCTTCTATTTGCCCTTATCTTTGTGTTTCCTGACAAGAATATCATGCTGTATTTCCATGGTTCTATAATTCAAAGCTGAAGGTATACAGATTTGTGAAAAAAACTGATCTAATTCAAATTAGATCAATTGTCATTTTTATAAAAATAAGTGTAGATTTTGTATTACGTGTGCTTTCTTTTGTGAAAGCATTTCTATCTCAAGAAAGGAATGGCAGACTTTGGGGAGTTACTTGGTTTAATTTTCATACTCCTGATGAAGTAATTATTGTAATTTAGTGCACAAGGACATTTTTACTTACTGAGCAGTTTGTCCATGAAGATTTAGAAGAGGCGTGTCTTGTCTCAATCCTCTTTCCCAGTTAAACCTTTTGGGAAATGCTGATCAAATCTGGTGGTCGGGACCACCAGAAGGGAGAGAGAGGTAGAAAGGATCTTTGGATTCTAAGTGCCTGCAACTTCTGTGTGAGCTGATGACTTGGATACAGGAAGGAGAAACATGCCAGTCTCGCCAGCGAGGAAGAGGCTGTGGTATGAGCCCAGCAAGCTTTGGGGTACATTTAGCTTGGGGGCCATGTGTCTGCTGGGTGGCTGATGAGCACATGCGTCCACCCTATGGGACATGTGATAGGTGGAGGGCAGCACTGTGGACCAAGAGTATTTCTAAAGCAGGCAAGAGGTGATGAACGCTCTGTAGAGGAGATGGTTTATTGTGGTAAGTAGTACCAGAGCAATACGACACGTCAGAAATGAGGCTTCATTAGCTTTTTTGCACAAGACTGTTGTAATTCCTACCCTGTCACTGTGTGAGCGTGTTTCTTTGGCAGTTTATTTTTAACCATTTTTATTCTGCTTTTCTAACAGCATGAGTTTTCCCACAGAGGATGATCATGAAAATAGCAAACAAGCTGAGATGGGTGACCCAAACCTTATGTCACATCTCACATCAATTCAGAATCACTTCAAAATGTGCATGCTGAACCAGTACTTACTTTGATTCTTCTTCTTCAGCCATCATTTCAAGCTACGTAGCTTCTAACAGTTGAATTGAGCTTGAGAGTCCAGCAGTGTTATTTAAAATACTCTGAGCTCTGTGTAACTGAAGTGCATTAAAACCTGTTAAAGTAAATGGGCTCCAACAGTTTCAGTGTGTCCTGGATTATAGGTTAACAGAGAGCATGTCACTATGGCGGTCTGTAGAATTCCTGAACTTGATTTCCTTGAACTTATTTTGTCTTCATTCCCCGCTGGGAGCGGGAGCTGTGTGTGTGGGTCTTGGGAAAGCCCCATTGTAGCCCCGCGAGGAACACGTGGAGCACAAAATAATTTGTTTGCTCTCTGTGTCTTCCTTGCTGTCCTGTGGGATTTGCAGCTGCCAAGTTCAAGGCTGTCACCAGTTGCTCTGGTGTGTTACAAGCGAATAGGATTGAAGCGGCAAGGGAGAAGAGGCAGTGGGGGAAAGGGAAGGGTGAGATGGAAGGGGATGAGAAGTCACTGTACCTTGTGTATGTAAGCAGTCTCAAAATGAAGAGGAGAAGGAGTTTACATATAAATTAAATGATTTTTTTCTGGTCTGGAACATCTTAAATTTCCCTGAATTTTTAACTGATACCAAAGCTGGTACTGATGTATATTTGAGTGGGTGTGGCAGGCCAGGAAATAAATTATGTAAAAATTTTTTTTATTAAAGCTTTTGTCTTTGTAACTTATATTAGTTGCCATTAGACACAGACAACAAAGGGCTTGTTGGGGTTAATGAAAAGTCTGTCATGCTGACAAAAGATGTGATTTTTCTGGAGAAGAATCTGCATTTTACTTCAGTTCCAGTATTCTTGGCAATTAACTCTGCTAGCATTCATGTACATAATTAAAAACTTATGGCATTTAGTAGTCTGCATTTCTTATATAGCATCTGCAGAATAATTCTGAGTACCAAACTAATTAGTCTTTAAGTTAGAAATCATATTGACAGATCTAAATCCCTGTTCTGTCAGCTTAGAGGTGCTTCTGTACTTCCTAAAATCTTACAATTTTGTATCCACCTTGCAGAACAATTACGGAACATTGTCAGGTAACTGGCTCACCAGTGTGGTTATGAAAGTGCAGCTCCATGTCATGATGTTGCATGAAGTATTTGCTCTTCCTATGTGAAAGTTCAGTATCTTGAGTGATATATGCAATGAATATAGAGTCCCAGACTGGTTTGGGATGGAAGGGACTTTAAAGCTCATCCAGTAACAACTGCCTGCCACAGGCAGGGACACCTTCCACTAGAGCAGGTTGCTCCAAGCCCCTCTGTCCAGCCTGGCCTTGAACACTGCCAGGGATGGGGCAGCCACAGCTTCTCTGGGCAACCTGTGCCAGGGCCTCACTATCCTCATGTCTTAATTCCAGCTGTTTTGTCCAAATAGGAAATGGGTTTATGTGAAGAAAAAAAATTAAAAAATTAAGTAGCTTTTCTATGACTGTTTGGTACTGTGTGCAGGGCGGCTCCAGTCCAGTATGCTATAGACAGTGCTTTTGAGTAAGTTCAAGATGGCCACATTTCTTACTAGCGTGTTTGTCACTGTTTGGGAACTGTAGTGAGGGTTAATTTGAAGTACTACTGGGAGCAGGGGGAAAGATGCAGCATGTGGGGAGCAGAGAAGAAAGAGTAGTATTTTTGCATCAGCTTGACTTAAAGATTTGGTGGTTACTTGGAGAGTAGGAAACAGTGGCAACAGCCCTGGCAAAGTGGATGCATGGTCAGAGCATGAGTGAGAGGCAACTTAAGGTAGTGGATCATTCCAGACATATGGAAGATGAAGAGCAGGAGTTTAAATGATTTTTACAAATTTAAATTTCTTTTACAAATGCAGACTGTTTTGGCATAGAATTCAGAGCACCACGAAATAAATGAATTGTGTGCTGGGGATATGTTTGGCGTCAGCATGGATGAGCAACCCTTGCAGCTGCAGCACATGCTTTTCCTATGAGCAGTGAGGTTAGGTAATAAATCAATCTGTTAACAAAAGCTGTTCCACACGGGAGAACAGAATACTTCAGATCAAATGCTCATGGTACTCAAAGGCTGTGGGCTTCTTCCTCTCTTGCTTGCAAGCTTAGCCACATTCATGTAACTTTTGTGGTTTTGGTTACAAGAGAAGAGGATTTGCTCCACTACCATGGTTTATGTATGTATAGGAGAAATTATCTTGAGTGGCACAGCTCTGCAAGGAGTCTGACTGCTGATATGCTGGGAGAAAAGCAACAGAGAAAACAGTACCATGTCTTACTTGCAATGTACCATATATGTTTCCCCTACAATCTTTCAGTAGTAGAATTACAATTAACTGTATTTTTAATGCCTAGAATCAAGATCCTAGAATAAGTATTTCCTGGGGAAAGAAAGGTTGGTTAGTAAGAGCAGCAGTATGTAAATTTGGGATTTCAAAAGTATTGAAAACTTCTCCAGATATTTTAAAGGCTTGAAAAATAATTTAAATAATTTTAGAGATTAAAATCTATTTTTCTAAGTTAAAAGTTTGTTTTGCCAGAAATCAATTGGAATTAATAAAATCAGTGGTCTCCTAAGGATGAAAAAAGGGTTGCATGTGTGTGTGTTGCATTTCAGTTTTAAACTCAAGAGGACTGCAGAGTCTCTGTAATTTCATCCTTTCAGCTTCTAAATAATCAAAGCACAGTGGTCTCATGCCCAGTTTGTGAGTTTTCTCTCTCTATATGGAAAACCAGAATAAGGTACGCAGTAATTCAGTACCCCGAACCAATTTAAACAACAGAAATAAAAATTATTTAATATAGCTGTAGTACTGGTATTTGTCTTTATCATCACACAATGTCCTTGTGATTTTTCTGTTTGATTTTCCATCTCTGAGCTGAGCATTGGTTGTGTACTGGAGCAAGGTTGATGACCATCTCCCCACGCTGAGCATTTCTCTTTGGTAGATTCAGAGAGAATCAGGGTCCCCATGGGACTCACAACTGCAGAGGTTATTGCAGTAGCAGTATCCTGATACACCACTCACTTTTTTCCAGTCCTAGACCCAGGATGTGGAGTAGAATGGTGCACACATTCACTGTACTGAAGATGGCTTTATCTGCTGCAAATAGTTTTGTCCTAAATAGATTCCTGAAATTAAACTGGTCAAATCTATGGTTAACATGAGTGTAGCCGGAGAATTAGTCAGACATACTTATCCCCGGTTTTAAATGAACCAAGGTCTAGCCTCACGTGTGTTTTCAGTGGGGTTTCTTTACTCAGGATAACTTGGTGAGACTCAGAAGAATAGAAAAAGAATAAAATCTTGTGTAATATTTTCAGAATTAAACTCATAGTAATCAATCTAAGATGTTTCAAATGATACAGCAGTCAGTTTATAACTGACTGCTGTAAAAAGTAGTCGTAAACCTGAGAGTATGAGGAAACTCTTTGCTGTTGCAGGACTTTTGACTTTGCTATGTTCTGTTTGCAGGGTCTCGGTATGTCTAGTGGAGGTCAGGCTGGTTTGGGCACTCCTTCATCCCGGCAGTATGCACGACAGAAAATAACTCGCATAAACCTCAGGGACTTCATCTTCTACATGGAACAGGAAAGAGAAATGAGCCATTCTCTCCTGCTCTATCGAGCTCTGCTTAAATAAAGCCAAGAATTGTACTGAATTCTCCATACAGAAGCTCAACCTGCATTAAAAAGCTGTCATTTTAATGTGCCTTCTATTTTTTTCAGAAGTCAATGTTCCAGTAATTTTATTTTGTAAAATTGTCAAACACATGCAATAAATTCCCTTTATGTAAAAAAAAAAAAAAAAAAAAAAAAAAACAACCAAAACAACAACAAAAAAAAAAACACCAAAAAAACCCACACAAAAAAAATGTGCAAAAGGTTTTAAAATGTTAAATGCAGAGATACAACCACCATCGAAGTCTTGCTCCGTTTGGCCACTTTAGGTACAGCTGCAGTGGATGGTATTGACTGGTAAGGGTGTTGCGATGGCTAACACAACCATCTGCATAAGGAGGACTGCGACAGGTTTACAGGACTGGAACCTAACTGTGATGTTAACCTGTATGTTCATGGAAGGCGCTGGGTTTGTTTCCTCTTTAGTTTTGCTAGCAGTTTCCACTAACCATGGTTACAACATATCTGTTACTTTAGATTAGTTATAATTGCAGTCTTTTGCACAGCTAAGAGAATAGCCACTGCACACTCTCACACATTTTATATAGGTAGGATTTCTGCTTTTACTGCACAGCTCCTCTGAGCCATTTGCTGAACCAAATCCTAAGTGTGTGAAATCTGTGTGCTTGGGTCTCAGCTGAGTTACCTGGACTAGTGTCCGGTTGTTTTCTGAAATCTTCTCAACCTTTTGCACATTTGTAGCAACTGGTTAGTGACATGAATCAAAGTTGGGTTTTATTTTCTAAAACAAAGTTTAAAAAATCTTATTTATTGCAGAGTATGGTTTAATGGTGGTTTTAAAAGAGAGGTGGTGTTCAGTGAAGATTTCAGAGTATGGTACACGTGGATTTTAAAGTCGCTGTAACAGGAGTTTTGGGGGCTGGTTCCACTCATGGAAGATCAAGTGAGCCCTGGTGCCACAGTGCCTGGGGCCTGGCCGTGTCCTGGCCTTGGAAGACTGGACTCCAGTCCAGAGAGGCACATGAACAAGTGCATGACTGAAGCATAATGAGTAGTGTTAAGTACTTAAAGGTGGGATGAATGCTTTCTAAATGCTTTGCTGAAGTGGGATTTAAAAGGCCTACACCAAAGCCAAGTGACATTAGTGTGAGTCTTTTAAATGGGTATTGGCTAGGAGTATTGATCAGGCAGGTAGGCACAAGTTCTACTTCAAACATAACAGTATTAGGAGTAACCATTGAAGGGGAGACGTTTGCTTATTTATCTTGTCAATTTTTACCATGTTATGCTTGCCACTTTTTTGAGGCAATTTTTTTTTTTTTCAGATGGGGAAAACATAGCGAAAGCACAAACAGAACTATTTGTCCGATAGTTTTAAAACAAAGTTTTAATTATTTTTTAAGGTTCATGAAAAGCAGAAGAAAATTTATACTGCTGCTATTTAGCCAAAAGATTATTCATAACATATTTAAGGCCAGAAAGTGTAAAATTATGTTTTAAATTTATTGATAATTTGTACATGTTGTTTATAAAGGCCTTGTGTTTATTAGAATTACGTTATTTTGATGATTTCTGTACATATTCGTAAATATCCCCAACTTGTGTGAAAACATACTCCCTTATTTGTACTTATTTTATAAAGAAATAAAACAATTTACTAAAGTAACACATCGAGTAACATACAGTATTAATTTATCAAACAGGAATTTCACATTGTCTTGTTCTTGAGCACTGTTCAGGAACATTTTGCATTAAAATATTAACAGAATACCCTCAAAGAAATATTAAACCCAAATACTTCAGTGTTTTGTTGTGCTGATCCTTACCCTTTGTCAAACATCTAATAAAACTGTCATCAAACCTTGATGCTGTTAATACAGTGAATGAATGCACTCAGCAGTTGTCAGTTCGAGAAGCACAACAGAACATTCTCTCTCTCGCTTTCCTTCCGAGGCTCGGGACCACAGCGATGGGAAGTGCATGGGAAGTGCTAGTGAAGACCCAGGTTCTTCCAGCCACAGGTTCAGTTCTCAGCAACGGAGAATTGGGACTGCTTTGTGCAGCTGAGTTGGGCGAGAAGCCTGGCTACGTTTGCTTCTTGGCCTCCGTGTTTTTTTAGCCTTCACTGGGCTTGCTGGGGTGTTCTAAAACCCGTCTTAGCAATGCTGAGCAATGTTCTTAAGTTATGTTGCTACGGTCTAAGGCCAGAAGTAAGAATTCATATCAGTTTTTGCTGCTATTGCTGCCTAAAAATATAGGGAAATAAGTAAAAAAAGATATAAAAGGAACTGTAATAAACTTTAAATAAGTGACCTGAAGTTACTAACTAAAAGAACATGTCCTAGCTTAACTTTTTTTTAAAGGCATATTTCTTCTATCCAGGTGATTGTTTCCACATGTCTTCTTTGCCTTAGTGCTATTTTGCAGTCAATGCTGTGATGTCATGGCTCAAACTTTCCATCTCAAGTTCACATTTAACTTGGCTGGCGCAGCCTGGAACCCTTTCCAATGCCACCTTAGCAAGCTGCCCAAATCACTAGAGCTGCTTTATTGAGCTCTAAAGAAACACAGGGTAAAAACACCAATCTGAAGAAAAAACAACCAACCACAAACCTCCCTGTCCAGGAGGACAAGACATTAAGTGTATGTAGGATTAAAACAAGAAGCTAAACAGCTTATTTAAGGTTACTCTGAACTCAAAGTGAACTCAATGTATGAAAGTAATAAATAAAACACTTTTTTTTTCCTCTTTGTAAGACCTGGCTACATTGAGCTGAATGGAGCAAAAGCCAGAGGCGATGCAATCGAAAACTCTCACATCTTTCAAACAACATGGAAGATACAGTGAGTGTTCCACCCTACTTGCTTATTTTTGATCACTTACTTTACAGAAATGTTTATGGCATGAACTACTGTATGAGAAATGTGCATACACAAATACATGACAATTACGTTAAGTTCTTTACAATATTAAATGTATAATATACAATTCTACAGATATCTTACATACAAAGGTGAATGTTGTGCCATATATTCAGATATGGCAATGCCTAGCAACTTTAGAATGTCATACAAGTATAAAACCACAAAATAAAATAACTTTACAACTCTTTTGAAGTAGACAGATGTGCTCAAAGTGTTTGGCTAAGTTAGCAGGCTAACACTGACCAGCTACAAGATTGCTGAGTTGGGCAACCAAGGTGAGGAAACCTGCAGAGGTCTGATTTTCCATGGACAGGTATCCAGCCCTCTTCCAAAAATTAGACCCCTGTCTAGATTGTCCCTTGGGCAGTCAGTGCAGCTCATTGCTGTTGAAAGTATTAGTCTTAAAAAATGATTTTTTAATTTTGTGATCAACTGCCATTAATGAATTTTTGACCACTTCATACTCTGTCCCTTGTTGTATCTGGCTGTATTTATGCATCTAAGAAGAGTTTCATTAAAATTCAGCATCTACAACAGTATTCTATAAATTAATGTGGGATAAACTAAACTGTGATTAACACATGAATTACTTACTGAGGACCCAATCATGCCAAACAGCAATCAACAGGATTTAGCAGAATGCTATTTATAACCTTGCACCTGCAAACCCAGTGCTGTCTCCTGAGTTAGGAAGCCCTGTGAGTCAGAGTTGATACCAATTTACGGAAGGAGCAGGCACCTCCTGCAGACAGCCTGCTTCAGTAGACAAAATTACAGGTGGGGGCAGCTGCCAAACTGTGTTTTAGTAATAGTTTACAGAAATAGAGGGAAACGAATCTAAACAAGCATGTCCGGCTTTCATCGGACAGTAGAGAGGGGTTTAACACAGTTTTGCAAAATTACAAATAACAGTAATTTTGCAAAAAAAGTAGGCTTGTCTAAAATTCTTAACGCCTCCTCCTAAAACATGGTCAGTAAATGATTAACAAGAGATGGCAGAGCTTGCTTGGCAGAACCACGCTGCTTTGATGATGCCAAACTTAACAGTTTCTGAGTCAAAACAAGACTAGCTTTAAGAGAACTACAGCTCCATGTTGGGTATGTGACCCTTGTGGGATGGCAGCATTTTGTTTTGTGCTTCCAGATCCCTACTTTTGCAATCATTGCCAAAATTGGCCTTGTCAAATTTTTTGTCACTATTTTTTTGTTTAGTGCAGGTTTTTTTTTAGTACGGAGCACCAGTTGACTATAAATTGGTCCTTTTCAGATTCTAGAGTCTGTCCACAGGGAGATATTTCTGTTGAAAATGTAGTATAAAAATAAGCCATTTGCTAGTACGAGCGAGTACAATCACAGAAGTGTCACGTCATGTATGGAGGTGTAAACCACGTCTGATATGAAGGAGGTGCGGCAGTCAGGGAAGATACTCAGTGCAGTTTTTAGGGAACCATCTTCCTCTCGAGGCTCCTGCTTCCATGCGTCACAGCGTCGGGGTACAGCTGGAACGGCTGTTGGAACTGCTTCTCCTGCTGATCTATTCAAATTGCTTTTACTGCTCTTTCGTAAGTCCAACCTAGGGCCAGTGGCTGACGAAGCTTTGCCTTTTCCACCACCACCACCGCTGTTTAGCCCAAAGTACGTTCCCAGCAGGCCTGGTATGCTGAGCACGTTCAGGAATTCCATTGTGAAAAACGAACAACTGGTTTTTCAAATGCATTTCATGGCTGGCTATGTGACAGGTAGTTTCAGAATACCACTAATTGGCAACTTAAAGTCAAAATCTGTTTGCTAATACTGTTTTCCAAATTCTTAGTGTTTCACATAAGGGACTATTAAACACTTATACGGTTACAAAGGAGTAGGGGAGTAGGGTCTAGTCCAGGGGCTCCTGTTTTATTCTGATGGTTGGGGTGGGTTGTGGTCGTCTGTCCTCACGACACAGCACATATTCACTGAACTGAGAGGAATCCACCCCACCACCGCATGAAGCTGCCACACTGAACCCCTTCTGAAATAATCTCTCAAGCACCTGCAATGTGGGGAAAAAAATTCAGATTAATATTTAGCAAATTTTAGTGATTAAAGCATTCAGGGAGACTGGATCTAAATGATGGATTTAGTCTTTCGAGTTCTCATTGAATGAATATTATTCAGCTATAATTCTTTAAGTTATTGTTAAATGACTATGCTGTGATTAAAGTCTCGCTCTCAGCAAACCTCTGCAGAAAACAAAAATTAATCACAAAAATAAGAGCTCTGCAGAGCAGCTTAGTACATTATATAGTAAAATACTGTACTGTGGTGATATTGATGTTATCTCTTACTGCTTACAGAAAGCAACATCAGGTTTAGGTTGTAATGAAAAGCGCCCATTACTCAGTAGTAGTATAAACAGGCTTAGAGGAAGGGGCTGAAAACGTCTCAGCTCATCCTTGGCAGATGACAATGTCTTAGGAGGCTGAGTGACACATCTCCACACATTCCACCACATCTCCATGGACATCAGAGTTGTGGTTTTCACTCGCTGGAAGGGAGTGCTGCTGTATGTGCATGCAAAGCATGGCTGGGATGGGATGTGGACCCAAGACAAGGACAAACAGGAAACGTTCCGGCCCAAGAAAGAAGTTAATTTGTATTGCCCAAATACGTATTTTCTCTTTCTCCTTCTGAAGAAAAGCTGGTGCAATTTAAATGCATAAATTTAAGGAACCCAGAGGCAACTTTAATTTCTGAGGCTGTGTGACACAGCACATTACCCTAGGATATACTGATCTTGGCAGTATGTTTGGGGCCATGTTTCCACAGGCATGAGCATGTTGATACATGGTTTCCCAGCAGAGCTGGACGTAGGCAGAGTTTTCTCAGAGCAGATGCCAGGTCCACCTTCAGTGGATCCACAATGCCAGATCTACTGGAGGAGCTGCTGTGCAGCCTCCCACCCAGTGGTGGCTCTCGCGGGTCCAGGGCAGCAGCCTGGAAAAATGGTTCTTCTACTGGTAAATGCCATCAAGAGGAGCAGCCTGTACCGGTCTGTAAGTGCCCAAGGCACCGTGTCCATTGCCACAGCACATGAGCCTGCTGTGATGGGAACTGAACCTCATGATTGATTAAACCTGAAGAACTTGGCAACACCAGCACCCCCATGTGCCAGCTGTCTGCTGCCCACAGCGACAGACTAGGGACAGAAAAGTGACTAAGCCACTTAAAAAACTTTACCATAGAAATGTGGAATCCCAGACTGGTTTGGGTTGGAAGGGACCTTAAAGCTCATCCAGTTCCAACTGCCTGCCACAGGCAGGGACATCTTCCACTAGACGGGGTTGCTCCAAACCCCATCCAACCTGGCCTTGAACACTGCCAGGGATGGGGCAGCCATGGCTTCTCTGGATCACTCAACCTGAGTGTGTTTAAGTGTCTTAAGCAATAGACACACCTTCAGTCAGAGGCAACTCATACGCTTTTACAGGTTCACGTTATAGGAGGAACTTTATTTCTTTTTTGGTTTTACTAGCCCTGCGAGCTCCGCAGCAGTTACACCTACTGCGGTAGTACTGAGAAGTCTTACATTTCACATCCCAAGCTGACTGTTAAAAGATCTGCACACCAGACTGCTGCCCTGACACACAGACCCACGCGAGGCCATGTTGCATTTCTTAGTGTACGCTTTCCTCAGCCTGTATGCTCGGTTTGCTTTCTCCAGAAGCATCAATTTGGAGCCTATATTAAGGACAAAAGAACTGTATCTGAGGTGGTACCATGGTGCAATGCAAGCCATGGCAGCAGCATTTGCTGGTTTTAATCCATGGGAACTGAAAGATCAAAAGAGCAGACCAGTGTATGGTAGAAAAGTGAACCTGGGGGGATTAAAAGAAGGGGTGGGAGGGTGGGTTATCGCAATACATTTAAGATGCTTACAACTCTCTTACTGGGGCTGTATGCTACCTGCAGGACAGAAACGGGGTGCGTACACTAACACTTGTTCCAGCTGAAAGAGGAAAGCAGGAGTTCGAGAGGGAAGGAGGACTATGACATCATCAGACTGCTGTTCCATGAGCTGGAGAGTATTTTGACTGTATTACATTCCTAGAGCTGGCAAGATGAATATGAGAGGCAACCCAGCTACAGGAAAGGAGGCTGCTTCCATTTACTTCCATTTACTTAACAGTTCCATTACTTACTTACATTCCAATCCCCTGGATAGCAAACCAGAGGATTGATGGTTAAGATTTCAGAGAGAGATGTGACTTCAAAATCCTTGATAAAAACTTTTTAAAATCAATTTCCTTGTAATATAAACCAAGAGCAGGGGTGCCCTTGGCTTGCCTCTGTCCAAAGATATGGAAGGCTGCCTATTAACATAGGACTCCTCTTCCCTCAGCCAGCTCTCTGCATACACACAGTCCAGGTAGACATTACATCTTAGAGCACTGCACGCAGAACAAAGCAATTCGGTTTTACTACCTAAGTGCTCAAAGGACTAGACTGCAGGCTATCTAACCTTAAAAACCTCAGTATCACCCAGTTTCTCAGCAAGAAACAAACCAAGCCAAATCCTGTAAACAATGCACAGAACGTTTAAATATTGTAGCTTTTTAAGTGTAACTCGGATAACCTTGAACTCAGCTCTGTGAAGAAAGGCTCCTAAAAGGTGCTTCCATGAATGCTGAGCACTGGTTTGCACGTGCTGGTGCGTGCACAAGACTCAACAGAATGTTAAACATGGACAGATTTAAATGCCATTTACTGCATTTGGTTCTATGCACATTACTTTTTCCAAAGGTAAGAAGATACAGATAGAGGTAAACTAGTGTCTTAAGTCAAACTGGAGCTTCTGTCCTGTAAACCTCCAAAGAGAGTATGTCAAAAAGTGAGCATTAGCTGCAATTCTCGTATGTATGGGGGGGGACACACTATATTAGAGGATCTGTGAGTGGTGAGGCCCTGGCACAGGGTGCCCAGAGAAGCTGTGGCTGCCCCATCCCTGGCAGCGTTCAAGGCCAAGTTGGACAGGGCTTGGAGCAATCTGGTCTAGTGGAAGGTGTCCCTGCCCATGGCAGGGGATTGGAACTGGATGAGCTTTAAGGTCCCTTCCAACCCAAACCAGTCTGGGATTCTATGATTTAATATACTCTGTCTCCCAGTATTCTGAGCATATCTGATTTTGTTGCACTCTTTTCTAAGTAGAAACACAACATTTTCACTTAATGTACCTCATTTAAATTTTGCAGAATGCTAACAAATACATTCTTAATTATGAAGACCCAATGTTCAACATAAACAAGCACCACAGCATTTTCTCTAAGGTAAGCTCCTGTATCTTGCCAGAACCTTTTGCAAGGACTTGAATAAACACTGTCAGCCCTAAGAAAACTGTATACCTGTTAGTAATTACAAATGGGCATTAAATTAAGAGCTACTGTATTTTTCTGGCTACCACTACACTGTTGACATTCTTTGAAGTGCACAGCTCTGGAAACAAAGCGTTTAATGGAAATACCTTCCAAAGATAGGAAGAATTGAAAAATATTGCAGCTTTGCCACCAATAAGCTAGCAAGGCACAGGGAGGCAAAAGTGCTGTACTGGAGCAAGCAGCAGGCAGATTGACTGCATTGCCCTTTGAGCTTCTTTGGAAGTGGTTCTGCTGTTCCACCCACTTCCCCTTCTAACCCATCTCCCTTTAGTCTGGGGCATTTGCTTCCCTGTACTTCCAACTTCTGACTTTTGCCAAAAAGCCCTGGGAAAGGAGGGGCAGCACCTCTGTGCTGACCAGAGTCCCGCTGAGCCAATGATAATTAGCTGCTGATTTCATCAGCCTTTGGTCTCAGAAATGCATCATTTTGCAGAAAATGTTTGGAAACACTTTCTATTAATTATATAGTAAAATCATGTAATTTAGTAAAATCATGTAATTTAGTATTATTATTTATACTGCAGACAGAAATTTTTTCACAACACGAACTTGTGAAGAGATGCTTTGATTCCATCTGAATTCTGACTGAATTCAAAACACATTCAAATATTAACACTAATTAGCATTCAGCTTCTACTGCACACCACTTTGGCTTATCCAGAGCCAAGTGCTCAGCCTGGTGGGCATCCAGCTCTTTGCCCGACTGCTGGCAGTGCTGAGCCCACTGGTGGCCCTTTGTTGCTTGGGTATTCTAATTTCTGTCTTGTGAGTAACTGTGTCACAAGGATAGGGTGGCTGAAATACAAACATGCTTCCCCATCCACTTACTTTAGCTGAAGTGCAGCTGCTTCCTTCTCCACCCAGCACAGTGATGAATACATCACCATTCCCACTGCCAGCAAATGGATCTGCCTCCAACCCACTTCCAGCCTTCTATTTCTAGCAGTCCACCCTAAACCTTGCCAAATGTGAAACTGCAAAGGACTGCACAAAATCAACCACAGGCATCAGCCTGATCAAAGGTCAACCAAATGAAACACTTGGGAGACTTGAACCAAAAAATCATCCGAACCAGCTGGGTTTAGACTGGTTTCACAGAAAAGCATTATGAGTGCAAGGAGCACCAGGGGGTGCTGCCCCACGGAGGGAGGTGTCAGTGTCAAATACACACTGTTAAAATGGCTGCATCCACCTTTACTGGTCTTCACAGTCTGGCCAGCCAGTCCCATGGGACAGCTCTTCTGTGGGTATTTGACCACAGGAAAGTTCACGAAGGCCACTAAAGCCTTTCCAACAGCCCATTTAGCATCCACAGCCACAGCCCACCAGCAAGGGACAGTAACTCTGGAAATATTCCTCACAGGCTGATTTCATTTCACAGTATTTGCAGCGTATTTTAGAGGCATACAGGCGAAAACTGAGAGCTGTTTTGACCTTGTAAGGCGCAAGTTAACAGCATCACCAACGCTGTTCCTTTCTGCAGCCAAAGGATAACTACAACACCACGGCCTTGGCCACAGTGGTGGTGACCCACTGTGAAATGGCATTTCTTGTCCATAAGGCTGCTGCCTACACACAAGCCACAGATTTATTTCTGCTACCATCTACCTATCTGTCCAGTTATCTTCTTTTGTTTCATATGTTTAATTTTAAGCCTAATGTCAAAACTCTGAGTATAAAATGAAATACATTTTGTTTAAAATACTCTGGGCAATTTTTATAGAACATCCTTTTGAAAAAAAAAAAAGTGCAGAGATCAATTTTTTTAAGTCCATCCCGCAGGCACCATCATTTAATTATGAGTGAGACATAAATTATGCATTTACACATTGTTGCATTTTCTATAAAATGGTGTGGAGACTTTTTTTTTTTGTAGTTTTTGGAACTCTCTCTTTCTTCCTGGGGGCACTTTGGAGGAAAAAAAAACCCTGCTGCAGGCTGTACATTGATGAAAAAATTAGCATTTATCAGTGTACCACCATTATGAGACCAGCATGGCACTAACATACACAAAATCTAAATCTATTTTTCTGCTTAGACTTAGGAAAACCTGAAAGACTGTGATCTCACCAGGCAGAAAATGTCTCCTTGCAGTATAAACACTGGAAGTAATTGGGCAGAAGCAAATAATCTGCATATAATTGAATAAGAAATACTAAAAAACCCACCCCAGCAAACAGATGAGCCAGCACCGAAAGGCCATTACGTTACCTGCACTGAGTTCAACCGGCAGTACCCGTTCAAAGGAAACCTAATAACGTGGGTAGGGTCCTGGTTCCAGCCGGCGTTCACAGAGTTGCACATGACATCCCCAGTCTCCGGAAAGATCTCTTCTATTAAAGCTTTCTCCCCACTCAATGCAATTCTCTCTCCCAGATCAGGAGTCACTCTTACGACCAAGCAGTCACAAGGCTGGAAATGTTTCCGTTGTTCTTTCTCTTGTTTCCATCGCTCAAGTTCCTTAATCATTGGCTGCAGCTGGTAATATTTTGCTTCTTCATATAAAAGATTAAAGTCCTGGGGAAGAAAATAAAAGAGAGAGGGAGAGAGATAAACTAGAAATGCTGACAGAGTTCTCATTTAGCAATGAGTATTGTTCCTGTTTGACCTACTTAGGCTTATGTATTGTCAGCAAGAGTGCAAAAGCAACAGGTACCCACGTAGTTTGTCTTCGTGTTACACCTACACAGAAAACCACACTGTGTTAGCGGTGAATCTGTTAGAGCTGACCGTGAAGTTCCCACTGCACTGAATTATTTGTTCATTTATCACCCCACAAACTCAATGCCAGAAAGCTTTACTTTTGGATTAAAAAATCAAAATAACTGTTTGCATTAAAGAAAGCCTGCTGACGTAAGAGATGTCCCGAGCCCTAATCTTCACTCTTGGCCTCAGACAGTCACTTCTGATTTTGCCACAGAAGATCTTAGACTTCACTGTCACCTCTCACACATGTTAGGAGATTGAGATGTAAATTCAGCTTCACTTCTCACCTGTCTTTGCTGATTCTGAAATTCAGCTACGGTAGCTGCTCCCTACATTTCATGATTATTCCTATATTTAAAGTCTACTTTGGATCCTGGAAAATTATACAGTGGTAGTGACCACCCCACTCCAACAACTTAAGACACAGTTCTTCCCAGCCATTTGTCCATCACCTCACTTGGGCTTTGGGCAATTCAAATTCCCAATCTGATCCAACTCCCAGTTCACTGACTGTTTTCTGCACATCCTCATTAACAGCTTTGCATCAGATCTCCAACAGATCTTTCCACCTCAGCTGTTGAGTATGATGAGACAACGGGTGTCAGCAGCCCATCAGACCAAGCCAGAGAAGGAAGAGATGGGTGAGCACTGGGTTGACAGTTTGCTTACAGTGGCCCCACCACCTCCTCCAGCCTCCTGAAGGGAAGAGGAGCAGCAAGAGCACCACCAGCTCCTCTCTGCAAAGATGTGTCGTTTGCTTTCCTGGCTCTTATGCCTTCTGCAGATGGAAATGCTGCACCACAGGTATGCTCTCTGACTTTTGCGGAGCATGCTGCAGGTCAGCACACCTGGATGTAAAGACTGCAGTGAAATAAAATGAAAAATCACAAGAGTGAAGCAACTGGAATAATTTGGACTGGGAAGAATGGCATGACAAGAAGTAATCAAGAAATGGGCACCAAAATTCCATGAAAAATAACAGCAGTGCTGCTGCTCCAGGACCTGGGGAAGCAGGGAAATCAAAGGCCAATGAACAGGCAGCACAAAATATGCGACTCTTCATAGTGGCTTGGAATTAACCTGTAAAATCTGTTGCTGCAGGATATTACTGAACCAAAGCAGTTAGCTCTGTTCAAATTTGGCACACAGACCCACCGCTGGTAGTGGAGAGGTGCTCCTTCTCCCCAGGGCTGCCTACAGCCTGGAGATGTATGAATATTCACTGACACTGGTAAGGTTATCGCGTTTCAAAAGGGACATCCAATCCTCTACATCTCTTTGATGTCTGTTACGGCTGGGACAATAGGCACACTGCTAAGGGAGAAAAAAGGACCAGAGAAGGCACAGAGAGGGAAACAGGGGAAGAGGCAAGTGGGAAGAAACGAGGGCAACAAACACACAGGAAGTAGCTGGAAGATGAAAAGCAACAGGAAGATTAAAGAAGAAACCCTATACAAAGCATGCTGCGAACAACGGAGCTGGTTACAGGCCAGCCAAAGAGGCATGAAGACTGGCTGCATCACCTGATCTCAGCTAAGACAGCATCAGCCCCAAAGCTTCATTCCCTGATGGATGGTATTTTCTCCCCTCCCCCAAACCATTACTGCTTTTCTGTATCCACCAGGGAAGCTCCCTGGTTACTGAGCATAGGATCAGTTTAAACCTACACGGATTACTGGCCTAACTTAAAAAGAGCCCCTGCCCTAAACTTTCTGAAGTTTTCGTGTGGGACACACAGCACACCACCTAACTGTGTTCATTACAGAGATGTGTGCAAGGGCCTTTCAAACATTCACTGGGCATCTGCTGGTCCCATGTATCTTTTTTATCAAAGGAAAACATTCAATGCTAAGGAAAAACTTAACTCTGGAGAGTGAACAGGAGCATCCAGTGCTTACTGAAGGCAATTGACAATCTCACAGTTTTCAGTAGGTCCTGAAAAACTAGTTTTAGCCTATCTGTGTTCACGGTCACTAAAAAATAACGTATTAGTTATAAGATCAATCAAGTGAGTATGTGCTAAGTAAACTCAACAGTAAAACCTAGAGGAGATGGTACAGTACCATAAAAAGCAGTCCTTTATTTCTGGAAGAAGAGAGAGGTACAATGCTCCTGAGTGTGGATGCAAAGACCACCACAGTCACCAGAGCCTTTATGACTGACTTCACTGGGCTCTGTCCTAGGCTGACAGTATCCTGAATCACAGCAGTTCACTGGTCCAGCACCTCCAGGCCAAAACAGTAAAGCCGTAACACAAACAAAACAAGGATCATGCCACCTCTACCTCCCTCTAGCCAGCTGTTAGCCCACTGCATCAGATGCAGCTCTTAGTGGCTCCTACTAGCCATCGTTTATCTGAAATAATATCTAAATAAACAAGATAAATTTTACATTCTGATATGATTTTGTGATAACGTGACCAGTTTTCAAATGAAACAGCTCTTCCACTACTGTCTTTCCCAGAGGATACAGCCACGCTTCAGATGGCTGTGTGGAAATTGGGCTGCACTGGAGCATCACATGCTCTGTGCAATGAGGTCTGCAGCTGGTCACAACTGCCTGGGTTAAACCAAGGTGTTTGGGTTAGTTTCTGAAGTAAGACACTCTGTGTCCATTCCACACTTGGGTTGAGGGCAAATATCTGGAACGGGTTCTGCACCTGGAAAAAGGGGTTTGTAGCAGAAGCTGGGAATCTGAGGTGTGCTGGTGTGGAGAAGCAACACACGTGCAACGTCAGGGAGTCTGGGCACCTATTATCAGGCAGTGCAATAAAGAGAATTTGTTGGACTGTAACGAGCGGATAAAAAATGTGTCTTCTGCTGGCAAGAGAAAATTCACCTTCCATGGCCCCCCCTCCACGTACCACACACTGCCCAACCCAGGCACCAGCATCCTAGCCCGCCCCACTGCCCCAACCCTGTACTGGACTGCTGGTGCTTCTGCACTGAGTGACTTGGGCACTGTTCAGGCATTTGACCACATATTTAGCGAGGGAAGATAACTTTGCTAAATGAGGAACAAAGAAAGAGTGGCTCCCACTGTGGGGGTTCAGTTGTCTGAAGCCTGTGCTTGGCCAGGGTAATGGACTCACCACACTGCTAACTACAAGATTTTGTCATTCAGGTTTTATACACCACTCAGAGTACAGTGCATCTGAGATCTGACTGGAAGCGATGCCCAGCTCTGGTTTGCCTACAGAGGATGTTGAGGACAGGTAATACCACCATAGCTACTTCCACCTTGTACTGTAGATATAAAATCCTATCCTGATGACTTGCAAAAATTTAATATGAAATGTGAAGTAGAATTCAGCCCACAAGGGACCTCACCATGGAGGTGCCACAGGAGCCACAAGAAAACATTTCCATGCTGCTGGTTTTGAAAAGTTATCAAAGGCAGACACAGACATGAATCTTCCTAGACCTATCCAGAAGAGGCACACTTCACTGAGGCAGGCACACGAATAGCTACAGGGCATTAACTGCCTAGCACAGTGGCAAAGTGCACACAGTCTCATTGAAACTTAGCCTCAGAGCAGCCTGGTACAGCTTTTGTCCCAGGCGCATGCTGATAGATGCACACAGATATTGCACTCTTTCTCTCACAGAGGCTGCAGCCCTGGTGTCAGTGCAGTCCTGCTGAGCTCAGACAGCATCCCACAGCAGATTTTGTACAGCATCCAGGAGTTCCTTGTCCTGCAGGACTAATGATGCACCTCCCATTTATTCTAAGGATTATTTCCCTACCTTCACAGCTTCTTAACAGCACTGCACTTCATGGCAGCACAGCCCAGAGTCAAGCAGCATGTATGGTAGCTAATGAAGTTGTCTGTGTTTAGCTAAGGTAAATCACTTTACTCCGAAGGTGATTCCTACCAGCCAAGGTCCCTGCTCATGTGCTCCTTGCTAGACTGAAAGGGGAAAGGGGACATGGACAGACCAGCCTCTGATTTTGCTGTAACATACCACAGAAATTGGATGCCCTATCCCGGACAGTGTTCAAGGCCAGGTTGGATGGTACTTGAAGCAACCTAGTCTACTGGAAGGTGTCCCTGCCCACGGCAGGGGATCGGAACTGGATGAGCTTTAAGGTCCCTTCCAACCCAAACCAGTCTGGGGTTCTATGAAAAAGCTACCATGAGCTACCATGAGCCTTCAGCTTGTGGCTGCTGTAGGAACTAGTAAGGAAGCTGTGTCAGGTCACCTGCAAAGAGGCAGCAGCTGGCCAGGTGGCATGAGCACAGCCTTTCCCCATCCACAACTTCTGGACATTTAGACCTCATAGGAGAGGTAAACACATCCTTCAAAGACACAGCTTTTTGCCTTTCACAAAATAATTTTCTGCTCATGACTTGGTAGGAAAGCTTTTTTCCTGGTGGATTCTACAGTCACCACTGACAAGCATGACATACTGCTGAGGAGGAGATTGGCAAGTGTGACTGCAAAGCCAGTTGTGCTGCTGTTTCCACATCACTGCCAGCAGGTCACAAAGATCAGCTAACTACAGGCAGAGACAGCCAACATAAACTGTAAAACGGTGTCTCCTGTGAACCTGATACTGTTCTCTCAGTACTGAAGAGGTCCTTTGGTTCTGTACCTAATGGTGACTCCTAAACAGGCCGGAATGGCTCTTCCTGCCTATTTTCCACTTGTTATTCTTTGTTACATGAAACAGCAAACTGTCATCCTGAGTCAATGTTTCTTTTATATTTTAGTGCTGTGAAGATCTGACTCCTGGCTACGCGAAAAAGTTGCTCACTTCTATGATGACAACTGCACCATTTGGTGAGGTCAGTTCGAGAGCACTTAGAATTAGATGCAAGCACTAATTTTAAAACAATAATAAATTAGCGTGTTGGCCCTGCGGTTCTGGTGCTACAGGTGAGCTCTACATCCCATACAAAACTCCGATGTCCTGTGTATTTGTCCTCCTCCCCTCCTTAAGATGGAGCAATAATATACACATTCCCTATATCTGGTTTTGTTTGACAACCTCTAAGGGAGGTGTGAGTCGTGTGCGTCTCAAGTAAGTAGGTGTGATGAGTCCTGGTTCTGAATGAAGTTATGTCCTGGCAGTGAAAGGGGCAGATGCTGCTCAGAAATGTCCTGCGGAAACACCTTTGATGGTGGGGGAAGACCAAGGCAGAAAGGCCAGGTTGGATGGGGCTCAGAACAATCTTGTCTAGTGTGAGGTGTCCCTGCCCATGGCAGGGGGTTGGATGAGCTTTAAGGTCCCTTCCAACCCAAACTGTGGGCTGCAGAGAGGTAGCTCCAGAGCCAGCCATCCCCTAACCCAGCAGCATGGCAGACCAGGGGGTGCTGGCTCCACACTCTGCTCCAGGACATTTGTTGCTCAAGATGTCATGGTCCCACACACAGGTCTCTGAACCGGTGCAGGAGGAGGAGCTGTGAGCAGCTCCAGGCTGCTAGCAATTGCCTCGCTCAGCACAGGCTGGCTGCAAAGATCTAAGCCAAACAGCTCACAGTAATTTCTCAGCATACTTCATGTGGCTTAAACTCCCCTGAACACAGGAAAATTATATGAACATTAGAATGTTGCTTTCAGCAGGGAGACCTGTCAGACACGAAACACTTTCAAGTTCTGGCTTATTAGTAGTTGGAAGTGTAATTAATATTCACTGTAAACACACCAGTCAGACTTGATAATAAAGAATCACTAGCCTTGGAACACATACCCACTTTCTCTGCATTTCAGTGTTAACTTAGTCTGAAAACAACACTTAAATAGCAAACACAGTAACGCTAGTGCGGTACTAACATTCCAAACTTTCCAAAATAACCATCTGAGCAGCAATTCAAGTTGAAAAGCAACTTGGCTAAACCTTGAGGCTAATAAACTGCTTGATTAAATTAAGGAGTAAAAACTAATAAATATTCAAAACACTTGATAATGCTTTGTTTGACATAAAGAACATTTAATGCAAGTCTCACTGGAAAACCTGTCAGGTTTTATACCTTAAATAGAGTTTTGCATTTAGAAACACCAAGTGATTCCATTTGCTGCCTTTGATTATTGTCTTCTGTCACTTTAATCATGCTGGTAAAATTACACAATTTCTGTGAAGTCAAATCCGTTTACAATGCAATTTTAATACAGCTTTGCAGCACATTCTTCTATGCATTTTTATTTAGTTACTCCCTACCTAGCAATACTTTGCTTTGTTCTTGAGCCCTCATTAGCCTGGGGTTTGCTCTAAAGCTCTCCCAGGGAAGAACTAAATAAAATACAGTTAACCCTATGCAAAGAGATGGTCTGGATCAACGGACTTAGCCCTGGCACAGCGCCGGCTCTCCTGAGTCTCTCCCAGCCCTGCCAGGGCTCACTGCGCAGACAAGTCCTTGGCACCCACCAGCACTCTCACCTCCAGGCTCTTAATGAATCTTGCTGGTTTTGTTTCACAGCACCTCTGAAATCTGGACGCCAGTTGAGGCTATGATCATCTTGAACTTCTCTTTTACCCTCCTTTCTCATGCTTTCTTGTCTCAATGGATTGTCCAAAATGCTGCCCCTAAAGCATCCCTCTGGCCTTTCATCTGTACTGCTTCTCCATCCACCCTCCTTAATTTGATCTATCCCATGATCCACACAACTAATCCGGTCTTTAGCTTCACTCCCACCCATGTGTTTTCTCTCTTACCTCTTTAAAGAACTTTTCTTGCATCCACCCCTCAGTGCTCTGGCTCTCACCCTGCCTCATGCACCCCAACCCATAACCTGCCCGCCACTCTCCAGAAGGAGCAGTGCCAGGGCAGCCCTTCTGGGCTGGAGCTCTGAAACCACCCACAAATGCCAAAATTTCTCCCTGCCTTTAGATCAGATGTGTTCTCCCCAGGCACATGCAGGGGTCAAACACAACTGTACTTGTAACTTAGGCAAGAATGGCTTAGGAGAGGTTTGCAGCATGAGGATTAGCTGTACTCCAAAGCTAAAGCCGCCAGAGCAACCACAAATCCGGACTGACTCAGTTATGACTGACCAAATTATCTTGCCTACCCAGGCCAACACGCAAAGTGAAATCCCACTGCAAGGCTCAAGAACCTTCCTTTCCAGCAATGTTCCACATCCTCTAACTGAGCAGATCCCCACTGCCATCCCAATTTAGTCATCATTTCATCCTGGAGTTAGTGCTTTTGTTGAATCTTGTCATCTACAGTCCAGACACTTTTGTCTTCTAATTTTCGTACATAAGGATGACAATGTTACAAGTTTCACAAGTGCAAAGCCAACTGCTCTCCAGAGGAGAGCTTTTAGAAACAATCAGGGTTCGCAAAGTGACAGCCACCACTGTTATTACACAGAGAACACGTAATGCTCCTGAAAAAGCCCTCTGTAAATTCCATCTCCCAAGAATATTTTCACATTCATAAATTGTGTAAAAGCTTACTTCCTGAAATCAAAGCATCTGCATCTAACACAAATCCTCATGGGCTTGTTTAAGGGTATCTCTTTTTTATACCTACAAGAAAAGAAATTATACAATTTAAGTCCTCTAAATATCAAATTTTAAACACTTCTTTCAGATCCTGAGCATTAAGCCCTGGTAAGCGCTAGTTGCTGATGTTGCTTCTTAATTGTTATAACCTGATAAGTAAGCTAAAATGAGAAAATACAATTAGTTTAGAAAAACTGATCTAGCCATAAGCTTTGTTGTTTTTTACGGTATCCATGACAACCAGTGGTCCATTTATTAAATAATAGCATCCCTGGTGTAATACACAAGTACTAAAAATCCTAACAATAAACAGCAACATTTAGTTAAAAGTGTTTAGGTCAAGCACACAATTCAACCTGCACCAAAACAAATGACAGGAGGAAAAGATAGGTTGCATACTATAGCTTTCCTTACCTTAAAGTCATCTGGGAGCAGTAGCTTAGATGTCCTTAGGAAGCTTAATATATATCTGAAAATTTCACCATCTCGATCAATGAAATAATGTTGTTTCAAACTGTCCAAGACAATAGGCTCTGTGCCATTAAACAGGCGACTTATTCTGAAAAAAGAAAAGAAAAAGAAATGGGCAAAAGAGGAAAAAATGTCATTACACCCTCAGGGCTTAAGAACATCCAGCCAATTTAGTTGCATCAATTCAGTGTGCATGAAGTAATATCTTAATTTGGTGACAAACAAGTGCACAAAGAGAGACGCCTTAGACACGCATGTGCACCCACATGCTCACACACAAGAAACATGTGTGCACAGGCACACACCAGCAGCAAGTGCCTGGAGCGTGCACTGCCTCGAATCAGTGCTGCAAATTAGGACCATGACCCCAACAAGGCAAGTGCCTACGAAATGCTCTCCCCATGGCTGGCAGAGTAATTTTGGTGAGAACATGTGTCACCATTATACAATGCTGTCCACATGTCCTGCTAACGGAGAATCAAACAGCTGGTTACTCAGAGATGGGTTCTTGGCCATGAGCTTTTCCTCCAACTTGACTGTCATTCTGATCAACCACCATCAAAACCTTTCTGTGCTAGAGGAGAGGCTGCCCGTCCATGGAGATGAGCTGCATGAGCCCCTCAGTGCTGGATAAGTGGCCATACAACACCAAATGTTTTAGCAAAGCAGCAATCAGTGGCCAGTGCAGCATCTGCAGTACTGCCTGTGGGACCAGAGTCCCACCACCAGCAGTCCTGGGGATCAGAGTCTGGCAGAAGAAAAGCAATGTGACACATCTTTTATGAGCAAAGAAAAGGAAGGAAGACCTACGAGACCTGATGATCAGCTGGTTACAGGACCAAAATCAGCTACATCACCCCAGCTTTCTCCATGTCCTGAGGAGCAGGCTCTGCAGAAAGCAAACCAGGCGCCTGCTTGCCTGCTGTTTCTCCCGCCTCTCCCCTCCAAATGCCTGGCTTCTTTCAGAATGCTTTGTCTTCCCATGAGAAATAACCCAGCTGAATATATGTTCTTGAAAGGAAAATCACAGGAGACAAACAGCAACGACCTATTAAGTAACTGAGTCCATCTCTCTCAGAGAGCAGCATTGTTCCCAACTGCAGAGTGTCTCGTGTTTCAAAGTCGAGTCTTATATAATCCTGCCAGTGAGGTCTCTTCCATTTCCCAGAGAGAATATCCCACAGCCTGCTGGATTTCACTGTCAAGTCATCCCTTCGACTCAGCCATGCAATCCTGCTGTGTCCTTCACTGAGACCAGGGCAGGGCTGTCTTCTGCCATGGTAACAAGCTCACCAAACCATACCAAAAGGCAATGGCCAGCACTGCCGGTGGATGCTGCAGCTGCAGCCTCACTGCCTCCATCCTTACAGCAGCACCACCCCAAGGTTTTTGGTCCAGCAGTGAGGGAAGGGATTGCAAGGGGAAGGCATACACCCACCCCAGCAATGGGAGGAAGCAGGTTTGCTCCAGCACCCTGACGATGGGAAGGAGCAGGTCTGCTCCATCACCAGTGCTGGTGCTTCCGGTTGCGCCTCGCGCTCCATGCCTCGGGCTGTGGGTTCATGCAACGTGGTGAGATTTGCTCTCAGACTCTGAGGCTGCACCTCAGCCTGATCTTTTAACTTGCTAATTTATTTGCAGATTAACATGACGTTTATTTCTAAATTAATTAACTATGGAGGTATTAAATAAAACTGGACTTAGCAAGTCCCCACTGAATTCAGCTAAAAAAGCCTTCCTGCCCTCTTAAGCAAGTTCCAGCTTTTACTGCCTCCTCTCATGTCTGTCAGCAATCAGCTAGTCTGAGTTACTTATGAGAATAACCAAATGCTCCACTAAACCCTAATTATAATATGTTTACTGTTTTTCTTCAACTTCTAGGTTTTCAATGATATCAAAGAACATCATTCAGTTCACACTGCAGCATTTAATTTATATAATCCCAAATTTCAGTAAGCCTCCAGTAATTATTTTCCTTTTTGTTGTTATTTTAGGGCTATTTGCCTGAGATGGTTAAATGTATTCCCTTGTACAGTGTTAAATTTTATCCTAGGAGCTAGACAATTTGTTTCCTTAGACATACACATGAGCCAGTGTGCTGTGAGGGTGAGACTGAAAGCAGAGGGAACACTGATCAAGCAGCTTAAGATTCAATATAGTACACTTATTGAATAAATGTGGGTAGCTACTGAAAGTTTTGAAATCTTACAGCTCAATAAGCTGGGCTGTGGCTTCAACCTCCTCCCCTTCGGTGCCACTGCCCTGTGAAGCCTGTTGGGCTCTGCCACGCGTATGGAGAAAGGTCTGCCAACAGCGACAGGGCGCAGGGAAGACTGGGTAGGAAATCTTAATGGGCTGCTCTTTAATGCAGTGAAGCTTTTTTTTGGTAATGAAAACAAAACATGAATTTTGAGGCCTTTGTGGAGTGCCCTGAGCTGTATTTCTTCACCAGCAAAATTACTGCTGGGGAAGAAACTTGCAGAGTGTTGAAAGACTTAACTGCCACCCCAAAAACAGAGTGATGAATAGTTTAAGGATTTATTTGGCATTTTTTGGGGCTGCTATGTTCCAAGAACCAGCTTTGCTGCAGCGTGTTGTAACGCTGCGCACAGGAAGCGCTCTGGCTTCTCCCTTCTTGACAGGGTAAAAAATACCTGCAGAAAAGTCCATCAGAAAATGTAACACTGCAAGAGCACGAAGTGTACTCAAACAGCAGCTTCGAAACGAAAGTTCTCCCGACAGGCGTGCAAAGCCAAGGAAAAGAGTACAGCGCCCGGGGGCAGCTCTGTAAGCCCCACCAGGACCTGATGTGCTCAATGGGTGGATCTTGGGCAGCCAGAATGAAATGCTGCGCGAAAAGCATGGAAACAAAATGTGTGCAGGCAAGTCAGCAAGTGCAAGGGAATGGGTATGGTTTTGCACTGTGCAAACTTGTTAGTCCTCAATCAGAAATGAGGTACCAGCCTGGCTGGCAGGCTCAGGAAGCTCCAGCGCCCTGCCATGTGATGAGAGCTAGAAGTTATGGGAAGCTTCACTTTCTAATTTTAAAACCATCTTAAAACTTCTGTCCAAGATTTAATCTCCAGACAGGAACAGACTGAGCCAAGATCAATCCTAGCAGTTGCAAGCCTAAGGATGCAAACTTGCCTTTCTATTGCCTCCACCTCCCTGGCCAGTCCTGCAACGCTCACACCATCTTCCCAGTGCATGGTCTCTTCCCAGCCATCTATCCCTCCTCCTCAGTTCCTCTGCCCTCCCAGCAGTGAGCTCTCTCTGTGCTGCTGCCCACCCCGACCCCTGCAGGATCCTTGTTCCGGGCCACTGCTGTACCATCTCCCAACAGAGCAGAGCCCTAACAGGGTTAGTGTCCAGCCTCCAGCTTAGCAAGCATCACCAGCACCTAAATCCTGTCTGGATGCTCTTCCCTACTCCTCCCAACACCCAAAACACAACCTGTTGATCCTATTTCTACAATTTCTTTGTGCTTCTGTTGTTTCTGCTAAAGGCTTTTTACATTTTCAATCATGTTTCGCCAAAACGCCAAGGGGTGAGTTTCTACCTTTGTACTGATTTTACTATAATATTAAGATCTCCTTTTATTAGATTAAAAACAAACAATGCATACAGCCAACCCACAAGGACAAGGGTGCCAGTAAATTCTTTTCTTAGTTTCTTGGGCAGGGGAGGAAGCTGCGTGTGAGCACCTACCGATGGCTGCTGCTACCCACAGCCCCCAGAGTGTTGGCAACTGACTGTCCATACGAGCTCCCTGCAGTGCCCATCAAGATGGGAACACAAGGGTGGGCCTGCAGAGCAGAGACTCTGGCCCCCAGAGCAGAGCTCACCACACACCATCTCTTTCATAAACTCATCCAACCCCATCTTAAAAGCACCCAGGGCTTTTTGCATCCCCAGTTCCCTCTGGAGCACCCTCAAGTCTTCCTGAGACCATCACTGCACACAGCCACAGGTCTGTACCTCACACACCACTGTCAGCGGGTTTAGTGGCACTTTGGGATAGGTTTGGGGTGGAGTGGGTTCCTTTCTGCTTTGGGACAGTTTAGCCATTTTCTTGGCAACTCTTACAAAGAAAGAACTTCTGTTTTCTGTTCAAAGGCTTTACAGGCTGAGAGAGCTGGGCTTGTTCAGCCTAGAGAAGAGAAGGCTCCAGGGAGACTTTACAACAGCCTTCCTATACCTAAAGGGGCTAACAAGAAACCTGCAGAGGGACTTTCTACAAGGGTGTGTAGTCACAGCACAAGGGGGAATGGCTTTAAACTGAAAAAAGGGTAGATTTAGATTAGATATTAGGAAGAAGTTACTCCCTGTGAAGGTGGTGAGACACTGGCACAGGCTGCCCAGCAAAGCTGTGGCTGCCCCATCCCTGGCAGTGTTCAAGGCCAGGCTGGATGTGGGTTGGAGCAAGCTGCTCTAGTGGAAGGTGTCCCTGCCCATGGCAGGGAGTTGAAACTGGATGAGCTTTAAGGTCCCTTCCAACCCAAACCAGTCTGGGATTCTGTGAGTAAATCTGATTCCAGAGGCTTTCAGACAAGCACCCAGTATCACAGGACCTGTGGGACAGCCAGCAGTTGGAATGTGGCAAGTACAAGCAGAGCCCTCCTCTAACGAGCCCAACCAAAGGGGAGCTACTGTGGTTCTGTCCCATCCCACCCACCCAGCCAGCACAGCAACACCGTGTAAGTAAAACACTATCACAATGTTGCATTAAAAGTATTAATTTAAGTAATTACATGATTAATATTTAACTGTTCAGTGATATTTTTTGTCATTCATAATTTAGTTGTTTACATTTATTAAAAATTGATTCTGTAGACACTCTTCCTGCCCAATGTCAAATCAGCAGGGAATGCACATTTCAGCAAACTGTCAGCAAGATGTGTCTCTCTCCTAATTTTATGAGAGGAGAGGAGAAGAAGAGAGAAGCGCACCCTCCTGCTCCACTCAGTGCAAACATGCAGCGAAGCTGGTAGAAGCTCTGCAGCAATCCCTGCCTTCTATCCGGTGGCTGTCAGTCATTCTTGGCTGTTGGGCTTTCCTGTGGAGGTGGAGGAAGAGGTGGTTGTGGGAAATGCCACAGAGAGGAGGAAGAGGATTGTTTAGAGCTGGGACACTGAGCGTGACCTGAAACTGCCCCATGGTACATGTTAGCAAAGCATCCCAGGTGCACAAGCAGAGTCATTGCTGCTGAGCACAAACAGTGCTGCTTATCTCTTAAATATTTGCTCAAGGTGTGTAGGATAGATACTGTTATCTGCTTGGAAAAGAAAAAATGCTGTGAATTGGAGCAGAGGTGCTTGAGACTGGGGCACCTTAACACTGTGCCTGGCATAACTGTGTTACAAGCCTGTACGTCCCATCACAAGGAAGTAACTTCTGGGAAAGAATGGGAAAGCAGCTAGAGCAGTTGTGCCTACCCAGTGCCTGCATGCTGTGAGTCAGCTCTTTGCTGGCACTGCTGCAGCCCAGTCACAGCAGCACAGTCTGGGGCAGGCATGGGACAGTGCTGCCAGGCCTTCACAGTACTGGTTTTCATATTCCTATTATTTTAACTGTAAAACTCATGGGGTTTGTGCACAAGTTCTCAGCAAACTCATGGAGAAAGCACCTGCAGCTGCTCTCCCCAGGGATTTATGTTAAAACACCCAATGCACTAGAAAAAAGCAGGCATGACTGGCCAGAGGAGGACAGGGATAACCCAGCTGAGCAGCAAGCAGGTGTCTTCTGCCTTCTGGCCTGACAGTACTAATGAGGGAGGGATGTTAAAATATGGTCTCTGCCAGGACACAAGCTCCCTCACACCCTGTACAGTGACAAACATGGCTAAAAGTTGCATCTGGCTGCAGTAGGTTTTCTGATCTGCCTCAATTTAAAACTTCAGCTATAATTAGCATGAAAATCCATAAACAAAGGTCTGTTGTATAGTTATACCATACCTTTACACCCTGCTACCTGACCAGTGGTTTTAAGCCCTTCTCTAATTATAGGAAACTAGCATGTAGGAGGGGCACTGTCTGCAGTTCAGGCCTGTGCACAGATGACAGGCTGCACAAACTGTGTGGGCTTCAGCATTACGGCTCTGCCACAAGCTCCCATTTTAATCCAAGGTAACATCTTGACCACCTCAGATTGCTTTAGGCATGCACTCAGACTGGAGGATGCTTCAGCTGGGGAGAATTTTGTTTTAAGCATCTTCTAAATGTTTTATTTGTACAGTGATGGGGAAAAAGCATGGGGGGAAGAGTGTCAGTCTTCAGCTGGGAGCATAAACTACTGCTCTGCAAACTATGGTAAATCCAAGCAACCATGTGTGCTTTGGGACCAGTTCATGTGCCTGAAGACACAGAGAGATGCTCCAAAGGGGTTTTCTGGCATAAACAAGCCCAGACCAGGTACTTCTCCCACCACTCCTACAAGATGAGGGTGAGCACCCGCATTTCAGCAGAGCAACCTCAGATGTCCAGCACCCTCCAGGAACTGCCTCACACTGTGCAGGCATCGCTCAGCCCTGGTCCCTTCAATCCTCATGGCACAAGTGATATATTCAAGTGTTCAGATATTCAAGTACAAAACTGACATATGAGAACTAAATGGAGACACTAAAGCTTCTAGACCCAAAGCCCCTCTTCTCAATCTGAACAAAAAATGAGTAGGGTCTGACCTCAGCAGAGATGGAGGAGGTAACACACAAGGTTTATCCATCTCCAATTCTTATAACCTCCTGTTCTTGCCTTCCAGTACTGATCCCGGTATGCCAAAGGAGATTTTTTGAGCCATATGCTCACTTTGCAGTGCTTTTGAAGGATATTGCACTCATTAACTATTAAGCACCTGAAGGAACTGCAGGATCTATTACCTAGATTTAATACTTCGTATTTTGCAGCTCAGGCTAGAATATCTATTTTTGCAACAATCAGAGCTAGTCTATATAGTATCAACATGTATTTTTACAAGTCAATAATCCATAAAGAATATTATCATTTACCACACAGAATCAGTCTTAGGAAGTTTTAGAAGGACTTTTTTTCTGTTCTTTATACTATCACTAAAAAGCAAAATTAGATATGTAATGGATTTTCTAGTTAAGACAAAGGCATAGACAAGCATGTCTTCAGTTCTCTGCTACTATCAATTGAAGGCCACTGAAGCAACAAGTAATACAATCCACTGAAGTGGAAATTACCTATTACTTTTGAAATACCACAGTGCATTCATGGTAAGGATAAGAGATCCTAAAGTTCCTTCTTTTCCACCTATTGTTAACAGCCTATCTCCACACTTAAGACACTTTGGCAGGTGACTATGATACATAAGTTTATGGAAATATGTATATATATTTAGACCTTAATACAGAACACTTATTTTTTAATTTGTAGAGACAGTATTGCCTATACACAAATCAGCAGTTAAGACAAGAAATTGGGAACACTAATGCTAGCAACAGAAGCCAGTGTCTTTTCCTGCATTAAAAAATTGTCTTGGCAGTCAAGAGCCACGCTGGTCCTGCATCCATGCAGCCAAGCACCCCATCAGGTCTTGAGGGTGGAAGAGGAGTGCTCAAACAACTACAATGAGCAGACCAGCAACTAAGAATTGGAACCCCCATGAGTTTTCCTTTCAACCCTTTCCATGCCCACCAGACTTACAAGAATATTAACATTAAGCCCTTTACCTCACTGCAATAGGGAGATTTTAGGCCCATCAGCACTGGCCACTCATCCCAAATTTATCAGCAGCATGTTTGTCTCCAGGGTCTGCCTTCCACCACCCATTTCACAGGGAGTCAACAGCTCAAGAGCAAAATGCTGCTTAGTCCTGAGTAATGGTGGCAGAGTCCAATTCTCTGTCAGGCTAATGGTTATAGTTTGCCTTATGAAAATAGCATTTGTCTATTTCAGTGTGTTATTTTAACAGCTATAAAAAGACTTCATTGAAGAAACAGTTCCTTTTATGTTAATTGCTGTATTACGAATCCTTTTCGCTGCATTTGGCCTGTAACCACACTTATAGGCAGAGTACATAGACACAGACAGAACAGCACTTATCACTACACACACTAGCATCCCACTACATTTATTTAAGTCATCAGTCAGAAAATGCCTTGCTGTGCTTAACAGGAAAAAAAAGTAACTTTCAGATACAGTTACAATTTGCACCTCTCCATTAAAAGTTCCCTAGGTGCTTGTTTATCCTTTGTAACAGGGACAGTGACAAACATCCCCCCATCAGTTTTTGATGCTTAACCATACTGTTTGCATTCATTTGGTCTGGCTGAGCTGTTTTGGAACAACCATCACCAGAACAGAGGCTTTGACCATGGAAGGTGTGCAGATGTAAGGCAGCCCAAAAGGAAGCAGAGAGGCTGCAGTTACTGTAGTTCAAGACAGGCCAGTTCTGCCACCCCTGTTCCTACCAAGCAGTAACTGCTTGGGGAGAGTAAGAAGGTCAGAGTCTGGCTGACTCGCATATTCTTAATAAAAGTAATCAAATAATATTACAATGTAATACAAATCCCCAAAATACAGAACTTGTTAACACTAGAAGCTAATTACTATTCTTCCAGTGAAATACTCCTAAATCCAGGTAACTGCACAGAAGCTCACACGTTCCTGGTAATACTTAGCTCTTTGGGAATCCCTCTCTATTTTAAATCATGGACTTACACTTAAAGAAGCACATGTTAGATGGATTTCTAGTACCGTAATTTTTTCTGGTATAAAGTTCAGGTTACTTTTACTCTCATGTCTTTTACTTCATTCTAATTGACCTTTTGTCTAAATAGCTGGTGAAGATTAAAAATAGTAATACAAATTCGTACTGCAAAAGTATTCTGATTTTATTATGCCATTGTGTTGCTGTTCTGACTTGAGCTCTGCAAGGATTCTTAGCCTTTCATGTTTTCTCAACAGAGAATTTAAACTAAATTTTGGCTATGAAAATCAATGCAAGAACAAAAATTCTTTAATCTAAACAAACTTCTAAACTAGCATCTTAGTTTACTGAAGTGTTCCCTAGTTTCCCAAAAGTCCCAATCCTGCAAGAACTGCATTTCACTTCAAAATCTGTGGGAGCAGTGAGCACTCAAAAGAATGAAATTGTTAATACATGAGAAGATGCACAAGTCAAACAAAACATGCCTGCCTATACAAGCCTTTTCTTGCTATTCCTTTAACCATCCCTTCCCCCTAAATCATGGTACTTTGAGGGCCCTGGTGAGGACAGAGCTGCATCAAATGCCAGCTTTCTTACTGCTCACCTACTTGCTGTAACATCAAGTGCAAGCTAACAGTATTTTTACTAAGATTTGCAAATCTGACTAGATCTGGACATTACTTACATTACCATCACCCTTGTACAACTGGGAAGTTGAAAAATATATAGATACTAGTTGTATTTTAAGATAAATGGGCTAAATCCTTGCTCATTGAAAGAGCAAAGAGCAAAACTCCCACTGGGACTGGTTGAAGGCAGGGAAAATTTCAAATGTAACTCACTGATTTACCTTTCAGGGTGCGGGTCTGGCCCTCTGCATCCTTTGCATGTGTGGGTGCTGTGAAACCAGCATGTTCCAATACACAGCAGGAGAAAGATGGATAAATACTGAAGGGCTGCACAATCTTTCATAAAGTGTAAATAGTGACAGTTAACACATTCACTTTGGAACCCGCTGCTCCCGTAAACAGCTAGAATATTTACTCTGCTTGAGCCGCCTCCCTTCACTTCTGATCCCAGACATGCAAAAGCTGAGCAGCTTTTTCCTACAGTTCTTTCATTTTTCTACAGTTCTTTTTATTTCCACATCCACAACACAGACTGTCCAGGACTCTGCAGCACTGCACCATCTCGGATGAGCACCCTCAGTGCCCGCACTGACCTCTGCTGCAGTGGGACATCTTCATACTGAGAACAGGAATGATACCAGCCTCTCTTGAGTATGATAAATGAATAATGCTCCTGTTTATTCTTATATTTGATTAAGTTGTACCCAACATACTTTTCCTGGCTGGTCATTTAAAGAAACTGAACACACCAAGAATGATTTGTTAAAGAGCTATTTTGAAGGGAAAACAACCACCAAAGCCCATATACCCACACGAAGTAGGAAGACTAGTGTAAGAGTTTTTGCTGGTGAGCCTGAACTGCTGGCAGATGCAAGGCAGAAGCAAAGAGGAATTTTCAATAGTTTTCTGTTCCTGTAGCTGGAGAGCAGGGACAGAGAGGAAGAGACCCACTGACATGTCCACTGGGAAGAGCCTGGCTCCATGGCCAAATTCCAGCAAAAAGAGGGAGCCCGTGTCTACTGACTATGGAGAGGGAACCCAGACCTGGGAAGGAGACAGTAATACACCTGCTGCACAGAGGACACACACAGAATTAACTTTGGTAAAAACTTTAAAATAGTAGGAAAATATTAACTTTTGGATTGATGAGATACTGAAAGCTGAACCTGGCTCTTTTTATGTGACTGCAAGAGATTCATTCTTAAATACAATATTATGGTCATGAGTTTGATTCTGGTCCCAGTGAAGTCAAGGCCAAAACATCCTCTGATTTAATTGAAAGCAGAAGCAGGCCCCTACTTTAACACTCATGCCTGAGAACAGAATACAACTGCATGTGAACAGAAGCAGAAATATGTTTGGAACTGGTTACAAATACATGAGTGATTCCCCTCTGCCCCCCCTGCAAGATTAAAAAGCCGTCGTTGAATTCTTCAGTCAACAGCTGTATTATGTACTACTGGTCCAAATTCAGCCCTCTTTTCTTTCCAGACAATCCCAGCACAAGCAGAGGACCCTGTTTCTCTGTTGTCATATACCAGCTCTTACGGAGTTCCACTAGCCAAATTTGTCCTAATTCTAAGTTTCACAAAGGCATACCATGTGCCCCAAATGCCAAAGCTGCAGCCTTTGGTATAAACTGTCCTGGTACAACTTGTTGGCATAACATAGTACGACACCAAAGAGGTTAAAAAGAGTCCCAAGTGCCTGGTTTTCACTGTCTGCTTTCTCAAGACAGATTTGCTGCTGCAAAAGTGTCTACCAGATCGAAACGGATTACCTGCAGCACTGGCATCATCTGCACTCCATTAGGAGAGCGGCATAACAGGAGCCTGCCTTTGGACTGGGATTCCTTCAGCGTTTCAGCTTTACGGTACAAATATCAGTTTCCAATGCTTGCCAACTGATCCCTAGAGTCTGACGAAGAGTAACGATGCAAATGCCGCATAATAGCTTCCCAGCATCCAAGTGCAGGACTCCTTTCAGATTTTGCTTTATGTGGTCCTCAGCAGACAAAAAAGCAGCAATTTTAGGCTTTGAATACATATCATACTAGAGTAGAGTGAAATCAAGACAGTACAGGTGAACACCGCAATACCTCTGCTCAGCCTCTGTCCTGGTACCTAGCTCTGACAGGCAGGCAGTCATCACAGTGACTGCAGCAATAAGGAATGCAACCGCACACACACGTGAAGCTAACTGCCATCCTGCCTGGAGTTTCAGGTGAGAGTAAATCAGTTAGAAAAAAAGACCAAATCCCTCTAAAATGTTTGCAGACTGTCATTTCTTTTTTAATCATCAAAAGATCGAATTATATGCTAATCACAGAAGATGAGGTGAAGGAGTAGGCAGGCTAGCCGATAGAGCATGAAGAGGAGTTTATAATTCTGGAGTTTAATTCCAGCTCTGCAGCTTCTCCCAGCTATCAAATTGGTTTAGGAGAACCACCAGCCTCATGTAACTCTGTATCAATGGAGTTATACCAGGGATGAGAGTGACTGACAATACTTACTGTTTCAGTCACCAGATTATGTATTTAATGTCAGTACAGCACAAGGGAACAAGCTGATGTGCTGGAAGCACTAGGGATATTGATCAATTTATTATTCCATGTACCAGAAAAACTTGGCAAAGTTCTTGTGGCTAGCAGCACCACGGAGCATGACCTGCTTAAGCTATAGCCTGGCATCCTCCACACAATCCTGTTACTCTGCTTGAGAGATCTAGCATCCCTCATGCTTTCACACAAGAATCCTGTGTATGCACACCTGCATGTTTCTTCCATTTAAATATGCACCTTGCTCTTAAAGATTTTATTAGCCCAGGAATAGTTTAACTCTGATTCAGCTGAACCCAGGACAGTTAATACAGGTACAAATTTGGAGTAGCTCCTTCAAAACCAGCAGTCATCTCTTTCAGAAGGCCATCTGACCAGGAAGGACATGTGCTGGACCCGTAAGTGCATGATGCTTTGTCTTCATTTGCCTGTTAGTTTTGAGACTCAGTGTTGTGGATACCTAGCAGAAGCGTTTTACTACAACGTTCAGCTTCTCCTAACTCCTCTCCACACATCACACCAGTATACACCCCTGGTATAACTCCACAGAGGTCAACAGGGTTACACTAGGGATTATTTTGGCCAGGTTTAATTATTAGGCCAGTTTTCTAAAAGAATAGGACTTATTTTGTTTTCATTTAATCTTACAGTAAAATTCCCATAGGACTTATTTTGTTTTCATTTAATCTTACAGTAAAATTCCCATTGACTTCACTGGAAGAGAGGTTTGACAAAACGTATCAATATCCAAATCACCTCTATTTATTTCAGTGAAAGTAGGCAAGAAATTAATACGGTCCAATGTATTTTTAAATGTTAGGTTTCATAAATGATCACAAGCATGTAGGTCACAATATATACACAGAACGACACCTACAACAGCCACCAGTGGGATCATTAAAATAATTAAGTTAGGCCTAGAGACAAATTCATTTCATAACATCCTCCCTACAAAACAGATACCCCCTTACTTCATAATCTAGGGAGTCCATTTTATAAACTTCTTAAGTAGTTCATGAAGTATCCCCCTAAGCAGACTTGGTCTACTTGCTTTTGCAAGGGTCTTTATAAATCAGAAGACAAATACCAGTGTATTCAAAGACCAAATATGAAGACATAACCTCATTTGTACCTCATCTGCTCCACTGGTCTGGTGGCTACCTGTGACCTCAGGACACGATTTCCAGTACAAAGTTACCAAATCCACATCTTTACATAACTCTTCTCCCTATGATGAGTGAGCTAGTCACACAGAGCATGAAGAAGCCATCAAGAAAAGAGATTCCCCTTTGCTTTAAGTGTAAAGCTGCTACAACTGTGAACCTGAACATAGGTGCAGTAGTTTACATTGGCAGGAAACAGCCTCCACTAACAGCACATAAAAGGAGGAGACATGTTGCTTCCACACATTCCATGGGAGTGGTTTCTCAAAGTATGCTGCTAATGCTTTTCATATTAACATTGCGAAGATGACTGCTAAAAAATATTTAAATTGTGCTGCTGGCACCAAAGTGCCCTGTCAGGTGAGTGGTAAGTAAAAGTTACAGGAAAGAAATGACAGAGTACTTGACCAACTAACCTCAGAGTCTCCTAGAGTGGTAAACAAAAAAAAAAGACCCACAAAAAATTGAATTTTTGGTCTCTCCATCAGCATTTCTGTGTGAGTTTTAATAAACCAGACTAGTTTACAACCTGTTGTAAGCAGGAAGGGTGGAAATTGCTAATGTGCTTAGTGTAAATCAGCTAGAGTTGTGTTACCACTGTAGAAGAAGAAACGGAAGAGAAGAAAATGAGACAAGGTCAGCTAGGTTTTGCACCAATGGTACTGGAGACACTGTTAAATGTTTATCTTCTGGACTCCTCTCAGAGGCTGTAAGTGACATTCCTCCTGACCACTGCCAGGCTGCATGGAGATACCTGTTCTTCCCTTCCACTATCTGGGCTAAGCAAGCTAGTATCTGAATAAAGAATGTGCAGTTTTCTCAGATTCAGGCTTTTTGAAAAGCCTGTGCCAGGCATAGCACTATAGCCATAATTTTAATCAGACAAGTGTTGATTTGCTACCCTCTCCACTCTGTGACTATCTTGGTCTGCCCCTTCCTAGATGCCGTATACCCATTTATGTCTAGAACTCCACACAACCCAGGCTGTAAATGCATATGGAGAAACAGTAATTTCCCAAAATGTGTTCATGAGAGACTATCTAGGCAGTATTTTCTTCTACATTTCATCAAATATTCCAAGTGGACACACAAGTAAGTCAGACATCAACAGGGCCCAATGTCATCACCCAATTACAGATTTGTACTCCTGAAAGGTAAATTGCTTTCCTCTCCAGAGCCTGCATGCATTCCCTGGGCAGTGCTGTGCTGCGCAAGGCAGTGGTGAAGAAGTCCAGGAAGTAGTAAACACCTTTATCACAGCAGACAGCTTAGCTCTCATGTGGCTCCCTACATGCCAGCTAGTAGGAGATCCCGGAGAGGTGGACACAGGCACATGTGAAGAATTAGTTTCCATATAAACTCCTTCCTCCCGTCTCCCCAAGTCACTTCAGTGACTTAGGGTTACAGGGACTAGTCTCCTTTACCACCAAAGCCAACATTGCAGCTGTGGAACAACAGCCCTGGGTAACATGTGGAAATCTGCTATTATGCTGAGCTTCATGGGCTCTGTCAGACCCTAAATCCAGGACTTTTTCTCATTAGCGAAAGCTAGAAACAGGGTATCTAAAATCGGCATTCCCAACTGTAATTACATCCCTGTTACAGATTGTTTTTATTTTCCATAGATGCCAAGCCACGTGCCCCTTCTCTGGCACAGGTCATGCCCTCATACTCACAGATCTAGGACCGGTGTGACTCCTGCCATAGTGGCTCTGGCCAGCCTGCAAGAGGAAAGAGTTTCTCACCTCCACCCACTGTGCTCTGCCCCAGGGGAGCTGTGCTGGATGTATCCTAATAGCGATGTTCATCTGCCCAAAGGAACGAACACTTTCCCCAAAGCTTATCAAAGTGCTGCATGGACTTGTGCAACCTCAGCCACACAGCACCTATACCATAGTGGCTTTGCAGATGGGGAAAGACTCGTTCAGCAGCCTGGCAATCTGGCAATACAATTTCCTTCGTTTGTGCCAGCTCCATCTCTGGTAAGTGCAACATCCACAGGCAGGCTGGGGGGAGACAGAGGATGGGAAGGGGAAACACCCTTTTTAAGAGTTTTTTCCTTAAGGGTCAAAATTCCCTTGGAAACCGAAGAGAGATTTGCCCAGTCAATAACCAAGTAAGAAAAACTCAAAAGATTTATCTCTAAATTGCAGGTGCGTGAAATGAAACTGAAAATTATTTTAATCTCCGTGAAAATTCTTATGTTAATTCAAAAAAGGCACTGCACAGAACCAAAACCTCTGGTTTTCAGCTCCTTTACTGGTTCTCATCTGTAGCATACACCTGATTGCCTTAAACAACGGCAGAGCCCCAGGGAGCCCTGGCAGGCTCACCCCTCTCTGCAGAGCTGCTACGCTGGTGCGTGGCGTCCTTACGTGTGGGCAGTGATTGTGCACTATGTCCATGACCTGCACCTCTGAGCGTTTGTAACATGCAGGGAAACACACTGCTGACTCTTCAAGTGTTTTGCTTTAAAGTCTGTGTATGGTTTAAGTTCACAATACCTATTAAAATTAGTGAGCTTTAACACTGCAGCTCACACGCAGGCACATTTTGTAGCCCTTTGGCTGAATGTAGGCTGCTGGCTCCTACTCAGAAACTCTGCTTTTTAGGTAATACACAACAGTTCAGAACCTGGTGTCACCCCACAAGCAGGGTGGTCAACAGCTGATCTCAGTGGGAAGCACAGTACCTTAGGAATGGTGAAAAGTGCCATAGCAGCACACTTGCATACATCCTACACTGTACTTAAACCAGAGTCATTTAGTAGGTGTGCATGGATGAGAGAGGGACTCAGGAGGAACAAGACACTATACGGATGCTGTGAAGGTGAGCAGTGTGGAATGGCAGTAGCATGGAGAGGTTTGGGAGACACCTTATTCAAGATGAACTCTATTAATCTGCAGTGGTGCAGGACTGCTGTGGCACTGGGCTGGCAGGAGGCTGAGCTGGCCTGACAGCTGACACGGGTTCTGCCCTAGACCAGGATCCTGCATTTGAACACACCATGCTTTCACAGGCACCAGCAATCTCTGGTTATGAAGAAATCTGGTCTCTGCTTAATCCATCTGAGTCCCAGTGTTTTCAGGACTGACTGACACTCTAAACTGCCAGCATGGGGCAAGTGACAGAATTTGCTAACTGGACATTGGGTTTGGGCAATAACATCAATAATACACATATTTAATGGGAAATTAACAAATACAACTGCTACAGTGAGTGACACTGGATTGATCCTACATGAGCAAGAAATACGAGATGTTCTCAGGTATGCCAAGTCTGAAGAATTATATAACCTAAACATATATAAATTAAGAATTTCCCTGTTCTCTCCCACGAAGCGCAGAGCAGGAGCTGGTACAGAGCCCTAGTGTAAAAGATGATGTGGTAAATCTGTCTTGTAGATCTTAATAGCAAATGTGTTTGAGCTGTACCACTGTATCTGGCTATACTGGGTCAGAAATCGTTCTGTCAGGCACAACAGAGGGGTCCTAAAAATTGAAGAAGAGCATTCCCCTGACCTCAGTCCAGCCCAGTGTGGCTGCAGAACAGGGGAAAAGCAGATCTCAGGTGTCAATGCTGAGCTACAGCAACCAGAAAGATGGAGGAACTGAAGGTAAAAGCAGGAGAATTAAACCTCGCAGATTCCTACAGAGCATCTGGAATCACAAGGTCATCCTTGGCAGGAGAGCTTATCCGAGAGTGGGTCTATACAGGAACGACAGTTTGACAAGAAACACTCAAGAGGAGAAGATGTGCTTTAGGAGACTCCTTTTGACCAAAGAAGTCCATGGGTTCAGAGGCAGGGGTACGCCTGGAAAACTCTACTATGTCTTATTCCTGCTTGCTTTTGTCATAACTAATGCCATAAAAACTATGAGTTTTATAAATACATTTTGAACAAAAGAACATACTTATCTTTAATAGAGGGTTATGCAACAAATACTAATTCACCAAGAATGTAAGGTAAATACATTCACCTTTTATACCAGAAAAACTGACAAAGAGCTCACAGCAATTCTCTGAGTTAAAAACACTATTAAGGGCTGCAAAAAGGACAGGCTTCTAATGAAAAATCTTGTTCTGCTTTCTAATAGGAATTCAAAGTGATATCGAAATTTCCAGTGAAATTGAGAAGCTGGGGCTTGCTGTGTTAGACTGCAAGTCTGCCATCGAGTTCAGTAAGACTGAAGGATCTAGTAATGTCTTTGGGTATTCTTGACTGCATGTTAGGAGCTTGGCTTTTGGTGTGGGTTGGTTTTTTAAATGTAATAATTGTCTCACTCCCTTGGATAAATACACTTTGCAACTTGCTTCATAGATGTGCTAGAGGTTTTGCAGCCTTTACAATCTGTCATATAAATCCACATTCAAGTGTCAATGTGTGAAGGGGATACTTTAGAGGTCCTCTGGGTGAAAACATGAATGGAATTTCTAGAGAAAATGCTCTCAAGGATGAAAAATTTGTCTACTTATCCAGTTACTCCAGAAATAAGATGCTGATGGTAAGAGTCACTAGACTAAATTCAACAGTGGATTTTTCTTTGTACCTGTAACTCAAAACTACCAGAATTAGGAGTTTTGGTGGAAAAACTTGCTATACCAGTAAACTATTGAAACCAAGCCTCAGATTCTCTTAAGACAACATCAGCTCCCATGTGCCTCCAAAGCTTGTTAACTTTAATGGCTATTTTGGGTATGCACAAAAAACAGCTTCAAGTAGCTAAAGAGGGATTAATATTGTTTCTTAAGTAATTTCTGTGACCACCATCATTATGCTGTTGTTGATCATAATTTCTTCTATGCTTTTCATTTTTCTTGCCTTTCACCCTCTTTCTTGTGTTTCATTCAAAAAGCCAACTGATGAGACGTGTAAGAGCAGTGCATAAGATGAGCATAAGTGGTTTAGAAACCATCTTTGGTGCTGGCTGTCTAACCCTCTTCTTTGTCACACCAGTTGGGCACTGCTCAAGTTTCCCCCTTCTTAGGTGTATTTATGTAGCCTATAAAAAATTACTAGAAAGAGGGCCTCTGCCCCTCTTAATGCCTCATCTGGCACCCTTCACTTATGCAAATCTAATTAATGGACAAAAGCTTTTCTCTCAGCAGCTGCACTAATACAAACAACACCAAAGGCTGTCAAAGTTGCTCTGAAACAACTCTGGAATCACTGAAATGCAAGAACTTGCCTCTGACTTCATATCACCAGCCATTCACTCACTCACGTACGACTTCCAGAATCAGGTCCTTTCTCCAAATTAGAGCCAACCACCTAACTTGGGAACAGCCAGGCAGAGCCAGCTGAGTGGGCTAAGCACAGTCAATCCTAACAAATTACAGTAAGAAATCTACCACGCTGACTGCCGTCAGCTGTAATTTATATCATACCAGAGGGGTGACTGGAGAGCAGGCATAGGCAGGAACTGGTCATACCTATACTTGCTCCCGCTGGGTCTGATCTGGCAAGCTGTTGGGAGCTCTTCTGTCTCTTCAAAGTCAAAGCAAACTGAGTTTATTCAGGACTTCACATGACTGGACCTCCTCAAAATACTATGGAGTATAAACATGATTTGACGATTTATTTTCTTCTGTTTTCCATTAGCATGTGATGTCTCTGTGTATGCACACCCTAACTGTATTTATACACATGCTCACAATCTGTATGTGTCCTTTAACATTCATGTACAGTACATGCTACAAGGTAAAAGCCTACTTAGGATTTTGGAGCACTGATAAATAGACATTGTAACAGAAATAAACAGGAAGCGTTATTTCCACAGCATCCAGTTTTAGTGGGTACAAACTACATGTGACTGGGGCTACGATTTAGCAAAGCACTTCAGAGTATCAGCTTACATCTTTTGCTGAAATACAATGTACGAATATAATTTCTTAGATTTGGAGTTTTAAACTCACCCTTAAACCGAGAGTTTAATACGCTAACCAAAGTAACCCAGGAAGCTCTGCGTGGGATGAGTATGGTCACACCTCTGTCTGTGGCCATGCATGTTATCACTGACCACAAGCTAACAGTACTCGGCCATTAATTAGAATCATAGAATACTTAGGATTGGAAAGGACGTTAAGATCATCAAGTTCCAAGCCCCCTGCCATGGGCAGGGACACCTCACGCTAAACCGTATCACCCAAGGCCTCATCCAACCTGGTCTTGAACACTGCCAGGGATGGAGCATTCACAACCTCCCTGGTCAACCTATTCCAGTGCCTCAGCACCCTAACAGGAAAGAATTTCCTCCTTATATCCAATCTAAACTTCCCCTGTTTAAGTTTTAACCCAGATGTCTTGCTCAGAAGAGCTATTGCTTTCCTCCTGCACCTGCGACAGACCTGGGATTCCTCTCCCAGCAAGACCTGTGAAGATAAGTCTGTGCCTTATGGAAGATACACACCATGGCAGCAAAGCACCATCAGGAGCTTCAACCATCCCCACTGAAATCAATGCAAGTACTCTGCCTGAAACAGGAATGAGAGCAGGCCAGACTTAATGGGGGGTAACCAACCAAGTCTACTATGCAGCACTGCAGAGAAACAGATTTCACATAAATAAATTAAGGGGGGAGGGGGAGGAAACAGATTAAGGTGCACCCTTCGTAATAACTTCATAATGTATCTAGCAATATTCCTACTTGGGATGCTGGATAAAATTGTCATCTGAAGATTTCATCCTGTAAGCTTTTACTCCAGAAAAAAACAGCTTTTGAGCAGCTGAAAAAGCATTCAACCCTCATTAGATAACACAGCAATGGAAACAAAAGACAGTAAACAGCAAAATATCAGGCAGCACACTAGCTCTGGTCACGATTTTGTACTTTCAGTTTTAACATAGTACAAAATCTTAAGAAATACTCTTGTTACTACAAACGGGAGGTTTTAGATCAATACCCTATACTATTTAAATAAAATCTGTGAATTTATATATATTTTCCCAAAGCTTCCATAACTGAAGTTTTCATTAAGTCTGATATAGGGCATATTTTAAAAATGCTGTCAGCAGTGATATTTTAAAATGTGGAAACAGATGTGCTACTTTATTACAACTACTGAATCTTCCCTGTATTTTTTTATATTATGAAGTATTTGTCTGCTTCTCTGCTATAAATCTCTCCCCACTGAACAGATTTCTTCTCTATGATTAAAGCAGTACTACACAGGCATCACTAAACAGGCATTGTCCAGAAAAATCATATTGTTTGGCCTGATCATAAAATATAGGTATTTCAGTAATTGTTTCTTTTCCATGCAGAATTTCAGCAACTCCCATTCCTTAGAATGAAATCACAGCCATATGCTTTATGACATCAGAGGCATTTCAAGGTGTGTCCATAAATGTCATTTATTGCTTGGGAACCTGCCAAATCTGCAAAAATACCTCATTCTTTTAAAGGAAAAATCTTCAAATGAAACTAGAGCTTCACACTGGCTGTCATAGAAAACAAAACAAAACAAAACAAAACAAAAAGACAAAAAAAACAACCCAAACCTGTCCTTTATGAAAAGGCCATGCAGGTAGCAAAACCTCTGGCGATGAAACCTGCTGACCTGGGCTCTGGTTTGGAGTCAAGAGTGCCTCCTTTAACCAGTCTGCTGGGCACCCTGACACTGCACATCCACACCTTCTCTTGGTTACATACGAGGCACTTGCCTTTCTGAAGAACAAGCAGTCTGAATGATGAAGAGCTCAACTAGTTTAGTGATCATAACTGTAAATCAAAATCAGGTAGGTCTTAATACACTGCTCCAATGACTGTGCTTTAGCCATTAACACAGCAGTTTCTTCCACACTATCAGCACAGAGCTGATACTGTCCAGGATCCCCCACCCTTCACATACCCAGTGGGACTGGGAGCACACACAAACATACTTTCATGCCGCACCTATTCGTAATTGGGCATATATGGAGTGTAATCTATGATAATGTTGGCCAGATCTAAATAAATCTTGCCAGATATGTCACCAACCTGTCCAGCACAAATCAACTACCTTTAAGCACGCAAAGATTCAATCCTGTCTGCAGCTAAGAGCAGACAGAGTGGGTCAGCTGTGTGGCCACTACGCACAGGAAATGACCACTGACAGTGAGCCATACAGCTACCACTGGCGTTAGGATTTTGGCTAGCCAACAGAAGCATTCCTGAGTCCCAGTATAACAAAGCTATACAGTTTTCTTAAGGAAGGAGAAAAGGATTTCCCCCCTCTAAAATATGAAAGAAAGATGTTTCCTGGTACAGTTGGAAATAATCTAGAGCAGCACACCAACAGGTGTTTCAAACACAACGGCAGAGTGCAGAAGACATTAAGAGAGAGAATGAATAGACTCTCTAAATAATACATAAATTTTACAGGCTTTTTTTTCTGTAGAAGCCCAGTGAAGTTACTGTATAAATCAGAAACTAAATTATTTATAAGTGGTGAATAAATCGTATTTCTCATTGAAATATTCCTCACAGGTACATGCCTCTCTCCATGCAATGAACAGAAATGGGCAACGAGTCTGAAAACACCAAGGTCTTACCTGGAATCTGGGTACTTCGTCAAGGTAGCCAGGCTGCTGGTGTACATGTGTCCTCCTACATCGATATGCACAGGAGCATTTGACTTGGTGAGTTGCGCTGGGAGAGGAATTCCTTGCGCAGCCAGAGGAGAAACCGGGGACCGTGTTAGAGACAGACGGGACATGCTTCTTCCCTCCTGCAAAAGGAAAGAAAAAAAGAACAGTTTCTCTTAAATCTACCAGTGTGTTACCTTTCTTTCCAGTGTGATCACAGATCTAATCAGATCATTTTTGCATCTGCCTGATCACATATTCAGTTAACAAATTATTGCCACCACTGTAATTAAGTGTATTTGCATCATTTTCTTCAAAGTACCAGAGGGGAAGAGAAAGATGCTTATTAGCAATAAGAAATCAAGAAAAAAAATTTTCAAGGTGTCAGCCTCAAGGGGCATAAAACAAACTGCAAAATTCTAATTAAAGGTCGCGGGCTTATGTGTTAGATGTGAAATATCCCCTGACATACGAATAACCAATTTGTGAATCGGGATTCAGGCGTTTTTGCAAGTTTGTCTCAGTAACAAGACACCTCTAAATTAGTGACTTCCTCAGTACCTAAGGCATTTAGTTTATACATGTAGTAAATTTCACATCAAACTAAGATCAATTTTCTGGTTTACTTTCAATAATGGTGAAATAAATGTATGATTTTCAGTTAAGCCTTAATATCAGACATAAAGAACTAATAAGCTTTCAAACCGAAAGCAATTAATACCTGGAAGCAGTGAAAACAGGAAGGTAAGTAAACTGACACATGCTTTCATGGCAAGACACGTGAAAAAGTACTGTACAATCTGGCATGTGAAATTACAAATTCAACAATCCACCTAACGCTTACTACCCTGAAAATACTTGAAAATTGGTGAAATTTCTGAATTGAGTCCAAAAATCCTCAGCTGATGTACAAGGCAAAAAAAACACCACAAAATACTGAAATGTCTTAAAAATGAACAGGACAACCATTGCAAAAGAAAATTCCTCAATTCTCTTCTGGAAGAAAAACACAGCTTATTCGGCATGAAACGTGTGTCTCAAAGCTGATTTCAGTTAAATCAGTACAAACAGCATACGTGTCAAACAGAAAAAAACCCTTTTATAAAAGTTTAAGAAAATATCCATCCATTCTCCCCCTTATGGGTAAAGCAACATACGCAAAACATTACAGTTGAAGACATTTCTGAATATAATCTAATTTTCTTGGTATTTTGTTCTGCAAGCATGCTACCAAGCACTCAGGCTCTTCCTTGTATCTGACAAGCACTTTACATGCAGCATGGCAAAGTGAATTCCCATTTCTCCCGCATTACTTTGACAGTCTTTCTTAGAAATCTAAAGCTGGTCTTGCCTTTCTCTTAGCAGTATTTTGCACAAGATGCCTGCCTAACCCACTTGATGAACATGCAATCAGCAAAAATTCTTTGTAAAACAAAACAAAACATCTAAGCTGTATAGAAAGGGAATGAGAAACGTTAATACATCTGGACAGCTTCACAAAGTCACTGCACCATCTCCATTTACTGTATTCCATCTTGGTTAGCTCCTGAGAATTTCCTGAATCTACAGCACAGAAATACATCACCCCATTATGAATCCACATCCTTTCCTCTTCAGAGGCTGGACGGACATCTGCACTGAACACGAAGCAAATACCAACTCTGTCTTTAGGACTTCTGTGTCAGCCGATGCAAAGTTGGGCATTAACATTTTTACTACAGCACCACCTTCAAGGAAAGTGATTGAATCCTTTCATGGCTGAAGATGTTGCTTTCTTGTTTCCCACAAGAGCCTGTTGTGGGCAATCTTCAATATGTCATAGAGCATAAATAACAGAACTAACTTTTAAGAACAACTTGGTGTGTAAGTACCTGCAGTATTTTAGCAATGTGTTTACTAATCTGTGGGTGCCTCATCTGTCTGCCAACACAGACAAAGGTTTTTGGTTGGTTTTTTTTTTTTTCCTTACCAAAGAGCACTGCAAACTCATGTTCACTCTCTACTCCTTCACTTAAATGAAAGGGTCAGAAGATCCAGGCTAAATGTCAACCCTGTCTTTCTTCAGACCCTAACCATTATCACTAATGATAAAGGTGCATGGTACAGAGCTGCCTTAGAAATATATCTCATGCAGTTTCACAAAACAAGTGCCTAATTAGGGCTTATATGCACCCCTTGTTACAATTTCCAAACGAAATCAAAGGACTTCCAGTCTTCTGTAAAACATGTCTTACATTTAACCATTTGTCTTGAAACACAGACTTCAATTTTAAAATATGCACAGATAGCTAAAGATCAAGTGATCTGAATCTATTTGTGCATATTTAAACACCGCTGCTATCTTAGGATTGTGTTTAATGTTAGTGTACCAGTAAATTCCTTGATCTGTAGAGAGTCTGAGATTCTCAGTGAGGCCATACTCACACAGTAGATATTTAATTTATACTATTCACTGGAGGGACCTTTTGAACAATCCTCTGCTTTTGGCATCTCTCAGCTAGAGCATGTGTTGAAAAAACACTTAATTATAGAAAATCACTGGAAAGCTAAAATAGTTCTCAAACTTTTATGGCTTTTCGTACTTACTGAAGGTGCCACTGGCTTTCTGGGGGAGAGGAGGAGAAGGGGAATTAAAGTAAAGGCTTTTCCCCTGGTTGGAGAGGATTCATATTAAAAAAATGAATCCTATGTTTTTATTAAAGTTGTGGAATTCAATCATTTTCGTATGAGCAAATTATCAGGGGCATAACTGCTAAGCATCACAAGAAGGGCTCTGAAAACACTCTTATTGCTCAAAAAAAAAATTAAATCCCTATTTCTCAAGGTATCGTAACCCTATTTCTAATGACTCCTTTCTCTTCTTAATGCGAAATGCAGCTAAAATTCATCACACTGAGTAATGTACTTACTTTATGCACAAAGCAAAATCCTAAATGTATTTATCCAGCAAAAGTCTTTATGCACGTATTCTCTAATACTGATGTGAAAATTAAAACCTTAAGGGTAAATATCACAGAAACACTAACAAACTTCATTTATTAAACCATGTAAAATAATCCTTGCTCCTAAGTCGCCTACAACAGCATACAGCATCCCAACTGGTGGCATAGGCAATAACCCTGCTCTAATAAGTAACACAGAAACCTGCTGAAGGCAAAATCAATAGAGCCTGATTCCCAAATTATGTGAATATTTAGTTTTTCCAACATTACACACCAAGATCTTTCAGAGCCAGCTTATCTTTTTCTGCCTTTCTAAGCTAACTGCATAAGTACTGCTTGTAAAAACTATTTGCCCATGCAAAGTGAAATAATCACAATGCCATGCTCATTTACACACAAAATGATTTTGTGTCCCATTGTGCTCACAGTTGTTCAGCTCTCTAGGGGTGATTAAACTAGCTATGCTGCTACAGCTTGAGATGATTTCACTGAATCGTTTCTCCATGAAGTTGCTTCTTTGCTAAGCTGTTATTTTAACCATAAAAGGTAAACAGAAGGCAGTTGTAAGAGCTCCATTCAGCTCCGTGCCCAGGGCTATAACCCTAGGGCAGAGAATGCTGAAAGACTGCAGAATTTTCCAGGGTGTTGCCTTTCTTGCTCTAAAGCCTTTAGGAATACTGTTCATTTAATACACACTCTAGATGATACATTTCAGATCCTACTAAAAGAAAGACTTCAAAAGTGTAAGAACTTTTGGGCGGATGAAGCTTTCCCACCTCTGCACATAGCTCGGGGCCATGGTAACCAATACTGCTGTTGGATGTTGGGAAAATACAGCAGGAATAAACCGTGCAGAGCAGACATAGAGGGACAAGGGAGGTGAAAGGTTGCAGGGTAGAAACCGGCAGCAGGCTGGAAGGGGCAAAGAGAAAAAAAGGGAGAAGAATGAAAAAGGAGGCGGCTCGGAAGGAGGGACAAAGTTAAATCAAGAAGCAGGCACTTAAAAGACTACAGATGGGAAGCAAGACTAATTAAGGATGTAAAAGCGCTTTGTTTCTAAAGTTTATTGTTGCCAGGATAAAAAATTAATTGAAACTAATGCTGTTATTCACTCGCGCAGTTTAATTCCTTCATGCACATTTAGGACGTTAGCTGAGAACGGCAGGTTTAAGGACCTGCCATGAGGCAGCCCTTTCCCCCGGGGGGCCAGGGCCCGGTCCAGCTTCTGCAGAGCCCCGGCTCACGCTCCCCGGGACTGCTCCCAGGCCGAAGTCAGGAAAGAGGAAGGGGAGGGAGCTGTCCTCCCCCTCTGCCCCTCGAGACCTCCATTCCCATGCCAACAGGCCCTGAAGAGCTCCGGGGTAGCCTCCCCACGCAGCCCAGCACCCCGGGGCGGTGACCGGCTGCAGAAGTCACCCGCATGGCAGCGCTGGCGCGACTGGAGGGACACGGCGTCTGCAGACCCGGCAATTACCTTTGTCTCTACACACCCAGGGAGGGCGACCACTCGGGTCTGCCTCTGGAGCCACCCCGAGACAAACGCTCACGCCGTGAACCGGGCCTACAGACAAAGCGGTGCGGGGGGGGGGGGGGGGGGAGGAAGGGGAAGGGGGTGGGGGTCTGCAAGCCACGGGCTCCAAGGCTCCAACACTAAAAGTCAGTGAAGGTTTGTGCGCACACCTCCACACCTCCTCGCTGTTTTCCTCAACACTGGACCGAGTGACAGAGGATATGGTGCCCAAAACTTTTACGGGGGGGGGGGGGGGGGGGGGGGGGCGGCGGGGGCAGCTCCCTCAGGAAATCTGCCGGAAAAAAAAAAAAACCTTTAAAAAAAAGAGGCTTCCCCCCTTCCCAACCCGCCTATCTCCAGCCTATTTAGTGCAAGTTTCACGTCACCCAAACGCCTTTCCAGGCGTGATGTCCAGGGAAATCACCAGCAAGCAACGCACCCGGTCACTCAACTTCTTCGTTTCTCTTTTTAAACACACTGTGTGCCCAAAGGTAAAATTCAACCAAAAAAAAAAAAAGGCACAACATGGCGTCCTTTACTTATTCCCATATAACAAGAGAGGAGATGTCTTAGATGAATGCAAGGGAAAGGGGGAAAAAAAAAGAAAAAGAAAACCACCAAAAAGCCAGCCCCGAATCCCCGCTCCTGCACATTTTCCGCGCAGCCAATGGTGGTGAGCATTAGCCAGGCTAATGTATTAATTTTGCAGAAGTGTGCCACATCGCATGCAGGAGCAGAAATGCAAACTATAGCCTAGAGTGGTTTGAAGTCTACCCCAGACCAAGCCTTCCACTCTCACTGGCGCCAGAGTTTCATTCACAGCCCGCCCGTCTTTTCCATACGCGCCGCTCCCCATTGTCGCCCGCCTTCCCTTTGTGCCGAGCCGCCCCGTCGCCAGCCCCCGCTCCCCGCTCCGCGCTGCCCTGCGCACCGCCCGGCCGACCCCCGCGGCTCCGCTGTACCATGCGAGAGCGCGGAGCGAACCGTGCTGCCTCCGCCGCGCTGGGGCTTGGCCGTCGTCTTCAGAGCCGGGGCCGGGACGGCAGCGCGGGCACCCCGGGCCGCGGGGCTCCGCCGGCGCTGCCCATGCTGGAGCGGAGCAAAACAAAACATACACACACAGACGGAGACACGGCGCTATCAAAGCGGAGCGGCTGCAAACGGGTCCTGTAGCTTTAAAAAAAAAAAAAACAAAAAAAAAAACAACAAAAAAAACCGCCCCTCTGCCGCTTCTCCTGCGGAGCCAAGACCCGAGTTAGTTTGAAGAGGCACTTTCCAAAAAAAAAAAAAAATTAAATAAAAAGGAGGAGGGGGAAGCGGGAGAAGGCGAGAGCGCAGTGCGCCGCGATGCAAGGCGATGCACGACACGGCGTGCACTGCGCGCTCCGGCCCGGGCAGCCTCGGAGCCGCCGCCGCGTTCCTTACCTTGAGCACGGAAGAGATGTGCAAGCCCCCCTTTGGCTTTGGGCTCTGTTGGGTTTGTGTGTGATGGGCTCAGCTTTTTGCTTTTATTACTGTCTTTGCTCCGCAGATCCTGCTGTGATTATTATTATTATTATTATTATTATTATTTTTAAAGCTCCTCAGTCTCTCCTCTCCCCCCGTTTTTGCTGCTGCTTTTTCTATTTATTTTGTGTGTCTGTGGATGTGTGTGTGTGTGAGGGGGAAAAAAAACCTTTAAATGAAACTGCCGAGGCTGTTATGAGAAGAAAGGCAATAATCCCGTCTCTAAATAACAGAGGGAAGGGAGAAGAGGAGGAAAAAAAGCGAATTCTTGCTCAGGGCTTTGCAAACGCCTGCAGGGCAGAGGATTAGGCTACAATTAGCTCAGCCCTTTGCTCTCGCCCTAGCTAATTTTGCGATGAAAATTGGATATTTTCCCCA